>NC_079492.1:41453374-42709207 GCF_020520425.1 Spinacia oleracea | reverse complement strand
TCCTGAGCGTCACTTACTTTTGTGGCGATCGTTCGGGGTTGCGGAACACGTATCTTGGTATAACTCTTTGGCCAATTGGTTTACGAATGTTTGGGCAATTTTTAAGGTCGTTGGTTTTCTAGCATTATTTGTCACACATAATCACATAATTCACTACACATAACTAACATTACATCATGAGGCAATAATAATATGTCATGTAGTTTATGATAGGCTTCTATGGGTAGTATTTGCGCCTGGCTTGGTACCGCTTCTATCGCAGATCCAACACATGCCTCGGTCGAGGTAGTGCCTTCAACAGACGAATTTCGCCCAAGAGGTCAATCACGATGTAAGCCAAGGGGGCATGCACCAATTAGAGGGACCTAGTGGGCGAGCGATTGGCTTTGGGACGGGTGTACTACTAGCGAAAGTGTCGAGTGGACAACATTCGAAGCGTATGCACCCCCCGGTTGGCGATGGGTATCCTTAGTCCTAACTCCCTGAGGGAGCCAAGATTCGTTATGCGGTTCTGTCCGTTCACATTAATATGCTGATTTTCAGGTCGTCCCAGCTTGATGGGGAAATAAACGCGGGGTAGGATCGTTTCACCCTTAGGCTATTTTGATTACCTACAAGCACGAGTATTTCCTTCACTATCCCCAGCGGAGTCGCCACTGTGAGGGGGTCGAAAAAGCGCGAGGCTAATGCGTGACCTCGTCCCTCGTGGGTGTGACGTTTCTTTTTGTCAAATCAAGTGTAATTGGATTTCCTGTGAGTTTACACCCAATTGGCTAGTAATATAGGAGTCGCCATTCAGTTTTTAACGACAATGAGAAAAACTGACAAAACCCGGTTATCGTGACATAAAGGGAGTGCAATTATGTTTGACCACGACGGTCATAGGTTCCCTTGTGATCCCTAGTGTGGGGATCTCTCAACATACACCCGCAAGGTAGAGATTGAGGGTTCGGGGGACTGTAACTACCGAGAGGAGTACTCGCTCTTCAATAACTCCAGAGGCAGGATATCCTTACTAGCTCAGCATAAATAATTGAAGGGACATGCGTTAACTATTAAACTAATCTGAGTTGATTTTAACAATATGCAACATATAATACTAGATCGAGCGCGTTTATCTGATTTAGATTGTATTAAGGGACCTAGCATGATAATCCAATTTCCCAAAAATATTATCTTTATCAGGCGTGATAGAACAATCAGATTTAATTAGTTTAACAGTTCATAAAAGGGCGAGGAAAGAAATTAAATCATGGAAAAGGCACACATTACGACGCACCCTTGAGAGGTGCGTCACGGTTCTCAGAAAACTAACCACTTTGACTTTGCTATTTCTCCTTTTATTTAACGAATCTCAAGGTACGGGACAGGATACGCTCTGTTCGATTTTTGGATCGATTGCGACAGAACGCGTGATCAATTTCGCAGCGTGAGGCTTAGGCTTAGGGGTTGGAGTCAATACTCAGAATAATAATTGTGTGTGTGTTCCTTTCACGTCGAACTTGGGGCTATATTTATAGAAAAGAGTTCGTGGAAAGATAGAATTGTAGAACTCTAATCCACGAGGAATTAGGAAAGAACACGTCCCAGGTAATTTCAGCGCCCTGGGCGCCGAAGATTTCGGCGCCCAGAGCCAGGCGTTGAAAATAGGGTCTGGGCCGTTTCTTTGTCAGATTCGGACTCTTAGAATCCGGAGTGTATGAGACTTAATCGAGTCTTTTAGTGCGTATTAATTTTATGACGGAATGCGTCTGGGCCCGTTACGAACTCTAGGCTCGTTAGGATTTTAATTAATACGTAACTTTTATTTTTGAATCGTATTAGGAATAGGATTCTCTCGCAATTTCTATCTCATTTAGGATTTATGTTGGAGTGCAACACCTAATTCTGACAGGTTTCTATCTTTTATGACTTGCCACTTTTAACAACTGCCCATTACGGCAGTTACTATTTTAGCAGGTTTCCATAAATAACAGGTTTCTATAAATAGCAGGTTTCGGGTGAAATGAAAAAGGGGATTGAGATTCGTTATTTTATAGGAGATGCGTTGTCAAGTGGAGATTTATGTTCTCATCATCGAACCTTCCCTTTCGGGAATGGGGACAAAAGTAGGTGTCTACACTAAGTGATGCAAATTCATAAATATCAAATTAGATATATGTAGGGCATTTATATTGTTATGCTTATGAGATTTATGATATTATGTTTATATAGTTCATGGTTTTCCGAATGTTTTAATGTTATTTTTATTTCCCTTATGTTTTAATGTTATTTTTATTTCAATATAGTCCGTAAGAAATAAAAGGTAACATAAAGTTTTAGTTGTTTTAAACTTCATGTTAACATGTCTATATAATTAATGTGCATGGATAAATAACAATTAGTGGTTGGTTAAGATGGTTTTGAGAGTTATTTTCCAAACTTGAGGTCTTGTGTTCAAACCTTATTGTATTGGTTTTTGGTTGTAGCATCCCATAACTTTGTTGAATGGATGACGTGGCGTAACTAAGAGAGTTCTACGTGACACATAAACTTTATTCGCAACGCCTTTTAATATATTAATATAGATGATATGACTTGTTGTCAATCGAGTTAACTTTACTCGTAAGTTGAAATTTTTTGAACGTGTTTAAACTAGTGATATAATTCAATAAATCATATTCAACCGGTTAATCGAACTGTTATTCATCAAACGAGTAAATCGTATAGAATTTGTGACTCGTTGCTTATTAGAAATAGTCCTAATACAATTTCATCATTGTATATATATAGTTGATAGGGTTATATACTAAGTAGTTAATAAACCTGTGTAGTTATATAGTTATTGTCATATAAAATATATATTTACAAACTTATAGTCTTGGTAATATGATTTTGTGGAGTTTTAATTTGAATTGGTTATGATCATCATCTCCAATCAACAATTATTAGCTTGTTAGAGTAATCACTTGTACACGTTATAGTCGTTAAATTAGAAAGTTATTAGTTCATATGCAACTAACTAATCCCTATGCATAATACTATATTTTAACTAAAACAATATATTTCGTTGTCAAACAATCTTATATTTGCCTCACAAGTTGAAACTTTTTGAACTTATTTAAACTAGTGATGTACTTCAATAAATCATATCCAGCCGATTAATCGAATAATTATTTTTCAACCGAGTAAATCATATAGAACTATTTGACTCATTGTTTATTAGGTATAAATCATATGATCATCAAATTAATACTTATTAGCTTGTTATAGTAATCACTTTTACACGGATTAGTCATTATAAAATTCAGAGGTATTCACTACTATAGCTTACCATAAGATTTATCAAATAACTACTTAAAAGAGACTATGTGTCTATTTATCTCATTATCCTGGTTGTTCAAACCATATTATATTTCATACTTTAACTATTATTTTAAACGTTATATTTCTTTTAACCATAAGAGTTGGGGTCGTGAAATTATAATATCAATTTTCCCATTTTGAATCTAATGGAATTTCAAACTCTTGTACGTGACCTACTAGTTATCCTGTTATCGTAGTTGTAGTCTATTTTAACTAAAATGATATAATTTGTTCTTAAACGAGTTTATTTGACTTGCAATTTGAAACTTGTTTAAACTAGTGATCTAGTTCAATACATCATATTCAAGCGCGTAACCGAATTATTATTTTATCAACGGAGTAAATCATGTGAAAATATTTGACTTGTTATTTGAAAATATTTAATACAATAGTCTTACTACAATCATATTGTTGTATAGATATACTATTTGCACGGATTTCAATGCAATATTTAACCACTAATATATCCAATTCCGTATGTGAAAAAATTAGAAAAAGTTGATATTCTGAAAATACAAACCAAGATCAATCAAACAAGATCTTACATGATAAGGTTTTTATGTATATAGTAGTGATAATTTACGGTCAAAGTTTCATACTTTGGACACTTATTCCAAGGCGTAAAGAACTTTTAGAAATAGAGGTAGTAGTTAATATTGGGATATCAACCCAAGTCCCACATCGGAAGAGCAGAAAAAGATTGTCTAGCATATACTCCATAAGTATTCACCTTCTCCTATTAGTATGAGCCTTTTGGGAAGGAGTCCAAAAACAAATCCATGCGGGCTAGACCCAAAGCGAACAATATCATATTAATATGGAGTCGTGATGGTGTGTGGCCCGACAAGGTGGGTGATCGGGGCCAACAACAGCTAATAACCTTATGTAGTTATAATTATCGTAATATCAATTTGCCCATTTTATATGGAATGAAACTTCAAACACTACAAGAATTTGTATCTTTAGCGACAACCTAATTACGACGGGTCAAAAATCCCGTCGCAAAAACCTTTTGCGACGGGGCTAACAACCAAACAATGACGGGAATAACCGTCGCAAATGTCTTTTACGACGGGTTTACTACAAATTTACGACGGGATTTCTATTAACGACGACCCCCTTTTATGACGGGTTCGCGACAGAAAACCCCGTTGTTAATCAACGATTATTGGCCTTTCACGACGGGATTTCCCGTCGTTAATAGTATCATTTCTTGTAGTGAAACTATGCCACGTGACCCCAATATTATGTCTTTATCCCTTTATCACGGTTATTCAATTCAAACTAGCTTTTGAGCCCGTTCATAGAACGGGCAGTTGTATAGTGGTTGTTCAGATGTATTTTGAAGTTTGAATTAGTGAGTACTTGTGATTTTGGTAATATATGAATTAAATAGAGGTGTAATTTGAAGGTTGGAAAAATATAAAAATTATATGTTGAATAAATATTGGGTGTTAAAGGGGTGGAGTGGAAGAGACTAATGAGTATATTAGACTATTAATAACTTGATGTTGAATAAGGAAAATGGAGTAGGAGAGGCATTAGACGTTTGTAATTCATAGAAACAATAAAGAAAAATTGAAAAAAAACAAAACAAAACAAAATGATGGATGAAAGGAGAGATGCCACATGGCTTCTAATAATATATGGTGTTCTTTTTTAAATACTAGGTATAGACTAGGTATAGATGAGCTCAATTTGTATCTAAACCTATTTCAACTTTAACATGTAACAAAAATGATTTGAAACTATACTCTCGTATTATTGTAATTTTATTAAAAGGTTGTTAATATTTTTCTTTGATCTTTATTTGGAAAATCTTCGAATTTTCATTAACGGTTCACGAACCCTGTCAATACTTTTCATTAACTACAAACAACAATGTTGATGTAGCGAAATCCCATCAATATCTAAAGAAAACAAAGGAAAAATTAAGGAATGACCAAATATGTCTATGGACATCACCTACAAAATATTTGAACTCGTTTTTGCAACATGTTGCTCCTTGTTTACATAGTGCTTTCTGAATGACCAAAGTATATTTTGAAGTTCTAAAATTAAGGGGTCATTGCTAGTGCGTTGATGTTTTGCACTTTAAAGTTCTACTCCGTAAGTTTCAGTACCAGGCTTAAACTCTGCCGGATCAAGTGAGACATCCATATTTAGATAATAAAAACTTTTGTGTACCTCCGATCTACGGTATTTTACTATACATCTAAATATAAAAGTGAATCAGACCAAAGATATAAGTGACCCTATTTGAGGATTAAAGTTACCTTACTCAAGTATAAATGTGACCCTAACCATTGAAAAAATACGACCTTGACAATAAACAATGAAGTGCCCTCAACAAGAAACCAACAATGATAATATACACCAATACACAAGTGTAATATAGGTAGTAGGCTACGTGGAGTTTGACCTCACAACATGTACAATATTATACATTGCTCTACCATTTAAACTAATAACATTGAAAATAAGGTAACTTATAACTACAATAAAGAAAACTTATAACATCAATAAGGGTAACTAAAAGAACAGAACAGGTGCGGATAACCTTCCTTTTTTAAGCCTCCACACAATATATTATCGTAGATCGGCCTTTCTAAAAAGTTTGTGTTTAGATAAAACAACAAAAAAATTTAAACCTACAGAAGCTAAAGTAGAGGGTTACAAGACGTTAAGCCCCCTTTTTTGGACTGTAAACAGAAAACGATGAGTGCATGAGTAAAACTGTAAAAGTAAAGCAAATTATAATAAAAACATATTGAATCAATGTCTCAAGAGTAAGACAATACAGCTTCTGAATTCTGATAGAATAAAATATTTTCAATCGGAATTTTATACTAATGATCCAGTTGATTGATTTCATGGCTCAAGGGCAATACATGTCAATACAGCTTTAAACTCAGACAATGGCGACCAATTTCATATACTGATTAAAACATTCAAACAAGACAACGTCTAAATCTAAAAGAAAACAGATTAGAAAAATTTCCAAGTGCTCATTTCCCATCCATGGATATAATCTACTTGTTTTGTTGAAGTGCCTCAATCATGTCTGCTGCTTCTTGAATAGTTGTAATGGTTTGAGCATTCTCTTCCTCAACGGTAACCCCAAATTCCTCCTCAAGCTTCATCACAATCTCAACCTGCCAAATCAAGTTGTAAAAACTATCAGCAACCTAAAATAGGAGTAATCACTACTCAGAGGGAATGTACAATCAAGAGCAGTCCTTATTTCTAATTGCTAACATTGGATAATACTGTAGTAGAGTTTCAGGGGATCCACATGTAAAATGGAGAAGGGTTTTCCATCTATGATGGAGTTATGGAAAATTGTTTTTCAACCCTTGCCCAACCAAACAACGTAAAATGATTGAAAAAGGAAAAATCGTTTTCCATAAAAAGATTTTACACCCTACCAAACGGAGCTGAAGTGTGAAGGAAAAGCATTTTCAGAATGACCATCTATTGATCACTTCCCAAGCACATTAAGACAACTAAGTGTCTATCACCGCCAGGTTCAGAGATGCTACCACGACTTATGTGACTCGGGTTCTTCAGAACTCAGAAGCATGTATGAACTAAAGAGCCAATAGTGCACATGGTGTGAAGGGATTAGGGACTGATCAAACATGCAGTCTTGAGTATTGATGCAATAACAGTAAAAGAGGCAACTTACTGTGTCAAGAGAATCAGCTCCAATTTCTGAAAATTTTGTTTCACCGGTAACTTTAGCATCCTCTGCCAAAGCAAGCTGGCTTTTCACTATATCACTGACCTTTGTGACCATCTCGGGCTTGGCCTGCTCAACAACGTTAAATGCAGAATATTAGCTTAAAGGATACGAAGTATCATACAAGAATTTTTGGCCATTGAAGCATAATGATGAAATGATCCAGGTCGCTACACATCTCATCTTCATATGGTTTATCACAGCCAAACAAAACTGCCAATACTTTATTTTTCGTACAGTATCCTTCATACGTAGTATATTATGTGAGTAATACATTTAACAAAAAAAATCAACCGGGAAAACCACACTTCAAAAGCACAAAGAAGAAAAGGAAACCAGGTACTTACAGCGCAAGAGACACTTAGGCCACGTGGCATCACTGGAGTTCTCCTCCAGAATGTCACTGATGACTTCAGCGCATAGTTCTTTGAGTTAAACTGTCAAAGAAATAAAATCCGAGAGCATTAGTTCATAGACAACTTTAAAGATCATATAGTACCAGAAATACAACAACAGCAGAACAATTTGCTCAGAAGATCGAATTATATGATAATTCCAATAAAAAAAGAAAAATAAAACTTGAGAAGTGACATGCAAACTTGCAAAGGAACCAATCTAGCAACAAGTGACTAATTTGCTCCAAAGATCAAACCCGTATAGTAATTCCAATAACTCAATAAGAAACAGTAAAAGTAAAACTTGGAAGTGACATGCAAAAGAACCGATCAAGCACTCACAAAGCAACTACAGATAAATTCGTTTATGTACTTTTTTATGGGGTTAAAATACATGGAAAAAAGGCAGGACAAAACTCACAAGGCAATGAAACTACATAGCGCGACAAAGAGATGATTGTGCTACGTGAAAGTAGCTACACTCAACAATACTAAGTACTAAGTCATTCATACATCACAGACCTTGAAAAGAAGAAGTATCACATAATCAACTAACAAAATTAAAACGACATAAGATCATAGTTACTATCCTTGAATCATCATGACCTTATCGAAATTTAAACAAATCGACTCATCCGTGATAGATTGATTTATTAAGGGCAGATCTTCCCTAAAACTTTCATTTTCCCCTTAAAAACAAGACAGTCAAACTTAAAGTCCAAAGCTTCGACAAAAACAATGCCGCAAACTGAAAATTCAACAATGTTCATCAATTTCATCCGATTAAAACTCCAATTTAAAACCCACATAAAACCCTTTATCAAATAAAATTCAAATTCAAATTCAAAACAAAAGGGAATCATAACAAAACGACAAATAGTCACACTCATGCATCAAGTAAGTACTCCATTAAACAATGCAAATACAGTATAGATTTAAACTTGATAATCAACATTATTCACTATAATTAAGATGATCAAACCAAATTACAAAACCCAATTTGACTTTTCAGAGGTCAAAATTAATAATAAAATATTATCAAAGTGAGATCTTGTTAGATTTATCTCGCCTGAAACACCATACATTTATATTAATACGTAAATGTATCTGGAAAAGTCAAATCGAGCACGAAATCAACCATCACCACCACCCACAAACACCCCCAAAAAAAGAGATGAACAGAAAACAATCTCAATGCGTAGAAATCACAGCAATAGATCAACAAAAGGGCAGATCCAAATTGCAGATCAAGCAATAAAAATAAATTTAAAAAAAAGGAAGAAAGTATTATACCGAGGACTGAAGAGGGGCGCACTTGAAGGAGACGGATGATCCAGTGATGGAAGCCATTGAAGAAGCGGAGAGAGAGGGGAGAGAAAGTGAGTGAGAATGAATGTGGCGGAGAGAGAAAGAGGAGAGAGATGGGGTATAGGAGAAGGGAAGCGGGGTTAAAATAGTAGGGAAGGGACGGAGAATACGAAGAGCGTGAGTGAGAGTAACTGAAAGATATAGTAATAAACTGATACACCAAACAAACAAACCCTTATTAAGCAAATCTCACCTTCCTACTTGTCTACTCTTACCTCTTTTTGTTTTCTTTGGTTTTTCAGTTTTTTATGGCTTCCTGTGTGTGGATTTGTAGACAAACACTGTGTTGAAAAAGTAAAACTATGAAAGAAATGGATAGAAATCTCTAAATTTTAATTTGTTTGGCTAATTATTACGGAAAATTAGGAAAACTGAAATATACATATTTTTCACTTCTTTAATTTTGTTTTCCATTACTTTTGAGGGGAAAAATGTGGAAAATAAAATACCTAAAATATAAATCGTTGATTTCCACATATTTCCACACATTTTATTTTCCTCACTTTTCCAGTTAAATTACCAAACAAGCTAAAATTAAGGAATTCTCCTATCTCTACAATTTTACATATTTTCCTCAATAATTAGAGTATCCAAACACACTGAAAGTGTTAAGGGTTTGATTTCAAGTCGATTTTCATATTAAAGAAAAGAGTGTATTCTCTTTTCACTTGATATTCTATTTTTCACTTTTTCGTCAATTTTTATTTGCACTTATATTTTAAGGAGTATGAGTTTCACTGATACGTTAATGAACTATTTGCTCGTGTTATATCGCAATTTCCGTACCAATTTGGCAAGGGGTGTACTTGCGCTGTTATTATTCAAGCTTTTGAAACCAAATGACATTGAAAGATTGCATGTGTCCTAACCGATGTTGGGTTATAGACCAAAAAGTTCTAACCGCGACACTTCTGGTAACGAACCATCACATGACAATATTCTTCATCCTCACCGGGTTGAATAACCATGGTAAAAAAAACTCATGTCATGTGATGTGGCATATCAATCAAACTGGTTTTTAAACTATTGCCTTCAAAAGAAAATCACTCACCAAGGGCTTTGTGCTTCTATAAGCCTAGGAAACTCTTCATCTGTCCCTGAAGTTGAAACATAATATTTGCACTTTGAAATAAGCATAAATATTTCAATATATGCCTCTTATTCCAATAAGACATTTTTTGAAGCAGACCTAACAGAACGAATAACGAAAATTTCCGATTGCAAAAAGAGATCTTAAATTGAGTAGGTTGCAAGCTCACTCAACAATGAAACACTTCACTACAAGAATTTGTATCTTTAACGCAACCTAATTACAACGGGTCAAAAATCCCGTCGCAAAAGCCCTTTTGGACGGGCTAACAACCAAACAAAGACGGGAACACCCGTCGCAAATATCTTTTACGACGGGTTAACGACGGGATTTTCCATTAACGACGACCTCTTTTTATGACGGGTTCGCGGCAGGAAATCCCGTCATTAATCAACTATTATTGGCCTTTAGCGACGGGATTTCCTGTCGTTAATGGTACAATTTTTTTGTAGTGCTTGTAAGTTTACACAAACGCCTCTGAGTATAAAATGATCAGTAAAACCATAAACCATAGATTTTTACTGCATCAGTTCTTTCTCAGTTTATTCTACAATGAAAAACCAAACTTGTAGCTGTAAGAGAAGAGGTTTAGGAGGAAAGAGTAAATCCTAAGGTCCCCGTTTGGTATGATGTAAAATGTTTTCAACGGGAAATGATTTTTCATGGAAAACATTTTTCAACGGAAAACACAATTCCAAATTAGTTTTCCTTTGTTTGGTTTCATAAAGGAAATTGGGAGAAGATGGTGAAGATTGAAGGGAGAGTGAGGTAAGGAGAAAAGGTGGAAACTGGTTTCCTCCCTTTCAAATGGAAAAGGTATTTCCACCTTTGAAGGAGTTAGGAAAATTGTTTTTCATCCCTTGTCAAACCAAACAACGTAAAATGATTGAATGGAAAAAAAATCATTTTCCATGAAAATGTTTTACTGAAGGAAATAATGCCCTTGGTCCAAGTATGCATTTAATGGTAAGTCTAATAAATGCGGTTCAATGTTAATTATACAAGTTACTAATTCAGTGAGATCAAGTGAACTGTATGCCTAGCTAGAGGCCGCTTCAGTTTAAGTGGATTAATGATATTAATCCACAACTTACTCTTGACTAAACCCGTAGGGTCACACAAATAGTACGTAAACGGATCAAGTATTTAATGGCATTAAATACTCCATCTATGGATATTCGGAATCGACAGATCTTGGTTCCAGTGGGAGCTGAGATCGTCAAAGGCAAATAATGAATACTCCGGAAACGATGATATTGCCGGAAAAGGAAATATGGATCGTATCGGAAATATAAATATTATTCAAGTCGTAGATGTTGCCGGAAACGGTAACATGGTACGTATCGGAAAATATTATCGGAAATGGAAATATTGCCGGAATCGGAAATATTGCTGGAAACGGGAATATTGTCAGAATCGGAAATATTATCGGAATCGGAAAATTATTCCGGAAACAGAAATATTAAATATTTGTTCGAAACGGAAATTAATTCCGGAATCAGAAATGTTAAATATTGTTCGTATCGGAAATAAATTCCGGAATCGGAAAATTAATCGGAAGTGCGACGTACGAATATACATCGGACGAGACTGCTAGACTCAAGGCCTAGCACGAAGCTAGGCCCAACGCCTAGCAAAGCCCGCGCGACCAAAGCAAGCAAAGCCCAAGCGCGAGCAAGGCCAGCAGGCGCGCCCCTCGTGGGCTGCGAGCACTTATTGGGCCTGGGCTCAGCGCACACGCGCGCATGGCGCCCCTCGTGAGCTGCTGTGCGTGCGTGTGTGTTTGTGCTTGTGTACAAAACCTTGATCGATTAGGATTCGTATAGATTGATTTCCTAAGTCTACTAGATAAATTAAGTGATTGAATTTAAGATTAATTCAGATTCGCTAAATCGTTTCCTAGTAGGATTCTAATATCCGATACCCATACCTTATAAATAGGTGATGATGGTTCACAATTTATAACGTGTAATTCAAGTATTCATTCAAGTATTCATTCAAGTTTTAGGCTTAAAACTCAGACTTTTATTTGTTATAAAATCCGAAAAACACATAGTACCTTTGGCGCAATTCTAGTTAATTAAACCTAAGGCGGATCCGAGCGTGCTGTGGATTATCTACGGAGGGATGACACTTGGAGTTCTAAAGACTTGTTCTTGTTCGGTTCGGGCGCAGCAAGGGAGGGCACGCTACAAAGAGTATGCATCCTAAATTATGCTAATTGTTATGTGGCAATTAATTTGGAATCCTGGCTTTTATGGTTTTTCCGCATGAATTATATTCAATTATATGTATCATAACCTAACAGTGGTATCACGACCCTCCAATTAATTCCATAATAATTGCTTAACATGGTTAAATTTTATAAATTTACAAGGAATTAAAAGGGTTGATTAATTTTGTAATTGTAATTAATTGCAAATTTGCGATTATTTAATTATATGTTCGCAAGTTTTTCGGCCGTTTCTTCGTTACTCAACGAAATCGGGTAATTTTTGTGTCAATTCTGCATTTAAAAGGCATTCTAAAATTTTGACAAAAATACTTTTTTTCGGCCGAACGCAGAATTCCAAAATTCGAAGCCTAACTATGACTTTTCGGAGGTTTTAGTTTTTCGAACGCAAAATTTGTAATTTTTAAGATGTTAAAATGAATATTTGCGCTTCTTGTTGTTAAATCTTGGATTTTTTATTGACCTACTGTATATGTTTAACAAATTTAAGTGCCTAAGCTTGTTAATTATACAACCTAATTTGTAATTGTAATTAATTTGTTGAAATTCGAATAATTTAGAATTTGATTTAATTTTCATAATTAATTGACGATTTAATTAGGTATCCATGATTAAAAACCACCTTAAAAATTGTTAATTTTGATAAATTTAAAATTTTTATGACCTAGATTTGAATCCATGATAATCCTTCATTAATTGATTAATAAATTTTCGATTTTTCGCCCTAAATTTATGAAATTAATATAATTTATTAATTTGTCTATAAATTTGAATTAAAAAGTTTTAATTTTTATATAATTCGCTCATGAATGTTGAACGCACAAAGCAAAGGAAGCTACGTGTTACACTTAAGGGGTGTTGTATAGTGCGGGCATGCGACGACGAGCAAAGGAGCTCGTCGCCCATGCGGTACGAATGCAGCGACCAACAAGCAATGGCGCGCGCGCGAGGCAATGGTGTTGGGCGTGTGTGATGTGCGATGGGCGATGGGCGATGGGCAAGGCATGAGCCGAGCGAGCAGACGCGTGTGGGCAGCGATGGGTGCTGCGCCACAACGCGCGCTACCTCGCCCAGCGAAGAGACCAGACGCGTCGAGTGAGGCAGGCTGCGCGCAGCGTGGCCTGGGCTGGCTGCGATGCGTGTGGCCTGCTCGTGCATTGCTGTGCGATCAATCGTTGGGGTGCTGCTGCCTCGTGACTCGATGGGGCTTGGGCGTAAGCCCAAGTGCCTCATCTTGTTACGATTGATGCGTTTTGAATTTAATTTTAAATTTTCAGTTCGGAAACGATTTTAATTAACTTTAAAATTCGTAATTTAAATTGTTTTCTCGGAATTTAATGTTGAATAATCTAATTATTATAAATTCTAATTTATACTAATTATTTTACTAAAATTAAAACCTTGAATAAATTTAAATTCATTTATTTAATTCAACTGAAAATAAATTAAAGGATTCAATAAATAATTTATATGTGCTTTAAATTTTAATTAAATTTGTATGTTTCCGGTTAAACTAGGAAATACAATTTATGTTTAAAATTAATAAAGCATGTAAATTTATTGTTTTAAGTGGGAGCCTTTAGTCATAAACTCTTGATTAGGTCTACATTCCTTTAAGGTTAAAACAACTTGATTAGAATTAGTAAGGATTGAATAATTGGTAGATTATTGGAACCCTTGATTAATTGCTGCAAATGTTTATGTGATGCATAATATGTTCTACTCACCAGCTATGTGGGCCATTCATGATAATGAATGGGTGAATGGTATATATATTGTATATGTACTGTTTTGCAGGTTATTGAAAAGTGACTAGTTGTAATACCCCAATATTTTATGATTTCGTAATATCTAATTTATAGCAAAATAAAGCTATATTTCTTATTAAATCATTTTCCATTTTTAATTTGCCTCTTTTAATATTTTCGGAAAGTTTAAAAACTTTTTTTATGATTAGTAGCACTCTTACAAGCAGTTATAAATACCCTATAAACCCTAATTATTTTTGTAAAATAAAAAGTTATGTATTTCGCCATTGCCGTTTTCTATTTCTTTCTTTGAATATTTAGTGCGTGAGTTTCTTAGAGTTGAAAGGGTTTTACTTTTGCCCACCAATTACTTCATTATCATTAACCTTTTCATTCCATCATCACTAATCATTATCATGCGCAATAAATCACTCACCTGTAGCATACTCTTGTTTGCGGGAATGTAGAAGACCTTTCGCCCGATCCAACAACTTGTGTAATCGTGTATTTTCACCAAAGTACGTTGTTTATACGGTTGTTTTTGGAAGGTAATCACACTCGGTATCGATCTTTTGACGTTGTATTGGATAATCCCTTATTTTTTTATTTGGAATTTTATGAGAAATAGGTATCATGTGTTTTATTATAGAGATTATGATTATTAGTACTCTCGTATGTGTGTTATTTTATTATATGATATTTTGATGATGTATGAGTTAATTGGATATATATAATGTTTACATTAATCGGTTTTATATAATTAATTGGGTTTGTGATTATGTTCGTCAGTTGTTGCTAAGTTGTTTAAGTATCATTGGGGAAATTAATTTTTTATTATTGGTGCATACGCAATTAATTGGGAGAAGGAGACTCATGTGTAATATTTTTGTCTGATGATAGGAGAGGAGTTGCGAATCAATGGAAATTTTGGATTAAGATAGTCATCTGGTTTGTAGCGAATGAGGTCATCTATAGACTAATCTATGTTATATGATTTGGGTGTCATGTGCCATTATTGTTAAATAGAGTATATAATATAGCCTTAGATGGGTATTGAAAAGATTATGAGATTATGATTAAAGGTTGAGAATAATTGTTATATTCTTGGTTTGAGGCTCAACGTTATATACCTTAGTCCTTGGTATGTTGGTAAGGAGATGATAACCATTAGTAGAGGAGCAAGATGCAATCTTTATTTTTCTTAATCTCTCCAAAAAGTGGGATTTGGTCCAAAAGTGGCCTTGCTCAGAGAGTCTTTCTAGTAGCTATTGAGAGTTTCAAGTTTTTATACTTGTTGGTTTATTATTCGAATTACCCATGTCCAAGGCTAGGTATAGAACAAAGAGCAAATATGGCACCTATTGGTTTGAGTACGTTTAGTAGAGGAAAAGATCATATCAATATATTTGAGGTTCATATGAAGAGAAGATTTATAGTTTCCATAGAGTGTGGAGTTAGTTTTATCTTTGGGATCATACTTGAAATGTAGTTTCATACTACATTGTTTACATGAGACTTTATTATTCTATATTTTATGTTTCTGTTTGTCACAGGTGATTACTCAGCTTTTTGCTGACGTGTGTGTTTATTTGCTATGTGTGTTTGCGGCCATGTCTTTTTCTTATGGTGGCCCTGCGACGATCCTTTTGGAATTTGTCCTCTATGGTGAGCAGTCAAGATGACTAGAGCAGATTGATCGTGAAGGATTGAAGTTAGAAGTTAAAGGAGCTCAAGTGTTACCGTTTAGTCTTTTATAACAGTTGTATAATTGTAAATAGATCACCTAGTAATGATTTGTAATAGTTTGAGTTTTGTAAGCCTTAGCACTTGACAATGTGGTCAAGTGTGGCAATGATACCTCTGATTTAGGTGTAAGCTTCCGCAAATTTTAAAAAGTATATATATATTATTCTTATTTATTTAAAGTTAGTAAATCGGGGGTGTTACACTAGTATGGCCCAAAATAGGATAGAAATATGGTCTGCGTACCATTAATTTGAATGTAAAATTGGTCTCATGCACCAAAGTTTTTAATTTAAATATGGTCTGCGTACCATCAAATAGTTGTAATTAGTTTAAATTATAGCTGATCCTATTTGAAGAAAATGGCGCCTCCCATGGTGAAATTCAAGACGGAGTTTCCAATCCATTTTCAAGACGGACTTTGAAGTTGAAGCTTCAAGATGAAGTCGGGCCATACTAGATCACATTTATATCTTATGCATGCTTTAAGTTATTTATTGCTTTAAATATGTCTTAATTATGCATGAGATTGTGGCTTGATTATGTTGCATGATTAAGGATTTTAGTTCACTTAAAATCTAACCAACATAGTAAGAGCCTTAAGTTCCAAACTTTAAAATTGAGTTAAAAGGTGCCATGCCAAAATAACACTTACTTGGATAAACCTTTACATCAATCTTAGTAATAGTTTTCCGCCATAGAGAGGTGTTACTTATTGATCCTAAAGGGGTAAGGTAAACAAATAATTGTGAGTACATGTTAGTTTTGGTGAAACTCAACAATATAAGTAAGGAGTCCTTTTATGTCGTGGCAAACGGGATAGGTTTACCTAATAAGTTCTTAGACGTGCCTATCAACCAAGAGTAGTTTCTAGACTATTAGCAAAGGCTTTGCTTACCTAAATTTTTTTAGAATTGAGTCTAAATACATAATGTGCTTAATTCTTCAATGATTTAAGGATCTTGGAATCATTTTATTCACACATGCCGGAACAATAAATTCGAATAAAATGCCAATGACTTGTTTAAATTGCATGATTGCTTTAATTTTCAAGTTATTATTCATGATAAATGTTTATACTTTGCATGCTTCAATGTGTGTTTTAATTATTGTTTATAATTAAATATCTTGCACTGCAGTAAATCCTTTTAGAAAGGTAACAGTAAATTTCCTCGATTGGTAGTGAATCCAAGAACGGTTCACGGAAGTGAGAGAAAATGAGCAATTTAAATGTACGTTTCTTATATCGACTTTTATGGTTGTTTTCGAGTATCAAAAAGTCGAATGGCAAACCGATTGGTGCTTGTGAATTCAAAATACAATGTAGTTTTGAGATCATAAAGCATTGAGTTTAAACGCTCAGCTTTACCAATGGTTAACAAACTAATATCTTTTTCCATTTAATTCTCGAATGAGTCTAGTCCCTAGACATTCGAATAGATCGATGCTTAGAGAACTTTAGAAGCTTCTGGTAAGATCATCTAGTTGAAACAAAACATTCAACATAAATTAAATGGTAAGAACCTTGTTGGAGTGACATTGAACATGTCTAACGAAGTATAAAAGTCAACACTAAAGAATTCAATTCTTAAGACTATAAGAAAGGGTACAAGAAATAGGAAAACAAGGAACAAATGAAAGGATTTACGATTCCGTTTCTACCTATAAGTTTATGTTTAAAGAGAATTGACCTAGAAATCAAACTTCCTTGGTATCATATACCGCTTGAGGTTCTTACTTCGGTAATAAATCAAACAATGGAAGCTAGCCTACACATATGGCTTACAAGTGGAAAATGAAGCATGGTAATGCTACATTAGTTGTAGGGTCATCTAGTTTTTTTTAAGTCCTTTCAAATGCTGGAACTTAATGGCTATTTCGTTCCATAATCAACATACCTAAATTTCTGTTTTCAAACACAGAAAGACTCACATTCAGAAGAACAAAAACAATGTTTGTTTGTTTGTTTATTTGAATGAAATGGTCATTTACGGGTTGAGTCAACATGCTTGATTAAAACAAACAACTCTTTAACAATAAAACTTTACTAGGCTCAAATCAATCTCTTGATTTGAGTTCCACTAATCTTTGGCATTGTTGCTTAGACCATGTCCACAAGTTAACATTCAAAAGCTCTATTTTAATGGAATTTTGAAAGTTGATTGATTTCTAGATCAATTCAAGACAAGCAAGTCTTACTTGTTGAAAGTAACAAAGGATATGAACTATTGTTAGAACGCCTAGACAATAGGGTTCAAAGCTAAAGAAAGATTTTATGACTTTATTATTTCACATGGACTTGAGATTATTTACTCAAATGTGATATAATTTTGAATCTGTTTGGCTAGTTCAAAGATTCAGAAGTATAAAACCCACTTGGCAAGAAATCATAAAGATCTAGGTTAGATCACGTTGATGATTACTTAAGTCAAGAATGATCATCAATGATTGTGTGTTGTAATTTCACGATCTAGCTCCATAAGATATGGCATATCTAAGTTGGAATGATCGAAGTCAATTAGTGCTTGATTCGATCAATGATGAATCATAGAGACTTTTCCTATAATTTCTAAAACAAAATGCTCAACTACCACCAAACTAAACCAAATTCGTCAAAACTATTGAAAAGTAATTTCAGAATATATTTTCAATAATATATATCTAAAGATCGTTGCTAAACTCAATGGGAGCTTAGTGTTTGTTATTCAACAAACTAAGGCCCAAGTATAGATATATGTTTCATTGTGATTTATTCAAAAGAGACACAAGGGTATTGTTTCTACCATGAATTTTTGAGAACATAATGTTTGTTTGCTCGAAATAATGTCCTTTTGGAGATTCGTTTCCAAAATGACAAGTGGGAGAAAATAGACCTCGAAGTCTTCGAGGCGAACAACAAACATAAACGGACATTCCGGAGGCTTTTCGAAGTTCTTTAGAAAATCCGAATACGTATTCTTTAAGAACTTTAGAAGTGGCTTTAAAGAATAGACATCTCTTAGAAGACTTTACAAGTGCTTCAAGGAGAACAGAATATTCAAAGGACTCTCAAAGTGCCTGTTGTTATTTTATTGTTTGATGTTCTATACCCAAGTAGGCATAGAGTTCAAGTCACTGAAACTATGAGATTCTTCTATTAGACAGTGAAGAAACATAGAGTTCAGGTCAATGAAACTATGAGATTCTTCTATTAGATAGTGAAGAAACCTACAACTTGCAGTCAAACTATTATCACGTAGATTAATGAGCTTGTGACTTGTAAGAAAGCTATGACGAAACCCAGATTCCCTAAAATGGTTAGAGGCCATATATAAACTCAAATGTTTTAGATGGTTAAAGGCCATAAAATAGAATCAATGTTTTGATGACAAAATTGAAATTTTGTTGATTTGTAAGAATGATTTACATCTATTGGTTGCAAATTGGTTTTAAGGATAAGAACCATCAAACATAGAATTGTGTTCACACATAAAGCAAGCTAGATTAGTTGCTAAAGGTTACAAACAAATTCATGGCGTGGATTGTGTTGAAACCTCATGCATAATCGTAATGCTCAAGTCTATAATTCAAGCAATGATTGCATATTGGTCCATATGGCAATTGGATGACAAAACGTATTCCTCAATCAAATGTTGGAAGAAACTATGTACATGGTATGTCATAGGATTTGTGGATCCAAATAAATGCTTGAAAAGGAAAGCTAGGTTATCAAATCTAAGTACAGATTTAAGCAAGCAATTGGGAATTGGAATTGTATTTTTGTGAAGCTGATAAGTATTTTAGTTTCATAAAATGTACATGATTCTTATAGATATATAAGAAGTTTAGTGGGAGTACATAAAACTTAATTGGTACTATGTGTATCACACACATATCTCTCTATTGTGAAATAACATTCAAATGCTAATGACTTATATTTGAAATTATTCATCAATGATGTGTTAGGTTATGATACATATGACATTACATAGATCATGCGGAAACAACCATTAACCCAGGACAACATATTATTTACACATAATCATATAGCATAATTTAGATGCATACTCTTTGTTGCGTGCCCTCCCTAGCTGCGCCCGAACCGAACAAGAGCAAGTCTTTAGGACTCCAAGTGTCGTCCCTCCGTAGATAGTCCACAGCACGTCCGGATCCGCCTTAAGATTGACCAACTAGAATCGCCCTTAAGGTACTAGAAAATTTCGGCACTTTATGAGCAAGATGTGTGTTTTAATTTTCTCTCAAAAAACTCACTTTTGAATACTTTGAAACTTGTTTATAAATTATGACCCCTAGGCCTTTATTTGTAGAGTTATGGAAAAGGAATCGTAATCCTAGTAGGATACGAATTAATTGAAATTAGAATCCTACATGAATTCTATTAATTAATTTATCCAATTAGGAATAGAAATTTAATCATACACTGACTCTTGTAGATTTAGGAATCACGCATGAGCACAAACTCACACACACACGGCAGCCACAAGGGCTGCCCATGCGCGTGCGAGCAGCAGCCCACGCAGCGCGGCCCACGCATCCGTGGCCCTTGGCGCGCGCTGGGCCTGCCTTGCGGTAGGCCTGGGCGCTGCCTTGGCTGGGCTTGTGGCGCGCGTGCTTGCTGGGCGATGGCCCCGGCTTCGTGCTGGGCCTTCGTCCGGCAGGCCTCGTCCGATGCTAATTCGTACGATACGCTTCCGATTAAATTTCCAGTTCCGGAATTTATTTCCGATACGAACAATATTTAATATTTCCGATTCCGGAATTAATTTCCGTTTCGAACAAATATTTAATATTTCCGTTTCCGGAATTATTTTCCGATTCCGGTAATATTTCCAATTCTGACAATATTTCCGTTTCCGGCAATATTTCCGATTCTGGTAATATTTCCATTTCCAATAATATTTTCCGATACGTACCATGTTTCCGTTTCCGGCAACATCTACGACTTGGATAATATTCATATTTCCGATACGATCCATATTTCCGTTTCCGGCCATATCATCGTTTCCGGAGTATTCATTTCTTGCCTGTGACGATCTTAGCTCCCACTGAAACCAAGATCCGTCGGTTCCGAATATTCATAGATGGAGTATTTAATGCCATTAAATACTTGATCCGTTTACGTACTATTTGTGTGACCCTACGGGTTCAGTCAAGAGTAAGCTGTGGATTAATATCATTAATTCCACTTGAACTGAAGCGGCCTCTAGCTAGGCATTCAGCTCACTTGATCTCACTGAATTATTAACTTGTTAATTAATACTGAACCGCATTTATTAGACTTAACATAGAATGCATACTTGGACCAAGGGCATTATTTCCTTCAGTCTCCCACTTGTCCTTAGGGACAAGTGTGCATTTCCTAATTCCTTTGTCGCTCGATGCTTGCTCTTGAACATAAGGTAAGAGTTGTCATCCTTATTATGTCCTGAGGTGTTCCTCGGTTTCAGAGTTCAACTGATCAAATAAACAGATAATCATAGCCTATGATTCATCCGAGCACGGCCATGCTTTTCACAGTTTCTAGCTCTCCGAGTGGCCTTGTACAACTTTTAAGCATCTCATCCCGATTTATGGGAGGACAATCCCAATCTTGCGATCTTGAGATTAGACTTCGTTTGATAGGTGATTACCTGAGCGTTGCCTTTATAGCCTCCTTTTACGGTGCGACGGTTGGTCAACGTCAAAGCAACCAGTTCTCAAACAAGTAATCTCAAATCACTCAGGTATTGAGGATTTAGTGTCTAAATGAAATTTACTTATGACAGACTTTCATCTCTTACAGTAAAGTTTCATAGGTCTTGTCCGATACTAGTCTTCCCAAAGTAAGTATCTATGCAAATGATTATGACATTGCCATGTCCACATAGTTCAAGAAACAGAACTACTAGTCATCTTGCATTCTAATCGTCTAACGTTTTCTATGCGTCCAATTTTATAGAAAACTCCGATTAGGGACCATTTTCAACCTTTGACATTCAAGTTCACTTGATAGACATTTCTTAGTCACAGGACTGGTCCTGACAGTCTATCTTGAATATATCGTCAAGTTGAAGGGACTCATCATTTAATAAACCACAAATTAAATGGAAAAATGAATTCCTTTCATTTATTGTGAATGATTAACCAATAATGTTTTACAAAGATTTAAACTCTAAAACTTTAAAACATTAAACAGAGACATCAAAGCCATTCTCCAATATGCTTGATTCCCATAGCTGCAGTGTGCGAGTTGTGCTTCGCTTGCGGCAGAGGTTTAGTTAATGGATCTGATATGTTGTCATCAGTTCCAATTTTGCTTATCTCGACTTCTTTTCTTTCAACGAACTCTCGTAGAAGGTGAAATCTACGAAGTACATGCTTGACTCTCTGGTGGTGTCTAGGCTCTTTTGCCTGTGCAATAGCTCCATTATTATCACAATACAGGGCTATTGGTCCTTTAATGGAGGGGACTACACCAAGTTCTCCTATGAACTTCCTTAGCCATATAGCTTCCTTTGCTGCTTCATGTGCAGCAATGTACTCCGCTTCAGTTGTAGAATCCGCAATGGTGCTTTGCTTAGCACTTTTCCAGCTTACTGCTCCTCCGTTGAGGCAGAAGACAAACCCAGACTGTGATCTGAAATCATCTTTGTCGGTTTGGAAACTTGCGTCCGTATAGCCTTTAACAATTAATTCATCATCTCCACCATAGACCAGGAAGTCATCTTTGTGCCTTTTCAGGTACTTCAAAATGTTCTTGGCAGCAGTCCAATGCGCCTCTCCTGGGTCTGACTGGTATCTGCTCGTAGCACTAAGTGCGTACGCAACATCCGGGCGTGTACATATCATAGCATACATTATTGAACCAATCAATGATGCATATGGAATCCCATTCATTCGTCTACGCTCATCAAGTGTTTTTGGGCACTGAGTCTTGCTTAGAGTCATTCCATGAGACATGGGTAGGTAGCCTCGCTTGGAGTCCGCCATCTTGAACCTATCAAGCACCTTATTGATATAAGTGCTTTGACTAAGTCCAATCATCCTTTTAGATCTATCTCTGTAAATCTTGATGCCCAATATGTACTGTGCTTCTCCTAGATCCTTCATCGAAAAACATTTCCCAAGCCAAATCTTGACAGAGTTCAACATAGGAATGTCATTTCCGATGAGCAATATGTCGTCGACATATAATACTAGGAAAGCAATTTTGCTCCCACTGACCTTCTTGTATACACAAGATTCGTCCGCGTTCTTGATGAAACCAAAGTCACTGACTGCTTCATCAAAACGTATATTCCAGCTCCTGGATGCCTGCTTCAACCCGTAGATTGACTTCTTTAGCTTGCATACCTTTTTAGCATTCTTTGGATCCTCAAAACCTTCAGGCTGTGTCATAAACACAGTTTCTGTTAAAACGCCGTTTAAGAAAGCAGTTTTGACATCCATCTGCCATATTTCGTAATCGTAATATGCAGCGATTGCTAACATTATTCGAATAGACTTTAGCATTGCAACTGGTGAAAAGGTTTCATCGTAATCCACACCGTGGACTTGCCTGTAACCTTTTGCAACCAATCTAGCTTTGAAAACTTCAAGTTTCCCATCCTTGTCCTTTTTCAGTTTGAAAACCCATTTGCTTCCAATGGCTTGGTAGCCATCTGGCAAATCGAACAAATCCCATACTTGGTTTTCAGACATGGAGTCTAATTCAGATTGCATGGCTTCTTGCCATTGCTTGGAGCTAGGGCTCGTCATAGCTTGCTTGTAAGTCGCAGGTTCATCACTTTCAAGTAATAGAACGTCATAGCTCTCGTTCGTCAAAATACCTAAGTACCTTTCCGGTTGAGATCTATATCTTTGCGATCTACGCGGGGTAACATTTCTAGATCTCTGAGTTTCATCCTGAATGTCATCTTGAGCATTCTCTAGAGTTTGTTGTTCGACTCGAATTTCTTCGAGGTCTACTTTTCTCCCACTTGTCATTTTGGAAATGTGATCCTTCTCCAAAAAGACACCATCTCGAGCAACAAACACTTTGTTCTCAGATGTATTGTAGAAGTAATACCCCTTTGTTTCCTTTGGATAGCCCACAAGGATACATTTGTCAGATTTTGGATGAAGTTTGTCTGAAATTAATCGTTTGACGTATACTTCACATCCCCAAATCTTAAGAAAAGACACATTTGGAGGCTTTCCAAACCATAATTCGTATGGAGTCTTTTCGACAGCTTTAGACGGAGCTCTATTTATAGTGAGTGCAGCTGTATTTAGTGCATGTCTCCAAAATTCTAATGGAAGTTCGGCCTGACCCATCATTGACCTGACCATGTCTAGCAAGGTTCTGTTCCTCCGTTCTGACACACCGTTCCATTGTGGTGTTCCAGGAGGAGTCAATTCTGATAGAATTCCACATTCTTTCAGATGGTCATCAAATTCATAGCTCAGATATTCACCGCCTCTATCAGACCGCAGTGCCTTGATCTTCTTGCCTAATTGATTCTCTACTTCACTCTGAAATTCCTTGAATTTGTCAAAGGATTCAGACTTATGTTTCATTAGGTAGACATAACCATACCTACTGAAGTCATCAGTGAAAGTGATAAAGTAGCTGAAACCACCTCTAGCATTTGTACTCATTGGTCCACATACATCTGTATGGATTAAACCCAATAGTTCATTTGCTCTTTCTCCAACTTTAGAGAAAGGTTGCTTTGTCATTTTGCCAAGTAAACATGATTCGCATTTACCATAATCCTCTAAGTCAAATGGTTCTAGAATTCCTTCCCTTTGAAGTCTTTCTAAGCGTTTCAAGTTTATATGGCCTAATCGACAATGCCACAGATAGGTGAGATCTGAATCATTCTTTTTGGCCTTTTTGGTATTTATGTTATATACTTGTTTGTCGTGATCTAATAAATAAAGTCCATTGACTAATCTAGCAGATCCATAAAACATCTCTTTAAAATTAAACGAACAACTATTGTCTTTTATTATAAAGGAAAATCCCTTAGCATCTAAGCAAGAAACCGAAATGATGTTTTTAGTAAGACTTGGAACATGGAAACATTCTTCCAGTTCCAAAACTAGCCCGGAGGGCAACGACAAATAGTAAGTTCCTACAGCTAATGCAGCAATCCGTGCTCCATTTCCCACTCGTAGGTCGACTTCACCCTTGCTTAACTTTCTACTTCTTCTTAGTCCCTGTGGATTGGAACATAAGTGTGAGCCACAACCTGTATCTAATACCCAAGAAGTTGAATTAGCAAGTATACAGTCTATAACGAAAATACCTGAAGATGGAACGACTGTTCCGTTCTTCTGATCTTCCTTTAGCTTCAAGCAATCTCTCTTCCAATGCCCCTTCTTCTTGCAGTAGAAGCATTCGGATTCAGAAGTGGGTTGACTGACCTTCCTCTTTGCAGATTTGGCGCCAGTTTGCTTAGTTGGGCTGGCCTTGTTGCCACCTTTCTTAGCATTCCTCTTCTTTCCAGATTTCTTGAACTTGCCCCCACGCACCATAAGCACATCCTGCTTATCACTTTTGAGCGTCTTTTCAGCGGTCTTCAGCATACCGTGAAGCTCAGTGAGCGTTTTGTCCAGACTATTCATACTGTAGTTCAGTTTGAACTGATCATACCCGCTTTGAAGAGAATGGAGGATGGTGTCTATAGCCATTTCCTGAGAAAATTGCTGATCCAGCCGACTCATATTCTCAATGAGTCCAATCATTTTGAGAACATGTGGACTTACGGGCTCGCCTTTCTTAAGCTTGGTCTCAAGAATTTGCCTATGAGTCTCGAATCTTTCGACTCGAGCCAGATCTTGGAACATGTTCTTCAACTCACTGATGATTGTGAAAGCATCTGAGTTGATGAACGTTTTCTGCAGATCCGCACTCATGGTGGCGAGCATTAGACATTTCACATCCTTGTTGGCATCAATCCAACGATTGAGGGCAGCCTGAGTGACCCCGTCGCCTGGAGCTTCGGGCATCGCCTCATCTAGGACATACTCCTTTTCTTCCTGCATAAGAACTATTTGCAAGTTCCTTTGCCAGTCAAGGAAGTTTTTCCCGTTCAACTTCTCCTTTTCGAGAATTGATCGAATGTTGAATGAATTGTTGTTTGCCATATTAAAAACTACAATTGAAAAGAATAAACAAATAAATAACCATTCACAGTTTCTCTTAATAAACTTAAATTCTAGCATACATGCATAATTCAATGTTTATTAAGCATTTTATTCAAGTTATGTGTTCCGGCAGGTGTGAATAAAATGATTCCAAGATCCTAAAATCATTGAAGAACTAAGCACAGTTTGTCGACTTAATCCTAGAACATCTTAGGTAAGCAAAAGCCTTTTGCTAATAGTCTAGAAACTATTCTTGGTTGATAGGTACGTCTAAGAACTTATTAGGTAAACCTATCGAATTTTGCCACGACATAAAAGGACTCCTTACTTATATCGTTGAGTTTCACCAAAACTAACATGTACTCACAATTATTTGTGTACCTTGCCCCTTTAGGACCAATAAGTAACACCTCGCTGAGCGAAAACTATTACTAGATTGATGTAAAGGATATCCAAGCAAGTGTATATTTTGGCATGGCACCTTTTAACTCAATTTTTAAGTTTGGAACTTAAGGCTCTTACTATGTTGGTTAGATTTTAAGTGAACTAAAATCCTTAATCATGCAACATAATCAAGCTTTTGATCTCATGCATTTTAAGACATATTTAAAGCAATAAATAACTTAAAACATGCATAAGATATTTGTGATCTAGTATGGCCCGACTTCATCTTGAAGCTTTGACTTCAAAGTCCGTCTTGAAAATCTCCGTGGGAGGCACCATTTTCTTCAAATAGGATAAGCTATAACTAATTACAACTATTTGATGGTTCGCAGACCATATTTGAATTGAAAAATAACTTTGGTACTTTAGACCAATTACATTCAAATTAATGGTACGCAGACCATATTTTCTATCCTATTTGGGCCATACTAGTCACTTCATAACCTGCAAAACAGTACATATACAATATATACCATTCACCCATTCATTATCATGAATGGCCCACATAGCTGGTTAGTAAAACACATTATGCATCACGTAAACATTTGCAGCAATTAATCAAGGGCACCAATAATCTACCAATTATTCAGTCCTTATTAATTCTAATCAAGTTGTTTTAACCTTAAGGATTTGTAGACCTAATCAAGAGTTTATGACTAAAAAGCGCTCCCACTTAAACCAATAAATTCATATGCTTTACCAATTTTAAACATAAAAATGTATTTCTAGTCCAACCGGAAACATACAAATTTAATTAAAATTTAAAGCTCATATCAATTTATAATTGAATCCAAAAATTTAATTTAATTTCAGTCGTATTTAAATTAATTCATGATTTTAATTTTAGTAAAATAATTAGAATAAATAACATTTATTATAATTATAATATTCAAAATTAAAATCCAAGAAAATAATTCAAATTATTAATTTTAAAATTAATTAAAATTACGTGAACTGAAATTTTCAAATTAAACATTCAAAACGATCTAATCGTAACGCAAACACCCTACGCGTTGCACGCCCATGGACCGTACGCACACAGCCATTGCTGGCCATGTGCGCGCAGCCCATGCGCTCGTCGCATAGCTGCTGCTTTCCTATCGCAAGCCTCCGCACGCACTAATGCTCGCTGCGCGCGCCAGCGCTCATCGCACGCGAGCTATCGCTCGCAGTGCGCGCGCGCGACATCGCTCGCTGGGCGCGCGACATCGCTCGCTGGGCGCGCGAGCCATCGCTCGCTGGGCGCGAGCCATCGCTCGCTGGGGCGCGACATCGCTCGCTGGGCGGGCGACATCGCGCGCTGTGCGCGCGAGTAATGCTGGGCGCAGCGCTCGTGGCACGCGAGCTTGCGCTCGCTGCGCGCGAGGCTGCGCGCTCTTGTGCGAGGCAGCGCGCGCTGTGGCGCAGCTCGCTTGCTGCCCACACGCGACTGCCTTGGCTCGCCCTTCGCCCATGCCCATTCGTTCATTGCTCGTGGCACACGATACAAGGCAGGGCTGCTGCCTTGTGCTCGTGCACTATGCCTTGCTCATTGCATTCGTGCCGCACGGGCGACGAGCTCCCTTGCTCGTCGTCGCATGCCCGCATTATACAACACCCCTTAAGGGTAACACGAAGCGTCCATTGCTTCGTGCGTGCAAGTTATATGAACGAATCGCATAAAAATTTAAAATTTATATTTAAAATTAATGACAAATTAATAAATATTATTAATTTCATAATTTTAGGGCGAAAAATCGAAAATTTATTATCCAATTGATTTCCGATTGTTATGGATTCAAGTCTAGGTCATAAAAATTTAAAATTTATCGTAAATTTACAATTTTTATGGTGGTTTTTAATCATAGGTTTCTAATTAAATTACAATTAATTATGAAAATCAAATTAATTCTAAATTATTCTAATTTTCAACAAATTAATCATAATTACAAATTAGATTGCATAATTAACAAGACTAGGCATTCAAACTTGTTAAACATATGCAGTAGGTCAATCAAAAATTCAAGATTTATCAACAAGAATCGCAAATATTTAATTTAACATCTTAAATTTACGAAATTTTGCATTCGAAAAACTAAAACCTTCGAAAAGTCACAGTTAGGCTTCGAATTTGAGAATTCTGGGTTCGGCAGAAAAATACTATTTTTGTCAAAATTTTAGAATGCCTTTTACATGCGGAATTGACACAAAAATCACTCAATTCGGATGAGTAACGAAGAAACTGCCGAAAAACTGCGTACGTATAATTAAATAAACGCAATTTGCAATTAATTAACAATTACGAAAATTAATCACCCCTTTTAATTCTTGCAAATTTGTAATATTTAACCATGTTCATGCAATTTAGATTATGAAAATAATAAGGGGCTCGTGATACCACTGTTAGGTTATGATACATATGACATTACATAGATCATGCGGAAACAACCATTAACCCAGGACAACATATTATTTACACATAATCATATAGCATAATTTAGATGCATACTCTTTGTTGCGTGCCCTCCCTAGCTGCGCCCGAACCGAACAAGAGCAAGTCTTTAGGACTCCAAGTGTCGTCCCTCCGTAGATAGTCCACAGCACGTCCGGATCCGCCTTAAGATTGACCAACTAGAATCGCCCTTAAGGTACTAGAAAATTTCGGCACTTTATGAGCAAGATGTGTGTTTTAATTTTCTCTCAAAAAACTCACTTTTGAATACTTTGAAACTTGTTTATAAATTATGACCCCTAGGCCTTTATTTGTAGAGTTATGGAAAAGGAATCGTAATCCTAGTAGGATACGAATTAATTGAAATTAGAATCCTACATGAATTCTATTAATTAATTTATCCAATTAGGAATAGAAATTTAATCATACACTGACTCTTGTAGATTTAGGAATCACGCATGAGCACAAACTCACACACACACGGCAGCCACAAGGGCTGCCCATGCGCGTGCGAGCAGCAGCCCACGCAGCGCGGCCCACGCATCCGTGGCCCTTGGCGCGCGCTGGGCCTGCCTTGCGGTAGGCCTGGGCGCTGCCTTGGCTGGGCTTGTGGCGCGCGTGCTTGCTGGGCGATGGCCCCGGCTTCGTGCTGGGCCTTCGTCTGGCAGGCCTCGTCCGATGCTAATTCGTACGATACGCTTCCGATTAAATTTCCAGTTCCGGAATTTATTTCCGATACGAACAATATTTAATATTTCCGATTCCGGAATTAATTTCCGTTTCGAACAAATATTTAATATTTCCGTTTCCGGAATTATTTTCCGATTCCGGTAATATTTCCAATTCTGACAATATTTCCGTTTCCGGCAATATTTCCGATTCTGGTAATATTTCCATTTCCAATAATATTTTCCGATACGTACCATGTTTCCGTTTCCGGCAACATCTACGACTTGGATAATATTCATATTTCCGATACGATCCATATTTCCGTTTCCGGCCATATCATCGTTTCCGGAGTATTCATTTCTTGCCTGTGACGATCTTAGCTCCCACTGAAACCAAGATCCGTCGGTTCCGAATATTCATAGATGGAGTATTTAATGCCATTAAATACTTGATCCGTTTACGTACTATTTGTGTGACCCTACGGGTTCAGTCAAGAGTAAGCTGTGGATTAATATCATTAATTCCACTTGAACTGAAGCGGCCTCTAGCTAGGCATTCAGCTCACTTGATCTCACTGAATTATTAACTTGTTAATTAATACTGAACCGCATTTATTAGACTTAACATAGAATGCATACTTGGACCAAGGGCATTATTTCCTTCATGATGGACCAAGGCGAAACATAGTGCATACTGGGTATTAAGATCTATTTATAAAGATCTTACAATATTGTTTTAGATTAAGTAATGGCATTTACTAAATCAAACACGAAAGACGCCACTGGAGATATTCGACCCATATGAATAAATCTAAGTAATGAATGTTTGAACTATGTATAAGCATTTACTAAGTTGAACATCAAAGAATCTAATGATATTCTTCACCTATATTATATGCCAAAGAATTGAGCTGGATTTAGTATCTACTGAAATTGGATAGCTAAAGTTACATGAATAAAATTCAATTGGGAATTATTCTGCAAAAGAATTTATCATGTATGATATAATATGAGGATCGCCAAAAATGTATCGTATGACTTTAGGCATGACGAACATATACCAATCTCTATTGATCTAAGTGAAGATCAACTAGATTGAGATCAAGAAAAACATATGGTACTTGAAAAGGTACATAAGATTAGTTCTTGATTCAAGGAAACAAACATATGCTAAATAATTGATGCTACACGCATAAACACTGGCAAAGGATCAAGCAAGATTCCTTTGGAGTTAACCATTGGCAAGGACGAGCTATAGAACATCATGTTTTGAAATGGCAACATGGATTGAAGACCATGAGTTGTTGCGTGGGAAATTGAACATTAATTTCTATGTTCTGAGATATAGATGAAAAGTCTTCCACATATCTGTGAACTGCTTGGATAAGTAAATCCAAACAAAGCATCACTAGCAACCTATACAGTTGAAGTAAAAGTACTTATTGCCTAAGAAGCAATAAAACAGGGTTGTTTAAGTTAAGAGTTCTTCATAGAACTTGGGAAGATCACATGTCTGTTGACTTAATGGTTCTTCATTGCAAAATGCGTAGAATCACTATTGAAGTAAGAAAGACTAGATCACATAATAAACAAACTCAAAAGATCTTATCATCCTATCTCGAAGAACATTCGATGAAAAGGATATTAAAATTGGCAAAGCATGATAACTAAACCTATGCAACAAGTGGAAGCAACAGTCACATTGTAGCACTGGAAATCAATCATAGCTTTGAATTCCATGAACTGTTTTAAAGATGGGTTTGAGGCCCATCGTTGTAAAACACCAAGGTTGAACATTTATCATATATGAAATGTATTTTCATATTCCATTTAATCTTGGTTTAGTATTAAATGACGAGTCCCTTGAATTTGACGATATATTCAAGATAGACTGTCAGGACCAGTCCTGTCACTAAGAAATGTCTATCAAGTGAACTTGAATGTCAAAATTTGAAAAATGGTCCATGGTCGGAGTTTTCTATAAAGATGGACGCATAGAAAACGTTAGACGATTAGAATACAAGATGACTACTAGTTCTGTTTCTTGAACTATGTGGACATGACAATGTCGCAATCATTTGCATAGATACTTACTTTGGGAAGACTAGTATCGGACAGACCTATGAAACTTTACTGTAAGAGATGGAAATCTGTCATAAGTAAATTTCATTAAAATTACTAGACACTAATCCTCAATACCTGAGTGATGTGAGATTACTTGTTTGAGAACTGCTTACTTTGACGTTGTCAACCGTCGCACCGTAAAAGGAGGCTATAAAGGCAACGCTCGGGTAATCACCTATCAAACGAAGTCTAATCTCAAGATCGCAAGATTGAGATTGTCCTCCCATAAATCGGGATGAGATGCTAAAAGTTGTACAAGGCCACTCGGAGAGCTAGAAATTGTAAAATGCATGGCCGTGCTCAGATGAATCATAGGCTATGATTATCTGTTTATTTGATCAGCTGAACTTTGAAACCGAGAAAAACCTCTGGACATAATAAGGATGACAACTCTTACCTTATGTTCAAGAGCAAGCATCGATTGACAAAGGAATTAGGAAATGCACACTTGTCCCTAAGGACAAGTGGGAGACTGAACGAAATAATGCCCTTGGTCCAAGTATGCATTTAATGGTAAGTCTAATAAATGCGGTAAAGTGTTAATTATACAAGTTAATAATTCAGTGAGATCAACTGAACTGTATGCCTAGCTAGAGGTCGCTTCAGTTTAAGTGGATTAATGATATTAATCCACAGCTTACTCTTTACTGAACCCGTAGGGTCACACAAATAGTACGTAAACGGACCAAGTATTTAATGGCATTAAATACTCCATCTATGGATATTCGTAATCGACAGATCTTGGTTCCAGTGGGAGCTGAGATCGTCAAAGGCAAATAATGAATACTCCGGAAACGATGATATTGCCGGAAAAGGAAATATGGATCGTATCGGAAATATAAATATTATCCAAGGTGTAGATGTTGCCGGAAACGGTAACATGGTACGTATCGAAAAATATTATCGGAAATGGAAATATTGCCGGAATCGGAAATATTGCTGGAAACGGCAATATTGTTAGAATCGGAAATATTATCAGAATCGGAAAATAATTCCGGAAACAGAAATATTAAATATTTGTTCGAAACGGAAATTAATTCCGGAATCGGAAATGTTAAATATTGTTCGTATCGGAAATGAATTCCGAAATCGGAAAATTAATCGGAAGCGCGACGTACGAATAAACATCGGACGAGCCTGCTAGACGCAAGGCCTAGCACGAAGCTAGGCCCAACGCCTAGCAAAGCCCGCGCGACCAAATCAAGCAAAGCCCAAGCGCGGGCAAGGCCAGCAGGCGCGCCCCTCGTGGGCTGCGAGCACTTGCTGGGCGTGGGCTCAGCGCGCGCGCGCGCATGGCGCCCCTCGTGGGATGCTGTGCGTGCGTGTGTGTTTGTGCTTTTGTACGAAACCTTGATCGATTAGGATTCGTATAGATTGATTTCCTAAGTCTACTAGATAAATTAAGTGATTGAATTTAAGATTAATTCAGATTCGCTAAATCGTTTCCTAGTAGGATTCTAATATCCGATACCCATACCCTATAAATAGGTGATGATGGTTCACAATTTAGAACGTGTAATTCAAGTATTCATTCAAGTTTTAGGCTTTTATTTGTCATAAAATCCGAAAAACACACAGTACCTTTGGCGCAATTCTAGTTAATTAAACCTAAGGCGGATCCGAGCGTGCTGTGGACTATCTACGGAGGGACGACACTTGGAGTCCTAAAGACTTGTTCTTGTTCAGTTCGGGCGCAGCAAGGGAGGGCACGCTACAAAGAGTATGCATCCTAAATTATGCTAATTGTTATGTGGCAATTAATTTGGAATCCTGGCTTTTATGGTTTTTCCGCATGATTTATATTCAATTATATGTATCATAACCTAACATTTACACCCTACCAAACGGAGCCTAAATGATGATAGGACTACAAAATATGGTGGAGTAGTCTAGCGACAACCAGATTAAAGAATACATGCGAGTAATCATACTGTTTGAATATGTTACTAATTTAATCTGCAGAGGGTGATTGTGGGTGCTGACTTCAGTAGGTGAACCTGTTAGGTTATGATACATATGACAATTCATAAATCATGCGGAAAAACCATTTAGCCAGGAATACATATTATTTACACATAATCATATAGCATAGTTTAGATGCATACTCTTTGTTGCGTGCCTTCCCTAGCTGCGCCCAAACCGAACAAGAACAAGTCTTTAGGACTCCAAGTGTCGTCCCTCCGTAGATAGTCCACAGCACGTCCGGATCCGCCTTAAGATTGACCAACTAGAATCGCCCTTAAGGTACTAAAGATTTTCGGCACTTTTAGTCAAGGAATGTGTCTGAATTTTCTCTCAAAAACTCACTTTGAATACTTGAATAATCTATCAAAATATGTGACCCTAGGCACCTATTTATAGAGTTATGGAAAGGGTTTTGGAATCCTATTAGGATACTAATTTATTTAATTATAACCCTACTAGGACTCTAATTAAATAATCATTATCTAATAGTTTTAGGATTTAATCACACTTCGAATCCTGATTGCTTCAGGATTCGCGCACAAGCATTGCACGAGCACCGTACACCCGCGCAAGCCTTGCGGCCCACGCTAGGCGCACAACGCTCGGCCCACTGCTGTGCTCTCGCGCGCGCGCCCAAGGCCTTGGCTGGGCCTGGCCTTGCGCTGGGCCTGGTCGAGGCTTGGCGTGCGATGGTGCGCGTTGGCTCGCTGGGCGACGGCCTGGCTTCGTGCTGGGCCTTCGTCTAGCGGGCCTCGTCCGATGCTAATTCGTACGATACGCTTCCGATTAAATTCCCGATTCCGGAATTCATTTCCGATACGAACAATATTTAATATTTCCGATTCCGGAATCAATTTCCGTTTCGAACAAATATTTAATATTTCCGTTTCCGGAATTATTTTCCGATTCCGATAATATTTCCGATTCTGACAATATTTCCGTTTCCGGCAATATTTCCGATTCTGGCAATATTTCCATTTCCGATAATATTTTATGATACGTACCATGTTTCCGTTTCCGGCAACATCTACGACTTGGATAATATTTATATTTCCGATACGATCCATATTTCCGTTTCCGGCAATATCATCGTTTCCGGAGTATTCATTTCTTGCCTGTGACGATCTCAGCTCCCACTGAAACTAAGATCCGTCGATTCCGAATATCCATAGATGGAGTATTTAATTCCATTAAATACTTGATCCGTTTACGTACTATTTGTGTGACCCTACGGGTTCAGTCAAGAGTAAGCTGTGGATTAATATCATTAATTCCACTTGAACTGAAGCGGCCTCTAGCTAGGCATTCAGCTCACTTGATCTCACTGAATTATTAACTTGTTAATTAATACTGAACCGCATTTATTAGACTTAACATAGAATGCATAGTTGGACCAAGGGCATTATTTCCTTCAGTCTCCCACTTGTCCTTAGGGACAAGTGTGCATTTCCTAATTCCTTTGTCGCTCGATGCTTGCTCTTTGAACATAAGGTAAGAGTTGTCATCCTTATTATGTCCAGAGGTGTTCCTCGGTTTCAGAGTTCAACTGATCAAATAAACAGATAATCATAGCCTATGATTCATCCGAGCACGGCCATGCATTTCACAGTTTCTAGCTCTACGAGTGGCCTTGTAAAACTTTTAAGCATCTCATCCCGATTTATGGGAGGACAATCCCAATCTTGCGATCTTGAGATTAGACTTCGTTTGATAGGTGATTACCTGAGCGTTGCCTTTATAGCCTCCTTTTACGGTGCGACGGTTGGTCAACGTCAAAGCAACCAGTTCTCAAACAAGTAATCTCAAATCACTCAGGTATTGAGGATTTAGTGTCTAATAATTTTAATGAAATTTACTTATGACAGATTTTCATCTCTTACAGTAAAGTTTCATAGGTCTTGTCCGATACTAGTCTTCCCAAAGTAAGTATCTATGCAAATGATTATGACATTTCCATGTCCACATAGTTCAAGAAACAGAACTACTAGTCATCTTGCATTCTAGTCGTCTAACGTTTTCTATGCGTCCAATTTTATAGAAAACTCCGACTAGGGACCATTTTCAACCTTTGACATTCAAGTTCACTTGATAGACATTTCTTAGTCACAGGACTGGTCCTGACAGTCTATCTTGAATATTTCGTCAAATTTGAAGGGACTCATCATTTAATACTAAACCAAGATTAAATGGAATATGAAAATACATTTCATATATGATAAATGTTCAACCCCAATGTTTTACAACCATGGGCCTCTAACCCATCTTTAAAACATTTCATGGAATTCAAAGCTATGCTTGATTTCTAGTGCTACAACGTGAGTGTTGCTTCTCACTTGTTGCATAGGTTTAGTTATCATGCTTTGCCAATCTTAATATCCTTTTCATCGAATGTTCTTCGAGATATGATGATAAGATCTTTTCGAGTTTGTTTATTATGTGATCTAGTCTTTCTTACTTCGATGGTGGTTTTACTCATTTTGCAATGAAGAACCATCAAGTTAGCAGACGTTTTTCTTGCTTCAAGAGTGGTTCTACGCATTTTTCAATGAAGAACCATCAAGCCAGCAGATAGGTGATCTACCCAAGTCCAGTGAAGAACTTTAAACAACCCTGTTTTATTGCTTCTTAGGCAATAATTACTTTTACTTCAACTGTATAGGTTGCTAGTGATGCTTTGTTTGGATTTACCTATCCAAGCAGTTTATAGATATGTGGAAGACTCTCCAACTATATCTTAGAACATAGAAATTATTATTTTAATTTCCCACGCAACAACTCATGGTCTCCAATCCATGTTGCCATTTCAAAACACGATGCTCTATAGCTCGTCCTTATCAATGGTTAACTCCAAAGGGTCTTGCTTGATCCTTTGCCAGTGTTTATGCGTGTAGCATCAATATTTAGCATATCTTTATTTCCTTGAGTCAAGAACTAATCTTATGTACCTTTTCAAGTACCATAAGTTTTTCTTGATCTCAATCTAGTTGATCTTCACTTAGATCAATAGAGATTGGTATATGTTCGTCATGCCCAAAGTCATACGATACGTTTTTGGCGATCCTCATATTATATCATACATGATAAATTCTTTTGCAGAATAATTCCCAATTGAATTCTATTCATGTAACTTTAGCTTATCTAGTTTTAGTAGATACTAAATTCAGCTAAATTCTTTGACATATAATATAGGTTAAGAATCTCATTTAGACTCTTTGATGTTTAACTTAGTAAATGCTTATACATAGTTCAAACATCCTTTACTTAGATTTATTCACATGGGTCGAATATCTCCAATGGAGACTTTCGTGTTTGATTTAGTAAATGCCATTACTTAATCTAAAACAATATCATAAGATCTTTGTAAATAGATCTTAATACCCACTATGTACTAAGTTTCGCCATGGTCCATTATTAATGAATAATTTCAAATCTAAGTCATTAGCATTTGAATGTTATTTCACAATAGAGAGATATGTGTGTGATACACATAGGACCAAATAAGTTTTTATGTACTCCCACTAAACTTCTTATACATCTATAAGAATCATGTATATTTTATGAAACTAAAATGCTTATTAGCTTCACTTAAAATACAGTTCCAATTCCCAATTGCTTGCTTAAATCTGTACTTAGATTTTATAAGCTAGCTTTCCTTTTCAAGCATTTATTTGGATCCACAAATTCTATGACATACCATGTACATATTATATTCCAACATTTGATTGAGGAATACGTTTTGTCATCCAATTGCCATATGTACCAATATGCAATCATTGCTTGAATTATAGACTTAAGCATTACGATTTAGCATGAGGTTTCAACACAATCCATGCCATGAATTTGCTTGTAACCTTTAGCAACTAATCTAGCTTTGTGTGTGAACACAATTTCATGTTTGATGGTTTTTATCCTTAAAACAAACTTGCAACCAATAGGTGTGAAACTATTTTGCAAATCAACAAAATTTTCAATTTTGTCATCAAAACATTGAGTATGTTTTATGGCCTCTAACCATTTAAAATATTTGAGTCTATATATGGCCTCTAACCATTTTAGGGAATCTGGGTTTCGTCATAGCTTTCTCACAGGTTATAAACTCATTAATCTATATGATAATAGTTTGACTGTAAGTTGTAGGTTTCTTCACTATCTAATAGAAGAATTAGTGACCTGAACTCCATGTTTCTTCACTATCTAATAGAAGAATCTCATAGTTCCAGTGACTTGAACTCTATGCCTACTAGGGTATAGAACATCAAACAATAGAATATCAATAGCCACTTGAAAGTCCTTTGAATATTCTGTTCTCCTTGAAGCACTTGTAAAGTCTTCTAAGAGATGTCTATTCTTTAAAGCCACTTCTAAAGTCCTTAAAGAATACGTGTTCGGATTTTCTAAAGAACTTCGAAAAGCCTCCGGAATGTCCGTTTATGTTTGTTGTTCGCCTCGAAGACTTTCGAGGTCTATTTTCTCCCACTTGTCATTTTGGAAACGAATCTCCAAAAGGACATCATTTCGAGCAAACAAACATTATGTTCTCAAAAATTCGTGGTAGAAACAATACCCTTGTGTCTCATTTGAATAAATCACAATGAAACATATATCTAGACTTGGGCCTTAGTTTGTTGAATAACAAACACTAAGCTCCCACTGAGTTTAGCAACTCTTTAGATATATATAATTGAAAAGATATCCTGAAATTACTTTTCAATAGCTTTGACGAATTTGGTTTAGTTTGGTGGTAGTTGAGCATTTTGTTTTAGAACTTATAGGAAAAGTCTTTATGATTCATCATTGATCGAATCAAGTACTAATTGACTTCGATTATTCCAACTACGATATGCCATATCTTATGGACCTAGATTGTGAAATTACAACACACAATCATTGATGATCGTATTTGGTCTCAAGTAATCATCAACTTGATCTAACCTAGATCTTTATGATTTCTTGCCAAGTGGATTTTATACTTCTGAATCTTGGAACTACCCAAACAGATTCAACTTATATCACATTTGAGTTAATAAACCTATATTCACTCAAATCCATGTGAAATAATAAAGTCATAAAATCTTTCTTTAGCTTTGAACTCTATCGTCTAGGCGTTCTAACAATAGTTCATATCTTTTGTTACTTTCAACAAGTAAGACTAGCTTGTCTTAAGTTGATCTAGAAATCAACCAACTTTCAAAAGTCCATTAAAATAGAGCTTTTGAATGTTAACTTGTTGATATGGTCTAAGCAACAATGCCAAAGATTAGTGGAACTCAAATCAAGGGGTTGATTTGAACCTAGTAAAGTTCTTTAAAGAGTTGTTTGTTTTAATCAAGCATATTGACTCATTCCGTAAATGACCATTTCATTCAAATAAACAAACAAACAAGCATTGTTTTTGTTCTTCTGAATGTGAGTCTTTCTGTGTTTGAAGCAGAAATTTAGGTATGCTGATTATGGAACAAAACAACCATTTAGTTCCAGCCTTTGAAAGGACTTAAAACAAACTAGATGACCCTACAACTAATGTAGCATTGCCATGCTTCATTTCCCACTTGTAGGTCATTAGTGTATCCTAGCTTCCATTGTTTGAGTTATTACCGAAGTAAGAACCTCAAGCGGTATATGATACCAAGGAAGTTTGATTGCTAGGTCACTTTTCTTTAAACATAAACTTATAGGTAGAAACGGAATCGTAAATTCCTTTCATTTGTTCCTTGTTTTCCTATTTTTTGTACCCTTTCTTATAGTCTTAAGAATTGAATTCTTTAGTGTTGACTTTTATACTTTGTTAGACATGTCCAATGTCACCAACAAGGTTCTTTACCATTTTAATTTATGTTGAATATTTTGTTTCAACTAGATGATCTTACCAGAAGCTTCTAAAGTTCTCTAAGCATCGATCTATTCGAATGTCTAGGGACTAGACTCATTCGAGAATTAAATGGACAAAGATGTTTAGGTTGTTAACCATTGGTAAAGTTGAGCGTTTAAGCTCAATGCTTTATGATCTCAAAACTACAGTGTATTTTGAATTCACAAGCACCAATTGGTTTGCCATTCGATTTTGATACTCGAAAACAACCATAAAAGTCGCTATAAGAAACGTACATTTTAAATTGCTCATTTTCTCTCATTTCCGTGAATCGTTCTTGGATTCACTACCAATCAAGGAAATTTACTGTTACCTTTCTAAAAGGATTTATTGCAGTGCAAGATATTTAATTTTAAACAATAATTAAAACATACATTGAAGCATGCAAAGTCTAAACATTTATCATGAATAATAACTTGAAAATTAAAGCATTCATGCAATTTCAACAAGTTATTAGCATTTTATTCGAATTTATTGTTCCGGCAGGTGTGAATAAAATGATTCCAAGATCCTAAAATCATTGAAGAATTAAGCACAGTTTGTCGACTTAATCCTAAAATATCTTAGGTAAGCAAAAGCCTTTTGCTAATAGTCTAGAAACTACTCTTGGTTGATAGGTACGTCTAAGAACTTATTAGGTAAACCTATCGATTTTGCCACGACATAAAAGGACTCCTTACTTATATCGTTGAGTTTCACCAAAACTAACATGTACTCACAATTATTTGTGTACCTTGCCCCTTTAGGACCAATAAGTAACACCTCGCTGAGCGAAAACTATTACTAGATTGATGTAAAGGATATCCAAGCAAGTGTATATTTTGGCATGACACCTTTTAACTCAATTTTTAAGTTTGGAACTTAAGGCTCTTACTATGTTGGTTAGATTTTAAGTGAACTAAAATCCTTAATCATGCAACATAATATAGCCACAATCTCATGCATAATTAAGACATATTTAAAGCAATAAATAACTTAAAGCATGCATAAGATAAATGTGATCTAGTATGGCCCGACTTCATCTTGAAGCTTTAACTTCAAAGTCCGTCTTGAAAATCTCCGTGTGAGGCACCATTTTCTTCAAATAGTGATAAGCTATAATTAAAACTAATTACAACTATTTGATGGTACGCAGACCATATTTGAATTGAAAAACGACTTTGGTACTTTAGACCAATTACATTCAAATTAATGGTACGCAGACCATATTTTCTATCCTATTTGGGCCATACTAGTCACTTCATAACCTGCAAAACAGTACATATACAATATATACCATTCACCCATTCATTATCATGAATGGCCCACATAGCTGGTTAGTAAAACACATTATGCATCACGTAAACATTTGCAGCAATTAATCAAGGGCACCAATAATCTACCAATTATTCAGTCCTTATTAATTCTAATCAAGTTATATTAACCTTAAGGATTCGTAGACCTAATCAAGAGTTTATGACTAAAAGCGCTCCCACTTAAACCAATAAATTCATATGCTTTACTAATTTTAAACATAAAAATGTATTTCAAGTCTAACCGGAAACATACAAATTTAATTAAAATTTAAAGCCCATATAAATTTATAATTGAATCCAAAAATTTTAATTTGATTTCAGTCGAATTTTAAATTAATTCATGATTTTAATTTTAGTAAAATAATTAGAATAAATAAAATTTATTATAATTACAATATTCAAAATTAAAATCCAAGAAAATAATTTAAATTATTTATTTTAAAATTAATTAAAATTACGTGAACTGAAAATTTCAAATTAAACATTCAAAACGATCTAATCGCAACGCAAACACCCTACGCATCGCACGCCCATGGGCCACACGCACACAGCCATCGCTGGCCATGTGCGCGCAGCCCATGCGCTCGTCGCATAGCTGCTGCATCTTCCATCGCAAGCCATCGCACAAGTGGTGCTCGCTGCGCGCGCGCCAGCGCTCGATGCACGCGAGCCATCGCTCGCTGTGCGCTCTCGCCAGCGCTCGCTGCGCGCGCTCCAGCGCTCGATGCACGCGAGACATCGCTCGCTGTGCGCGAGCAATTGCTTGCTGCGCGCGATCAGCGCTGGGCGCAGCGCTCGTGGCACGCGAGCTTGCGCTCGCTGCGCGCGAGGCTGCGCGCGCTTGCGCGAGGCAGTGCGCGTTGTGGCGCAGCTCGCTTGCTGCCCACAAGCGACTGCCATGCCTTGCCTTCGCCCATGCCCATTCATCCATAGCTCGTGGCCCACGACACAAGGCAGGGCTGCTGCCTTGTGCTCGTGCACCATGCCCTTGCTCATTGCATTCGTGCCGCACGGGCGACGTATACAACACCCGTTAAGGGTAACACGAAGCGTCCATTGCTTTGTGCGTGCAAGTTATATGAACGAATCGCATAAAAATTTAAAATTTATATTTAAAATTAATGACAAATTAATAAATAATATTAATTTCATAATTTTAGGGCGAAAAATCGAAAATTTATTATTCAATTGATTTCCGATTATCATGGATTCAAGCCTAGGTCAAAAAAATTTTAAAATTTAACATAAATTTACAATTTTTATGGTGGTTTTTAATCATAGGTTTCTAATTAAATTATAATTAATTATGAAAATCAAATTAATTCTAAATTATTCTAATTTTCAACAAATTAATCATAATTACAAATTAGATTGCATAATTAACAAGGCTAGGCATTCAAACTTGTTAAACATATACAGTAGGTCAATCAAAAATTCAAGATTTATCAACAAGAATCGCAAATATTTAATTTAACATCTTAAATTTACGAAATTTTGCATTCGAAAAACTAAAACCTTCGAAAAGTCATAGTTAGGCTTCGAATTTGAGAATTCTGGGTTCGGCAGAAAAATACTAGTTTTGTCAAAATTTTAGAATGCTTTTTACATGCGGAATTGACACAAAAATCACTCGATTTGGATGAGTAACGAAGAAACTGCCGAAAAACTGCGTACGTATAATTAAATAAACGCAATTTGCAATTAATTAACAATTACGAAAATTACTCACCCCTTTTAATTCTTGCAAATTTGTAATATTTAACCATGTTCATGCAATTTAGATTATGAAAATAATAAGAGGCTCTGATACCACTGTTAGGTTATGATACATATGACAATTCATAAATCATGCGGAAAAACCATTTAGCCAGGAATACATATTATTTACACATAATCATATAGCATAGTTTAGATGCATACTCTTTGTTGCGTGCCTTCCCTAGCTGCGCCCGAACCGAACAAGAACAAGTCTTTAGGACTCCAAGTGTCGTCCCTCCGTAGATAGTCCACAGCACGTCCGGATCCGCCTTAAGATTGACCAACTAGAATCGCCCTTAAGGTACTAAAGATTTTCGGCACTTTTAGTCAAGGAATGTGTCTGAATTTTCTCTCAAAAACTCACTTTGAATACTTGAATAATCTATCAAAATATGTGACCCTAGGCACCTATTTATAGAGTTATGGAAAGGGTTTTGGAATCCTATTAGGATACTAATTTATTTAATTATAACCCTACTAGGACTCTAATTAAATAATCATTATCTAATAGTTTTAGGATTTAATCACACTTCAAATCCTGATTGCTTCAGGATTCCCGCACAAGCATTGCACGAGCACCGTACACCCGCGCAAGCCTTGCGGCCCACGCTAGGCGCACAGCGCTCGGCCCACTGCTGTGCTCTCGCGCGCGCGCCCAAGGCCTTGGCTGGGCCTGGCCTTGCGCTGGGCCTGGTCGAGGCTTGGCGTGCGATGGTGCGCGTTGGCTCGCTGGGCGACGGCCTGGCTTCGTGCTGGGCCTTCGTCTAGCGGGCCTCGTCCGATGCTAATTTGTACGATACGCTTCCGATTAAATTCCCGATTCCGGAATTCATTTCCTATACGAACAATATTTAATATTTCCGATTCCGGAATCAATTTCCGTTTCGAACAAATATTTAATATTTCCGTTTCCGGAATTATTTTCCGATTCCGATAATATTTCCGATTCTGACAATATTTCCGTTTCCGGCAATATTTCCGATTCTGGCAATATTTCCATTTCCGATAATATTTTCCGATATGTACCATGTTTCCGTTTCCGGCAACATCTACGACTTGGATAATATTTATATTTCCGATACGATCCATATTTCCGTTTTCGGCAATATCATCGTTTCCGGAGTATTCATTTCTTGCCTGTGACGATCTCAGCTCCCACTGAAACTAAGATCCGTCGATTCCGAATATCCATAGATGGACTATTTAATGCCATTAAATACTTGATCCGTTTACGTACTATTTGTGTGACCCTACGGGTTCAGTCAAGAGTAAGCTGTGGATTAATATCATTAATTCCACTTGAACTGAAGCGGCCTCTAGCTAGGCATTCAGCTCACTTGATCTCACTGAATTATTAACTTGTTAATTAATACTGAACCGCATTTATTAGACTTAACATAGAATGCATACTTGGACCAAGGGCATTATTTCCTTCAGAACCAGGAACATACTGTACAAAACATCTGCCACCAAAAACGGGCCGCATGAAACCATCATCTAATTTGCGCCAATAGTGATGGATGGTGGGAGTAGGTGAATTTAGAAGCATGCGGAGTCAAACGGGACAACCTAGAGACCGGACAGTGCTTTCATCGTGATTGCCATTATCAGGTTCAAAATCTGGTTGGCTCTCAAGGAGTGGCAACGAGAGTGATTTTGGGCTTCCCAAATCGGACACAGTGCTGCAACTAGTCAAGTGTTTTGGTTGAGGCAGCAGATTTTTCAGCAAGCCAAATACGACAATAATCAACATTCTTTCTTCCACGCAAATCAAATAAATTCAAATCAAAACCTTCTTTCCATTCACAAGCTTTAAGAATGCATCTAACAAAGGTTGATTCGCCATAGGACAATTGCACTGCCCGACTTGTTTTGTATCCAGTGATTCTTTTACATTTCTTAGTTGACTTTATGAGCTTGCCCCTCTTTTGCACCACAAGAAAAAAAAGTCTAGATTGGGGGAAGTAATGAAAATACAGTAATAAATCTCGCCTTAGTGTCGATGGTTGTGTATTACCACTCTCAAATCTCAATAATGTTCTTATCTTCACTAGTTTGCATTTCTTGCTCATAACCACCTCCTAATATGGTAGGTAGTATATAAAAAAATAGAGAGAAAATTACATACTGAAAGTGAAGATGCATTACCATGTATATTCAGAGGGGACATACCAAGTAAAATCCCAGTTTACGGATTTCATACTTAACTGTTGGACCTTTAACAAAGAAACCAACCAAATTTTCAATACAATGCATTACTATAACAACCCCAAGCCACTTGGGTGCACTCCTTAACCCGACATTGTAAAATCGACTTGAGCAAAAGCACGTTGAACTCACTAATGATTAGGATCTCAAACAAATGAGGATGGAAGCATAAATAGCAACTATCCAAGAAACAATATTAAGAATATGTTTTAAGAAGAAAGCTATGATTTTCGCATAACAACTACCAAGTACTCATCATTGTGCTGAAGAGGACAACAAATTGTGATCATGATTGCATTCCCCCTAAGCTGCGTGTGCCCTACCCTTGTAAACTGCACAAACCAGCCAAATAACCAAGGGTTACCAAATATTTAACTGGTAAAGATGATGTGAATGTTGGGAAGGAATCAGTGAGATACCTGATTATTAGCAAGTGCGATAGAGACGGCACCTCTCATAAGACTAACCCACCATATGACCACCTATATTTCAAAAACCTTTTACTACTTTCATATGAGCTGATTAAGAAGCATACAAAAGTACTTTCTATTTTTCTAATATAAGTGGATAATATACTTGCCTGCTGGTTGAGGGTGACCTTATCATTGTGCGATTTCTTGGAAAAGTTCATTAACCAGGACAAGGGGAAAACAAAAGCTGCTCTTCCAACCATGACTAGACCTAGCTATACGGAACTCACAACAACAAAAGTTCAAGGAATACAAAGCACATTACGAACCAAAAACATGGTGTGGAATTTTCGAAGAGGAAAACTGAAAATTAGTAACCTTAACAGACCCAGAATATGGGTTTTGCAGCCAAAAAATCAGCAAATTCTTCAAGATTTCATATTACCTATCGCTCACAAATCTCCATTTCTCAATGTTCAATGCATCCATACCAACATATAGAAAAAGGAAAACCTCAGCGACAAAAGACAGTGTTGCAAAAGCATTAAAACAGTGAGGTAATCACGGATTAGGACAAAACCATGAATATTTATACAAAACTCAGTGCAACGTAAAAATATATGAAATAATATTTGGTGGTTACTCTTGAGCTCTCTGTCACATTGTGCCATGTATAATGGGACATGACAATCCCACAGAAGAATATTGTTAGAATTATGCTCAAATAGAAGAGCTGCAAGATATAAAAATTATAAGCTCGTGAAAAAACTTGAACTTGCTAATGAATATAAAGTACCGGTCTAGTCATATGAAAAAAGAGCTTTATAAAATAAAATTGTTTTCCCAATCAATTTAGTAGGAGAAGAAAGATATTGAAAAACTTTAAAAACAAAATATTAAAAGTCACAGAAGCTTACTTCAGCAAGCATGTATGACAAATAAGCCATAAGCATCATTAAAGCAACCTCGCGGTCAGGGGAATGCTTGCAACATTGCAAAAATTCAGTTAATAAGATGTATGTAATGAACCAAGTGTAAGGGAAGGGCATAATAGGTAGTGAGTAATATTAGGTAGTGTGAGGGGGTCGAAAAAGCACGAGGCTAATGCGTGACCTCGTCCCTCGTGGGCGTGACGTCGTCAGATCAAGTGTAGTTAGATTTCCTGTGAGTTTACACCCAATCGACTAGTAATATAGGAGTCGCCATTCAGTTTTTAACGACAATGAGAAAAACTGACAAAACCCGGTTATCGTGACATAAAGGGAGTGCAATTATGTTCGACCACGACGGCCATAGGTTCCCTTGTGATCCCTGGTGTGGGGATCGTTCAAGGTACACCCGCAGGGTAGAGATTGAGAGTTCGGGGGAGTGTAACTACCGAGAGGAGTGCTCATCGATAACTCCAGAGGCAGGTTATCCGTACTAGCTCAGCATAAATAATTGAAGGGACATGCGTTAAACTATTAAACTATTCTGAATTGATTTTAGCAATATGCAACACATAATACTAAATCGATCGTGATTATCTTATTTAGATTGATTTAAGGTACCTAGCAGTATAATTCAATTGTCCAAGGTATTATCTTATTAGGCGTGATAGATCAATCAAGTTAATAGTTTTGACAATTTTATAAAAGGGTGATGAAAGCGATTAAATCATATGAGGGACACATTACAACGCACCCTTGAGAGGTGCGTCACGGTTCTCAGAAAACTAACCACTTGGCTTTGCTATTTCTCCTTTATTTAACGAATCTCGGGTTTCTAAGCAGTGTTCCAGTATTTAGGCTTAAATCATCAGCTACAAGGGGCAGGACGCGTTCTGTTCGACTTTTGGGTCGATTGCGACAGAACGCCGGATCAATTTCGCAGCGTGAGGTTAGGCTTAAGGCTAGAGTCAATACTCAGGTTATGGAATTGTGTGTTCTGTTCACGTCGGTTTTTAAGCTGTATTTATAGGGAAAGAGTTTGTGGAAAGATAGATCTTTAGAATTCGAATCCAAAAATAATTCGGAGACGACACGGCCCCAGGTATTTTCAGCGCCCAGACCCAGGCGTTGAAAATAGGATCTGGGCCGAGCCTTTTGTCAGATCTGGACTCTTAAACACGGAGCTTTTGAGACTTATTCGAGTTTCTTAGTGCGTATTAAATTATGACTGAATGCGTCTGGGCCCGTTACGAACTCTAGGTTCGTTAGGAATTTAATTAATACGTAACTCTTATTTTCGAATTATAGCAGGAATAGAATTCCTTTTGCCAATTCTATCTCTTTTAGGACTTATGTTGGAGTGCAACACCTAATTCTGACAGATTTCTATCTTTTATGACTTTGCCACTTTTAACAACTACTTCTTACGGCAGTTACTATTTTTAGCAGGTTTCTATAAATAGCAGTTTTGGCTGAAATGAAAAGGCTGATTGAGATTCGTTATTTTATAGGAGATGTGTTTCCAAGTGGAGATTTATGTTCTCATCATCGAACCTTCCCTTTCGGGAATGGGGACAAAAGTAGGTGTCTACAGTTAGCCCCCACTTTGACTGAGTCTTGGAATAAGACGATGGTCAAAGTATTAGACGGAGTGCGTCATACAAGCCATGGTGTATGTGACCTGTTTTGCGAGGGTCTCACGAGCCCCCGAGTGATAACATTTGACTTAAGGGTCATCACTTGAAGTGTTAACACATTCCTCACGTGTCATTGGAATTTGTTAAGTATAGAAACTCCCTCACTTTGTCATTGGAAGTACCTACAGATGTTTTCGAAATTAAAGCTATAAAGAGTAACCAGGCCTGGCCAAGCCCAATCACCAGGCGAAAAATGTTTTTAAAGATTCTCATTTTCAGGGTTGGCTAAACGAGAAAAACCCCCTTGTTTTTATAGGACGTAAAACGAAGGAAAATCCAGCACATCGCTCTTTTTGGAAAAGCGGAAAACCAATCCTTTGATTTTTGGAAAAGGGAAACCATCTTTTGATTTTTGGAAAAAGATAAACCATCCTTTGATTTTTGGAAAAAGATAAACCATCTTTTGATTTTTGGAAAAAGATAAACCATCTTTTGATTTTTGGAAAAAGATAAACCATCTTTTGATTTTTGGAAAAAGATAAACCATCTTTTGATTTTTGGAAAAAGATAAACCAAGGAAAATTTATTGCTGCAATAACTAAGGACCTGCGCGGTTAGTGGCGCAGACCCCGCCCGCTGAAGGTGGGCGAGCCTGTTTTTTTGAATACTTTATTTTCGAAAACTGAGGACTTGCGCGGTTTAGTGACACAGACCCCGCCTGCTGAAGGTGGGCGAACCTGAATTCGTTTTTTGATTTGGGACTCGCAAGGTTCTGACGCGATCTCGCCTGATCGAGGTGGGCTAGAACCTATTTCATTTATCCTTGGGATTTCTTTTGAGAATTTTTTTTTATTCATTCTTGTAAGAGCGAGTTCTTTCGAGAGATGCTCGAGTTTAGTTGTAACCTGAATGTGGGTTGGCAACGTGTCTAAATGGACCATCGTTTCGTGGTCTTCTGCCCTTCATGGTTTTGAACAAGTCCTTGCGGCCCACAGGATGTATGTCACCGTTTAGAACTGGCCTGGTTATGCCATTACTTGGGTCCTTGCGAAATGATTGGTGGGACCATATGCGAATGTGAAAAGAGACCTTTGCTTTGAGGTCGAGTCCGTTTTTTGAATTTGTCCAAGCACGGGACGCAGCCTGGAAGCGTTGTTTCAGCTTGCATCGTGTATTTTCTTTCTTTCGAGCCCCCAAGCATTCGTACTTGGTGGTCGCTCTTTGCCAAGAAAAGTGCGTATTTTATAACGTCCTTGATCGTGTTTGGGATCGTGCTCGTAAGTGCGAGCGACCTTTGTAGTGGTATGCTACTTTGATGAAATCGTGGAGTGCGACTTCATTTTCCGGGCGACAAAGTTTGCTTCATTTTTCAATGATTAATACATCGAGCTTACTTTGGCCCGGATTGATCTTTATGACAAATAAACGCTTTTAATTTGAGAAACCAACGACGTAATGATTTTTTTTGTTCCGAAGAATGACCTTGATTATTATACGTTTTTTTTATATTGCTTTGAAAAATGTACACATATTTTTTTGAGACGAGTCTAAGTTTCGACATTTGCTTTCACTATTTGGGCTCTAAAAGTGCTTTGGGCTTGATCTTGATTACAACAGGGCCCCGTGTCTACTAACACGGTTTTAGGCATTTTCCTGGTTCGCGTTTTGGAAGAGTTGGGCCTTGGGCTGCATTTTCATCGCCCCAGGCCAGGCGTTAGATATTTCGGCGCCCAGCCTCGGGCGCTGAAAATGCTACCTTAGCAACCCTTTTTATTTTTCCAGATTTCTCAACGCGTTTCCGAATGGGATCAGGATGATTTCGTGTATATATAGGGGATTAAGTACGTCTTTCTTTTCCACCACTACCAACTTCTTCTCTCCTACAATTATCTAGCTTTATTTTTTCCTACTCTTGCCATGTTGATTCCTCCTTTCTCCCTCCAACGAGTTGTTAGGCGTTGGCTTAGAGCCCTTAATTCCGCAGAAAAGGTTTTGTTGAAAGGATACCACTTAGAGGCACTTTTAGGCTTACAACAAATTAACATTGATTATAAATTTCTGTATGCCGCCCTAAACTTTTGGGATTCTGATCACCATATTTTTGTTTTTCGGGGCAATGAGGTATGCCCTTTGCCAGATGAATTTGCCGCAATCCTGGGTTATCCTACCAATGCTACTCCTGCTACCCCTAGCACCGTTGAAGAGGGTAAAACAACTATAGGGGCTTTCCTAGGACTAGATGATGACACGCTTGCTGAGATTATTGTGGGTGATAAGGTTAATTTGGCGAAGGTTGCAAAACATCACTTTAGGCCTAGTAAAAATATGACTGAACAGAAATTGAATATCCGGGCACTTGTATTCTGCTTGTTGAACCACTATTTACTGTCGAATAACAATGGTGAGTTTGGTGACATAAGGTTGATTCCCCTGATCAGTCAGATGGAGAGTTGCTATTCCATTATGCCGTTGATTGTTGCCGAGACCTTGTTGGGTGCGGATGAGTTAAAGAAGGATGCCAAGTCTGAAAATTTTAAGGGGAGCCCCCTATTGCTGCAGGTAATTGATCGTTTATTTGCGCGCATATAATTATTTTTTCTTTTCGTTTGCCTCTGCCTAGAGCTGATTTTCAGCGCCCAGGGCTGGGCGTCGGAATTTCTGGCGCCTGGTTCTGGGCGTTGAAAATGCATCCCAGGCCTTATTATTTTTCTGATCGTACCCGTTTTTTTTTACAGACTTGGCTCATGGAACGACTTAGGCTTCTAGAAGCTTCTGCCGATCCTAAACATTATCGCCCTATAGCCTTAGGCAACCGAAAGTATTTTCACTAAGGCCAGGACGAGGCCGAATGGGCCTCCTATTTTACTCATGGCATATGCTCTATTAAGTGGGTGGTACCATGGTGGGGTTTGACTAATATGACGGGGGGTTCCGAGACGTTAGTTCATGTTTCTTTGTTGGGATTATCTCGGCCTGTTTACATCTTTCCTTACCGAGTCATGCGACAATACGGCTTAAGACAGACTATCCCATTTGCTGATACGGTACCACCTAAAGTAGCGGTCTTTTCACGAGCACGGGTTCAAGCGTGGGCTAAGTATTATGGTGGCCTCCCGCGTTCGACCGTGACTACAGATGGCTTTGTGGGTCTTTTCGAATTATAAGTTGTGGATGAGTTCCGATAATAAGGCTGTGAGAACTAAGGCTCAAAATGAAGAGCCGGCTGAACTTTTGATACCTCGAGGTAGGGCTAAGTATGAAAATCGTAATCCTGCTAACCCTCGCGAAAATGGCATTAAGACTGTGAAAGCTCGTCCTGATCGAAAGCGAAAGGAAATTCCTCCCCGTTCCAGTTCTAGGCCTAAAAAGGTACCTAACATGAAGGGGCCTGCTGTTCCCAAAAGAAATTCAAGCTCTCGCGAAGATCATCGCCGGAATAATGTATGGGTTAGGAAAGTTCAGCCCCCAGTAGAACCAGTGGCTAATCGAATTGATGTCCATAATTCTTCCCCTATTATTGTTTTTGCCCTTGAGGCTGAGCGGGCTATAGCTGTTCAAACTGAAAATGTTTCTGAGGCCTTGGCATCCTTGGAAGTTAGTGTCAAGGAGCCTGTTCTTATGGAGATTGATATAGGGGCAGCGCAGAAGCCTGTGGAGGTGTCCCTGCGAACATTGCCCCTCTACAAAACTTTGTTTGATGATCTGGAAGAACTCGAGTAGTGTAGTTCTTGTTAGGGTGTAGGTGCCCTTTATTTATTTCAGTTGTGTTTGTTTTTCATTCCTTAGCACTTTTGTTTTCCTTCTTATTTATTTTTAAATATTAATAAAGGCGTGATTTTATTTTTCTTTTTTTTGCTTCTCCCATATTTTTTATTTACTCATTCCCAACCCTTATGCACATTATATTATTATTTGATTGGACCGAATCCATAAAAAGGATTGCCTACGTATCCTTGTTAAATAACTTTAACTTAGAATCAGGTCGCGCGTAGTTCTAGCTAGAATGAATTCTAGGATACCGAATTTGATAAGTATGTTCTGAGATGGAAACATATTATTTGAAACGGTAGAATAGGCGAAGTTTATTTAATCTGCTGCTTTGCCGTAAATCGAAATTTGCTTTATGATTATTTTGAGTACATGTATTTTGCTCATTTTTTTGAGTACATGTATTTTGCGCATCGTTTTTTCATGTGTTTTTTTTTTGTGGTGTGTATATCTGAATACGTGAACACATGCTGTACCCCCCAAGTGCTTGTTATTTTTCCGTGTATGTGCGGATAAAATGACGAGCACTTCTGGGTAAACGTCGGCAAGCAGAGAGTTTCAACGCCCAGAATGGGGCGTTAATGATTTCGGCGCCCAGTTCTGGGCGCTGAAAATGATTTCTGGGGTGATTTTTGGCGTGTTGCTTCTTTTCTTTCACATGTTTCTTGCTTTTATTTCTTTTTTTTGTTTTACTTTTTATTCGCCGGAAATCAATTTTGACACTATTTCGGAAGCTTTTTGGACTTTGGCGTGAAATGCATTTTCGTCCGGATTAATTTTATCTATTCGTGACTCAAAACAGCTTTGAAAATGGAGTTAGGGTGCGAAAGATGTGAAGATCTTTGTGTAGGGATTTTGGGTGGGTTGAGGTGTGCGTTGTTAATGAAGGGTATGGTGGGGTTACCTTTTATTAATTTTCTTTTTAAGCAACATTTGTATTCGTTTTGGGTTTGATTTCCTTTGATTTCTTTGGGTTGCATGGGTTGAATTTTATGATTGCACGGATTGACCTTTACGTCTTGGACATATGTAGGGGATGGTACGGTTTATTTTGTGGATTTCGAGAATTGGTTTTGATGTCACGATTCAAGACCGAGTGGGCCTTGCTATTGGGCCTAAAGTGGGCCGCTCCCCTATATTTTTTGATTTTATATTTGTAAATATGATTAGTGCTTGTTTAGTGTTAGAATAAGAGTTTTTAAGAGAAATTTTACGCCTTTATTAATTTGGAAAGTAAGGAAAACACACTGAAATAAATTAGCCTATATTCTAAGGGGTCTTAGGACCATCTCTAGAGTTTTATTCTTTTCTATCATCTAAAGAACTACTTGGCGTTTTGCGTAAATGCTCTCTATGGCTCAAGCCTTTGGTTTAGTCTCGTAGAACTTTGGTCCTTCGCCTGTACTCATCTTGAATTCTATTCCCTTTGCATTGACCCACTGATATGTCTTTACCCATCCGTTCTCGGTCTCTTCTGGTGTTGATGTAGGAGTGATTAACCGGGTTGGATTGAAACTTCATCTTGTAGGGCTAGGGTGGTTATTATAGTCTCGTCCTCCATAGGCCTCGATTCGTTAAACAATGTCCATAGAGCTTGGTCGTCTAATATTTCAACTGTTTCAGTCTTGGTGAGGTGGGGTGCCTCATCCATAGTGTGACAGTCATGGAAAATCTCAAATCCGGGTTTTAGCAGGCCATTCTGAACAAAGGGTTCAGGGAAGTCGCAGCATGGGTGTTCTTCTCCTTCTCGGACAAACATACCATTAAGGGTTCTTTGGTATGGGGGAAGAAGGGTGGCTTGTTTTGTCTTGGCTGGCTTAAGGCGTAGCCTAGACAAGTGGTCAGCAATATCTTTCTCCGTTGGTGTATAGCCTAGACCAAAGGGAGTAGTTTTGTTGGGTGGGGGATGAAACATGTTGTTCTTCTTCCTTATGCCCAATGGAGTTCCCGGGAAATAGCCTTGAGCTAGCAATATTTTAGGGATGACCCGGGACGCTCGCGGGTCTAGAAACGCTAAATTGTAGTCCTCAATGACTTGGATGACTTCATCCACTTGAAAACCGTAAAGGTCTTCTGCAGCATCGGTCGTTCCGACCATAGTACAACTGACGTCGAGAGGAGGGGCGCGTATTTCCAGAATTACCCCGTTATGGTTAAGTTTAACCATCTGGTGCAAGGTAGAAGCCACACCTCCTAAGTCATGGAGCCAAGGGCGCCCTAAGAGGAGGTTGAAAGTGGGCTTGATGTCAATTATCTGAAACTCCGTGGTGCGTGCCACAAGCCCGGTTTGTATTGTGAGGTTGATTTTTCCTAACACAGGTCTTCGAGAGTTATCATAGGCTCGCACCCCTTGCGTGGAGGTTTGGAAGTCATCATTTCCTAGCCCCAAGCAATGGGCGGTTCGCAATGGGCAAACATTTACCGCTGAACTGTTATCTACGAGTGCTAGGGGGATGTTTTGTCCTTTGCATCCAACCACTAGATAGAGAGCCTTATTGTGGGCGCCTCCTTCTTTAGGTAAGTCTTTGTCAGGAAAAACTATTGCTTTTTCCTCAACATCTCTCGTGACGTGGTTAACCAACGAGTCAGGTGTGATGTCCGTAGGGACTGAGATGAGGTCAAGTGAGCGAATCAGTTTTTCACGATGTTCCTTTGAAGTGCACATGAGATCCCAGATGGTAATCTCGGCTTTAGTTCTTTTTAGTTGCTTCAAGAGAGGATTTTCGATGACTTCTGCGACGGTGGTGTGCCGCATATTTTCAGGAGTCTGTCTGACTGGGATGTCGTCCACGGGAGGTGGGCGAATATCCTGAAGGAAATAATGCCCTTGGTCCAAGTATGCATTCAATGTTAAGTCTAATAAATGCGGTTCAGTATTAATTAACAAGTTAATAATTCAGTGAGATCAAGTGAGCTGAATGCCTAGCTAGAGGCCGCTTCAGTTCAAGTGGAATTAATGATATTAATCCACAGCTTACTCTTGACTGAACCCGTAGGGTCACACAAATAGTACGTAAACGGATCAAGTATTTAATGGCATTAAATACTCCATCTATGGATATTCGGAATCGACGGATCTTGGTTCCAGTGGGAGCTGAGATCGTCAAAGGCAAGCAAATGAATACTCCGGAAACGATGATATTGCCGGAAACGGAAATATGGATCATATCGGAAATATAAATATTATCCAAGTCGTAGATGTTGCCGGAAACGGAAACATGGTACGTATCGGAAAATATTATCGGAAATAGAAATATTGCCGGAATCGGAAATTTTGTCGGAAACGGAAATATTGTCCGAATCGGAAATATTATCGGAATCGGAAAATAATTCCGGAAACAGAAATATTAAATATTTGTTCGAAACGGAAATTAATTTCGGAATCGGAAATGTTAAATATTGTTCGTATCGGAAATGAATTCCGGAATCGGAAAATTAATCGGAAGCGCGTCGTACGAATTAATATCGGACGAGATTGCTAGACGAAGGCCCAGCACGAAGCCAGGCCCACGTCCAGCAAGGGAAACGCGCGCCACAACACGCCAGCCCAAGGCTGCGCCAGGCCCACCGCAAGGCAGGCCCAGCGCGCGCCCAAGGCTGCGGCAGTCGTGGGCTGCGTTGCTCGGGCTGTGCGCGCGCGCGCATGGCGCCCCTCGTGGGCTGCTGTGCGTGCGTGTGTGTTTGTGTTCACATACGAAACCTAAAACGTACAGGATTCGTTTAATGATTAAATTCCTAACCCTAAAAGATAAATTAATTAAATAAGAGTTTCACTAGGATTCTAATTTAATTAATTCGTATCCTAGTAGGATTCCAATTCTCTTTCCATACCCCTATAAATATGTGGCCTGGGTTCACAATTTATAACGAGTTTTCAAGTATTCAAAGTGAGTTTTTGAGAGAAAAATTCAGTCACATACCTTGCCTAAAAGTGCCGAAATTATTAGTACCTTAAGGGCGATTCTAGTTGGTCAATCTTAAGGCGGATCCGGACGTGCTGTGGATTATCTACGGAGGGACGACACTTGGAGTCCTAAAGACTTGTTCTTGTTCGGTTCGGGCGCAGCTAGGGAAGGCACGCAACAAAGAGTATGCATCTAAACTATGCTATATGATTATGTGTAAATAATATGTATTCCTGGCTAAATGGTTTTTCCGCATGATTTATGAATTGTCATATGTATCATAACCTAACAGTGGTATCACGAGCCTCTTATTATTTTCATAATCTAAATTGCATGAACATGGTTAAATATTACAAATTTGCAAGAATTAAAAGGGGTGATTAATTTTCGTAATTGTTAATTAATTGCAAATTGCGTTTATTTAATTATATGTACGCAGTTTTTCGGCAGTTTCTTCGTTACTCATCCAAATCGAGTGATTTTTGTGTCAATTCCGCATGTAAAAGGCATTCTAAAAATTTTGACAAAAATAAATATTTTTCTGCCGAACCCAGAATTCTCAAATTCGAAGCCTAATTATGACTTTTCGAAGGTTTTAGTTTTTCGAATGCAAAATTTCGTAAATTTAAGATGTTAAATTAAATATTTGCAATTCTTGTTGGTAAATCTTGAATTTTTGATTGACCTACTGTATATGTTTAACAAGTTTGAATGCCTAGCCTTGTTAATTATGCAATCTAATTTGTAATTATGATTAATTTGTTGAAAATTAGAATAATTTAGAATTAATTTGATTTTCATAATTAATTATAATTTAATTAGATACCTATGATTAAAAACCACCATAAAAAATTGTAAATTTATGATAAATTTTAAAATTTTATGACCTAGACTTGAATCCATGTTAATCGGAAATCAATTGAATAATAAATTTTCGATTTTTCGCCCTAAAATTATGAAATTAATATTATTTATTAATTTGTCATTAATTTTAAGTATAAATTTTTTAAATTTTATGCGATTCGTTCATATAACTTGCACGCACAAAGCAATGGACGCTACGTGTTACCCTTAAGGGGTGTTGTATAGTGCGGGCATGTGACAACGAGCAAGGGAGCTCGTCGCCCATGCGGCACGAATGCAATGAGCAAGCCCATGGTGCACGAGCACAAGGCAGCAGCCCTGTCTTGTGTCGTGGGCTATGAGCAATGGACGAATGGGCATGGGCGAAGGCAAGGCACGGCAGTCGCGTGTGGGCAGCAAGCGAGCTGCGCCACAACGCGCACTGCCTCGCGCAAGCGCGCGCAGCCTCGCGCGCAGCGAGCTCAAGCTCGCGTGCCACGAGTGCTGCGCCCAGCATCGATGCCGCGCGTAGCGAGCGCTGGCTCGCACCAAGCGAGCGCTAGCGAGCGCGCACAGCATGCGCTGGCGAGTGCACGAAGCGAGCGCTGGCCCGCGTGCAGCGAGCGAACGCAACGAGCGATGGCTCGTGTGCATCGAGCGCTGGCGCGCGCGCAGCGAGCACATGCTCGCGTGCATCGAGCGCTGGCGCGCGCGCAGCGAGCACCAGCTCGCGCGATGGCTTGCGAAGGATAGAAGCAGCAGCTATGCGACGCAGCGCATGGGTTGCGCGCACATGGCCAGCGATGGCTGTGTGCGTGTGGCCCATGGGCGTGTGATGCGTGAGGTGTTTGCGTTGCGATTAGATCGTTTCGAAATTTTAATTTGAAATTTTCAGTTTACGTAATTTTAATTAATTTTAAAATTAATAATTTAAATTATTTTCTTGGATTTTAATTTTGAATATTATAATTATAATAAATTTTATTTATTCTAATTATTTTACTAAAATTTAAATCATGAATTAATTTAAATACGACTGAAATTAAATTAAATTTTGGATTCAATTATAAATTTATATGAGCTTTAAATTTTAATTAAATTTGTATGTTTCCGGTTAGACTAGAAATACATTTTTATGTTTAAAATTATTAAAGCATATGAATTTATTGGTTTAAGTGGGAGCGCTTTTAGTCATAAACTCTTGATTAGGTCTACAAAACCTTAAGGTTAAAACAACTTGATTATAATTAATAAGGACTGAATAATTGGTAGATTATTGGTGCCCTTGATTAATTGCTGCAAATGTTTACGTGATGCATAATGTGTTTTACTAACCAGCTATGTGGGCCATTCATGATAATGAATGGGTGAATGGTATATATTGTGTATGTACTGTTTTGCAGGTTATGAAGTGACTAATATGGCCCAAATAGGATAGAAAATATGGTCTGCGTACCATTAATTTGAATGTAATTGGTCTAAAGTACCAAAGTCATTTTTCAATTCAAATATGGTCTGCGTACCATCAAATAGTTGTAATTAGTTTTAATTATAGCTTATCCTATTTGAAGAAAATGGTGCCTCCCACGGAGATTTTCGAGACGGACTTTGAAGTTAAAGCTTCAAGATGAAGTCGGGCCATACTAGATCACATTTATCTTATGCATGCTTTAAGTTATTTATTGCTTTAAATATGTCTTAATTATGCATGAGATTGTGGCTTGATTATGTTGCATGATTAAGGATTTTAGTTCACTTAAAATCTAACCAACATAGTAAGAGCCTTAAGTTCCAAACTTAAAAATTGAGTTAAAAGGTGCCATGCCAAAATATACACTTGCTTGGATATCCTTTACATCAATCTAGTAATAGTTTTCGCTCAGCGAGGTGTTACTTATTGGTCCTAAAGGGGCAAGGTACACAAATAATTGTGAGTACATGTTAGTTTTGGTGAAACTCAACGATATAAGTAAGGAGTCCTTTTATGTCGTGGCAAAATCGATAGGTTTACCTAATAAGTTCTTAGACGTACCTATCAACCAAGAATAGTTTCTAGACTATTAGAAAAAGGCTTTTTCTTACCTAAGATGTTTTAGGATTAAGTCGACAAACTGTGCTTAGTTCTTCAATGATTTTAGGATCTTGGAATCATTTTATTCGCACCTGCCGGAACAATAAATTCGAATAAAATGCTAATAACTTGTTTAAATTGCATGATTGCTTTCATTTTCAAGTTATTATTCATGATAAATGTTTAGACTTTGCATGCTTCAATGAATGTTTTAATTATTGTTTATAATTAAATATCTTGCACTGCGGTAAATCCTTTTAGAAAGGTAACAGTAAATTTCCTCGATTGGTAATGAATCCAAGAACGATTCACGGAAATGAGAGAAAGTGAGCAATTTAAAATGTACGTTTCTTATATCGACTTTTATGGTTGTTTTCGAGTATCAAAGTCGAATGGAAAACCAATTGGTGCTTGTGAATTCAAAATACAATGTAGTTTTGAGATCATAAAGCATTGAGTTTAAACACTCAGCTTTACCAATGGTTAACAACCTAATATCTTTGTCCATTTAATTCTCGAATGAGTCTAGTCCCTAGACATCCGAATAGATCGATGCTTAGAGAACTTTAGAAGCTTCTGGTAAGATCATCTAGTTGAAACAGAATATTCAACATAAATTAAATGGTAAGAACTTTGTTGGAGTGACATTGGACATGTCTAACAAAGTATAAAAGTCAACACTAAAGAAATCAATTCTTAAGACTATAAGAAATGGTACAAGAAATAGGAAAACGAGGAACAAATGAAAGGAATTTACGATTCCGTTTCTACCTATAAGTTTATGTTTAAAGAGAAGTGACCTAGCAATCAAACTTCCTTGGTATCATATACCGTTTGAGGTTCTTACTTCGGTAATAACTCAAACAATGGAAGCTAGGATACACTAATGACCTACAAGTGGGAAATGAAGCATGGCAATGCTACATTAGTTGTAGGGTCATATAGTTTGTTTTAAGTCCTTTCAAGGCTGGAACTAAATGGCTATTTTGTTTCATAATCAGCATACCTAAATTTCTGCTTCAAACACAGAAAGACTCACATTCAGAAGAACAAAAACAATGCTTGTTTGTTTGTTTATTTGAATGAAATGGTCATTTACGGGTTAAGTCAATATGCTTGATTAAAAACAAACAACTCTTTAAATAAAAACTTTACTAGGTTCAAATCAACCCCTTGATTTGAGTTCCACTAATCTTTGGCATTGTTGCTTAGACCATATCAACAAGTTAACATTCAAAAGCTCTATTTTGATTGACTTTTGAAAGTTGATTGATTTCTAGATCATTTTAAGACAACTAGTCTTACTTGTTGAAAGTAACAAAAGATATGAACTATTGTTAGAACGCCTAGACAATAGAGTTCAAAGCTAAAGAAAGATTTTATGACTTTATTATTTCACATGGATTTGAGTGAATATAGGTTTATTTACTCAAATGTGATATAAGTTGAATCTGTTTGGCTAGTTCAAAGATTCAGAAGTATAAAATCCACTTGGCAAGAAGTCATAAAGATCTAGGTTAGATCATGTTGATGATTACTTGAGACCAAATATGATCATCAATGATTGTGTGTTGTAATTTCACAATCTAGGTCCATAAGATATGGCATATCTTAGTTGGAATAATCGAAGTCAATTGGTACTTGATTCGATTAATGATGAATCATAAAAACTTTTCCTATAATTTCTAAAACAAAATGCTCAACTACCACTAAACTAAACCAAATTCGTCAAAGCTATTGAAAAGTAATTTCAGAATAACTTTTTATAAAATATATCTAGAGAGTTGCAAAAACTCAGTGGGAGCTTAGTGTTTGTCATTCGACAAACTAAGGCCCAAGTATGGATATATGTTTCATTGTGTTTTATTCAAATGAGACACAAGGGTATTGTTTCTACCACGAATTTTTGAGAACATAATGTTTGTTTGCTCGAAATGATGTCCTTTTGGAGATTCGTTTCCAAAATGACAAGTGGGAGAAAATAGACCTCGAAAGTCTTCGAGGCGAACAACAAACATAAACGGACATTCCGGAGGCTTTTCAAAGTGCTTCAGAAAAACCGAACTTATTCTTTAAGGACTTTAGAAGTGGCTTTAAAGAATAGACATCTCTTAGAAGACTTTACAAGTGCTTCAAGGAGAACAAGATATTCAAAGGACTTTCAAGTGGCTATTGATATTCTATTGTTTGATGTTCTATACCCTAGTAGGCATAGAGTTCAAGTCACTGGAACTATGAGATTCTTCTATTAGATAGTGAAGAAACATGGAGTTCAGGTCACTGAAACTATGCAATTCTTCTATTAGATAGTAAAGAAACCTACAACTTGCAGTCAAACTAAAAGAAGTGACTTGTAAGAAAGCTATGACGAAACCCAGATTCCCTAAAATGGTTAGAGGCCATATATAGACTATATGTTTAATTGGTTAAAGGCCATAAAACATACTCAATGTTTTAATGACAAAATTGAAATTTTGTTGATTTGCAAGAATAGTTTCACACCTATTGGTTGCAAGTTTGTTTTAAGGATAAAAACCATCAAACATGGAATTGTGTTCACACACAAAGCTAGATTAGTTGCTAAAGGTTACAAGCAAATTCATGGCATGGATTGTGTTGAAACCTCATGCAAAATCGTAATGCTTAAATCTATAATTGAAGCAATGATTGCATATTGGTACATATGGCAATTGGATGACAAAACGTATTCCTCAATCAAATGTTGGAATATAATATGTACATGGTATGTCATAGAATTTGTGGATCCAAATAAATGCTTGAAAAGGAAAGCTAGCTTATAAAATCTAAGTACAGATTTAAGCAAGCAATTGGGAATTGGAACTGTATTTTAAGTGAAGCTAATAAGCATTTTAGTTTCATAAAATATACATGATTCTTATAGATATATAAGAAGTTTAGTGGGAGTACTTAAAACTTAATTGGTCCTATGTGTATTACACACATATCTCTCTATTGTGAAATAACATTCAAATGCTAATGACTTAGATTTGAAATTATTCATCAATGATGGACCATGGCGAAACTTAGTACATACTGGGTATTAAGATCTATTTACAAAGATCTTATGATATTGTTTTGGATTAAGTAATGGCATTTACTAAATCAAACACGAAAGTCTCCATTGGAGATATTCGACCCATGTGAATAAATCTAAGTAAAGGATGTTTGAACTATGTATAAGCATTTACTAAGTTAAACATCAAAGAGTCTAAATGAGATTCTTAACCTATATTATATGTCAAAGAATTTAGCTGAATTTAGTATCTACTGAAACTAGATAAGCTAAAGTTACATGAATAGAATTCAATTGGGAATTATTCTGCAAAAGAATTTATCATGTATGATATAATATGAGGATCGCCAAAAACGTATCGTATGACTTTGGGCATGACGAACATATACCAATCTCTATTGATCTAAGTGAAGATCAACTAGATTGAGATCAAGAAAAACTTATGGTACTTGAAAACGTACATAAGATTGGTTCTTGACTCAAGGAAATAAAGATATGCTAAATATTGATGCTTCACGCATAAACACTGGCAAGGGATCAAGCAAGACCCTTTGGAGTTAACCATTGACGAGGACGAGCTAAAAAGCATCGTGTTTCGAAATGGCAACATGGATTGGAGACCATGAGTTGTTGCGTGGGAAATTAAATATTAATTTCTATGTTCTAAGATACAACTGGAAAGTCTTCCACATATCTGTGAACTGCTTGGATAAGTAAATCCAAACAAAGCATCACTAACAACCTAAACAGTTGAAGTAAAAGTACTTATTGCCTAAGAAGCAATAAAACAGGGTTGTTTGTTTATGTTAAAGAGTTTCTTCATTGAACTTGGGTAGATCATATGTCTTCTGACTTGATGGTTCTTCATTGCAAGATGCGTAGAACTACTCTTGTAGCTAGAAGGAATAGATCACAAAATAAACACATTCAAAAGATCTTATCATCATATCTCGAAGAACATTCGATGAAAGGATATTAAGATTGGCAAAGCATGATAACTAAACCTATGCAACAAGTGAGAAACAACACTCACATTGTGGCACTGGAAATCAAGCATAGCTTTAAATTCCATGAACTGTTTTAAAGATGGGTTTGAGGCCCATGGTTGTAAAACATTGGGGTTGAACATTTATCATATATGAAATGTATTTTCATATTCCATTTAATCTTGGTTTAGTATTAAATGATGAGTCCCTTCAAATTTGACGAAATATTCAAGATAGACTGTCAGGACCAGTCCTGTGACTAAGAAATGTCTATCAAGTGAACTTGAATGTCAAAGGTTGAAAATGGTCCCTAGTCGGAGTTTTCTATAAAATTGGACGAATAGAAAACGTTAGACGACTAGAATGCAAGATGACTAGTAGTTCTGTTTCTTGAACTATGTGGACATGGCAATGTCATAATCATTTGCATAGATACTTACTTTGGGAAGACTAGTATCGGACAAGACCTATGAAACTTTACTGTAAGAGATGAAAATCTGTCATAAGTAAATTTCATTAAAATTATTAGACACTAAATCCTCAGTACCTGAGTGATTTGAGATTACTTGTTTGAGAACTGGTTGCTTTGACGTTGACCAACCGTCGCACCGTAAAAGGAGGCTATAAAGGCAACGCTCAGGTAATCACCTATCAAACGAAGTCTAATCTCAAGATCGCAAGATTGGGATTGTCCTCCCATAAATCGGGATGAGATGCTTAAAAGTTGTACAAGGCCACTCGGAGAGCTAGAAACTGTGAAATGCATGGCCGTGCTCGGATGAATCATAGGCTATGATTATCTGTTTATTTGATCAGTTGAACTCTGAAACCGAGGAACACCTCTGGACATAATAAGGATGACAACTCTTACCTTATGTTCAAGAGCAAGCATCGAGCGACAAAGCAATTAGGAAATGCACACTTGTCCCTAAGGACAAGTGGGAGACTGAAGGAAATAATGCCCTTGGTCCAAGTATGCATTCAATGTTAAGTCTAATAAATGCGGTTCAGTATTAATTAACAAGTTAATAATTCAGTGAGATCAAGTGAGCTGAATGCCTAGCTAGAGGCCGCTTCAGTTCAAGTGGAATTAATGATATTAATCCACAGCTTACTCTTGACTGAACCCGTAGGGTCACACAAATAGTACGTAAACGGATCAAGTATTTAATGGCATTAAATACTCCATCTATGGATATTCGGAATCGACGGATCTTGGTTCCAGTGGGAGCTGAGATCGTCAAAGGCAAGCAAATGAATACTCCGGAAACGATGATATTGCCGGAAACGGAAATATGGATCGTATCGGAAATATAAATATTATCCAAGTCGTAGATGTTGCCGGAAACGGAAACATACGTATCGGAAAATATTATCGGAAATAGAAATATTGCCGGAATCGGAAATATTGCCGGAAACGGAAATATTGTCTGAATCGGAAATATTATCGGAATCGGAAAATAATTCCGGAAACGGAAATATTAAATATTTGTTCGAAACGGAAATTAATTCCGGAATCGGAAATGTTAAATATTGTTCGTATCGGAAATGAATTCCGGAATCGGAAAATTAATCGGAAGCGCGTCGTACGAATTAGCATCGGACGAGATTGCTAGACGAAGGCCCAGCACGAAGCCAGGCCCACGTCCAGCAAGGGAAACGCGCGCCACAACACGCCAGCCCAAGGCTGCGCCAGGCCCACCGCAAGGCAGGCCCAGCGCGCGCCCAAGGCTGCGGCAGTCGTGGGCTGCGTTGCTCGGGCTGTGCGCGCGCGCATGGCGCCCCTCGTGGGCTGCTGTGCGTGCGTGTGTGTTTGTGTTCACATACGAAACCTAAAACGTACAGGATTCGTTTAATGATTAAATTCCTAATCCTAAAAGATAAATTAATTAAATAAGAGTTTCACTAGGATTCTAATTTAATTAATTCGTATCCTAGTAGGATTCCAATTCTCTTTCCATACCCCTATAAATATGTGGCCTGGGTTCACAATTTATAACGAGTTTTCAAGTATTCAAAGTGAGTTTTTGAGAGAAATATTCAGTCACATACCTTGCCTAAAAGTGCCGAAATTATTAGTACCTTAAGGGCGATTCTAGTTGGTCAATCTTAAGGCGGATCCGGACGTGCTGTGGACTATCTACGGAGGGACGACACTTGGAGTCCTAAAGACTTGTTCTTGTTCGGTTCGGGCGCAGCTAGGGAAGGCACGCAACAAAGAGTATGCATCTAAACTATGCTATATGATTATGTGTAAATAATATGTATTCCTGGCTAAATGGTTTTTCCGCATGATTTATGAATTGTCATATGTATCATAACCTAACATATCCTGTTGGTATACCCTTCCAGACCGAGTGAGATTGTCAACTTCGGGCTCTTGAGGGATGGTGTCAATGGGAGCATGCCTGGGCCAAGTTTCAGTAAAAATGTCCTGGCCCGATACTTGGGACAGGTAGATATCTTCAGCATCATCATCCCACACACCGCACACTTCTCTCTCGATTCGATCCATGGGGACCATGGCGAGTGGTGCACCTTGGGGCGTAATATACGCCGTAGGGTCAAAGTTCATATTTTTGGTTGATCGAGAGAGATGTGACAAGAGCCGAATGGGCTCTTGTTGTTGTTGGGTTTGCCAACGTTAGGGAGAGGTATTATTTCATCCTCTATCATATCCTGGATCGTATTTTTTAGATTCCAGCAGTTTTCAGTATCATGCCCATTTCCTTGATGGAACTCGCAGCGGGCGCCCTCGACCCAGTATTTATTTTTGAATGGAGGGTCGGGTGTGGGGCCTATGGGCCTTAGTTTTCCTTGTTTGGTTAGTCTTTGGAAGGCTTGTACTAGAGTCGACCCGAGTGCGGCAAACTTTCGGTCTCGGGTCCACCTTCCGGGGCTCCTTCGGGTTGGGGTTTCTTCTACTGCGTGGACCTCTTGGGCTTGAGGCGTGTGACCCCTGTTGTAGGTATTACTTTTGTATGCGCTTGCTTTGTAATGTTTTTGTGAGGTCATCCTCAATCTTTATTCCTACATCATAAACCCTCTTGAAGGTATCAAGGCCCAAGTATCTAAGATGTTGTTTATAAGCTGGGTCTAGGTTGTCAATGAATTTTTGGACCAATTCAGTTTCAGGAGGCCTATTGATTAGTTGGGCCGCTTTGTCCCTCCATCTAGCGAAGTAGGTTGTGAAACCTTCATTTTTCTTTTGGAAGAGGACTTCCAGCTCGCGCATGGTGACTTGAAAATCCATGTTCGACAAGTATTGCTTGATGAAGACATTGACAAAGTCCTCCCAAGTGGGGAAGAGCTTAGGGTTCTGGTGGTAGTACCATTTGAGTGGCACAGGTTCCAAGGACAAAGGAAAGGCAGGCAGATACATGGACTTGTCCACACCTTTCAAGTTCATGGCATTCACAAAGCTCAAGAGATGATCACGGGGATTGTCCGTGGCTTTGAACTTCGGTAAGTCGGATGAACTAAACTTTTCCAGTAGTTTGCCGGGAAAAGGTTCAGGATCGAGGGAGAAATACTTGCTCCCCATAGTTTGCTGCAAAACCATTTTTTCGATCTTCTTCTCGTTATCGAGGTCATGTTTGGCTTGCGCAGCCGCTAAGGATTCGTTTTCCATTTTCAGTTGATTCATAAGTAGGGTCATTTGGGCCATTTGGTCCCACAGCTCTTCCATGGACATGTTTGAGGGTGCGAATCGAGGTTGGGGAATCGGAGATCCTTGAAAGGGGGAGTCACGGATGGAGCTTGGAGTTGCTAAACCTTATGTTGGTGATGTATCTTCGAGACGTACTAACCTTTGATTTTCATATCGACACCAAGTGGCAGAACCAGCCCTATGCATAAGACAAGCTAAAGTTTAGGCCCAAAGTTAAGCATTAGTTAGTCTAGACTTTTGACTCTTCCTATCGGTTTTCTATTCTCACTCTTGTTGGTATATTTTGGCTTTTCTTTTGGTCATTCTTTAGATTTTCGAAACACTTGCCCGCGTGACATTCAGAGTTATATTAATTGGCATGCTTGGTTTTGGTGCCGAATATTGTCGTCATAGGAGGCCCAATGACGACGCAAGGAGTTATTTATTATTTTTTTATTGCAACGTATATTTTGTGCGCGGGCACCGAGGCTGCGGTGCCTGGCCCAAAGGCCAAGCAGCAACTTCAGCGCCCAGCAGGGGCGACGAAATAATTGGCCCCAGCCAAGGGCGCTGAAAATGCGTCCCTAACTGGTACTCGTATTCTGTTCGTCTATTTTTTTCGTACATACGACTTAATTTTGCGTGCTTGCCCAATAACGTCCTTTGCGCGTTATGCAGCGTCGTGGGCTCCATTACATGCAGTCCTGGGCGTCGCTTATTTTTGTGGCGATCGCCCGGGACTGCGGGACACGTATTTAGGTTTAACTCTTTGGCCAATTGGTGATTATGAATGTTTGGGCAATTTTTAGGGTCGTTGGTTTTCTAGCGTTATTTGTTACAAACAATCACAATACAATCACGCAATTCGCTACACATAACTAACATTACAACATGAAGCAAAAAAAAAAAGTCACGTAGTTTATGATAGGCTTCTATGGGTAATATTTGCGCCTGGCTTGGTACCGCTTCTATCGTAGATCCAACACATGCCCCGGTCGAGGTAGTGCATTCCACAGACGAATTTCCTCCCAAGAGGCCAATCACGATGTAAGCCAAGGGGGCATGCACCAATGAGAGGGACCTTAGTGGCGAGAGATTGGGTTTGGGACGGGTGTACTACTAGCGAAAAGTGCCGAGTGGCAACATTCGAAGCGTATGCACCCCCCGGTTGGCGATGGGTATCCTTAGTCCCAACTCCCGAGATGAAACATGCCAAGGGAGCCGAGATTCGTTATGCGGTTCTGTCCGTTCACATTAATATGCTGATTTTCAGGTCATCCCAACTTGATAAGGAAATAAACGCGGAGTAGGATCGTTTCACCCTTCGGCTATTTTGATTACCTACGAGCACGAGTATTTCATTAACGTTCCCCAGCAGAGTCGCCACTGTGAGGGGGTCGAAAAAGCACGAGGCTAATGCGTGACCTCGTCCCTCGTGGGCGTGACGTTGTCAGATCAAGTGTAGTTAGATTTCCTGTGAGTTTACACCCAATCGACTAGTAATATAGGAGTTGCCATTCAGTTTTTAACGACAATGAGAAAAACTGACAAAACCCGGTTATCGTGACATAAAGGGAGTGCAATTATGTTCGACCACAACGGCCATAGGTTCCCTTGTGATCCCTGGTGTGGGGATCGCTCAACGTACACCCACAGGGCAGAGATTGAGAGTTCGGGGGACTATAACTACCGAGAGGAGTGCTCATCGATAACTCCAGAGGCAGGTTATCCTTACTAGCTCAGCATAAATAATTGAAGGGACATGCGTTAAACTATTAAACTATTCTGAATTGATTTTAGCAATATGCAACACATAATACTAAATCGATCGTGATTATCTTATTTAGATTGATTTAAGGTACCTAGCATGATAATTCAATTGTCCAAGGTATTATCTTATTAGGCGTGATAGATCAATCAAGTTAATAGTTTGACAATTTTATAAAAGGGTGATGAAAGAGATTAAATCATATGAGGGACACATTACAACGCACCCTTGAGAGGTGCGTCACGGTTCTTAGAAAACTAACCACTTGGCTTTGCTATTTCTCCTTTTATTTAATGAATCTCGGGTTTCTAAGCAGTGTTCCAGTATTTAGGCTTAAATCATCAGCTACAAGGGGCAGGACGCGTTCTGTTCGACTTTTGGATCGATTGCGACAGAACGCCGGATCAATTTCGCAGCGTGAGGCTAGGCTTAAGGCTAGAGTCAATACTCAGGTTATGGAATTGTGTGTTCTGTTCACGTCGGTTTTTAAGCTATATTTATAGGGAAAGAGTTTGTGGAAAGATAGATCTTTAGAATTCGAATCCAAAAAGAATTCGGAGACGACACGGCCCCAGGTATTTTCATCGCCCAAGGCTGGGCACCGAAGATTTCGGCGCCCAGACCCAGGCGTTGAAAATAGGATATGGGCCGAGCCTTTTGTCAGATCTGGACTCTTAAACACGGAGCTTTTGAGACTTATCCGAATTTCTTAGTGTGTATTAAATTATGACGGAATACGTCTGGGCCCGTTACGAACTCTAGGTTCGTTAGGAATTTAATTAATACGTAACTCTTATTTTCGAATTATATCAGGAATATAATTCCTTTTGCCAATTCTATCTCTTTTACGACTTATATTGGAGTGCAACACCTAATTCTGATAGATTTCTATCTTTTATGACTTTGCCACTTTTAACAACTACTTCTTACGGCAGTTACTATTCTTAGCAGGTTTCTATAAATAGCAGTTTTGGCTGAAATGAAAAGGGTGATTGAGATTCGTTATTTTATAGGAGATGCGTTGTCAAGTGGAGATTTATGTTCTCATCATCGAACCTTCCCTTTCGGGAATGGGGACAAAAGTAGGTGTCTACAGGTAGGTGTAGTAGAATGGTTATAAATAAGGGCACATTAGGTTATGGGAGGCATGTTGAGAATTTGGTAAATCTTAGGCTTTGGAGTGTGGTGACCTCAAGTAACTAAACCTAGAGATTGGTGGCCTCAAGTCACTACCTTTTGTATCCCATTTTGTGTTCATCATCTTTTTAGCAAATTAATATAATTTCTACCATTAAATTTCTGCTCAAAATAGTCAGTACATCACACTTGGTATCAGAGTAGTACAATCCTAGGGGATCAAGTTGCTGATTTTCTGTTTAAACAAAAAAAAAGAAAAAAAAAAGAATGAAACTGTAATGGAGTTTTCCAGTGAGCGTGCAACACATCGCATGCAAGTATGGATTGAGGAGGATTATTCCTACGTCACACGCAAAAGAGGTCAAGGAATTCTAGATCTAGAAGAAGAGCGAAAAATCCGAAGAGAGCTTCAACTTCCAGAATTTGATGGAAGGAATTTTGATGGGTGGATTATGGAATTGGAGGATATCTTCACTTTTTTCCGGTTGAATGAGAGGCGAAGTTAAAGGCTGCCATCATAACACTTGATGGAGACGCGTTGTAACGCCCCGACCTCTAATTCATGGAATTAAGCATACTCAGTAGCGGAAACATCCTAATTCGGTCGGGGACATACTGTCGTAACTCCCTTTTGGGAATTACAAGGCAATCATCATATTAATTACCATTAAATCTCCAGATTAATATAATAATCCTTTTAATTCCTCAATAAAAGTACATAACTTATAAAGAGTCATACTTAAACTTGTTACAACTTAACACTAACTTGGGTGAACACTGTTATAGTGAAATCCTCACCACTACTCGTTTCCGTGGCCCCAGCAGTACCTAAAACAGAAAACAAAACGGTGAGCCGAAGACTCAGTAACGAGTTACCCTAGCATCGTAACATCATTTTAATTCATTTTATTTAATAAACAGGGAGAATAGAATACAGTAAAACATTTAACAAAACATCAACATCATTTCAGGAACATCATTTCAGAAACATCATTTCTTTAACCTTTTTCCTTTTAACAGTATTGTTCTGGTCGTCAGGACTTTACAGGAAAATATGGTAGGACGTCTCCTACGAACAGGGGAAGCCAGTGCTTTATAACAGGGGGATCCAGTGCTCCATAACAGGGGAAGCCAATGCTTCTTATCAGGGGGAACCTTGGTTCCATGTCAGGGGAATCCAGTGCTTCTTATCAGGGGGAACCTTGGTTCCATATTAGGGGAAGCCAATGCTTCTTATCAGGGGGAGCCTGTGCTCCATATCAGGGGAAATTGACCAGTTCTTACACTTTCATTTGTCATGTTTACATTTCTATTAATGGAACGTTAATCAGGAAAATCTCATTCATTCAGGATAGTTCAATAAAATCATTAAATCTCGTTATTTCATAAAATCATTTCTTTCAGGAATAATTCATTAAATCAATGCTTTGCATAAAGCTGCATTATCATAAAATAATTCAATCAAATCATGCTTGTAATCCCGCAATTCATAAAATAACATTATAAAACATCAATCGTTCATAACATCTTTCATACATAAATACATTTCGAAGGGATTGCGGGTACTAGCAATAACTGTTACCTCAATTCCACGATTTGCTAAGCCTTTCGTTGGTTCGTTCTTCTGAGTTTCGAGTCCGAATTCTTTCAGAATATTAAATTATTGAATTAGTATTAAAATGATAAATAATTTTAAATCAATAATTTTAAAATAATAAATTTATAATTTATAATTTCATAAGTAAACCTAAATGAAATATTATTAAATAAATTTAAGTCAAAATAATATATATATATATATATATATATATATATATATATATATATATATATATATATATATATATATATATATATATATATATATTACCTAGTACTTAAATTCTACAATTGGTTTCAAAATATAATAGCATTAGTATAAGTACATAGATCAAATAAGGAAATAATAGTGAAACTTACTCAAACTAGATGTTGGGCCAACAATGTGATAGAATGGGCTGACTTGGAGGTTATAAACCAAGACTCCAAGTTGGGTTGGGTTTGGTTTACTGCCTTCTTGGAAGGAAGTAACGTATAGCAAGGCAAGCAAAGTAGGGGAGCACGCAAGAAAGAAGGAAGGAAGGGGGAAGACAGGCGGTGGTTGGGCGGCGGTTTGCGACTGGAGGAGGGAGGTGCGCTGCAGCAACACGCCGGAATGGCGGCGCTGATGGTGGTGGGTGCGGCGCTACCGCGGAAAGAGAGGCAAGGGAGGAGGTAGGAAGACGAGAGGAAGAGGGGCGAGCAAGGAAACGGGAGTGGTGTTCGGTGGTCTGCAATTGAGGGTTTATGGTGATTTCCGACAGGGGAAGAAAAACAGTGGTGGTTCAATGGTGGTGGATTGTTGAGGGCGGCGAAAGTGGTGGTGTTTGAGATGCGATTATGCCGTGGACCGTGGTGGTGTTGCGATGTAAATGGTGGTTGTGGTGGCTTGGAACCGAAAAGGAGTTGATAAAAATGGTAAAAAGCTTCATGGTTTTCAATGGTGAAAACTTGAAATTTGATTTTGCAGATTCTGAACAACTAAGGAGTTATTTATAGTAATGGGATCGAACAATTTACGTAACTGATGATCTAATTTGTAAGAATTTTAGATGACAAATGTTAGAAAATAGGAAAAAGGAGGTGATGAGTAATGGAAGCTAGAAATTTTAGGGGAGTGAATCAGCAAGGCTAGAGGTTTTAGATGGAATAGATGGCAATCACCATGGCTGCTAGGTGCTGAAGTTTACACGCAGAGAAGAAGAGAAAGAAAGGTTGAATTGGTTTACAAGGGAGTCAAAGGGTGTTTTGGTAAATAAGAATAATTGACAGAATTTTTATTGCTATTTTTGGACATTAGATGAAAATATAATGACTTTAAGTAAAATTAATTTCCAAAATAATTCTTAAGTACTAAGAAAATAAATTTTGTTTTAAAATTTATTGTTAATATAAACGTTTTAAAATCTTTTATAAATTACTAAATAATCTATACTAATATATTAAAAGGCGTTCTTAAGAACGTATACGTGTCACGTATACCTCTCCTTATTACACCACGTTACCAGTAATCAGCATCATGACATGTCATTGACAACCAAAAAACATGTAAACAAGGATCGAACACCATACCTCTTTGTTAAAAGTTCAACATCCAACCATCTTAACCAACTACAACTTGTGTTATATATTCTATATAAACATTTATGATCTTTTTACAATAAATAACAATTGAATAGAAGTGAATGCAAAAAAAGAGAATGATTATTCTTTTCTTTTTTTTGTGGTGATTATGATTATTCAATTTATAAATGTACAGTTATTACTTTTCTAGATTAAGCCTTAAAAAAAACCTCAGGGTAATAGAACGTAATAACGAGTAAGTGGTTGAATAATTATAGAACATATTACATGCACTCGGGGTAATAGAGCGTGGAGTTTCAGCTTGGGAAGGTTGTTAATTGGTAGCTAATCTTGTGTGTAACCCCATACTTCTATGACGACCCATCATCTACATGGACACATATTTACAAAAAATAAATCCGAATAAAAGTCAAAACCCGGGGCAACGCCCGGGCCACACACTAGTTAAGATTTAAAAGGTAGTTAAGCTCGTAAATTTGAAATTAAATTAAAAAATCTGAAAAATAAATCGTGTAACGATATTAAAAATTCACACGAAATAAAACTTCGTTAATTAAAATAAATTTGAAATTAGGATTTGAAATGATTTTAAGCTAAATAAAAATAATTAAGCATAATTATCAAGTTTTAAAAATTCGGGGTATTACACGCGCTACAGTGGTTCGAATGGGAACACCAACGATGGTCGTTCAATGACTGGCATGAATTAAGGAGCCAGGTGAAGCGACGCTTTGGGTCTTCACCACAAACTCCGACGAAGCTCAACGGCAAGGTAGAGCACCAGAATTTCTCCTTCAAGTCTATGTGACTGCCTGTTTTTGTAGGAGGAGCTATCGTCGGAAGTCAATGAAACCTTCAGTCACTATTTGAGAACCATAAAAAATAGGCCGAGCCAGTAGATCTGGTGGAGGAAGAAAGAGAGGTGGTGAAAACGAGCGAGGTTCATTCAACAATCACCTTTCAAACTTCATGTGAGAAAGAGTACGGTAACCTTCTTATGACGGAGTCTTCGTCGTTGCCGGAGAAGGAGACACTAGCAACATCAGATCCGGAGGAAATAAGGTATGGAGGAACACATGGAGGGATTTTTTTTGGTGCGTTTACTGGTGGAGGTCGAGTTGTGTGCGAAGTTGTTGATAGTCTGGCAGATGAAGTGGTGGGAGGACATATTAATGGACGGAAAAATATTCTCATCGGCAACGACCATAGTGGTGGAGGAATGTTCGAGAAGGAGGAGCCGGCGGAAGTGGTTTCGGCGGTGGTCCAGGCCTTTGGCCGGAAATTGTAAGATTAGTGGTCGAATTGCAACCTACGGTGGACTGAATAGGGACAATTATGGATTTTTCAAAGGTGGATATGAAGCTAGTGGCTACGGTGGAGGTCCGAGCTTCGCTGGAAGAGTTGCGGGTGGTAGTTCTGGGGTTGTAACCGGCGGAGAAGAGGAGTTTGTTAATGGTCACTCCAATTCGAGCGCAACTGGCGATGGCCCGAGAAACAACGTAGAGCAACTGGTAGGTGGTGCTGTGCACCGGCACCTGTAATAAAATTTTCAGAAAATTCCAGAAATAGAGATTAAAAAAGAAGAGTATGGGAGAAGATTTGTTGAGTCATTAATAAGCTTGAAGAGGAAACTAAATGTAGTTGATGCAATCAGTAAGGGAAATATTGTAATTACCCAAGAAAGTCACTGCCACGCAGCAAGAAATCACATGCTGGCAACTACTATTATTTCACATGATGAATTCTCGTTAATTAATGAGACGGAGCCCATTTCTAAGGCCCAATTTTCTGAACTCACTTTCTCTCCTCTACATCCACCTTCTAACTTCATGTTTAGACCAACTAGTGTAGGACACGTTTCTGGGCCACCACACTTAAATCTTAGCCCAATCATCTTTACACCCATTCTCTTTCCCAACTTCTCCAGCCCACAAACTCCCAATTTTCTGATCTTTTCTTCTACATCTAAATTCACCTCTCTAGTACAAATTTCTACATCCATACCATTCAACACTTCTCGTTTTAATTTTCTCAACCCACAACCTTTCCATCCTACATCAGAAAATCCTAATTCAACCAATGTTTACTTCCACCCTATGACAACTCCAAGGCTAACTCTTTCTTAGCTATACCACCAAAGGAATTACAAGGATTCACTAATGAGGAGCTTAAGCGCCAGTGGAAGCTGAGCATCAATTCTCACACGGACAATGATAATTGTTGCCAAGGCCGGGAATTTCATGCTGATTACTATCCACCTTGAGGACAAGGTGGAAGTTTAGGGGGTCGGTATTATAATGAACCAAGTGTAAGGGAAGGGCACAATAGGTAGTGAGTAATATTAGGTAGGTGTAGTAGAATGGTAATAAATAAGGGCACATTAGGTTATGGGAGGCATATCGAGAATTTGGTAAAGCTTAGGCTTTGGAGAGTGGTGACCTCAAGTCACTAAACCTAGAGATTGGTGGCCTCAAGTCACTACCTTTTATATCCCATTTTGTGTTCATCATTTTTCTAGCAAATTAATATAATTTCTACCATTAAATTTTTGCTCAAAATAGTCAGTTCATCACAATGTCATACTTTATAAATCGGCACATCATCCCTTTTCCCTCTGTTGAAGAGGAGGACGAGGCTTCATGCATTGCAATTCACTGAGCACAACAAGACAAACAAGTCAATACATAAGAGAACAATCTTTATTATTAACTAGGGAAAATACTAATAAAGTAAAATTTGTTATAAATATAATGTATTGTGGATGCCCATTATACCCTCGGCATCCTTATCCTATATAATGTACGTATGTGTACATATGATGTGAATGAGAATAAGATAATAACCGTCTGTTTCTCTCTTCCTCTCTTTCCCTTTCTCCCTAATTTCATAACACGTTATCAGCGGAGATAGATAATATTGTGAGCGACAAACAAGGGAATTATCACCAGTATTGTAAGTTTACTCTAAATTGTTTGATGATTTAAATTTAATCGATATGTTCATGATAATATGGCTAACATCATGTAGCGTTAATATTATTTTCCGCATACAATATTTGCCACAGTTGCACGCATTTAATTACTCTATATCAGATTTATAACAGGTTATTAATTGTTCTTAATTTTACAATTAGTTGATCTCCAATGCCGTATGTTGATCTTTGCATAATGCATTATTTGCATGAATTTTGTGTAAAATTTGACGGTTACAACTTACAATTGATCTTTGCATTTGCATGAAATTTGTCATATTTTGTCATTTTGCGATTCTTATGATTTGTAATTTATCCCCGTTGATAATGCATACGTCAATGATGATGCATGCATGTATATATTTTTTTAATTTGTTTTTAATCCATTGATTGTTGATGATGAAGCCTGTATATGCATGCATACGTTGATGATAATGATGACGGTTATTGTCATCATTTATGTATTTGTTCATATATTTATCATTATTTCATTTTATTTTATTTTATTTATCTTCCGTTGTTTTTATCGTCATCATAGTCAAATGTTTTAATTGTGATAACACGCATTATTATGGTGGTATAAAAGTCTTTAATTGCGATCAAGTTTACTGGATCATGATTTATCAACCGCATAATTTGGTTTCTCTGACATTTTATTAATGAAATTTTAGTTTGTCTAATTCTCTTTATTTTACGAGTATATATATATGTTAGGATGGTGTCTGCTATGTGGTTTCTTGGTGATTTATGGTAGAGCCGCAGAGTGATAGTGTAATGTTGATTTACTAACTTATCACGATGTCAATGGCATGGTTGATATCGTAAAGGTTGTGGAGGTTATTTCAAGAATTTACATTTTAGAAGTGGGACTTTGAAAATGACGATAGTGATTTTTAATATGGTGATATAATTCAATTAGACGTTGTTGTTTTTTGAAATTCCTCCGAAGGGACTAATTAAGTCTAAGGTTGTCCTTCATACATCAATGAGAATATATTATAAAGAGATGTATTTAGTGGGTAGAAAAATTTCTCTTACAATAATTAAGAATAAAATATACGGTTTTTTCATGAAATGCCCCTGAGGTTTGCAATAATGCACCAAATACCCCTGCGCGTTTCAAAATTCATAATATACCCCTATATTTTCCATACTGTTCACCAAATACCCCTATTATGACTTTCCGTTAGTCCTCCGTTAAGTCATGTTTATAATTCACCAAATACACCTATTTGTAAACTTATTGCACAATATACCCCTATTTTAAACTTATTGTACCAAATACCCAAATTGTGGAGTTTGTGTAATTGTGTGTTTGTGGTGTGGAATTTCGTCTGTACTTGCATTTGAACTTATAAGTTTTTAGCGTTGTATTGGACTGATCTAGAATCTAGTAGCCAAAATCTGAACATAATGACATGGTAGTTATTTTTTGAAGGAGTAAACTATAAAGAACAAGGCCTACCTTTTTTTTTTGGTAGAAATTGGCAGAAGCTTAGATTAACTTAAAACAGGAAGTACCACATTGTATGTGTATCCTCCTGGTTTATGATCCCTACAACTTGTTTACAATCAGACACAATGTAAACTATCCTCCATGCCTATTCCTTAGCCACCATCAATCCCATTCTTATTGCCAAAATTTCAGCTACTAGAGGTGAAGGTAAGTAACGTTTTTGATAAGCCCCTAACATCCATTGTCCCTTGAAGTTTCTGACTACTATTGAAGTTCCTGTCATCCAAGACTCCTTCTCCCACGAGGCATCTACATTGATTTTAAGAATACCTTAGGGTGGGGGATGCCACTGGCCAACCACAGAACAAGGGCTACTTGAACAAAGAAAAACAAGGCCTACATCTAATATGCGTAGAATAGTTAGAAACATTTCCAAGGGGACTGCTTTCTTCTTTGTAAATACAACCGCAAGATATGCTGCGTTGTTTAACCTTGAAATCATCGAGCTCTATGTTCTTTGCAGGCATTCTCTCGGAGATTCGATATACTTCATCCACACTCCCACATTTGGAATACATGAGTTACATGACCCTGCATTTTCTCTCTGAGGCATATCATCAAACACCTTACATGCATCTATCATATAGCCCACACAGCGAATACAACTCCATCAAAGAAGTCATTAAAACACAATCTCTCACATATCCATCAACCAAAACCCTCCAATGAATATACATCCCCTCGATCAAGCCAAAATTCCCAGTACAACAATCAAGACAAAACGACAGAGTAAGACAATTTGACACTACTCCCTCCCGTCTCATCCTCCAATAAAATTCAACCCCATCAGCGGGAAAATTACTACGAGAAACTTCCCTAATCATGGTATTATAATGCGAAATTTATACATTGAAATCTGAGTGAAAAATCGATAAAGATAGATTATTATGAGGGTGAATTTAGGGTTGGCTGCCATGGATGACGTTCTTCAGAGCTAGGTTTTGCAGAAAAAAGTTGGAAGGAGTTTCAGATTCAAGGAGAGAGAAAGAAGATGATGCGGAGAAGAGACGATGATAGCAGAGGAAGGAGAAGAAATTTGGGGTGGAAGAAGAACGATGACGAAGGAGGGAAGTTGAATTCATAGGTGTCGCAGCAAAAGGTGGGATGGAGGACGGTAAGGGGTAAAAAGGTAAAATGATGCTAACGGTGGACTAACGGACGTTAAATCCAAGGGCAGTATATGAACACTAATGGAAAATAGGGGTATATTATGAATTTTGAAACGCGCAGGAGTATTTGGTGCATTATTGCAAACCTCATGGGCATTTCATGAAAAAACCGTAAAATATATGCAAAAATCAGGGGGAGATAGCTTTTAACTTTATAAAATAGTGGTATATGGATTAAAATGATTTATGGATGTTAAATGTGGTACAGGTTTTTGTTCATATAATTGGTTCTTTTTATGAACGAGTATGAGTTTATGATATTGACATCATCCTGAAGATGAAGAATGATACATATGTTTATTGAAATTGATATGTACCACAATTAAAACGAATACTCCAGAAGAGTATAAGCTACCTTTCCATAAGTTTTGTTAAATTGTCTTGCCATTACAAATGAGACATCAGCTTGTGTCGTTATATCACATCACAATATGTTCAAATTATAGTATTTTATAATTACAGTGATCACCTTGGAAAGATAACCAGCAGTTATCGAATGAAATATTTTATATGATATTGTATACGTACGATGTGATAATTCAGGCCATCCGGGTTTAAGAACACCCGTCATTAGAATTTGAAAATTCTTGTCAAATAAAAATTTATGTGCTGACATTCCCTCATATGTTGTATATATTCAAAGGCAAGACATAATGATGAGTTTGAGTTGTATTTCAATCAAATATTTATAATGAAGGTTGAGAAAATAAATACAAGAGATATTAATAACTTTGAAAACTTGTATAATGATATGATAGGTGACTTGAAGTTCACCATGATAGTAAGTGACCTGAAGTTCACCAAAAATGATACTAAGTGACTTGTAGATCACCAAGAAGTACAAGTGTTTTGTGATTGATTTAAATATCGTAAATCTCTTGATTGGGGGCAATCATATGTCAGCACGAAATGAGAAAATATGAAAAAAATACAACTGCACAGTGTATCTACTCCCCATGATCAATGTTAATCTCCAGAAGAGAACGAAAGTATGTAACATTTATTAAAATACACGCTGAAAAGTGTATTATTAGTTGGTGAAAAATTTTATGCCCCATAATATATTGAAAATATTTTCCCAACTTAGGGGGAGACGAGCAAGAATAAGTTGGCAAAATTAAAAGATAATAAATTGATCCCCATATGAGTAAGTGTACATGCCAACTTTATGTCCTCGAAGTATGTTTGGACATAAATATCTATGATATAATTATGTTAAGTTTTACATGTCTAGAGACATAAAGATATATGTTAGTTATAGTGCTCGATTTTACACATAGTAAGTGTTGAGAAATATATCTTGCCAATATTTATTTAAACCTCTACACCTGAAGTGTAGATTATATATACGGTTCCAACACAATGATAAGATATAGATTTATTTATATGAAAAGGGCAAGATAATGCAGTTGATAATATTATTGAAAAGAAAGAAAACACTATTATATAGTGTATGAAATACCCTTGAAGTGGTATAGATATCTGAACTATAATAGATGGCCCATGCGAAGAGATGAATGGTACCTATTGAGTAAGAATTCAGATATCATTGATGAATAGCATGCAAAGTATATGTTGAAGAATTTTGATGATATCGGTAGATGATGGAACCGAAATATAATGCATATGCGAGAAATAATGGATTGAATATGGGATCGTAAATCTATGTCTATTTAGATGTAGACATCATTATGATGAACAAATGAGCTCATGGACCTGAAGTCTAACAAGTTATGGATATGAAATATCCACATTGTACAATGTTTTGCATTTTGAGTCTTACATTCATATACATGTGTAGTTAATATGTAAATGCATCATTCATCATACATTTAGTATGTGTTATGTTTATCATGATATGATTTTCATTTATACAGTTATATATATGTTTCAAAACAATTATGATATCATATATGAATATGCATCCAAAGAATGGTAAGACGAATTTACAACTTTATGAAAATTTATAAGAGGAGATTCTTACTCTATTGGGCTAATTGTTGCGAAAGAAGTATATACTTCCTCCATTTTTTTTATTATTGCACCATTTTCCTTTTTCGGAAGTTGCATATTAATTGCACCATTTCCTTTTTTTAGTAAGTTTACCTTCATGAAATGACATTTTTATCCTTGTATGGGTGGTGGGGACCAAACCCCACTTGTTCTTTACCTACAACTTGTACTTAATCACATGGGTATTTTTGTCAATCTCTCACTTTTTACCACCTTTCTTAATTCTTGTGCCCAATGTAGATGGTGCAATAATAAAAAAATGGAGGAAGTATGTAATATTGATTTGATAGCATGTTATGAATCATGCAAATAAGAAAAGTTCCTGAAGAACTTATACATGATGTTCTTAAACATCTAGCCCTTTAAGTTTTACATATGAATGTCATAACATTGATCAAATATTATCTAAACTCTTGAAGAGTGTTTTTGAAATGTCGTCTCAACCAGTAGTTTGAGTACTTCAGAATTATGAAATATACATATTAGTTTATTCACGGAAGAATTCTTGTACAATATGAGTTGATTCAAAATTATAAGATAAGAGTATGTAATGTCCTTACATTGAGTTTTATTTTATGGTCCAGAAGAACCATAAATCACATTATACCCTAAGTTGGACATTGATATTATTATGTATCATGTATTGTCATGAAAGTATGACTAGAGAAATTTTGATCAAGATTATTAATTGCTAATACTTATGACCTCCAGAAGAAGGTTTACATATGTCCAATATGAAAGAATACATTTTGTAATATTATATGCAAGAATATATATTTATTTCAGGTATTATTTTCAAAAGTTTGGTGATATAAATACTCACCTAGTGCATAAAAGTGAATATTTGAAAATTCAAGTCAAATGGTGGAGAATCAAATTTCAAGGAGCTACATGTTGATACATTTGAAAAGTTATCAACAATATTATATTCATTGAACTTGAAGATCACAAGTGATGTATTCATCATGGGGAGAAAATACGCGTTGCACTCTTTTTCCCTTAACCATGGTTTTGTCCCATTGGGTTTTCCTGCTAAGGTTTTTAATGAGGCAACATCCCAAGCGTATTATGATGAGTGTTGTACTCTTTTTTCCTTCACTAAGTTTTTATCCCACAGGGTTTTCCTAGAAAGGTTTTTAATGAGGCATCATCTCATGTACATTATAGTTCCATTGTATTGTTTTAGATAATGGACATCCAAGGGGGAGTGTTATAAATATAATGTATTGTGGATGCCCATTATACCCTCGGCATCCTTATCCTATATAATGTACGTATGTGTACATATGATGTGAATGAGAATAAGATAATAACCGCCTGTTTATCTCTTCCTCTCTTTCCCTTTCTCCCTAATTTCATAACAAAATTTCCATTTTCCTTATATATAGATTAGTTACACATCATAGAAACATCCAAGGCTATATCATTTAATCACCAACAGAAGTATATGGAGAAAATCTCCCAAGAGAAGAACCATACTCCAAAAAGCTCAAGATATATACTCTGTAACAAGTACATAACCAAGACCATATATTGGCTCAATGGTCCCACCAAACATAGTGAACCCTATAAGGCGTGCTTGGAGAATAAGATAATTCACTGTGTTGAAATCCTTAACAAAAAAAGAAATACATAAAGCTTTTGGTTGGGTTAACAACACTACAACAATCCATTAGAAATGATATCCATCTCATGTTCTAACAAATGTAATACTAACTCAGGAAAAATATTGAGAATGAACAGTGGAATACATACTTCCTCTGTTCTTTTTTAAATGACACAATTATTTAGGCACGTTTGCCAATGCACGATTTCAAACATTAATATCTCTAATTGTGTATCAGAAAAAATTATAAAAAGTAGATAGTTAAATAATATTTACTGATACGAATCTAATAAGACCCCACACGACTAAGTTTTTTCTTATGTATAAACCACAAAAGGAAGTCAAAGGTGTTTGTGTAAATAGTGTCTAAAACACCATTGTGTCATGTAAATAAGAACAGAGGAAGTATCTGTTAATAGAGTATCAATGATCAAACTGCTCCTATTAAAAAATTACGGCTTTAAGAAATCTTAATGTTGGAAGCCTAACATGCATGTCATTATAATGGAAAAAAAAAACTAGTGCCTTGATGTTCTGCCCTTTTAAGTTCTAATTTTTAGTACCTAGCTTAAAGTCTACCGGATCAAGTGAGACATCCTTATTTTGATAAAACAAGAAATAAATTTAAACCTGCATAAGCTAAAAGTATGATAATTATGCCTTCTACAGATTGATACACTAAATTCAACATTGTAAAAAATGTTTTACCTGTAATCTCTTCTTTATGACATCCAACGGGTGGCAGGCAGCCTTAGCACATGTACCAGCTGCTAATCCACAAATAAAAAGCCGGAAGCTTGAAAGGCTATCGTCGTTGCTGGCATGCCCTTCAGCATATCTTGATTGGTTCCAAGCCTAGAAGAAATTAATTCATCCAACAAAAAATGAGAATTGATAAATCATGGCAAAGGTTTTTGTAACATATTTGAAGTCATGGTACAAGATCTCTTTCATAGCTTCATGATCAAAGAAAAACCTGGCCCTTTTAGCCTGCAATAAAAAGAAATATAACATAATAAATTTCTTAAGTCAATGTAATGAATTTTCATCAATGTCTTTGAGGAGGGATCTGTTTTCTGAAATACTACGCCTCTGAACTTAACCGACAGACACTAGCAAGAGTAGATGTGAAAATCTTAATGATACATGAACTAGAAGAAGCAATCCAAGAAGACCTGCTACTGCTGCTAGTAGATTGTCAGTACAAACTAAAGCCCCTATTGCACCTGTTACCATCATGTAAATGAACGAAAAGCAACAAACTCATAATATAGTTGACAGGAAGAGTTCACTTGTTAGGCATCATATAGTTGACAGGAAAAGTGCACTTGTTAGGCATCATCAAGAAGAGGGGAAGTCCATGACCGTCAGAGGTTCAGCTGGGCAATGTTCCTACTGGTATGCCTCTCACACCCACTGGCACACCCAGTGTACGACCTGAAAAATAACTAATATTTAGCTTAAATTAAAGTATATAAGTGGTCGTAGGTGTCTTGATGATCTGAAAAATAACAATAGCCTTTGTCTTATACTCCCTCCGTTTCTTTTTGTTTGTTATGTTTGGACTTTTGCACGTTTATTAACGTATAATAAAGATTATTTTTCTTTTTTATTTTAAATGCTTTAAATTCCATCATTAATATTGATTCCATTTTTCCAAAATCTGGCATTTATTGTCTCTCTGACAATAGTGCAAATCTGCTTTCATTTTTTATTAAAAAAAAAATTCAAGAAAAACCTCAATCCACCAATCATTACAACAACCAATAAGATTGTTTTATTTATCAAAATGAACAAAAAATAGAAAACACACAGATTGCTAACTTAACATACTTGAGAAATTGTAAAGAAATTTAATGAGTTGAAAAAATTGGACCAATTAAAATTAAAAGCTGGCACAAAAAAAGACAGTCTAATAAGTTTATAAAAGGAAAGATTCTCCCACGTAACAAAAATTGTGAAACACGTACCCTAAAAGAAATACGTAACAAATAAAAAGAAACGGAGGGAGTAATATTTTATTTTTCTTACGAACCTTTGATAATAGTATGATGAGTTTAAAAAAAAATATGAGTTTTAGCGTATTACTAATTTTTTTTTTCAAAGAATTTTGTGTGCTTTGAACGTAGTTTACTGATTGGTGACACCCTGACTGAAAAATCATGGGTCCGCCACTGTTTATAGCACATTCAAATTCTCCAAATAAGACATGCTTCAAAATGATTGAGGAAAAGGTTTGATTGGGGATAGCAAAATCATACGAGAAACAATTTTATTAATCCAAACACTATATCAGAAGTGAAGAATATTACCATGTAGAGAATAAAGTCATTCATGAAAAATTACAAGAAATTAAAAGCAAAAAATTAAAATCCAACTCAAACAAGTGAAGACCGATCGGTCTTCTAGAAATTAACAACAATTAGTCGAATAATTACAGGAGTAGTCGAATTGGCTGTCCATAAACTATAAACAACTAAATTTCAAAGGGAAATTTGGTATTTTACCAACGATCATCATCAGATCATCACAATTATGCCAAATTTCAACCAAGAATCAAAATATAAAAGAGAAAAATTAGGTGAAATTACATTGTATGTCGAATTGTGAATGAAAACCCAGAGAGAATTCAACGGTAGTGTAGATTTGGCTAACTTCCAACAACTTTATGGATGAGGAAGAATTAAGTTCAGTTGAGTAAATTAAATTGAGTTTGAGAAGAGAAAGGAACAACGGGGAAGGAGCTCTTTGAACATAGGTGATGGAATGTGAAATTGATACATATTAATCGCCATGGAGAAAGAACGGAGGAAGAATAGAGTGAAGAACATGATGCTCGTTGTAACTGTATCCGACGTATACGCGAACCAAACTAGACCCGAACCAAATTAAACCGATACAAAACCATTTTAAATCCGAACCGGTTCAAATCGAACCCGAGATTTAGCCGAACCGAAATTACCCAAACCGAAACAAGATATTACCCAACTTCATCCTAACCCGAAGGTATTCGAATCGATCCGAGTTGACCCGAATAGAAACATTAACCCGACATTATCCGATTTTGACAAAAGTCGATCGTTTATAACCGATCCGATAAACTAATTTAACACCCCTTGTCATGTTGTGTCAGATTTACAATGAGCACTACAAAAAATACCTCGTATAGCGACGGATTTATACCCGTCTCTAATTTAGAGACGGAATACTCATCATCCGTCTCTAAGTTTATTTTAGAGATGGATATTGTAAATCCGTCGCTACTTTTATCGAGAGATTTATACATCTGTCTCTAAGTTAGGTACCGATTTCAAAATCCGTCTCTAAGTGAGGGACGGATTTTGAAATCCGTCTCTAAATTAGGGACAAATTTCAAAATCCGTCCCTAATGTGTTTTAGAAATTCCGAAACGTAAAGTCCACGAGCAAATTTCCCTAAACTCTTCACATAAGGTAGGTCTAAATTAGAGATGGAATTTTAAATTCGTCCCTAATTTAGAGAGGAATGTTGAATCCGTCCCTAATTTAGAGACGGATTTTCTAGATCCGTTTCTAATATTTCTTTTAATTATTATTAATTTCATAGAAGTATACAAGTTGTACTTGGTGTAGTTGGTTGGAGTTTCTCCTTGTGACTTTGAGGCCACCTAGGAAGCCCAGGTACGGCTCCTGGGTACCGTTTCCCGTAACGAGTAAGGATGCGGTAAGGGTACGATATGGGTAAGCCCATGATATGTACCCATGGCGAATCCAAACCGGCGGGTACGCGGGTAGCTTATGGGTACGGTTTAGGTAAACTCGTGTACGACATGGGTACGTATTTGAATAGGAATGGACGTACCCAACAAGTATTATGATATTTTTGAGGCCAAATTCACATTTTAGGGTTTTCAAGATCTCTCACCACCTCATCGCCGGTCGTACCAACCAGCAGTCAAGATCTCTCCGGCAGTTGCAACCCCTCAGCACCGGTTGATTAAGGAAGAAGACGACTTTTTATTTTAACAATGGCGGTGGAAGAGAGGATTGGCGTGAAAGAGACGAAGAAGACTGGCGGAAGTAGACAAAGAAGACTGGCGTGGTCGCGTGGGTAAGGACTTCAAGGCCCATTCCCTTTTATTAACTTTACTATTTTTATTTTTCTTTTATTTACTGTAGTGTGTACAGCTACTCAGGTAGGTTGTTTTGTCCTTTTTATGGACAACTGTTACTAAGTCTTTTTTGGGGTTGCATTACATTTCTTTATTTATTTTTCTTTATTTATATTTTTTTGGTTATTCATGTATTTATTTTCTTTATTTTATACATTTTTTTTTGATAAGGAAAGAAAACTAGGCGGACTACCTAGCTCACCCTCTCGGGTGACCCACCCTTTCGGATGAAATACAATGACTTCGGGATAAAGAAATGAGATCGAAAAGAACAACGAAACTACACTCTAACCTCAAACTATCCAGCCCCAGTTCCGAGATAACTCGGTGAATAGACTACAATGGTGAATGATTAGCCGAGCGATAAAGGATACACCTTTCGACTTCACAGACAACCCGAAGACCAAAGAACACTGCCTAAACTGAACTACCCTGAAAAAAATAAAAAACAATAAAAAAAAATCCCTATAAAAACATATATCTCCCTAGAAATGCAAGAAAGATCCCTAGTAAACTATACTGCAACAATGCATATACACAAATATACAAAGGAATTGAAATGGACTTTGGACTATCTTTGCCGAAACTCATGAAATTGATGAAGACGTTGCAACTGAAATTGGAGGCAACTCTCACTGAAATTTTGATGAAGAGATGCTCCTCCATCACCCCACAATCGATGGCGGGGTTAATGAATTATAGAACATCCAGATCTAGCCGACTGAGGCATTTAAACGGCTGGGCATTCTCAACATGAACACAACGCGGAGTTAAATTGATTGTGATGGTAGTCTAGATCTTAGACCAAACCTACCGAAATTCGAAACGACAAAATTTCGGGCAAGGGATGGATCTAAAGAACCAGAAAAAATTATAAAAAGAGGGCTAGTTCCATCATTAATATTCTTAAAGAAAGGTAATTTCTTTACTAGTTGGCTGAATTGAGTAAAGAAGTACCTTAATTCAAGAAGAGGGTGGCTGAATTTTTCACTTTCTGGATCTAATTTTTCATGGGTGGCTGAATGAAAAACGGCTTTGAGTTTTTTCCTATTACTAGTTGTTGGAACGTGCGCTAGCGCGCACGTTCCCCCAAAATATAAGAAACTATCTCCCGAAACGTTATGCAAATCATAAGCCTAATTACACTATTGAAATAGGTAAAAGCATGAATACAGTACTCCGTAGATGATAAGAAATGTATCTTATTAATTGATATAGGTTACATATATAGAAACCCCTACACAAGTCATAAGTGATCCCAAAGGTCAATGGCGCGCTATATATGTCCTCGGAACATAAAATTTGGTTCCATGTTCCTCTAATAAAAACCCAACACATAAATACTAAAGCCATGCAGCATAAACAATGGTTGCTTGTAAAAGGCGTACGTGGTTCCGGTACTACTTAACTTTCACAAATACATAATATTGATTTTAACATGGATTTTAATAGAGCTTGCACGCATATAAAAGGGAGGCATTTCTGAAAGTGTTTACTCTTCTGCCGCAACCTCCAAAGTCTCCTTGGCATTACCCTCTAACTCCACCTCTTCTAATGCCACTTGTTTAAGATGCCACTTGAGCACGTTGCTTTTGGAGAGGGCTGTTGTTGGTCTCCGCCTAGAAATGCTTAGTACGAAACATCTTCACGGCAACGATTGTTTTGCAAATTTACAGAACTGAAATTAACATAATAAAATGAATTTGTTTGCAAATAGCAACGTTACAATACCTACTAAGGTGGGTTGAACCCAGCTCAAAACAAAACCAAAGTCCCTGCTTCCCTTCTTTTATTTTCATTTTCACCATTGGTTCTTCCTTGGATGGTTTTAGACAAACCCTAGAGTTAGGAATTTCTAATTAGCTCTAATCTAGAGTAGCTTACATGCATTCTGGACACTCTATCGCGACTCCAAAACACAATAATTCTAAAGTATGCAAATTTTCCATTAATTCAAAATTTATAGCCAACATGCATGTAAACAGAGTAAATATAACCAAAAACCCAACCCAAAAGATGGAGGCAATACCTTTAGTACAAATAGATAAGAATCTGAAAGTCCACTGTACTTTCCACCATGGCTATCCTCACCTAATGGGTTGAGAACAAAAAAACAAAAAAAAAAATAGTGGATAATGATGCTTTAGCTAATACAAGAATATCATATAGATAAGGAAAATTGTCAATACGAACTTACAGGCTCGTACAACAAGCTGCAGAGTTGAGCTCTCCTAGTCCATTAATCTAGTACTGGATTCTTCGCAAAGTTGCATGGAGCCAAGCAGAAGTAAGGTGGGATTCGGGTATACTGACAATAAAATGAGAAAATAGGAGATGAAGGTAAAGGACTAACCTGTAGAGGTTGAGCATTTTAATACAGATTCATGAGCCTTTTGACCATGAGGGAAATAAAAGGATATTCAAAAGTTCAACATTCGCAATGATTTGATAGAGGTTAAACCAGATTTTCCAATTCAATAACAGAGCAAAACCACCTACTCTAAGAAGTGGAGGAATGTGCCAAATGTTGGGAAAACTGTGAGAGCTTTGCCTTCACATTTTCATCAAGAGGCTGCACAAAAATAATGGATGTTTAAGCTAAAAATCACCAGTGAGAAAAGTGTATATGTGCATGAAAAGAAAAGTGTCACAGGGAGTCAGGGTCACTCAAGTTATTAAAGATACAAGATTAAGTCTCGCTTTATAGGGGAACATTCGGCTAAAAACTCACTGTATAGTTGGATAATTGCTTGTTCATGCCTGCCTTCCATACAACTTTTGGATTTCCATTTACCAAACCAACTATTGAGTCCTGAAATAAGAATTTGGAGGTAGAAATATGATCAATAAAGAGATCGCTTGTTAGTTATATACACCGCTAAAGGTAGCAAGAACTCTACCTAGAGAAGTTTGGAGTTCAACCTTAGCTTAGATGCTGAATCTGCCACTAAAAGCTACAATGAAATATGAAAAAGTTACATTTTTTTAAAATATCTAATATGAAAAAGTTACAAATTGATAATCATTTGCTTTCCATGGATATTGCACGAGTGGATAAAAAAGTAGCACATGTAACGTTAAAGTTAACACTGAAATATGTAATTTGATCATCATTAATACATTTTTCTGGAAACTAAACCTTGATATAGTGGCCAACCAGTAGCATATGTAGAAGCTGGGTCTGAGCTGTATACTTTGGACGCTCAAGCTTGGGGGCTGAATAAATGGTAATTTTGAAAACTCGTAGACTCAATTTTACGGAGAGGTTTCCTTCCATATAAGGAAAACTTGCAAGTGGCTAGCCTTGAAAATTGGATTAGAATAAGAAGCATAAGAAAGGGTCATATATATGAATCCAGTTGAACTTACCCTCCCAACCCCTCCACAAGTTGGACAAATTCTAGCCTTTGCATAAATAGGATGGCCACGCCCATCTAAATCACAAGCCAAAAATGAAAATATATCAACTTTAGTAAGATGGGAAAAGAAGATTCTCAAATATTAGTGCACAGAATAGTTAAATTGATAAAACAATTCTAGTATGTAGCAGTGACAGTGGAAGTATTATCAGTCAAATTGGGTTATAGGAAGTTCCAAACTCTTCATTGAGAAAAAGGCACAAGCTCTAACACAACTCTCAAATTCCATTCGAATTCCTATGAAAATCTTGACTCAGCTTTCCTCATAACAGATACTCTGTAATAAGTAAAAGAATATAAAACCCAAAAGATATAACATCAACAACTTCTTCCAGGCTTCCACTCAAGTAAACAGAATCGATGCTAAATGTTCAGTAAACAGAATCCCCCTACTAAAAAAACTTCCTTTCTCCGAATGTTCTGGCATATCATATAAATAGCTAAGGAAAAATGTGAATAACTAAAACTGAGTGCCAAAATAAAGCCAACAACAAAATATGCATTCAAAAGAGTGACAGCCATCTTAAATCAATTTGAAGCTACTATAAGGTCTATAACCAGAGAATTCTGTACAAGGAACAATGAAGGTACAAAAAAATTTCATTTCTACAAATAAAATTGAGAAATTGTTCACCTTTTCACACACAATCAACTACTCACTCTGAATTCAGTCCGTCTGAATTGCTTCCCGCAACTCCAAAACCCTACAGATCATGAAATGATGATGAAAATTAATCAACAAATGATCACACCTAGAATAGTGACAAATGACATTATTCTTAAGGAAAATGACAAAAAAAATTGGGGGCATATTTACCAATACAAAACACAACCCACCAAATTGTGATTTTGTTTGTCTGTTAGTCTCTTATATCTATTTATTAAAAGGCGATGATCAAAAAGTAATTGTAATAATCTATACTCATTCACTAAGTTGATGACCTCAATAGTTTTTTTAGGGTGGTCGATCCAGACCGTAGAGACAAAAGGCAAGAAGCAGTAAGCCAGTAACAAAAAAACGATATCCGGCAAAGGAACAAGGAGTTACAACTTCAAGGAGTACAAGTCAGGGGAGAATAACAAGTAACCTCACTATTTTACTTTTGGGGTACATTTGGTTGAAATGTATCTTTGCAAATATGTTTTCTGAAGTACAATTCCCATTAGATACAATTAGAGATAAAGGATGTAACATCTATAAGAAAAGTTTTAATTCTGTTTACACTAATAGGAAAAAGCTAGTAAAGAACTGAAAACTTGCAAGTTGCAACAGGTAGTAGTTTATTTAGCATTAATAACATGATATTTAAGCAATAAGTCGGGCGACATACGATAGTGCTATTATCATTTTCAGATCTTGGGGGAGTTAGAAGAGGAAAGGAGTTACGGCTAAGCCTCGGGACATTGTACAATTCCATAACCTTCTCATAGTTACCCGTCCATCATTATTGGGCATGCCATTTGTTGAACATATATCTGCTAATAAAAGCATACAAACCATCAGAACCCAGATTTCATACTCCGTACTATATAGCCTTAAAAAACGTATACATAAACAAAGACATTGTAAGAATATTCACATATAACTTAGTATGACTTTCTGAAACTGCATCAATATATACCATAGATCTACACCATAAATTTCATGGTACATGTGTAATAGCTTCCAAAAGTAGGACTTAAATTCATACTGCAATACTATTTTTTTGGGAACAGTAATAACACGAGCTTGACACAAAGTTACAAAGCCTATCAATATCTATGATACCCAGACTCTTTATTTCACATTAAGAAAACGTGTCTGGTCCACTACAGTCTACAGTCTTACATGTATCCACACTTGAACACAAGGAAAAGGATTTTGCAGTGAACAGTCATATATATGGGTTTTTCCCATCCCCTGTATAAACTTTATGTGCTTTCTCGGAGGAACTTATGAAATTGATGAGGCGAAGCAAGATAAAAGAAACGGAATATTGATTGATAATTCCACAGTTACAATAGTTACAAACTATATACAACTTACCATAGCCTTCTATCCACTATATATGATGCTTCTCGATGTCATATGCTTCCTTTACCATCCTTGTTTTCATACTTGCATCTCGCAAAGTTTTAAGAGAAGCATTATCCTCGTCGCTTTTCTCACTGCAAAGAATAAGAGATAGGATATATGTGAGAGCCTCTACCTCATAATCTACTTTAAAAAAAAAATAAAGCTTGGTCTACACGAAGAAAGTCACATTCTCATCATTATTAATAGAATAAATTCTAGATTATATAAGCGTTCTAATGAGCTTATAATCTTGTACTGGACAAAACACCTTACATCTATTTGATCAACATGTTCAGCACTATTTTTTGAACTCGCCCGTATATAATATGCAAAGAAAAAGTTCCTCCCAATGATCAAATCTCAGTCTTCCGTCCTTAAAGTCGAATTGACAATCGACATTAACATAATGGATCAAATTATTTAAACACTTGAAAGATATGACAATTCCTACGTGCTACCAGTTCTACTAAACAATTTAACAACTGGATAATCAAATATTACTAACGAAAATCATAAGCTAATCCAAATATCCAAAACTCAAAGATTGAAGAGGAGAAAATATGCGTTCATTGTGTATAATATATATTCATTTACATAATTCAACTACACAAAATCCAGCTACACGTTATCTTATAAACCCCTATAGTTAAGAAAAAATGAGGCAAAAATTCAACCATAAATCCCAAAAGAAAAGTAATAAACTCTAACCTGACATTGCCAATTAGATTCCCCAATACCTGCACCCAAACAAAAATAAATGAAGTAGGAAAATGTTACAAGCTTAAAATCTCAGAAACCTTAAAATCACAACGCTATAAAACAAAACATTAATGAAATTGAATTAGAAAAGAGATAAAAATAAGAACCCTAAATTCAAAATCACTGGAAATAGACCAAATAAATTATCTTAATTGATGAATTAAAATGTCAAATACGTATACACTAATTAAAAATAAAAACTCAGACCTGAGATTCGAGGGTTCAAACGGTTTTCGCAGCGGAGAATTTGTTTGAGAGAGTATAATCATGAAGAACCTGGGTGCTGATTGTTGAAGAGGCGAATTAAGAATCAACCGATTCGTCACATGAGAGCGGATAGCTAGGGTTGAAAATGAAGGAGGTAGTGAGTTAAACTGACCAAAAATAGCAAAATTAATAACAAAACCATAGAAAACAATCGATTATCACATTCGAATGCATCAATGTCGGACTCCTTCTCAAAATCCTCGAACGTGGCCTTTGATCACCATAAAACAACATCCTCTTGAAGAAAAACGGGGATTGACGATCTGAAAATCCAGGATGATGGAAGGAGATAGGTGAAGGGGGCGATGGAGATTGTGGAGATTGCGGAGATAGAGCTAGGGTTTCTAGAAAATGGAAGGGGAAGAAGATCTCAGTCGAGGAAAGAGAAAGGGAAAACAAAGAGGAGCAAACCAGGCAGATGGCTGATAGAACACGTGGCACCATCCAACGTCATGGAAAAATCCAGTAATTAAGGTTGAAAGGTGGGGGCAAAATCGGCAGCACACTATTGCTGCAATAGTAACTTGAAGTTTGTATGTTTTAAAGTGTTAGGATTTGGGGCTAGGGTTTCTAGAGAGAAGGAGGAGCCCTTCTCCCTTCTCTCTAGAAACTTCCTTTATTTTATACATTGAACAAGGTAGGTGAATATTTTTTTTATTCGGAGTTAATTTTTTGTTAAATTTTTTTCCGAATCCATGCCGTAACCGTTTTTTGCAATTTTGAGTTTGCCGTTTTTCGTCCTCGTACCCGTTCTCATACCCGTTTTCGTGCAACCTAGGAGGCCACAAGTTCAATTCCCCTTATCCCTTCCCCTTGCAAAGTGGATTGGGTTGACCTAAGCGAAATTTCGAACCGGTAATGAGACCGAGTTGAACCGAACATCTAATAATAGGTAGTATTTATTTTTACTTGCTAAATATTAGATACGGATTTTATGAAATCAAGTTTCTAAATTGAATGAATTTGGTCTGTCGCTATATGAGCTTTTTTTTTTTTTTTTTTTTTTTTTTTTTTTTTTTTTTTTGGTAGTGGAGGTCGTGTGCTGTTGCCTGTTGGGCCAATGTTATAGCAGCCCAGCCAGGCTCAGCTCTAGCCACACCACCACCTCATAAGTCATAATCTCACATGAATGAAAGCGAGAGATGAACGTGATAACCTGTACCGCAGTATCACTTTACCAAAAATAAATCGTCCACTAAAAGAAACTTGACGACATTTTCCCTCGTCTTTTATCCAAAAACTTAAACACAAAAAAAAGGGGATATGGGGGCAGGAAGAGGGGAGGAGAGAGACGATAAAGAAGGAACAATGGCGGCAGATTTCTTCTGGTCATACACAGATGAACCTCATGCTTCCAGAAGGCGGCAGATCCTCTCTCAATACCCTCAAATTAAAGAGCTTTTTGGCCCTGATCCTTGGGCTTTTGCTAAGGTTAATCATAACTTCAATTCTTTCGTAACTTTTTTTCAATTTTTTTGGGGGTTTTTTAATCGGTTTATTTCATTCATATTTCGATCTGTGTTAATGGGTATTGGTTATTTTTGTGATTTCGTATGAGATTAATGATGGATATTGATAAATTTTGTTAATTTTTGTGAACTTTTTAATGGGAATTGCTTAATTTGGTTGTGTTTGATTTATATTGAATTGGTAATGTTCTGGGTAGTTTATGTGCAATTAATCTAATCATGACGTAATTTTCTCCGTTTATTGGGTATTATGAAGATTATCATTCATCTCTGATTTAGATCTTTATTGATAGTATTGAGAATTGGTGATTCAAATATGCCATCTTTGTATTTAATTGTGATTGATAAATTAGATTTAGTTTTGTTTGTTTGAGCTGCACATAGATTCAGCATTCAATTAAAGATTAGGAAATCTGCCCTCTGTAATGTTTTATGGTGGTGGTGTTTGCCCATGTTCTAAAACACACTTTTGTGCATCCGGAAATCTGATTTCGTATTCGTATCCACGCTCAAACAATGACCAACTTGTTGCCTCCAAGTCACAAGGTCGAATCCCACCAACTGCAAATTGAATAGAACTTTCTTCTTCCCTATAAAAAAAGAAAAAGAAAGTTTCAAACTAGTGTGTACAATTATTTACTGCCGTAGTCTGAAATTAATAGTCACGTACTCATGTTGATAGTGCTAGTTCAACAATTAATGTAACAATTTAATCCAGATGGAGGGAGTTGTACAATTGATGTACGGTGGTCAGAAAGTGATTGAATTGGTCCAAATTAACATACAACAATGAATGTCAATTTTTTTTAGTTTTATCTATCATCCAATTGTTTTCGAATAGGTCCATTCAAGGGTGTCAAATATCCCAAAGAATTAATTAAAAAAGATCCCCTAACTCCAATTAGGAATTCATTTGGTCCTTTAAGAACGACCCTTCAAATTGCTATTTTTTTTTAATTCATTTTACCATTTAATAACTCATAATCAGATCTTGGTAACTAATTATTTGCAACGTGACAATTTAAAACAAACCTTTCAACCATTTAAATTTCAATGCTATTTAATGGATGAAAATGGAAGATTTTATAATCCCGATCCATGCAGTAACATCATTTTTAATACATTCAAGTTGAATTGGTATTTTCTGACTGTCATTGTTCCAGGATGTTCTTTGAATGCTTGAATCCAGTAACAGGTCTGTTTCGTATTAATGGCTGAAAGCTGCACTATTGGAAGTTTGTTTTTCTTAAGGAAATGCCAATAATTCTTAGTTATTGCTAAAACAATGCAACTTTTGTCCGAGTATCATGTACTCCCCCTGTCTCATTTTACTTGCTCTGCTTTGACCAAAAAACTCTCAAAAAAATTGGTCAAAGGAGACTGACGGGTAAATATTCTACTTGATCAATCTGGTTCAACTTTGGATTCTTGGAAATTACTTTCTCTGTTCCTTAATACCTGCCCCGGATTGATCGGCACAAAGTTTTAGGCAATCTTTATTGAAATGTGGAATCACCTGTTTTTTTTAATATCTGAGAAAAATTATGTTCGGTAAAGCATGGTTTTAACCTTGCAATGTTTTTCTTTTGGTTTTTGCAGATTACAATGGTTGTGTCCATTCAGCTTGCAACCGCTACTCTACTTCATGATGCAAGCTTCCTTAAAATACTAATAGTAGCTTACTTTTTTGGATCATTCCTTAACCACAACCTTTTCTTGGCCGTCCATGAGCTTAGCCATAACCTCGCTTTCTCTACTCCATCTTACAATCGCTGGCTTGGAATTCTCGCAAACCTACCTATTGGTGTGCCGATGTCTATCACATTCCAAAAATATCATCTCGAGCATCATAGGTTTCAAGGTGTTGATGGAATGGACATGGACATTCCAAGCAAAGCCGAGGCTTATATGGTCCGAAATGCCTTTACTAAATCAATATGGGTTGTGTTACAACTCTTCTTCTATGCTCTTCGTCCATTATTTCTCAAACCAAAGCCACCTTGTTTATGGGAACTCACCAATTTGACCATCCAAGTAGCACTTGATGCCTCCATGGTTTACTTTTATGGATGGAGATGTTTTGCTTATTTGATCGCGTCTACTTTTGTTGGGGGTGGGTTACATCCAATGGCAGGTCACTTCATCTCCGAGCATTATGTCTTCAACCCTGATCAAGAAACATACTCTTATTACGGTCCTTTGAACCTTCTAACATGGCATGTTGGTTACCACAACGAGCACCATGACTTTCCGAGGATTCCAGGAACAAAGCTTCACAAGGTGAGAGAAATTGCACCTGAGTACTATGAAGGTTTAGAGTCATACAAATCATGGAGTCAGGTTATTTATATGTATATAATGGATAGAACAGTCGGACCTTTTAGCCGGATGAAGAGAAAACCCAAGAAATCAGAGTAGAGATTGATTGATTATTTTTTAGTTCTATTTCCTTGATCTATTATCTCTTTCTCTAGCCATTAGTTGATGAAATTTTCCCTCAATTTTTGAGATTTGTACCATTTTTGAGGGATTGGCATATGCTTTAGCTATAGGCCACAGAGAGAGAAGGATATGCTGATGTATTCATTCATAACTTATCTACTTATTCTTTCAGCATGACTCCTCTGCTTTTTGGATGGAACTTTCTGTACATTACTCTTTTTTTCCCGACCCCCCCCCCCCACCCCACAAAAAAAAGCTCGTACTTTTATAGTCACGTTGATAGTGTAATTGAAATAATTTCTTAAATATACTGTATACTATTCAGAGCTATTGCATTGTAGACCGTTAGAGTCTGATCATACAATTTTTCCAGGATGTAACTAATTGTCATCCGTTTTCCATATAACTTCTAACATCGAACTTATTGATTACTAACATAATGAGTACATACATAGTAAGATGTTACAACACCTTTAGAAACTAGAGATTTTATATAAAGGCGCCTTATATTTTTCTCTTCTGAAAAGAAGTAAGCACGAAGTTGATAATGGGTTGTTAAAAATCAGGTGCAATCCTAATACATTAGTGCTTGTTTCATCGACATAGAATTTATTTGTGCCGTAGTCCCTATGATTTAGAGGTTGTCTACATCGCTGGTCACCAGCGAAATAAGGACCCCATACCCACCCTAAAAAAAAATATATGGAAACATGGCACACCCTTAAATAAATGTGTAAAAGTGTTGCTAACTTGTTATATACTGTCAATGGTAAAATAAGTATTGTCATTGTTGTATATATACTGTCATTGTTGTATTAAAATACTGTCACAATCACCCAAAAAAAGAAAATATGTATACAACTGTAATGAAATATAAAAATTAAAGAGACCACTTAAATGAATAGATAAAAGTGTTGCATATTAAATGAATGGGTAAAAGTATGTATACAAGTGTTATATAAGTATTGTTATCGTTTGCATAAATATTGTCATTGTTGTATTAAAATACTGTCATTGTTGTACTAATTACTGTCATTGTTGCCGATACTTAGTACTTTATTTGACTTTTCAATTCATGAGAGGAAATTACCAATTTACCCCGGATATGGAATAATTGTACCGCTGTCTAGTGTCTACCAGCGATGTAGCCTCCCTCCTATGATTTAGGTCTGAAATGTCCGTCCTCAAAATATGCAACAAAATGTGACTACATAACATAATACTCCGTACCTCGTAATGCACATAGTACGAGTCAAAGGTGAATGGACGGACATAATATGAAACTTTTTGGCGAGGACGGACGGAAATTTTAGTAGGAAATTAGAGAACCAACATTTAGTTGGAGGCTTGGAGCTAGAACTGTCAAACAAATGATCCGACCCGAAAATCCGACATGAATTGATCGAATTCGTAGTCGATCATGACCCGAAATATTTGTGAAATAGGTATCCAAAAATTCGACTTGTACCCGACTGTAGGGTTTTTTTTTGCGTATGTATTGCAATTCCCTACAAGGGGGCGGTTTTTAGAAACCATTGTATTTTTGTACCTCGAAGGAGTCGCCACCAAACATTGTTTAAGATCTTGTTTGGAAAGACCGCAAATGACTCTATTAGGATAAGACTTGAATCTTCGAAACGGATGGGTGAGATCCGGGCACGGGAACGAGATGCTTATTCAGCGAGCTTTAGAAATTATTCCAGTACGTGACATAGCATTTTCGAAAATACCCTAGTTTGGACTATGTGGGTTTGAATTTAGAGCAAATAGAATCTCTATTTGTATGGTGGTCACTTTGCTTTAAAGGTAATTTAAGGGAACCTAAGATCGGTTTGTCCACGAAATTATATTTGTTAAGCGTGATGTGACCTTGTATTTTGTTGTATTTAGCATGTGCGGTGATGAAAGCAATAAAGCAAATAAAGCATTATCACAATAGTAAATAAGTGCGGAATTAGTAAATACAAGACCCCCTGGAGACGGATTAGGGAGTAGGTCCACATTGCCTAGAAGGACTAGGCAAGTAACGATGCGAAATTGAAACGCGGAATTGAAAGTGCGATATTAAAATTGCGGAATTGAAAATGCGATATTGAAATTGCGGAATTGAAAGGTGCATAATTGAAATTGCAATATTGAAAGGTGAATAATTGAAATTGCGATATTGAAATTTGTACTTGGGCACATGAGATTCGAACGCCAAGCGGCTCCTTAAAAATAAGTGTGCCCAACACGAATTCAAAGCCAAAAATCTCAACTTAGGAGAAGTTGCTCATCCCAAAGTATCCTAGATTTTGCATATAGAACTTGAACTTGAAAGTTTGAATCTTGAAATATTGAACTTGAAACATTTGAACTTGAAATATTGAACTTGTACTTGAAATATTGAAACTTAAGAGACTTGAATCTCAAAGATCGGGCCTTTTAATGTTGAAAAGGTTAGATCTTTGATGTGCTCTTACTTTGAAAGGATCCTTCTTTAGGGAATTAGTCATGAGCAACCCTAAACATTGTGGGATCTTGAAATTTGAAAACTTGAATTTGTATATTGAAAAATGGAGTCTTGAATCTCAAAAGACTAAACCTTTAAAAGCTAGAAAGGTGTCATCTTTGATTACTCCATACTTGAAAGTGATTCTAGTTCAAAGAAGTGATTGCAAACAACTTTGAACATCCTTGAATCTTGAAAGTTTGCATTTTTGTATTTTGAAAAGTTTGGATTTTGAAAAGATGTATGATTGTTGCAAGTGACATTTTTAGTAATAAAAATGCCAACTTGATAATCATTTTTGGAAATAGGAAAATCAAAGAAACATGATTGAATATGGTGGGATTCGGAATTACCTATTTAGGTTTAGGCAAGAATTCCTTTTAGAGCTCCCAATTGCTTAGAACTTGAAGTTTGTATGTGTTTTTGAAGGATTTTTGGACTTGAATTTGAGGCGTAATTTTTGTATTACGACGTTGTACATTAAATCTGCCTCCCCAAATGCTTGGAATTAGGGGGTATTTATAGGAAAAATGGCTGGAAAACGCCAGCCATTGTAAGCGCAGCACGCCAAACCAGCGCCCAGCGCTGGTGACGTGGCATGAGTGCTGCCAAAACAAGGACGCGGGCTCCGTCCTTGATTTGTCTTGTATTGATGTACCTTCGTACGAATAGTACGATGCTTGGCACGTAGTGTTTTCTTGGAGGTTAAGACTTGATTTTGCGTCTAAAAATAAGCCGTTTCTGAAGGAAATAGTGCCCTTAGTCCAAGTATGCATTCAATGTTAAGTCTAATAAATGCGGTTCAGTATTAATTAACAAGTTAATAATTCAGTGAGATCAAGTGAGCTGAATGCCTAGCTAGAGGCCGCTTCAGTTCAATTGGAATTAATGATATTAATCCACAACTTACTCTTGACTGAACCCGTAGGGTCACACAAATAGTACGTAAACGGATCAAGTATTTAATGGCATTAAATACTCCATCTATGGATATTCGGAATCGACAGATCTTGGTTTCAGTGGGAGCTGAAATCGTCACAAGCAAGAAATGAATACTCCGGAAACGATGATATTGCCGGAAACGGAAATATGGATCGTATTGGAAATATAAATATTATCCAAGTCGTAGATGTTTCCGGAAACGGAAACATGGTACGTATCGGAAAATATTAATGGAAATGGAAATATTGCCGGAATCGGAAATATTGCCGGAAACGGAAATATTGTTAGAATCGGAAATATTATCGGAGTCGGAAAATAATTCCGGAAACGGAAATATTAAATATTTGTTCAAAACAGAAATTAATTCTGGAATCGGAAATATTAAATATTGTTCGTATCGGAAATGAATTCCGGAACCGGGAATTTAATCGGAAGCGCATCGTACGAATAAGCATCGGACGAGGCCTGCCGGACGAAGGCCCAACACGAAGCCGGGCCATCGCCCAGCAAGCAAGCGCGCCACAAACGCCCCAAGCCAAGGCAGCGCCCAGGCCCACCGCAAGGCAGGCCCAGCGCGCGCCAAGGCCACGACAGCGTGTGGGCCTCGTGGCGTGGGCTGCGAGCTCACAGGCCGCGCGCGCATAGGCGCCCCTCGTGGGCTGCCGTGCGTGTGTGTGTTTGTGTTCGTACACGAATCCTAAAGCTATTAGGATTTGATATATGATTAAATTCCTAATCCTAAAAGGATAACTTAATTAAGTCAGAGTCCTACTAGGATTCTAGTTTAATTATTAGTATCCTAATAGGATTCCAGTTCCTTTTCCATACCTCTATAAATAAGTGCCTAGGGTCATTATTTACAGATACAATTGAAGTATTCAAAAGGTAAGTTTTGGAAGAAAAATTCAGCCATACACTTGCACTAACCTAGCCGAAAATCCTAGTACCTTAAGGGCGATTCTAGTTGGTCAATCTTGAGGCGGATCCGGACGTACTGTGGACTATCTACGGAGGGACGACACTTGGAGTCCTAAAGACTTGTTCTTGTTCGGTTCGGGCGCAGCTAGGGAGGGCACGCAACAAAGTGTATGCATCTAAACTATCCTAAATGATTATGTGTAAATAATATGCTTTCCTGGCTTTATGGTTTTTCCGCATGATTTATGTTTTGTCATATGAATCATAACCTAACAGTGGTATCACAAGCCTCTTATTATTTTCATAATCTAAATTGCATGAACATGGTTAAATTTTACAAATTTGCAAAGAATTAAAGGGGTGATTAATTTTCGTAATTAATTGCAAATTGCGTTTAATTAATTATATGTACGCAGTTTTTCGGCAGTTTCTTCGTTACTCATCCAAATCGAGTGATTTTTGTGTCAATTCCGCATGTAAAAGGCATTCTAAAATTTTGAAAAAAAAGTATTTTTTCGGTCGAACCCAGAATTCCCAAATTCGAAGCCTAACTATGACTTTGCGGAGGTTTTAGTTTTTCGAACGCAAAAGTTTGTAAATTTAAGATGTTAAATTAAGTATTTGCGATTCTTGTTGATAAATCTTGAGTTTTTGATTGACCTAAAGTATATGTTTAACAAGTTTGAATGCCTAGCCTTGTTAATTATACAACCTAATTTGTAATTATGATTAATTTGTTGAAATTCGAATAATTTAGAATTAATTTGATTTTCATAATTAATTAATAATTTAATTAGGTACCAATGATTAAAAACCACCATAAAAATTGTTAATTTGTGTTAAATTTTAAATTTTTATGACCTAGATTTGAATCCATGTTAATCGGAAATTAATTGATTAATAAATTTTTGATTTTTCGCCCTAAAATTATGAAATTAATATGATTTATTAATTTGTCATTAATTTTGGAAATAAAAGTTTTAATTTTTATGCAATTCGCTCATAAAACTTGCACGCACAAAGCAATGGACGCTACGTGTTACCCTTAAGGGGTGTTGTATAGTGCGGGCATGCGACGACGAGCAAGGGAGCTCGTCGCCCATGCGGTGCGAATGCAGCGAGCAAGGCGAGTAGCACGCGAGCACAAGGCAGCAACCTTGCCTTGCGTCGAGTGCTGCGATGATGCATGGGCGGATGGGTGAAGAAGCAAGGAGAGCGAGAATGGCAGGCGCGCGCGCGCGGGCAGCGAGGGGTGCCTCGCAGCGACGAGCGCTGCCTCACCCAGCCTCGCCAAGCAACTGCTGCGCTACGAAGCAGCGAGCGATGCTGCGCGCAAGCGTGGCTCGGCTTGCTGCGTTTGCACTGTTAGGTTATGATACATATGACAATTCATAAATCATGCGGAAACAACCATTAAGCCAGGAATACATATTATTTACACATAATCATATAGCATATTTTAGAAGCATACTCTTTGTTGCGTGCCTTCCCTAGCTGCGCCCGAACCGAACAAGAACAAGTCTTTAGGACTCCAAGTGTCGTCCCTCCGTAGATAGTCCACAGCACGTCCGGATCCGCCTTAAGATTGACCAACTAGAATCGCCCTTAAGGTACTAATAATTTCGGCACTTTTAGGCAAGGTATGTGACTGAATTTTTCTCTCAAAAACTCACTTTGAATACTTGAAAAAACTCGTTATAAATTGTGAACCCAGGCCACATATTTATAGGGGTATGGAAAGAGAATTGGAATCCTACTAGGATACGAATTAATTAAATTAGAATCATAGTGGAACTCTTATTTAATTAATTTATCTTTTAGGATTAGGAATTTAATCATTAAACGAATTCTATACGCTTTAGGATTCGAGTAACACACTCCGAGTAATACGCTAGCACCGCACGCAGGCCTTGCGGCCCACGCACAGCGCCAGCCCACTCGTCGCAGCCCCGCGCGCGCGCCCAAGCTGCGGCAGGGCCTGGCTTTTGCGCTGGGCCTGGTCGCATGCTTGGCGTGTGGTTGTTGCGCTTGGCTTGCTGGGCGATGGCCCCGGCTTTGTGTTGGGCCTTCGTCTGGCAGGCCTTGTCCGATGCTAATTCGTACGATACGCTTCCGATTAAATTCTCGATTCCGGAATTCATTTCCGATACGAACAATATTTAATATTTCCGATTCCGGAATTAATTTCCGTTTCGAACAAATATTTAACATTTCCGTTTCCGGAATTATTTTCCGATTCCGATAATATTTCCGATTCAGACAATATTTCCGTTTCCGGCAATATTTCCGATTCCGGCAATATTTCTATTTCCGATAATATTTTCCGATACGTACCATGTTTCCGTTTCCGGCAACATCTACGACTTGGATAATATTTATATTTCCGATACGATCCATATTTCCGTTTCCGGCAATATCATCGTTTCCGGAGTATTCATTTGCTTGCCTTTGACGATCTCAGCTCCCACTGGAACCAAGATCCGTCGATTCCGAATATCCATAGATGGAGTATTTAATGCCATTAAATACTTGATCCGTTTACGTACTATTTGTGTGACCCTACGGGTTCAATCAAGAGTAAGCTGTGGATTAATATCATTAATTCCACTTGAACTGAAGCGGCCTCTAGCCAGACATTCAGCTCACTTGATCTCACTGAATTATTAACTTGTTAATTAATACTGAACCGCATTTATTAGACTTAACATTGAATGCATACTTGGACCAAGGGCATTATTTCCTTCAGTCTCCCACTTGTCCTTAGGGACAAGTGTGCATTTCCTAATTCCTTTGTCGCTCGATGCTTGCTCTTGAACATAAGGTAAGAGTTGTCATCCTTATTATGTCCAGAGGTGTTCCTCGGTTTCAGAGTTCAACTGATCAAATAAACAGATAATCATAGCCTATGATTCATCCGAGCACGGCCATGCATTTCACAGTTTCTAGCTCTCCGAGTGGCCTTGTACAACTTTTAAGCATCTCATCCCGATTTATGGGAGGACAATCCCAATCTTGCGATCTTGAGATTAGACTTCGTTTGATAGGTGATTACCTGAGCGTTGCCTTTATAGCCTCCTTTTACGGTGCGACGGTTGGTCAACGTCAAAGCAACCAGTTCTCAAACAAGTAATCTCAAATCACTCAGGTATTGAGGATTTAGTGTCTAATAATTTTAATGAAATTTACTTATGACAGATTTTCATCTCTTACAGTAAAGTTTCATATAGGTCTTGTCCGATACTAGTCTTCCCAAAGTAAGTATCTATGCAAATGATTATGACATTGCCATGTCCACATAGTTCAAGAAACAGAACTACTAGTCATCTTGCATTCTAGTCGTCTAACATTTTCTATGCGTCCAATTTTATAGAAAACTCCGACTAGGGACCATTTTCAATCTTTGACATTCAAGTTCACTTGATAGACATTTCTTAGTCACAGGACTGGTCCTGACAGTCTATCTTGAATATATCGTCAAATTGAAGGGACTCATCATTTAATAAACCATAAATTAAATGGAAAAATGAATTCTTTTCATTTATTGTGAATGATTAACCAATAATGTTTTACAAAGATTTAAACTCTAAAACTTTAAAACATTAAACAGAGACATCAAAGCCATTCTCCAATATGCTTGATTCCCATTGCTGCAGTGTGCGAGTTGTGCTTCGCCTGCGGCAGAGGTTTAGTCAACGGATCTGATATGTTGTCATCAGTTCCAATTTTGCTTATCTCGACTTCTTTTCTTTCAACGAACTCTCGTAGAAGGTGAAATCTACGAAGTACATGCTTGACTCTCTGGTGGTGTCTAGGCTCCTTTGCCTGTGCAATAGCTCCGTTATTATCACAATACAGGGCTATTGGTCCTTTAATGGAGGGGACTACACCAAGTTCACCTATGAACTTCCTTAGCCATATAGCTTCCTTTGCTGCTTCATGTGCAGCAATGTACTCCGCTTCAGTTGTAGAATCCGCAATGGTGCTTTGCTTAGCACTTTTCCAGCTTACTGCTCCTCTGTTGAGGCAGAAGACAAACCCAGACTGTGATCTGAAATCATCTTTGTCGGTTTGGAAACTTGCGTCCGTATAGCCTTTAACAATTAATTCATCATCTCCACCATAGACCAGGAAGTCATCTTTGTGCCTTTTCAGGTACTTCAGAATATTCTTGGCAGCAGTCCAATGCGCCTCTCCTGGGTCTGACTGGTATCTGCTCGTAGCACTGAGTGCGTACGCAACATCCGGGCGTGTACATATCATAGCATACATTATTGAACCAATCAATGATGCATATGGAATCCCATTCATTCGTCTACGCTCATCAAGTGTTTTTGGGCACTGAGTCTTGCTTAGAGTCATTCCATGAGACATGGGTAGGTAGCCTCGCTTGGAGTCCGCCATCTTGAACCTATCAAGCACCTTATTGATATAAGTGCTTTGACTAAGTCCAATCATCCTTTTAGATCTATCTCTGTAAATCTTGATGCCCAATATGTACTGTGCTTCTCCTAGATCTTTCATCGAAAAACATTTCCCAAGCCAAATCTTGACAGAGTTCAACATAGGAATGTCATTTCCGATAAGTAATATGTCATCGACATACAATACTAGGAAAGAAATTTTTCTCCCACTGACCTTCTTGTATACACAAGATTCGTCTGCGTTCTTGATGAAACCAAAGTCACTGACTGCTTCATCAAAACGTATATTCCAGCTCCTGGATGCCTGCTTCAATCCGTAGATTGACTTCTTTAGCTTGCATACCTTTTTAGCATTCTTTGGATCCTCAAAACCTTCAGGCTGTGTCATAAACACAGTTTTTGTTAAAATGCCGTTTAAGAAAGCAGTTTTGACATCCATCTGCCATATTTCGTAATCGTAATATGCAGCGATTGCTAACATTATCCGAATAGACTTTAGCATTGCAACTGGTGAAAAGGTTTCATCGTAATCCACACCGTGGACTTGCCTGTAACCTTTTGCAACCAATCTAGCTTTGAAAACTTCAAGTTTCCCATCCTTGTCCTTTTTCAGTTTGAAAACCCATTTGCTTCCAATGGCTTGGTAGACATCTGGCAAATCGACCAAATCCCATATTTGGTTTTCAGACATGGAGTCTAATTCAGATTGCATGGCTTCTTGCCATTGCTTGGAGCTAGGGCTCGTCATAGCTTGTTTGTAAGTCGCAGGTTCATCACTTTCAAGTAATAGAACGTCATAGCTCTCGTTCGTCAAAATACCTAAGTACCTTTCCGGTTGAGATCTATGATTCTCACCAGATTCTTCTAAAGATCTCTGAGTTTCATCCTGAATGTCATCTTGAGCATTCTCTAGAGTTTGTTGTTCGACTCGAATTTCTTCGAGGTCTACTTTTCTCCCACTTGTCATTTTGGAAATGTGATCTTTCTCCAAAAAGACACCATCTCGAGCAACAAACACTTTGTTCTCAGATGTATTGTAGAAGTAATACCCCTTTGTTTCCTTTGGATAGCCCACAAGGATACATTTGTCTGATTTTGGATGAAGTTTGTCTGAAATTAATCGTTTGACGTATACTTCACATCCCCAAATCTTAAGAAAAGACACATTTGGAGGCTTTCCAAACCATAATTCGTATGGAGTCTTTTCGACAGCTTCAGACGGAGCTCTATTTATAGTGAGTGCAGCTGTATTTAGCGCATGTCCCCAAAATTCTAATGGAAGTTTGGCCTGACCCATCATTGACCTGACCATGTCTAGCAAGGTTCTGTTCCTCCGTTCCGACACACCGTTCCATTGTGGTGTTCCAGGAGGAGTCAATTCTGATAGAATTCTACATTCTTTCAGATGGTCATCAAATTCATAGCTCAGATATTCACCGCCTCTATCAGACCGCAGTGCCTTAATCTTCTTGCCTAATTGATTCTCTACTCCACTCTGAAATTCCTTGAATTTGTCAAAGGATTCAGACTTATGCTTCATTAGGTAGACATAACCATACCTACTGAAGTCATCAGTGAAAGTGATAAAGTAGCTGAAACCACCTCTAGCATTTGTACTCATTGGTCCTCATACATCTGTATGGATTAAACCCAATAGTTCATTTGCTCTTTCTCCAACTTTAGAGAAAGGTTGCTTTGTCATTTTGCCAAGTAAACATGATTCGCATTTACCATAATCCTCTAAGTCAAATGGTTCTAGAATTCCTTCCTTTTGAAGTCTTTCTAAGCGTTTCAAGTTTATATGGCCTAATCGACAATGCCACTGATAGGTGAGATCTGAATCATCCTTTTTGGCCTTTTTGGTATTTATGTTATATACTTGTTTGTCGTGATCTAATAAATAAAGTCCATTGACTAATCTAGCAGATCCATAAAACATCTCTTTAAAATAAAACGAACAACTATTGTCTTTTATTAAAAAGGAAAATCCCTTAGCATCTAAGCAAGAAACTGAAATGATGTTTTTAGTAAGACTTGGAACATGGAAACATTCTTCCAGTCCCAAAACTAGCCCGGAGGGCAACGACAAATAGTAAGTTCCTACAGCTAATGCAGCAATCCGTGCTCCATTTCCCACTCGTAGGTCGACTTCACCCTTGCTTAACTTTCTACTTCTTCTTAGTCCCTGTGAATTGGAACATAAGTGTGAGCCACAACCTGTATCTAATACCCAAGAAGTTGAATTAGCAAGTATACAGTCTATAACAAAAAATACCTGAAGATGGAACGGCTGTTCCGTTCTTCTGATCTTCCTTTAGCTTCAAGCAATCTCTCTTCCAATGCCCCTTCTTCTTGCAGTAGAAGCATTCGGATTCAGAAGTGGGTTGACTGACCTTCCTCTTTACAGATTTGGCGCCAGTTTGCTTAGTTGGGCTGGCCCTGTTGCCACCTTTCTTAGCATTCCTCTTCTTTCCATATTTCTTGAACTTGCCCCCACGCACCATAAGCACATCCTGCTTATCACATTTGAGCGTCTTTTCAGCGGTCTTCAGCATACCGTGAAGCTCAGTTAGCGTTTTGTCCAGACTATTCATACTGTAGTTCAGTTTGAACTGATCATACCCGCTATGAAGAGAATGGAGGATGGTGTCTATAGCCATTTCCTGAGAAAATTGCTGATCCAGCCGACTCATATTCTCAATGAGTCCAATCATTTTGAGAACATGTGGACTTACGGGCTCGCCTTTCTTAAGCTTGGTCTCAAGAATTTGCCTATGAGTCTCGAATCTTTCGACTCGAGCCAGATCTTGGAACATGTTCTTCAACTCACTGATGATTGTGAAAGCATCTGAGTTGATGAACGTTTTCTGCAGATCCGCACTCATGGTGGCGAGCATTAGACATTTCACATCCTTGTTGGCATCAATCCAACGATTGAGGGCTGCCTGAGTGACCCCGTCGCCTGCGGCTTCGGGCATCGCCTCTTCTAGGACATACTCCTTTTCTTCCTGCATAAGAACTATTTGCAAGTTCCTTTGCCAGTCAAGGAAGTTTTTCCCGTTCAACTTCTCCTTTTCGAGAATTGATCGAATGTTGATTGAATTGTTGTTTGCCATATTAAAAACTACAATTGAAAAGAATAAACAAATAAATAACCATTCACAGTTTCTCTTAATAAACTTAAATTCTAGCATACATGCATAATTCAATGTTTATTAAGCATTTTATCCAAGTTATGTGTTCCGGCAGGTGTGAATAAAATGATTCCAAGATCCTAAAATCATTGAAGAACTAAGCACAGTTTGTCGACTTAATCCTAAAACATCTTAGGTAAGCAAAAGCCTTTTGCTAATAGTCTAGAAACTATTCTTGGTTGATAGGTACGTCTAAGAACTTATTAGGTAAACCTATCGATTTTGCCACGACATAAAAGGACTCCTTACTTATATAGTTGAGTTTCACCAAAACTAACATGTACTCACAATTATTTGTGTACCTTGCCCCTTTAGGACCAATAAGTAACACCTCGCTGAGCGAAAACTATTACTAGATTGATGTAAAGGATATCCAAGCAAGTGTATATTTTGGCATGGCACCTTTTAACTCAATTTTTAAGTTTGGAACTTAAGGCTCTTACTGAAGGAAATAATGCCCTTGGTCCAAGTATGCATTCTATGTTAAGTCTAATAAATGCAGTTCAGTATTAATTAACAAGTTAATAATTCAGTGAGATCAAGTGAGCTGAATGCCTAGCTAGAGGCCGCTTCAGTTCAAGTGGAATTAATGATATTAATCCACAACTTACTCTTGACTGAACCCGTAGGGTCACACAAATAGTACGTAAATGGATCAAGTATTTAATGGCATTAGATACTCCATCTATGGATATTCGGAATCGACGGATCTTGGTTTCAGTGGGAGCTGAGATCGTCACAGGCAAGAAATGAATACTCCGGAAACGATGATATTGCCGGAAACGGAAATATGGATCGTATCGGAAATATAAATATTATCCAAGTCGTAGATGTTGCCGGAACCGGAAACATGGTACGTATCGGAAAATATTATCGGAAATGGAAATATTGCCAGAATCGGAAATATTGCCGGAAACGGAAATATTGTCAGAATCGGAAATATTATCGGAATCGGAAAATAATTCCGGAAACGGAAATATTAAATATTTGTTCGAAACGAATTGATTCCGGAATCGGAAATATTAAATATTGTTCGTATAGGAAATGAATTCCGGAATCGGGAATTTAATCGGAAGCGTATCGTACGAATTAGCATCGGACGAGGCCCGCTAGACGAAGGCCCAGCACGAAGCCAGGCCGTCGCCCAGCGAGCCAACGCACACCAGCGCACGCCAAGCCTCGACCAGGCCCAGGGCAAGGCCAGGCCCAGCCAAGGCCTTGGGCACGCGCGCGCGGAGCGCAGCAATGGGCCGAGCGCTGTGCGCCTAGCGTGGGCCGCAAGGCTTGCGCGGGTGTACGGTGCTCGTGCATTTCTTGTGCGGGAATCCTGAAGCAATCAGAATTCGAAGTGTGATTAAATCCTAAAACTATTAGATAATGATTATTTAATTAGAGTCCTAGTAGGGTTATAATTAAATAAATTAGTATCCTAATAGGATTCCAAAACCCTTTCCATAACTCTATAAATACGTGCCTAGGGTCACATATTTTAGAAGATTATTCAAGTATTCAAAGTGAGTTTTTGAGAGAAAATTCAGACACATTTCTTACCTAAGAGTGCCGAAAATCTTTAGTACCTTAAGGGCGATTCTAGTTGGTCAATCTTAAGGCGGATCCGGACGTGCTGTGGACTATCTACGGAGGGACGACACTTGGAGTCCTAAAGACTTGTTCTTGTTCAGTTCGGGCGCAGCTAGGGAAGGCACGCAACAAAGAGTATGCATCTAAACTATGCTATATGATTATGTGTAAATAATATGTATTTCTGGCTAAATGGTTTTTCCGCATGATTTATGAATTGTCATATGTATCATAACCTAACAGTGGTATCACGAGCCCCTTATTATTTTCATAATCTAAATTGCATGAACATGGTTAAATATTACAAATTTGCATGAATTAAAAGGGGTGATTAATTTTCGTAATTGTTAATTAATTGCAAATTGCGTTTATTTAATTATACGTACGCAGTTTTTCGGCAGTTTCTTCGTTACTCATCCAAATCGAGTGATTTTTGTGTCAATTCCGCATGTAAAAGGCATTCTAAAATTTTGACAAAAACAGTATTTTTCTGCCGAACCCAGAATTCTCAAATTCGAAGCCTAACTATGACTTTTCGAAGGTTTTAGTTTTTCGAATGCAAAATTTCGTAAATTTAATATGTTAAATTAAATATTTGCGATTCTTGGTGATAAATCTTGAATTTTTGATTGACCTACTGTATATGTTTAACAAGTTTGAATTCCTAGCCTTGTTAATTATGCAATCTAATTTGTAATTATGATTAATTTGTTGAAAATTAGAATAATTTAGAATTAATTTGATTTTCATAATTAATTATAATTTAATTAGAAACCTATGATTAAAAACCACCATAAAAATTGTAAATTTATGATAAATTTTAAATTTTTATGACCTAGGCTTGAGTCCATAATAATCGGAAATCAATTGAATAATAAATTTTCGATTTTTCGCCCTAAAATTATGAAATTAATATTATTTATTAATTTGTCATTAATTTTAAATGTAAATTTTAAATTTTTATGCGATTCGTTCATATAACTTGCACGCACAAAGCAATGGACGCTTCGTGTTACCCTTAAGGGGTGTTGTATAGTGCGGGCATGCGACGACGAGCAAGGGAGCTCGTCGCCCGTGCGGCACGAATGCAATGAGCAGGGGCATGGTGCACGAGCACAAGGCAGTAGCCCTGCCTTGTGTCGTGGGCCACGAGCTATGGACGAATGGGAATGGGCGAAGGCAAGGCACGGCAGTCGCGTGTGGGCAGCAAGCGAGCTGCGCCACCACGCGCACTGCCTCGCGCAAGCGCGCGCAGCCTCGCGCGCAGCGAGCGCAAGCTCGCGTGCCACGAGCGCTGCGCCCAGCGTCGATCGCGCGCAGCGAGCAATTGCTCGCGCACAGCGAGCGATGGCTCGCGCACAGCGAGCGATGGCTCGCGTGCATCGAGCGCTGGAGCGTGCGCAGCGAGCGCTGGCGAGCGCGCACAGCGAGCGATGGCTTGCGTGCATCGAGCGCTGGCGCGCGCGCAGCGAGCACTACTTGTGCGATGGCTTGCGATGGAAGATGCAGCAGCTATGCGACGAGCGCATGGGCTGCGCGCACATGGCCAGCGATGGCTGTGTGCGTGTGGCCCATGGGCGTGCGATGCGTAGGGTGTTTGCGTTGTGATTAGATCGTTTTGAATGTTTAAATTGAAATTTTTCAGTTTACGTAATTTTAATTAATTTTAAAATTAATAATTTAAATTATTTTCTTGGATTTTAATTTTGAATATTGTAATTATAATAAATTTTATTTATTCTAATTATTTTACTAAAATTAAAATCATGAATTAATTTAAATACGACTGAAATTAAATTAAAATTTTTGGATTCAATTATAAATTCATATGAGCTTTAAATTTTAATTAAATTTGTATGTTTCCGGTTAGACTAGAAATACATTTTTATGTTTAAAATTAGTAAAGCATATAAATTTATTGGTTTAAGTGGGAGCGCTTTTTAGTCATTAACTCTTGATTAGGTCTACGAATCCTTAAGGTTAAAACAACTTGATTGGAATTAATAAGGACTGAATAATTGGTAGATTATTGGTGCCCTTGATTAATTGCTGCAAATGTTTACGTGATGCATAATGTGTTTTACTAACCAGCTATGTGGGCCATTCATGATAATGAATGGGTGAATGGTATATATTGTATATGTACTGTTTTGCAGGTTATGAAGTGACTAGTATGGCCCAAATAGGATAGAAAATATGGTATGCGTATCAATAATTTGAATGTAATTGGTCTAAAGTACCAAAGTTGTTTTTCAATTCAAATATGGTCTGCGTACCATCAAATAGTTGTAATTAGTTTTAATTATAGCTTATCCTATTTGAAGAAAATGGTGCCTCCCACGGAGATTTTCAAGACGGACTTTGAAGTCAAAGCTTCAAGATGAAGTCGGGCCATACTAGATCACCTTTATCTTATGCATGCTTTAAGTTATTTATTGCTTTAAATATGTCTTAATTATGCATAAGATTATGGCTTGATTATGTTGCATGATTAAGGATTTTAGTTCACTTAAAATCTAACCAACATAGTAAGAGCCTTAAGTTCCAAACTTAAAAATTGAGTTAAAAGGTGCCATGCCAAAATATACACTTGCTTGGATATCCTTTACATCAATCTAGTAATAGTTTTCGCTCAGCGAGGTGTTACTTATTGGTCCTAAAGGGGCAAGGTACACAAATAATTGTGAGTACATGTTAGTTTTGGTGAAACTCAACGATATAAGTAAGGAGTCCTTTTATGTCGTGGCAAAATCGATAGGTTTACCTAATAAGTTCTTAGACGTACCTATCAACCAAGAATAGTTTCTAGACTATTAGCAAAAGGTTTTTGCTTACCTAAGATGTTTTAGGATTAAGTCGACAAACTGTGCTTAGTTCTTCAATGATTTTAGGATCTTGGAATCATTTTATTCACACCTGCCGGAACAAATAACTTGAATAAAATGCTTAATAAACATTGAATTATGCATGTATGCTAGGATTTAAGTTTATTAAGAGAAACTGTGAATGGTTATTTATTTGTTTATTCTTTTCAATTGTAGTTTTTAATATGGCAAACAACAATTCATTCAACATTCGATCAATTCTCGAAAAGGAGAAGTTGAACGGGAAAAACTTCCTTGACTGGCAAAGGAACTTGCAAATAGTTCTTATGCAGGAAGAAAAGGAGTATGTCCTAGATGAGGCGATGCCCGAAGCCGCAGGCGACGGGGTCACTCAGGCAGCCCTCAATCGTTGGATTGATGCCAACAAGGATGTGAAATGTCTAATGCTCGCCACCATGAGTGCGGATCTGCAGAAAACGTTCATCAACTCAGATGCTTTCACAATCATCAGTGAGTTGAAGAATATGTTCCAAGATCTGGCTCGAGTCGAAAGATTCGAGACTCATAGGCAAATTCTTGAGACCAAGCTTAAGAAAGGCGAGCCCGTAAGTCCACATGTTCTCAAAATGATTGGACTCATTGAGAATATGAGTCGGCTGGATCAGCAATTTTCTCAGGAAATGGCTATAGACACCATCCTCCATTCTCTTCATAGCGGGTATGATCAGTTCAAACTGAACTACAGTATGAATAGTCTGGACAAAACGCTCACTGAGCTTCACGGTATGCTGAAAACCGCTGAAAAGACGCTCAAAAGTGATAAGCAGGATGTGCTTATGGTGCGTGGGGGCAAGTTCAAGAAATCTGGAAAGAAGAGGAATGCTAAGAAAGGTGGCGACAAGGCCAGCCCAACTAAGCAAACTGGCGCCAAATCTGTAAAGAGGAAGGTCAGTCAACCCACTTCTGAATCCGAATGCTTCTACTGCAAGAAGAAGGGGCATTGGAAGAGAGATTGCTTGAAGCTAAAGGAAGATCAGAAGAACGGAACAGTCGTTCCATCTTCAGGTATTTTCGTTATAGACTGTATACTTGCTAATTCAACTTCTTGGGTATTAGATACAGGTTGTGGCTCACACTTATGTTCCAATCCACAGGGACTAAGAAGAAGTAGAAAGTTAAGCAAGGGTGAAGTCGACCTACGAGTGGGAAATGGAGCACGGATTGCTGCATTAGCTGTAGGAACTTACTATTTGTCGTTGCCCTCCGGGCTAGTTTTGGAACTGGAAGAATGTTTCCATGTTCCAAGTCTTACTAAAAACATCATTTCAGTTTCTTGCTTAGATGCTAAGGGATTTTCCTTTTTAATAAAAGACAATAGTTGTTCGTTTTATTTTAAAGAGATGTTTTATGGATCTGCTAGATTAGTCAATGGACTTTATTTATTAGATCACGACAAACAAGTATATAACATAAATACCAAAAAGGCCAAAAAGGATGATTCAGATCTCACCTATCTGTGGCATTGTCGATTAGGCCATATAAACTTGAAACGCTTAGAAAGACTTCAAAAGGAAGGAATTCTAGAACCATTTGACTTAGAGGATTATGGTAAATGCGAATCATGTTTACTTGGCAAAATGACAAAGCAACCTTTCTCTAAAGTTGGAGAAAGAGCAAATGAACTATTGGGTTTAATCCATACAGATGTATGTGGACCAATGAGTACAAATGCTAGAGGTGGTTTCAGCTACTTTATCACTTTCACTGATGACTTCAGTAGGTATGGTTATGTCTACCTAATGAAGCATAAGTCTGAATCCTTTGACAAATTCAAGGAATTTCATAGTGGAGTAGAGAATCAATTAGGCAAGAAGATTAAGGCACTGCGGTCTGATATAGGCGGTGAATATCTGAGCTATGAATTTGATGACCATCTGAAAGAATGTAGAATTCTATCAGAATTGACTCCTCCTGGAACACCACAATGGAACGGTGTGTCGGAACGGAGGAACAGAACCTTGCTAGACATGGTCAGGTCAATGATGGGTCAGGCCAAACTTCCATTAGAATTTTGGGGACATGCGCTAAATACAGCTGCACTCACTATAAATAGAGCTCCGTCTAAAGCTGTCGAAAAGACTCCATACGAATTATGGTTTGGAAAGCCTCCAAATGTGTCTTTTCTTAAGATTTGGGGATGTGAAGTATACGTCAAACGATTAATATCAGACAAACTTCATCCAAAATCTGACAAATGTATCCTTGTGGGCTATCCAAAGGAAACAAAGGGGTATTACTTCTACAATACATCTGAGAACAAAGTGTTTGTTGCTCGAGATGGTGTCTTTTTGGAGAAAGATCACATTTCCAAAATGACAAGTGGGAGAAAAGTAGACCTCGAAGAAATTCGAGTCGAACAACAAACTCTAGAGAATGCTCAAGATGACATTCAGGATGAAACTCAGAGATCTTTAGAAGAATCTGGTGAGAATCATAGATCTCAACCGGAAAGGTACTTAGGTATTTTGACAAACGAGAGCTATGACGTTCTATTACTTGAAAGTGATGAACCTGCGACTTACAAACAAGCTATGACGAGCCCTAGCTCCAAGCAATGGCAAGAAGCCATGCAATCTGAATTAGACTCCATGTCTGAAAACCAAGTATGGGATTTGGTCGATTTGCCAGATGGCTACCAAGCCATTGGAAGCAAATGGGTTTTCAAACTGAAAAAGGACAAGGATGGGAAACTTGAAGTTTTCAAAGCTAGATTGGTTGCAAAAGGTTACAGGCAAGTCCACGGTGTGGATTACGATGAAACCTTTTCACCAGTTGCAATGCTAAAGTCTATTCGGATAATGTTAGCAATCGCTGCATATTACGATTATGAAATATGGCAGATGGATGTCAAAACTGCTTTCTTAAACGGCGTTTTAACAGAAACTGTGTTTATGACACAGCCTGAAGGTTTTGAGGATCCAAAGAATGCTAAAAAGGTATGCAAGCTAAAGAAGTCAATCTACGGATTGAAGCAGGCATCCAGGAGCTGGAATATACGTTTTGATGAAGCAGTCAGTGACTTTGGTTTCATCAAGAACGCAGACGAATCTTGTGTATACAAGAAAGTCAGTGGGAGCAAAATTGCTTTCCTAGTATTATATGTCGACGACATATTACTTATCGGAAATGACATTCCTATGTTGAACTCTGTCAAGATTTGGCTTGGGAAATGTTTTTCGATGAAAGATCTAGGAGAAGCATAGTACATATTGGGCATCAAGATTTACAGAGATAGATCTAAAAGGATGATTGGAGTTAGTCAAAGCACTTATATCAATAAGGTGCTTGATAGGTTCAAGATGGCGGACTCCAAGAGAGGCTACCTACCCATGTCTCATGGAATGACTCTAAGCAAGACTCAGTGCCCAAAAACAATTGATGAGCGTAGACGAATGAATGGGATTCCATATGCATCATTGATTGGTTCAATAATGTATGCTATGATATGTACACGCCCGGATGTTGCGTACGCACTCAGTGCTACGAGCAGATACCAGTCAGACCCAGGAGAGGCGCATTGGACTGCTGCCAAGAATATTCTGAAGTACCTGAAAAGGCACAAAGATGACTTCCTGGTCTATGGTGGAGATGATGAATTAATTGTTAAAGGCTATATGGACGCAAGTTTCCAAACCGACAAAGATGATTTCAGATCACAGTCTGGGTTTGTCTTCTGCCTCAACGGAGGAGCAGTAAGCTGGAAAAGTGCTAAGCAAAGCACCATTGCGGATTCTACAACTGAAGCGGAGTACATTGCTGCACATGAAGCAGCAAAGGAAGCTATATGGCTAAGGAAGTTCATAGGTGAACTTGGTGTAGTCCCCTCCATTAAAGGACCAATAGCCCTGTATTGTGACAATAACGGAGCTATTGCACAGGCAAAGGAGCCTAGACACCACCAGAGAGTCAAGCATGTACTTCGTAGATTTCACCTTCTACGAGAGTTCGTTGAAAGAAAAGAAGTCGAGATAAGCAAAATTGGAACTGATGACAACATATCAGATCCATTGACTAAACCTCTGCCGCAGGCGAAGCACAACTCGCACACTGCAGCTATGGGAATCAAGCATATTGGAGAATGGCTTTGATGTCTCTGTTTAATGTTTTAAAGTTTTAGAGTTTAAATCTTTGTAAAACATTATTGGTTAATCATTCACAATAAATGAAAAGAATTCATTTTTCCATTTAATTTGTGGTTTATTAAATGATGAGTCCCTTCATTTTGACGATATATTCAAGATAGACTGTCAGGACCAGTCCTGTGACTAAGAAATGTCTATCAAGTGAACTTGAATGTCAAAGGTTGAAAATGGTCCCTAGTCGGAGTTTTCTATAAAATTGGACGCATAGAAAACGTTAGACGATTAGAATGCAAGATGACTAGTAGTTCTGTTTCTTGAACTATGTGGACATGGCAATGTCATAATCATTTGCATAGATACTTACTTTGGGAAGACTAGTATCGGACAAGACCTATGAAACTTTACTGTAAGAGATGAAAATCTGTCATAAGTAAATTTCATTAAAATTATTAGACACTAAATCCTCAATACCTGAGTGATTTGAGATTACTTGTTTGAGAACTGGTTGCTTTGACGTTGACCAACCGTCGCACCGTAAAAGAAGGCTATAAAGGCAACGCTCAGGTAATCACCTATCAAACGAAGTCTAATCTCAAGATCGCAAGATTGGGATTGTCCTCCCATAAATCGGGATGAGATGCTTAAAAGTTGTACAAGGCCACTCGGAGAGCTAGAAACTGTGAAATGCATGGCCGTGCTCGGATGAATCATAGGCTATGATTATCTGTTTATTTGATCAGTTTAAACTCTGAAACCGAGAAACACCTCTGGACATAATAAGGATGACAACTCTTACCTTATGTTCAAGAGCAAGCATCGAGCGACAAAGGAATTAGGAAATGCACACTTGTCCCTAAGGACAAGTGGGAGACTGAAGGAAATAATGCCCTTGGTCCAAGTATGCATTCTATGTTAAGTCTAATAAATGCGGTTCAGTATTAATTAACAAGTTAATAATTCAGTGAGATCAAGTGAGCTGAATGCCTAGCTAGAGGCCGCTTCAGTTCAAGTGGAATTAATGATATTAATCCACAGCTTACTCTTGACTGAACCCGTAGGGTCACACAAATAGTACGTAAACGGATCAAGTATTTAATGGCATTAGATACTCCATCTATGGATATTCGGAATCGACGGATCTTGGTTTCAGTGGGAGCTGAGATCGTCACAGGCAAGAAATGAATACTCCGGAAACGATGATATTGCCGGAAACGGAAATATGGATCGTATCGGAAATATAAATATTATCCAAGTCGTAGATGTTGCCGGAAACGGAAACATGGTACGTATCGGAAAATATTATCGGAAATGGAAATATTGCCAGAATCGGAAATATTGCCGGAAACGGAAATATTGTCAGAATCGGAAATATTATCGGAATCGGAAAATAATTCCGGAAACGGAAATATTAAATATTTGTTCGAAGCGGAAATTGATTCCGGAATCGGAAATATTAAATATTGTTCGTATCGGAAATGAATTCCGGAATCGGGAATTTAATCGGAAGCGTATCGTACGAATTAGCATCGGACGAGGCCCGCTAGACGAAGGCCCAGCACGAAGCCAGGCCGTCGCCCAGCGAGCCAACGCACACCAGCGCACGCCAAGCCTCGACCAGGCCCAGCGCAAGGCCAGGCCCAGCCAAGGCCTTGGGCGCGCGCGCGCGGAGCGCAGCAATGGGCCGAGCGCTGTGCGCCTAGCGTGGGCCGCAAGGCTTGCGCGGGTGTACGGTGCTCGTGCATTGCTTGTGCGGGAATCCTGAAGCAATCAGAATTCGAAGTGTGATTAAATCCTAAAACTATTAGATAATGATTATTTAATTAGAGTCCTAGTAGGGTTATAATTAAATAAATTAGTATCCTAATAGGATTCCAAAACCCTTTCCATAACTCTATAAATACGTGCCTAGGGTCACATATTTTAGAAGATTATTCAAGTATTCAAAGTGAGTTTTTGAGAGAAAATTCAGACACATTTCTTACCTAAGAGTGCCGAAAATCTTTAGTACCTTAAGGGCGATTCTAGTTGGTCAATCTTAAGGCGGATCCGGACGTGCTGTGGACTATCTACGGAGGGACGAACTTGGAGTCCTAAAGACTTGTTCTTGTTTGGTTCGGGCGCAGCTAGGGAAGGCACGCAACAAAGAGTATGCATCTAAACTATGCTATATGATTATGTGTAAATAATATGTATTCCTGGCTAAATGGTTTTTCCGCATGATTTATGAATTGTCATATGTATCATAACCTAACACTTACTATGTTGGTTAGATTTTAAGTGAACTAAAATCCTTAATCATGCAACATAATCAAGCCACAATCTCATGCATAATTAAGACATATTTAAAGCAATAAATAACTTAAAGCATGCATAAGATAAATGTGATCTAGTATGGCCCGACTTCATCTTGAAGCTTTAACTTCAAAGTCCGTCTTGAAAATCTCCGTGTGAGGCACCATTTTCTTCAAATAGTGATAAGCTATAATTAAAACTAATTACAACTATTTGATGGTACGCAGACCATATTTGAATTGAAAAACGACTTTGGTACTTTAGACCAATTACATTCAAATTAATGGTACGCAGACCATATTTTCTATCCTATTTGGGCCATACTAGTCACTTCATAACCTGCAAAACAGTACATATACAATATATACCATTCACCCATTCATTATCATGAATGGCCCACATAGTTGGTTAGTAAAACACATTATGCATCACGTAAACATTTGCAGCAATTAATCAAGGGCACCAATAATCTACCAATTATTCAGTCCTTATTAATTCTAATCAAGTTGTTTTAACCTTAAGGATTTGTAGACCTAATCAAGAGTTTATGACTAAAAGCGCTCCCACTTAAACCAATAAATTCATATGCTTTACTAATTTTAAACATAAAAATGTATTTCTAGTCTAACCGGAAACATACAAATTTAATTAAAATTTAAAGCTTTTATAAATTTATAATTGAATCCAAAAAAACAAAATTTAATTTAATTTCAGTCGTATTTAAATTAATTCATGATTTTAATTTTAGTAAAATAATTAGAATAAATAAAATTTATTATAATTATAATATTCAAAATTAAAATCCAAGAAAATAATTTAAATTATTAATTTTAAAATTAATTAAAATTACGTAAACTGAAAATTTCAAATTAAAATTTCAAAACGATCTAATCGCAACGCAAACACCTCATGCATCACACGCCCATGGGCCACACGCACACAGCCATCGCTGGCCATGTGCGCGCAGCCCATGCGCTGCGTCGCATAGCTGCTGCTTCTACCCTTCGCAAGCCATCGCGCGAGCTGGTGCTCGCTGCGTGCGCGCCAGCGCTCGATGCACGCGAGCATGTACTCGCTGCGCGCGCGCCAGCGCTCGATGCACGCGAGCCATCGCTCGCTGCGCGCGCGCCAGCGCTCGATGCACGCGAGCCATCGCTCGCTGCGTTCGCTCGCTATCGCTCGCTGCACGCGGGCCAGCGCTCGCTTCTTGCACTCGCCAGCGCATGCTGTGCGCGCTCGCTAGCGCTCGCTTGGTGCGAGCCAGCGCTCGCTGCGCGCGGCATCGACGCTGGGCGCAGCACTCGTGGCACGCGAGCTTGCGCTCGCTGCGCGCGAGGCTGCGCTCGCTTGCGCGAGGCAGTGCGCATTGTGGCGCAGCTCGCTTGCTGCCGACACGCGACTGCCGTGCCTTGCCTTCGCCCATGCCCATTCGTCCATTGCTCATAGCCCACGACACAAGGCAGGGCTGCTGCCTTGTGCTCGTGCACCATGCCCTTGCTCATTGCATTCGTGCCGCATGGGCGACGAGCTCCCTTGCGCTTCGTCACATGCCCGCACTATACAACACCCCTTAAGGGTAACACGTAGCGTCCATTGCTTTGTGCGTGCAAGTTATATGAACGAATCACATAAAATTTAAAAAATTTATACTTAAAATTAATGACAAATTAATAAATAATATTAATTTCATAATTTTAGGGTGAAAAATCGAAAATTTATTATTCAATTGATTTCCGATTAACATGGATTCAAGTCTAGGTCATAAAAATTTAAAATTTATCATAAATTTACAATTTTTATGGTGGTTTTTAATCATAGGTATTTAATTAAATTATAATTAATTATGAAAATTAAATTAATTCTAAATTATTCTAATTTTCAACAAATTATTCATAATTACAAATTAGATTGCATAATTAACAAGGCTAGGCATTCAAACTTGTTAAACATATACAGTAGGTCAATCAAAAATTCAAGATTTACCAACAAGAATTGCAAATATTTAATTTAACATCTTAAATTTACGAAATTTTGCATTCGAAAAACTAAAACTTTCGAAAAGTCATAGTTAGGCTTCGAATTTGAGAATTCTGGGTTTGGCAAAAAAATATTATTTTTGTCAAAATTTTAGAATGCCTTTTACATGCGGAATTGACACAAAAATCACTCATTTTGGATGAGTAACGAAGAAACTGCCGAAAAACTGCGTACGTATAATTAAATAAACGCAATTTGCAATTAATTAACAATTACGAAAATTAATCACCCCTTTTAATTCTTGCAAATTCGTAATATTTAATCATGTTTATGCAATTTAGATTATGAAAATAATAAGAGGCTCGTGATACCACTGTTAGGTTATGATACATATGACAATTCATAAATCATGCGGAAACAACCATTAAGCCAGGAATACATATTATTTACACATAATCATATAGCATATTTTAGAAGCATACTCTTTGTTGCGTGCCTTCCCTAGCTGCGCCCGAACCGAACAAGAACAATTCTTTAGGACTCTAAGTGTCGTCCCTCCGTAGATAGTCCACAGCACGTCCGGATCCGCCTTAAGATTGACCAACTAGAATCGCCCTTAAGGTACTAATAATTTCGGCACTTTTAGGCAAGGTATGTGACTGAATTTTTCTCTCAAAAACTCACTTTGAATACTTGAAAAAACTCGTTATAAATTGTGAACCCAGGCCACATATTTATAGGGGTATGGAAAGAGAATTGGAATCCTACTAGGATACGAATTAATTAAATTAGAATCCTAGTGGAACTCTTATTTAATTAATTTATCTTTTAGGATTAGGAATTTAATCATTAAACGAATTCTATACGCTTTAGGACTCGAGTAACACACTCCGAGTAATACGCTAGCACCGCACGCAGGCCTTGCGGCCCACGCACAGCGCCAGCCCACTCGTCGCAGCCCCGCGCGCGCGCCCAAGCTGCGGCTGGGCCTGGCTTTTGCGCTGGGCCTAGTCGCATGCTTGGCGTGTGGTTGTTGCGCTTGGCTTGCTGGGCGATGGCCCCGGCTTTGTCCTGGGCCTTCGTCTGGCAGGCCTCGTCCGATGCTAATTCGTACGATACGCTTCCGATTAAATTCTCGATTCCGGAATTCATCTCCGATACGAACAATATTTAATATTTCCGATTCCGGAATTAATTTCTGTTTCGAACAAATATTTAATATTTCCGTTTCCGGAATTATTTTCCGATTCCGATAATATTTCCGATTCAGACAATATTTCCGTTTCCGGCAATATTTCCGATTCCGGCAATATTTCTATTTCCGATAATATTTTCCGATACGTACCATGTTTCCGTTTCCGGCAACATCTACGACTTGGATAATATTTATATTTCCGATACGATCCATATTTCCGTTTCCGGCAATATCATCGTTTCCGGAGTATTCATTTGCTTGCCTTTGACGATCTCAGCTCCCACTGGAACCAAGATCCGTCGATTCCGAATATCCATAGATGGAGTATTTAATGCCATTAAATACTTGATCCGTTTACGTACTATTTGTGTGACCCTACGGGTTCAGTCAAGAGTAAGCTGTGGATTAATATCATTAATTCCACTTGAACTGAAGCGGCCTCTAGCCAGACATTCAGCTCACTTGATCTCACTGAATTATTAACTTGTTAATTAATACTGAACCGCATTTATTAGACTTAACATTGAATGCATACTTGGACCAAGGGCATTATTTCCTTCATGCACGTGGCAGCTGCTCGAGCCTTGCTGTGCGATCACTCGTGAGGGGCGATGCTGCCTCGAGGACTCGACGGGGCATGGGCGCAAGCCCATGGTCTCGTCTTGACCCGATTGATGCGCTTTAAATTTAATTTTTAATTTTCAGTTCGGAAACGATTTTAATTAATTTTAAAATTCGAAATTTAAATTGTTTTCTTGGATTTTAATTTTGAATTATTATAATTATTATAAATTTTATTTATACTAATTATTTTACTAAAATTAAATCTTGAATTAATTTAAATTCGTTTAATTCAACTGAAATAAATAAAATTAATGGATTTGATTATAAATTTATATGAGCTTTAAATTTTAATTAAATTTGTATGTTTCCGGTTAGACTAGAAATGCATTTTTATGTTTAAAATTAGTAAAGCATATGAATTTATTGGTTTAAGTGGGAGCATTTTAGTCATAAACTCTTGATTAGGTCTACAAATCCCTTAAGGTTAAACAACTTGATTAGAATTAATAAGGACTGAATAATTGGTAGATTATTGGTGCCCTTGATTAATTGCTGCAAATATTTATGTGATGCATAACGTGTTTTACAAACCAGCTATGTGGGCCATTCATGATAATGAGTGGGGGAATGGTATATATTGTATATGTACTGTTTTGCAGATTATGAAGTGACTAGTATGGCCCAAATAGGTAAGAAAATATGGTATGCGTACCATTAATTTGAATGTAATTGGTCTAAAGTACCAAAATTGATTTTCAATTCAAATATGGTCTGCGTACCATCAAATAGTTGTAATTAGTTTCATTATAGCTTATCCTATTTGAAGAAAATGGTGCCTCCCACGGTGAAATTCAAGACGAAGTTACCATTTTCGAGACGGACTTTGAAGTTGAAGCTTCAAGATGAAGTCGGGCCATACTAGATCACATTTATCTTATGCATGCTTTAAGTTATTTATTGCTTTAAATATGTCTTAATTATGCATGAGATTGTGGCTTGATTATGTTGGATGATTAAGGATTTTAGTTCACTTAAAATCTAACCAACATAGTAAGAGCCTTAAGTTCCAAACTTAAAAATTGAGTTAAAAGGTGCCATGCCAAAATAAACACTTGCTTGGATATCCTTTACATCAATCTAGTAATAGTTTTCGCTCACCGAGGTGTTACTTATTGGTCCTAAAGGGGTAAGGTACACAAATAATTGTAAGTACATGTTAGTTTTGGTGAAACTCAACGATATAAGTAAGGAGTCCTTTTATGTCGTGACAAAATCGATAGGTTTACCTAATAAGTTCTTAGACGTACCTATCAACCAAGAGTAGTTTCTAGACTATTAGCAAAAGGCTTTTCACCTAAAATGTTTTAGAATTGAGTCAAAATACATAATGTGCTTAATTCTTCAATGGTTTAAGGGTCTTGGAATCATTTTATTCACACCTGCCGGAACGTTAAATTAGAATAAAATGCTAATAACTTGTTTAAATTGCATGAATGCTTTAATTTTCAAGTTATTACTCATGATAAATGTTTAGACTTTGCATGCTTCAATGTATGTTTTAATTATTGTTTATAATTAAATATCTTGCACTACAGTAAATCCTTTTAGAAAGGTAACAGTAAATTTCCTCAATTGGTAGTGAATCCAAGAACGATTCACGGAAATGAGAGAAAATGAGCAATTTAAAATGTACATTTCTTTTAGCGACTTTAATGGTTGTTTTCGAGTATCAAAGTCGAATGGCGAACCTATTGGTGCTTGTGAATTCAAAATACAATGTAGTTTTGAGATCATAAAGCATTGAGTTTAAACGCTCAGCTTTACCAATGGTTAACAACCTAAAATCTTTTTCCATTTAATTCTCGAATAAGTCTAGTCCCTAGACATTCGAATAGATAGATGCTTAGAGAACTTTAGAAGCTTCTGGTAAGATCATCTAGTTGAAAAGAATAATCAACATAAATAAAATGGTAAGAACTTTGTTGGAGTGACATTGGATATGTCTAACAAAGTATAAAAGTCAACACTAAAGAATTCAATTCTTAAGACTATAAGAAAGGGTACAAGAAAGACAATGCCCTTGGTCCAAGTATGCATTCTATGTTAAGTCTAATAAGTGCGGTTCAGTATTAATTAACAAGTTAATAATTCAGTGAGATCAAGTGAGCTGAATGCCTAGCTAGAGGCCGCTTCAGTTCAAGTGGAATTAATGATATTAATCCACAGCTTACTCTTGACTGAACCCGTAGGGTCACACAAATAGTACGTAAACGGATCAAGTATTTAATGGCATTAAATACTCTATCTATGGATATTCGGAATCGACGGATCTTGGTTTCAGTGGGAGCTGAGATCGTCACAAGCAAGAAATGAATACTCCGGAAACGATGATATTGCCGGAAACGGAAATATGGATCGTATCGGAAATATAAATATTATCCAAATCGTAGATGTTGCCGGAAACGGAAACATGATACGTATCGGAAAATATTATCGGAAATGGAAATATTGCCGGAATCGGAAATATTGCCGGAAACGGAAATATTGTCAGAATCGGAAATATTATCGGAATCGGAAAATAATTTCGGAAACGGAAATATTAAATATTTGTTCGAAACGGAAATTAATTCCGGAATCGGAAATATTAAATATTGTTCGTATCGGAAATGAATTCCGGAACTGGGAATTTAATCGGAAGCGTATCGTACGAATAAGCATCGGACGAGGCCTGCCGGACGAGGGCCCAGCACGAAGCCAGGCCATCGCCCAGCAAGCCAAGCGCGCCACACGAACAGCCAAGGCCACGCCAGGCCCAGCGCAAGGCCAGGCCCAGCAGGCCATGGCAGCGCGCGCAGCGTGCGCAGCAATGGGCTGCGAGCTGTGCTGCTGCTCGCGTGGGCTTGCGGCTCACGTGGGCTGAGCGGCCGTGTGGGCTGTGCGCGGGCATGGCCTGCACGCTCGTGGGTCATGCTCGTGTAGAGTTTGTGTTCACATATGAAACCTAAATTGAATAGGATTTGTTTGATGATTAAATTCCTAATCCTAAAAGGATAAAATTAATTAGTTAGAGTCCTACTAGGATTCTAGTTTAACTAATTAGTATCCTAATAGGATTCCAGTTCCTTTTCCATACCTCTATAAATAAGGGCCTAGGGTCATTATTTGCAGGCACGATTGAAGTATTCAAAGGGTAAGTTTTTGAAATAAAATTAACCATACACTTGCAAACACTAGCCGAAATTCCTAGTAACCTTAAGGGCGATTCTAGTTGGTCTAACTTGAGGCGGATCCGGACGTACTGTGGACTATCTACGGAGGGACGACATTTCGAGTCCTAAAGACTTGTTCTTGTTCGGTTCGGGCGCAGCTAGGGAAGGCACGCTACAACATGTATGCATCAATTCTATGTTAAATGATTATGTGAATATAATATGCTTTCCTGGCTTTATGGTTTTTCCGCATGATTTATGAATTGTCATATGTATCATAACCTAACAGTGGTATCACGAGCCTCTTATTATTTTCATAATCTAAATTGCATAAACATGGTTAAATATTACAAATTTGCAAGAATTAAAAAGGGGTGATTAATTTTCGTAATTGTTAATTAATTGCAAATTGCGTTTATTTAATTATACGTACGCAGTTTTTCGGCAGTTTCTTCGTTACTCATCCAAATCGAGTGATTTTTGTGTCAATTCCGCATGTAAAAGGCATTCTAAAATTTTGACAAAAAATAGTAGTTTTTGGCCGAACCCAAAATTCTAAAATTCGAAGCCTAACTATGAGTTTTTGGAGGTTTTAGTTTTTCGAATGCAAAATTTCGTAAATTTAAGATGTTAAATTAAATATTTGCGATTCTTGTTGATAAATCTTGAATTTTTGATTGACCTACTGTATATGTTTAACAAGTTTGAATGCCTAGCCTTGTTAATTATGCAATCTAATTTGTAATTATGATTAATTTGTTGAAAATTGGAATAATTTGGAATTAATTTGATTTTCATAATTAGTTATAATTTAATTAGATACCTATGATTAAAAACCACCATAAAAATTGTAAATTTATGTTAAATTTTAATTTTTATGACCTAGACTTGAATCCATGTTAATCGGAAATCAATTAAATAATAAATTTTCGATTTTTCACCCTAAAATTATGAAATTAATTTTATTTATTAATTTGTCATTAATTTTGAATATAAAATTTTAATTTTTATGCGACTCGCTCATATAACTTGCACGCACAAAGCAATGGACGCTACGTGTTACCCTTAAGGGGTGTTGTATAGTGAGGGCATGCGACGACGAGCAAGGGAGCTCGTCGCCCATTCGGTACGAATGCAGCGAGCAAGGGCATGGTGCACGAGCACAAGGCAGTAGCTCTGCCTTGTGTCGTGGGCTGTGAGCAATGGGCGTGTGGGCAGGGGCGAGAGCAAGGCACGAGCAGTCGCGTGTGGGCAGCAAGCGTGCTGCGCCACAGCGCGCACTGCCTCGCGCAAGCATGCGGAGCCTCGCGCGAAGCGAGCGCAAGCTCGCGTGCCACGAGCGCTACGCACAGCGTCGATGGCTCGCGCGCAGCGAGCGCCAGCTCGCATACTGCTGCCTCGTGCGATGAGCGCAAGCTCGCGTGCGGGAAAGGCAGGCGCGCAGCGAGAGATGGCTCGCGTACATCGAGCGCTGGCGCGCGCAGCGAGCACCAGCTCGCGTGTTCGATTGATGCCTTGCGAAGGTGAGCAGCAGCGATGCGACGCAGCGCATGGGCTGCGCGCACATGGCCAGCGATGGTTGTGTGCGTGTGGCCCATGGGCGTGCGTTGCGTGGGATTGTTGCGTTTCGATTAGATCGTTTTGAAATTTTAATTTGAAATTTTCAGTTTACGTAATTTTAATTAATTTTAAAATTAATAATTTAAATTATTTTCTTGGATTTTAATTTTGAATATTGTAATTATAATAAATATTATTTATTCTAATTATTTTACTAAAATTAAAATCATGAATTAATTTAAATACGACTGAAATTAAATTAAACTTTTGTGATTCAATTATAAATTTATATGAGCTTTAAATTTTAATTAAATTTGTATGTTTTCGGTTAGACTAGAAATACATTTTTATGTTTTAAATTAGTAAAGCATATGAATTTATTGGTTTAAGTGGGAGCCCTTTTATTCATATACTCTTGATTAGGTCTACAAATCCTTAAGGTTAAAACAACTTGATTAGAATTAATAAGGACTGAATAATTTGTAGATTATTGGTTCCCTTGATTAATTGCTGCAAATGTTTATGTGATGCATAATGTGTTTTACTAACCAGCTATGTGGGCCATTCATGATAATGAATGGGTGAATGGTATATATTGTATATGTATTGTTTTGCAGGTTATGAAGTGACTAGTATGGCCCAAATAGGATAGAAAATATGGTCTGCGTACCATTAATTTGAATGTAATTGGTCTAAAGTACCAAAATTGTTTTTCAATTCAAATATGGTATGCGTTCCATCAAATAGTTGTAATTAGTTTTAATTATAGCTTATCCTATTTGAAGAAAATGGTGCCTCCCACGGAGATTTTCAAGACGGACTTTGAAGTCAAAGCTTCAAGATGAAGTCGGGCCATACTAGATCACCTTTATCTTATGCATGCTTTAAGTTATTTATTGCTTTAAATATGTCTTAATTATGCATAAGATTATGGCTTGATTATGTTGCATGATTAAGGATTTTAGTTCACTTAAAATCTAACCAACATAGTAAGAGCCTTAAGTTCCAAACTTAAAAATTGAGTTATAAGGTGCCATGCCAAAATATACACTTGCTTGGATATCCTTTACATCAATCTAGTAATAGTTTTCGCTCAGCGAGGTGTTACTTATTGGTCCTAAAGGGGCAAGGTACACAAATAATTGTGAGTACATGTTAGTTTTGGTGAAACTCAACGATATAAGTAAGGAGTCCTTTTATGTCGTGGCAAAATCGATAGGTTTACCTAATAAGTTCTTAGACGTACCTATCAACCAAGAATAGTTTCTAGACTATTAGCAAAAGGCTTTTGCTTACCTAAAATGTTTTAGAATTGAGGCGACAAACTGTGCTTAATTCTTCAATGGTTTTAGGGTCTTGGAATCATTTTATTCACCCCTGCCGGAACACATAATTCGAATAAAATGCTAATGACTTGTTTAAATTGCATGATTGCTTTCATTTTCAAGTTATTATTCATGATAAATGTTTAGACTTTGCATGCTTCAATGTATGTTTTAATTATTGTTTATAATTAAATATCTTGCACTGCAATAAATCCTTTTAGAAAGGTAACACTAAATTTCCTCGATTGGTAGTGAATTCAAGAACGATTCACGGAAATGAGAGAAAATGAGCGATTTAAAATGTACGTTTCTTTTAGCGACTTTTATGGTTGTTTTCGAGTATCAAAGTCGAATGGCAAACCGATTGGTGCTTGTGAATTCAAAATACAATGTAGTACATTTTGAGATCATAAAGCATTGAGTTTAAACACTCAGCTTTACCAATGGTTAACAACCTAATATCTTTGTCCATTTAATTCTCGAATGAGTCTAGTCCCTAGACAGTCGAATAAGATTGATGCTTAGAGAACTTTAGAAGCTTCTGGTAAGATCATCTAGTTGAAACAGAATATTCAACATAAATAAAATGGTAAGAACTCTGTTGGAATGACATCGGACATGTCTAACAAAGTATCATATACCGCTTGAGGTTCTTACTTCGGTAATAACTCAAACAATGGAAGCTAGGCTACACTAATGACCTACAAGTGGGAAATGAAGCATGGCAATGCTACATTAGTTGTAGGGTCATCTAGTTTGTTTTAAGTCCTTTCAAAGGCTGGAACTTAATGGATATTTTGTTCCATAATCAGCATACCTAAATTTCTGTTTCAAACACAGAAAGACTCACATTCAGAAGAACAAAAACAATGTTTGTTTGTTTATTTGAATGAAATGGTCATTTACGGGTTGAGTCAATATGCTTGATTAAAACAAACAACTCTTTAAAAATAAAAAATTTACTAGGTTCAAATCAAACCCTTGATTTGAGTTCCACTAATCTTTGGCATTGTTGCTTAGACCATATCAACAAGTTAACATTCAAAAGCTCTATTTTAATGGACTTTTGAAAGTTCATTGATTTCTAGATCAATTTAAGACGACTAGTCTTACTTGTTGAAAGTAACAAAAGATATGAACTATTGTTAGAATGCCTAGACAATAGAGTTCAAAGCTAAAGAAAGATTTTATGACTTTATTATTTCACATGGATTTGAGTGAATATAGGTTTATTGACTTAAATGTGATATAAGTTGAATCTGTTTGGGTAGTTCCAAGATTCAGAAGTATAAAATCCACTTGGCAACAAATCATAAAGATCTAGGTTAGATCATGTTGATGATTACTTGAGACCAAATATGATCATCAATGGTTGTGTGTTGTAATTTCACAATCTAGGTCCATAAGATATGGCATATCTTAGTTGGAATAATCGAAGTCAATTAGTACTTGATTCGATTAATGATGAATCATAAGGACTTTTCCTATAATTTCTAAAACAAAATGCTCAACTACCACCAAACTAAACCAAATTCGTCAAAGCTATTGAAAAGTAATTTCAGAATAACTTTTCATAAAATATATCTAGAGAGTTGCAAAACTAAGTGGGAGCTTAGTGTTTATCATTCGACAAACTAAGGCCCAAGTATAGATATATGTTTCATTGTGATTTATTCAAATGAGACACAAGGGTATTGTTTCTACCACGAATTTTTGAGAACATAATGTTTGTTTGCTCGAAATAATGTCCTTTTGTAGATTCGTTTCCAAAATGACAAGTGGGAGAAAATAGACCTCGAAAGTCTTCGAGGCGAACAACAAACATAAACGGACATTCCGGAGGCTTTTCGAAGTTCTTTAGAAAATCCGAACACGTATTCTTTAAGGACTTTAGAAGTGGCTTTAATGAATAGACATCTCTTAGAAGACTTTACAAGTGCTTCAAGGAGAACAGAATATTCAAAGGACTTTTAAGTGGCTATTGATATTCTGTTGTTTGATGTTCTATACCCTTGTAGGCATAGAGTTCAAGTCACTGAAACTATGAGATTCTTCTATTAGATAGTGAAGAAACATGGAGTTCAGGTCACTGAAACTATGCAATTCTTCTATTAGATAGTGAAGAAACCTACAACTTGCAGTCAAACTATTATCATGTAGATTAATGAGTTTGTGACTTGTAAGAAATCTATGACGAATCCCAGATTCCCTAAAATGGTTAGAGGCCATATATAGACTCAAATGTTTTAAATGGTTAGAGGCCATAAAACATACTCAATGTTTTGATGACAAAATTGAAATTTTGTTGATTTGCAAGAATAGTTTCACACCTATTGGTTGCAAAGTTTGTTTTAAGGATAAAAACCATCAAACATGAAATTGTGTTCACACACAAAGCTAGATTAGTTGCTAAAGGTTACAAGAAAATTCACGATGTGGATTGTGTTGAAACCTCATGCAAAATCGTAATGCTTAAGTTTATAATTCAAGCAATGATTGCATATTGGTACATATGGCAATTGGATGACAAAACATCTTCCTCAGTCAAATGTTGGAAGAAACTATGTACATGGTATGTCATAGGATTTGTGGATCCAAATAAATGCTTGAAAAGAAAAGCTAGTTTATAAAATCTAAGTACAGATTTAAGCAAGCAATTGGGAATTAGAAATGTATTTTAGTGAAGCTAATAAGTATTTTAGTTTCATAAAATGTACATGATTCTTATAGATATATAAGAAATTTAGTGGGAGTACATAAAACTTAATTGGTCCTATGTGTATCACACACATATCTCGCTATTGTGAAATAACATTCAAATGCTAAATACTTAGATTTGAGATTATTCATCAATGATGGACCAAGGCAAAACTTAGTACATACTGGGTACTAAGATCTATTTACAAAGATCTTATAATATTGTTTTGGATTAAGTAATGGCATTTACTAAATCAAACACGAAATACTCCATTGGAGATATTCGACCCATGTGAATAAATCTAAGTAAAAGAATGTTTGAACTATGTATAAGCATTTACTAAGTTAAAACATCAATGGATCTAAGTGAGATTCTTAACCTATATTATATGTCAAAGAATTTAGCTGGATTCAGTATCTACTGAAATTGAATGAGCTAAAGTTACATGAATACAATTCAATTGAGAATTATTCTGCAAAAGAATTTATCACGTATGATATAATATGAGGATCGCCAAAAATGTATCGTATGACTTTAGGCATGACGAACATATACCAATCTCTATTGATCTAAGTAAAGATCAACTAGATTGAGATCAAGAATACTTATGGTACTTAAAAGGGTACATAGGAATAGTTCTTGATTCAAGGAAATAAAGATGTGCTAAATATTGATGCTACACGCATAAACACTGGCAAAGGATCAAGCAAGACCCTATGGAGTTAACCATTGACAAAGACGATCCATAGAGCATCGTGATTTGAAATGGCAACATGGATTGGAGACCATGAGTTGTTGCGTGGGAAATTAAATTTCTAAGTTCTAAGATATAGTTGGAAAGTCTTCCGCATATCTGTGAACTGCTTGGATAAGTAAATCCAAACAAAGCATCACTAGCAACCTATACAGTTGAAGTAAAAGTACTTATTGCCTAAGAAGCAATAAAATAGAGTTGTTTATATTAAAGAGTTCTTCATTGAACTTGGGTGGATCACATGTCTGCTACCTTGATGGTTCTTCATTGCAAAATGCGTAGAACCACTATTTAAGTAAGAAAGACTAGATCACATAATAAACAAACTCAAAAGATCTTATCATCATATCTCGAAAATCATTCGATGAAAAGGATATTAAGATTGGCAAAGCATGATAACTAAACCTATGCAACAAGTGAGAAGCAACACTCACATTGTAGCACTGGAAATCAAACATAGCTTTGAAATTCCATGAACTGTTTTAAAGATGGGTTTAAGGCCCATGGTTGTAAAACATTGGGGTTGAACATTTATCATATATGAAATGTATTTTCATATTCCATTTAATCTTGGTTTAGTATTAAATGATGAGTCCCTTCAATTTGACGAAATATTCAAGATAGACTGTCAGGACCAGTCCTGTAACTAAGAAATGTCTATCAAGTGAACTTGAATGTCAAAAGTTGAGAATGGTCCCTGGTCGGAGTTTTCTATAAACCTGGACGCATAGAAAACGTTACACGACTAGAATGCAAGATGACTAGTAGTTCTGTTTCTTGAACTATGTGGACATGGCAATGTCATAATCATTTTCATAGATACTTACTTTGGGAAGACTAGTATCGGACAAGACCTATGAAACTTTACTGTAAGAGATGAAAATCTGTCATAAGTAAATTTCATTAAAATTATTAGACACTAAATCCTCAATACCTGAGTGATTTGAGATTACTTGTTTGAGAACTGGTTGCTTTGACGTTGACCAACCGTCGCACCGTAAAAGGAGGCTATAAAGGCAACGCTCAGGTAATCACCTATCAAACGAAGTCTAATCTCAAGATCGCAAGATTGGGATTGTCCTCCCATAAATCGGGATGAGATGCTTAAAAGTTGTACAAGGCCACTCGGAGAGCTAGAAACTGTGAAATGCATGGCCGTGCTCGGATGAATCATAGGCTATGATTATCTGTTTATTTGATCAGTTGAACTCTGAAATCGAGAAACACCTCTGGGCATAATAAGGATGACAACTCTTACCTTATGTTCAAGAGCAAGCATCGAGCGACAAAGGAATTAGGAAATGCACACTTGTCCCTAAGGACAAGTGGGAGACTGAAGGAAATAATGCCCTTGGTCCAAGTATGCATTCTATGTTAAGTCTAATAAGTGCGGTTCAGTATTAATTAACAAGTTAATAATTCAGTGAGATCAAGTGAGCTGAATGCCTAGCTAGAGGCCGCTTCAGTTCAAGTGGAATTAATGATATTAATCCACAGCTTAATCTTGACTGAACCCGTAGGGTCACACAAATATTACGTAAACGGATCAAATATTTAATGGCATTAAATACTCTATCTATGGAAATTCGGAATCGACGGATCTTGGTTTCAGTGGGAGCTGAGATCGTCACAAGCAAGAAATGAATACTCCGGAAACGATGATATTGCCGGAAACGGAAATATGGATCGTATCGGAAATATAAATATTATCCAAATCGTAGATGTTGCCGGAAACGGAAACATGGTACGTATCGGAAAATATTATCGGAAATGGAAATATTGTCGGAATCGGAAATATTGCCGGAAACGGAAATATTGTCAGAATCGGAAATATTATCGGAATCGGAAAATAATTCCGGAAACGGAAATATTAAATATTTGTTCGAAACAGAAATTAATTCCGGAATCGGAAATATTAAATATTGTTCGTATCGGAAATGAATTCCGGAACCGGGAATTTAATCGGAAGCGTATCGTACGAATAAGAATCGGACGAGGCCTGCCGGACGAGGGCCCAGCACGAAGCCAGGCCATCGCCCATCAAGCCAAGCGCGCCACACGAACAGCCAAGGCCACGCCAGACCCAGCACAAGGCCAGGCCCAGCAGGCCATGGCAGCGCGCGCAGCGCGCGCAGCAATGGGCTGCGAGCTGTGCTGCTGCTCGCGTGGGCTGAGCGGCCGTGTGGGCTGTGCGCGGGCATGGCCTGCACGCTCGTGGGTCATGCTCGTGTAGAGTTTGTGTTCACATACGATTAAATTGTATAGGATTTGTTTGATGATTAAATTCCTAATCCTAAAAGGATAAAATTAATTAGTTAGAGTCCTATTTGGATTCTAGTTTAACTAATTAGTATCCTAATAGGATTCCAGTTCCTTTTCCATACCTCTATAAATAAGGGCCTAGGGTCATTATTTGCAGGCACGATTGAAGTATTCAAAGGGTAAGTTTTTGAAATAAAATTAACCATACACTTGCAAACACTAGCCGAAATTCCTAGTAACCTTAAGGGCGATTCTAGTTGGTCTAACTTGAGGCGGATCCGGACGTACTGTGAACTATCTACGGAGGGACGACATTTGGAGTCCTAAAGACTTGTTCTTGTTCGGTTCGGGCGCAGCTAGGGAAGGCACGCTACAACATGTATGCATCAATTCTATGTTAAATGATTATGTGAATATAATATGCTTTCCTGGCTTTATGGTTTTTCCGCATGATTTATGAATTGTCATATGTATCATAACCTAACAACTCCATCTATGGATATTCGGAATCGACGGATCTTGGTTTCAGTGGGAGCTGAGATCGTCACAAGCAAGAAATGAATACTTCGGAAACGATGATATTGCCGGAAACGAAAATATGGATCGTATCGGAAATATAAATATTATCCAAGTCGTAGATGTTGCCGGAAACGGAAACATGGTACGTATCGGAAAATATTAATGGAAATGGAAATATTGCCGGAATCGGAAATATTGCCGGAAACGGAAATATTGTCAGAATCGGAAATATTATCGGAGTCGGAAAATAATTCCGGAAACGGAAATATTAAATATTTGTTCGAAACGGAAATTAATTCCGGAATCGGAAATATTAAATATTGTTCGTATCGGAAATGAATTCCGGAACCGGGAATTTAATCGGAAGCGCATCGTACGAATAAGCATCGGACGAGGCCTGTCGGACGAAGGCCCAGCACGAAGCCGGGCCATTGCCCAGCAATCCAGCGCGCCACAAACGCTCCAAGCCATGGCAGCGCCCAGGCCCACCGCAAGGCAGGCCCAGCGCGCGCTAAGGCCACGGCAGCGTGTGGGCCTCGTGGCGTGGGCTGCGAGCTCACAGGCCGCGCGCGCATAGGCACCCCTCGTGGGCTGCCGTGCGTGTGTGTGTACACGAATCCTAAAGCTATGAGGATTTGATATATGATTAAATTCCTAATCCTAAAAGGATAAATTAATTAAGTCAGAGTCCTACTAGGATTCTAGTTTAATTAATTAGTATTCTAATAGGATTCCAGTTCCTTTTCCATACCTCTATAAATAAGTGCCTAGGGTCATTATTTACAGATACAATTGAAGTATTCAAAAGGTAAGTTTTGAAAGAAAAATTCATCCATACACTTGCACTAACCTAGCCGAAAAATCCTAGTACCTTAAGGGCGATTCTAGTTGGTCAATCTTGAGGCGGATCCGGACGTACTGTGGACTATCTACGGAGGGACGACACTTGGAGTCCTAAAGACTTGTTCTTGTTCGGTTCGGGCGCAGCTAGGGAGGGCACGCAACAAAGTGTATGTATCTAAACTATGCTAAATGATTATGTGTAAATAATATGCTTTCCTGGCTTTATTTTTTTTCCGCATGATTTATGTTTTGTCATATGAATCATAACCTTACAGTTTCGGGTTTTGAATTCCGGTTGTACGGGACGGGGCCCGACTTGCTCGGTTTTGTGGGTTGGCGCCCGAATTTGACTTGCCTTATATGATTTTGAGTGGAAAAGGCTTAGTAAAACCAATGGAATGGTCTACTAGATAAGATTGTACTTGGATTTTGAAATTGGTTTTGAAAATTGTATTTTGTACCGAGTTCCGGGAGGGGAACGGCCTCGGGGATTGGATTTTGGATCTTGTATTTTGGAGATGTTCTTAGCAATTGGGATTTCCACACGGAGTTGCTCCAACCGCCTAGTAAGGATAATGGTATCGTCATCATCCCAGAGGGGAGACACAAATTAGGTGTCTACAGAAGCCCCCACTTCGACTAAGCGTTCGGTTAGGAAAGCGCAAGTCAAATTATTTCGAAAGGGACGGAGAATGATCAAGATGTTCTGCAATCAAGACCACTCTTTGTACGCCGTTACCTGCATAAAACAGGCGTTAGAAAAAAAGGATAGAGTCTACCTCCGTTCGGCTGTGACGACTCCGGTTTGTACTTGTACTGTTCTTCCGCCATCGGTTTGGACGGAGCTTGGCATCGAAAATTTTGAATCTTGAATTTTTGAATCTTGAATTTTGAATTTTGATTCTTGAATTTTTGAATTTTGAACACCCGGAGTTAATCCGTTGGGGATGCGCTTTGCTGGGGATAAGAGCTTTTTACTGGCCCTTAAGATTCTTGAAATTTCAGCTGACTTTCCTGGAGCTTGGGTCCGTTGGGAGTCGAATGCCTGAGTCATTGTATTTTTTGGACTTTGTATTCTTGAAATATTCATCCGTTTGTACTTGGAGACACGGGTGTATACCCGTATTTTCGAAAGATGCCTCGATGCGACACTTGATGCTTGGTGCAGAAGACCGTAGCAGTAAAGGATGTGCAATCAGCACGGGAGACCGCGCGCGGCAGATTCTCCGCATGCAGCAGGCAGCGCCCAGCGCGGGCCTCGGCGTCTGGCGCGGGGTTGAGCTATAAAAGCTCCCCTTGCCGTGCCATTTTGAGGCACACTCTCTTGAATTCTTTGCTCTTCTCTCTCAAAGGTCGATTAAGCTCTTCCCTTGGTCTTGTTCTTGCCTTGTCCATGTAAGTATTTCATGTTTTTCCTTATGAAATAACTCTAGGATTGCATGTAGATTTGAATTTCTTGTACCTTGAGATACTTGTTAATATGATGTTTGCATGATAGTAGGCTTCTTGAATCTTGTAGAGAATTGTTTGATAGCCACTTGAACTGGAACTGTTGGAACTTGTAGATTTGAATTTTTGAAATTTTTTCTTGAATCTTATACCTGGTATTTGTAGATAGTAGTCTCACTGGTGACCTTGCGGGGTCTCAAGAGAGCATAGGCTGGGCTGCCTAGATGTTGTTTGTAGAGTTTTGGAATGCTAGCTTTGGCATGGGTAGCTTAGGCGTTGGCGTTGAACTTGTGTACCTTCTTCGGCGTGAATAGCCTAGGCGTTGGTGTAGAACTTTGTATACCTGCTTTGGCGTGGATAGCCTAGGCGTTGGTGTTGAACTTGTATACCTGCTTTGGCGTGGATAGCCTAGGCGTTGGTGTTGAATTTGTATACCTGCTTCGGCGTGAATAGCCTACGCGTTGGTGTAGAACTTGAATTTTGAACTAGAGGTCCCAGGCTGGATTAGTACTGCCACTGGGGATTTTTTGAATTTTTGATTTTGTACCGGCTAGTATAGGATAGCCTCTGAATTTTGATTTTTGCACGGGCTAGTATAGGATAGCCCCCAGTTTAGAATTTTGACACTTTGTACTCTACTTGATTTAGTATGCCTCGTCATACTCGGAGGAAGCTCGCCGAATCTTCGGTGGTTCGAGCTACTAAGGAGGACGCTTCGGACGATGAAGCGGCTGCGATAAATGCCCTGGATGGGGGTATGATTCCCCGGAGAGCACCCACTTTTGTTGGTACTGGCTGGAGTCCTTCTGATCTGGTGTTTCTACCAGAGTTGCACTTGTCTCAGCGGCCTCGCGCTGGCTTGGTGAGTCTTGTACTGTGCTTTGAATTTGTATTTTGTACTTGTATAGGTTTTGAGCTGATTCGTTCATCTGTAGGCCGACGGAGAGCCGTTTTGCACCTTCTGGTCCTTGGCGGAGCTTCATAAGGCTTTTGCAGCCATCCATGCTGACGAGGAGGCCATGGAGATCTGGTTTCAGACGGGCCTGGTGACTTTTGGCGTGCCATGGGAGGTACTTCGAGGAGAACGGGGATCAAACCCCGGCTATGGGCTTTGTTAGAGCGGTGGTGGGATACTACCAACACTTTCCATATGGCATAGGGGGAGATCACCATCACCCCCTTTGAGTTTGCCATGATTACGGGTCTTCCTTTTTATGAGAGGAATGTGACCTTTGATTCGGAGCTGACGTGGCGCTCGGCCCCTGCCAGGGCCTTGCTCGGCCCTGTTGTCGACTTGTCAGAGGACGACACCCATGCTTCCGTGACGGTGATTGTGGATGCTATCCTGGTGCGAGTGTATCTGCGGAGCAGAGGATTAGGCTATTCCTCTTTGCTTTGGTGAGTAGGGTAGTGGCCCCGAGCAGGAACAGTCGGGTGCATATTAGATTCCTGTCAGTTTTGCAGGACTTGAGGGCTGTTTCGAGCTACAACTGGGGTGGTTTGGCCTATAGCCACCTCTTGTACGAGATGAAGTGCGCCTCCCGGACTGCGCCGGAGAGCGAGTCGAGCATGGCTGCTATGTGGAGTGTGCTGGAGGTATTGAAGACTCGTACTTTTGTGCCTTGTACTTGTATGTTTGTATTTGAACTTGACTAATGTTTTGCTTGCTTTTTTGAAAGATTTGGATATATGAGCACTTTCCGACTTTGGCGCCGGATCGTACTGGAGATGTGGCTTAACCGTATGCTGCCTCTTGGATAGGAGCGGTGCGCAGGAGGGTGCCTCTGGCGGCCTCCCGCAGAGCTTGGAGAGTTCTACCTGCTGATGAGGTAATATTCTTGTACTGTTTTGCTCTCTTGTATTTGTATTTGTATAGTTGCCTGAGTTGTTTGCTTTGCAGGTGGTGTGGCGTCCTTTTGCCAACGCGCCTGTGCCTGCCTCGGCTGCTCGCGCCCATTTCCTATCCGGACGGCGGGTTTTGCTCCCAGGGGTGTATCGCCACATGTGGTATCTGGGGGAGCGAGTGTCCCTTCAGCACAATTCGGGGAATAGGTTTGTCCCCAAGGACCCACCAGAGTCCATGCTGGCGTCGGATGAAGATCTTGCCCGGCTCTATGTGAATGCTAGGGGCGATGCTGTTTGCCGTTCTTGGAGGGACTTTGTACAAAGGAAGAGTAGCTATGACGACTTCCTGAGGAGGCTGGCTCCACCAGTACGCTTCGTACTGCCGGTGAGCTTTTGAACTTTGTATCTTGTATTCTTGTATTCTTGTATGATTGTATGATTGTATGTAGGAGGAGGAGGTTGATCCTGAGGACATTCCCCATGCTGATAGGATCCTCCGCTATGAGGACTCGGATGGGGAACAGGTGGAGGTGACCATTCCTGTAGCTTCTCCTCCGCACCGGAGATCGTATGATGCTGTACCTGAGCATTATGCCGCTGTAAGTACTGTTGTATTTTCTTGAAACTTATTGTAATCTTGTATTTGGGAATTGATCTTGAATTTTGTATGTAGGCGCCTCGGGGGAGAGTGCGTCGCTGGATGCTCTTGATTGATTCCTGGAAGAGGTATTGTGCCAAGCTGACCCAGAAGCTTTTTGGCCGGGACAGAGAGGTGCTTTTCTTGATTTTAAAATTTGTATTCTGGAAACTCGAACTTGGATGTTAATTCTTGAAATTTGTATTTTGTATAGGAGCGCCGTCGAGATCGTAGAGGATCCGTTGATAGGGAGCCCCAGGGAGAGACTTTCTCGAGGCAGGAGGGACCGAGCTTGGACCTAGGACAGGGGTCCGGTGCTGGTGCTCGTCAGAGGCATTCGGATGCTGATCAGAGAGCTGCCTCTTTTGTACATGTTGATCCTACCAGGCATTCGTTTGGAGGTGCAAGCAGTTCGAGGCCCTTTATTTCTCCTCCCGGTTGCTACTTCGGAGGGAGTGGTCCTCAGCCTTGGGGTGCAGATTCATGGGCATACTATGAGGAGATGGAGAGGATGCGTCAGGCTCAGATGTTTACGCCGTACCAGTTCATGGCGATGTCGCTGCCTTATCAGTATCCTTCTCCCCAGCAGGGAGTTCATCTCTCTCCTGGCACTCTTCGTATCTCGGAGCAGGATCCTAGTACCCCTGGAACAGAGCTGGATCGGGATTTGGAGCGCCTTAGGAGGCGAAACAGGGACAAGGAGCCTCTGGTGGATGTTACAGCCGATGATGACTCGGACTGACCCTGCATGGTAGCGAGTTCCAGCTTGCCTGGGTTGATTTTGTATAGGCTGGATTGTATTTGTATGGATTTGTATGGTTTGGAACTTGAATTTTGTATGGTTGTTTGGTTTTGAACTTGAATTGGTTTGGGAATTTTTGAAGATTGGCTTTTGTATGTTTGAATTTTTGAAATTGTATGCGTTGTGTGTGCCTTGAAATTTGTAGGTATATGCATGCATGATAATTTTGCAAAAAATTTGAAAACATTCGCCCATTTTTTCGGGTCTATATACCCACTATAAGCCCCCACTTTGACTGGGGTTTTTTGGTAAGGAAAAGCGCAAGTCAAAGTATATTCAACTTTTGCTTATGCATATGTAGACTCGACTTAGGACGCCGATCTAGGACTAGAATGCTTGAATTTTGAATAATTTGAACCGAAATCTGCCCGAAGCGTTGATCCGGACTGCTTGAATTTGCGCGGCTTGCGGCTTTGGAATGTTGAATAATGGAGGGTTGTACTTTGCTGTCCGAAACACGAAAGAGTGTGTACTCGGAGTCATAAAAGATGACGGTGGCCTCGTCCTTTGGTGCAGGCCCCTGCGCCTAGCGCAGGACATTGCGCCTGGCGCCAACGTGCTGTCGTGCAAGCCGACTCTTATATAAATAGGGAGTATTTTGGATCATTTCTTGCATCAATCCTTCTCTTGTATTCCTTGTATACTGCTTCCTCACGAAAAAGAAGAGAGAAAATGGCTATGTTCTTCGGAAGTGCCTTGAACTCGTGGCTTGGTTCGCTAGGCAAATTGGAGAAAATGGAGCTTGATGGCATGCATCTTGGGGTGCTCGCCTCCTTCCGGTTTGTAAAGCTGGATGTGCACTTCATTCTTGCTGCTTTGGAGGCTTGGGATCCGAATCATCATGTCTTCCGCTTTGGGAATAATGAGGTATGTCCCCTCCCTGAAGAGTTTAGCGCCATATTGGGGTGGCCCATTATGCCGGAGCCATGCATGCCCAGTGTTGAAGAACACTTTTTCTTGGGCTTTGAGAGATATTTGGGCTTGAAGCCCCCACTTTTGAGTGCTGTTGTATATGGCAGAGGGGTGGATTTGTCCCTCGTCACCTACTTTGCTGGGCTTGATGTTCCCAAAGTTTTCCGCTTGAGGGCCTTGAGTTTTTGTATCTTTGCTCGCTTCCTCTTTTCGAAGCAGGGGTTTGGCAATGGTGATGCCTCCCTAATAGAGATTGTAGAGCAGTTTGCTGATGGTCGGGACCCAATGCCGCTCGTGATCGGCGAAACATTGATGGGCCTTGACTTGCTGAAGTCGGACCCCCCTTCTTTGCCATCGGGAAGTCCGGTATTAGTCCAAGTAAGGATCTCGAGCTTCCTTGTATGTTGAATTTGTACTTGTATTTGAATTTTGAATTTTGAAATGCATTTCTTGTATACTCCCCAAGGTTTGGCTTATGGAGAGGCTCATGCTGGTGGCACCACTGGAGAACATAAAGAGCTATAATAGAAAAGGGTTCACTGTGCGACCCATGATGTATGGCCGGCTTTAATTGGACGAGTGGAAAAGCGCACTCTCTGGAATTGAGTCTTGTATAATGTGGGTAGTTCCTTGGTGGGGAATTGCTTCCATGAGACATGTCCCTGATTCTACTACTTTGAGGGTGCCAAGTCTCACAATGCTGGTCTTCTACTCGCCTGCTCGAGTGATGAGACAGTATGGCTTGAAACAGGATATCCCGGACTATGCTGAAGAGAACCTGAAACCTGTTGCGCTGAATGCCAATCGACTTGAAGTTTGGAGGCGGTATTGGGTCGCCAAACCATTCTTGAGTATCCAGTTCCCACCTGAGTCAGTTACCCTGTCCGCGGGGTACATTGTATGGATGAGAGGCCTAAGCCAGAGGGATATCTCTCCGGACCAGCTAGAGTCCGAGGTTCTAGAGCTAGACGTCCTGCATCAATTGACTATGAGGAAGGTGACGGGAGTGTGGCCCATCCGGTGCTTGACCGTTCGGAGTCCAAAGGAGGTTCGTCATCCTCCCGTCTCGGAAGGCTAGCAAGTTCCTTCTCCCGCCGCTTGGGCAAGGGGAAGATTGATGATTGATTGCGGGAGGAGCCAGGGGATAGTACTCAAGGTGCCAAGACTCGAGAGCATAGTCGCCCGACCCTAGATCTTTGTAGGCTAAATGTGTTTGAAATTGTATTGGAAAGAATTGTGTTTACAATGTGTTTGGAAAATGTGTTTAGAAAATGCGTTTAGGAAGTGAAAAGGCTTTGAACTTTGCTTCACTTGATCCTGACTTTGTATTTGAATTAGCTTTGAAGGCCTTAGAGCCAAATAAAGAGTTATTGTGTTAAATTCCGCTTGAACATGCTTTGCTTTGAATTGGCACATTTGGAATAAAGACAACAACAATTGAGTTTTGAAATTTGATTTGATTTTTAGGATGCCATTAATTGAGGAAATTTTGATTTTTTTTTTGTATTAAAGTGGCCGGGCCTCGAAATGAGGTTGCATACGTGTCCCGTTGGGGAATCAGGCCGGACGTAGTTCTGACTACCTTTCAGGACTTTGAATTGGATTCTTGAATTTGAACAGGAAACTTAGACATAGAACTTCTTGAGTTGATCGAGGTTTGTCAGAGATCGGAATTCTGTTCCATCGACGTCTGTTAGTTCGACTGCTCCCCCGGAGAGGATCTTCTTGACAATGTATGGGCCTGCCCAGTTGGGGTTGACTTTTCCCCTTGGGTCCATGGTGCTTTTGCGAAGGGCTTTCAGGACAAGCTCGCCTTCTTTGATGTTTCGGGTTCTGACCCTTTTGTTGAAATGTCTGGCCACTCGGCGCTGATAGACTTGTACATGGTGAGCGGCTTGAAGCCGACGCTCATCGAGCATGACTAGCTCGTCATATCTTGCTTGCACCCATGCAACTTTTGGGATTTTTCTTTCGAGGACTATCCTCAGAGAAGGTATCTCCATCTCGATAGGTTGTACTGCCTCCATTCCATAGACCAATGAAAATGGAGTTGCACCAGTTGAAGTGCGAATTGAAGTTCGATACCCCCACAATGCGAAATGCAGCTTCTGGGGCCAGTCCTTGTAATTGTTAGTCATTTTCATGATGATAGTCTTGACATTCTTGTTGGCTACTTTGACTGCCCCATTGGTTTGTGGGCGATAAGGCGAAGAGAGAATGTTGAATCTTGTACTTGGTGAATAAATCTTCACACTCTCCTTGAAAATGGGTTCCCTAGTCACTGATGAACTCGTGAGGAACGCCGTATCTGCATATGATGTTTTCTTGTATGAACTGGGCCACTTGCTTGGAACCCAACACTTTGAATGATCTGGCCTCGACCCATTTGGTGAAGTAGTCGATAGCAACTAGTTTGAACTCATGACCCCCGGTGCCTGTTGGAGTGACGTTGCCAATGACGTCGATACCCCAGGCTGAGAATGGCCACGGTGATGATTGAGAGTATAGCAATGATGGGGGAATGTGCTTCAGATTCGCACACTTTTGGCAGGTAGTACATTTCTTGACAAAGAAGTGGCAATCCCGTTCGAGGGTAGTCCAGTAGTATCGAGCCTTGATGATCTTGAGGGCTAACATCTTCCCGTTATGTGGGTGCCACAGATATTAGGTTATGATACATATGACAATACATAAATCATGCGGAAAAACCATAAAGCCAGGAAAGCATATTATTTACACATAATCATTTAGCATAATTTAGGAGCATACACTTTGTAGCGTGCCCTCCCTATCTGCGCCCGAACCGAACAAGAACAAGTCTTTAGGACTCCAAATGTCGTCCCTCCGTAGATAGTCCACAGTACGTCCGGATCCGCCTCAAGATTGACCAACTAGAATCGCCCTTAAGGTGCTAGGAATTTTCGGCTATTGTTGTGCAAGTGTATGGCTGAATTTTCTTTCAAAAACTTACCCTTTGAATACTTCAATCGTATCTGTAAATAATGACCCTAGGCACTTATTTATAGAGGTATGAAAAAGGAACTGGAATCCTATTAGGATACTAATTAATTTAATTAGAATCCTGCTAGGACTCTATTTAAATAAACTTTATCTAATAGTTTTAGGATTTAATCTTTTATCGAATCCCGATAGCTTTAGGATTCGCACACGAGCATCGTACGAGCACCGTACACCCGCGCAGGCCTTGTGGCCCACGCTGAGCGCACAGCGCTCGGCCCATGCTGCTGTCCGCGCGCGTCCATGGCTTCGGCTGGGCCTGGCTTGCGCTGGGCCTGGTCGAGGCTTTGGCGTGTGTTGGTGATGCGCATGGCTTGCTGGGCGATGGCCTGGCTTCGTGTTGGGCCTTCGTCTAGCGAGCCTCGTCCGACGCTAATTCGTACGATACGCTTCCGATTAAATTCCCGATTTCGGAATTCATTTCCGATACGAACAATATTTAATATTTCCGATTCCGGAATTAATTTCCGTTTCGAACAAATATTTAATATTTCTGTTTCCGGAATTATTTTCCGATTCCAATAATATTTCCGATTCTGACAATATTTCCGTTTCCGGCAATATTTCCGATTCCGGCAATATTTCCATTTCCGATAATATTTTCCGATACGTACCATGTTTCCGTTTCCGGCAACATCTACGACTTGGATAATATTTATATTTCCGATACGATCCATATTTCCGTTTCCGGCAATATCATCGTTTCCGGAGTATTCATTTCTTGCTTGTGACGATCTCAACTCCCACTGAAACCAAGATCCGTCGATTCCGAATATCCATAGATGGAGTATTTAATGCCATTAAATACTTGATCCGTTTACGTACTATTTGTGTGACCCTACGGGTTCAGTCAAGAGTAAGCTGTGGATTAATATCATTAATTCCACTTGAACTGAAGCGGCCTCTAGCTAGGCATTCAGCTCACTTGATCTCACTGAATTATTAACTTGTTAATTAATACTAAACCGCATTTATTAGACTTAACATTGAATGCATACTTGGACCAAGGGCATTATTTCCTTCAAAAGACTCCAGCATGTATGTTGTCCATGACTCTTTGAGCTTCATGCTTGTCAACACATCGGAGGTGAGGACCGCCAAGGGACCTTTTGCATAGAATGCCGCCTTCTATGACGAATTTGGCTGATTGTAGTCATAGAGCCCTTTGATTCTTGCTTGAAAAGTACGGGGGATACTCTGAATTTTGCAGGTACCTTTGAATGTCTGTAAACCAAGGTTCATCTCTGTCTTGCTCGACATTGTGAATAGCATGGACATATGCTTCTTCTTGACGTGTTTCAATTGTAAGTGGCATTTCGGCCATGCCATTTGGAATGTTGATCATTGAGGCCAGCTTTGCCAGTGCATCGGCGAATTGATTTTCCTCTCTCGGGAGGTATGTATAGCGAAGCTCTTCGATTTTCTCAGACAGCTGCTCAAGGTAGGACTGGTATGGAGCCAAGCTCTCGCTCCTTACTTTCCATTTTCCGGAAATTTGATTGATGATTAGGGAAGAATCCCCGTATACTCGAAGTTTCTGGACACCCAATGGCGAGGCGGCTTCCAGGCCCATGATGCATGCTTCATATTCTGCCGCATTGTTTTTGACGTTGAATTGCAGTTTTGCTTATATAGGAATGTGAGTGCCGTCTGGGGCTACTATAATTACTCCAACACCACACCCGTTCTGATTCGAAGCACCATCAAAATATATTGACCAACTGTCATCACTGGTCCTTAAGATTTACTCATCGGGTAAGTCGTAATCCTCCTCTTCTGCCTCGACGGGACAGTCGGCTAGGAAGTATTTGAGGTCGAATTCTGCTAGCATAACCAACCACCTGGACAACTGTCCGTTGAGAGCTGGTTTTTCGAATAGATACTTGAGAGGATCCTCTTTGCTGATCACATGTACTGTATGGAAGAGCATATAGTGTCGTAGTTTCTTTGTGGCCCAAACCAAGGCGATGCTGAGTTTCTCGAGCTGAGTGTACTTGGTCTCGTACTCGATCAGTTTTTTGCTTATATAGTATACGGCATTCTCCTTGCCTTCAACTTCCTGGGCGAGCATAGCCCCTACTGCTGAATTTGTGGTTGTGAGGTAGAGCCTGAGGGGAATCCCTGGCATGGCTGACTTTAGTACTAGCGGGATGGAAAGGTAATCCTTGATAGTGTCAAATGCATGCTGACAGTCGTCATCCCACACTTTGGGCTCGCTTTTTTGGAGCTTTCGAAATACCGGTTCACAGATCATTGTGAGTCTTGAAATGAACCTACTGATATATTGTAGTCTGCCGAGAAATCCCCGAATTTCCTTTTCATTCGTTGGTGGTTACATCTCGAGAATTGCTTTGATTTTCGAAGGATCAGCCTCTATGCCCCGAGAGCTGATAATATATCCGAGTAACTTGCCTGACGTTACCCCGAATGCACACTTTTGAGGATTGAGCCTCATGTTGTATTGCCCGAGCCTGTTAAAAAACTTTCGAAGTACTGAGGTATGCTCGTGTCGCTCTTTGGATTTGACAATCATGTCGTCGACATATACCTCAATCTCCCTATGAATCATATCGCTCATGATGGTCGTGGATGTTCTTTGATAGGTTGCTCCTGCGTTCTTCAGTCCGAACGGCATAATTGTGTAGCAATATGTACCCCACTGAGTGATGAAGGTTGTCTTCTCCATGTCCTCCTCTACCATGGGAATCTGATTGTAGCCTGCATACCCGTCCACAAAAGAGAGTAAGGCATGATTTGCGGTGTTGTCGACCAGGATGTCGATGTGGGGTAATGGAAAACCATCCTTAGGGCTGGCCCTGTTAAGATCTCTGTAGTCCACACACATTCGTACTTTGCCGTCTTTCTTTGGAACTGGGATGACATTTGCAATCCATTCTGGATACTTTGCTTCTCGAATAAACCCGGCCTCTAGCTGCTTGGAGACCTCTTCTTGAATTTTGAGGGAAACGTCCGGTTTCATGCGACGGAGTTTCTGCTTGATGGGCTTTGAACTTGGAATAAGGGGAATTCTATGTTGGCCGATGGTTGGATCAACCCCTGGAATATCATGATAGGACCATGCGAAGACGTCTATGTACTCTGAAAGTAGTTTGATAAGATCATCCCGCTCTGCTTGAGAAAGAGTTAAACCAATCTGAACTAGTTTTGAATCACTGTTGTTAGAGAGGTTAGTTTTTTCTGTTTCCTCAATTATGGGCGTCCTGTTTTAATGATTTTCGATAGCTTTTAGAATTTCAAAGTCAGTTTCTTGTGAAGCAAAGTTGTTTGGATTAGGATTGTGTTTTGAATTAGAACTCGAAGAGTAAGTAGAAATTGAAGTGTTATTGAAATCAGCAATCATTACATCGACTGTTTTGACTTAAAGCTCGGCCTTTAGAGGCTCTTAATTGATGCAAGACTCTAGTTCTAGACTCTTAGACTCATTGCTAGACTCGAAAATTGAAAGACAGATTCTGGACTTGGACAAAGACACTAATCGTAAAGATAGTTCTCGGGGTATTCCCAAATATCCACGTCATCGTCATAATCATCATAGACGGGGCTACATGCACAGATCTTCAAGGCTTGATCCCAGACCTGGTCCCACGCGCTGTAAGGAAATGCGGCGAAGCTACCCTTGCATGAAGTGTTGAGCCCTATAAGGAACATTCTCACCATTATTCCCTCTGGCAGCTCTGGCTTGATTGTACGAGCGAAGGTTGCCCATCTGTAGTAGTATTCTTGAATGCACTCATCCTTTTCCTGGCGTACAACCGGCTTTTGTTTGATGAAAGTGTCTCGGAAGCTGGAACCTTTGAGGGAGAGGCAGGCAGGGCCATCCAATATTTCCTCGAACCAAGGTTCTCCGAATAGTAGGTCGAAGTTGGCAGACACATCGACAACTAGGAATTCGGCATTGCTATGATAAGTGTCGAAGGAGAAAACTAGTTCAACGACTCCCAGGACCTTGTATGTGACATCCTGGAGTTTGACAGTTTATTGAGCACTCAGCATGAGATCGTACTCAGAGAACCCCAAAGCCTTCAAGGTGGCGAGAGGGCATATGTTTTCTTGGATGTCGGTGGTTACCCTATGTTCGAGGATCACCCAGTTTTGAGCACTTGAAAGGAGATGGCAAAAAGCTTGGGACCATCAATTCGTAACCTGGCTTGTATATTGTAGAGATTCAATTGCATGGAAATTCCTCTTCCTCATCCTCACAGTCATAGGAGATGGCTTGGACCGAGGGAGTTTGTTTGGCTCTGGGAGGTAGGGGTAAGGTCTTGTTGTCGACCATGTTTTGGATCAAGTGCTTAAGCTTGTAGCAGTCTTCGATGTCATGACCCTTCCCTTGATGGTACTTGCAATGGGCTTCCGCATCCCAGCTCTTGGAACTTTTGTCGACTGGAGGATCGGGTGTTGGACCGATTGGTGTTATGACTTGTTTTGCGACCAGCCGGTCGAATGCCTCGCTGTACGACATCCCGAGGTTTGTAAAGACCCTTTGTGGCCTGCCTTGATAGTTGCGCTGGTTAGCATTGTTCTTGAAATTGTTTGACTTTGGACCTTGAGGAGCCTCTAGGGCGTTGACGTCATGAACTTTGTGTGTTGCTTCAGGTCTCTTGCCCTTCCACTTTTCAGCTTGTGGAGCCGGGTGTGCTGGTGTTTTCATCAGGTCATCTTCTATGGCGACTCCGATGTCGTAAGTTCTCTTGAAGCTTTCCAAGCCTAGGTACTTCATGTGAGTATTGTATTTCGAAAGAAGACCAGCGATAAAGATCTTGACTAGTTCTCTCTCGGAGGGTCGAGTCACCATCTGGGATGCCATTTCTCTCCACCGGTTGAGGTAAGTAGTGAAGCCTTCCTGAGGCCCTTGCTTGAGAACCTCTAGCTCCCTTAGAGTAGTTTGAAGTTGAATGTTGGGCTGATACTGCTCCATGAATGCTCGAGCAACTACTTCCCATGTACATGTTTGATGTTCCTTGAGTGAATAGTACCATTTCTGGCAGACTGGTTGCAGAGACATGGGGAATACCACAAGGTATAGCTCGAGTTCAACCCCCTTGATGGCCATTGTAGCTCTGAAGTTCTTGAGGTGGTATTTAGGATTGTCGGTGGACTTGAACTTTGGAATATCATTGGCGGAGAATTTGTCTGGCAGATTCGCCCTCCCCTTGAGGTTGTCCTCCATTGAGGTGTCAAAATAGTTCTCTTGATTAGTGACCTTACTGACCAGACTCTCGATCTTCTTGGTTAAGTAATCAGTAGGTGCGCCATGTTCCACAACACCCAGTCGGTTGCTTATGTTCTCCACATTGGCGCTGAAGCTGGTGAAAGCCGCTAGGAGTTGAGTGAGTTGATTGGAAGCAGACATTTGGACCGATTCTTGAAAGGGACAAGAAGTTTGATTTGTAGGAGATGAACTGGCTTCTCGTTCGACGCCGGCTATGAGGGAGGCTAGGGCTGATGGAGTTCTTTTCAACCTCTCACCTCTTCGGCGAACCCACAGGATCCTCGAACTCCTATTTAAGACACACCACATGATTTAGAACTTGGACTTCCCGACACATGATATGATATGCATGCAATGAATGAGACCTAGACTTGACTCTAAGTGCCACTCCGGAGAATCAGGATTTCGGAATTTTGTACTTGTATTCGGGATTTGCAACCCGTTGGAAGTGTTTGAGAGGAGCCTTCATTCTTTTGTGGAAGCTGACTCTTTGTACTAGAACTTGGAATATCGAAAGAATATTTCGACCTATTGGACCTTGAACTATTTTAGGGGAATTTCAACCCATTGAGAATTTTGAAATTGGACTTGTACTGGGAGATTGAGTTTTGTATTATTTCAAGGGAGTTTCAACCCGTCAATATTTTAGGGGAATTTCAACCCGTCGGACTTGGAATATTTGAAGGGAATTTCAACCCGATTGAAAGGGAATTGATTTTGTATTATTTCAAAGGAATTTCAACCCGTCAATATTTTAAGGGAATTTCAACTCGTTGATAGGACGTGGAATATTTTAGGGAAGTTTTAACCCAGGAATAAGATGCGAAATTGGAACTTGTACTATTTCAGGGGATTTTCAACCCATTGGAAAGTTGGACTTGTACTATTTCAGAGGATTTTCAACCCGTTGGAAGTATTTGGAAATGGGGTTTGTATTATTTCAGGGGATTTTCAACCCGTTGGAGAATTGGAACTTGTATTATTTCAGGGGATTTTCAACCCATTAGAAAAGAGGGTTTTGAACTTGTATTATTTCAGGGGATTTTCAACCCATAGGAAATGTTTGGAATTTCGAATTTGAGAGCAATGGAAAGCAAGGATTTTTAGCTCGAGAATGAGTTTGAAGTTTGAATTCGATTCGAAGTTTGAACCTTGAAATGGAAAAGACGCGCTTTTGTATATAGGATGTGAAGCTTTGAATAGGGAAAATCCGGCATTATGCCGCCATGGATTTGAGACATTGAATTTGGAAATTTGAAAGTCCGGCATTATGCCGCCGTGGACTTGGAATTTTGAAGTGTTTGAAAATGAGATTGAATGAGGGAGATTATGCCATCATGGATTTGGAATTGGAAACTTTGAATATAGGACTTGAGATTTTACGGTTTGGAATTTTTGAACTTCGAACTTGAGGTTTGAAATATGGGATGGAAAAGTCGGCATTACGACGGTATGAACTTGGAACTTGAAATTTTGAGCATAGGACTTGAAACTCGAAAGATTGACATGGGATTTGAGGTTTTGAAAAGGTTGGCATTACGCCGGTAATGAGTTTAGACATTTGAACTTGAGGTTTTGAGATTGGCAACTTGAGTTTGAAGTTTCAAGACTTGAATGTTTGAACTAGAAAATCCGGCATGACGCCGTTGGATTTGAGTTTTGAACTTGGAATGTGGAATTTTGACTAGAAAATCCGACATTATGACGCCGTTGGATTGAATCTTGACTTGAAACTCGAAACTCAAAATTTGAATTGGAAAATCCGGCATTCTGACGACGTTGGATTTGGATTTGAAAATTGAGGTTTGGACTAGAAAATTTGGACTTGAAACTCGACATTTGGACTAGAAAATTCGGCATTATGATGCCGCTGGATTTGAGTTTGAATTTGAAACTTGAGGTTTGAAATGGAAAATCCGGCATTATGACGCCGTTGGATTTGAACTTTGATTTGAAATTTGAGGTTTGAAATGGAAAATCCGGCATTATGACGTCGTTGGATTGCATTTTGACTTTGAAACTTGGAATTTGGACTCGAAAATCCGGCATTATGACGCCGTTGGATTGAATTTTGAATTTGGCATTTGTGCGTGAGGCGTGTTTGAGGGTTTTGAATCAAATGGAGTGGCACTCCTAAAAGACCTTAAATCGGCGATTTAGATGCATGAGGTTTGAATGATGCTCCTAGGGGTTTGGTTTCCTAATTGGAGGCTAATTGGTTTTGGCAAGCTAGAACTCGAGGTTAGCCATTCACGCGTGCAAAGACGCCCACACAATGCACAAGTAGCACATTGTCACACTAACATGAATATGAATGCGACATGAAAAGTTCTCAACCTAAGGTCGGTCTAAGTTTTGTATGATGCAAGTGGTCGACTTAGGGTGTCAAAAGGTACTTGACTAAGAGATGGATCCGTCGACAACTTGCACATCCGCCTAAGGGACGTGTGTGACGGAAAATGGCCTCCATACTTGACATCGGGAATGTCAAGCAAATGCCAAGTTTCGGTAGGCGCGGAAATGGTCACACACTTTGGTCTGGAACCGTATGGAAAGTCACCATTTCGTTGCCCCCGGGGCTAGCCCGAATGTAGAACACATCCGTTTGGGCAAGGTAGAAATTCATTTTGCATAATATGGTTTTCGAAAAATGCATGAAATGCCTAGAAATTGAAATTTGAAATCGTACTCGAATTTGTATTTGTAAAGCTCATTTTTCGACATTCGTTCACGAGGTTTGGGAGCGTCCTTCCAGATTCAAAAATAGACTGACTCCCAACACGAAAAGTTGAGCAAAAGTGGGAGACAAGCCACTGTGAGCCACTGCCCTGGATGCAGGCAGTGGCTTTGAGCGCAGGTGGCTGCGCCTGGCGCCAATGCTGGCATCCAGTACTTAAGCAGATCAGTGGCTTGCTGCTCGAAATCTGCTCGCTTTTCGAAATTTAAATTAGAAAAGTCCCCAGTGGAGTCGCCGGAATTGTAGGGTTTTTTTTTGAGTATGTATTGCGATTCCCTACAAGGGGGCGGTTTTTAGAAACCATTGTATTTTTGTACCTCGAAGGAGTCGCCACCAAACATTGTTTAAGGTCTTGTTTGGAAAGACCGCAAATGACTCTATTAGGATAAGACTTGAATCTTCGAAACGTATGGGTGAGATCCGGGCACGGGAACGAGATGCTTATTCCGCGAGCTTTAGAAATTATTCGAGTACGTGACATAGCATTTTCGAAAATACCCTAGTTTAGACTATGTGGGTTTGAATTTAGAGCAAATAGAATCTTTACTTGTATGGTGGTCACTTTGCTTTAAAGGTAATTTAAGGGAACCTAAGATCGGTTTGTCCAAGAAATTATCTTTGTTAAGAGTGATGTGACCTTGTATTTTGTTGTATGTAGCATGTGCGGTGATGAAAGCAATAAGGCAAATAAAGCAACATCAAAATAGTAACTAAGTGCGGAATTAGTAAATACAAGACCCCTTAGAGACGGACTAGGGAGTATGTCCACATTTCCTAGAAGGACTAGGCAAGTAAAGATACGGAATTGAAATGCGGAATTGAAAGTGCGATATTGAAATTGCGGAATTGAAAGTGCGATATTGAAATTGCGGAATTGAAAGGTGCATAATTGAAATTGCAATATTGAAAGGTGCATAATTGAAATTGCGATATTGAAATTTGTACTTGGGCACATGAGATTCGAACACCAAGCGGCTCCTTAAAAATAAGTGCGCCCGACACGAATACAAAGCCAAAAATCTCAACTTGGGAGAAGTTGCTCATCCCAAAGTATCCTAGATTTTGCATATAGAACTTGAACTTGAAAGTTTGAATCTTGAAATATTGAACTTGAAACATTTGAACTTGAACTTGAAAATTGAACTTGTACTTGAAATATTGAAACTTAAGAGACTTGAATCTCAAAGATCGGGCGTTTTAATGTTGAAAATGTTAGATCTTTGATGTGCTCTTACTTTGAAAGGATCCTTCTTTAGGGAATTAGTCATGAGCAACCCTAAACATTGTGGGATCTTGAAATTTGAAAACTTGAACTTGTATATTGAAAAATGGAGTCTTGAATCTCAAAAGACTAAACCTTTAAAAGCGAGAAAGGTTTCATGTTTGATTACTCCATACTTGAAAGTGATTCTAGTTCAAAGAAGTGATTGCAAACAACTTTGAACATCCTTGAATCTTGAAGATTTGCATTTTTGTATTTTGAAAAGTTTGGATTTTGGAAAGATGTATGATTGTTGCAAGTGACATTTTTAGTAGTAAAAATGCCATCTTGCTAATCTTTTTTGGAAATAGGAAAATCAAAGAAACATGATTGAATATGGTGGGATTCGGAATTACCTATTTAGGTTTAGGCAAGAATTCCTTTTAGAGCTCCCAATTGCTTAGAACTTGAAGTTTGTATGTGTTTTTGAAGGATTTTTGGACTTGAATTTGAGGCGTAATTTTGTATTACGACGTTGTACATTGAATCTGCCTCCCCGAATGCTTGGAATTAGGGGGTATTTATAGGAAAAATGGCTGGAAAACGCCAGCCATTGCCAGCGCATCACGCCAAACCAGCGCCTAGCGCTGGTGACGTGGCATGAGTGCTGCCAAAACAAGGACGCGGGCTCCGTCCTTGATTTGTCTTGTATTGATGTACCTTCATACGAATAGTACGATGCTTGGCACGTAGTGTTTTCTTGGAGGTTAAGACTTGATTTTGCGTCTAAAAACAAGCCGTTTCGGGTTTTGAATTTCGGTTGTACGGGACGGGGCCCGACTTGCTCGGTTTTGTGGGTCTGCGCCCAAATTTGACTTGCCTTATATAATTTTGAGTGGAAAAGGCTTAGTAAAACCAATGGAATGGTCTACTAGATGAGATTGTACTTGGATTTTGAAATTGGTTTTTGTAAATTGTATTTTGTACCGAGTTCCGAGAGGGGAACGACCTCGGGGATTGCATTTTGGATCTTGTATTTTGGAGATGTTCTTAGCAATTGGGATTTACGCATGGAGTTGCTCCAACCTCCTAGTAAGGATAATGGTATCGTCATCATCCCAGAGGGGAGACACAAATTAGGTGTCTACATCGACCCCGAAAAAATGATTACAACAACAACAACAAAGCCTTAGTCCCAACATGATTTGGGGTCGGCTAACATGAATCGTCGTAGGAGATCGTCAAAAAACAAGGCCGGAAAAACTGATAATCGATTTTAATCCGACGTTGTATGACCCGAACCCGACACCCGGTCGAAAAATAATCAATAACCGAAGTGACCCGACTGAATAATGGTCCAAACCTGATTCTTCGATACCCGACAATGACCTTAACCCGATTTTTACCACATAACCCTATTATGACTTGACCTTTGGAGTAAATATTTTACTCTTGAATATTTTAAGATGAATAAATCAGATATTGATTCGATCTTAACCCGTGTGCGAGAGTGAATCCGACCTAAATTTTAACCGACCCAAATAGTATTTGATCCGAACTTGACCCAAACCCGAGATTAACCGATTCAAACCTGACTATATAAGACCCAACCCAAAATTGAACCCAACCCGAACATGACTCGACCCGAACCCGATTTGTACCCGAAATCGAAAAAAAAAATCCGACATGACCCGACCGAAAACCAACCCCACCGAACGTGACCTGCACCCGAGTGATAAAGTGACCCGACACAACCCGACCTGATCATGACCCGAGACTCGAGATGCATGACCCACCCCAGACCCGACCCGATGACCTGTTTTGACAGCTCTACATGGAGCATAGTAGTTCCAAACGTTTACGAAAGGTCTTGTACGTAGGGCTCTCAAATCGGGTCATCGAATCAGATCGGTTATAAATGGTTCGGGTCGCTTTGAAATCGGCTAATGTCGGGTCAATAATTCTATTTAGGTCAATTCAAATTGGTTCTGATAACTTTGGTTCGGGTGAGGTCGGCTCATAAATTATTTTGGATTGATCTCGGTTTCGGATCGGGTAACTTCGGTTCAGTTCAATCTCGGGTTCGGTTGGAACTAGTTCGGGTTTATAACGGTTTTTTATCGGTTTAATTTGGTTCGAATTGAGTTCGGTTCGGGTGTATGTTGAATTTAGATACAATTGGGTCGATTTACTTCAGGTACGGGTCATGTTGGTATTGGCTAAATCTCGAATTCGATTCAATTATGGGTCGGTGAGTTTCGGGTTCGGGTCAAGTTCTAATAAGACATACTTCGAATTCGAGTCAATTACGGATTGGGTTTGCAGTTCAAGTATAGATCGAGTTAAGTTTTAATCTTATGTTGTATTAATTGAGTGACTCTCGAGTTCGTGATAAAGTCATGTCACTTTATTATTCTATAACTTCAATTCATGCCAAATAAAGATTTTTGAGACTTACGTTGTTTCCAAGTTATTTAATATAAATAGAATATAGAATAAATCTTTATGTATCGAGTTGGATTACATAGTTAATAGTTCAATTCAATTAACTTGAGTTAGAGTAATGACGAGTAATTGAATAGGATTTGGATTAAATCATGTTTGTTTTTTTAACTGCGTCGACTTCTGTTTATCAGGTTAACTCGAGTCGGGTTATTTTCGGATATCGGATTTAATCGGTCGGGTTGACAACAACTCGGTTGAATTCGGATTCGGATAGACCCGATTCGGATTAAATCGGGTATCGGGTGTTATCGAGTCGGTTTGATTGCGGTTGTTACCAGGTAAAATCAGTTTTCGGATAGTTATCAGATCGGATGTGAAGGAAATAATGCCCTTGGTCCAAGTATCCATTCAATGTTAAGTCTAATAAATGCGGTTCAGTATTAATCAACAAGTTAATAATTCAGTGAGATCAAGTGAGCTGAATGCCTAGCTAGAGGCCGCTTCATTTCAAGTGGAATTAATGATATTAATCCACAGCTTACTCTTGACTGAACCCGTAGGGTCACACAAATAGTAGGTAAACGGATCAAGTATTTAATGGCATTAAATACTCTATCTATGGATATTCGGAATCGACGGATCTTGGTTTCAGTGGGAGCAGAGATCGTCACAAGCAAGTGAATACTCCGGAAACGATGATATTGCCGGAAACGGAAATATGGATCGTATCGGAAATATAAATATTATCCAAGTCGTAGATGTTGCCGGAAACGGAAACATGGTACGTATCGGAAAATATTATCGGAAATGGAAATATTGCCGGAATCGGAAATATTGCCGGAAACGGAAATATTGTCAGAATCGGAAATATTATCGGAATCGGAAAATAATTCCGGAAACGGATATATTAAATATTTTTTCGAAACGGAAATTAATTCCGGAATCGAAAATATTAAATATTGTTCGTATCGGAAATGAATTCCGGAACCGGGAATTTAATCGGAAGCGTATCGTACGAATTAGCATCGGACGAGGCCTACCGAACGAGGCCTGCCGGACGAAGGCCCAGCACGAAGCCGGGCCATCTCCCAGCAAGCAAGACGTACGCCTACACGCACAGCCCATGGCAGCGCCAGGCCCACCGCAAGGCAGGCCCAGCGCGCCAAGGCATGGCTGCGTAGCGTGGGCCAAGCGCACGCGCATGGGCGGCCCTCGTGGCTGCCGTGCGTGTGTGTGTTTGTGTCCATGCACAATTCCTAAATCTATTAGGATTTGGTGTATGATTAAATTCCTATTCCTAAAAGGATTATTTAATTAATTAGAGTCCTTGTAGGATTCTATGTTTAATTAAATCGTATCCTACTAGGATTCCAATTCCCTTTCCAAACCTCTATAAATAAAGGCCTAGGGTCATAATTTATGCACATGGGATTGAAGTATTCTAAGGGTAAGTTTTGGAAGAAAAATAAGCCAAACACTTGCAAATACTTAACCGGATTTCCTAGTAACCTTAAGGGCGATTCTAGTTGGTCTAACTTGAGGCGGATCCGGACGTACTAAGGACTATCTACGGAGGGACGACATTTGGAGTCCTAAAGGCTTGTTCTTGTTCGGTTCGTGCGCAGCTAGGGAGGGCACGCTACAAAGTGTATGATCCTAAATTATGCTAAATGATTATGTGTAAATAATATGTTTCCTGGCATTAAGGTTTTTCCGCATGATTTATGTTTTGTCATATGTATCATAACCTAACAGTGGTATCAAGAGCCTCTTATTATTTTCATAATCTAAATTGCATAAACATGGTTAAATATTACAAATTTGCAAGAATTAAAAGGGGTGATTAATTTTCGTAATTGTTAATTAATTGCAAATTGCGTTTATTTAATTATATGTACGCAGTTTTTCGGAAGTTTCTTCGTTACTCATCCAAATCGAGTGATTTTTGTGTCAATTCCGTAGTTTTTGTGCCGAACCCAGAATTCTCAAATTCGAAGCCTAACTATGACTTTTAAGAGGTTTTAGTTTTTCGAACGCAAAATTTCGTAAATTTAAGATGTTAAATTAAATATTTCACTAGTGGAAAAAGGCTTATTTGCATCCCCGCATTTGCCACGCCATTCTGAACATGTGACGCAAATGACAAATTTTAGCATAAAATTTAGTCATTTGCGTCGCAGCTTTGTTAAACTGCGACGCAAATGACTCTAGGATGCCCCCTAGAGTCATTTGCGTCGCAGATTAGTAAAACTGCGACGCAATTAACTCAATCAAGTGCGTCGCAGATTTACTAATCTGCGACGCAAATGAATCTGGGGGGCATCCTAGAGTCATTTGCGTCGCAGTTTAACAAAGCTGCGACGCAAATGTGTTTTGATTTTTTTTTTTCGAATTCGCGCTCAGCTTAATTGCTTAGGAACATTCTGACTTAGGTTAATATTGCTCGACAAACACTAGCTGCTTCCCTCCCAAACGAAACCAACACCAACACTAGCTGCTTTGTTCTCACCGGCGGCTTCACCCTGTTCACTGTCGTCGTTGCCTTCGCCTCCTTCCGTCGTTGCCGCGCCGTTCCTTCGCTGCTTCACTGCTTCACTGCTTCGCCACTTCACTACTTCACTGATTCCTGCCCTTCTTCCTTTTTAGAGCCGCCGCCCACGGCCAAGGAAGTCATCCACGGCACGGCAGCCGCCCACGCCGCCGCCCACTCAGCCGCCCTTGTTCATTGTCGTCTCTCCTCTCTTAGGTATTGAATTTTAGTTTTGATATTTATTGAATTTTAATTGTGCATTTTAATTTTAATTGTGGACATTATAATTGAATTTTAATTATGCATTATAATTGAATTTTAATGGTTGATATTATTTGTTGAATTTTAATTGGGTACATTTTAGGATTTAGGTTTTGTTGAATTTTAGTTGTAGGTTTTGTTGAATTTTAGTTGAATTTTAATTGGGTACATTTTAGGATTTAGGTTTTGTTGAATTTTAGTTGTTAGGTTTTGTTGAATTAAAAGTTATGAAATGAAGTTTTGGGTATGAAATGAATTTAGGTGATATATGAAATCATGTTTTGGGTTTGCTACAAAATTTTGGATTTATAATGATATGAATAGCCTAGTTTATATTCTAACCTTTGACAAAATTTGGTCTAGTGGTTGAAAATGGATCGGAGTTGGATGTATGGTAGTAAACGATTTTCTACAAGGTTCTTACAAGGGATTCAAGAGTTCATTAAGGTTGCATTGAAACATCAATCAGAACATGAATCAAGTTTAATTCTGTGTCCTTGTTGTGATTGCAATAATTCAAGGGGGTATAGGGATATTGATGATATTGTTGATCACATAGTTCGTCGCAGTTTTAAGGGTAACTACACGACGTGGACATGGCATGGTGAGAGCATAGATCATGGGGCAAGTTCTAGTATGCCGAGCTCGAGTCAGCATAATCATTGTAATAATGGTGATGATAATGAAATTGAGGATGATATTGGTGTTGAAAGTGAGGAAGAAGAGGAGAAAGATAGGATAGATGATATGATGCATGATGTGGAAGACCATCATTTCGTTGAGCGTCCCCATATGTATGATAGTATAATCAAAGCTTCCGCAACACCATTATATCCTGGTTCTACACAAACTGTACTTGGTGCCGTCATCGAATATTTCAACTTAAAGGTGGAAAACGGTTGGACCAACAAGAGTTTTTCACAGTTTTTGGAGGCCACGTCTGGTAATCTTCCTGAAGGAAACAAACTTCCAAGGTCTAAAAATGAGGCCCGGAAGCTTATGTGTCCTTTGGGTATGGATTATGAGAAGATACACGCGTGTCCAAATGATTGCGTGTTGTATCGAAAGCAGTATGCAAATCTGCATGAGTGTCCAAGATGCGGATTGTCCCGTTACAAGATCGTGGAGAATGATGCAACATCAACTAAGAAGAAACCTTCTCCGGCTAAGGTGCTTTGGTATCTTCCAATTATACCAAGATTTAAGCGCCTTTTCTCAGAAGAGAAAACTGCAAAACTCTTGAGGTGGCATGCCGAAGGGAGGAAGAAAGATGGGTTAATGAGGCATCCTGCTGATTCTCCACAATGGAGGAACATTGATCGAAAGTACAAGGTCTTTAGGGAAGAAGTTCGGAATCTCAGGCTTGGTCTTTGCACGGATGGAATGAACCCATTTGGGACACTTAGTACCCAATATAGCACTTGGCCGGTTCTTCTCACCATATACAATTTGCCTCCTTGGTTATGCATGAAGCGTAGATACATCATGTTGTCACTCTTAATCTCTGGGCCTAAACAACCCGGAAATGACATAGATGTGTATCTAGAGCCACTCATTGAAGATTTGAAATTGTTGTGGGATGAAGGGGTGTTGATGTTTGATGCATACACCAAAACCAATTTCACTTTACGTGCCATGATTTTTTGTACGATAAATGATTTCCCGGCTTATGGAAATTTGTCAGGGTATTCTGTAAAGGGAAAGAAGGCATGTCCAGTTTGTCATGATGATTTGGTCTCGAGGCGCCTAAAATTTTGTGGGAAAGATGTGTACATGGATTACCGGATGTATCTTCCTGAAGATCACCCATTTCGAAAAGAGAAGGAAGCTTTTAATGGAGAATTGGAGATGAGAGAAGCTCCTGCCCCCTTATGTGCGTGTGAGGTTTATGAACGGGTGAAAGACATTGAGACAGAGTTTGGTAAGCCTTATAAAGGTCAGCCAAGTGGTGGTTACAAGAAGAGGTCTATCTTTTGGGATCTCCCATATTGGAGAGATTTGGAAGTTAGGCATTGTTTGGATGTAATGCATATTGAGAAAAATGTTTGTGATGCCATTGTTGGGACATTGTTGAATATGCAAGGGAAAACGAAGGATGGGCCTAAAGTTAGACAAGATATGGCTGCTATGGGTCGCTCCGAGTTGGCACCTCAAGAAAGGGGAAAACGCTGGTACCTTCCCCCAGCTTGTTTCACCTTGTCTAAAAAGGAGAAAGTTAGCTTTTGTGAGTCTTTGCATGGCTTAAAGGTCCCTGCCGGTTACTCTTCAAATTTTCGTAGACTTGTGTCCATGTCTGACTTGAAATAAGTTGGAATGAAATCTCATGATTGTCACGTGTTGATGCAACAATTGCTGCCGGTTGCAATTCGAGGGATATTGCCGCCACAAGTGAGGTATACCATTACAAGATTGTGTTTCTTTTTCAACACAATTTGTAGCAAGGTGATCAATCCAACAATACTGGATGATTTGCAGGCTGATGTACTTGAGACCATGTGTCGGTTTGAAAAGTATTTTCCGCCATCATTCTTTGACATGATGCCTCATTTGATTATTCATCTTGTTCGTGAAATTAAGCTTTGTGGGCCAGTTTGTATGAGGTACATGTATCCCTTTGAACGGGAAATGGGTACCTTGAAAGATAGAGTGATGAATCCGGCCAAACTTGAAGCTAGTATTGTCCAACGAACCGTCGCGGAGGAAGTTGCTGCATGGGTTTCTCAATATATGGCACGTTTGAAAGAAGTCGGAGTACCAAAGTCTAGACATGATGGGAGACTTGGGGGTCAAGGTACAATTGGCAAGAAAAGGATATCAATCAGTTCTGAAATGATGTGTAAGGTTGAGCTGTTTGTGGTGCAAAGTCTTAGTGAAGTCCATCCATACGTGGCTGAGCACATGAACTTTCTTAGAGAGCAATATCCTTCAAAAAATGGTCCTCAACTGATAAAAGAGCATAATCGTTCATTCCTCACATGGTTCAAACGTCGAGTGATGGATCAATTTTCTGACACGCCTAATGAGGTATCTGACATGGTGAGATGGTTGGCATATGGTCCTAAATGTCAAGTCATATCTTATGAGGGGTATGACATCAATGGCTATTCTTTTTACACGAAGCGACAAGATGACAAAACGACGATGCAAAATAGTGGTGTTACGGCAATATGTTTGTCTTCAGAGTATGCTAGTGTAAAAGATAGAACACTTGTAGATAAGACGAACTCTTACTATGGAGTCATTGAAGAAATATTAGAGTTGGAATATAAGTATTTTAAGATTCCTCTATTCCGGTGCAAGTGGGTTGATATTAGTCGCGGTGTCAAAAAGGATGAACATGGGTACCTGACACTTGTAAACTTTAGTCGAGTTGGGCATCTTGCAGATCCTTTCATATTAGCATCACAGGCAAAACAAATCTTTTACATGGTTGACCCTGCCGATCGTAGTTGGTCAGTTGTTCTGGAAGGCAAAAGAAGAATACTTGGCGTTGAGGATGTAGATGATGAAGAAGAGTATGATGAGCAGTTTAATGAGATTCCACCTTCCTCCTGGCATATCCCTCAAATGATTGACGATGTTGACATGAGTTATACACGCCGAGATCATGATGAAGGATTTTGCGTAATGTTGTGATTCCTCTAATTTCATATATGTTCTTAAATATGAAACCAAGTGTTGAACTTTTCTCAAAACCATTTGATTTCATGTAGGATGAATGGAAAAGGAAACAAGATGAAGGGGAATTTGTTCCCAAAAGTGCACGAGATGATGTCTTATCTCGTGCACTGGGTAAGACTAAAGAAGGGAGACCACTAACATTTGGTGGTGGAGTAGGCATCAAAGCTGTGTGGGGGACCGGAGAGCGGCGTAGCTTTCGACGGTATGGAGATGCGGAGATGGAGGAAATGGAAGCAAGAGTGACCAGAAGGGTCAAAGATGAGACAATACAAGAGATGAACTCCAAGATGGATGCCATGGTCATGGAGAAATTTATCACATTTGCTAAAGAACTTGGTGTCCAAATACCAAGCCATATGAGGATAGACGCAAATGTTCATAGTAGTTGTCGTTCCGGGGGTTTAGATCCATTTGCCGACATTACGGTATGATAATTTGTGTTTTTCAAGTAATTTGTTTCTAGTTAATTCTATTGAACTTTTCTAACATGTTACATTGTATTTGCGTTATTGTTCAAAATAAATAATAAGGAACCTGTCCCGTGCCATCTATACCTGAACATAGGCTCGGAGAAAGTCTTTGTTGCCTATGGTACCATATGTCCAGAGTTGCTCCTTGATCACCACAACGACGTCACGTCCGATAACGTTAAAGTGAGCGTTGATGATTTTGAGCCCGCGTACAAAGAAGCTCCCGTCCCCGTGCCTTCTCAATATATTAAGAAACTTGCTCAAGCTCATGGTACCTTCACTCAGTGGCCAAAGCATTTGGTGTCGCTTACGAATGAGGAGGTAACTAACATATGCATGATAATTTGAAGTAGAACTATTATACCATGTATGCTCACTAATATGTATATCGTTATTTGAAAATCATACCTCAGGTAAACAAGCCTACAAGTAAAGAGCCTAAAGGGAAAGGGAACAAAGGGAAAGAGATAGTGGTTGGGGGAAGTGGAACAAAAGCGTCCAACACTAAATCAAAAACCTATTTCCTTGAAAATTATAAAGTGCAAAATTTGAGTGGTAAGTGCAATGTGATGAAAACTATGATGTTGGGATTAAAAGAAGGGGATCACGTTAAGGTACATTGCACTAAAAGGACATTCAATATGGAAAAGGACTTTGAAATTAGTGTCACCGTTGAAGACACCGATCAACTTCTCTCGGGAGCATGGCTCAATATATCAATAATACAAGTTTTTGTTACGTGAGTTACCTAAATTCATATTTTTCCCCTAAATTTGATTTTTATGATTGTCTTAACGTTCTTACACTCTATATTATAGGGCTTTGAGTGAGTTGTGTTTTCACGATGATTGTCACCCCAATAGTATTGGATTCATGTGCCCGGAGATGATCTCGGCCACCATGTTAAAGTCCGATGCAGATCGAATTCTATTGTACATGACGAGGTCCATGAGTGCACTTAGTTCTAAGACATTCATCTTATGTCCATACTACGAAAAGTATGAAAATTACTTTGAACTTCGTTTTTAATTGATTGTTATAAATTAAAATTTTTTTTTTCTAACTACATACATTTATTGTTTGTATGTAGGAGTCACTGGATGCTTTTAGTTCTTTGCTTGTCTAAACGTGAGGTCTACATATTTGATTCTCAACAGAAGAAGAGAAATTTGATGATTAAGGAGCCACTAAACAAGTAAGTAAAGTATGCATATGAAAATGCCATTTTTGCCTAAATTTTTGCCTAAGGTTCTTTAGTTCAAAGTTGGGTTCGAAAACATCATTTTTGCCTAAAAATGACCTAGAACGACCCAATTAGCCTTAAATGTGAAATAACAGATTGTAAAGAGACTTAGAAAGTTATAACTATGCATATGAGACGTGTAATAAGTTTGAAAACATTCCTTAGGTTCTTTGGTTCAAAGTTGGGTTCGAAAACATCATTTTTGCCTAAAAATGACCTAGGACGACCCAAATAGCCTTAAATGTGAAATAATAGATTGTAAAGGGCCTTAGAAAGTTATCACTATGCATATGAGACGTGTAATAAGTTTGAAAACATTCCTTAGGTTCTTTGGTTCAAAGTTGGGTTCGAAAACATCATTTTTGCCTAAAAATGACCTAGGACGACCCAAATAGCCTTAAATGTGAAATAATAGATTTTAAAGGGCCTTAGAAAGTTATAACTATGCATATGAGACGTGTAATAAGTTTGAAAACATTCCTTAGGTTCTTTGGTTCAAAGTTGGGTTCGAAAACATCATTTTTGCCTAAAAATGACCTAGGACGACCCAAATAGCCTTAAATGTGAAATAATAGATTGTAAAGGGCCTTATAAAGTTATAACTATGCATATGAGACGTGTAATAAGTTTGAAAACATTCCTTAGGTTCTTTGGTTCAAAGTTGGGTTCGAAAACATCATTTTTGCCTAAAAATGACCTAGGACGACCCAATTAGCCTTAAATGTGACTACTACGTATATAATTGCATTTACATGTGTAAACAAAGTATATAATTGCACTTACATGTAAAATATTCTTTGCATTTACATGTGTAAACAAAGTATATATAATTGCATATTTTATCGAATGTGTAGTGCTTTTCGGAGTTCCAAGAGACTAGGTGGACAATCTAAGGGAACTAAATTAACATGGATTCCAGCACAGGTATATATATATATAATTAGTTTATTATTTACCTAAGAAATAAGTTTTTCAAAATTATAACATACAATGTGATAGAAATTTTACTTGTGTTATTTATTTTAATGCATTTAGTGTGCTCAACAACCGGGATCACTAGATTGTGGCTACTACGTCATGCGTTTTATGTACGACATAATAATGAATCATGGTAATAGTCAAGATCTTACTAAGGTATGTTCTCATAAACTACGTACTTTATATAATAAATTGAAGTACACAAAACTATTATATTGATCAATCGTTGATAAATTGAATTATTTACACTTTTTTAGGATTTTTCAAGAACATTTCCTTATTCACCGGAGGAGATTAATGAGGTGAAAGATTTTTGGGCAGATTACTTCATGAACAATGTCGAATTTTTAGCTTAATTTGTAATATGAACTTGATCTCTAGCTAGCTACGTACCTTTGTTGTAATAATTTTATGTTTGTTGTAACATGTTGGTTGATCGATCTATGACGAATTTAATTGCCTTTTATTGGGAACGTTAATTACGTTGTAAACTTTAGTGACAGGTATTAATTATAAATGTATTCCCGGTATTGAGAATGAAGCGTCTAATTTCAAAGACGATCATGTCGGAATTTCCAACTAAAATATTAAAAAACGAATATTTTTTTTTAAAAAAATAAGTCATTTGCAACGCACGTTAGCTCAATGTGCGAGGCAAATGACTTAATTTTTTGGCGCTAAAATTGTCATTTGCGTCGCACATTAAGCTATTGTGCGTGGCAAATGACTTTTTTTTTGCGCCTAAAAGTCATTTGCGTCGCACATTTAGCTAATGTGCGACGCAAATAACTTTTCAGGCATGGTGCTGAAAAGTTATTTGCAACGCACATTAGCTAAATGTGCGACGCAAATGAACCTTATTTGCGTCGCACATTTAGCTAATGTGCGTTGCAAATGACTTTTCAGCACCATGCCTGAAAAGTTATTTGCGTCGCACAATAGCTAATTGTGCGACGCAAATAAGGTTCATTTGCGTCGCACAAATGTGCGACGCAAATGACTTTTAGTCATTTGCGTTGAGAGCTTTTGCTACGCACGATGTGCGACGCAAATGTGCTTAAAAGTGCGATGCAAATGACCCTTTTTCCACTAGTGTTTGCGATTCTTGTTGATAAATCTTGAATTTTTGATTGACCTACTGTATATGTTTAACAAGTTTGAATTCCTAGCCTTGTTAATTATTTTATGTTTAAAATACATTTTTATGTTTAAAATTAGTAAAGCATATGAATTTATTGGTTTAAGTGGGAGCCCTTTTAGTCATAAACTCTTGATTAGGTCTACAAATCCTTAAGGTTAAAACAACTTGATTAGAATTAATAAGGACTGAATAATTTGTAGATTATTGGTGCCCTTGATTAATTGCTGCAAATGTTTATGTGATGCATAATGTGATTTACTAACCAGCTATGTGGGCCATTCATGATAATGAATGGGTGAATGGTATATATTATATATGTACTGTTTTGCAGGTTATGAAGTGACTAGTATGGCCCAAATAGGATAGAAAATATGGTCTGCGTACCATTAATTTGAATGTAATTGGTCTAAAGTACCAAAATTGTTTTTCAATTCAAATATGGTCTGCGTACCATCAAATAGTTGTAATTAGTTAAATTATAGCTTATCCTATTTGAAGAAAATGGTGCCTTCCACGGAGATTTTCGAGACGGACTTTGAAGTTGAAGCTTCAAGATGAAGTCGGGCCATACTAGATCACATTTATCTTATGCATGCTTTAAGTTATTTATTGCTTGAAATATGTCTTAATTATGCATGAGACTGCGGCTTGATTATGTTGCATGATTAAGGATTCTAGTTCACTTAAAATCTAACCAACATAGTAAGAGCCTTAAGTTCCAAACTTAAAAATTGAGTTAAAAGGTGCCATGCCAAAATATACACTTGCTTGGATATCCTTTACATCAATCTAGTAATAGTTTTCGCTCAGCGAGGTGTTACTTATTGGTCCTAAAGGGGCAAGGTACACAAATAATTGTGAGTACATGTTAGTTTTGGTGAAACTCAACGATATAAGTAAGGAGTCCTTTTATGTCGTGGCAAAATCGATAGGTTTACCTAATAAGTTCTTAGACGTACCTATCAACCAAGAATAGTTTCTAGACTATTAGCAAAAGGTTTTTGCTTGCCTAAAATGTTTTAGGATTGAGTCGACAAACTGTGCTTAATTCTTCAATGATTTTAGGGTCTTGGAATCATTTTATTCACACCTGCTGGAACAATAAATTCGAATAAAATGCTAATAACTTGTTTAAATTGCATGATTGCTTTTCAAGTTATTACTCATGATAAATGTTTAGACTTTGCAAGCTTCAATGTACGTTTTAATTATTGTTTATAATTAAATATCTTGCACTACAATAAATCCTTTTAGAAAGGTAACAGTAAATTTCCTCGATTGGTAGTAAATCCAAGAACGATTCACGGAAATGAGAGAAAATGAGCAATTTAAAATGTACGTTTCTTATATCGACTTTTATGGTTGTTTTCGAGTATCAAAATCGAATGGCAAACCAATTGGTGCTTGTGAATTCAAAATACACTGTAGTTTTGAGATCATAAAGCATTAAGTTTAAAACGCTTAGCTTTACCAATGGTTAACAACCTAATATCTTTGTCCATTTAATTCTCGAATGAGTCTAGTCCCTAGACATTCGAATAGATCGATGCTTAGAGAACATTAGAAGCTTCTGGTAAGATCATCTAGTTGAAACAGAATATTCAACATAAATAAAATGGTAAGAACTCTGTTGGAATGACATCGGACATGTCTAACAAAGTATAAAAGTCAACACTATAGAATTCAATTCTTAAGACTATAAGAAAGGGTACAAGAATTAGGAAAACAAGGAACAAATGAAAGAAATTTACGATTCCGTTTCTACCTATAAGTTTATGTTTAAAGAGAAGTGACCTAGCAATCAAACTTCCTTGGTATCATATACCGCTTGAGGTTCTTACTTCGGTAATAACTCAAACAATGGAAGCTAGGCTACACTAATGACCTACAAGTAGGAAATGAAGCATGGCAATGCTACATTAGTTGTAGGGTCATCTAGTTTGTTTTAAGTCCTTTCAAGGCTGGAACTTAATGGCTATTTTGTTCCATAATCAGCATACCTAAAAGTCTGCTTCAAACACAGAAAGACTCACATTCAAGAAAAACAAAAACCATGCATGTTTGTTTGTTTGTTTATTTGAATGAAATGGTCATTTACGGGTTGAGTCAATATGCTTGATTAAAACAAACAACTATTTAACAATAAAAACATTACTAGGTTCAAATCAATCTCTTGAATTTGAGTTCCACTAATCTTTGGCATTATTGCTTAGACCATATTAACAAGTTAACATTCAAAATCTCTTTTTTGATGGAATTTTGAAAGTTGATTGATTTCTAGATCATTCAAGACGAGCTAGTCTTACTTGTTGAAAGTAACAAAAGATATGAACTATTGTTAGAACGCCTAGACGATAGAGTTCAAAGCTAAAGAAAGGTTTTATGACTTTATTATTTCACATGGATTTGAGTAAATATAGGTTTATTTACTCCAATGTGATATAAGTTGAATCTGTTTGGCTAGTTCAAAGATTCAGAAGTATAAAATCCACTTGGCAAGAAATCATAAAGATCTAGGTTAGATCATGTTGATGATTACTTGAGACCAAATAAGATCATCAATGATTGTGTGTTGTAATTTCACAATCTAGGTCCATAAGATATGGCATATCTTAGTTGGAATAATCGAAGTCAATTAGTACTTGATTCGATTAATGATGAATCATAAAGACTTTTCCTATAATTTCTAAACAAAATGCTCAACTACCACCAAACTAAACCAAATTTGTCAAAGTTATTGAAAAGTAATTTTAGAATATCTTTTCATAATATATCTAAAGAGTTCCTAAACTCAGTGGGAGCTTAGTGTTTGTTATTCAACAAACTAAGGCCCAAGTATAGATATATGTTTCATTGTGATTTATTCAAATGAGACACAAGTGTATTGTTTCTACCACGAATTTTTGAGAACATAATGTTTGTTTGTTCGAAATAATGTCCTTTTGGAGATTCGTTTCCAAAATGACAAGTGGGAGAAAATAGACCTCGAAAGTCCTCGAGGCGAACAACAAACATAAACGGATATTCCGGAGGCTTTTCGAAGTGCTTCAGAAAATCCGAACTTATTCTTTTATGACTTTAGAAGTGGCTTTAAAGAATAGACATCTCTTAGAAGACATTTACGAGTGCTTTAAGGAGAACGGAACATTAAAAGGACTTTTAAGTGGCTATTGATATTCTATTGTTTGACGTTCTATACCAAGTAGGCATTGTGAGGGGGTCGAAAAAGCACGAGGCTAATGCGTGACCTCGTCCCTCGTGGGTGTGACGATTCTTTTTATTCAATCAAGTGTAATTGGATTTCCTGTGAGTTTACACCCAATTGACTAGTAATATAGGAGTCGCCATTCAGTTTTTAACGACAATGAGAAAAACTGACAAAACCCGGTTATCGTGACATAAAGGGAGTGCAATTATGTTTGACCACGACGGCCGTAGGTTCCCTTGTAATCCCTGGTGTGGGGATCTCTCAATATACACCCGCAAGGTAGAGATTGAGGGTTCGGGGGACTGTAACTACCGAGAGGAGTACTTCGCTCGTCGAAAACTCCAGAGGCAGGATATCCTTACTAGCTCAGCATAAATAATTGAAGGGACATGCGTTAACTATTAAACTAATCTGAGTTGATTTTAGCAATATGCAACATATAATACTAATTCGATCGTGATTATCTGATTTAAATAGCATTAAGGGACCTAGCATGATAATCCGATTTCCCAAAAATATTATATTTATTAGGCGTGAGAGAACAATCAGATTAGGTTAGTTTAACAGTTCATAAAAAGGGCGAGGAAAGCAGTTAAATCATCGAAAAGGGACACATTACGACGCACCCTTGAGAGGTGCGTCACGGTTCTCAGAAAACTAACCACTTTGACTTTGCTATTTCTCCTTTTTATTTAACGAATCTCAATTATGGGACAGGATACGTGCTGTTCGATTTATGGATCAATTGCGACAGAACGCGTGAACGGTTTCGCAGCGTGAGGCTTAGGCTAAGGGTTGGAGTCAATACTCAGAATATAATTATGTGTTATTGTGTGTTCTTTTCACGTCGAATTTAGGGGTCTAATTATAGGAAAGAGTTCGTGGAAAGATAGAATTGCAGAGTTCTAATCCACAAAGAATTAGGAAAAAACACGTACCCAGGTATTTTCAGCGCCCAGGCCTGGGCGCCGAAGATTTCGGCGCCCAGAGCCAGGCGTTGAAAATAGGGTCTGGGCTATTTTCGTTAGTCAGATTCGGATTCCTGAAATCCGTAGAGTTTGAGATTAATTCGAGTCTTTTAGCGCGTATCAATTTTAAGACGGAATGCGTCTGGGCCCGTTACGAACTCTAGGCTCGTTAGGATTTTAATTAATACGTAACTCTTATTTCTGAATCTTATTAGGAATAGGATTCTTGCAGTTTTCTATCTCATTTAGGATTTATGTTGGAGTGCAACACCTAATTCTGACAGGTTTCTATCCTTTATGATTTGCCACTTTTAGAAGCTACCTTTTACGGCAGTTACTATTTTTAGCAGGTTTCCATAAATAGCAGGTTTCGGGTGAAATGAAATGGGGAATCGAGATTCATTTATTTTATAGGAGATGCGTTGTCAAGTGGAGATTTATGCTTTCATCATCGAACCTTTCCCTTTCGGGAATGGGGACAAAAGTAGGTGTCTACAGTTAGCCCCCACTTTGACTGAGTCTTGGAGTAAGACGATGGTCAAAGTATTAGACGGAGTGCGTCACGCAAGCCATGGTATACGTGACCTGTTTTGCGAGGGTCTCACGAGCCCCCGAGTGATAACATTTGACTTAAGGGTCATCACTTGAAGTGTCGACACATCCCTCACGTGTCATTGGGATTTGTCAACTGATAGTATAGAAACTTCCTCACTTTGTCATTGGAAGGATTTAAAGGTGCGTAGAAACTCCCTCACCTTGTCATTGGGAGTAGCTACAGATGTTTTCGAAATCAAAGCTATAAAGTGTAATTGGGCCTGGCCAAGCCCAATCACGAGGTAAAAGTGTTTTTAAAGATTCTCATTTTCAAGGCTAGTTAAACGAGAAAACCCCCTTGTTTTTACAGGACGTAAAACGAAGGAAAATCCAGCACCCTTGTTTTTATAGGACGTAAAACGAAGGAAAATCCAGCACCCTTGTTTTTATAGGTCGTAAAACGAAGGAAAATCCAGCAAAAGTTATCGCTGCAGCGACTAAGGACCTGCGCGGTTTAATGGCGCAGACCCCGCCGGCTAAAGATGGCGAGCCTGTCCGCTATGGGTGGACACCCCGTCCGATAGAAGTGGACGAATCTGTTTTTTGAAATTTGAAAATAAGGACCTACGCGGTTTGTGACGTAGACCCCGCCAGCTAAAAATGGCGAACCTTGTCCGCTAAGGGTGGACACCCCGTCCGATAGAAGTGGACGAATCTATTTTGAAATTTTTTTTGCTTTTTTGAAAATAAGGACCTACGCGGTTTGTGACGTAGACCCCGCCGGCTGAAGATGGCGAGCCTGTTTTAATTTTGAAGACTTTATTTTTTTTCGAAAACTGAGGACCTGCGCGCTAGTGACGCAGACCCCGCCCGCTGAGGGTGGGCGAGCCCATTTTGAATTTCTTATTTTGCCTATGTAGAAGGGCTTTTGTGATCACAACCTGTTGGTGGGTCGTAATATTTCCTGATTAGATGTGTCCTATAAGTGGGTTCACACTGTGTATATTTTTGTTTAACGATATATATATATATATATATATATATATATATATATATATATATATATATATATATATATATATATATATATATATATATATATATATATATATATATATATATATATATATATATATATATATATATATATATATATATATATATATATATATATATATATATATATATATATATATATATATATATATATATATATATATAGACCTGTCAAAAATCCACCCGACCCGAAAACCGACCCGAACCCGACCCGAAAATACTGGGTCCTGAACAAGGTTTTGTGACCCGTAACCCGATTTTATCCGAACCCGAGCAACCCGAAAAGTAATGGGTCAAAACCCGACCGAACCCGTTTTGGACCCGACTGATTGAAAATTATTATATTTATAGTAGTAAATGAGATTATGAGAAAATTTAAGCATAATAAACTTGTTATTTTCATTATTGTTGTGTATAATATGATTTTAATTTGAATTATACGTCATTTTATGGTTTAATTTTACTAATATAAACTTGTGTAGAAAAATTTGATAATTTGTGCCCATATTTTGTATATTTATCACCTAAATTAATGAAAATATAATGCGCGTTTTAAAATCACTCAACCCGTTGGGTCGACCCGAACCCGAAAGTTCTGGGTCTTGAACAAGCATTTGTAAACCCGAACCCGAAAGTGACCGACCCGATTAAACCCGAACCCGAAAATAATTATTTACAACCCGACCCGACCGACCCGTTTGACAGGTCTATATATATATATATATATATATATATATATATATATATATATATATATATATATTTAATACCGTTTTTTTTTTTGGGAAAGAAATATCAAGATAACGGATATCTCACACAAAATAGGGGAGTACGCGTGCCCGACAGCGAATATTCGCTGTCTGGGAAGCATTTTCAGCGCCCAACTGTGGGCGCTTGAATTTCTAACGCCCAGAGCTGGGCGTTGAAAATGCGAAGGGGGGGGCTGGTCTTTAAATACGCGGACCGTCTCCTTCCTTTCCCATTTCCACCATTTTCGCTCAACCCTTCACTTCTTTCGACTGATTTTTGCTCGTTTTCTTCACTTTTCTTCACGAATTCTACTCCAAATCACTTCCTAATCTTCCCAATGTAAGTAATTTTCAGTAATTTTGAGCTTTTTTTGTCAATTTCAGTATTTTTGTCAAGTATTTTTGTGCATGAAATTGATTTGGGGTTTTTTGATTGTGCCCCTTTCCTTCAATTAGATAGTTGAAAATGTTCCACATAACATGTTAATTAGTTTGTGCATGTTAATTTTTGCAAGTATGTTGATTTTTGTTGAATTTGGGCATTTTCATGCTAGCCCCCAAGTATACCTACGACCCTAGTATTTTCTTATAATGTAGGTGTTCTTGGTATATTGCTTGCGTTCCTCATAATTCATGGGTGACAAATCATGGAAGAATTTTGATTTTGCTGGAGTTAATTTTTACTTAGGGAATTTTTGCTAAGTATGAACTTAGTATCATGTTTTAGGGAACAAAAATTGTATGACTCCATTTCATGAGTGAAATGCACTCTTTTTTAGGGATCGGTGTGAGTGCCGATTTTGTCAAAGGTATAATGCCTTGTTGTATTGTTGATCAGCATGTCTGACGAGTCGTCACCCCCTCCTAGCGGCCACGAGGAGCGTGGCATGACGGGTCAGTCTACTGGCGCGGGTCCCCTATGGGTGGGCCTTGAGCTCTACGACGGTCGTGATCTGCACTACGACCTAGAGCACCACGTGACTTCCCGCCTTCACGCGAGGAGAGAGACTACGGTTCGCGGCTATGGCGCAGCGACGAGTGAGACCGTTTTTAGCTACCTGAGCTCGGAAGCCCAGGCCTTGGTGAGGGCGAGTTCACTGTTTCCGGTGGTTGAGACCTTCTAGGAGATACTGCTGCTTAACATCTCCCTGTCCTTTCTGCGGTTGTTCATGAGGTGGTGGTGGGATACCACCAACACCTTCCATTTTCCTTGGGGCGAGATGACGATCACTCATGAGGACTACACGGCTTTGACGGGCTTGACCTTTACAGGGAACCCCGTTCGTCTGAGGTCGGATGGCCCATCGCCGACTGTTGCTGAGGGTACCAGGCTCCTGGGGTCGTGGATGGGTAGTAGATTACCTTCGTACCAGCCCCGTGGGATACCTTTCGCTGACCTGATGTGGGCTTTAGAGCATGGGGTAGTGGAGTCGCCTTCGAGACAGGCTCGGCTGTTCTACCTCCATTTTATTACTTCCACTTTTCTATCGGGTCCGACTGACACCTTTGACCCGAGGTGGATAGGCATGGTGGAGGACGTGTCTACACTGGGTGACTATCGCTGGGGCGATTTGGGCTATGCGACGCTTGTCGGCCACATGAGTTTGTCGGTGCGCGACTCGGACCCGAGCAGACGTCACTTTGTGATTACATTAGCGGGAGTGCCGCGTTTGATCGAGGTATGTGCCTAGACTTTCTTTTGTTTTCTCGCTTTTACCGGGCCTCTTTTTTTTAAATGTTTTATTGTCCTTTCTTTTTGCAGCTGTGGGCCTTTGAGCACTTATCTTGGCTGGCTCCCCGAAAGGGGCAGAGGCCTTTGGAGTTCCCTGCCGGTCGCTGTTGGGGTTGGAAGAAGAAGCTGACAGTGCGTCCACCGCCCGATACCGTGTGGGATCTTATCCGGGACGGAAACCCTGAGCATGTACAGAATCTTATCCTCTATCTCGTATTTCGTCATTCTTTTTATTTTCTATGTGCGAGATCTGACTGTGTTTGTACAAAAACAAGTGATTTGGACCCCATGGCTCTCTTTTAGGGGTACCCATGCTTCGGTCAGGGATAGTTATGCCCTGAGCCAGATACGGGTCTTGTTCGTTGGCCGCCGGGACCCTGTCTGGTACCTGGGAGAGCGGGTACGTATGCAGACGGTCGGGGCTTTTTCGGTGCCTAGGCCTCCGCCTGCGACCATGCTGTCTACTCGCTCGATAGGCGAGTCGTGGAGGGTCCACTCAAAGACTGGCGTGCCGGCGACGGAGTTGGTGATAGAGGGAGCTAGCGATTACCAGTTTATCCAGGATTCTCTTCGTCTCCCGGAGCCTGGCGCTGTAAGTTGCCTTCTCTCTTCGCATTGATTTTAGTGTTTTCATGCTCGTGCCCATGTGTTTATGCCTACTGTTTTTTGTGCAGGAGTGTCCTGACCCTTCGTTGGGGGGATGGGTGCTTCCCGATGCTCGGATATCGTATACCGGAGAGAGTGGATCCGAGATTGTGGAGACTTTCCCGGAAGACCGGGTTTTCCATGCTCCGCTCCCTGAGGGAGTACAGGCGGTATGCACCTTTTATTTGTGCACTCTTCTTATATTTTTTCTCTCTTTTTTTTACTAACATTCCTGTTTCAGGTTCCGACCCGTACGGCCAACGCGATGGTGGGGGTGATCAACCGGTTGAAGTCCGCGTTGGTTCGAGCCCGGTCTGCACTTTCTTGCAGGAGCCCCCACTCTACTCGGGTAATGTGCCCTCTTTTTTTTCTTTTGATCTGTACCTTTTGTTTGGCTTTCGGTTACTCACTCTCTTTTTTGTCTTTTCATGTAGACGGGTGCTGGACGCGCCGGGGCCGACGACGCGGGTCCCTCGGGCGGGGGACACAGTCGTGAGAGAGAGAGGGCACGGCACTCGCCCCTACAACATCGCCGTTCTGACGTGGGGGTGAGTTCTTCCGGGGAGAGGTCCGAGCCGGAGCGTAGGCGACGTTCCGTGTCGGTGGCCCGAGAGCCTAGCCCCGAGTTGCAGTCACAACCTCATTTTTGGGGTGACTCTGGCTGGGGGCCCTCATACCACGGGGAGTGGAGTGGATGGACCGGCGAGGCTTGGAGACATGGAGCCGATGACGAGTCTTAGGCTTACCTCCTGTTTTGTACATATTCATTCTTGTATTCCGCATGTATATATATATTTTTTGCGATTTTTGGTGCAAGAATGTTGTGAGCCTTCTGTGGGCTTTGTTTTAACATTTTATAGCAATATTAGCTTTCTAAACCAACGACGAATTTTGAAAAGGGAAAGACTTTCGTAAAAATAATGAGTTCATACAAGAGTGCACACATATTTTTAGACTAACCGACTACTTGGGGTATTACATATGCATGTTCACTATTTTTTTTGTTTTTTGCCGACTCGTGCCATACTCCTTTGTTAGGCTTGTTCGCCAAAATTCTTGTGGCTTTGTTTTTTCATTCTATTTGGTCTTGCCCGTGCATGGGTTAGGGTAGAGTGCCCTTTGCAATATCTTTTCTTCTTGATGCGTTGCATGACTTTATTATTTTTTAATTTTTATTGGACCGAATCCTTGAGAAGGATTGCCTACGTATCTTGTCAGAATCAGGTCGCGCGTAGTTCTAGCTTTTGAGAAATTTTTGAAAGGGTGTTCATTACACGTCTGCTTCCCCCCAAGTGTTCGTGGTTCTTTTGAGGGTTAGAAAAAGGAGTGCGAACACTTGCAGAAGCGGGAGGGTAGGTGGCAAGAGAGTATGACGCCCGATCAAGGGCGAAGGAATTATCGGCGCCCAGGCCTGGGCGTGAAAAATAACAGCGCCCAGTCCTGGGCGTTGAAGTTTTGTCCTTCGCTTTTTGTACTTTATCGAGTTTTATGCCGTTTGCTTAGAGTAATGCGCAGAATGTTTGCTTATGAGTCTTAATGTGTTTTATTAGATGCCTTAACTCCGGACTGAATTTTATTAAATATGGTACTTTTTCAATTGGTCTAAGTTCGTGAGGTTAGCGAATTCCGCTCCATCTATGTCAGCTAGTTGGACTGCTCCACCAGGTAGGATGGTCTTTACAAAATACGGTCCTGTCCAGTTAGGCCGGAATTTTCCTCGAGGGTCCGTAGTAGGTGCGCGGACTTCTTTTAATACAAAATCGCCTTCTTTGATATTTCGAGGTTTGACTCTTTTGTTGAATTTCCTTGCGATGCGCTTTTGATACACTTGCACGTGATGTAGAGCTCTTAACCTCCGTTCGTCTAAAAGGACGAGCTCGTCGTACCTAGCTTGAACCCAATCAGCTTCGGGTAGCTTGCTTTCTAGGACGATCCGAAGGGAGGGGATTTCCAACTCGACCGGTTGAACTGCTTCCATTCCGTATACCAAGGAGTAGGGTGTTACTCCAATGGAGGTGCGGATTGAGGTTCGATAGCCCCATAATGCGAAGTGTAATTTGTTGGGCCAATCCTTATAATTTTCGGCCATTTTTTCGATTATGACTTTAATATTTTTGTTGGCCGCCTCTACCGCGCCGTTCATTTGCGGCCTGTAGGGAGAGGATTTATGGTGTTTGACATGATATTTTTCGAGCAGGTCTTGGACTTCGGCCCTGAAGTGGGAACCTTGGTCACTTATGATTTCATGTGGAACCCCGTATCGACAGAATATGTTCTTTTCTAGGAATCAAGCGACATGTTTGGCCGTTAATTTTGCATAGGAGACTGCCTCTACCCATTTAGTGAAGTAATCAATTGCGACTAAAACGTACTCGTGTCCCCCTACGCCTGTTGGTGTTACCTTGCCGATTATATCTATACCCCAGGTGGAAAAGGGCCATGGAGAAGTGAAGGTTTATAGTTCTGAGGGAGGCAAATGGTTAAGGTTACTGAAGAATTGGCATTTTGGGCAAGTTTTTACAAAGTGATGACAATCAGTTTCCATAGTGGTCCAATAGTACCCTGAGCGGGATATTTTTCGGGATAACATTTTTCCGTTCATATGGGGTCCGCACACGCCGTTATGGTATTCTTCCATTAGTCTTTGGGCTTGGTTTTGATGGACACAAAGTAACTTGATTTTATTCGGCGTGTATTTGTACAGTTCTCCCAGAATTATGCTATATTGTGAAGCGAGGAGGCGTAGGGCCTTTTGTGCTCGCGGGGAAGTGTTTGGGGGGAATTCCCCACTTGTTTTGTAACGAAGGATGTCCGTGTACCATGGTTCTTCTTCGGTGTTTTCAGGTTCGGAGTCTATGGCACAACAATAAGCCGGCTCTTTCCTTCGCTCGACCAGAAGGGTCATTCCGTCCCATTCATTCAGGATGTTGAGCATTGAAGCTAGCTTCGCTAGTGCATCCGCGAATTGGTTGTCGTCTCTTGGCAAGTACGTATACTCGATTTTTTCAAATTGCTCGACTATTTGGTCTAAGTGAGCTTGATATTTTGAGAGACTAGTGCTTCGGACCTTCCATCTTTTGGATATATGGTTGATTATTAGGGAAGAATCCCCGAAGACTTGTAGATGTTTGACTCCGAGGCTAACTGCGGCCTCTAGCCCAACTATGCAGGCCTCGTATTCGGCGGCATTGTTTGTGGCCTCGAAGTCAAGTTTGACGGAAATTGGTATATGGGCTCCTTCAAACTGACTAGGAGAACTCCGACGCCGCATCCTTTTTGGTTGGACGCGCCATCGAAGTATAGTGTCCAATAGTCGTCTCGTATCATCAGAAGTTCCTCGTCGGGGAGGAGGTAAGCTTCCGTGATTTCCTCATTCGTGGCATGCTCGGCCAGGAATTCGGCTACCGCTCTTCCTTTTATTGTTTTTTCCGGCATGAATTTTAGGTCGAATTCCGAGAGCATGACTAGCCACCTGGACAGGCGACCATTTAGGGCGGGCTTTTCGAACATGTATTTTAAGGGATCTAGTTGTGACACTATATGAACAGTGTGGGCCAATAGGTAATGTCTGAGTTTTTTGGATGCCCAGACGAGGGCGAGACAGGTTTTCTCAAGTTCTGTGTATCTCGTCTCGTACTGTATGAACTTCTTGCTCAAGTAGTAAATGGCTCGCTCGGATCCATGTACACACTGTGAGAGCATAGCTCCTGCTGCAGTATCCGTGACGGTTAGGTATAGGCGTAAAGGGATTCCAGGCAAAGGCGGGGAGAGGACGGGTGGTTTGCTTAGGTATTCTTTGATTTTATCGAAGGCAGTTTGGCATTGTTCATCCCATTCGATCTTTTCTTCTTTTCTTAATTTTTTGAATATTGGCTCACAAGTCATAGTAAGCTTGGAAATGAACCTACTAATGTATTCCAGCTTTCCTAGGAAACCCCTTATCTGTTTTTCAGTTTTTGGTGGGGGCATTTCGGTAATGGATTTGATCTTAGATGGGTCAATCTCGATTCCTCGCGTACTAATAACATATCCTAGCAATTTTCCCGAGGTTACCCCGAACACACATTTTTGTGGATTTAGTGTCATGTTATATTTCAAGATTCGGGTGAAGAACTTTTTAAGTGCCAGGAGGTGACCGTGTCGGTCTTTAGATTTGACGATCATGTCGTCCACATAGACCTCGATTTCTTTGTGTATCATGTCATGGAGTAACGTGGTGGCTGTTCTTTGATAGGTGGCCCCGCGTTTTTCAAACCAAAAGGCATTACAGTGTAACAATATGTTCCCCAAGGGGTAATGAAAGTTGTTTTTTCCATGTCTTCTTCTGCCATGAGTATTTGGTTATATCCGGCGTACCCGTCCATAAAGGAGAGGAGCGCGTGCTCTGCGGTGTTGTCTACTAGTATGGTAATGTGAGGTAGAGGGAAGTCATCTTTAGGACTGGCTTTGTTGAGGTCTCGAAAGGCTACGCACATTCGCACTCGTCCATCTTTTTTAGCTACGGGGACAATATTGGCCACCCATTCTGGGTAGTTGGAGACTTTTATAAAGCCGGCGTCTAATTGTTTAGTGACTTCTTCTTTTATTTTCGAGGCTATCTCTGGTTTGAGCCGCCGTAGCTTTTGTTTTACTGGCGTCATTTTGGGATCTAGCGGAATTTTATGCTTAGCGATTTCTCAATCTATTCCTGGCATGTCTTTGTAGGACCAAGCAAAGACACCCTCGAATTCCCGCAAAGTGGATATTAGATCGGCCTTTTCAGTGGGAGTTAAGGTGAGGCCAATTTTAATAATTTTAGGATTTTCTTCTGTTCCAATATTTACCGATTATGTGTCCTCAATTATAGGAGTTTTGAGTTCTTGTTCACTTACATCTTTTATTAGTTCGGTATATTCCTCTTCTGGCTCTTTTTCGTGCTCATTAGTGGCGAGACATTCTGCATTATTACTCGGATTTTTAAGCGGCACATACTCCAAAGTTTTGTTTATCTTATTAAAGTCATGAAGCATTACATCAAAAAGATCCCCCGGAGGAGAGATTTCCGGGTCTAAACTATTTTTGGGAGGGGTTACAATTTTGCTAGGTTAGGACTCGGAGTCAGACTCGGATTCAGACTCTAATTCTTCGTACATCGGACCCTCTCCCGCAGATATCTTGAACTTCATCCCACGAGCATTAGTCCATTTGAAAGTCTTGCGCCACCCTCGTTGGATTTGGTCATCTTTTGAGTGTGATGGAGCGATCAATTTAGTAGGATCGAACACTTCATCTTAGAGAGCTAACACCATAATTTCTGTTTCTTTCTTCGCTCTTTTCTTTTCTAACCTAAACAATAGCCCGAAAGCGTGTGAGTTGGGGAGCGTTTTTGGCATAGCATGGTTCTTTGGGGCGAGTGGCCTTTGAGAACGTAAAGGGTCGTGTCCCAGAGCATGCATCTCTTGGGTTTGTGCGACCTCTAGGTATAGATGTTCGGGATATGCTTCTTCCATCGCGTTCCTTGATGGCTATCATGGGCAAGTACTCAGGGGCCCTGCATTATTGTTGTGGAGTAGGAGACACATTAGTTTGTTTCGTGAGTCGGTTTTTTAGACATTCTATGACTACCCTTAAGTCGGACTAGTATATTTGGACTGCTATGTGTGCACTTTGAACTCTTTATGTTTTCGAAAATCTCTGCCCGTGTGACATTTATGATTATTTGCATGGTCGACTTTTAGTGTCGAGCATTACCGTCGTAGGAGGCCTAACAACGACGCAAAGAGTTATTAATTTTTTCGCGAGTCGCTTTTGAAATCGAGTGCTTTTCTTACGCCCTCGTAGCAATTCTTTTTATGAACATTTTTTGTGCTACGTATTTTCCTTTCGCGCGGCTACCGAGGCTGCTGCGCTTGACCAGAAGACCAAGCAGCAACTTCAGCTCCCAGCGAGGGGCGTGAGAAATTCTGGCGCCCAGCCAAGGGCGTTGAAAATGCGTCCCTGGCTGGTTCTCGTTTTCTGTCTTCTGTTTATGCGACTTTGATTTGCGTGCTTTCTTAATAACGTCCTTTACGCGTAACAGCGTTTGTGGGATTCGTTACAGGCCATCCCGAGCGTCGCTTATTTTTGTGGCGATCATTCGGGTTTGCGGAACATGTGTTTCGGTATAACTCTTTGGCAAATTAGTCTATGAATGTTTGGGCAATTTTTAAGGTCGTTGGTTTTCTAGGATAGTTTGTCACACACAATCACATATTTCGGTACACATAACTACATTACAAACATGGATTCGAAAATTAAATATGCCACGTAGTTTATGATAGGCTTCTATGGGTAGTTTATTTACGCCTGGCTCGGTACCGCTTCTATCGTAGATCCAACACATGCCCCGGTCGAGGTAGTGTCTTCAACAGACGAATTTAGCTCAAGAGGCCAACCCGCAAGTGCAAGCCAAGGGGGCATGCAGGCGAGAGGGACCTAATGAGCGAGCGATTAGGTTCGGGATAGGTGTACTACCTGCACAAGTACCGAGTGGGAAACATGCGCGGCGTATGCACCCCCCTATTGGTGGAAAAAGGTATCCTTAGTCCCAACTCCCGAGGGAACCGAGATTCGTTATGCGGTTCTGCCCGTTCACATTAATATGCTGATTTTCAAGTCGTCCCAACTTGATGGGGAAATAAACGCGGGGTAGGATCGTTTCACCCTTCGGCTATTTTGATTACCTACAAGCACGAGTATTTCCTTCACTATCCCCAGTGGAGTCGCCACTGTGAGGGGGTCGAAAAAGCACGAGGCTAATGCGTGACCTCGTCCCTCGTGGGTGTGACGATTCTTTTTATTCAATGAAGTGTAATTGGATTTCCTGTGAGTTTGCACCCAATTGACTAGTAATATAGGAGACGCCATTCAGTTTTTAACGACAATGAGAAAAACTGACAAAACCCGGTTATCGTGACATAAAGGGAGTGCAATTATGTTTGACCACGACGCCCGTAGGTTCCCTTGTGATCCATGGTGTGGGGATCTCTCAATATACACCCGCAAGGTTGAGATTGAGGGTTCGGGGGACTGTAACTACCGAGAGGAGTACTTCGCTCGTCGAAAACTCCAGAGGCAGGATATCCTTACTAGCTCAGCATAAATAATTGAAGGGACATGCGTTAACTATTAAACTAATCTGAGTTGATTTTAGCAATATGCAACATATAATACTAATTCGATCGTGATTATCTGATTTAAATAGCATTAAGGGACCTAGCATGATAATCCGATTTCCCAAAAATATTATATTTATTAGGCGTGAGAGAACAATCAGATTAGGTTAGTTTAACAGTTCATAAAAAGGGCGAGGAAAGCAGTTAAATCATCGAAAAGGGACACATTACGACGCACCCTTGAGAGGTGCGTCACGGTTCTCAGAAAACTAACCACTTTGACTTTGCTATTTCTCCTTTTTATTTAACGAATCTCAATTATGGGACAGGATACGTTCTGTTCGATTTATGGATCAATTGCGACAGAACGCGTGAACGGTTTCGCAGCGTGAGGCTTAGGCTAAGGGTTGGAGTCAATACTCAGAATATAATTATGTGTTGTTGTGTGTTCTTTTCACGTCGAATTTAGGGGTCTATTTATAGGGAAGAGTTCGTGGAAAGATAGAATTGCAGAGTTCTAATCCACAAAGAATTAGGAAAAAACACGTACCCAGGTATTTTCAGCGCCCAGGCCTGGGCGCCGAAGATTTCGGCGCCCAGAGCCAGGCGTTGAAAATAGGGTCTGGGCTGTTTTCGTTAGTCAGATTCGGATTCCTGAAATCCGTAGAGTTTGAGATTAATTCGAGTCTTTTAGCGCGTATCAATTTTTAGACGGAATGCGTCTGGGCCCGTTACGAACTCTAGGCTCGTTAGGATTTTAATTAATACGTAACTCTTATTTCTGAATCTTATTAGGAATAGGATTCTTGCAGTTTTCTACCTCATTTAGGATTTATGTTGGATTGCAACACCTAATTCTGACAGGTTTCTATCCTTTATGATTTGCCACTTTTAGAAGCTACCTTTTACGGCAGTTACTATTTTTAGCAGGTTTCCATAAATAGCAGGTTTCGGGTGAAATGAAATGGGGAATCGAGATTCGTTTATTTTATAGGAGATGCGTTGTCAAGTGGAGATTTATGCTTTCATCATCGAACCTTTCCCTTTCGGGAATGGGGACAAAAGTAGGTGTCTACAGGCATAGAGTTCAAGTCACTGAAAACTATGAGATTCTTCTATTAGATAGTGAAGAAACATGGAGTTCAGGTCACTGAAGCTATGAGATTCTTCTATCAGATAGCGAAGAAACCTACAACTTGCAGTCAAACTATTATCATGTAGATTAATGAGTTTATGACCTGTAAGAAAGCTATGACGAAACCCAGATTCCCTAAAATGGTTAGAGGCCATATATAGACTCAAATGTTTTAAATGGTTAGAGGCCATAAAACATACTCAATGTTTTGATGACAAAATTGAAATTTTGTAAATTTGCAAGAATAGTTTCACACCTATTGGTTGCAAGTTTGTTTTAAGGATAAAAACCATCAAACATGAAATTATGTTCACACACAAAGCTAGATTAGTTGCTAAAGGATACAAGAAAATTCACGGTGTGGATTGTGTTGAAACCTCATGCAAAATCATAATGCTTAAGTCTATAATTCAAGCAATGATTGCATATTGGTACATATGGCAATTGGATGACAAAACGTATTCCTCAATCAAATGTTGGAAGAAAACTATGTACATGGCATGTCATAGGATTTGTGGATCCAAATGATGCTTGAAATGATTGCTAGCTTATGAAATCTAAGTACAGATTTAAGCAAACAATTGGGAATTAGAAATGTATTTTAGTGAAGCTAATAAGTATTTTAGTTTCATAAAATGTACATGATTCTTATAGATATATAAGAAGTTTAGTGGGGGTACATAAAACTTAATTGGTCCTATGTGTATCACACACATATCTCTCTATTGTGAAATAACATTCAAATGCTAATGACTTAGATTTGAAATTATTCATCAATGATGGACCATGGTGAAACTTAGTACATACTGGGTATAAAGATCTGGTTTCAAAGATCTTATAATATTGTTTTAGATTAAGTAATGGTATTTACTAAATCAAACACGAAATACTCCATTGGAGATATTTGACCCATGTGAATAAATCTAAGTAAATAATGTTTGAACTATATATAAGCATTTACTAAGTTAAACATCAAAGGATCTAAATAAAATTTCTAACCTATATTATATGTCAAAAAATTTAGCTGGATTCAGTATCTACTGAAATTGAATGAGCTAAAGTTACATGAATAGAATTCAATTGAGAATAATTCTGCAAAAGAATTTATCATGTATGATATAATATGAGGATCGCCAAAAACGTATCGTATGGCTTTAGGCATGACGAACATATACCAGTCTCTATTAATCTAAGTGAAGATCAACTAGATTGAGATCAAGGAAAACTTATGGTACTTGACAAGGTACATAGGAATAGTTCTTGATTCAACGAAATAAAGATATGCTAAATATTGATGCTACACGCATAAACACTGGCAAAGGATCAAGCAAGATTCCTTTGGAGTTAACCATTAACAAGGACGAGCTATAGAGCCCCGTGTTTTGAAATGGCAACATGGATCGGAGACCATGAGTTGTTGCGTGGGAAATTAAATATTAATTTCTATGTTCTAAGATACAGCTGGAAAGTCTTCCACATATCTGTGAACTGCTTGGATAAGTAAATCCAAACAAAGCATCACTAGCAACCTAAACAGTTGAAGTAAAAGTACTTATTGCCTAAGAAGCAATAAAACGGAGTTGTTTATATTAATGAGTTCTTCATTGAACTTGGGAAGATCACATGTCTGTTGACTTAATGGTTCTTCATTGCAAAATGCGTAGGACCACTAATGTAGCAAGAAAGACTAGATCACAAAATAACCATACTCAAAAGATCTTATCATCTATCTCGAAGAACATTCGATGAAAAGGATATTAAGATTGTCAAAGCATGATAACTAAACCTATGCAACAAGTGAGAAGCAACACTCACATTGTAGCACTGGAAATCAAGCATAGCTTTGAATTCCATGAACTGTTTTAAAGATGGGTTTTGAGGCCCATGGTTGTAAAACATAAGGGTTGAACATTTATCATATATGAAATGAATTTTCATATTCCATTTAATCTTGGTTTAGTATTAAATGATGAGTCCCTTCAATTTGACGATATATTCAAGATGGACTGTCAGGACCAGTCCTGTGACTAAAAAATGTCTATCAAGTGAACTTGAATGTCAAAAGTTGAAAATGGTCCCTGGTCGGAGTTTTCTATAAAATTGAACGCATAGAAAACGTTAGACGACTAGAATGCAGAATGACTAGTAGTTCTGTTTCTTGAACTATGTGGACATGGCAATGTCATAATCATTTGCATAGATACTTACTTTGGGAAGACTAGTATCGGACAGACCTATGAAACTTTACTGTAAGAGATAAAAATCTGTCATAAGTAAATTTCATTAAAATTATTAGATACTAAATCCTCAATACCTAAGTGATTTTAGATTACTTGTTTGAGAATTGGTTGCTTTGACGTTGACCAACCGTCGCACCGTAAAAGGAGGCTATAAAGGCAACGCTCAGGTAATCACCTATCAAACGAAGTCTAATCTCAAGATCGCAAGATTGGGATTGTCCTCCCATAAATCGGGATGAGATGCTTAAAAGTTGTACAAGGCCACTCGGAGAGCTAGAAACTGTGAAATTCATGGCCGTGCTCGGATGAATCATAGGCTATGATTATCTGTTTATTTGATCAGTTGAACTCTGAAACCGAGAAACACCTCTGGACATAATAAGGATGACAACTCTTACCTTATGTTCAAGAGCAAGCATCGAGCGACAAAGGAATTAGGAAATGCACACTTGTCCCTAAGGACAAGTGGGAGACTGAAGGAAATAATGCCCTTGGTCCAAGTATGCATTCAATGTTAAGTCTAATAAATGCGGTTCAGTATTAATTAACAAGTTAATAATTCAGTGAGATCAAGTGAACTGAATGCCTAGCTAGAGGCCGCTTCAGTTCAAGTGGAATTAATGATATTAATCCACAGCTTACTCTTGACTGAACCCGTAGGGTCACACAAATAGTACGTAAACGGATCAAGTATTTAACGGCATTAAATACTCTATCTATGGATATTCGGAATCGACGGATCTTGGTTTCAGTGGGAGCTGAGATCGTCACAAGCAAGTGAATACTCCGGAAACGATGATATTGCCGGAAACGGAAATATGGATCGTATCGGAAATATAAATATTATTCAAGTCGTAGATGTTGCCGGAAACGGAAACATGGTACGTATCGGAAAATATTATCGGAAATGGAAATATTGCCGGAATCGGAAATATTGCCGGAAACGGAAATATTGTCTGAATCGGAAATATTATCGGAAACGAAAATATTAAATATGTGTTCGAAACGGAAATTAATTCCGGAATCGGAAATATTAAATATTGTTCGTATCGGAAATGAATTCCGGAACCGGGAATTTAATCGGAAGCGTATCGTACGAATTAGCATCGGACGAGGCCTGCCGAAAGAAGGCCCAGCACGAAGCCGGGCCATCGCCCAGCAAGCAAGACGCACGCCAACACGCACAACCCATGGCAGCGCCAGGCCCACCGCAAGGCAGGCCAAGCGCGCCAAGGCATGGCTGCGTAGCGTGGGCCAAGCGCACGCGCATGGGCGGCCCTCGTGGCTGCCGTGCGTGTGTGTGTTTGTGTCCATGCACAATTCCTAAATCTATTATGATTTGGTGTATGATTAAATTCCTATTCCTAAAAGGATTATTTAATTGATTAGAGTCCTTGTAGGATTCTAAGTTTAATTAAATCGTATCCTACTAGGATTCCAATTCCCTTTCCAAACCTCTATAAATAAAGGCCTAGGGTCATATTTTATGCACATGGGATTGAAGTATTCTAAGGGTAAGTTTTGGAAGAAAAATAAGCCAAACACTTGCAAACACTTAACCGAATTTCCTAGTAACCTTAAGGGCGATTCTAGTTGGTCTAACTTGAGGGGGATCCGGACGTACTGTGGACTATCTACGGAGGGACGACATTTGGAGTCCTAAAGGCTTGTTCTTGTTCGGTTCGGGCGCAGCTAGGGAGGGCACGCTACAAAGTGTATGCTCCTAAATTATGCTAAATGATTATGTGTAAATAATATGTTTCCTGGCATTAAGGTTTTTCCGCATGATTTATGTTTTGTCATATGTATCATAACCTAACAGGATGCGGGTTCGATTCGGTTAAAAGTTATCGGATGCAAATTGGGTTACGGGTCTCTTCAGGTTGCTAGCGTTTAGGGTCCGGGTCTTCAATTCACGGGTCAAAGCAGATTTCGGATCAACAATGGATCGATTCGATTCGGTTTTGGCATGACTATTTCTCGGATATATTATGTTTTAGGTCGATTTTCGAGTCGGGCCACTTTTTAGCAGCCATACTTGTATGCACCTGGTCAGTGGCGGATTTTAGACCAAAAAATTACAGGAGATTTGATTTCCAACCTCTTATCCACAATATAAGTACTAAACCACTATTTCATGACTTTTTATAGGTATACATTGAACAATATATCATTTTATAAGAGTCTTGCTCAGTCCCACCTTTTAAAAGATTTGTCTCTGCAGTCGATATATAATAAATTTATTGTATATTGGTGTAATTTTTACCAATTTTTTTTTATATTTTAATATATTTGAATTACTTTTTTATATTAATATGTTGGTAACTTTCATACATGTCAATGCACAATTTTGATCGTTAATATCTTAGATTTTTATTCAAGCAAAATTTATAAAAAGTTAATATTTTGAAAATACGTATTGAGAAAAATCTAACTATGTTTTATCTGACATATAAATAACCAACAATAGTTAAAATAAAATATGTGAATAGTGTAAAAAAAACCAAATGTTGCAAGTAGTTATGAACGGAGGAACTATATTTATGGATAAACTTTTTAAAGGGTCTCATGTTTATATTTATGAATGACTTTGAAGGGATAATATTTAAGGAAACTTCTCAATGGTAGCCTTATACAATTGCAATGTCTCAATGGTATCCAAAAAAATATATTATTATCATCGGTAGCCTCGTGTTTATATAGCGTGCTTTACGATATTTATTGTACACCGGCCTTAACTAAGAGTTTGTTGAAAGTTCAATGTATAAGGTTATAAACAATCTAATTGCATGCCGAAAAATCATAAATTTCCAGAATCCAAATTAATTGCACATAATCAGTTAGCATAGTTCATATTACATACTATGTGATGCGTTCCTTCCCGTGCTGCTCCGAACCGAACAAGAACAAGTATAGAGCTCCAAATGTCGCCCCTTCGTAGATAGTCCACAACACGTTTGGTCCCGCCTTAGGTTCAACCAACTAGGATATAATCTAAGGTATTATGCACTCAGGATCTCACTTTAAGTGATAGGCAAAAGTATTGAACTTATCGTATATTCAAGTAGTGTATAAAATATGTCACCTACGGTCATATTTATAGTGCATGGATTATTCTAGAGTATCACAAATCTCAAGCTTATTAGGATTAGGATACTAGGATTAGGGACGACTTAGGAAACTAGAAATTATAGTTAGATTAGAAATATAATTCTAATCCTAGCATAAATTGGTTAACTTACGGCCCGAGTAACTTGCATAGTGAAGGAAATAATGCCCTTGGTCCAAGTATGCATTCTATGTTAAGTCTAATAAATGCGGTTCAGTATTAATTAACAAGTTAATAATTCAGTGAGATCAAGTGCGCTGAATGCCTAGCTAGAGGCCGCTTCAGTTCAAGTGGAATTAATGATATTAATCCACAGCTTACTCTTGACTGAACCCGTAGGGTCACACAAATAGTACGTAAACGGATCAAGTATTTAATGGCATTAAATACTCTATCTATGGATATTCGGAATTGACGGATCTTGGTTTCAGTGGGAGCTGAGATCGTCACAGGCAAGAAATGAATACTCCGGAAACGATGATATTACCGGAAACGGAAATATGGATCGTATCGGAAATATAAATATTATCCAAGTCGTAGATGTTGCCGGAAACGGAAACATGGTACGTATCGGAAAATATTATCGGAAATGGAAATATTACCAGAATCGGAAATATTACCGGAAACGGAAATATTGTCAGAATCGGAAATATTACCGGAATCAGAAAATAATTCCGGAAACGGAAATATTAAATATTTGTTCGAAACGGAAATTAATTCCGGAATCGGAAATGTTAAATATTGTTCGTATCGGAAATGAATTCCGGAATCCGAAATTTAATCGGAAGCGTATCGTACGAATAAGCATCGGACGAGGCCTGCCGGACGAGGGCCCAGCACGAAGCCAGGCCATCGCCCAGCAAGCCAAGCGCGCCACACAAACAGCCATGCCAGGCCCAGCAAGCCGTGGCAGCGCGCACAGCGCGCGCAGCGCGCGCGGGTGCTTGCGTGGGCTTGTGGCTCGCGCAGGCCTCGCTGCGTGGGCTGCTGCTCGCACGCACGCATGGGCGGCCCATCGTGGCTGCCGTGTGTGTGTGCGTAAGTGTTTGTGTTCGTGCACGTTTCCTAAAACGTGCAGAGTTCGATTAATGATTAAATTCCTAATTCTATTTGATAAATTAATTAAATTAGAGTTCTTGTAGGATTCTAGGTTTAATTAATTTGTATCTGAATAGGATTCCAATTCCCTTTCCATACCCCTATAAATATGTGGCCTGGGTTCACAATTTATAACGAGTTTCAAAGTATTCAAAGTGAGTTTTTGAGAGAAAAATTCAGCTACACATCTTGCTCAAAAGTGCCGAAAATTCTAGTACCTTAAGGGCGATTCTAGTTGGTCAATCTTAAGGCGGATCCGGACGTGCTGTGGACTATCTACGGAGGGACGACACTTGGAGTCCTAAAGACTTGTTCTTGCTCGGTTCGGGCGCAGCTAGGGAGGGCACGCAACAAAGAGTATGCATCTAAATTATGCTATATGATTATGTGTAAATAATATGTAATCCTGGGTTAATGGTTGTTTCCGCATGATTTATGTAATATCATATGTATCATAACCTAACAGTGGTATCACGAGCCCCTTATTATTTTCATAATCTAATTTGCATAAACATGGTTAAATATTAAAAATTTGCAAGAATTAAAAGGGGTGATTAATTTTCGTAATTGTTAATTAATTGCAAATTGCGTTTATTTAATTATACGTACGCAGTTTTTCGGCAGTTTCTTCGTTACTCATCCAAATCGAGTGATTTTTGTGTCAATTCCGCATGTAAAAGGCATTCTAAAATTTTGACAAAAATAGTTTTTTTCTGCCGAACCCAGAATTCTCAAATTCGAAGCCTAACTATGACTTTTTCGAAGGTTTTAGTTTTTCGAATGCAAAATTTCGTAAATTTAAGATGTTAAATTAAATATTTGCGATTCTTGTTGATAAATCTTGAATTTTTGATTGACCTACTGTATATGTTTAACAAGTTTGAATGCCTAGCCTTGTTAATTATGCAATCTAATTTGTAATTATGATTAATTTGTTGAAAATTAGAATAATTTAGAATTAATTTGATTTTCATAATTAATTATAATTTAATTAGAAACCTATGATTAAAAACCACCATAAAAATTGTAAATTTATGATAAATTTTAAATTTTTATGACCTAGACTTGAATCCATGTAAATCGGAAATCAATTGAATAATAAATTTTCGATTTTTCGCCCTAAAATTATGAAATTAATAATATTTATTAATTTGTCATTAATTTTATAAATTTTAAATTTTTTATGCGATTCGTTCATATAACTTGCACGCACAAAGCAATGGACGCTTCGTGTTACCCTTAAGGGGTGTTGTATAGTGCGGGCATGCGACGACGAGCAAGGGAGCTCGTCGCCCGTGCGGCACGAATGCAATGAGCAAGGGCGTAGTGCACGAGCACAAGGCAGCAGCCCTGCCTTGTGTCGTGGGCCACGAGCAATGGACGAATGGGCATGGGCGAAGGGCGAGCCAAGGCAGTCGCGTGTGGGCAGCAAGCGAGCTGCGCCACAACGCGCACTGCCTCGCGCAAGAGCGCGCAGCCTCGCGCGCAGCGAGCGCAAGCTCGCGTGCCACGAGCGCTGCGCCCAGCGTTGCTCGCGCGCACAGCGAGCGATGTCGCGCGCCCAGCGAGCGATGGCTCGCACGCACAGCGAGCGATGTCGCGCGCCCAGCGAGCGATGGCTCGCACGCACAGCGAGCGATGTCGCGCGCCCAGCGAGCGATGTCGCGCGCCCAGCGAGCGATGTCGCGCGCCCAGCGAGCGATATCGCGCGCACAGCGAGCGATGGCTCGCGTGCGACGAGCGCTGGCGCGCGCGCAGCGTGCGATGGCTTGCGATGGAGATGCAGCAGCTATGCGACAAGCGCATGGGCTGCGCGCACATGGCCAGCGATGGCTGTGTGCGTGCGGCCCATGGGCGTGCAATGCGTAGGGTGTTTGCGTTACGATTAGATCGTTTTGAATGTTTAATTTGAAAATTTCAGTTCACGTAATTTTAATTAATTTTAAAATTAATAATTTAAATTATTTTCTTGGATTTTAATTTTGAATATTGTAATTATAATAAATGTTATTTATTCTAATTATTTTACTAAAATTAAAATCATGAATTAATTTAAATAACGACTGAAATTAAATTAAACTTTTTGGATTCAATTATAAATTTATATGAGCTTTAAATTTTAATTAAATTTGTATGTTTCCGGTTAGACTAGAAATACATTTTTATGTTTAAAATTAGTAAAGCATATGAATTTATTGGTTTAAGTGGGAGCGCTTTTTAGTCATAAACTCTTGATTAGGTCTACAAATCCTTAAGGTTAAAACAACTTGATTAGAATTAATAAGGACTGAATAATTGGTAGATTATTGGTGCCCTTGATTAATTGTTGCAAATGTTTACGTGATGCATAATGTGTTTTACTAACCAGCTATGTGGGCCATTCATGATAATGAATGGGTGAATGGTATATATTGTATATGTACTGTTTTGCAGGTTATGAAGTGACTAGTATGGCCCAAATAGGATAGAAAATATGGTCTGCGTACCATTAATTTGAATGTAATTGGTCTGAAGTACCAAAGTTATTTTTCAATTCAAATATGGTCTGCGTACCATCAAATAGTTGTAATTAGTTATAGCTTATCCTATTTGAAGAAAATGGTGCCTCCCACGGAGATTTTCAAGACGGACTTTGAAGTTAAAGCTTCGAGATGAAGTCGGGCCATACTAGATCACAAATATCTTATGCATGTTTTAAGTTATTTATTGCTTTTAAATATGTCTTAAAATGCATGAGATCAAAAGCTTGATTATGTTGCATGATTAAGGATTTTAGTTCACTTAAAATCTAACCAACATAGTAAGAGCCTTAAGTTCCAAACTTAAAAATTGAGTTAAAAGGTGCCATGCCAAAATATACACTTGCTTGGATATCCTTTACATCAATCTAGTAATAGTTTTCGCTCAGCGAGGTGTTACTTATTGGTCCTAAAGGGGCAAGGTACACAAATAATTGTGAGTACATGTTAGTTTTGGTGAAACTCAACGATATAAGTAAGGAGTCCTTTTATGTCGTGGCAAAATCGATAGGTTTACCTAATAGGTTCTTAGACGTACCTATCAACCAAGAGTAGTTTCTAGACTATTAGCAAAAGGCTTTTGCTTACCTAAGATGTTTTAGGATTAAGTCGACAAACTGTGCTTAGTTCTTCAATGATTTTAGGATCTTGGAATCATTTTATTCACACCTGCCGGAACAATAAAATCGAATAAAATGCTAATAACTTGTTTGAATTGCATGGTTGCTTTAATTTCAAGTTATTATTCATGATAAATGTTTAGACTTTGCATGCTTCAATGTATGTTTTAATTATTTTTTATAATTAAATATCTTGCACTGCAATAAATCCTTTTAGAAAGGTAACAGTAAATTTCCTCGATTGGTAGTGAATCCAAGAACGATTCACGGAAAGGAGAGAAAGTGAGTAATTTAAAATGTACGTTTCTTATATCGACTTTTATGGTTGTTTTCGAATATCAAAATCGAATGGCAAACCAATTGGTGCTTGTGAATTCAAAATACAATGTAGTTTTGAGATCATAAAGCATTGAGTTTAATACGCTCAGCTTTACCAATGGTTAACAACCTAATATCTTTGTCCATTTAATTCTCGAATGAGTCTAGTCCCTAGACATTCGAATAGATAGATGCTTAGAGAACTTTAGAAGCTTCTGGTAAGATCATCCAGTTGAAATATAATGTTCAACATAAATTAAAATGGTAAGAACTTTGTTGTAGTGACATTGGACATGTCTAAACAAAGTATAAAAGTCAACACTAAAGATTCAATTCTTAAGACTATAAGAAAGGGTACAAGAAATAGGAAAACAGAGGAACAAATGAAAGGAATTTACGATTCCGTTTATACCTATAAATTTATGTTTAAAGAGAAGTGACCTAGCAATCAAACTTCCTTGGTATCATATACCGCTTGAGGTTCTTACTTCGGTAATAACTCAAACAATGGAAGCTAGGATACACTAATGACCTACAAGTGGGAAATGAAGCATGGAAATGCTACATTAGTTGTAGGGTCATCTAGTTTGTTTTAAGTCCTTTCAAAGGCTGGAACTTAATGGCTATTTTGTTCCATAATCAGCATACCTAAATTTCTGTTTTTCAAACACAGAAAGACTCACATTCAAGAAAAACAAAACAATGTTTGTTTGTTTATTTGAGTGAAATGGTCAATTACGGGTTGAGTCAAATATGCTTGATTAAAACAAACAACTCTTTAACAATAAAAACTTTACTAGGTTCAAATCAATCCCTTGATTTGAGTTCCACTAATCTTTGGCATTGTTGCTTAGACCATGTCAACAAGTTAACATTCACAAGCTCTATTTTAATGGACTTTTGAAAGTTGGTTGATTTCTAGATCAACTTAAGACAAGCTAGTCTTACTTGTTGAAAGTAACAAAGAATATGAACTATTGTTAGAACGCCTAGACAATAGAGTTCAAAGCTAAAGAAAGGTTTTATGACTTTATTATTTCACACAGATTTGAGTGAATATAGGTTTATTTACTCAATGTGATATAAGTTTGAATCTGTTTGGCTAGTTCAAAGATTCAGAAGTATAAATCCCACTTGGTAAGAAATCATAAAGATCTAGGTTAGATCATGTTGATGATTACTTAAATCAAGAATGATCATCAATGATTGTGTAGTAAAATTCACAATCTAGCTCCATAAGATATGGCATATCTAAGTTGGAATGATCGAAGTCGATTCGTACTTGATTCGATCAATGATGGATCATAAAGACTTTTCCTTTAAATTCTAAAACAAAATGCTCAACTACCACCAAACTAAACTAAATTCGTCAAAGCTATAGAAAAGAAATTTCAGAATATCTTTTCGATAATATATATCTAGAGAGTTGCTAAACTCAGTGGGAGCTTAGTGTTTGTTATTCAACAAACTAAGGCCCAAGTATAGATATATGTTTCATTGTGATTTATTCAAATGAGACACAAGGGTATTGTTTCTACCACGAATTTTTGAGAACATAATGTTTGTTTGCTCGAAATAATGTCCTTTTGGAGATTCGTTTCCAAAATGACAAGTGGGAGAAAATAGACCTCGAAAGTTTTCGAGGCTAACAACAAACATAAACGGACATTCCGAAGGCTTTTCGAAGTGCTTCAGAAAATCCGAACTTATTCTTTAAGGACTTTAGAAGTGGCTTTAAAGAATAGACATCTCTTAGAAGACTTTACAAGGGCTTCAAGGAGAACAGAATATTCAAAGGACTTTCAAGTGGCTATTGATATTCTATTGTTTGATGATCTATACCCTAGTAGGCATAGAGTTCAAGTCACTGGAACTATGAGATTCTTCTATTAGATAGTGAAGAAACATGGAGTTCAGGTCACTATGCAATTCTTCTATTAAATAGTGAAGAAACCTACAACTTACAGTTAAACTATTATCATGTAGATTAATGAGTTTGTGACCTGTAAGAAAGCTATGACGAAACCCAGATTTCCTAAAATGTTTAGAGGCCATATATAGACTCAAATGTTTTAAATGGTTAGAGGCCATAAAACATACTCAATGTTTTGATGACAAAATTGAAATTTTGTTGATTTGCAAGAATAGTTTCACACCTATTGGTTGCAAGTTTGTTTTAAGGATAAAAACCATCAAACATGGAATTATGTTCACACACAAAGCTAGATTAGTTGCTAAAGGTTACAAGCAAATTCATGGCATGGATTGTGTTGAAACCTCATGCAAAATCGTAATGCTTAAGTCTATAATTCAAGCAATGATTGCATATTGGTACATATGGCAATTGGATGACAAAACGTATTCCTCAATCAAATGTTGGAATATAATATGTACATGGAATGTCATAGGATTTGTGGATCCAAATAAATGCTTGAAAAGAAAGCTAGCTTAGGAAATCTAAGTACAGATTTAAGCAAGCAATTGGGAATTGGAATTGTATTTTAGTGAAGCTAATAAGTATTTTAGTTTCATAAAATATACATGATTCTTATAGAGATATAAGAAGTTTAGTGGGAGTACGTAAAACTTAATTGGTCCTATATGTATCACACACATATCTCTCTATTGTGAAATAACATTCAAATACTAATGACTTAGATTTGAAATTATTCATCAATGATGGACCATGGCGAAACTTAGTACATACTGGGTATTAAGATCTATTTACAAAGATCTTATGATATTGTTTTGGATTAAGTAATGGCATTTACTAAAACAAACACGAAAGACTCCATTGGAAATATTCGACCCATATGAATAAATCTAAGTAAAGGATGTTTGAACTATGTATAAGCATTTACTAAGTTAAACATCAAAGAATCTAAGTAAGATTCTTAAACCTATATTATATGTCAAAGAATTTAGCTGGATTTAGTATCTACTGAAACTAGATGAGCTAAAGTTACATGAATAGAATTCAATTGGGAATTATTCTGCAAAAGAATTTATCATGTATGATATAATATGAGGTTCGCCAAAAACGTATCGTATGACTTTAGCCATGACGAACATATACCAATCTCTATTGATCTAAGTAAAGATCAACTAGATTGAGATCAAGAATACTTATGGTACTTGAAAAGGTACATAGGAATAGTTCTTGATTCAAGGAAATAAAGATATGCTAAATATTGATGCTACACGCATAAACACTGGCAAAGGATCAAGCAAGACCCTTTGGAGTTAACCATTGATAAGGACGAGCTATAGAGAATCGTGTTTTGAAATGGCAACATGGATTGGAGACCATGAGTTGTTGCGTGGGAAATTAAATATTAATTTCTATGTTCTAAGATACAACTGGAAAGTAATCCACATATCTGTGAACTGCTTGGATAACTAAATCTAAACAAAGCATCACTAGCAACCTAAACAGTTGAAGTAAAAGTACTTATTGCCTAAGAAGCAATAAAACAGGGTTGTTTGTTTATGTTAAAGAGTTCTTCACTGAACTTGGGTAGATCATATGTCTTCTGACTTGATGGTTCTTCATTGCAAAATGCGTAGAACTACTCTTGTATCTAGAAGGAATAGATCACAAAATAAACACACTCAAAAGATCTTATCATCATATCTCGAAGAACATTCGATGAAAAGGATATTAAGATTGGCAAAGCATGATAACTAAACCTATGCAACAAGTGAGAAGCAACACTTACATTGTAGCACTGGAAATCAAGCATAGCTTTGAAATTCCATGAACTGTTTTAAAAGATGGGTTTGAGGCCCGTGGTTGTAAAACATTGGGGTTGAACATTTATCATATATGAAATGTGTTTTCATATTCCATTTAATCTTGGTTTAGTATTAAATGATGAGTCCCTGCAATTTGACAATATATTCAAGATAGACTGTCAGGACCAGTCCTTTGACTAAGAAATGTCTATCAAGTGAACTTGAATGTCAAAAGTTGAAAATGGTCCCTAGTCGGAGTTTTCTATAAAATTGGACGCATAGAAAACGTTAGACGATTAGAATGCAAGATGACTAGTAGTTCTGTTTCTTGAACTATGTGGACATGGCAATGTCATAATCATTTGCATAGATACTTACTTTGGGAAGACTAGTATCGGACAAGACCTATGAAACTTTACTGTAAGAGATGAAAATTTGTCATAAGTAAATTTCATTAAAATTATTAGACACTAAATCCTCAATACCTGAGTGATTTGAGATTACTTGTTTGAGAACTGGTTGCTTTGACGTTGACCAACCGTCGCACCGTAAAAGGAGGCTATAAAGGCAACGCTCAGGTAATCACCTATCAAACGAAGTCTAATCTCAAGATCGCAAGATTGGGATTGTCCTCCCATAAATCGGGATGAGATGCTTAAAAGTTGTGCAAGGCCACTCGGAGAGCTAGAAACTGTGAAATGCATGGCCGTGCTCGGATGAATCATAGGCTATGATTATCTGTTTATTTGATCAGTTGAACTCTGAAACCGAGGAACACCTCTGGACATAATAAGGATGACAACTCTTACCTTATGTTCAAGAGCAAGCATCGAGCGACAAAGGAATTAGGAAATGCACACTTGTCCCTAAGGACAAGTGGGAGACTGAAGGAAATAATGCCCTTGGTCCAAGTATGCATTCTATGTTAAGTCTAATAAATGCGGTTCAGTATTAATTAACAAGTTAATAATTCAGTGAGATCAAGTGAGCTGAATGCCTAGCTAGAGGCCGCTTCAGTTCAAGTGGAATTAATGATATTAATCCACAGCTTACTCTTGACTGAACCCGTAGGGTCACACAAATAGTACGTAAACGGATCAAGTATTTAATGGCATTAAATACTCTATCTATGGATATTCGGAATTGACGGATCTTGGTTTCAGTGGGAGCTGAGATCGTCACAGGCAAGAAATGAATACTCCGGAAACGATGATAGTACCGGAAACGGAAATATGGATCGTATCGGAAATATAAATATTATCCAAGTCGTAGATGTTGCTGGAAACGGAAACATGGTACGTATCGGAAAATATTATCGGAAATGGAAATATTACCAGAATCGGAAATATTGCCGGAAACGGAAATATTGTCAGAATCGGAAATATTACCGGAATCGGAAAATAATTCCGGAAACGGAAATATTAAATATTTGTTCGAAACGGAAATTAATTCCGGAATCGGAAATGTTAAATATTGTTCGTATCGGAAATTTAATCGGAAGCGTATCGTACGAATAAGCATCGGACGAGGCCTGCCGGACGAGGGCCCAGCACGAAGCCAGGCCATCGCCCAGCAAGCCAAGCGCGCCACACAAACAGCCACGCCAGGCCCAGCGCAAGGCCAGGCCCAGCAGGCCGTGGCAGCGCGCACAGCGCGCGCAGCGCGCGCGGGTGCTCTCGTGGGCTTGTGGCTCGCGCAGGCCTCGCTGCGTGGGCTGCTGCTCGCACGCACGCATGGGCGGCCCATCGTGGCTGCCGTGTGTGTGTGCGTAAGTGTTTGTGTTCGTGCACGTTTCCTAAAACGTGCAGAGTTCGATTAATGATTAAATTCCTAATTCTATTTGATAAATTAATTAAATTAGAGTTCTTGTAGGATTCTAGGTTTAATTAATTTGTATCTGAATAGGATTCCAATTCCCTTTCCATACCCCTATAAATATGTGGCCTGGGTTCACAATTTATAACGAGTTTCAAAGTATTCAAAGTGAGTTTTTGAGAGAAAGATTCAGCTACACATCTTGCTCAAAAGTGCCGAAAATTCTAGTACCTTAAGGGCGATTCTAGTTGGTCAATCTTAAGGCGGATCCGGACGTGCTGTGGACTATCTACGGAGGGACGACACTTGGAGTCCTAAAGACTTGTTCTTGCTCGGTTCGGGCGCAGCTAGGGAGGGCACGCAACAAAGAGTATGCATCTAAATTATGCTATATGATTATGTGTAAATAATATGTAATCCTTGGTTAATGGTTGTTTCCGCATGATTTATGTAATATCATATGTATCATAACCTAACACATAGCAAGTATTACTTAGCGCACAAGTAAACGAGACTTTGCCCAAGCACGCGGCCAGGCCAAATAGGCGCAAGCCCATGGGTGCGGTCTGGCCTTGCGTGTGCACTGGCGCTGGCCTGCTTCCTTGCGGGCTGGCGTTGTGCTGCAATGCTTGGCCTCGCGGCATAGGCCCATGGGAGTTGACCTTAACGCTAGCGTTGGGCCGACTTGTGCTGGCCCACGCGCTGGCGCTTTGGCCGACCTTCATGTTTCCGATTTGTTTTGCGACAAATTTTCTGATTCTGACAATATTTACATTTTCGGCAATATTTCCGATTCGAATATTTTCAATTTCGCCAATATTTCCATTATCAATAATATTTCCATCACCCGTATCCATCCGCTTCACCTAGTCTAACTGTCACCCGACTTACCAACAAACCGCATTTTGTCCATCCATCCCCTCTTTAGCTATATGTATACTCCCTCTGTATTTATTTAAGAGATACACTTGGCCGGACTCGGGTATTAAGAAGAAGAATTGAATGAAATAAAATAATAAAGCAAGTGGAGTTGGGTAGATATTTTAATAAGTAAACAAGTGGGGACCATGTCATTTTGGGGGGTGGGAGGTGAAGTGGGTTTCTGAAATTATTTGTTTAATAGGATTATGAGTCATAGGGTAAATTAGATGTATTATTTAATTAGATGGTGGGGTTGATAAATTACTAAAAATGGCAAGTGTACGTATCTCTTAAATAAATACGGCCGGAAAAGGCAAGTGTATCCCTTAAATAAATACGGAGGGAGTATATATATTCTTCGGGGTATAACTTAAGGCTGGGCCGGATGTGGATCCAAGTGTTGTAGTGATCGAAGCCCGTGTATTCCTATTGTCTAATAAGTAATGCTCTCTCTATTCCATATTATATACTACCTTCATTTCATTAATTTATTTACGATTTGAAATATGTGCTTCACAATCAAAACTTTGACTATAAATTCTCACTAATATATCTATAAAAAATTATCATGAGATATCTTGTTAGATTCGTCTCAAAATGTATTTTATAAATAAGAAATTTTTATAATTTTTTTCCATACAGGATTTGATATATTGACGATCAAACATTACAAAGGAGTTCGTGCAAATAATAAGTGTAGAGATCTTTTTGAAACGGGGGTAGTAGTTTTTATGTTTTCCTAATTGGGAGTTACCCAATATTTTTCATGTTTCTATTTTTTGACATACACTTTTCCCACCTTTTCATAAATCATAATTGTTTTTTCTTACATAAATATTTTTTTTTTCCCCACCCAACCATCCCCACATCCACTTTATTTGTACGTTATCAATAAATATTCATCTACTTTATCTCTTTCCCCATTTAAAACACTCTCAAGTCTCAACCATTATTTTTCATAAACACTCTTCCATTCTTAATACCCGTATTTTTCTCGAAACACAAAACTAATAAAGGATGGAGGGGATAACTTGTCTTAAAAATAAGGAAGTGATAGAGCGAATAAACGAGATGAACATAGATTGATAATACTCTGTAATAGTATTAGATTCAATTTCATGATCTAACATTACAAATCCTAAGGGGCTTTATTTATTAAAAACATATATTAAAAACGATATAAGTTGCATAATAGGAGAAGTCTTAGGTGCCCCTTGGGCTATATTTCGGACATGCCAGTAACACGATTTAGTTAATGTCGACGCGATCGAAGTTGGCAGCTACGAGAGCCCGTTTATCACCAACGTGCCTAATTTCAGCGGAGGCTGAAGCACCTGTCTCTTTGTCTGTGGATTCACTGTAAGTGTCCGATTCATTCAGTTTTGTTTGAATTTCACTCCACTCCATCTTCATCAGCTTGCTAGTCTCACCGGCTTCTACATACACCTGCAAATTAAAATTATACATATATATTAGAGTTAACCATATTGTAGATTTTACACTATTCACATACATCATTAAACTAATACTTCCCCGTCCCAAAATTGATTTTAAGAAAATTGTAATATAATGTGTGGGAATTAAATTGAAATATAGTACATTGATGATTAATTTATACATATGAAAAAGAATAAAGTACACGGGGAAGGGAATGGTAACATAGTACTCCCTCCGTATTTATTTAAGGGATACACTTGCTTTTTCCGGCCGTATTTATTTAAAAGATACACTTGCCATTTTTAGTAACTTATCAACCCCACCATCTAATTAAATAATACATCTAATATACCCTATCACCCATCATCCTATTAAACAAATATTTCATAAACCCACCCCACCCTCCACCCACCAAAATGACATGGTCCCCACATATTTAATTATTAAAATATCTATCCAACCCCACTTGCTTTATTATTTTGTTTCATTCAATTATTCTTCCTAATACCCGTGTCCGGCTAAGTGTATCTCTTAAAAAAATACGGAGGGAGTACATGAATATGTTTTTAATGCATTTTTTTGCGGTCCAAAATGAGGGTAATATGAGAATTATTTTATGTTCAAATAAGGGAACATGACTATAATTATGGGACACACGATTTGGAATAGAAGGCTATAATTTTTGGACAGAGTGAGTAAGAAATAGTTCGTATTTTTTTACCTTGTTAGTTGCATGGGAGTCATCGGGTCTGTCCCAAGCCAAGAGATATCCAAGAGCAGGAGCCATCTTATCAATGGTACCATATATGATTGCACACTTGGAGCCTACAACTACTTGAAGCGGTCCTTGCGAATAAGCTCCTTCATGCACGAACGACCCATCAGCTTCTCCACCTATCATCTTAGGAGGGGTGGCCACGAATTTTCCCTGGACGTCATGGGTTTTCATATGCATTATTGGTCGAACCTGGACATTCTGCATAACACCTGTTACTACAGCCAAATGATGTTGTCCATCCTTTGCACTCTTGTTGTTATCTACAACATTTTGTGCCTTCTGCATCGCCTTTCCAATTGCTGCTTTTTGCTTGTCATTGAATTTTCCATTCATCTGAGCTTGTTGAACGGAAGCCATTGTTATGTTAATTTAGTTGACTGTTGCTAGAAAATCAACAAAAATAAAAAAAAGGGTCAGGATAACACTTCAAAACCTAGAAATTTAACATCATTATCCATTGATTATTTTAACTGAAAATATGGGCAATTGATAATTATTCGTTATAAAAAGCAGGAGAGATAAACAATTTTTTGAAAGGTGAAAAGTAGTACTCAAGAGTAGAAAACATTTTTATTTTGTTTTACCAAAATTTTCTTCCCTACACTTTACATATCTTTTTTCACCCATATATAATCTCCCATGCAATTGCATTTCTTTGCTCCGATTCATAACATTTTCTTAACCAAAACCAATCAAAAGAAAACTATTTACAATTGTATTTCCAATGAAAATTATTTAAGGTGAAGATCATTAAACCAAAAGGAGCCACAACTCAGAGGATAGAAATAAAGTATACCTTAAGTAGAAGTAGTTAAAATAAGTTTATGATTTGCAATGCACGGAAAACTATGGTTTCACCAAGTTGTATTTATAGAGGGAATTGAGGCTCAAGAGTTGTGTACTCTTCAAAATTCATACATTTCTTAGAATAAACGAATAAGAATTCTTGCATAGTAAAAGAATAATCTTCATTTACAAGCTAGATAGAATAATTTCAATGAATAAAAAATACTATATATAGAAAGTGACAAATAATACTTTATTTGTTCCTTATCTTCCCAATTTTTTGTTCCTTAGCTAGAAACGTATCAAAATGTTCGTATTTCCCCTCACATCAAGAGCAAGGGAAAAAGATTATGTAAAAAGATTATTCTACATAATTTATTTGATGGTAAAAGATTTGTTGTTCTTGCTTCCATTTTTCTTTTCTATTTTTAGTATAATGTTCTTACTTCCACTTGCACATTACTATCTCATCCGTCTAGCACTTAATTACTTTTAAGTTGTTATTCCTCCCACGTACGTGGGGTAACTCGGAAAAGGGGATGAATAAAAGGAGGATTAAAGGCATGAGATCGGGTATGTTTTAGAACTCGTGTCTTCCATTTTATTTCCTCATTCACTGTCAATTCACCAATAATTCAATATATTCATCAATCTCTTCCACTCTATCTCTCCCATTAACACTAAAATTAATTCAGTATATAATTTATACTTCCTTCGTTTTATAAATACCGCATTATTTTACTGTTACACTATTCACATTGAATCTTTGACCATCTTTTGTGATATATACATAAGAAAATATGGGTAAACTAAAATCACAAGACCTCAATAAAAATTAAAATTCAAAAGATGGCTAAACAATCGTTACATAATTGTCTGCTCTTTGAATGGTTCTTTAAACAGGTCCAGAGCTAGTTTTATTAGTTATATCAACCAAATCTTTAATATATTGCATTTCAAAACTACAACACAAAGACTAAAATGTATCTAAATAATGGGTAAAATATATGCGCACCAATTAATAAATCTAAATTTTATTTATGAAAATTTGGTATTTACTACTTTAAAAATACACCATTTTTGTATTTACTACCTTATGAAATTTTTATTTTAAATTGCTATCTTAAACTTCCAATATTTTTTGTATTTATTACCACTTTACAATGTTCTCATTTTAAAATTAAGATATCTCTTTTGTTTCTTAATCGATTAAAGCGATTCAAAGTTTATTATGTTCCTTTTTCTATATGGATTTCATTGAGAATGACATTTTAAAACAATTCATTTGATAAATCATAAATATTTTAATGTTTTACAAATAATATTTAATTCACTTTACCTTTTACAAATTGTTAAAAGCAATATCCCTATGGAATCCTTACACATAAATGAGAAAATGAATTTTGAATCACTTAAAATGATTAAGAAACGAAAGAGATATCTCACTTTTAAAATGAGAAAACTGTAAAGTGGTAGTAAATAAATAAAAGTTAAAAATTTAAGGTAGTAATTTAAAATAAAATTTTCATAAGATAGTAAATACAAAAGTGGTGTATTTTTAAGGTAGTAAATACCAAAAAAATCTTTTATTTATCACATAACTATTATATCTCCAACAATTCACCTACTATTTTAATATTTCAATACATACATTTGTTTAAAAATATTAATATCATATTACCTACAATGAACAATAACCGGGGACATCACATCTAACATATATCTAGGAGGAGGAGAGAGAAAATGTAGAGAAAATATGTGTTTTGAAACTAAGAAAGGAAACAATTAAGTGTCCGTCTCTAAGATGCTCTATTATTTAATTTTAGGGTAACTTAATTTGTAATTTAATTAGGATAACCTTCTAAATTATTACCCGGATAACCCTAAAGTAAAAAATCTAGCTCGATCCACTTACATGAAAAAAAAAGATACACGTGGATATGTCTCTACAGTATGAAGAAAACGTTATTAAAGAGTATCTCAAAATGACTCGATCTCATTTAACTTGTTGACGATAACCTCAAAGAAAGTAAAGTACTTGCATAGTTGCATGTATAATTTTGCTTGTGGGTTCAGACCATTTATGCAAAATACTTGAAGCACAATAATTTTTTTGAATATAAGCCCCCACCTAAAAACTCCCGAATCTGGAAGAAAATTCTTCAAATTAGGCCCCTTCTATTAAAAGGCATATGATGTAAAGATGGTAATGGTTCTGGTATTATTTTCTAGCTAGATGATTGGTGTGGCTCTACCAATTTAGTAACTTTGCTTAATTTCAATACCGCTAATATAAAAAATTTGGACATCACAGTTGATCATTTTATTTCTTCAGACCGTCAATGGGATATTCAAGCTCTCTCTTCTCTGGTTCCTCTAGATATAGTACATATAATTAGGAGTATTATGGTGCCTATTTCTGGTCTTATTGATGAACCTTGTGTTAGGTTATGATACATATGACAATACATAAATCATGCGGAAAAACCATAAAGCCAGGAAAACATATTATTTACACATAATCATTTAGCATAGTATAGATGCATACACTTTGTAGCGTGCCTTCCCTAGCTATGCCCGAACCGAACAAGAACAAGTCTTTAGGACTCCAAATGTTGTCCCTCCGTAGATAGTCCACAGTACGTCCGGATCCGCCTCAAGATTGACCAACTAGAATCGCCCTTAAGGTGCTAGGAATTTTCGGCTATTGTTGTGCAAGTGTATGGCTGAATTTTCTTTCAAAAACTTACCCTTTGAATACTTCAATCGTATCTGTAAATAATGACCCTAGGCACTTATTTATAGAGGTATGGAAAAGGAACTGGAATCCTATTAGGATACTAATTAATTTAATTAGAATCCTGCTAGGACTCTATTAAATAAACTTTATCTAATAGGTTTAGGTTTTAATCTTTTATCGAATCCCGATAGCTTTAGGATTCGCACACGAGCATCGCACGAGCACCGTACACCCGCGCAGGCCTTGCGGCCCACGTTGAGCGCACAGCGCTCGGCTCATGCTGCTGTCCGCGCGCGCCCATGGCTTCGGCTGGGCCTGGCTTGCGCTGGGCCTGGTCGAGGCTTGGCGTGTGTTGGTGATGCGTGTGGCTTGCTGGGCGATGGCCTGGCTTCGTGCTGGGCCTTCGTCTAGCGAGCCTCGTCCGACGCTAATTCGTACGATACGCTTCCGATTAAATTCCCGATTTCGGAATTTATTTCCGATACGAACAATATTTATATTTCTGATTCCGGAATTAATTTCCGTTTCGAACAAATATTTAATATTTCCGTTTCTGGAATTATTTTCCGATTCCGATAATATTTCCGATTCTGACAATATTTCCGTTTCCGGCAATATTTCCGATTCCGACAATATTTCCATTTCCGATAATATTTTCCGATACGTACCCTGTTTCCGTTTCCGGCAACATCTACGACTTGGATAATATTTATATTTCCGATACGATCCATATTTCCGTTTCCGGCAATATCATCGTTTCCGGAGTATTCATTTCTTGCTTGTGACGATCTCAGCTCCCACTGAAACCAAGATCCGTCGATTCCGAATATCCATAGATAGAGTATTTAATGCCATTAAATACTTGATCCGTTTACGTACTATTTGTGTGACCCTACGGGTTCAGTCAAGAGTAAGCGGTGGATTAATATCATTAATTCCACTTGAACTGAAGCGGCCTCTAGCTAGGCATTCAGCTCACTTGATCTCACTGAATTATTAACTTGTTAATTAATACTGAACCGCATTTATTAGACTTAACATTGAATGCATACTCGGACCAAGGGCATTATTTCCTTCAGTCTCCCAATTGTCCTTAGGGACAAGTGTGCATTTCCTAATTCCTTTGTCACTCGATGCTTGCTCTTGAACATAAGGTAAGAGTTGTCATCCTTATTATGTCCAGAGGTGTTTCTCGGTTTCAGAGTTCAACTGATCAAATAAGCAGATAATCATAACCTATGATTCATCTGAGCACGTCCATGCATTTCACAGTTTCTAGCTCTCCGAGTGGCCTTGCACAACTTTTAAGCATCTCATCCCGATTTATGGGAGGACAATCCCAATCTTGCGATCTTGAGATTAGACTTCGTTTGATAGGTGATTACCTGAGCGTTGCCTTTATAGCCTCCTTTTACGGTGCGACGGTTGGTCAACGTCAAAGCAACCAGTTCTCAAACAAGTAATCTCAAATCACTCAGGTATTGAGGATTTAGTGTCTAATGATTTTAATGAAATTAACTTATGACAGATTTTCATCTCTTACAGTAAAGTTTCATAGGTCTGTCCGATACTAGTCTTCCCAAAGTAAGTATCTATGCAAATGATTATGACATTGCCATGTCCACATAGTTCAAGAAACAGAACTACTAGTCATCTTGCATTCTAGTCGTCTAATGTTTTCTATGCGTCCAATTTTATAGAAAACTCCGACCAGGGACCATTTTAACTTTTGACATTCAAGTTCACTTGATAGACATTTCTTAGTCACAGGACTGGTCCTGACAGTCTATCTTGAATATATCGTCAAATTGAAGGGACTCATCATTTAATAAACCACAAATTAAATGGAAAAATGAATTCTATTCATTTATTGTGAATGATTAACCAATAATGTTTTACAAAGATTTAAACTCTAAAACTTTAAAACATTAAATAAGGACATCAAAGCCATTCTCCAATATGCTTGTTTCCCATGGCTGCAGTGTGCGAGTTGTGCTTCGCCTACGGCAGAGGTTTAGTCAATGGATCTGATATGTTGTCATCAGTTCCAATCTTGCTTATCTCGACTTCTTTTCTTTCAACGAACTCTCGTAGAAGGTGAAATCTACGAAGTACATGCTTGACTCTTTGGTGGTGTCTAGGCTCCTTTGCCCGTGCAATAGCTCCGTTATTATCACAATACAGGGCTATTGGTCCTTTAATGGAGGGGACTACACCTAGTTCACCTATGAACTTCCTTAGAAATATAGCTTCCTTTGCTGCTTCATGTGCAGCAATGTACTCCGCTTCAGTTGTAGAATCCGCAATGGTGCTTTGCTTAGCACTTTTCCAGCTTACCGCACCTCCGTTGAGGCAGAAGACAAACCCAGACTGTGATCTGAAATCATCTTTGTCGGTTTGGAAACTTGCGTCCGTATAGCCTTTAAAAATTAATTCATCAACTCCACCATAGACCAGGAAGTTGTTAGGTTATGATACATATGACATTACATAGATCATGCGGAAACAACCATTAACCCAGGACAACATATTATTTACACATAATCATATAGCATAATTTAGATGCATACTCTTTGTTGCGTGCCCTCCCTAGCTGCGCCCGAACCGAACAAGAACAAGTCTTTAGGACTCCAAGTGTCGTCCCTCCGTAGATAGTCCACAGCACGTCCGGATCCGCCTTAAGATTGACCAACTAGAATCGCCCTTAAGGTACTAGAAAATTTCGGCACTTTTATGAGCAAGATGTGTGTTTTAGTTTTCTCTAAAAAACTCACTTTTTGAATACTTTGAAACTTGTTATAAATTGTGAGCCCTAGCCTCATATTTATAGGGGTATGGAAAGGGAATCGAAATCCTATTCAGATACAAATTAATTAAACCTAGAATCCTACAAGAACTCTAATTTAATTAATTTATCAAATAGAATTAGGAATTTAATCATTAACCAAACTCTGCATGTTTTAGGAAACGTGCACGAACACAAACACTTGCACACACACGCACGGCAGCCACGATGGTCCCCCATGCGTGCGCGCGAGCAGCAGCCCACGCAGCGCCCGCGCGCGCTGCGCGCTGCGCGCGCTGTGCAGCCTGCTGTGCCTGGCCTTGAGCTGGGCCTGGCGTGGCTGTTTGTGCGGCGCGCTTGGCTTGCTGGGCGATGGCCTGGCTTCGTGCTGGGCCTCGTCCGGCAGGCCTCGTCCGATGCTTATTCGTACGATGCGCTTCCGATTAAATTTTCCGATTCCGGAATTCATTTCCGATACGAACAATATTTAATATTTCCGATTCCGGAATTAATTTCCGTTTCGAACAAATATTTAATATTTCCGTTTCCGGAATTATTTTCCGATTCCGGTAATATTTCCGATTCTGACAATATTTCCGTTTCCGGCAATATTTCCGATTCTGGCAATATTTCCATTTCCGATAATATTTTCCGATACGTACCATGTTTCCGTTTCCGGCAACATCTACGACTTGGATAATATTTATATTTCCGATACGATCCATATTTCCGTTTCCGGCAATATCATCGTTTCCGGAGTATTCATTTCTTGCCCGTGACGATCTTAGCTCCCACTGAAACCAAGATCCGTCGGTTCCGAATATTCATAGATGGAGTATTTAATGCCATTAAATACTTGATCCGTTTACGTACTATTTGTGTGACCCTACGGGTTCCGTCAAGAGTAAGCTGTGGATTAATATCATTAATTCCACTTGAACTGAAGCGGCCTCTAGCTAGGCATTCAGCTCACTTGATCTCACTGAATTATTAACTTGTTAATTAATACTGAACCGCATTTATTAGACTTAACATAGAATGCATACTTGGACCAAGGGCATTATTTCCTTCAGTCTCCCACTTGTCCTTAGGGACAAGTGTGCATTTCCTAATTCCTTTGTCGCTCGATGCTTGCTCTTGAACATAAGGTAAGAGTTGTCATCCTTATTACGTCCAGAGGTGTTCCTCGGTTTCAGAGTTCAACTGATCAAAAAAACAGATAATCATAGCCTATGATTCATCCGAGCACGGCCATGCATTTCACAGTTTCTAGCTCTCCGAGTGGCCTTGTACAACTTTTAAGCATCTCATCCCGATTTATGGGAGGACAATCCCAATCTTGCGATCTTGAGATTAGACTTCGTTTGATAGGTGATTACCTGAGCGTTGCCTTTATAGCCTCCTTTTACGGTGCGACGGTTGGTCAACGTCAAAGCAACCAGTTCTCAAACAAGTAATCTCAAATCACTCAGGTATTGAGGATTTAGTGTCTAATAATTTAATGAAATTTACTCATGACAGATTTTCATCTCTTACAGTAAAGTTTCATAGGTCTTGTCCGATACTAGTCTTCCCAAAGTAAGTATCTATGCAAATGATTATGACATTGCCATGTCCACATAGTTCAAGAAACAGAACTACTAGTCATCTTGCATTCTAATCGTCTAACGTTTTCTATGCGTCCAATTTTATAGAAAACTCCGATTAGGGACCATTTTCAACCTTTGACATTCAAGTTCACTTGATAGACATTTCTTAGTCACAGGACTGGTCCTGACAGTCTATCTTGAATATATCGTCAAATTGAAGGGACTCATCATTTAATAAACCACAAATTAAATGGAAAAATGAATTCTTTTCATTTATTGTGAATGATTAACCAATAATGTTTTACAAAGATTTAAACTCTAAAACTTTAAAACATTAAACAGAGACATCAAAGCCATTCTCCAATATGCTTGATTCCCATAGCTGCAGTGTGCGAGTTGTGCTTCGCCTGCGGCAGAGGTTTAGTTAATGGATCTGATATGTTGTCATCAGTTCCAATTTTGCTTATCTCGACTTCTTTTCTTTCAACGAACTCTCGTAGAAGGTGAAATCTACGAAGTACATGCTTGACTCTCTGGTGGTGTCTAGGCTCTTTTGCCTGTGCAATAGCTCCGTTATTATCACAATACAGGGCTATTGGTCCTTTAATGGAGGGGACTACACCAAGTTCTCCTATGAACTTCCTTAGCCATATAGCTTCCTTTGCTGCTTCATGTGCAGCAATGTACTCCGCTTCAGTTGTAGAATCCGCAATGGTGCTTTGCTTAGCACTTTTCCAGCTTACTGCTCCTCCGTTGAGGCAGAAGACAAACCCAGACTGTGATCTAAAATCATCTTTTTCGGTTTGGAAACTTGCGTCCGTATAGCCTTTAACAATTAATTCATCATCTCCACCATAGACCAGGAAGTCATCTTTGTGCCTTTTCAGGTACTTCAGAATATTCTTGGCAGCAGTCCAATGCGCCTCTCCTGGGTCTGACTGGTATCTGCTCGTAGCACTGAGTACGTACGCAACATCCGGGCGTGTACATATCATAGCATACATTATTGAACCAATCAATGATGCATATGGAATCCCATTCATTCGTCTACGCTCATCAAGTGTTTTTGGGCACTGAGTCTTGCTTAGAGTCATTCCATGAGACATGGGTAGGTAGCCTCGCTTGGAGTCCGCCATCTTGAACCTATCAAGCACCTTATTGATATAAGTGCTTTGACTAAGTCCAATCATCTTTTTAGATCTATCTCTGTAAATCTTGATGCCCAATATGTACTGTGCTTCTCCTAGATCCTTCATCGAAAAACATTTCCCAAGCCAAATCTTGACAGAGTTCAACATAGGAATGTCATTTCCGATAAGCAATATGTCGTCGACATATAATACTAGGAAAGCAATTTTGCTCCCACTGACCTTCTTGTATACACAAGATTCGTCTGCGTTCTTGATGAAACCAAAGTCACTGACTGCTTCATCAAAACGTATATTCCAGCTCCTGGATGCCTGCTTCAATCCGTAGATTGACTTCTTTAGCTTGCATACCTTTTTAGCATTCTTTGGATCCTCAAAACCTTCAGGCTGTGTCATAAACACAGTTTCTGTTAAAACGCCGTTTAAGAAAGCAGTTTTGACATCCATCTGCCATATTTCGTAATCGTAATATGCAGCGATTGCTAACATTATCCGAATAGACTTTAGCATTGCAACTGGTGAAAAGGTTTCATCGTAATCCACACCGTGGACTTGCCTGTAACCTTTTGCGACCAATCTAGCTTTGAAAACTTCAAGTTTCCCATCCTTGTCCTTTTTCAGTTTGAAAACCCATTTGCTTCCAATGGCTTGGTAGCCATCTGGCAAATCGACCAAATCCCATACTTGGTTTTCAGACATGGAGTCTAATTCAGATTGCATGGCTTCTTGCCACTGCTTGGAGCTAGGGCTCGTCATAGCTTGTTTGTAAGTCGCAGGTTCATCACTTTCAAGTAATAGAACGTCATAGCTCTCGTTCGTCAAAATACCTAAGTACCTTTCCGGTTGAGATCTATATCTTTGCGATCTACGCGGGGTAACATTTCTAGATTGACCATGATTCTCACCAGATTCTTCTAAAGATCTCTGAGTTTCATCCTGAATGTCATCTTGAGCATTCTCTAGAGTTTGTTGTTCGACTCGAATTTCTTCGAGGTCTACTTTTCTCCCACTTGTCATTTTGGAAATGTGATACTTCTCCAAAAAGACACCATCTCGAGCAACAAACACTTTGTTCTCAGATGTATTGTAGAAGTAATACCCCTTTGTTTCCTTTGGATAGCCCACAAGGATACATTTGTCAGATTTTGGATGAAGTTTGTCTGAAATTAATCGTTTGACGTATACTTCACATCCCCAAATCTTAAGAAAAGACACATTTGGAGGCTTTCCAAACCATAATTCGTATGGAGTCTTTTCGACATCTTTAGACGGAACTCTATTTATAGTGAGTGCAGCTGTATTTAGTGCATGTCCCCAAAATTCTAATGGAAGTTCGGCCTGACCCATCATTGACCTGACCATGTCTAGCAAGGTTCTGTTCCTCCGTTCTGACACACCGTTCCATTGTGGTGTTCCAGGAGGAGTCAATTCTGATAGAATTCCACATTCTTTCAGATGGTCATCAAATTCATAGCTCAGATATTCACCGCCTCTATCAGACCGCAGTGCCTTAATCTTCTTGCCTAATTGATTCTCTACTTCACTCTGAAATTCCTTGAATTTGTCAAAGGATTCAGACTTATGCTTCATTAGGTAGACATAACCATACCTACTGAAGTCATCAGTGAAAGTGATAAAGTAGCTGAAACCACCTCTAGCATTTGTACTCATTGGTCCACATACATCTGTATGGATTAAACCCAATAGTTCATTTGCTCTTTCTCCAACTTTAGAGAAAGGTTGCTTTGTCATTTTGCCAAGTAAACATGATTCGCATTTACCATAATCCTCTAAGTCAAATGGTTCTAGAATTCCTTCCCTTTGAAGTCTTTCTAAGCGTTTCAAGTTTATATGGCCTAATCGACAATGCCACAGATAGGTGAGATCTGAATCATCCTTTTTGGCCTTTTTGGTATTTATGTTATATACTTGTTTGTCGTGATCTAATAAATAAAGTCCATTGACTAATCTAGCAGATCCACAAAACATCTCTTTAAAATAAAACGAACAACTATTGTCTTTTATTAAAAAGGAAAATCCCTTAGCATCTAAGCAAGAAACTGAAATGATGTTTTTAGTAAGACTTGGAACATGGAAACATTCTTCCAGTTCCAAAACTAGCCCGGAGGGCAACGACAAATAGTAAGTTCCTACAGCTAATGCAGCAATCCGTGCTCCATTTCCCACTCGTAGGTCGACTTCACCCTTGCTTAACTTTCTACTTCTTCTTAGTCCCTGTGGATTGGAACATAAGTGTGAGCCACAACCTGTATCTAATACCCAAGAAGTTGAATTAGCAAGTATACAGTCTATAACGAAAATACCTGAAGATGGAACGACTGTTCCGTTCTTCTGATCTTCCTTTAGTTTCAAGCAATCTCTCTTCCAATGCCCCTTCTTCTTGCAGTAGAGGCATTCGGATTCAGAAGTGGGTTGACTGACCTTCCTCTTTGCAGATTTGGCGCCAGTTTGCTTAGTTGGGCTGGCCCTGTTGCCACCTTTCTTAGCATTCCTCTTCTTTCCAGATTTCTTGAACTTGCCCCCACGCACCATAAGCACATCCTGCTTATCACTTTTGAGCGTCTTTTCAGCGGTCTTCAGCATACCGTGAAGCTCAGTGAGCGTTTTGTCCAGACTATTCATACTGTAGTTCAGTTTGAACTGATCATACCCGCTATGAAGAGAATGTAGGATGGTGTCTATAGCCATTTCCTGAGAAAATTGCTGATCCAGCCGACTCATATTCTCAATGAGTCCAATCATTTTGAGAACATGTGGACTTACGGGCTCGCCTTTCTTAAGCTTGGTCTCAAGAATTTGCCTATGAGTCTCGAATCTTTCGACTCGAGCCAGATCTTGGAACATGTTCTTCAACTCACTGATGATTGTGAAAGCATCTGAGTTGATGAACGTTTTCTGCAGATCCGCACTCATGGTGGCGAGCATTAGACATTTCACATCCTTGTTGGCATCAATCCAACGATTGAGGGCTGCCTGAGTGACCCCGTCGCCTGCAGCTTCGGGCATCGCCTCATCCAGGACATACTCCTTTTCTTCCTGCATAAGAACTATTTGCAAGTTCCTTTGCCAGTCAAGGAAGTTTTTCCCGTTCAACTTCTCCTTTTCGAGAATTGATCGAATGTTGAATGAATTGTTGTTTGCCATATTAAAAACTACAATTGAAAAGAATAAACAAATAAATAACCATTCACAGTTTCTCTTAATAAACTTAAATTCTAGCATACATGCATAATTCAATGTTTATTAAGCATTTTATTCAAATTATGTGTTCCGGCAGGTGTGAATAAAATGATTCCAAGATCCTAAAATCATTGAAGAACTAAGCACAGTTTGTCGACTTAATCCTAGAACATCTTAGGTAAGCAAAAGCCTTTTGCTAATAGTCTAGAAACTATTCTTGGTTGATAGGTACGTCTAAGAACTTATTAGGTAAACCTATCGAATTTTCCACGACATAAAAGGACTCCTTACTTATATCGTTGAGTTTCACCAAAACTAACATGTACTCACAATTATTTGTGTACCTTGCCCCTTTAGGACCAATAAGTAACACCTCGCTGAGCGAAAACTATTACTAGATTGATGTAAAGGATATCCAAGCAAGTGTATATTTTGGCATGGCACCTTTTAACTCAATTTTTAAGTTTGGAACTTAAGGCTCTTACTATGTTGGTTAGATTTTAAGTGAACTAAAATCCTTAATCATGCAACATAATCAAGCTTTTGATCTCATGCATTTTAAGACATATTTAAAACAATAAATAACTTAAAGCATGCATAAGATAAATGTGATCTAGTATGGCCCGACTTCATCTTGAAGCTTTGACTTCAAAGTCCGTCTTGAAAATCTCCGTGGGAGGCACCATTTTCTTCAAATAGGATAAGCTATAACTAATTACAACTATTTGATGGTTCGCAGACCATATTTGAATTGAAAAACAACTTTGGTACTTTAGACCAATTACATTCAAATTAATGGTACGCAGACCATATTTTCTATCCTATTTGGGCCATACTAGTCACTTCATAACCTGCAAAACAGTACATATACAATATATACCATTCACCCATTCATTATCATGAATGGCCCACATAGCTGGTTAGTAAAACACATTATGCATCACGTAAACATTTGCAGCAATTAATCAAGGGCACCAATAATCTACCAATTATTCAGTCCTTATTAATTCTAATCAAGTTGTTTTAACCTTAAGGATTTGTAGACCTAATCAAGAGTTTATGACTAAAAAGCGCTCCCACTTAAACCAATAAATTTATATGCTTTACTAATTTTAAACATAAAAATGTATTTCTAGTCTAACCGGAAACATACAAATTTAATTAAAATTTAAAGCTCATATAAATTTATAATTGAATCCAAAAAGTTTAATTTAATTTCAGTCGTATTTAAATTAATTCATGATTTTAATTTTAGTAAAATAATTAGAATAAATAAAATTCATTATAATTACAATATTCAAAATTAAAATCCAAGAAAATAATTTAAATTATTAATTTTAAAATTAATTAAAATTACGTGAACTGAAATTTTCAAATTAAACATTCAAAACGATCTTTAATCGTAACGCAAACACCCTACGCGTTGCACGCCCATGGGCCGCACGCACACAGCCATTGCTGGCCATGTACGCGCAGCCCATGCGCTCGTCGCATAGTTGCTGCATTCCCATCGCAATCCTCCGCACGCATTGGTGCTCGCTGCGCGCGCCAGCGCTCATCGCACGCGAGCTATCGCTCGCAGTGCGGGCGCGACATCGCTCGCTGGGCGCGCGACATCGCTTGCTGGGCGCGCGAGCCATCGCTCGCTGGGCGCGCGACATCGCTCGCTGGGCGGGCGACATCGCTAGCTGTGCGCGCGAGCAATGCTGGCTGTGCGCGCGAATCCTCGCTCGTTGTGCGCGCGAGCAATGCTGGGCGCAGCGCTCGTGGCACGCGAGCTTGCGCTCGCTGCGCGCGAGGCTGCGCGCTCTTGTGCGAGGCAGCGCGCGTTGTGGCGCAGCTCGCTTGCTGCCCACACGCGACTGCCTTGGCTCGCCCTTCGCCCATGCCCATTCGTCCATTGCTCGTGGCACACGACACAAGGCAGGGCTGCTGCCTTGTGCTCGTGCACTACGCCCTTGCTCATTGCATTCGTGCCGCACGGGCGACGAGCTCCCTTGCTCGTCGTCGCATGCCCGCATTATACAACACCCCTTAAGGGTAACACGAAGCGTCCATTGCTTCGTGCGTGCAAGTTTTATGAACGAATCGCATAAAAATTTAAAATTTATATTTAAAATTAATGACAAATTAATAAATAATATTAATTTCATAATTTTAGGGCGAAAAATCGAAAATTTATTATCCAATTGATTTCCGATTGTTATGGATTCAAGTCTAGGTCATAAAAATTTAAAATTTATCATAAATTTACAATTTTTATGGTGGTTTTTAATCATAGGTTTCTAATTAAATTACAATTAATTATGAAAATCAAATTAATTCTAAATTATTCTATTTTTCAACAAATTAATCATAATTACAAATTAGATTGCATAACTAACAAGACTAGGCATTCAAACTTGTTAAACATATGCAGTAGGTCAATCAAAAATTCAAGATTTATCAACAAGAATCGCAAATATTTAATTTAACATCTTAAATTTACGAAATTTTGCATTCGAAAAACTAAAACCTTCGAAAAGTCATAGTTAGGCTTCGAATTTGAGAATTCTGGGTTCGGCAGAAAAATATTACTTTTGTCAAAATTTTAGAATGCCTTTTACATGCGGAATTGACACAAAAATCACTCAATTCGGATGAGTAACGAAGAAACTGCCGAAAAACTGCGTACGTATAATTAAATAAACGCAATTTGCAATTAATTAACAATTACGAAAATTAATCACCCCTTTTAATTCTTGCAAATTTGTAATATTTAACCATGTTCATGCAATTTAGATTATGAAAATAATAAGGGGCTCGTGATACCACTGTTAGGTTATGATACATATGACATTACATAGATCATGCGGAAACAACCATTAACCCAGGACAACATATTATTTACACATAATCATATAGCATAATTTAGATGCATACTCTTTGTTGCGTGCCCTCCCTAGCTGCGCCCGAACCGAACAAGAACAAGTCTTTAGGACTCCAAGTGTCGTCCCTCCGTAGATAGTCCACAGCACGTCCGGATCCGCCTTAAGATTGACCAACTAGAATCGCCCTTAAGGTACTAGAAAATTTCGGCACTTTTATGAGCAAGATGTGTGTTTTAGTTTTCTCTAAAAAACTCACTTTTTGAATACTTTGAAACTTGTTATAAATTGTGAGCCCTAGCCTCATATTTATAGGGGTATGGAAAGGGAATCGAAATCCTATTCAGATACAAATTAATTAAACCTAGAATCCTACAAGAACTCTAATTTAATTAATTTATCAAATAGAATTAGGAATTTAATCATTAACCGAACTCTGCATGTTTTAGGAAACGTGCACGAACACAAACACTTACACACACACGCACGGCAGCCACGATGGGCACCCATGCGTGCGCGCGAGCAGCAGCCCACGCAGCGCCCGCGCGCGCTGCGCGCTGCGCGTGCTGTGCGCTCTGTGCGCGCTGTGCAGCCTGTTGGGCCTGGCCTTGCGCTGGGCCTGGCGTGGCTGTTTGTGCGGCGCGCTTGGCTTGCTGGGCGATGGCCTGGCTTCGTGCTGGGCCTCGTCCGGCAGGCCTCGTCCGATGCTTATTCGTACGATGCGCTTCCGATTAAATTTTTCGATTCCGGAATTCATTTCCGATACGAACAATATTTAATATTTCCGATTCCGGAATTAATTTCCGTTTCGAACAAATATTTAATATTTCCGTTTCCGGAATTATTTTCCGATTCCGGTAATATTTCCGATTCTGACAATATTTCCGTTTCCGGCAATATTTCCGATTCTGGCAATATTTCCATTTCCGATAATATTTTCCGATACGTACCATGTTTCCGTTTCCGGCAACATCTACGACTTGGATAATATTTATATTTCCGATACGATCCATATTTCCGTTTCCGGCAATATCATCGTTTCCGGAGTATTCATTTCTTGCCCGTGACGATCTTAGCTCCCACTGAAACCAAGATCCGTCGGTTCCGAATATTCATAGATGGAGTATTTAATGCCATTAAATACTTGATCCGTTTACGTACTATTTTTGTGACCCTACGGGTTCAGTCAAGAGTAAGCTGTGGATTAATATCATTAATTCCACTTGAACTAAAGCGGCCTCTAGCTAGGCATTCAGCTCACTTGATCTCACTGAATTATGAACTTGTTAATTAATACTGAACCGCATTTATTAGACTTAACATAGAATGCATACTTGGACCAAGGGCATTATTTCCTTCAGAAGTCATCTTTGTGCCTTTTCAGGTACTTCAGAATATTCTTGGCAGCAGTCCAATGTGCCTCTCCTGGGTCTGACTGGTATCTGCTCGTAGCATTGAGTGCGTACGCAACATCCGGGCGTGTACATATCATAGCATACATTATTGAACCAATCAATGATGCATATGGAATCCCATTCATTCGTCTATGCTCATCAAGTGTTTTTGGGCACTGAGTCTTGCTTAGAGTTATTCCATGAGACATGGGTAGGTAGCCTCGCTTGGAGTCTGCCATCTTGAACCTATCAAGCACCTTATTGATATAAGTGTTTTGACTAAGTCCAATCATCTTTTTAGATCTATCTCTGTAAATCTTGATGCCCAATATGTACTGTGCTTCTCCTAGATCCTTCATCGAAAAACATTTCCCAAGCCAAATCTTGACAGAGTTCAACATAGGAATGTCATTTCCGATAATTAATATGTCGTCGACATATAATACTAGGAAAGCAATTTTGCTCCCACTGACCTTCTTGTATACACAAGATTCGTCTGCGTTCTTGATGAAACCAAAGTCACTGATTGCTTCATCAAAACGTATATTCCAGCTCCTGGATGCCTGCTTCAATCCGTAGATTGATTTCTTTAGCTTGCATACCTTTTTAGCATTCTTTGGATCCTCAAAACCTTCAGGCTGTGTCATGAACACAGTTTCTGTTAAAACGCCGTTTAAGAAAGCGGTTTTGACATCCATCTGCCATATTTCGTAATCGTAATATGCAGCGATTGCTAACATTATCCGAATAGACTTTAGCATTGCAACTGGTGAAAAGGTTTCATCGTAACCCACATCGTGGACTTGCCTGTAACCTTTTGCAACCAATCTAGCTTTGAAAACTTCAAGTTTCCCATCCTTGTCCTTTTTCAGTTTGAAAACCCATTTGCTTCCAATGGCTTGGTAGCATCTGGCAAATCGACCAAATCCCCATACTTGGTTTTCAGACATGGAGTCTAATTCAGATTGCATGGCTTCTTGCCATTGCTTGGAGCTAGGGCTCGTCATAGCTTGTTTGTAAGTCGCAGGTTCATCACTTTCAAGTAATAGAATGTCATAGCTCCCGTTCGTCAAAATACCTAAGTACCTTTCCGGTTGAGATCTATATCTTTGCGATCTACGCGGAGTAACATTTCTAGATTAACCATGATTCTCACCAGATTCTTCTAAAGATCTCTGAGTTTCATCTTGAATGTCGTCTTGAGCATTCTCTAGAGTTTGTTGTTCGACTCGAATTTCTTCGAGGTCTACTTTTCTCCCACTTGTCATTTTGGAAATGTGATCTTTCTCCAAAAAGACACCATCTCGAGCAACAAACACCTTGTTCTCAGATGTATTGTAGAAGTAATACCCCTTTGTTTCCTTTGGATAGCCCACAAGGATACATTTGTCAGATTTCGGATGAAGTTTGTCTGAAATTAATCGTTTGACGTATACTTCACATCCCCAAATCTTAAGAAAATACACATTTGGAGGCTTTTCAAACCATAACTCATATGGAGTCTTTTCGACAGCTTTAGACGGAGCTCTATTTATAGTGAGTGCAGCTGTATTTAGTGCATGTCCCCAAAATTCTAATGGAAGTTCGGCCTGACCCATCATTGACCTGACCATGTCTAGCAAGGTTCTGTTCCTCCGTTCCGACACACCATTCCATTGTGGTGTTCCAGGAGGAGTCAATTCTGACAGAATTACACATTCTTTCAGATGGTCATCAAATTCATAGCTTAGATATTCACCGCCTCTATCAGACCGCAGTGCCTTAATCTTCTTGCCTAATTGATTCTCTACTTCACTCTGAAATTCCTTGAATTTGTCAAAGGATTCAGACTTATGCTTCATTAGGTAGACATAACCATATCTACTGAAGTCATCAGTGAAAGTGATAAAGTAGCTGAAACCACCTCTAGCATTTGTACTCATTGGTCCACATACATCTGTATGGATTAAACCCAATAGTTCAGTTGCTCTTTCTCCAACTTTAGAGAAAGGTTGCTTTGTCATTTTGCCAAGTAAACATGATTCGCATTTACCATAATCCTCTAAGTCAAATGGTTCTAGAATTCCTTCCTTTTGAAGTCTTTCTAAGCGTTTCAAATTAATATGGCCTAATCGACAATGCCACAGATAGGTGAGATCTGAAGCATCCTTTTTGGCCTTTTTGGTATTTATGTTATAAACTTGTTTGTCGTGATCTAATAAATAAAATCCATTGACTAATCTAGCAGATCCATAAAACATCTCTTTAAAATAAAACGAACAACTATTGTCTTTTATTAAAAAGGAAAATCCCTTAGCATCTAAGCAAGAAACTGAAATGATGTTTTTAGTAATACTTAGAACATGGAAACATTCTTCCAGTGTCAAAACTAGCCCGGAGGGCAACGACAAATAATAAGTTCCTACAGCTAATGCAGCAATCCGTGCTCCATTTCCCACTCGTAGGTCGACTTCACCCTTGCTTAACTTTCTACTTCTTCTTAGTCCCTAAGGATTGGAACATAAGTGTGAGCCACAACCTGTATCTAATACCCAAGAAGTTGAATTAGCAAGTATACAGTCTATAACGAAAATACCTGAAGATGGAACGACTGTTCCGTTCTTCTGATCTTCCTTTAGCTTCAAGCAATCTCTCTTCCAATTCCCCTTCTTCTTGCAGTAGAAGCATTCGGATTCAGAAGTGGGTTGACTGACCTTCCTCTTTTCAGACTTGGCTCCAGTTTTCTTAGTTGGGCTGGCCTTGTTGCCACCTTTCTTAGCATTCCTCTTCTTTCCAGATTTCTTGAACTTGCCCCCACGCACCATAAGCACATCTTGCTTATCACTTTTGAGCGTCTTTTCAGCGGTCTTCAGCATACCATGAAGCTCAGTGAGCGTTTTGTCCAGACTATTTATACTATAGTTCAGTTTGAACTGATCATACCCGTTATGAAGAGAATGGAGGATGGTGTCTACAGCCATTTCCTGAGAGAATTGCTGATCCAACCGACTCATATTCTCAATGAAGGAAATAATGCCCTTGGTCCAAGTATGCATTCTATGTTAAGTCTAATAAATGCGGTTCAGTATTAATTAACAAGTTAATAATTCAGTGAGATCAAGTGAGCTGAATGCCTAGCTAGAGGCCGCTTTAGTTCAAGTGGAATTAATGATATTAATCCACAGCTTACTCTTGACTGAACCCGTAGGGTCACACAAATAGTACGTAAACGGATCAAGTATTTAATAGCATTAAATACTCCATCTATGAATATTCGGAACCGACGGATCTTGGTTTCAGTGGGAGCTAAGATCGTCACAGGCAAGGAATGAATACTCCGGAAACGATGATATTGCCGGAAACGGAAATATGGATCGTATCGGAAATATAAATATTATCCAAGTCGTAGATGTTGCCGGAAACGGAAACATGGTACGTGTCGGAAAATATTATCGGAAATGGAAATATTGCCAGAATCGGAAATATTGCCGGAAACGGAAATATTGTCAGAATCGGAAATATTACCGGAATCGGAAAATAATTCCGGAAACGGAAATATTAAATATTTGTTCGAAACGGAAATTAATTCCGGAATCGGAAATATTAAATATTGTTCGTATCGGAAATGAATTCCGGAATCGGAAAATTTAATCGGAAGCGCATCGTACGAATAAGCATCGGACGAGGCCTGCCGGACGAGGCCCAGCACGAAGCCAGGCCATCGCCCAGCAAGCCAAGCGCGCCGCACAAACAGCCACGCCAGGCCCAGCGCAAGGCCAGGCCCAGCAGGCTGCGCGCAGCGCGCAGCGCGCGCGGGCGCTGAGTGGGCTGCTGCTCGCGCGCACGCATGGGGCCCATCGTGGCTGCCGTGCGTGTGTGTGCAAGTGTTTGTGTTCGTGCACGTTTCCTAAAACATGCAGAGTTCGGTTAATGATTAAATTCCTAAATCTATTTGATAATTAAATTAATTAAATTAGAGTTCTTGTAGGATTCTAGGTTTAATTAATTTGTATCTGAATAGGATTTCGATTCCCTTTCCATACCGCTATAAATATGAGGCTAGGGCTCACAATTTATAACACAAGTTTCAAAGTATTCAAAGTGAGTTTTTGAGAGAAAAATTCAGTCACACATTTGCCTATAAAGTGCCGAAAATAATAGTACCTTAAGGGCGATTCTAGTTGGTCAATCTTAAGGCGGATCCGGACGTGCTGTGGACTATCTACGGAGGGACGACACTTGGAGTCCTAAAGACTTGTTCTTGTTCGGTTCTGGCGCAGCTAGGGAAGGCACGCAACAAAGAGTATGCATCTAATCTATGCTAAATGATTATGTGTAAATAATATGTTTTCCTGGGTTTATGGTTTTTCCGCATGATTTATGAATTGTCATATGTATCATAACTTAACAGTGGTATCACGAGCCCCTTATTATTTTCATAATCTAAATTGCATGAACATGGTTAAATATTACAAATTTGCAAGAATTAAAAGGGGTGATTAATTTTCGTAATTGTTAATTAATTGCAAATTGCGTTTATTTAATTATACGTACGCAGTTTTTCGGCAGTTTCTTCGTTACTCATCCGAATTGAGTGATTTTTGTGTCAATTCCGCATGTAAAAGGCATTCTAAAATTTTGACAAAAATAGTATTTTTCTGCCGAACCCAGAATTCTCAAATTCGAAGCCTAACTATAACTTTTCGAAGGTTTTAGTTTTTCGAATGCAAAATTTCGTAAATTTAAGATGTTAAATTAAATATTTGCGATTCTTGTTGATAAATCTTGAATTTTTGATTGACCTACTGCATATGTTTAACAAGTTTGAATGCCTAGTCTTGTTAATTATGCAATCTAATTTGTAATTATGATTAATTTGTTGAAAATTAGAATAATTTAGAATTAATTTGATTTTCATAATTAATTGTAATTTAATTAGAAACCTATGATTAAAAACCACCATAAAAATTGTAAATTTACGATAAATTTTAAATTTTTATGACCTAGACTTGAATCCATAACAATCGGAAATCAATTGGATAATAAATTTTCGATTTTTCGCCCTAAAATTATGAAATTAATATTATTTATTAATTTGTCATTAATTTTAAATATAAATTTTAAATTTTTATGCGATTCGTTCATATAACTTGCACGCACGAAGCAATGGACGCTTCGTGTTACCCTTAAGGGGTGTTGTATAATGCGGGCATGCGACGACGAGCAAGGGAGCTCGTCGCCCATGCGGCACGAATGCAATGAGCAAGGGCGTAGTGCACGAGCACAAGGCAGCAGCCCTGCCTTGTGTCGTGTGCCACGACCAATGGACGAATGGGCATGGGCGTAGGGCGAGCCAAGGCAGTCGCGTGTGGGCAGCAAGCGAGCTGCGCCACAACGCGCGCTGCCTCGCACAAGAGCGCGCAGCCTCGCGCGCAGCGAGCGCAAGCTCGCGTGCCACGAGCGCTGCGCCTAGCATTGCTCGCGCGCACAGCGAGTGATGTCGCCCGCCCAGCGAGCGATGTCGCGCGCCCAGCGAGCGATGGCTCGCGCGCCCAGCGAGCGATGTCGCGCGCCCAGCGAGCGATGTCGCGCGCGCACTGCGAGCGATAGCCCGCGTGCGATGAGCGCTGGCGCGCGCAGCGAGCACCAATGCGTGCGGAGGCTTGCGATAGGGATGCAGCAGCTATGCGACGAGCGCATGGGCTGCGCGCACATGGCCAGCAATGGCTGTGTGCGTGCGGCCCATGGGCGTGCTACGCGTAGGGTGTTTGCGTTACGATTAGATCGTTTTGAATGTTTAATTTGAAAATTTCAGTTCACGTAATTTTAATTAATTTTAAAATTAATAATTTAAATTATTTTCTTGGATTTTAATTTTGAATATTATAATTATAATAAATGTTATTTATTCTAATTATTTTACTAAAATTAAAATCATGAATTAATTTAAATGCGACTGAAATTAAATTAAACTTTTTGGATTCAATTATAAATTTATATGAGCTTTAAATTTTAATTAAATTTGTATGTTTCCGGTTAGACTAGAAATACATTTTTATGTTTAAAATTGGTAAAGCATATGAATTTATTGGTTTAAGTGGGAGCGCTTTTTAGTCATAAACTCTTGATTAGGTCTACAAATCCTTAAGGTTAAAACAACTTGATTAGAATTAATAAGGACTGAATAATTGGTAGATTATTGGTGCCCTTGATTAATTGCTGCAAATGTTTACGTGATGCATAATGTGTTTTACTAACCAGCTATGTGGGCCATTCATGATAATGAATGGGTGAATGGTATATATTGTATATGTACTGTTTTGCAGGTTATGAAGTGACTAGTATGGCCCAAATAGGATAGAAAATATGGTCTGCGTACCATTAATTTGAATGTAATTGGTCTAAAGTACCAAAGTTATTTTTCAATTCAAATATGGTCTGCGAACCATCAAATAGTTGTAATTAGTTATAGCTTATCCTATTTGAAGAAAATGGTGCCTCCCACGGAGATTTTCAAGACGGACTTTGAAGTCAAAGCTTCAAGATGAAGTCGGGCCATACTAGATCACAAATATCTTATGCATGTTTTAAGTTATTTATTGTTTTAAATATGTCTTAAAATGCATGAGATCAAAAGCTTGATTATGTTGCATGATTAAGGATTTTAGTTCACTTAAAATCTAACCAACATAGTAAGAGCCTTAAGTTCCAAACTTAAAAATTGAGTTAAAAGGTGCCATGCCAAAATATACACTTGCTTGGATATCCTTTACATCAATCTAGTAATAGTTTTCGCTCAGCGAGGTGTTACTTATTGGTCCTAAAGGGGCAAGGTACACAAATAATTGTGAGTACATGTTAGTTTTGGTGAAACTCAACGATATAAGTAAGGAGTCCTTTTATGTCGTGGCAAATTCGATAGGTTTACCTAATAAGTTCTTAGACGTACCTATCAACCAAGAATAGTTTCTAGACTATTAGCAAAAGGCTTTTGCTTACCTAAGATGTTCTAGGATTAAGTCGACAAACTGTGCTTAGTTCTTCAATGATTTTAGGATCTTGGAATCATTTTATTCACACCTGCCGGAACACATAATTTGAATAAAATGCTTAATAAACATTGAATTATGCATGTATGCTAGAATTTAAGTTTATTAAGAGAAACTGTGAATGGTTATTTATTTGTTTATTCTTTTCAATTGTAGTTTTTAATATGGCAAACAACAATTCATTCAACATTCGATCAATTCTCGAAAAGGAGAAGTTGAACGGGAAAAACTTCCTTGACTGGCAAAGGAACTTGCAAATAGTTCTTATGCAGGAAGAAAAGGAGTATGTCCTAGATGAGGCGATGCCCGAAGCTGCAGGCGACGGGGTCACTCAGGCAGCCCTCAATCGTTGGATTGATGCCAACAAGGATGTGAAATGTCTAATGCTCGCCACCATGAGTGCGGATCTGCAGAAAACGTTCATCAACTCAGATGCTTTCACAATCATCAGTGAGTTGAAGAACATGTTCCAAGATCTGGCTCGAGTCGAAAGATTCGAGACTCATAGGCAAATTCTTGAGACCAAGCTTAAGAAAGGCGAGCCCGTAAGTCCACATGTTCTCAAAATGATTGGACTCATTGAGAATATGAGTCGGCTGGATCAGCAATTTTCTCAGGAAATGGCTATAGACACCATCCTCCATTCTCTTCATAGCGGGTATGATCAGTTCAAACTGAACTACAGTATGAATAGTCTGGACAAAACGCTCACTGATCTTCACGGTACGCTGAAGACCGCTGAAAAGACGCTCAAAAGTGATAAGCAGGATGTGCTTATGGTGCGTGGGGGCAAGTTCAATAAATCTGGAAAGAAGAGGAATGCTAAGAAAGGTGGCAACAAAGCCAGCCCAACTAAGCAAACTGGCGCCAAATCTGCAAAGAGAAAGGTCAGTCAACCCACTTCTGAATCCGAATGCTTCTACTGCAAGAAGAAGGGGCATTGGAAGAGAAATTGCTTGAAGCTAAAGGAAGATCAGAAGAACGGAACAGTCGTTCCATCTTCAGGTATTTTCATTATAGACTGTATACTTGCTAATTCAACTTCTTGGGTATTAGATACAGGTTGTGGCTCACACTTATGTTCCAATCCACAGGGACTAAGAAGAAGTAGAAAGTTAAGAAAGGGTGAAGTCGACCTACGAGTGGGAAATGGAGCACGGATTGCTGCATTAGCTGTAGGAACTTACTATTTGTCGTTGCCCTCCGGGCTAGTTTTGGAACTGGAAGAATGTTTCCATGTTCCAAGTTTTACTAAAAACATCATTTCAGTTTCTTGCTTAGATGCTAAGGGATTTTCCTTTATAATAAAAGACAATAGTTGTTCGTTTTATTTTAAAGAGATGTTTTATGGATCTGCTAGATTAGTCAATGGACTTTATTTATTAGATCACGACAAACAAGTATATAACATAAATACCAAAAAGGCCAAAAAGGATGATTCAGATCTCACCTATCTGTGGCATTGTCGATTAGGCCATATAAACTTGAAACGCTTAGAAAGACTTCAAAGAGAAGGAATTCTAGAACCATTTGACTTAGAGGATTATGGTAAATGCGAATCATGTTTACTTGGCAAAATGACAAAGCAACCTTTCTCTAAAGTTGGAGAAAGAGCAAATGAACTATTGGGTTTAATCCATACAGATGTATGTGGACCAATGAGTACAAATGCTAGAGGTGGTTTCAGCTACTTTATCACTTTCACTGATGACTTCAGTAGGTATGGTTATGTCTACCTAATGAAGCATAAGTCTGAATCCTTTGACAAATTCAAGGAATTTCAGAGTGAAGTAGAGAATCAATCAGGCAAGAAGATTAAGGCACTGCGGTCTGATAGAGGCGGTGAATATCTGAGCTATGAATTTGATGACCATCTGAAAGAATGTGGAATTCTATCAGAATTGACTCCTCCTGGAACACCACAATGGAACGGTGTGTCAGAACGGAGGAACAGAACCTTGCTAGACATGGTCAGGTCAATGATGGGTCAGGCCGAACTTCCATTAGAATTTTGGGGACATGCACTAAATACAGCTGCACTCACTATAAATAGAGCTCCGTCTAAAGCTGTCGAAAAGACTCCATACGAATTATGGTTTGGAAAGCCTCCAAATGTGTCTTTTCTTAAGATTTGGGGATGTGAAGTATACGTCAAACGATTAATTTCAGACAAACTTCATCCAAAATCTGACAAATGTATCCTTGTGGGCTATCCAAAGGAAACAAAGGGGTATTACTTCTACAATACATCTGAGAACAAAGTGTTTGTTGCTCGAGATGGTGTCTTTTTGGAGAAGGATCACATTTCCAAAATGACAAGTGGGAGAAAAGTAGACCTCGAAGAAATTCGAGTCGAACAACAAACTCTAGAGAATGCTCAAGATGACATTCAGGATGAAACTCAGAGATCTTTAGAAGAATCTGGTGAGAATCATGGTCAATCTAGAAATGTTACCCCGCGTAGATCGCAAAGATATAGATCTCAACCGGAAAGGTACTTAGGTATTTTGACGAACGAGAGCTATGACGTTCTATTACTTGAAAGTGATGAACCTGCGACTTACAAGCAAGCTATGACGAGCCCTAGCTCCAAGCAATGGCAAGAAGCCATGCAATCTGAATTAGACTCCATGTCTGAAAACCAAGTATGGGATTTGGTCGATTTGCCAGATGGCTACCAAGCCATTGGAAGCAAATGGGTTTTCAAACTGAAAAAGGACAAGGATGGGAAACTTGAAGTTTTCAAAGCTAGATTGGTTGCAAAAGGTTACAGGCAAGTCCACGGTGTGGATTACGATGAAACCTTTTCACCAGTTGCAATGCTAAAGTCTATTCGAATAATGTTAGCAATCGCTGCATATTACGATTACGAAATATGGCAGATGGATGTCAAAACTGCTTTCTTAAACGGCGTTTTAACAGAAACTGTGTTTATGACACAGCCTGAAGGTTTTGAGGATCCAAAGAATGCTAAAAAGGTATGCAAGCTAAAGAAGTCAATCTACGGATTGAAGCAGGCATCCAGGAGCTGGAATATACGTTTTGATGAAGCAGTCAGTGACTTTGGTTTCATCAAAAACGCGGACGAATCTTGTGTATACAAGAAGGTCAGTGGGAGCAAAATTGCTTTCCTAGTATTATATGTCGACGACATATTGCTTATCGGAAATGACATTCCTATGTTGAACTCTGTCAAGATTTGGCTTGGGAAATGTTTTTCGATGAAGGATCTAGGAGAAGCACAGTACATATTGGGCATCAAGATTTACAGAGATAGATCTAAAAAGATGATTGGACTTAGTCAAAGCACTTATATCAATAAGGTGCTTGATAGGTTCAAGATGGCGGACTCCAAGCGAGGCTACCTACCCATGTCTCATGGAATGACTCTAAGCAAGACTCAGTGCCCAAAAACACTTGATGAGCGTAGACGAATGAATGGGATTCCATATGCATCATTGATTGGTTCAATAATGTATGCTATGATATGTACACGCCCGGATGTTGCGTACGCACTCAGTGCTACGAGCAGATACCAGTCAGACCCAGGAGAGGCGCATTGGACTGCTGCCAAGAACATTCTGAAGTACCTGAAAAGGCACAAAGATGACTTCCTGGTCTATGGTGGAGATGATGAATTAATTGTTAAAGGCTATACGGACGCAAGTTTCCAAACCGACAAAGATGATTTCAGATCACAGTCTGGGTTTGTCTTCTGCCTCAACGGAGGAGCAGTAAGCTGGAAAAGTGCTAAGCAAAGCACCATTGCGGATTCTACAACTGAAGCGGAGTACATTGCTGCACATGAAGCAGCAAAGGAAGCTATATGGCTAAGGAAGTTCATAGGAGAACTTGGTGTAGTCCCCTCCATTAAAGGACCAATAGCCCTGTATTGTGATAATAACGGAGCTATTGCACAGGCAAAAGAGCCTAGACACCACCAGAGAGTCAAGCATGTACTTCGTAGATTTCACCTTCTACGAGAGTTCGTTGAAAGAAAAGAAGTCGAGATAAGCAAAATTGGAACTGATGACAACATATCAGATCCATTAACTAAACCTCTGCCGCAGGCGAAGCACAACTCGCACACTGCAGCTATGGGAATCAAGCATATTGGAGAATGGCTTTGATGTCTCTGTTTAATGTTTTAAAGTTTTAGAGTTTAAATCTTTGTAAAACATTATTGGTTAATCATTCACAATAAATGAAAAGAATTCATTTTTCCATTTAATTTGTGGTTTATTAAATGATGAGTCCCTTCAATTTGACGATATATTCAAGATAGACTGTCAGGACCAGTCCTGTGACTAAGAAATGTCTATCAAGTGAACTTGAATGTCAAAGGTTGAAAATGGTCCCTAATCGGAGTTTTCTATAAAATTGGACGCATAGAAAACGTTAGACGATTAGAATGCAAGATGACTAGTAGTTCTATTTCTTGAACTATGTGGACATGGCAATGTCATAATCATTTGCATAGATACTTACTTTGGGAAGACTAGTATCGGACGAGACCTATGAAACTTTACTGTAAGAGATGAAAGTCTGTCATAAGTAAATTTCATTAAATTATTAGACACTAAATCCTCAATACCTGAGTGATTTGAAGATTACTTGTTTGAGAACTGGTTGCTTTGACGTTGACCAACCGTCGCACCGTAAAAGGAGGCTATAAAGGCAACGCTCAGGTAATCACCTATCAAACGAAGTCTAATCTCAAGATCGCAAGATTGGGATTGTCCTCCCATAAATCGGGATGAGATGCTTAAAAGTTGTACAAGGCCACTCGGAGAGCTAGAAACTGTGAAATGCATGGCCGTGCTCGGATGAATCATAGGCTATGATTATCTGTTTATTTGATCAGTTGAACTCTGAAACCGAGGAACACCTCTGGACATAATAAGGATGACAACTCTTACCTTATGTTCAAGAGCAAGAATCGAGCGACAAAGGAATTAGGAAATGCACACTTGTCCCTAAGGACAAGTGGGAGACTGAAGGAAATAATGCCCTTGGTCCAAGTATGCATTCTATGTTAAGTCTAATAAATGCGGTTCAGTATTAATTAACAAGTTAATAATTCAGTGAGATCAAGTGAGCTGAATGCCTAGCTAGAGGCCGCTTTAGTTCAAGTGGAATTAATGATATTAATCCACAGCTTACTCTTGACTGAACCCGTAGGGTCACACAAATAGTACGTAAACGGATCAAGTATTTAATAGCATTAAATACTCCATCTATGAATATTCGGAACCGACGGATCTTGGTTTCAGTGGGAGCTAAGATCGTCACAGGCAAGGAATGAATACTCCGGAAACGATGATATTGCCGGAAACGGAAATATGGATCGTATCGGAAATATAAATATTATCCAAGTCGTAGATGTTGCCGGAAACGGAAACATGGTACGTGTCGGAAAATATTATCGGAAATGGAAATATTGCCAGAATCGGAAATATTGCCGGAAACGGAAATATTGTCAGAATCGGAAATATTACCGGAATCGGAAAATAATTCCGGAAACGGAAATATTAAATATTTGTTCGAAACGGAAATTAATTCCGGAATCGGAAATATTAAATATTGTTCGTATCGGAAATGAATTCCGGAATCGGAAAATTTAATCGGAAGCGCATCGTACGAATAAGCATCGGACGAGGCCTGCCGGACGAGGCCCAGCACGAAGCCAGGCCATCGCCCAGCAAGCCAAGCGCGCCGCACAAACAGCCACGCCAGGCCCAGCGCAAGGCCAGGCCCAGCAGGCTGCGCGCAGCGCGCAGCGCGCACAGCGCGCGCAGCGCGCGCGGGCGCTGAGTGGGCTGCTGCTCGCGCGCACGCATGGGGCCCATCGTGGCTGCCGTGCGTGTGTGTGCAAGTGTTTGTGTTCGTGCACGTTTCCTAAAACATGCAGAGTTCGGTTAATGATTAAATTCCTAAATCTATTTGATAAATTAATTAAATTAGAGTTCTTGTAGGATTCTAGGTTTAATTAATTTGTATCTGAATAGGATTTCGATTCCCTTTCCATACCGCTATAAATATGAGGCTAGGGCTCACAATTTATAACACAAGTTTCAAAGTATTCAAAGTGAGTTTTTGAGAGAAAAATTCAGTCACACATTTGCCTATAAAGTGCCGAAAATAATAGTACCTTAAGGGCGATTCTAGTTGGTCAATCTTAAGGCGGATCCGGACGTGCTGTGGACTATCTACGGAGGGACGACACTTGGAGTCCTAAAGACTTGTTCTTGTTCGGTTCGGGCGCAGCTAGGGAAGGCACGCAACAAAGAGTATGCATCTAATCTATGCTAAATGATTATGTGTAAATAATATGTTTTCCTGGGTTTATGGTTTTTCCGCATGATTTATGAATTGTCATATGTATCATAACCTAAAACTCAATGAGTCCAATCATTTTGAGAACATGTGAACTTACGGGCTCACCTTTCTTAAGCTTGGTCTCAAGAATTTGCCTATGAGTCTCGAATCTTTCGACTCGAGCCAGATCTTGGAAAATTTTCTTTAACTCACTGATGATCGTGAAAGCATCTGAGTTAATGAACGTTTTCTGCAGATCTGCACTCATGGTGGCGAGCATTAGACATTTCACATCCTTGTTGGCATCAATCCAATGATTGAGGGCTGCCTGAGTGACCCCGTCGCCTGCGGCTTCGGGCATCGCCTCTTCCAGGACATACTCCTTTTCTTCCTGCATAAGAACTATTTGCAAGTTCCTTTGCCAGTCAAGGAAGTTTTTCCCGCTCAACTTCTCCTTTTCGAGAATTGATCGAATGTTGAATGAATTGTTGTTTGCCATAATTAAAACTACAATTGAAAAGAATAAACAAATAAATAACCATTCACAGTTTCTCTTAATAAACTTAAATTCTAGCATACATGCATAATTCAATGTTCATTAAGCATTTTATTCAAGTTATGTGTTCCGGCAGGTGTGAATAAAATGATTCCAAGATCCTAAAATCCATTGAAGAATTAAGCACAGTTTGTCGACTCAATCCTAAAACATCTTAGGTAAGCAAAAACCTTTTGCTAATAGTCTAGAAACTATTCTTGGTTGATAGGCACGTCTAAGAACTTATTAGGTAAACCAATCGATTTTGCCAAGACATAAAAGGACTCCTTACTTATATCGCTGAGTTTCACCAAAACTAACATGTACTCACAATTATTTGTGTACCTTGCCCCTTTAGGACCAATAAGTAGCACATCGCTGAGCGGAAACTATTACTAGATTAATGTAAAGGATATCCAAGCAAGTGTATATTTTGGCATGGCACCTTTTAACTCAATTTTTAAGTTTGGAACTTAAGGCTCTTACTATGTTGGTTAGATTTTAAGTGAACTAAAATCCTTAATCATGCAACATAATCAAGCCACAATCTCATGCATAATTAAGACATATTTAAAGCAATAAATAACTTAAAGCATGCATAAGATAAATGTGATCTAGTATGGCCCGACTTCATCTTGAAGCTTCAACTTCAAAGTCCGTCTCGAAAATCTCCGTGGGAGGCACCATTTTCTTCAAATAGGATAAGCTATAATTAAACTAATTACAACTATTTAATGGTACGCAGACCATATTTGAATTGAAAAACAATTTTGGTACTTTAGACCAATTACATTCAAATTAATGGTACGCAGACCATATTTTCTATCCTATTTGGGCCATACTAGTCACTTCATAACCTGCAAAACAGTACATATACAATATATACAATTCACCCATTCATTATCATGAATGGCCCACATAGCTGGTTAGTAAAAACACGTTATGCATCACATAAATATTTGTAGCAATTAATCAAGGGCACCAATAATCTACAAATTATTCAGTCCTTATTAATTCTAATCAAGTTGTTTTAACCTTAAGGATTTGTAGACCTAATCAAGAGTTTATGACTAAAAGGGATCCCACTTAAACCAATAAATTCATATGCTTTACTAATTCTAAACATAAAAATGTATTTCTAGTCTAACCGGAAACATACAAATTTAATTAAAATTTAAAGCTCATATAAATTTATAATTGAATCCACATATTTAATTTATTTTCAGTCGTATTTAAATTAATTCATGATTTTAATTTTAGTAAAATAATTAGAATAAATGAAATTTATTATAATTATAATATTCAAAATTAAAATCCAAGAAAATAACTTAAATTATTAATTTTAAAATTAATTAAAATTACGTAAACTGAAAATTTCAAATTAAAATTTTAAAACGATCTAATCATAACATAAGGTATGCAACATCACCACGCAACGCACAGCCATAGGCCACACGCACGCAACCATCGCTGGCCATGTGCGCGCAGCCTATGTGCTGCGTCGCATCTGCTGCTGCTCACCATAGCAAGGCGCGCACCAGCGCTCGTCGCAACACGCTCGCTGCTCACCATCGCTGGGCGTAGCGCTCGTCGCACGCGAGCTTGCGCTCCCTGCGCGCGAGGCTTCGCACGTTGCGCGCGGCAGTTGCGTCGTGGCGCAGCTCGCCTGCTGCCCACACGCGACTGTCGCTGCCTTGCTCTCGCCCTTGCCCACTCGCCCATCGCACACAGCACACGACACAAGGCAGGGCTGCTGCCTTGTGCTCGTGCACCAAAGCCTTGCTCATTGCATTCGTACCGCATGGGCAACGAGCTCCCTTGCTCGTCGTCGCATGCCCGCACTATACAACACCCCTTAAGGGTAACACGTAGCGTCCATTGCTTTGTGCGTGCAAGTTATATGAGCGAATCGCATAAAAATTAAAATTTTATTTTCAAAATTAATGACAAATTAATAAATCATATTAATTTCATAATTTTAGGGCGAAAAATCGAAAATTTATTAATTAATTGATTTTGGATTAACATGGATTCAAGTCTAGGTCATAAAAATTTAAAATTTAACACAAATTTACAATTTTTATGGTGGTTTTTAATCATAGGTATCTAATTAAATTATTAACTAATTATGAAAATCAAATTAATTCTAAATTATTCCAATTTTCAACAAATTAATCATAATTACAAATTAGATTGCATAATTAACAAGGCTAGGCATTCAAACTTGTTAAACATATACAGTAGGTCAATCAAAAATTCAAGATTTAACAACAAGAATCGCAAATATTTAATTTAACATCTTAAATTTACAAAATTTTTGCGTTCGAAAAACTAAAACCTCCGAAAAGTCATAGTTAGGCTTCGAATTTGAGAATTCTGGGTTCGGCCGAAAAATACTAATTTTCTCAAAATTTTAGAATGTCTTTTACATGCGGAATTTACACAAAAATCACTCGATTTGGATGAGTAACGAAGAAACTGCCGAAAAACTGCGTACATATAATTAAATAAACGAAATTTGCAATTAATTAACAATTACGAAATTTAATCACCCCTTTTAATTCTTGCAAATTTGTAATATTTAACCATGTTTATGCAATTTAGATTATGAAAATAATAAGAGGCTCGTGATACCACTGTTAGGTTATGATACATATGACAATACATAAATCATGCGGAAAAACCATAAAGCCAGGAAAGCATATTATTTACACATAATCATTTAGTATAGTATAGATGCATACACTTTGTAGCGTGCCTTCCCTAGCTGCGCCCGAACCGAACAAGAACAAGTCTTTAGGACTCCAAATGTCGTCCCTCCGTAGATAGTCCACAGTACGTCCGGATCCGCCTCAAGATTGACCAACTAGAATCGCCCTTAAGGTGCTAGGAATTTTCGGCTATTGTTGTGCAAGTGTATGGCTGAATTTTCTTTCAAAAACTTACCCTTTGAATACTTCAATCGTATCTGTAAATAATGACCCTAGGCACTTATTTATAGAGGTATGAAAAAGGAACTGGAATCCTATTAGGATACTAATTAATTTAATTAGAATCCTGCTAGGACTTTATTAAATAAAATTTATCTAATAGGTTGAGGTTTTAATCTTTTATCGAATCCCGATAGCTTTAGGATTCGCACACGAGCATCGCACGAGCACCGTACACCCGCCCAGGCCTTGCGGCCCACGCTGAGCGCACAGCGCTCGGCCCATGCTGCTGTCCGCGCGCGCCCATGGCTTCGGCTGGGCTTGGTCGAGGCTTGGCGTGTGTTGGTGATGCGTGTGGCTTGCTGGGCGATGGCCTGGCTTCGTGCTGGGCCTTCGTCTAGCGAGCCTCGTCCTACGCTAATTCGTACGATACTCTTCCGATTAAATTCCCGATTTCGGAATTTATTTCCGATACGAACAATATTTAATATTTTCGATTCCGGAATTAATTTCCGTTTCGAACAAATATTTAATATTTCCGTTTCCGGAATTATTTTCCGATTCCGATAATATTTCCGATTCTGACAATATTTCCGTTTCCGGCAATATTTCCGATTCCGGCAATATTTCCATTTCCGATAATATTTTCCGATACGTACCATGTTTCCGTTTCCGGCAACATCTACGACTTGGATAATATTTATATTTCTGATACGATCCATATTTCCGTTTCCGGCAATATCATCGTTTCCGGAGTATTCATTTCTTGCTTGTGATGATCTCAGATCCCACTGAAACCAAGATCCGTCGATTCCGAATATCCATAGATAGAGTATTTAATGCCATTAAATACTTGATCCGTTTACGTACTATTTGTGTGACCCTACGGGTTTTGTCAAGAGTAAGCTGTGGATTAATATTATTAATTCCACTTGAACTGAAGCGGCCTCTAGCTAGGCATTCAGCTCACTTGATCTCACTGAATTATTAACTTGTTAATTAATACTGAACCGCATTTATTAGACTTAACATTGAATGCATACTTGGACCAAGGTCATTATTTCCTTCACCTTGCTGGGGTCTTTCCACAAATGGCGAGTTCGCAGTCAGATCGGCTACTTGACTAGCTCATAACTTCTCTTCGAAATCTAGATGGGAAAATTCGTGGATTTGGAAACTTGATATTGCCCCTAAGCTCAAAATCTTTCTCTAGCAACTACTTAATCATGGCCTAGATTCCAACTCGAGAAAATCTAAGGTATCGAAATATTGACATACCTACATGTAGTCCTCATTGCAATAGCCAACGGGAGACGCAAGACCATTTGTTTTGGCTCTGCCCTAAAGTTAGAAATTTTTGGGATTCCGGTGTTGCTACGCAATGGTTGGGAACTACCATCCATTATCCCTCTGTCCTACACCTATTTCGTTACCTACTCCAAAATATTAGACTCCCGGTTAAAAAGATAGTTATGTCGCTTTGGAGTATCTGTAAGTCTTGTAATACACTGATCTTTCGACAAACTCCTTTCTTAATTATGTCTACATATTCCTGAGCTTTTAGAAATTTTATTGAATGGGGTATTTGTACCAAACTTGATACTATGGTCATGGAGCGTGAGTTCAGACAATCCTCGTCTTCTCCCAAGTTCATTCAAGTGGCATGGTCTCCCCTGCGCCCGGTGTGTTAAAAATTAATTTTGATGGCTTTATTCGTAATAACTCTGGCACAACTGGGGTAGTGATAAGGGATTATCTCGGAAATAACATTGTTAGTCGCACTTATAACCTAGGAGCCTCTTCTCCTCTTGTAGTTGAAGCCATGGGCCTCCGCAACGGTCTTTTACTTGTCATAGAACATAATATTAGACACATATTTATAGAAGGAGATAACCTTCTAGTTATTAATAATTTGTAGCATAAAGCGCCGCAATGTCCCTGGAAGAACCAATTACTTCTTGATGACATCAAGCTGTTGCTGACTCATTTCGACATTAAAGATTCATGACATGATTATCGCAAGGTCAATCGTGCAGCTGAATATGTTGCCGTTTTAGGACACCTTGTCCAGACGCATCAGGATATTGGCCCTTTCGTAGATAGTAAATTTTCTTATTTTCTTTTTTCAGATAAGTTAGATTTCAGTCTTAAGATAAGACTTTTCTAATTTTTGTATTTTTCCTACTAAAAAAAATTTATAACTTTTTGGCGAGTAATACAATTAAATTAATTGACATTCATTTACATTAATTTATGATTATAGAAAACTCAACCGTTGATTCATTTGGGCCAATAAATATTTGCACATTTAAATATTTAATTATATGCAACCCTCTCAATGTATCTACAGTAACTATCAAACTTCAAAAGGTTATAATTACGTTTTCTATAATTAATTTAATTGGATAAAATCATAGTACTTCTTATAATAGTATTGAGATCAAATATCGTTTACATCGTTTACTCTATTTTGGTCTCTTTACAAAATAAGTAAGAACTACTACCAAATTAATGAGAATGTATTGAAATAAGTAATACGTAGTACGTGGTAGAAAGAATTCATGTCATTCCGTTTCTTTTTGTTCTTTCCGTTTTTTTTTTTGATGTTTCAAAATGTTCTTTACATTTCCTTTTATATTATCACATAAATGCTTTAATATTCTATCAAAATTTGTGTCCAATGATTATTTAAACCAATTATCATTTGGTTATTTAATTTTTTACACTTTTCCAGTGGTACATTATTTTTTTTCTTCTCATTTTCCCAATATCAGAATTTTGATAAAAATGAAAATATTATAAATAAACGTAATTTGTTTTGTTTTAAATAAAAAATAGACGAATTTCAATGTACATTAATTAGCTGTTAAAAAACGTGTAAAAAGTCATACCTAGAAAACAAAAATAAAAGGAATTTTTGGATAAAACCACCTTTTAAAGTTCAACTTTTTGAAATAACCACCTTATATGTTTTTTTTTTGGAAAAATTACTTTAAATAATCCAACCTTTTGACGATTTTCCGTTAATAATCCAACCTTTCGATTATTATCTAATAATCCAACCTTTGCACCCCATTAACTTTTATTGCACCCAACAGGTCACCAACCCGATACAACAGGTAACTTGTACACGTGTCATGCGAATATTCGTCATAATTTATTTTTATTTTGAAAATGTATAGTTTTTTTTTTTTTTCTCTTTTGTTTTCCTTCTGTCTTCTTTCTGGTTTTTTTTTTTTGGTTTCCTTCCTCTTGACTTCCTCCCCACCAACAAAGGAAACAACACTTCGTATCTACATCATCTTCAATGTTTTCTCTGTCATCTACGCGAAACAACAATAATCACCATTAACGACATCGATGACAACAACTTCAACACCACCACCATCCCTTTCTTTCTCCTCCTCCTTCAACACACCCCACAACAACTCATGGTTCCACTGAGACCATCTTCCGCCACCACCTACCAAGAACACCACAAGCCCCAAATTTATTTGTTTAGATGTAACTTTTGATTTCATAAGCTAAATTGTTAATAAGTTTAATTAGTTTGATATTAAACACCAGTTATTGTAATTCATGCCTAAATTCAAAAACAGTTGTCTGAATATTTTCCAAATTCACTCAAAAGTTTGAAACTTATGATTTGGGTACGACATTCCAACGAGTCATGTGCGACAGCGGCTACGACGTATGTGGTAGGTTGGGTGTGAGGAGTTTTGATTTTCTCTCTCCGCCTTCTCCAGCTTGTTGCGGTGGCAGAGACGATCTTTTTGGTCGATTTTGATGGAAGATTGGTTGGAGGTGGAGTTAGGGCGTCCATGAATGTAATTAATTAAGGTGTTGATGGTGGTCGCATATGAAGATGAAGGCAGTGGAGAGAGGTCGGGTTTCGAGGGTGGGTTGGTGTTTCAGGGAGGCGGGTATAGGATTTATTGAGTGGGGTTAATTTTCTGGTGGGCTGATATTATGGCACTAGTTGGGAGGGAAGAAGAAGAGACATCTAAAAACAGCTATGAAGGCAGAGGAGTTAGGAAGAAGGAGGTAATTAAGGGAAAAAAAACTAAAAAAAAAAAGTTGACCTTTTTTACCGGTTTCCGGTCACTCGGGTTTAATAAAAGTTAATGGGGTGCAAAGGTTGGATGATTAGATAATAATCCAAAGGTTAGATTATTAACGGAGAATCGTCCAAAGGTTGGATTATTTAAAGTAATTTTTCCTTTTTTTAAAAAAAAACCACCTTAAACTTCCAAAGTTTAAGAAATCACCACCTTCTGTTAACTTCCGTCAAATGTTTCGTTAACTTCCGAATGTTTGGCTGTTGGATGTGGGCCCCACTGACGGAACATTTGACGGAAGTTAACAGAAGGTGGTGATTTCTTAAACTTTGGAAATTTAAGGTAGTTTTTTTTTAAAAAAAAAACATATAAGGTGGTTATTTCAAAGAGTTGAATTTTAAAAGGTGGTTTTATCCAAAAAATCCAAAATAAAAAGTAGGAGTACCTTTGAAGTCATAAGTGTCAAACAGAATAGAGTTAGTACTGCGAGTATAAGAAACCCCAATATATAAATTATAATACGAAGTATTTGTACTAATCTACTGTTTCTCGCTCCCATTGCCGTAGATGTCATCATTTAAAAAGACAATTATATAGTTTTTGACAGATTATTGAACAATCTTAAATTTCTTTTTTCTTGTTTGGGTGCATATGAGCTATAAGGGAATACAAAATATAAATCGAGGTAAGGAGATTTTACTTAAAAGTTGTACCATTAACAACAGGAAATTCCGTCGCTAAAGGTCAATAATAGTTGATTAATGACGGAAGTTAACAGAAGGTGGTGATTTCTTAAACTTTGGAAATTTAAGGTGGTTTTTTTTAAAAAAAAAACATATAAGGTGGTTATTTCAAAAAGTTGAACTTTAAAAGATGGTTTTATCCAAAAAATCCAAAATAAAAAGTAGGAGTACCTTTGAATTCATAAGTGTCAAACAGAATAGAGTTAGTACTGCGAGTATAAGAAACCCCAATATATAAATTATAATACGAAGTATTTGTACTAATCTACTGTTTCTCGCTCCCATTGCCGTAGATGTCATCATTTAAAAAGACAATTATATAGTTTTTGACAGATTATTGAACAATCTTAAATTTCTTTTTTCTTGTTTGGGTGCATATGAGCTATAAGGGAATACAAAATATAAATCGAGGTAAGGAGATTTTACTTAAAAGTTGTACCATTAACAACAGGAAATTCCGTCGCTAAAGGTCAATAATAGTTGATTAATGACGGGATTTTCTGTCCTAAACCCGTCATAGAAGGAGCCGTCGTTAATGAAAAATCTCGTCGTTAACCCGTCATAAAAAGACATTTGCGACGGGTGTTCCTGTCTTTGTTTGGTTGTTAGCCCCGTCGCAAAAGGCTTTTGCGACGGGACTTTTGACCCGTCGCAATTATGTTGTCATTTAATATACAAATTCTTGTAGTGTTTGAACCTGAGACCTACTTTATACATGCCCTCAATTCTAACCATTACACCAATATTTTATTTGTATATTGTATAGCTTAATATTTGGTCAAAAGTAAGTATAACAAAACAAGTAGAACATTTCAACAAAAGGAAAAAAAAAAGGCAAATTTGTCAAAAATGACCTTTTATAACTTAAATTTTGCGAGAAAGGACCTTATATAATTTTTTTTGTGAAAACACACCTTAAAGTAATTTTTTTGCGAGAAAGGACCTAAGGGAAGTTTGCAGCATTGACTGAGCTTTTCCGGCCATTGACTGAGCTTTTACCGCCATTGACTTGCACGTGAGCAGCACGTGTGGCTTACGTTGGCTAAAGACATTGATTTTCCCGAGTCTTGAATTTTCAAACTTGATTTTATTTCGTTTTTTTTTCAACTTTAGGTTTTAAAGCTTAGAATTTTGGAGGAAAATTGGGTGTGATTAGCAAAATAAAGTCACACTTAAATATCACGTGCAAGTCAATGGCCGAAAAAGCTCAGTCAATGCCGGAAATTTACTTTTGGTTGTCTTTCGCAAAAAAAAATTACATTAAGGTGTGATTTCACAAAAAAAATAAATATATAAGGTCCTTTCTCGCAAAAAAATTTACATTAAGGTGTGATTTTACAAAAAAAATTATATAAGGTCATTTCTCGCAAAATTTGGGTTATAAAAAGTCTTTTTTAACAATTTTGCCAAAAAAAAATAACGAAAGGATCACAAATTAGGGATGTCAATGGGGCGGGGCGGATGCGGATGCGGATGTAGGTCCCTCCATCCCCATCCCCACCAAAAAATTTCATCCCCATCCCCGCCCCATCACCCATGGCGGGTACAAAATTCATCCCCATCTCCGCCCCAACGGTTGTAAGCTAAAATCAATCCCCGCCCCGCCACCCAACTGGGTATCCATCCCTATCTTATCCCCGCTTCATACCCGCGCTAATACCCGCTTAATTTTTCTTATTTAGCAAACATTTGCCATATATACGGAGTAATCAAAGTTAACTATAGAAAAAAAAATACCTTATGACTAAAGTAACCTATATAATCGAAAAAAATACTCGTCATAACAAAAAAATCCAAACAAAAAACATAAAAATCTCACCTAAATTTATATTATCACCTAAAGATGCAAATAAATCCAAACTCACCCCATCACCCATGGCAGGTATGAAGCGGGGCGAGTGGGGATGGGGCGGGGCGGGCGGGGATGGGGCGGAGCGGGCGGGGATGGGGCGAGTTCAACATAAAATCCACACCCGCCCCATCACCCATGGCGGGTACGATTTTTATACCCATCCGCGCCCCATCACCCGCCAAACCTACCTCCATCCCCGCCTACTTGGGGCGGATGCGGGGCGGGTCTCCCGCGAAACCCGCCCCACTAACATCCCTATCACAAATATGTCCTCTCAAAGAATAATGATGCTTTTTGTAAAAACCAAATAAAATAAAATAATAAACCTCAAAATATCCACTTTTATGAAAATATTTTTTTTATATTTTATTATCATTTTATATTTAAAAAGTAAAATACGCACAAACATAGAAGGATGGATAGAACATGTGATTTAGAGTACACATGAAATCTCATTGGTAACCGTCCATAATACTCGGCCCGGTTTTCTTATAAAGTCGTGTCTAAATACTCGCCTCGTTTCCAAAAATGACATACTTTTATTAGTATATTTCTCTCACTTACCATGGATCCACGTATATTCTTACTTCATAAAAATAATATTAAAAAAATCAACCCACCCCCACCCCCTTCCCATTTATTTGACACATTATCCACTAACTATAATATAAAATACGCCACTATCAGCTACCACCTAATAAATTAATAAGTCACTAAAATTGTCTAAAACTTTATGCCGATCAAACTGGGCCGAGGAGTAAGGCACGGAGGGAGTAAATTTTAGGACAAATTAATTTTTACCATAGAAAAATCGAAAAATTATTTTTTACAACCTAAAAAACTAAAATTTATATTTTGCCACCTAAAAAATTATAACTTGCTTTTTACCACATGAAAATGAAAAATTAGATGAAACCTTTATGTGCGGTTACCTATTTCAATTTCCATCTAATTTTTTACAATTCTTGTGTGATTTTCTTTAACTCTTTCACCCTTCTCTATTTTCTGTAATTGAATTTGATCAATTTTGTGAATTTAATGGTGGTTAAAAATTATGTGAATTCATGAAAAATAAGGTAGTAGGGACAGAGAGGAGAGTTAAATACATGAAACCGTGGAAGAATAGAACATATCAGAAATATTACCGTTATTGTGATCCCCTACATAACGTTTTCATCTATTTTTTCATTTTCTATGTGGTAAAAAATAAGTTTTAAATTTTTTTAGGTGGTAAAATAGTGGTAAAAAAAAAAAAAAAATCGATTTTTTTAGGTGGTAAAAAGTAATTTATCCTAAATTTTAATTGATCAATATTACATAATTTGTTTATGTTGTTGGTAATAATAGGTCTTGCGCGCACCTAATGTACAATAATTTATCGTACATCGATATAACTTTTATTCAATTTTTGGTACGGAGTAATTTTTATCATGTTTTTATTAACTTTTTATATTATTAAATTATATATTTGATGGATAAACTTTTCAAAGGATTAGATGGTTATATTTATATATTATGACTTATGAGTGATTTTGAAGGAAAAATATTTATTAAATAAAAAAAATATCAAAAATAAATAACTTTATCAATTTAGTGTAACTTTACATCCGCCTTCCAATATTTATTAAGATTTATCTATTGGTAACAAGAAGATAGCATCTTAAACAATGTTCTTGCTAAGAAGCACTAATTATGTCATTATCAAAATGTTCGTATTTTCCTTGACATCAAGGGCAAGGGGGAAAAAGAAATTATTCTACATAATTTATTTATGTGATGGTAAAAGTTTCGATGTTCTTGCTTCCATTTTTCTTTTTTCTTTTTTTTAGTATAATATTCTTTCTTCCACTTGCACACTATAGAGTATCTCATTTTTTTTTAGTATAATACTCTTTTTTAGTATAATATTCTTTCTTCCACTTATAATTGCACTAAATTGTTACTCCCTCCGTCCCGGAATACTCGATCCAATTTGACCGGCACAAAGTTTAAGGGACTTGAATTGACTTATTTAATTTAATAGGTAGTAGTTGATAGTGGGGTATTATTTTAATGTAGTTATTTGGAGGTGGGTTAAGAGGTGGGGTTGGGGGAGAGTAGGGGTTGAATTTTTAATTATTTTTTGTATGGAGTAGGGGGTAGGTGGGTTAATAGGGGTGGAGTGAGAAATAATATAATATTGTTAGAATATTTTCATTTTCAGAAACAGGTCAAGTATTAAGGGACGACCCAATAAGGAAAACAGGTCAAGTATTCCGGGACCGAGGGAGTATTCGCGAGTGGTTATTTGAATCTTACATATTCCCTCTGTTTTTGTTTTTGTTTTTGTTTTATCCACTTTATGGATATGGTTTTTCTTTACTCACTTTAATTTATTAATTTTTTTGTTATTCATTAGTTTAATATTTCATCCATACTATTTTACAGGATATAATTTGATTTTTTGACACTATTTATAGAATCATCTCATTGTCTAGATTTATAATATCAACTTTTTAAATTTTACCCATTGATAATTAGAATATTAATGATTGCATTAGCAAACGTGATAAAAAGAGTTGTGTCAACTAAAAAAGAACAGAAGAAAGTAGATCTTTTGCGCACTCGGTGTACAATAAATTTATTGTAAATGAGTGTAACTTTAACCAAGTTTTTTGTATCTTTTAATATATGTTGACTAAATTTTTATATTATGAATTAATCTGATCTCTTCGTCCAACATTACTCGTTGCACTCAGCTTTGCATGTAGTGTAACACCCTGATAATTCCTTATATTTATAATTACCTTTTTCCGACAAATATAAAGAATTACCAAGATATTACCGCCACCGTGATAACGGTTAAGGCTATTTACCAGAATTACACAGCGAAATTTAACTAACTTTCAAATATAATAAATAGTTAATGGTCATTCAATAACCTGGAACCATTAAGGCCCAAAAACCAAAGCATTAAATAGTTTAAAACCCATTAACTAAAGTTTAAATAAATTAAGTAGTCATGACTAGAAGATAAAAGTAGAGTTTATAAATACGGAAGATTAAATAGTCTCTCAACACAATTCCCATGATAACTTCTTCCGCAAGTTATCTTTACGAACCTGCTTATTGAAGACTACTTCCCAACAACGCAAGTGCAATGATGGATCATCATAGGGTCATTAAGGCGAAGGCCATGACCGAAAGACATGAAACACGAAGTCAGCAAAAGCTGAGTACGAACAAGCTAGAATGAAATCCTAGTCTAACATGCTTCACTCAACAATATAATAATCCACATGCAAAAGCCATTTAATAAACTATTAATCATGGAGACAGACTCGATACTCGACACGACTATTGAGTCAAGGATAAATAAGAATTAGCTTCGAACGGGTAAAAAGATAACAACCACCACTGAGGGAAAGATAAGGGTGTTGGGAGCCAACCAAGCACCAAATAAATAAGGGTCAGGCTTTCTACCGACAGTCGGGTCATACCAACGGAATTCCTGCGCATACAAGCGATAAAACGAAAAGAATGAAACAACGTCTTGTATCATTCAAGGAGTACGAGTTTCTCCGACACGACTCCCCCCATTGTTCATACTCAAGGTATATACGTTCCAAGAGTTTTGAAGCTCATTCGGGTTACACTTTACGTTAATTAGAATGTTATGTTCAAGGAGACTAAAGACTCAACACAAACATAACATGCAAACAATTAAACAAAAAAACTTTATTTTAATCCTTTAGGACTTGTGATCAAACATATGACACAAGTGAAATTACTCCCATTGTTCCTTCTCAAACACTGTTGAGATTACCCGATCGACATTGCCAGTTAACAAGCGGGGTGTGCCCATAGGACGAATAGTCCTTAGTTCAATTCACATAAACTTCCCATATGTATTCTACTCGGCGGTAGAATAAATGATGCACTGAGGCAAATCCACTAGGCTCAAAGTATGCTAGACACCCCGTACAATAGCATAATCTTAATAACTTGCATGCGAAACACTCATACATGCTTATAAACTTGAACAACATGCTTGAAATAATTCAACGATTATAAAATTCCATAACATGATTGTTCACATAGAATCCATACACTACAAGAAAATTTAGATACCGAGGCAACACCTTGAGGCATTTCATTTTTTATGGCCTCTAAAAGTGCCTTTTAGCATTAGTTTATTATGGTAGCCTCTAAAAGTTACTTTTAGGGTCGGTGAAATTTAGCCTGCCCCTAAAATCACTTTTTAGCATTAATAAAATAATGTTTGCCCCTAAAAAGTTTCTTTAGGATCAAAAAAAAAAAATTAAGTTGCCCCTAAAAAGTACCTTTTAGCATTAATGAAATAACAATTGCCTCTAAAACTGTTTTTTAGCGACAATGAAATTTACGTTGCCCCTAAAAAGTACTTTTTAGCATTAATGAAATAATGGTGGCCTCTAAAACATTTTTTTAGCATCAGAAAATAATGGTTGCCTCTATAACTTCTTTTTTTAGCATCAGTTAAACTTTGGTTGCCCCTAAAAAGTACTTTGTAGTATTAATGAAATAACGATTGCCTCTAAAACATTTTTTTTATCGTAAAAAAGTAATGGTTGTCTCTATAACGTTTTTTAGCATCAGTTAAATTGTAGTTGCCCCTAAAAAGTAATTTTTAGCATTACTAAAATAATGTTTGCCTCTAAAACATTTTTTAACATCACTGAAAAATAAATTGTCCCTAAAAAAAATATTTTTTAGCATTAATGAAATAATGGTTGCCTCTAAAATTTTTTAGCATCAGTGAAACTTTAATTGCCCTTAAATTATTATTTTTATCTTTATAAAGCAATGCTTGCCTCTAAAACCTTTTTTTAACATCAATGAAAGTTATGATGCCCCTAAAAAGTACTTTTTAGCATTAAAGAAATTTTAGGTCGGGTCTTTGATTTTTATTGTTCTTTTTTTCTTTTTATCCATATTTTGTGCTAATGTGCTCGTAACCGTGTTTTTTATATTCTTCTGTTTATTTCTCCGACTTATTTTTCATGAATTAGGTCTTTGATTTTTATTGTTCTTTGTTTTTCATGAAAAAACAAAGTGTTGTGACTTATTAGTTTGTGAAGCTGCATATAAAACTAATGTAGTGACATATTAGTTCACATAAGTCTTTTATTATCTTAAGTGAGCCCATGCGATGATGCGAACCGGAATTTTTGTGCTAACTGATGAGAACAATGCTGCCCATGTACTTAGAACTAGCTCGGAGAATGAACTAAAGAAGTAGAAAGATGCTGCTATCATTTGGGACAACAAGCTACAAGAGGTACAATCGAGCATAAAGTCCTTGGTATCTCGGAACTGGACAGTGAAAAGAATGTTGCTGATCAATACTACTTAACATGATAAAATCAGGAAAATTTCACAGTTCTTGTCACAGCACCACAACAACACAAACAACACAAATACAAAACACTACATAAATATAGAGAAATGTTGTAGCTTTAATTCGTCAAATATCCAAAGGTAAGTACACTACAAACAGATAGCTTGAGGCTATCAATCCCCAAACAAGTAACTTTAGGTTTCTAATATCCAAAGACAATACAAATTCCACAATGCCTTTCTCTTTCTTTTTCTCTGCTATTTATGCACTAGGTTATTCTACTAAGTAGAATTTGATTAATTGCCATATGATGCTCTTCTTGTCCTCTAGTGGATAACGGTAACTCTTCACCCATTCAACTATGCTTTGTGCCTGCTGTAGGTGCTTGTGCTTGCTCCTTTCTGTGGCGTTTGCTATAAACCTACAGAGGCTTCCTCCCACGTGGCTTCACAAGGTGGCAAACTCACAGACCTGAAGTGATAGTCATATTACAGAGTATCATTTACACATAGAAGTATAGAACACATCAATGCACAAACATTCACTCTTTTGCCCAACCTGATGCAATAACCGCAATTATAGCAAATTACAAGAATACAACCATCACTCGCGTGTATGCACCTGCTAGCAAGACAACACCTCGCAACCACTGCAAAGACCTTACTCCATGCCGACAATAGAAAATTTCTTGGACAATAAAATAACCAACAGTTTATGACAAGTCATAACAATAGATAAATACACTAACAACATTGAACTAATAAGTACACAATAAACCTGCAGATTTAATTTTTGAAGAGAAGAAGAAAAGTTAAGACAGCTTGCTGGGTACTTTAGTGAGTGCGAACCAGAAGTTCTGTGCTAACTGATGAGAACAATGCTGCCCAGGTAGTTACTTAGAATGAATTAAAGAAGTTGAAAGGGGCTGCTGACATTTGGGACAGCAAGCTGTAAGAGGTACAGTCAACATGCATTTCAGAAAAAGACATGTATTTACATTTGAATCCAAGTCATGCCATCTAATAGGGAAAAGAAATATATACGGGGAGGACCAGGAGGTTCACAGGCAGATGTTGGAGCTGAGAACTCATTCGGATGTGGAAATGTGAGAGATTTCAGGGGCACACTGAAGTTCAAAGGCATGTCGATCCTCAAAACACTATTGTTGGGTAACGGTACAGCTACACATTCCTTTCTTGACCAGTCTTCTTTGTCTGTAAAAGAAGCCAGTCAACTACAGATGAGTGAGAAGAAACAGAACAATGTAAATTCACAAATCGAACTTCAGCTAGGAATATCCAGAGGAATATCACACAAATTCCAGGGAGGTACCGAACAATCCAACCCAATCCAAGTAGAAATACAGTGTGATGGTATATGTTAGTATATTAGATGATTATGGTTCTTGGATGAGGAGAATTTGGTACCTCCCAAGGATCGATTTAACCATGCTGAAAGAAAAATAGACACAAACTCGAGGAACTAACTGTATTATGGTTATGGTTCTTCAATTTGAGTTTCTTGCAACGCAGTACGCACTTTAGAACATGTATTCCCTATTAGCATACTCATTTGATCAGTATCAACTCTATTTCCGGGCATCTCAAAAACAGACAGATCTTATAATTCGCTCCTGTCATCTTGTCTTGTTGAACTTGCGTTTCTGTTAGTCATGAAGATTGATAGGTGGCTGCTGATTCTGATCTTCTGGGAGGCTCTCTAGGATGATTGGAGGAGGAAAATTACCAGATCAACCTTAAAAGAAGCATATAAAAATATCATTCAAAACTAGTTGTGGGCTTCAAGAAGTCATCATAACATTTACCAGTTCTTTTGACATTGAAGATGTCCACAAGTACACTTGAGAAAAAGTTCAAATCTATGAGACGAAATTCCAAAAAGACATGATAACCATGATATTAACACTTTTTCTGATGATCCCAAGAACAATGACTTTAAAACATCTCAAAATTATACAATTTCCATCGGACAGAAACAAATAGTGCTTGAAAATGCTCTTGCAGTGGCAGAAACAAATATCTCCAGGCTTGGTCAGGAGAAGGAAGAAGTCGTATCTAGTAGAGTTATTGCAGAGTTAGATAAAGCGAGATCTGAAATTATTGATCTCACAAGCAAAAAAAGCTTCAAAGCCAATGTTCTGAAAAATCAGGAGTGCAAAAGGGGGTGTTTCCATGTGTACAATCCTAGGGAAAAACAAGCCAGATAAAGAACTTCACAGCCCTAGATCAAAATAGATTCAAAGGCCTTGCAAGTTGGGAAATAATAGACACTAACAGTAGCTTGAGTATTCCCAATTTTAACCTCAACATCCAAATTCGAGCATGCCTAGAAACAACATTCACTACTAATAAAGCCTCTAAAATCTGAATGCATAATAGGTGAGAAATAAACTGTGCAGGAACAATTACATGGTTTATATCTTCGAAGAAAACTAATGGGTAACATCAATTAGCTGAAAATGTTCGAGCATCTCCAGCAAGGGAATTAACAACAATATTAGCATCAATCAACCGAAAATGTCCTAGCATCTCCAGCAATAACATCAGTCAGCTATATGTGAAAGAAAAATAAACTATAAACAAAACCTTGTTCAGGATTATCTTGATGAAACATCAAAGCAAGCAAGATAAGCATAATGTCTTCCCTAGATTCACAAATTTGACAAATTCCACAAACCAGAATGATGTTCGACATAATTAGTACAACATAGCAAACGAATGCTTCAAGACACTAGAACTAGATATGACATAACTTCAATATCATTTAAAATAAGAAGCAAAACATATTTATGGAAATAGTTTCTTTAGCTTAGGTAAAGCGAAACAACAAATATCAAATAAGAACAACAGTGGAATCTGATAGACTTGCAAAGGACAGACTTCAACAGTGGAATTTGATACCTAATGCTACATGTTCCCTTTGTTCTGCTAATGTTGAGACCGTCCTTCATCTCTTATTTGAGTGTCACTACTCTGCGGATGTTCAAATGAGAATTTTGAATTTATTGAGGCTTCACATACCTATTATACCAGTCGCAGGGGAGATAGAAATGGGAGCTAAAGCTTGTAGATTGACACAAGGAAACATAAACTTCATGGTATGATGCTGGTGGAAGCTATTTGCAGTATTTTGATCCAGAGAACTCAAAAGATCTTTAGCAACAACTATTTTAGTAGTGAGGCTTTGTTTCAAAGTATCATTTAAAAGTTGCTTGTAGGAGTACACAACATGTGCAGTATTTGTTGATTGGATGAGTTCTTTTGCAGGTTTCTTTAGCCCATCCCTTCCCAGAAGGTGGGGGATTATAGTAATATTGTGGTAGTTAGGTTGTCTGTTACCTTAGCAGGTATGCCTGTTAGGTTATGATACATATGACAATTCATAAATCATGCGGAAAAACCATAAATCCAGGAAAGCATATTATTTACACATAATCATTTAGCATAGAATAGATGCATACATGTTGTAACGTGCCTTCCCTAGCTGTGCTCGAACCGAACAAGAACAAGTCTTTAGGACTCCAAATGTCGTCCCTCCGTAGATAGTCCACAGTACGTCCGAATCCGCCTCAAGTTAGACCAACTAGAATCGCCCTTAAGGTGCTTAGGAATTTCGGCTAGTGTTTGCGAATGTATGGCTGATTTTTATTTCAAAAACTTACCCTTGGAATACTTCAATCGCACCCATAAATTGTGACCCTAGGCACCTATTTATACGAGTATAGAAAAGGAATTGTAATCCTACTAGGATGTGGATTTGCTAGTTAGAACTTTATTAGGACTCTAAATAACAAAACAAAGTAATAGGATTAGGATTTTAATTTTTGCACAATCCTAACAAGATTAGGATTTCCCGCACAAGCATTGCACGAGCCGTGCACCCGCGCAAGCCTTGCGGCCCACGACAGGCGCACAGCCCACGCTGCTATGCTCTCGCGCGCGCGCGCGCCCTTGGCTGGGCTTGGCCTTGCGCTGGGCCTGGTCGAGGCGTGCGTTGGTGCGTGCGGCTCGCTGGGCGATGGCCTGGCTTCGTGCTGGGCCTTCGTCTAGCGGGCCTCGTCCGATGCTAATTCGTACGATACGCTTCCGATTAAATTCCCGATTCCGGAATTCATTTCCGATACGAACAATATTTAATATTTCCGATTCCGGAATTAATTTCCGTTTCGAACAAATATTTAATATTTCCGTTTCCGGAATTATTTTCCGATTCCGATAATATTTCTGATTCTGACAATATTTCCGTTTCCGGCAATATTTCCGATTCCGGCAATATTTCCATTTCCGATAATATTTTCCGACACGTACCATGTTTCCGTTTCCGGTAACATCTACGACTTGGATAATATTTATATTTCTGATACGATCCATATTTCCGTTTCCGGCAATATCATCGTTTCCGGTGTATTCATTTCTTGCTTGTGACGATCTCAGCTCCCACTGAAACCAAGATCCGTCGATTCCGAATATCCATAGATAGAGTATTTAATGCCATTAAATACTTGATCCGTTTACGTACTATTTGTGTGACCCTACGGGTTCAGTCAAGAGTAAGCTGTGGATTAATATCATTAATTCCATTTGAACTGAAGCGGCCTCTAGCTAGGCATTCAGCTCACTTGATCTCATTGAATTATTAACTTGTTAATTAATACTGAACCGCATTTATTAGACTTAACATAGAATGCATACTTGGACCAAGGGCATTATTTCCTTCAGTCTCCCACTTGTCCTTAGGGACAAGTGTGCATTTCCTAATTCCTTTGTCGCTCGATGCTTGCTCTTCAATATAAGGTAAGAGTTGTCATCCTTATTATGTCCAGAGGTGTTTCTCGGTTTCAGAGTTCAACTGATCAAATAAACAAATAATCATAGCCTATGATTCATCCGAGCACGGCCATGCATTTCACAGTTTCTAGCTCTCCGAGTGGCCTTGTACAACTTTTAAGCATCTCATCCCGATTTATGGGAGGACAATCCCAATCTTGCGATCTTGAGATTAGACTTCGTTTGATAGGTGATTACTTGAGCGTTGCCTTTATAGCCTCCTTTTACGGTGCGATGGCTGGTCAACGTCAAAGTAATCAGTTCTCAAACAAGTAATCTCAAATCACTCAGGTATTGAGGATTTAGTGTCTAATAATTTTAATGAAATTTACTTATGACAGATTTTCATCTCTTACAGTAAAGTTTCATAGGTCTGTCCGATACTAGTCTTCCCAAAGTAAGTATCTATGCAAATGATTATGACATTGCCATGTCCACATAGTTCAAGAAACAGAACTACTAGTCATCTTGCATTCTAGTCGTCTAACGTTTTCTATGCGTCCAATTTTATAGAAAACTCCGACCAGGGACCATTTTCAACTTTTGACATTCAAGTTCACTTGATAGACATTTCTTAGTCACAGGACTGGTCCTGACAGTCCATCTTGAATATATCGTCAATTTGAAGGGACTCACCATTTCATAAACCACAAATTAAATGGAAAAATGAATTCTATTCATTTATTGTGAATGATTAACCAATAATGTTTTACAAAGATTTAAACTCTAAAACTTTAAAACATTAAACAAGGATTTCAAAACCATTCTCCAATATGCTTGATTCCCATAGCTGCATTGTGCGAGTTGTGCTTCGCCTGCGGCGGAGGTTTAGTCAATGGATCTGATATGTTGTCATCAGTTCCAATCTTGCTTATCTCGACTTCTTTTCTTTCAACGAACTCTCGTAGAAGGTGAAATCTACGAAGTACATGCTTGACTCTCTGGTGGTGTCTAGGCTCCTTTGCCTGTGCAATAGCTCCGTTATTATCACAATACAGGGTTATTGGTCTTTTAATGGAGGGGACTACACCAAGTTCGCCTATGAACTTCCTTAGCCATATAGCTTCCTTTGCTGCTTCATGTGCAGCAATGTACTCCGCTTCAGTTATAGAATCCGCAATGGTGCTTTGCTTAGCACTTTTCCAGCTTACTGCACCTCCGTTGAGGCAGAAAACAAACCCTGACTGTGATCTGAAATCATCTTTGTCGGTTTGGAAACTTGCGTCCGTATAGCCTTTAACAATTAATTCATCATCTCCACCATAGACCAGGAAGTCATCTTTCTGCCTTTTCAGGTACTTCAGAATATTCTTGGCAGCAGTCCAATGCGCCTCTCCTGGGTCTGACTGGTATCTGCTCGTAGCACTGAGTGCGTACGCAACATCCGGGCGTGTACATATCATAGCATACATTATTGAACCAATCAATGATGCATATGGAATCCCATTCATTCGTCTACGCTCATCAAGTGTTTTTGGGCACTGAGTCTTGCTTAGAGTTATTCCATGAGACATGGGTAGGTAGCCTCGCTTGGAGTCTGCCATCTTGAACATATCAAGCACCTTATTGATATAAGTGCTTTGACTAAGTCCAATCATCTTTTTAGATCTATCTCTGTAAATCTTGATGCCCAATATGTACTGTGCTTCTCCTAGATCCTTCATCGAAAAACATTTCCCAAGCCAAATCTTGACAGAGTTCAACATAGGAATGTCATTTCCGATAAGTAATATGTCGTCGACATATAATACTAGAAAAGCAATTTTGCTCCCACCGACCTTCTTGTATACACAAGATTCGTCTGCGTTCTTGATGAAACCAAAGTCACTGACTGCTTCATCAAAACGTATATTCCAGCTCCTGGATGCCTGCTTCAATCCGTAGATTGATTTCTTTAGCTTGCATACCTTTTTAGCATTCTCTGGATCCTCAAAACCTTCAGGCTGTGTCATAAACACAATTTCTGTTAAAACGCCGTTTAAGAAAGCGGTTTTGACATCCATCTGCCATATTTCGTAATCGTAATATGCAGCGATTGCTAACATTATCCGAATAGACTTTAGCATTGCAACTGGTGAAAAGGTTTCATCGTAATCCACACCGTGGACTTGCCTGTAACCTTTTGCAACCAATCTAGCTTTGAAAACTTCAAGTTTCCCATCCTTGTCCTTTTTCAGTTTGAAAACTCATTTGCTTCCAATGGCTTGGTTGCCATCTGGCTAATCGACCAAATCCCATACTTGGTTTTCAGACATGGAGTCTAATTCAGATTGCATGGCTTCTTGCCATTGCTTGGAGCTAGGGCTCGTCATAGCTTGTTTGTAAGTCGCAGGTTCATCACTTTCAAGTAATAGAACGTCATAGCTCTCGTTCGTCAAAATACCTAAGTACCTTTCCGGTTGAGATCTATATCTTTGCGATCTACGCGGGGTAACATTTCTAGATTGACCATGATTCTCACCAGATACTTCTAAAGATCTCTGAGTTTCATCCTGAATGTCATCTTGAGCATTCTCAAGAGTTTGTTGTTCGACTCGAATTTCTTCGAGGTCTACTTTTCTCCCACTTGTCATTTTGGAAATGTGATCTTTCTCCAAAAAGACACCATCTCGAGCAACAAACACCTTGTTCTCAGATGTATTGTAGAAGTAATACCCCTTTGTTTCCTTTGGATAGCCCACAAGGATACATTTGTCAGATTTCGGATGAAGTTTGTCTGAAATTAATCGTTTGACGTATACTTCACATCCCCAAATCTTAAGAAAAGACACATTTGGAGGCTTTCCAAACCATAACTCATATGGAGTCTTTTCGATAGCTTTAGACGGAGCTCTATTTATAGTGAGTGCAGCTGTATTTAGTGCATGTCCCCAAAATTCTAATGGAAGTTCGGCCTGACCCATCATTGACCTGACCATGTCTAGCAAGGTTCTGTTCCTCCGTTCCGACACACCGTTCCATTGTGGTGTTCCAGGAGGAGTCAATTCTGATAGAATTCCACATTCTTTCAGATGGTCATCAAATTCATAGCTCAGATATTCACCGCCTCTATCAGACCGCAGTGCCTTAATCTTCTTGCCTAATTGATTCTCTACTTCACTCTGAAATTCCTTGAATTTGTCAAAGGATTCAGACTTATGCTTCATTAGGTAGACATAACCATATCTACTGAAGTCATCAGTGAAAGTGATAAAGTAGCTGAAACCACCTCTAGCATTTGTATTCATTGGTCCACATACATCTGTATGGATTAAACCCAATAGTTCAGTTGCTCTTTCTCCAACTTTAGAGAAAGGTTGCTTTGTCATTTTGCCAAGTAAACATGATTCGCATTTACCATAATCCTCTAAGTCAAATGGTTCTAGAATTCCTTCCTATTGAAGTCTTTCTAAGCATTTCAAGTTTATATGGCCTAATCGACAATGCCACAGATAGGTGAGATCTGAATCATCCTTTTTGGCCTTTTTGGTATTTATGTTATAAACTTGTTTGTCGTGATCTAATAAATAAAGTCCATTGACTAATCTAGCAGATCCATAAAACATCTCTTTAAAATAAAACGAACAACTATTGTCTTTTATTAAAAAGGAAAATCCCTTAGCATCTAAGCAAGAAACTGAAATGATGTTTTTAGTAATACTTAGAACATGGAAACATTCTTCCAGTTCCAAAACTAGCCCGGAGGGCAACGACAAATAATAAGTTCCTACAGCTAATGCAGCAATCCGTGCTCCATTTCCCACTCGTAGGTCGACTTCACCCTTGCTTAACTTTCTACTTCTTCTTAGTCCCTAAGGATTGGAACATAAGTGTGAGCCACAACCTGTATCTAATACCCAAGAAGTTGAATTAGCAAGTATACAGTCTATAACGAAAATACCTGAAGATGGAACGACTGTTCCGTTCTTCTGATCTTCCTTTAGCTTCAAGCAATCTCTCTTCCAATGCCCCTTCTTCTTGTAGTAGAAGCATTCGGATTCAGAAGTGGGTTGACTGACCTTCCTCTTTTCAGACTTGGCGCCAGTTTGCTTAGTTGGGCTGGCCTTGTTGCCACCTTTCTTAGCATTCCTCTTCTTTCCAGATTTCTTGAACTTGCCCCCACGCACCATAAGCACATCTTGCTTATCACTTTTGAGCGTCTTTTCAGCGGTTTTCAGCATACCGTGAAGCTCAGTGAGCGTTTTGTCCAGACTATTCATACTGTAGTTCAGTTTAAACTGATCATACCCGTTATGAAGAGAATGGAGGATGGTGTCTACAGCCATTTCCTGAGAGAATTGCTGATCCAGCCGACTCATATTCTCAATGAGTCCAATCATTTTGAGAACATGTGGACTTACGGGCTCGCCTTTCTTAAGCTTGGTCTCAAGAATTTGCCTATGAGTCTCGAATCTTTCGACTCGAGCCAGATCTTGGAACATGTTCTTCAACTCACTGATGATCGTGAAAGCATCTGAGTTGATGAACGTTTTCTGCAGATCTGCACTCGTGGTGGCGAGCATTAGACATTTCACATCCTTGTTGGCATCAATCCAACGATTGAGGGCTGCCTGAGTGACCCCGTCGCCTGCGGCTTCGGGCATCGCCTCTTCCAGGACATACTCCTTTTCTTCCTGCATAAGAACTATTTGCAAGTTCCTTTGCCAGTCAAGGAAGTTTTTCCCGCTCAACTTCTCCTTTTCGAGAATTGATCGAATGTTGAATGAATTGTTGTTTGCCATAGTTAAAACTACAATTGAAAAGAATAAACAAATAAATAACCATTCACAGTTTCTCTTAATAAACTTAAATTCTAGCATACATGCATAATTCAATGTTCATTAAGCATTTTATTCAAGTTATGTGTTCCGGCAGGTGTGAATAAAATGATTCCAAGATCCTAAAATCATTGAAGAATTAAGCACAGTTTGTCGACTTAATTCTAAAACATCTTAGGTAAGCAAAAACCTTTTGCTAATAGTCTAGAAACTATTCTTGGTTGATAGGTACGTCTAAGAACTTATTAGGTAAACCTATCGATTTTGCCACGACATAAAAGGACTCCTTACTTATATCGTTGAGTTTCACCAAAACTAACATGTACTCACAATTATTTGTGTACCTTGCCCCTTTAGGACCAATAAGTAACACCTCGCTGAGCGAAAACTATTACTAGATTGATGTAAAGGATATCCAAGCAAGTGTATATTTTGGCATGGCACCTTTTAACTCAATTTTTAAGTTTGGAACTTAAGGCTCTTACTATGTTGGTTAGATTTTAAGTGAACTAAAATCCTTAATCATGCAACATAATCAAGCTTTGATCTCATGCATATTTAAGACATATTTAAAAGCAATAAATAACTTAAAACATGCATAAGATAAATGTGATCTAGTATGGCCCGACTTCATTTTGAAGCTTCAACTTCAAAGTCCGTCTCGAAAATCTCCGTGGGAGGCACCATTTTCTTCAAATAGGATAAGCTATAATTAAACTAATTACAACTATTTGATGGTACACATACCATATTTGAATTGAAAAACAATTTTGGTACTTTAGACCAATTACATTCAAATTAATGGTACGCAGACCATATTTTCTATCCTATTTGGGCCATACTAGTCACTTCATAACCTGCAAAACAGTACATATACAATATATACCATTCACCCATTCATTATCATGAATGGCCCACATAGCTGGTTAGTAAAACATGTTATGCATCACATAAATATTTGCAGCAATTAATCAAGGGCATCAATAATCTACAAATTATTCAGTCCTTATTAATTCTAATCAAGTTGGTTTAACCTTAAGGATTTGTAGACCTAATCAAGAGTTTATGACTAAAAGGGCTCCCACTTAAACCAATAAATTCATATGCTTTACTAATTTTAAACATAAAAATGTATTTCTAGTCTAACCGGAAACATACAAATTTATTTAAAATTTAAAGCTCATATAAATTTATAATTGAATCCTTTTATTTAATTTATTTTTCATTCGTATTTAAATTAATTCATGATTTTAATTTTAGTAAAATAATTAGAATAAATAAAATTTATTATAATTACAATATTCAAAATTAAAATCCAAGAAAATAATTTAAATTATTAATTTTAAAATTAATTAAAATTACGTAAACTGAAAATTTCAAATTAAAATTTTAAGAACGATCTAATCGTGACGCAACATCACCACGCAACGCATAGCCATAGGCCACACGCACGCAGCCATCGCTGGCCATGTCGTAATTTAATTTTCAATTTAAAATTTTAAGAACGATCTAATCGTGACGCAACATCACCACGTAATTTAATTATGATTAATTCGCTGAAAATTGAAAATTGTAATTATGATTAGCGTCCATTGCTTTGTGCGTGCAAGTTTTATGAGCGAGTCGCATAAAAATTAAAAATTTTTAATTCAAAATTAATGACGAATTAATAAAACATATTAATTTCATAATTTTAGGGCGAAAAATCGAAAATTTATTAATTAATTAATTTCCGATTAACATGGATTCAAGTCTAGGTCATAAAAATTTAAAATTTAACACAAATTCACAATTTTTATGGTGGTTTTTAATCATAGGTATCTAATTAAATTATTAACTAATTATGAAAATCAAATTAGTTCTAAATTATTCCAATTTTCAACAAATTAATCATAATTACAAATTAGATTGCATAATTAACAAGGCTAGGCATTCAAACTTGTTAAACATATACAGTAGGTCAATCAAAAATTCAAGATTTAACAACAAGAATCGCAAATATTTATTTTAACATCTTAAATTTACGAAATTTTGCATTCGAAAAACTAAAACCTCCGAAAAGTCATAGTTAGGCTTCAAATTTGAGAATTCTGGGTTCGGCCGAAAAGTACTTTTTTTGTCAAAATTTTAGAATGCCTTTTACATGCGGAATTGAAACAAAAATCACTCGATTTGGATGAGTAACGAAGAAACTGCCGAAAAACTGCGTACGTATAATTAAAAAACGCAATTTGAAATTAATTAACAATTACGAAAATTAATCACCCATTTTAATTCTTGCAAATTTGTAATATTTAACCATGTTTATGCAATTTAGATTATGAAAATAATAAGAGGCTCGTGATACCACTGTTAGGTTATGATACATATGACAATTCATAAATCATGCGGAAAAACCATAAAGCCAGGAAAGCATATTATTTACACATAATCATTTAGCATAGAATAGATGCATACATGTTGTAGCGTGCCTTCCCTAGCTGTGCCCGAACCGAACAAGAACAAGTCTTTAGGACTCCAAATGTCCTCCCTCCGTAGATAGTCCACAGTACGTCCGGATCCGCCTCAAGTTAGACCAACTAGAATCGCCCTTAAGGTGCTTAGGAATTTCGGCTAGTGTTTGCAAGTGTATGGCTGATTTTTATTTCAAAAACTTACCCTTTGAATACTTCAATCGTACCCATAAATTGTGACCCTAGGCACCTATTTATAGGAGTATGGAAAAGGAATTGTAATCCTACTAGGATGTGGATTTGCTAGTTAGAACTTTATTAGGACTCTAAATAACAAAACAAATCTAATAGGAATAGGATTTTAATCTTTGCACAAATCCTAATAAGATTAGGATTTCCCGCACAAGCATTGCACGAGCCGTGCACCCGCGCAAGCCTTGCGGCCCACGACAGGCGCACAGGCCACGCTGCTGTGCTCTCGCGCGCGCGCGCCCTTGGCTGGGCCTGGCCTTGCGCTGGGCCTGGTCGAGGCGTGCGTTGGTGCGTGCGGCTCGCTGGGCGATGGCCTGGCTTCGTGCTGGGCCTTCGTCTAGCGGGCCTCGTCCGATGGTAATTCGTACGATACGCTTCCGATTAAATTCCCGATTCCGGAATTCATTTCCGATACGAACAATATTTAATATTTCCGATTCCGGAATTAATTTCCGTTTCGAAAACAAATATTTAATATTTCCGTTTCCGGAATTATTTTCCGATTCCGATAATATTTCCGATTCTGACAATATTTCCGTTTCCGGCAATATTTCCGATTCCGGCAATATTTCCATTTCCGATAATATTTTCCGATACGTACCATGTTTCCGTTTCCGGCAACATCTACGACTTGGATAATATTTATATTTCCGATACGATCCATATTTCCGTTTCCGGCAATATCATCGTTTCCGGAGTATTCATTTCTTGCTTGTGACGATCTCAGCTCCCACTGAAACCAAGATCCGTCGATTCCGAATATCCATAGATAGAGTATTTAATGCCATTAAATACTTGATCCGTTTACGTACTATTTGTGTGACCCTACGGGTTCAGTCAAGAGTAAGCTGTGGATTAATATTATTAATTCCACTTGAACTGAAGCGGCCTCTAGCTAGACATTCAGCTCACTTGATCTCACTGAATTATTAACTTGTTAATTAATACTGAACCGCATTTATTAGACTTAACATAGAATGCATACTTGGACCAAGGGCATTATTTCCTTCAATGCCTCCCAAGAGGAGTTTAGGTGCTTGCGGGTGCTTGTATTTTTTGTTTAAGCCTTTTGGTGATTAATAAAATCACTTGTTAATTGCCAAAAAAATCAGAACAACAAATCAAATCGAAACTCAATACAACTGAACAACGCTCTGTGAAGAAGAACAAAAGCAATCAGATTCATACTAGTACGCAGATCAAAATCACAAACAACTACACTCCATCAGTCCCTACTTTTATGACTCATCTTATTCATTTACAATTTTAATAATCTCCAACAGAAGGAATGATAAAAAAAAACAAGCAAAACAACCAAAACAATGCTAAGAAAAACAACCAACAAAGTTGCAGATCAGTAAGTAAGCAGAGTAGTAAGCAGCATCAACATAACGTGAGTAGAGAAAAACATGGAGGTAAAGATTGGACTAGCACATACTTTCCAAGGAATTGAAACTTTTGTTCTTCACGAATACCAAACCTCTCCAACGCGTCAGTATTCGTGCTTCTAACGACACTAGGTTTGTTTTGCTTCTGTAGACGAGGGTTCAGAGTCACAATAAGAAGACATTTTGACATTAAGCGCTAGCCATCAAACAAATTAACCAAAAATCATTGACCTGAAACTGAAAAGGCAATGAACTCGTGTAAAATAATTCCTAATCAAGTTTCTGATTCAGTAGCTAAAACAGGTAAAGAAGTGAACTGAATCTGAGTGGAATCGAGGAATAACAGCTTCGTCCCTATGCCATCCCAATGAAACAGGAAAATGGGATCATTTTTGTAATCAAAATCTCAACTAAAAACATTAAAACACTGAAACGAAGAATATTTGAAACCCTAGCTTCAACAATTGAAATTCGTTGTACAAGTGGAACAAATATTTGAGCCCTAAATTTAGCAATCAAAATAGCAAAAACTATAACAAAATATCATATTAATTACACAAGTACCTAGAAAATTGAAAGAGGGGTAAACGCAAGAAGGTGAAGAGATCTGCAGGAACAGATAAATCAACAAATTTGAAGGAGATGAAGTCGCACTAGAGAGAATTTGCAAGAGCGGAGAGAAATTTTATTAGAGTAGGTATTGTGAGAGGTTGAAGTGGGATAATGAAATTGGAAAATGCAGAATAGCGGGCTCCTGAATTTTTTCATTTTTCAGGAAGCGCACTCCTAAAATGGAATTACCGCTTATTTAACTTATTGTGTCCCGCCAATTAGAGGGACTGTTTTTATGATTTATGGTATTTAGAGGGAAATTTTCCACTTAAATCTACTCTTAAGGTAAGTAAGTGAATTTTTGGTGTTCCCTATAAAACAGACTAAAATACCCACGCACCTTTACAATTTAATTCGATAAAAAATGGCTAATTATTGAGTAATTTGAAATACTGATTGTAATAACAAATAATAAAAAAAAAGTCAAGCATACATAAATCATGCATAAAATTGAGATGGTGTCTATTTTTTTTAATATGAATAATTTTTCTTGCTGATTATGTGTGGTGAATGGTGATTAGTTGAATTGACAAAAAAAAATTAGTTTTTATATACGTTTCCCACGCATCGCCTATGTATTATTAAAACTACAAGGCAATTCATGTCATCCCTCCACGTGTTGCGATGACTTGACAAGTAACATGGCATTGACACGTCATGTCATACACACACATTATTGCTATATTGTATAATCACAAGAAATGTTGTTATCCCATATTTGAACTCACGACCTTTTATATGTTACCTGTAAAGTAGTACAAAGAATAAAGTTTCAAATAAAAAATGTAAATTACTAAAAATTTTATTCATGTTGATTTTGCTCAGCATTTTGAGTTGTTCAACTATATTCAATCGAGTAATAAAACATTACGTTGTTTGATCCAATAATGTGTTCATTATGCTAACAAGTGAATGTTCTTAATAGTATATATTTTTATATCACCATTTTATATTATAGTGTTACATTCTTGTAGTCTTATACGCTTATAAAAATATAAACTTAATGGATATCTAAATAATTTAATACTTAGTATATTACTATGAAAACATTTCATACTCTATCATCATTACTAGTTATTAAACTAACTCATAAGTTGTATTCTTGATTATAATGCGACTTGGTAATGATCGAACCCTACCTGAAAGCGCGTGTGCAAAATAAAATTGAATTGATCCGCTAGTTCTTAAAATCTATCAAAATCACCCCCCTAGCCAAATGAATCTATTCCAACCCGAACTATTTTAATAAAACCGTTCAACACGATACTAAACCGAACCGTCAAGCCGAAAAAAAACAAAGAGCTACTGCATCAAAAGTGATAAAGTGAATCTTGGAAATCCAAAGTTTAGAGTTTGAAGAACGAACTCTAGCCCCTTCGTTAGCCACCCATATAGTCAATGCTCGTTTTCAATCTTTATGAATAACTGACAGGGTTTGAAAAAATTTCATTACATCCTCTTAAAGAGGTGTAGATGCCTACCTTTGTATATATACTTCTGGGAAAGGGGGTACATACAAGAATTTTATAGGGTGATGCTGCCGAAATAATTAGTAGTTATGAAATACTTCCTCCATTTTTTTTAATTGCACCATCTGTGATTTCACGCTTGCCAATGCACTATTTTAACTACTAATATATCTCATTATACATTTTAAAAAATTATAACAATTTGATAATTTGAAAGTATATTTCGAGACGAATCTAACAAGATCCCACATGAGTATATTTTTCCTTACATATAAATCACAAAAAATAACTATATAAGAATAAGCGAATAGTGCTAAAACCAAGATGGTGCAATTATAAAAAAATGGAGGAAGTAAGTTTTACTTATTTCAACTGTTTACAGTTAACTAAGTAACTAGTAACTAAGTTTATTAAAATGACTTAAGGTTTTAAGTTTTGAAGCTCCGAGGACGAAACTTGTTCTAAGGGTGGTATAGTGTAATAACCCAGATTTTGAGTAACTTTTAACTTGATAATTAAGTCTAAATATTGTCTTAATTCTTCTCTAAAAATATTTTTTGTAAACGAATTTGAGATTATGGTTTTTAAGTTTTAAAAATTAGTTAGTGAATTTGAAAATTTTATTATTAACTCTTAAGATAGTCTTCGAATCTCTAGTGTTACCTTCGATAATTTTTTGGAAATTAATTCGTATAATTATTATGGATTTTGTTGCTCTAAACTAATTTATTTAAATCCAAGGATTAACCTCAGTTCCTCTCCAATTCAATTTTATCTATCCTCCGCGTGGCCACGCCGGGATGACTGCTTCCTCGCCTCTCTTTCTAGTTCGTCGTTGTTGATGCGGTTCTTGTTGTTGATGTTGTTGTTCTTGTTGTTTTTGCACTATTGTTATTGCTGGTGCTTCTCTCTCTCTCTCTCTCTCTCTCTCTCTCTCTCTCTCTTTCTATCTCTCTCTCTCTTGTTCTCTTACCCAGTACCGCCGATGAGGGTGATCTCGAATTGGCGTCTTCGACAACCCACCACTTAATTATGTAATCTCTATAATTTTGTTCATTGATATGTTGAATTGAAAAAACACTCAAATATTTAAACCATAACTCAATCGATTTTATCTCTCCTCTGGTGGTGATGTGTCGTCCTCCTACAATGTGGCTAAACTTCCTTAGCTGTTTCACTATAAGAAAACCCATTTATTACAACGAATTTTAACAAAAACAAAAATTATATCGTAGTGAAATATGTTATTGACAATGACAAAAGTTTGTCATAGCAATTTTTGTTGGAATACTTTTAACTTTCATTTGCCTGCTTCCTATAATATGTGTCGGCGGTTTGTGATTTTTTTTTGTTTTACAACTCATTTGTGAAAATGTTAGTATGCTTTGTAAAACAAAATTGTAGTTTTAAATAATTTTTAAAATGTAGCAACACAATTTTGTTGCGAAACATTTTGAGAGGGGAAAAAGAAAATCACAGCAAGATTAAACATCTCCTTTCTCCTTCCCTGTTCTTCGACTCATCCCCCATTCCCCATAAACCCTAGATCGGTTGCTTTTCTTCTTTTCCGGAGACCATCCTCTTCAATATATCAGAGCCCCCTTATTCTTTACGCTGCTTCGCCACACTGCTTTTCCAATCGCTGCCCTCCATTGCCGCCACCTGGGTTGTTCGTCGGCATCTCTCCTACCCCTTGCTAGTTGTGTTCCATACTCTTATCTCGCTTCCCTCGTTGCTGCACACCGTACCTGGTTGCGCCACCATCTTCTATCATCCTCTCCGGCGCATCCTCGGTGGTTGCTACGCTGGCGAGCTGAGGTCAACCACCACTCAATTCACTTCTTCTTCATTCTCTCTCAACTTATGCCAGTGAAGAACTAATTGAGGAAGTAATTATTTTTCCCTAGATTAATTTGTTGATTAATTCTAACTTCGATGTTGTTTGTTGTCAAATTTTGATATTTGTACTGTAATGTTGGCCAATTTGTTGCAATCTCTTGATATTTCTAGTGAATTTGTTTAGCAATGTGTTCTTGCTAGTGATAACTAGTTATGTTACTCCGTATAGAATAGGCAAAATGAAATTACAGAAATTAAGTTAATTATTAGGTATCAATGCATTGAAATCATTCTCTAAATGTATTATACTCTTGGAGTATAATGGAAATAATTACCATTATGAGCTAGTTATACTAAGACATGAAAAGAAAATAATGCGTGTATTATTGCAAATTGACTTATATGACAAATTGACGGGTAATTATTGTTTCCCCTACATCGCGGTTCAATAATAATGGTTTTTGGCTATTTAGCTTGTTTTCACCATGGAATATTATTGCTTTTTCCTTGTTGAGTTGCAATGTAGCTTCTCTGGAAATGCAGGGCCTTCTGAAGGCTGCCTCAGAGTGGAATGTTTTTAGATTTCTAATCTTTTCCCCAGGACATCTAATATGTGAAATAACTCCTCCTACAGTATATTCACGGTTTGGATACACGAGGCGTTCATTATATACGTCGGTTTGGTCCAACACTTCAGGATGCGGGTTTCTTTTTTCCTCCTGTATGTCCAATATCCAAATCCTATACATTTGATCTCTATCTTAAGTCTTGATGATCTTAGAAATATCATTTCATATCTGTAGGAACTTGGAATATACAAGGCTTACATTAGCGAGATAGTATTTTCCTCCATGTTTTTAGCGTTTGTCTTGGTAAGGCTCCCTTAATACATACACTCTTGTTTCATCTTTTATTATCTAGCTGTAGACACCTAATTTGTGTCTCCCCTTTGGGATGATGACGATACCATTATCCTTGCTAGGTGATTGGAATAACTCAAGGCGGAAATCCCAATTGCTAAGAATACTTCCAAAATTCAAGATCCAAAATCCAACCCCCGAGACCGTTCCCCTTTCGGTTCTCGGTACAAAATACAACTTTCCAAATCCAATTTCAAAATCCAAGTCCAATCTCATCTAGTAGACCATCCCATTGGTTTTACTAGGCCTTTTCCACTCAAAATCATATAAGGCAAGTCAAATTCTGGTGCCGACCCACAAAACCGAGCATGCCGGGCCCCGTCCCGTAAAACCGGAATTCAAAACCCGAGAAAGGCTTGTTTTTAGACGCTAAATGATGCCTTAACCTCCAAGAAAATACAAAACTCTAAACCTAGTACTATTCGTACAACAGGTACAACACTACAAGATAAAACAAGGACGGATTCCCCGTCCTTGCTTTGGCGGCATTCAAGCCACGTCACCAGCGCCCAACGCAGGTCCAGCGCCCTGCGCTGACGTGTGCTGGCGCCTTGCACCCATTCCTTCTATAAATACCCCTCATTTTCAGCATAATGGGGAGGAGAACAACAATACAACGTCGTAATTTCGACATTATGCCTCAAAATACAACTCAAAAACTCCTCAAAAACACATACAAAATTCCTAAATTCAAAAGCAATTGGGAGCTCTTGCCATTCTAATCAACTATGTTGCTTTGATTTCTAAATGATTAGCAAGTTGGTGTTTTTAATTAATCATTAAAAACACCATTTGCAACAATCATACATGTTTTCCAAAAATACAAAATGCAAACTTTCAAGATTCAAGGATGTCCAAGTTGTTTACAATCACCTCTTGGACTAGAATCACCTTCAAACATGGGGTAATCAAAGATGACACCTTTTAACACTTAAAGGTTTAGTCGTTTGAGATTCAAAACTCCATTTTTTTCAATATACAAGTTCAAGTTTTCAATTTTCAAGATCTCACCATGTTTAGGGTTGGTCATGGTTACTTCCCTAAACTAGGATCCTTTCAAGTTCAAATTTCAATTATTTCAAGTTCAAAACTTCAATATTCAAGCTTTCAAGTTCAAGTTTAACATGCAAAATCTAGGATATTTGGGTTGAGCAACCTCTCCCAAGTTGAGATTTTTGGCTTTGAATTCGTGTCGGGCGCACTTATTTTTAAGGAGCCGCTTGGCGTTCGAATCTCATGTGCCCAAGTAAAAATTTCAATTATGCACCTTTCAATATTGCAATTTCAATATCGCACCTTTCAATACCGCAATTTCAATATCGCACTTTCAATACTGCATTTTCAATACCGCAATTTCAATACCGCAATTTCAATACCGCAATTTCAATTCCGCACTTTCAATTCCGCATCTTTACTTGCCTAGTCCATTTCTAGGCAATGTGGACCTACTCCCTAGTCCTTTTCTAGGGGGTCTTGTATTTACTAATTCTACACTTTATTTAGTATTGTGACGTTTCTTTATTTGCTTTATTGCTTTCATCACCGCACATGCTAAATACAACAAAATACAAAGGTTACATCACGCTTAACAAAGATAATTTTTGGACAAACCGGCCTTAGGTTCCTTAAATCAATCTTTAAAGCAAAGTGACCACCATACAATTATAGATTCTAGTTGCTCTAAATTCAAACCCACATAGTCTAATCTAGGGTATATTTTCGAAAAATGTTGTGCCAACGTACTTGAATATTTCTAAAGCTCGCGGAATAAGCATTTTTGTTCCCGTGCCCGGATCTCACCCATCCGTTTCGAGGATTCAAAGCCTTATCCAAAATAGAGTCACTTGCGGTCTTTCCAAACGAGACTTTAAACAATGTTTGGTGGCGACTCCTTCGAGGTAAAAAAATTCTATGGTTTTCTAAAGAACCGCCCCTCTTGTAGAACGGGAAACAAGTTTTTTGCACAAAAAAACCCGCTACAATTCTGGCGACTCTGCTGGGGATTTTACTAATTTCAATTCAAAAATGCGGGCAGATTTCGAGCAACAAGGCACTGATCTGCTTAAGTACTGGATGCCAGCACTGGCGCCAGGCGCAGCCCCTGCGCCCAACGCCACTGCCTGCATCCAGGACAGTGGCTCACAGTGGCTCGTCGCCCACATTTGCTCAACTTTTCGTGTTGGGAGTTAGTCTATTTTTGAATCTGGAAGGACGCTCCGAAACCTCGTGAACAAGTGCCGAAAAACGAGCTTTACAAATAAAAATTCAAGTACGATTTCAATTTCAATTTCTAGGCATTTCATGCATTTTTCGAAAACCATATTGTTCAAAATGAATTTCTACCTTTGCCCAAACGGATGTGTTCTACATTCGGGCTAGCCCCGGGGGCAACGAAATGGTGACTCTCCCTACGGTTCCCGACCAAAGTGTGTGACCATTTCCGCGCCTACCGAAACTTGGCATTTACTTGAGATTCCCGATGTCAAGTATGGAGGCCGTCTGCCGACACACACTTCCCTTAGGCGGATGTGAAAGCTTGTCGCCGGATCCGTCTCTTAGCCGAGTACCTTTTGACACCAAAAGCCGACCACTTGCATCATACAAAACTTAGACCGACCTTAGGTTGAGAACTTTGCATGTCGCATTCATATTCATGACTAGTGTGACAACGTGCTACTTGTGCATTGTGTGGGCGTCTTTGCACGCGTGAATGGCTAACCCCGAGTTCTAGCTTGCCAAAATCAATTAGCCTCCAACTAGGAAACCAAACCCCTAGGAGCATCATTCAAACCTCATGCATCTAAATCGACGATTTTAGGGTCTTTAGGAGTGTCACTCCATTTGATTCAAAACCCTTAAACACGCCTCACGCACAAATGCCAAATTCAAAATTCAATCCAACGGCGTCATATGCCGGATTTTCAAGTCCAAATTCCAAGTTCCAAATTCAAAATTCAATCCAACGGCGTCATAATGCCGGATTTTCAAGTCCAAATTCCAAGTTCCAAATTCAAAATTTAATCCAACGGCGTCATAATGCCGGATTTTCAAGTCCAAATTCCAAGTTCCAAATTCAAAATTCAATCCAACAGCGTCATAATGCCGGATTTTCAAGTCCAAATTCCAAGTTCCAAGTTCAAAGTTCAAATCCAACGGCGTCATAATGTCGGATTTTCAAGTCCAAACCTCAAGTTTCCAAGTCAAAGTTCAAATCCAACGGTGTCATAATGCCGGATTTTCTAGTCCAAATTTCGAGTTTCAAATTCAAATCCGAATTTTCTAGTCCAAAACCTCAATTTTCAAATCCAAATCCAACGACGCCATAATGCCGGACTTTCTAATTCAAATTCCGAGTTTCAAGTTTCAAGTCAAGACTCAATCCAACGGCACCATAATGCCGGATCATCTGGTCAAAATTTCCATTTCCAAACTCAAACCTCAAATCCAACGGCGCCATAATGCCGGATTTTCTAGTTCAAATTTCGAGCTTCAAGTTGCAAGTTCAAAACCCAAATCCAACAGCTTCATGCCGGATTTCCTATTTCAAACATTCAAGTCTTCAAACCTCAAACTCAAGTTGCCAATTCCAATCTCAAAGTCTCAAGTTCAAATATCCGAGCCCACACCGACATAATGCAAACTTTCCAACTTGACCTTCCAAATTTCAAGCTTCAAGGGTCAAATTCCAAATTCATGCCGTCGTAATGCCGACTTTTCTATTCTATATTTCAAACCTCAAGTCCTATACTTCAAGATTCCAAGTCCACGGCGGCATAATGCCGGACTTTCAAGTTCCTAAATTCAATGTTTCAAATCCACGGCGGCATAATGCCGGATATTCCAAATACAAAGCCTCATGTTCTACATACAAAAGTGCGTCCTTTCCATTTCAAAGTTCAAACTTCAAGCCAAATTCAAATTCCAAATTCATCTTCAAGCTACAAAGAAATCTTGCTTTCCATTGCTCCCCAATACAAAATTCAAAACATTTCCAACGGGTTGAAACTCCCCAGAAATAATACAAGTTCAAGATTCCATCCACGGGTTGAAACTCCCCAGAAATAATACAAGTTCAAGATTCCATCCACGGGTTGAAACTCCCCAAAAATAATACAAGTTCAAGATTCCATCCACGGGTTGAAACTCCCCAAAAATAATACTAGTTCAAATTCTATCCACGGGTTGAAACTCCCCTAAAATAATACAAGTCCAATTTTCCAACGAGTTGAAACTCCCCTAAAATAATACAAGTCCAATCTTCCAACGGGTTGAAAATCCCCTGAAATAATACAAATTCCAATTCTCCCGCGGGTTGAAATTCCCTTCAAATACTCCAGATCCAATGGGTTGAAACTCCCCTAAAATATTGACGGGTTGAAATTCCCTTGAAATAATACAAAGCCAATTCCTTTTTCAATCGGGTTGAAACTCCCTTCAAATACTCCGAGTCCAATGGGTTGAAATCCCCCTAAAATATTGACGGGTTGAAATTCCCTTGAAATAATACAAAATTCAATTTCCGAGTACAAGTACAAATTCCAAATTCTTGAGCGGGTTGAAATTCCCTTCAAATAAGTCCAATTTCCAATAGGTCGAAATATTCTTTTTCGACATTCCAAGTTCTAGTACAAAGAGTCAACTTTCACAAAAGAATGAACGCTCCTCTCAAACATTTCCAACGGGTTGCAAATTCCGAATACAAGTACAAAACCCAAAATCCCGAATCTTCGGAGTGGCACTTAGGGTCAAGTCTAGGTCTCATTCATTGCATGCATATCATATCATGTGTCGGGAAGTCCAAGTTCTAAAATCGTCTGGTATGTTCTAACTAGGAGTCCAAGGATCCTGTGGGTTCGTCGAAGAGGAGAGAGGTTGAAAAGAAATCCATCAGCCCTAGCCTCCCTCATAGCCGGCATCGAACGAGCAGCCAGTTCATCTCCTACAAATCAAACTCCCAGTCCCATTCAAGGAACAATCCAAATGTCTGCCTCTAATAAACTCGCTCAACTCCTAACAGCTTTCGCCAACCTCAGTGGCAATGTGGAGAGCATAAGCAACAGATTCGGTGCCGTGGAACAGGGCGCGCCCACTGATGACTGAACCAAGAAGATCCAGAGTCTTGTCAGTAAGGTTACCAATCAAGAGAACTACTTTGACACCTCAATGGAGGACAACCTCAAGGGGAGGGAGAATCTGCCAGACAACTTCTCCGCCAATGACATTCCAAAGTTCAAATCAACTGACAATCCTAAGTACCATCTCAAGAATTTCAGAGCTACATTGGCCATCAAGGGGGTCGAACTCAAGCTATACCCAGTGGTATTCCCTATGTCTCTGGAACCTGTCTGCCAGAAGTGGTACTATTCACTCAAGGAACATCAAACAAATACATGGGAGGTGGTTGCTCGAGCATTCATGGAGAAATATCAACCCAACATTCAACTTCAAACCACTCTAAGGGAACTGGAAGTTCTCAGGCAAGGGCCTCAGGTAGGCTTCACTACTTACCTCAACCGGTGGAGAGAAATGGCATCCCAAATGGTGACCAGGCCCTCGAGAGAGAATTAGTCAAGATTTTCATTGCCGGTCTTCTTCCAAAGTACAATGCTAACATGAAGTACCTAGGTTTGGAAAGCTTCAAGAGAACCTACGACATCGGGGTCGATATAGAGGATGACCTGATGAAAGCACCCGCAGCCCCAGCTCCACAAACTGACAAGTGGAAGGGAAAGAGACCTGAGACAACACACAAAGTTCATGAGGTTAACACCGTAGAGGCTCCTCAACGTCCAAAGTCAAACAGCTTCAAAAGCAATGCTATTCAGCGCAACTATCAAGGCAGGCCAAAAAGAGTCTTCACAAACCTCGAGATGTCTTACAGTGAGGCATTCGATCGGCTGGTCGAAAAATAAGTTATAGCACCAATGGGTCCCACACCCGATCCTCCAGTCGACAAAAGATCTAAGAGTTGGGATCCGGCAGCTCATTGCAAATACCATCAAGGGAAGGGTCATGACATCGAGGACTTCTATAAGCTCAAGCACTTGATCCAGAACGTGGTCGACAACAAGACTTTACCCTTACCACCCGGGGCTAAGAAAACCCCCTCCGTACAAGCCATCTCCTATGATTGTGAAGATGAAGAAGAGGAGTTTCCATGCAATCTGATCTCCACAATATACAAGCCAGGCTACGAGCTGATGGTTCCAAGCTGTTGCCATCTACTTCCGAGTGCTCAAAACTGGGTGATCCCCAAACCTAGGGTAACCACTGACATCCAAGAGAATATTTCTCCGAGTACGATCTCATGCTGAGTGCCCAACAAACTGTCAAACTCCAGGGTGTCACATACAAAGTCTTAGGAGTCCTTGAGCTGGTTTTCTCCTTTGACACCTATTACGACAATGCTGAGTTCCTGGTAATCGATGTGCCTACTAACTTCGACCTACTATTCAAAGAGACTTGTTCGAGGAAATACTAGATGGCCCTGCCTGCCTCACCCTCAAAGGTTCAAGCTTCCGAGACGCTCTCATCAAGAAAATCCGGCTGTACGCCAGGAAAAGGATGAGTGCATTCAAGAATACTACCACAGATGGGCAATCTCCGCTCGTACAATTCAGCCCGAGCTGCCAGAGGGAAAAATGGTGAGAATGTTCCTCTTAGGGCTCAACACTTCATGCAAGGGCAGCTTCGCCGCATTTCCTTACAACACATGGAATCGAGTCCGGGACCAAGTCCTGAAAGTCTGTGCATGCAGCCCCGTCTTCGATGATTATGGCGATTATGGCGCAGATGTCTGGGAATACCCTGAGAACTATCTTTACGATTAAGTGTCTTTGTCCAGGTCTAGAGTCTGTCTTTCAAATTCTGAGTCTAGCAATGAGTCTAAGTGTCTAGAACTAGAGTCTTGCATCAATCAAGAGCCTCTAAAGGCTGAGCTTCAAGTCAAAACAGTCGATGTAATGATTGCTGATTTCAATAACACTTCAATTTCTACTTACTCTTCGAGTCCTAATTCAAAACACAATCCTAATCCAAACAACTTTGCTTTACAAGAAACTGACTTTGAATTTCTAAAAGCTATCGAAAATCATGAAAACAGGACGCCCATAATTGTGGAAAACGAAAACATCAACCTTTCTAACAACAGTGATTCAAAACTAGTTCAGATTGGTTTAACTCTTTCTCAAGCAGAGCGGGACGATCTTATCAAGCTACTTTCAGAGTATGTAGACGTCTTCGCATGATCCTATCATGATATGCCAGGGGTTGATCCAAGCATCGGTCAGCATACAATTCCTCTTATTCCAGGTTCAAAACCCATCAAGCAGAAACTCCGGCGCATGAAACCGGATGTTTCCCTCAAAATTCAAGAAGAGGTCTCCAAGCAGCTAGGGGCCGGGTTTATTCGAGAAGCAAAATATCCAAAATGGATCGCAAATGTCATCCCAGTTCCAAAGAAAGATGGCAAAGTACGAATGTGTGTGGACTACAGGGATCTTAACAGGGCCAGCCCTAAAGACGGTTTTCCATTGCCTCACATCGACATCTTGGTCCACAACACCGCAAATCATGCCTTACTCTCTTTTATGGACGGGTACGCAGGCTACAATCAGATTCCCATGGCAGAGGAAGACATGGAGAAGACAACCTTCATCACTCAGTGGGGTACATATTGCTATACAGTTATGCCGTTCGGACTAAAGAACGCAGGAGCAACTTATCAAAGAGCAACCACAACCATCATGATCGATATGATTCACAGGGAAATTGAGGTATATGTCGACGACATGATTGTCAAATCCAAAGAACAACACGAGCATACCTCGGTACTTCGAAAGTTTTTCAACAGGCTCAGACAATACAACATGAGGCTCAAAACTCAAAAGTGCGCATTCGGGGTAACGTCAGGCAAGTTACTCGAATATGTTATCATCTCTCGAGGCATAGAGGCTGATCCTTCAAAAATCAAAGAAATTCTCGAGATGCAACCACCAACGAATGAAAAGGAAATTCGGAGTTTTCTCGGCAGACTACAATATATCAGCAGGTTCATTTCAAGACTCACAATGATCTGTGAACCAATATTTCGAAAGCTCCGAAAAAGCGAGCCCAAAGTGTGGGATGACGACTGTCAGCATGCATTCGAAACAATCAAGAGGTACCTTTCCAACCCACCAGTACTAAAGCCAGCCATGACAGGGATTCCCCTCAGGCTCTACCTCACAACAACCGATTCAGCAGTGGGGGCTATGCTTGCCCAGGAGATTGAAGGCAAGGAGAACGCCGTATACTACATAAGCAAAAAGCTGATCGAGTATGAGACCAAATACACTCAGCTCGAGAAACGCAGCATCGCCTTGGTTTGGGCCACAAAGAAACTACGGCACTACATGCTCTCCCGTACAATACATGTGATTAGCAAAGCGGATCTTCTCAAGTATCTATTCGAGAAATCAGCACTCAACGGGAGGTTGTCCAGATGGTTGGTCATGCTAGCAGAATTCGACCTCAAATACATTCCACCACTAGTAGAAAAAACCCCTGTTGCAGCCCCCTTGTTGCAGCGTACATGTATAAATACGCTTCAACAACCAGTCGGTCAACGCGGGTCAAACCCTTTAAAGGGTTATCGCAGCGTACATTTTAGTTGTTCGCAGCAAATGTGTTTGTTGCAGCGTACAAAATAAAAGCCCGCAGCAACAACCCGACTTTATTGCAGCGTACATGTTATCGCCCGCTGCAACAAGTCCGCGTTTCAAAATTTTTTACTTTCCTAGGTTGCAACAAACCGCGCTCAAACGAGCGGGCTCAAACGTACGTTGTTTCTTCTCTTCTAGCTCCAAGCTTTTTCCCTTAAACAAATATCCAAGAAGCCGTCGAACTCAGCCCTGCGTCGCCGTCGAACTCAGCCCTGCGTCGCCGTCGAACCCAAGCGTTGCTCAGCCCTGCGTCGCTGTCTTCGCCGGTGTGTGGTGTTCTCGCCTCATCTCCCCCATCCCGTTCAATTCTCGCGCGGCCTGTCACTGAAAGATATATTCTTGGTCGGCCGGGGGTTCAGCATCTCCCCGTCGCGTCGTGGTTCCGGTGGTTGCTCGGCGTCGTGGTTCCGGTGGTTTCGGTATGGTGTGTTCAATTTCTATTTTCGTTTTTTATTTTCGTTTTCAGATTAGGGTTCAATTTTAGTTTTTGATTTTCGTTTTCAGATTAGGGTTCAATTTTAGGTTTATGATTGACAAAATCACATAGTTTTGAGTTCGATGATTTATGGGTTTCTTAGGGTTTGTTCAAATGATGTTTATGGGTTTTTAATCATTCATTACTTCATACAAAATCTTGATTTGTGCGAAATGTTGGATATTTAGGGTTTAGTTTAAGAATAGTATTGGAATTTTGGATGTTTTTGTTGTTTACGCTTGTGAAATGATGGAGAAGTTTTGAGTGGTCAAATGAGGGCTCTACAAGATTATAAGAAGGTGATTGTGTTTGAGTATAGTTTGTGTGAGTTGTTGACTTCTTTGTATGTTGCTATATTGGTATATAATTAACAAGTTTAATGTTCCGACTCTTCTGAGTATCTTAACATGCTTTTGAAGTCCTTGAGCTCGGGTAAATATTAATCATCTGCCATTTAGTTGTATGAACTGAGAATGGTTTGTTTTTAATTTATGTATATCCATATGCCCTGTACCAGTTTCACTTTCAATTAGGAGATGAGATGTTCCAACCTCTTTGCCTGCAGAATTTTGAATGAAATAGTTTCACTCATCTTTGTGCATCCATTGAATAGGAAACTGTTATACCACAATCGACAAATTCAGGAGCTAGGCTCCTCTTTTCTGATGTATTAAAGCATCATTGTCAGAACGCGGTTACACACTCTCCTAAAAGACGGAGAACAAGGATGCCAAACAAGGATGCCAAAGAAGGATTTAGAAACCGGAAATTTCGAGAATCTGATAGTGGAAGTGACTCAAGGGTTAAGTCCAAACATTGGAGAAAACACAAGCTTCATTCAGAACAATTTACAAGGCAAATATCTTTCTGGTTCAGATGCCGCTCAACCTGATATCCCGTTGTCTGCTGTACAGGTATGATTCAGGTGTTTAAGAAGATTTCCTACACTAGCAGAATAATGTTGAATTCCCTCGCCTTATTTGCTGCATTTTTCTAGGTTTGCAGCAAGTTACATTTTAATTGCCGCATTTAAGCAGTAATGTCTATGTCTATGTTGCTGTTACTTTACCCTGAATATGAAATATGGAGAATACATTAAATAATTTCCTGTATAAACTTTTGTTGCTAATATGGAACTTGTATCCCTTATATTTCAGCATTCAGAAGCAGTGAAGCTGAAAATGCAGTCTGCTGTAGAAAGAGAAGGAACTCCTGGTGATGCTGTCAATTTGCAAACTGTCGAGAATATATCACAGGGAGATGCTGATATAGATATGGAAATAGATGATACCAACAGCATAGAAGATACAATCTTTGCAATGAACAATCATAAAGACCAATCATCCACAAAGACCACAAGCTTAACTCTGACGGAGCTGGCTCAACAGATGGCTGTTGATGATGATGATGATGACATTGTGAACTCTGTATGTGATAGCAGTCATGTCTTCGTTGGGGGTTATAAGGTAAAATCTGAAGACTCGGGCCTCCTCGGCTCTATTCTTTCCAAGCATGGGGATATTGCTGATAACTGCAATTTCAAAACACCATCAGTTCGTTCTCTGTTCATACAACATGTATGTGACATTGTTCAAACTTTGAAGAAGACTAGTATTGCATTCATCACTACGAGTGAGCTTGAAAAGATGGTAGCTGGCCTTAGTGATATTGAAGGAGCATGTATAGAAGTTGGATGGCTCAAAGAGAGGCTCGTTGAGATTTACGAAGCAAAGAAAGCTATCCCTATGCTTGGGCCATCATCCGAATTGAGAAAGACTCAAACTGAACGGAAATTCAAGATTCAGTGTACAAAAGCACTTGTGGAAGAGTACAAGAGAGAGATTGTTATTAGAGAGGAAGAACTTCGCAATTTAGAGGAAAAGTTGCGCATGGATGAGAGTGTACTTTCTGTTGACGAAGAGGAGGCTACGACAGCAGAAATGGTGATTGGTGAGTACAAGGACAAGTTGAGGCGCATTGTGGAGTTAGGCTCCTTGCATTGTGGTCTAGTATGATTGTTACTTTCGACAAACAGTCACATTCGGGGTGAGTGACTTCTCTTAAAGTTTTATTTTTCTATTTTCCTTCTTCCTCTCTGAAATTTGGGTGGTTGCTCCTATTTGAACGTGTCATTGGTGATTTATTTGTATTATCTGGTGCTTGGAAACGTACGGTTATGTTTGTGTTTCTATTGTTGCCATTCAGAATCTTGGTTGCATTAAATTCTGTTCCTGTTTGTTAATGGCTTCAATAGGAACTATCTGCCATATGTTTGTGATAAAAAGATTATTACCGGATCAAAATGTCCATATGTTTGTTCTGTTTCCAGTGGATTTGAAGTGTGAGTGGATTTTAGGATAAAATAAGGCATTTTCGATCCCAACTTTAAAATATGCTTTATATGCTTAGTTTTGACTTTCTAGAACTCATTCCAATCCATTTATGCATATTTAAGGCTCATTGTGTCGTTATAGGTCATATTTAGGCTAAAGTGCCATTTTCGCTCCCAACTTTGAACTTAAGAACCTAATGACTCATTTTAAACTTATTATATGATTAATATGTTTAGTTTTAAGTTTCTAAGACTTATTCTAATCTGTTTATGCACATTTAATGCTTGTTTGATAGTTATAGGTCATATTTAGGCTAAAATGAGGCATTTTCGCTCCTAACTTTAAAATAAAGATCCTAAGCACTCATTTTAAACTTAATACATGTTTAATATGCATAATTTTAACTTTATAAGACTCGTTCCAATCTATTTATGCACCTTTAAGGCTCATTAGGTCGTTGTAGGTCATATTTAGGCTAAAATGACATTTTCGCTCCCAACTATGAACTAAAGAACCTAAGGACTCATTTTAAACCTACTAAATGTTTTATATTCTAGTTTTAACTTTCTAGGACTTATTCCAATCCATTTATGCACATTTAAGGCTCATTGTGTCGTTATAGGTCATATTTAGGCTAAAATGACATTTTCGCTCCCAACTTTGAACTTAAGAACCTAATGACTCATTTTAAACTTATTATATGATAAATATGCTTAGTTTAAGTTTCTAAGACTTATTCTAATCTATTTATGCACATTTAATGTTTGTTTTATCGTTATAGGTCATATTTAGGCTAAAATGAGGCATTTGCGCTCCTAACTTTGAACTAAAGAACCTAAGGACTCATTTTAAACTTATTACATGATTAATATGCTTAGTTTTAAGTTTCTAAGACTTATTCTAACTACTTATACACATTTAAGGCTTGTTTGGTCGTTATAGGTCATATTTAGGCTAAAATGACATTTTCGCTCCCAACTATGAACCAAAGAACCTAAGGACTCATTTTAAACTTACTAAATGTTTTATATGCTTATTTTTAACTTTCTAGTACTCATTCCTATCCATTTATGCACATTTAAGGCTCATTGTGTCGTTATAGGTCATATTTAGGCTAAAATGACATTTTCGCTCCCAACTTTGAACTTAAGAACCTAATGACTCATTTTAAACTTATTATATGATAAATATGCTTAGTTTAAGTTTCTAAGACTTATTCTAATCTGTTTATGCACATTTAATGCTTGTTTGATAGTTTTAGGTCATATTTAGGCTAAAATGAGGCATTTTCGCTCCTAACTTTAAAATAAAGAACCTAAGCACGCATTTTAAACTTAATACATGTTTAATATGCATAATTTTAACTTTATAAGACTCGTTCCAATCCATTTATGCATATTTAAGGCTCATTGTGTCGTTTTAGGTCATATTTAGGCTAAAATGACATTTTCGCTCCCAACTTTGAACTTAAGAACCTAAGGACTCATTTTTAAATTATTATATGATTAATAAGCTTAGTTTTGAGTTTCTAGGACTTATTCTAATCTACTTATACCCATTTAATGCTTGTTTGATCGTTATAGGTCATATCTAGGCTAAAATAAGGCATTTTCGCTCCCAACTTTAAAATAAAGAACCTAAGGACTCATTTAAAACTTATTACATGTTTAATATGCATAATTTTAACGATCTAAGACTCGTTCCAATCTATTTATGCACCTATAGGCTCATTGGGTCGTTATAGGTCATATTTAGGCTAAAATGACATTTTCGCTCCCAACTTTGAACTAAAGAACCTAAGGACTCATTTTAGACTATTAGGACATTGTCATTAGTTTCTTGAATGTTAAAATGTGATATTTAATTTGTATTTAATCTAATGTTTAATTTAAATTTCTGTTTTTGTAAAGGTCTACACTCCGAGGATTGCGCCTTATGCGAGGAATTTGATGTGGTTCGTGAGCAATGGGCTAAGTTTTTTACCAACAAGTATTTATTATTGGCTTTAGCGCGCTTGATCGAGTTGGTTTAGTTGTTATAGAATAAATTTTATATTAAAATGCATGTTTATGTTGAAATTGGAACATATATTTAAATGTAATATGTGCACTTTGGTTTTGGGATATATAGTATACAAAACTCCAGTTGTTGTTTTTATATTTGTTATACAGGTTGCGTTATTCTATTATTGTTTTGACAGGTTTCTATATTTGGTGCAAGGCACTCTAGGTATCCCTAAACAAAATTAGAATTTTCCCGCCAAAAGTGCTTTATTGCAGCGTACATATATGTTGTACGCTGCAACAAGGGAAAAAAATTTCGCAAAAATTCAGACTTGTTGCAGCGTACAAATAAATGTACGCTGCAAAAAATTGAGTAATTCAGACTTGTTGCAGCGTACAAATAAATGTACGCTGCAAAAAGTTGAGTCTTTTGCAGCGTACATATATATGTACGCTGCAACAAGTCCAAAATTTTGCCAATTTTTTGGCACTTGTTGCAGCGTACATCTAAAAGCCCGCTGCAACAAATCACTTTTTGCAGCGAACATTGTACGCTGCAACAAGTTCAGACTTGTTGCAGGCCCCCCAGTTGCAGCATACGATGTACGCTGCAACAGGGGTTTAAAAGCCCGCTGCAATAAGGGTTTTTTCTACTAGTGCACAGAAGTCTATCAAGGGTTCAGCAGTCTCAGATTTCCTAGCCGACTGTCCTGTCGAGGCAGAAGAGGAAGATTACGACTTACCCGACGAGCAAATCTTAATGACCAGTGATGACAGTTGGTCAATGCATTTTGACGGTGCTTCCAACCAGAACGGATGTGGTTTTGGAGTAATCCTAGTAGCTCCGGACGACATGCACATTCCGATATCAGCAAAACTACTATTCAACGTCACAAACAATGCGGCAGAATATGAAGCATGCATCATGGGCCTAGAAGCCGCCTTAGCACTGGGCGTCCAGAAACTTCGAGTGTACGGGGATTTCTCCCTAATCATCAATCAAATTTCCGGCAAATGAAAAGTAAGAAGCGAGAACTTAGCTCCATACCAGTCCTACCTCGAACAGCTGTCTGAACAAATAGAAGAACTTCGCTATACATACCTTCTGAGAGAGGAGAATCAATTCGCCGATGCACTGGCAAAGCTGGCCTCAATGATCAACATCCCAAATGGCATGGCTGAAATGTCACTTACAATTGAAACACGTTAAGAAGCAGCATATGTCTATGCTACTGACAACGTCGAGCAAGACGGGGATGAACCTTGGTTTACAGACATTCAAAGGTATCTACAAAACTCAGAGTATCCCCCGCACTTTTCAAGCAAAAATCAAAGGGCTCTACGACTACAATCAGCCAACTTCGTCATGGAAGGCGACATTCTATACAAAAGGTCCCTTGGCGGTCCTAACCTCCGATGTGTTGACAAGCACGAAGCTCAAAGAGTCATGGACGACATACATGCTGGAGTCTGTGGCACCCACATGAATGGGAAAATGCTAGCCCTCAAGATCGTCCGGGCACGATACTACTGGACTACCCTCGAAAGGGACTGCTACTTCTCTGTCAAGAAATGTCCTACATGTCAAAAGTGTGCGAATCTGAAGCACATTCCTCCATCACTACTATACTCTCAATCATCACCGTGGCCATTCTCAGCCTGGGGTATCGACGTCATCGGCAAAGTCACTCCAACAGGCACCGGGGGTCATGAGTTCATACTGGTCGCCATCGACTATTTCACCAAATGAGTCTAGGCCAGGTCATTCAAAGTATTGGGTTCCAAGCAAGTGGCCCAGCTCATACGAGAATACATCATATACAGATACAATGCTCCTCACAAGTTCATCAGTGATCAGGGAACCCATTTTCAAGGAGAGTGTGAAGATCTATTCACCGAGTACAAGATTCAACATCATCGCTCTTCACCTTATCGCCCACAAACCAATGGGGCAGTCGAAGCAGCCAACAAGAATGTCAAGACCATCATCATGAAAATGACTACCAATTACAAGGACTGGCCCCAAAAGCTACATTTTGCATTGTGGGGATATCGAACTTCAACTCGCACTTCAACTGGTGCAACTTCGTTCTCATTGGTCTATGGAATGGAAGCAGTACAACCTATCGAGCTAGAGATACCTTCTCTAAGGATAGTCCTCGAAAGCAAAATCCCAGAAGCTGCATGGGTACAAGCCAGATATGCGAACTAGTCATGCTCGATGAGCGTCGGCTTCAAGCCGCTCACCATGTACAAGTCTATCAACGCCGAGTGGCCAGACATTTCAACAAAAGGGTCAGAACCCGAAACATCAAGGAAGGCGAGCTTGTCCTGAAAGCCCTTCGCAAAAGCACCATGGACCCAAGGGGAAAATTCAAACCCAACTGGGCAGGCCCATACATTGTCAAGAAAATCCTCTCCGGGGGAGCAGTCGAACTAACAGACATCGACAGAACAGAATTCTGATCTATGTCTAAGTTCCATGTTCAAATTCAAGAATCCAAATTCAAGTCCTGTAAGGTAGTCAGAACTACGTCCGGCCTGATTCCCTAACGGGACACGTAGGCAACCTCATTTCGAGGCCCGACCACTTTAATATAAAAAAATTCAAAATTTCCTCAATTAAGGGCATCCTAAAAATCGAATCAAATCAAAATTCAAAACTCAAATTGTTGTTGTCTTTATTCCAAATGTGCCAATTCAAAGCAAAGCATGTTCAAGCGGAATTTAACACAATAACTCTTTATTTGGCCCTAAGGCCTTCCAACCTAATTCAAATACAAAGTCAAGATCAAGTGAAGCAGAGTTCAAAAGCCTTTTCACTTCCTAAACACATCTTCAAAACACATTCCAAACACATTTAGCCTACAAAGATCTAGGGTCGGGCGACTATTCTCTCGAGTCTTGGCACCTTGAGTACTATCCCCTGGCTCCTCCCGCTGTAGACACCTACTTTTATCCCCATTCCCGAAAGGGAAAGGTTCGATAATGAAAACATAAATCTCCACTTGACAATGCATCTCCTATAAAATAACGAATCTCAATCACCCTTCTCGTGTCACCCGAAACCTGCTATTTATGGAAACCTGCTAAAAATAGTAACTGACGTAAAGGGTAGCTTCTAAAAGTGGCAAGTCATAAAAGATAGAACCTGTCAGAATTAGGTGTTGCACTCCAACATAAATCCTAAATGAGATAGAAAACTGCGAGAATCCTATTCCTAATATGATTCGGAAATAAGAGTTACGTATTAATTAAAATCCTAACGAGCCTAGAGTTCGTAACGGGCCCAGACGCATTCCGTCATGAAATTGATACGCACTAAAAGACTCGATTAAGTCTCAAACACTACGGATTTCAGGAATCCGAATCTGACTAAGAAAACAGCCCAAACATCAATTTCAACGCCCAGCCTTGGGCGCTGAAATTGCATGGGTCCTATTTTCAACGCCCAGAGCTGGGCGCCGAAATCTTTGACGCCCAGAGCTGGGCGCTGAAAATACCTGGGACGTTTTTTTTCCTAATTCCTCGAGGATTAGAGTTCTACAATTCTATCTTTCCACAAACTCTTTTCTATAAATATAGCCCATGTTCGACGTGAAACAGACAACAATAACACAACACACAATTCATATTCTGAGTATTGACTTCAACCCTTAGCCTAAGCCTCACGCTGCGAAATTGTTCACGCGTTCTGTCGCAATCGATCCATAAATCGAACAGAACGTATCCTGTCCCATAATTTGAGATTCGTTAAATAAAAAGGAGAAATAGCAAAGTCAAAGTGGTTAGTTTTCTGAGAACCGTGACGCACCTCTCAAGGGTGCGTCGTAATGTGTCCCTTTTCGATGATTTAATCGCTTTCCTCGCCCTTTTTATGAACTGTTAAACTAATTAAATCTGATGGTTCTACCACGCCTAACAAATATAATATTTTTGGGAAATTGGATTATCATGCTAGGTCCCTTAACACTATTTAAATCAGATAATCACGATCGATCTAGTATTATATGTTGCATATTGCTAAAATCAACTCAGATTAGTTTAATAGTTAACGCATGTCCCTTCAATTATTTATGCTGAGCTAGTAAGGATATCCTGCCTCTGGAGTTATCGACGAGCGAAGTACTCCTCTCGGTAGTTACAGTCCCCCGAACCCTCAATATCTTCCTTGCGGGTGTATATTGAGAGATCCCCACACCAGGGATCACAAGGGAACCTACGGCCGTCGTGGTCAAACATAATTGCACTCCCTTTATGTCACGATAACCGGGTTTTGTCACTTTTCTCATTGTTGTTAAAAACTGAATGGCGACTCCTATATTACTAGTCAATTGGGTGTAAACTCACAGGAAATCCAATTACACTTGATTGAATAAAAAGAAGCGTCACACCCACGAGGGACGAGGTCATGCATTAGCCTCGTGCTTTTTCGACCCCCTCACAATGGCGACTCCACTGGGGATAGTGAAGGAGATCTTCGTGCTTGTAGGTAATCAAAATAGCCGAAGGGTGAAACGATCCTACCCCGTGTTTATTTCCCCATCAAGTTGGGACTGAAGGAAATAATGCCCTTGGTCCAAGTATGCATTCAATGTTAAGTCTAATAAATGCGGTTCAGTATTAATTAACAAGTTAATAATTCAGTGAGATCAAGTGAGCTGAATGCCTAGCTAGAGGCCGCTTCAGTTCAAGTGGAATTAATGATATTAATCCACAACTTACTCTTGACTGAACCCGTAGGGTCACACAAATAGTACGTAAACGGATTAAGTATTTAATGGCATTAAATACTCCATCTATGGATATTCGGAATCGACGGATCTTGGTTTCAGTGGGAGCTGAGATCGTCACAGGCAAGAAAAGAATACTCTGGAAACGGAAATATTGCCGGAAACGGAAATATTGTCAGAATCGGAAATATTATCGGAATCGGAAAATAATTCCGGAAACGGAAATATTAAATATTTGTTCGAAACGGAAATTAATTCCGGAATCGGAAATATTAAATATTGTTCGTATCGGAAATGAATTCCGGAATCGAGAATTTAATCGGAAGAGTATCATACGAATTAGCATCGGACGAGGCCTGCCAGACGAAGGCCCAGCACGAAGCCGGGCCATCGCCCAGCAAGCCAAGCGCAACAACCACACGCCAAGCATACGACCAGGCCCAGCGCAAAAGCCAGGCCCAGCCGTAGCTTGGGCGCGCGCGCGGATAAGGCTGCGACAGTGGGCCTTGCGCTGTGCGCTCGGCGTGGGCCGCAAGGCCTGCGTGCGGGCGTGCGGTGCTTGTGCGCCACTCGTGTGTGTTACTCGGAATCCTAAGGCTACCGGGATTCGTAATATGATTAAATCTAATCCTAATAGATAAACTTTGTTTAATTAGAATCCTAGTAGGGTTATAATTAAATATATTTGTATTCTAATAGGATTATAATTCCTTTCCATAAACTCTATAAATAAGTGCCTAGGGTCACATATTTACAACGAGTTTTTAAGTATTCAAAGTGATTTTTGAGACAAAAATTCAGTCACATATTTGCCTAAAAGTGCCGAAAATAATAGTACCTTAAGGGCGATTCTAGTTGGTCAATCTTAAGGCGGATCCGGACGTGCTGTGGACTATCTACGGAGGGACGACACTTGGAGTCCTAAAGACTTGTTCTTGTTCGGTTCGGGCGCAGCTAGGGAAGGCACGCAACAAAGAGTATGCATCTAAACTGTGCTAAATGATTATGTGTAAATAATATGTATTCCTGGCTTAATGGTTGTTTCCGCATGATTTATGAATTGTCATATGTATCATAACCTAACAGTGGTATCACGAGCCTCTTATTATTTTCATAATCTAAATTGCATGAACATGGTTAAATATTACAAATTTGCAAGAATTAAAAGGGGTGATTAATTTTCGTAATTGTTAATTAATTGCAAATTGCGTTTATATAATTATACGTACGCAGTTTTTCGGCAGTTTCTTCGTTACTCATCCAAATCGAGTGATTTTTGTGTCAATTCCGCATGTAAAAGGCATTCTAAAATTTTGACAAAAAAGGTGTTTTTCTGCCAAACCCAGAATTCTCAAATTCGAAGCCTAACTATGACTTTTCGAAGGTTTTAGTTTTACGAATGCAAAATTTCGTAAATTTAAGATGTTAAATTAAATATTTGCGATTCTTGTTGATAAATCTTGAATTTTTGATTGACCTACTGTATATGTTTAACAAGTTTGAATGCCTAGCCTTGTTAATTATGCAGTCTAATTTGTAATTATGATTAATTTGTTGAAAATTAGAATAATTTAGAATTAATTTGATTTTCATAATTAATTATAATTTAATTAGATACCTAATGATTAAAAACCACCATAAAAATTGTAAATTTATGATAAATTTTAAATTTTTTATGACCTAGACTTGAATCCATGTTAATCGGAAATCAATTGAATAATAAATTTTCGATTTTTCGCCCTAAAATTATGAAATTAATATTATTTATTAATTTGTCATTAATTTTAAATATAAATTTTTTAAATTTTATGCGATTCGCTCATATAACTTGCACGCACAAAGCAATGGACGCTACGTGTTACCCTTAAGAGGTGTTGTATAGTGCGGGCATGTGACGACGGGCAAGGGAGCTCGTCGCCCATGCGGCACGAATGCAATGAGCAAGGCCATGGTGCACGAGCACAAGGCAGCAGCCCTTCCTTGTGTCGTGGGCTATGAGCAATGGACGAATGGGCATGGGCGAAGGCAAGGGACGGCAGTCGCGTGTGGGCAGCAAGCGAGCTGCGCCACAACGCGCACTGCCTCGCACAAGCGCGCGCAGCCTCGCGCGCAGCGAGAGCAAGCTCGCGTGCCACGAGTGCTGCGCCCAGCGTCGATGCCTCGCGCAGCGAGCGCTGGCTCGCATCAAGCGAGCGCTGGCGAGCGCGCGCTGGCTCGCATCAAGCGAGCGCTGGCGAGCGCGCACAGCGAGCGCTGGCGAACGCGCGCAGCGAGCGCTGGCTCGCATGCAGCGAGTGCTGGCGAGCAAACGCACCGAGCGATGGCTCGCGTGCATCGAGCGCTGGCGCGCGCGCAGCGAGCACAAGCTCGCGTGGAGCCTTGCGAAGGATAACAGCAGCAGCTATGCAACGCAGCGCATGGGCTGCGCGCACATGGCCAGCGATGGCTGTGTGCGTGTGGCCCATGGGCGTGCGATGCGTAAGGTTGTTGCGTTACGATTAGATCGTTTTGAAATTTTAATTTGAAATTTTCAGTTTACGTAATTTTAATTAATTTTAAAATTAATAATTTAAATTATTTTCTTGGATTTTAATTTTGAATATTGTAATTATAATAAATTTTATTTATTCTAATTAAATTAAAATCATGAATTAATTTAAATACGACTGAAATTAAATTAAAGTTTTTGGATTCAATTATAAATTTATATGAGCTTTAAATTTTAATTAAATTTGTATGTTTCCGGTTAGACTAGAAATACATTTTTATGTTTAAAATTAGTAAAGCATATGCATTTATTGGTTTGAGTGGGAGCCCTTTTTAGTCATAAACTCTGAAGGAAATAATGCCCTTGGTCCAAGTATGCATTCTATGTTAAGTCTAATAAATGCGGTTCAGTATTAATTAACAAGTTAATAATTCAGTGAGATCAAGTGAGCTGAATGCCTAGCTAGAGGCCGCTTCAGTTCAAGTGGAATTAATGATATTAATCCACAGCTTACTCTTGACTGAACCCGTAGGGTCACACAAATAGTACGTAAACGGATCAAGTATTTAATGGCATTAAATACTCCATCTATGAATATTCGGAACCGACGGATCTTGGTTTCAGTGGGAGCTAAGATCGCCACAGGCAAGAAATGAATACTCCGGAAACGATGATATTGCCAGAAACGGAAATATGGATCGTATCGGAAATATAAATATTATCCAAGTCGTAGATGTTGCCGGAAACGGAAACATGGTACGTATCGGAAAATATTATCGGAAATGGAAATATTGCCAGAATCGGAAATATTGCCGGAAACGGAAATATTGTCAGAATCGGAAATATTACCGGAATCGGAAAATAAATCCGGAAACGGAAATATTAAATATTTGTTCGAAACGGAAATTAATTCCGGAATCGGAAATATTAAATATTGTTCGTATCGGAAATGAATTCCGGAATCGGAAAATTTAATCGGAAGCGCATCGTACGAATAAGCATCGGACGAGGCCTGCCGGACGAGGCCCAGCACGAAGCCAGTCCATCGCCCAGCAAGCCAAGCGCGCCGCACAAACAGCCACGCCAGGCCCAGCGCAAGGCCAGGCCCAGCAGGCTGCGCAGCGCGCACAGCGCGCACAGCACGCGCAGCGCGCACAGCGCGCACAGCACGCGCAACGCGCAGCGCGCGCGGGCGCTGCGTGGGCTGCTGCTCGCGCGCACGCATGGGGGCCCATCGTGGCTGCCGTGCGTGTGTGTGCAAGTGTTTGTGTTCGTGCACGTTTCCTAAAACATGCAGAGTTCGGTTAATGATTAAATTCCTAATTCTATTTGATAAATTAATTAAATTAGAGTTCTTGTAGGATTCTAGGTTTAATTAATTTGTATCTGAATAGGATTTCGATTCCCTTTCCATACCCCTATAAATATGAGGCTAGGGCTCACAATTTATAACAAGTTTTCAAAGTATTCAAAAAGTGAGTTTTTTAGAGAAAACTAAAACACACATCTTGCTCATAAAAGTGCCGAAATTTTCTAGTACCTTAAGGGCGATTCTAGTTGGTCAATCTTAAGGCGGATCCGGACGTGCTGTGGACTTTCTACGGAGGGACGACACTTGGAGTCCTAAAGACTTGTTCTTGTTCGGTTCGGGCGCAGCTAGGGAGGGCACGCAACAAAGAGTATGCATCTAAATTATGCTATATGATTATGTGTAAATAATATGTAATCATGGGTTAATGGTTGTTTCCGCATGATTTATGTAATATCATATGTATCATAACCTAACAGTGGTATCACGAGCCCCTTATTATTTTCATAATCTAAATTGCATGAACATGGTTAAATATTACAAATTTGCAAGAATTAAAAGGGGTGATTAATTTTCGTAATTGTTAATTAATTGCAAATTGCGTTTATTTAATTATACGTACGCAGTTTTTCGGCAGTTTCTTCGTTACTCATCCGAATTGAGTGATTTTTGTGTCAATTCCGCATGTAAAAGGCATTCTAAAATTTTGACAAAAAAGGTGTTTTTCTGCCGAACCCAGAATTCTCAAATTCGAAGCCTAACTATGACCTTTCGAAGGTTTTAGTTTTTCGAATGCAAAATTTCGTAAATTTAAGATGTTAAATTAAATATTTGCGATTCTTGTTGATAAATCTTGAATTTTTGATTGACCTACTGCATATGTTTAACAAGTTTGAATGCCTAGTCTTGTTAATTATGCAATCTAATTTGTAATTATGATTAATTTGTTGAAAATTAGAATAATTTAGAATTAATTTGATTTTCATAATTAATTGTAATTTAATTAGAAACCTATGATTAAAAACCACCATAAAAATTGTAAATTTATGATAAATTTTAAATTTTTATGACCTAGACTTGAATCCATAACAATCGGAAATCAATTGGATAATAAATTTTCGATTTTTTCGCCCTAAAATTATGAAATTAATATTATTTATTAATTTGTCATTAATTTTAAATATAAATTTTAAATTTTTATGCGATTCGTTCATAAAACTTGCACGCACGAAGCAATGGACGCTTCGTGTTACCCTTAAGGGGTGTTGTATAATGCGGGCATGCGACGACGAGCAAGGGAGCTCGTCGCCCGTGCGGCACGAATGCAATGAGCAAGGGCGTAGTGCACGAGCACAAGGCAGCAGCCCTGCCTTGTGTCGTGTGCCACGAGCAATGGACGAATGGGCATGGGCGAAGGGCGAGCCAAGGCAGTCGCGTGTGGGCAGCAAGCGAGCTGCGCCACAACGCGCGCTGCCTCGCACAAGAGCGCGCAGCCTCGCGCGCAGCGAGCGCAAGCTCGCGTGCCACGAGCGATGTCGCCCGCCCAGCGAGCGATGTCGCCCGCCCAGCGAGCGATGTCGCGCGCCCAGCGAGCGATGTCGCGCGCCCAGCGAGCGATGTCGCGCGCCCAGCGAGCGATGTCGCGCGCCCAGCGAGCGATGTCGCGCGCCCAGCGAGCGATGTCGCCCGCGCACTGCGAGCGATAGCTCGCGTGCGATGAGCGCTGGCGCGCGCAGCGAGCACCAATGCGTGCGGAGGCTTGCGATGGGGATGCAGCAGCTATGCGACGAGCGCATGGGCTGCGCGCACATGGCCAGCAATGGCTGTGTGCGTGCGGCCCATGGGCGTGCAACGCGTAGGGTGTTTGCGTTACGATTAAAGATCGTTTTGAATGTTTAATTTGAAAATTTCAGTTCACGTAATTTTAATTAATTTTAAAATTAATAATTTAAATTATTTTCTTGGATTTTAATTTTGAATATTGTAATTATAATAAATTTTATTTATTCTAATTATTTTACTAAAATTAAAATCATGAATTAATTTAAATACGACTGAAATTAAATTAAACTTTTTGGATTCAATTATAAATTTATATGAGCTTTAAATTTTAATTAAATTTGTATGTTTCCGGTTAGACTAGAAATACATTTTTATGTTTAAAATTAGTAAAGCATATAAATTTATTGGTTTAAGTGGGAGCGCTTTTTAGTCATAAACTCTTGATTAGGTCTACAAATCCTTAAGGTTAAAACAACTTGATTAGAATTAATAAGGACTGAATAATTGGTAGATTATTGGTGCCCTTGATTAATTGCTGCAAATGTTTACGTGATGCATAATGTGTTTTACTAACCAGCTATGTGGGCTGTTGTTCCTATGTTTTGGTTGATGACACACACATATTGCAAACTTCCTGATTATGGTTGCTAAATGACTTTGAACAGGCATATGCCCAAGTTTCTATTAGGATAGGAACTTGAATAAACTGGTGAAGTTCCTGAGGTACACTTGGAACAGTCAATGGAGTTTCAGAGATGGAAGTTGTATCTGTTCCAGTTTGAAGTCACAAGAGGAGCAACACAGTTACATATCAAGAGTTCCGAATATCCACAAGAACTATTACAGACTCATAGCCAAGAGTTCCTGTGTTAGCTAGAGAGGAACTCATCAATGTTCCTTGGCTGGAACGTCTGAAGCTTCTGAGTTGCAAGTTCCAGACAAAGGGAAGACATGAAGTCTAGGTAGTCCACTGTACTTAGAATTTTATGTAAATATTAATTATGCTAATGGTATATAGAGTACTCAAGGAACTTATGATTTAATTAGGCCATTTATTTTATTGGAAGCGATTTTTATGGAAAACATTTCATAAATAAAAACAAGTTTTTGCATATTTAATATAAAACGGATTTACGTTTTATTTTATTTAAACAAAACTTATTTTCCTAAAAATACTCCTAAGTTTTTGTAGATAAATAAAATCTGTTTTAAAGAAATGTTTTAGGGTTTGATTGAGTCAAATCTCCAACTGCTTCATGGCTGAACGTGGGAAGTGGTCTTCCCCTTGTTCCTCAAGTCAAGGGACGTGGAGACCAAAGTGCTGGCAGTTAGCAGTTGAGGTTTTGAAGGGAACTAACCCTAAGGATAAACACTATAAAAGGGAAATCGTTTTTGGTTTAAAGCACACAAACATTCTGAGAGTTTTTGCTTTCCTAAAAACGTTTTGTCTAAGATTTTCTAAAACAGTTTGTGTCCTAGTTAATTCAAAGTTCCTAAGTTTCTTATATCCTCACAAAAGCATTATTAATATCTAGAGTTATCCAAACACGAATTATATTTTGTATTAGTAAGGATAGAGTTATCCTGTTTAGACTTAGAGTTTAAGTCTGAGAGAGAGAAGTTAAGGAGTTGTAATCGAAGTAGATTACTGTGAGGAACACGAGTTTGAGAGGAACTTGTGTTGGAGAGATTATTGTAATCGAGGCATTACCATAATAAAAGAATTCTCTTCTTGATTAGTATCAAGAAGTTTTCACAATTGTTGCTATTGTCTTCTCTATTCTCAGTTTCTTGATTGTTTCTTAAGTTCCGCAAGAAACTTTATCAAAGTTCTAATTACAATTCACCCCCCCCCTCTTGTGCGTGTTCCTACTGGAATAACAGTTGGTATCAGAGCCAGTACTCACCAAAACACAGGAAACCCTGTTTGAGTCAAGTTCCTGAAAGTATGAACTCACAAGAGAAACTGGAAGAAGGTTACTCGACACAAAGGCCACCTATGTTCAATGGCAAGTTCTACTCATACTGGAAGAATAGAATGGAGATATTCATCAAAGCTGAAAATTACCAAGTTTGGCGTGTAATTGAAGTTGGAGACTTCGAGGTAACAAAGACCAATGCTGAAAACGAGGTAGTTCCTAAACCAATGTCTGAATTTTCTAAAGAAGACTTTGATAAATATGAGATGAATGCCATGGCTGTCAAAATCTTGCATTGCGGGCTTGGACCTCATGAACACAACAGAGTCATGGGGTGCAAGAACGCAAAACAGATTTGGGAACTACTTCAAGTAACCCACGAAGGAACTAATGAAGTTAAGCGTTCCAAAATTGACCTTTTGATGTCTAAATATGAAAGATTTGAGATGCTTCCAAAAGAAACTATTCAAGAAATGTTCACTAGATTTACTAACATAACCAATGAATTAGTTTCTCTTGGTAGAATCATTCCCACAGATGAACAGGTAAGAAAAATACTAAGAAGCATGCCACAAGATGATCGCTGGAGAACAAAGGTCACTGCACTGTTTGAGACCAAGGACTTCACCAAGTTCAACATTGAACAACTTGCTGGTTCCTTGATGACACACGAACTGCATCTTGGAGCTGCTGTTCCCGAGAGCTCAAGAAATCGAGGACTTGCTCTAAAGGCTGAGGAACTCGATGAATCTGAACCAGATGAAGAAGAGGCTGCCATGCTGGTCAGAAGAATGAGAAAGCTCTATAGGAACTTCAAACCAGGAAACCAGAAAGGAAGGAACTTTGCCAAGAAAATCACTAGTTCCAAAACTGAGCAAGGTTGCTTCAAATGTGGAGAAACTGATCACCAAATTCGTGAATGCCCTCTGTGGGAGAACGACAAGACCAGAGGAAAAGGGAAGGAACAGGTCAAAGATCGCTTTAACAAGTCTACCTTCAACAGACCAAACTTCAAGAAGGCCATGATAGCTGCATGGGGCGAAGCAACAGACTCAGAAGACGATGAGGAACAACCAAATGAAGAAACTGCAAATCTCTGCCTTATGGCTAGAACAGAAGGAACTGATCAAGTTCCATCAGAAGAAGTAAGTTCCTCCACTCTTCAGTGTCTCTCAAAGTCAAAACTAATTGAACTGTTGCTAGAAACTCTAGATGATTACAAAAAGCTAAGTGTATTAAAAGCACAAAGTGATAGAGCCTTGGAACTCAGTAAAGACCACATAAATTATCTGAACAATATTAGATCTGATGTCCAAGGCAGGTTCTTTGAATTACTAGATAGAAATACCTCTATTAATGAGTCATTCGAAAAAATTAGAAATGAAAACATCCTTCTACAAGTTCAACTCAGTCAATATAAGATGTTTAATTTAAGTTTAGATCCTACAAAATCCTTGGAAATCAACATGGGAATTTTTAACATCGACTTAGAAAATTTAAACAAAGATCTGATCACCACAAAGGAACAAAAAGAGAAACTGGAAAGGGAACTATCCATGGCCAGGGCACAGAGACAACCACCTAAAGTTCCTCCCAAATGGATTGAGAATGCTCAATCTAAGAGAACAGAAGGTTTGGGCTTTAACCATAAAAATAGTCATAAGAAGAAGTATGTGGATCTTCCTAGTGTAAAAGTCTGCTTCTCATGTGGAAGTGGAAGTCACATAAGTACTGAGTGTTCCAAGATGAAGGAACAGGATCAAAGAAACATAAATTATGTAAAACAAAAATGGGTTAAGAAGTCTGAAGTTATAGTTGAAAAGGAACTCGAGGAAACCCGAGTTCCTGTAACTAACCTTTGATCTCTTTACAGATTCTAGTGAAGGGGAACAGCTCGTGGTATCTCGACAGCGGGTGTTCCAAACACATGACAGGAGACAAATCTAAATTCCTCTCACTAGAAGCCTACAATGGAGGAACTGTGACCTTTGGAGACAACATGAAAGGAGAAATTATTGGAATTGGAAAAGTTGGAAGGTCAAGTTCCTACGCCATTGAAAATGTATTTTTAGTCGAGGGTTTGATGCACAGTCTACTAAGCATCTCTCAATTCTGTGACAAAGGAAACTCTGTAAGTTTTACTTCTGAAAACTGTCAAATCATAAACAATAACACTGGGAAGGTTATTTTGGAAGGAACTCGTAAAGGGAACACATATTCTGTGGATCTCAATACAGTTCCCAGGAACAATCTAACCTGCCTCAGTGCCTTTGAAGAAAATTCCCTACTATGGCACAGGAGGTTTGGACATGCTAGTTTCTCGCTGCTTGACAAACTAAGATCAAAGGAACTGGTTCGAGGACTCCCCTCAATCAAGTTCCTAACTGATAAAGTGTGTGATGCATGTGCAAAAGGCAAGCATGTCCGAAGTTCCTTTAAATCTAAGAAATTGGTAAGCACCACAAAACCATTGGAACTCATCCATATGGACTTATGTGGACCAATGAGAATTCAAAGCAGAAGTGGAAAAAAATATGTATTAGTTATTGTTGATGATTACTCTCGCTTTACTTGGGTCATATTTCTAACAAGCAAGGATGAAACGTTTGATGAGTTTGTTACATTTTCAAAGAAAATCCAGAAAACCACAGGTCACCAACTGATCCATATAAGATCAGATCATGGAACAGAATTTGAAAACTACAAATTCGATGAATACTGCAAGGAACAAGGTATGGACCACAATTTCTCAGCTCCCAGAACTCCACAACAAAATGGAGTTGTTGAGAGGAAAAATAGAACCCTAGAGGACATGGCAAGAACCATGCTAATAGCCAGTTCCTTGCCTAGGAACTTCTGGGCTGAAGCAGTCAATACTGCTTGTTACATTATAAATAGAGTTATGATTCGAGCAATCCTAAACAAAACCCCCTATGAGCTACTAAAAGGTATAAAACCCAACATCTCTTACTTTAGAGCCTTTGGGAGCAAATGTTTTGTCCACAACAATGGAAAAAGGAACTTGGGGAAGTTTGATGAAAGAAGCGACGAGGCAGTGTTCCTAGGATATGCCTTAAATAGCAAGGCTTATAGAGTTTATAACAAAAGATCTATGTGTGTTGAGGAAAGTGTACATATAATATTTGATGAATCTAACAAAACTGACATAGTACAGGAACAAGAATTTTTCGAGATTGGTTTATCTCGTGCTGCAGAAAATGATGAGGAGTTCCAAATAAGCAAACACACAGCAAGAGGAACTGCTCAACAAAATCAAGAAGTTCCCGTACTAGAGGAACAAGCAGAAAACCAAGAAGATCCAGAAACAACACCAGAGGAACCCCAACAGGGAACTCAGGTCATAGAAGGAACTGACGAAAATGCCACAACACCAGTAGCTCAATTTCAACCTAAACCTTGGAAGCATCTAAAGTCCCACCCAATGGAACTCATTGTGAGTGACATCAGAAAGGGAACTCAGACAAGGTCACAACTAAGGAACTTTTGCGCATTCCACGCGTTCCTCTCCATATTTGAGCCAAGAAATCACACTGAGGCTCTGGAAGATGCTGACTGGATCATTGCCATGCAAGAAGAATTAAATGAATTCAAAAGAAACAAGGTATGGCACTTGGAACCCAAACCAAAGCACCAGAAGGTGATAGGGCTAAAATGGGTGTTCCGGAACAAGAAAGATGAACATGCAACAATCATAAGGAACAAAGCAAGGTTAGTGGTCAAAGGTTATAATCAACAGGAAGGCATTGACTTTGAAGAAACATTTGCACCTGTTGCTAGATTAGAAGCCATTAGAATCTTAATTGCTTTTGCTGCTTTCATGGGTTTTAAACTTTATCAAATGGATGTTAAATGTGCTTTCTTAAACGGTTTCTTAGAGGAAGATGTTTATGTGGAACAGCCCCCTGGATTTGAAAATCCCGAATTTCCAAATCACATTTACAAATTAGATAAGGCTCTCTATGGACTAAAACAAGCCCCTAGATCTTGGTACGAGAGATTATCAAAGTTCCTCCTTCAAAATGATTTTAAAAGAGGTAGAATAGACAAAACCTTATTCCTAAAATCTAGAGGAACTGACTTGTTAGTAGTTCAAATTTATGTTGATGATATATTATTTGGAGCAACTAATGAAAATTTGTGCAAGGATTTTGCAAGCTTGATGAGCAGTGAATTTGAAATGAGTATGATGGGGGAACTCAACTTCTTCCTTGGTTTACAAATCAAGCAAACCGAGGAGGGAATCATGATACACCAACAAAAGTATGTGAAGGAACTCCTAAAGAAATATGAGCTAGAATCAGCCAAAGTAAATCACACTCCCATGGGAACTGCTACCAGATTAGACACTGATCCAAATGGGAAAAGTGTGAATCAAACAAAATACAGAGGTATGATTGGATCTCTATTATATTTAACAGCCAGTAGACCTGACATTTCTTTTAGTGTAGGACTATGTGCAAGATTTCAATCAAATCCAAAGGAGTCCCATCTAACTGCGGTGAAAAGAATACTAAGATATCTCAAAGGAACTGATGACCTATGCCTTTACTATCCAAGAAGTGGATCCTTCGAGCTAAGAGGATATGCAGATGCTGATTATGCAGGTGACTTAGTGAATAGAAAAAGCACATCAGGTATGGTACAGTTCCTAGGTCCATGCATGGTTTCTTGGGGTTCCAAGAAACAGAATACTGTTGCTCTATCCACAGCTGAAGCTGAGTATGTAGCTGCTGCAGCTTGTTGCTCACAAATTCTATGGATAAAACAACAGTTAAGAGATTTTGGTATTATCTATGATTGTGTTCCTATCTATTGTGATAACACTAGTGCTATTTGTATTTCAAAAGATCCGGTTCATCATTCCCGAGTCAAACACATCCACATCAGACACCATTTCCTTAAAGATAATGTTGAGAAAGGTTTGATCAAATTAGACTTTTGCCAAACTGATCACCAAATTGCTGATATTTTAACTAAGCCTTTGAACAGAGAGAAACATGAGAAAATGAGAATGGAACTCGGAATGATCAAGCTAAGGTAATTGCCAAATTGGAGTTCCTCTAAGGCAAAAGCAAAAGTCATGGTACATATAGACTATTACAAACACAAAATCTTGTGTGCAAACATAGTTGAAGCTTACCATCGTGGCAAATTCACTCACACTTCAAATGAGCAAGGTAAGCAGTTCCTTTCAAACTAGTTAAATCAGAGATACTAAATTAAGCAAGTCAAAGTCAAACACAATTTTTTTTCATTTTCCTTTTATTTTTATCTATTTTTTTTAATTAAAAACCGAATACCCATATTCAAAGAATGTTTGGAACGGTTCCATTGGCAATAAATAGGAGAAACTCTTCACTTTCCACAATCAATCCATGCAACCCCCTTTCTCTCTCTCACACGCCTTCTCCACTGACATCACCTCTCCCTCCACCTATAAAATAAAAACCTCAACCATGGTTCTCACAAGCAACAACACTGATCTCACATCCCTCAAACGAAAGAGAAACCCTTCATCTCCTGTTCCCATGGATACCTCACCCATTCAATCGCCAATTCCTCTTCGATCCCACAATCCAATGCTCGCAATCACTCAGGGGGAACAAACCAACACTGACATCGAAATGAAATCCCCAATCTCAAACCCTAGATCCTCCACAAGAAAATCCAAAAAACGACGAGTGGAAGCTTCTGGTGAAAACATCGAGGAAACAGAGGAGATTGCTCAAACTCAGGGGGAAGTAAAAGGGTCCAAGAAACTCACTGCAAAGGAAAACAATCTGGTCGAGGGGTTCGCAATCAACTCAACATGGTGTGAAGCCACGAAATTTAAAGAGCTGATGGAAATCCTTGAACAACAAAAGTGGGTAAGTCTGTTGAGTACCTATGCCAAATCCCCCTTAATTCCTGAAGCTATGAAAGAATTCTGCAAGAACTTTGCATGTGTTGATAATGTATGCTCAAGTAGAGTGAATGGAACTCGCATCGAATTTGATGCCTCTTATCTGGAACAGCTGTTTGGTACACCCAATAGGGGTTTTGATATGTGGCTCAAAGGTCAAATCACAGTGACCATAGATAATGTAGATGAGAAAGATATAGTTGGTTCCATTGGAGGAGATTCTAAAGTATCCACCTCCACCTCACACAACTGCTTTTCACCTCTTCAAAAATTACTGTTTAATATTGTGTGGAGAGGTGTAGTTCCTCGAACTCAGAAAAGGAACATAGCAAGTCTGTTTGATGCATGTCTCATGTATTGTCTTGAAAGGAAAATTCCCATAAACTTTCCTGCAATCATGATCAAACACTTATCCACCTGTATCCCCAAATTCAAAATTCCATACTCCTCCCTTCTCACAGAAATCTTCAAAAGCTTCTCAGTTGACCTTAGCCCATACTTTGTGATTCCCTTAAAATCCACCCAAATCCTTCAACTTGAAATGCTCCATCTATTAAATCTTAAAGTGGTTCAGGGTAAAGTCATTAGGGCTGGAAAGGAAGAGAAACAAGATGAGGAAGATCAGGAAGGAATTGCAGTTAAAGAAGAAGTGGAGGAGGAGGAGGAACTCGAACAAATAGAGGTCCCTTTACCTCGAGGGAACAAGAAGAGTGTAGGAAAAAGAAAGAGCATGAGGGTAGCAATGAAGGAGAACAAGAAAAGAGGGCCTGTCTTCATGGAAATAAATGAGGAAGGGGATGTCAAGGAGATGCCCATAGAGGAGGATGCTGTTCCACTGAATCAAGAGGAACTGCCTGAAACTGTTAGGCCAAGAAAAAGGACACCCAGATCCTCCAAAAAGTCCAAAGCTCGTAGTGTTCCATCTGAACAGGAACATGTTCAAGATCATGGGGGTGCCTGGAACACAAAGGATGATCAGATATTGGAGCTAAAGGCAACAGTTGCTCGTCTGGTGGAACTACAGGAGGGAACAGATCACAGGATTAGCTCAATGCAGGCCCACATAGGTGCATTGGTTACAAGTGTCAAGACTCTCCAAAACGATCTTCACCACTACTCAGAACAAGCCAATGCAACTCGTGCCACAATCCTCACCAAGATCAACAATCTGGAATCTTTTGAGGAGACTGTGATAGAAGAAACTGCTGGTTCTGGTTCCCCATCCCAAGCCTAAATCACCCTATCCCATGTTTCTTTTATCTTTTGCCATGGAACAATCTTTTTAATTTGCTTTTGGTTTGTATAATTTTTAAACTTGGGTATTTGTTCCATCTTATTTTGACTTGCTTGGTTACACATATCTATGCTTTCTAGTCTTGATCATTACTGCTTGCTTTCAATTTATTGTATGAGTTAGTTTAATACTTTGAGGCTAGCTTAACTTGCCAAACGTTGATCGTGGGGCACTGTGTTTGGAATGGCTATATTTCGTGCTATGCTTTTTGTTGATGTCAACAGGGGGAAGTCATGGGTGCAAACTTCCAAGGCACACTCAATCCAGTTCCTGAATCAATCTCTCTGAATCTCTCTGTAAGCCAAGGGTGCTCCTCTTTCTTCTCTCTAATCTTTCTCTTCTGTTTTTCAATTTTTATGTTCTGTTTCACAATAGTCTGTATAAGTTCTTGTTTGTTTGTACTTACTCTCTTTGTAAAAAGTTTGCAAGTGTTGTCATCACCAAAAAGGGGGAATATTGTTGTTCCTATGTTTTGGTTGATGACACACACATATTGCAAACTTCCTGATTATGGTTGCTAAATGACTTTGAACAGGCATATGCCCAAGTTTCTATTAGGATAGGAACTTGAATAAACTGGTGAAGTTCCTGAGGTACACTTGGAACAGTCAATGGAGTTTCAGAGATGGAAGTTGTATCTGTTCCAGTTTGAAGTCACAAGAGGAGCAACACAGTTACATATCAAGAGTTCCGAATATCCACAAGAACTATTACAGACTCATAGCCAAGAGTTCCTGTGTTAGCTAGAGAGGAACTCATCAATGTTCCTTGGCTGGAACGTCTGAAGCTTCTGAGTTGCAAGTTCCAGACAAAGGGAAGACATGAAGTCTAGGTAGTCCACTGTACTTAGAATTTTATGTAAATATTAATTATGCTAATGGTATATAGAGTACTCAAGGAACTTATGATTTAATTAGGCCATTTATTTTATTGGAAGCGATTTTTATGGAAAACATTTCATAAATAAAAACAAGTTTTTGCATATTTAATATAAAACGGATTTACGTTTTATTTTATTTAAACAAAACTTATTTTCCTAAAAATACTCCTAAGTTTTTGTAGATAAATAAAATCTGTTTTAAAGAAATGTTTTAGGGTTTGATTGAGTCAAATCTCCAACTGCTTCATGGCTGAACGTGGGAAGTGGTCTTCCCCTTGTTCCTCAAGTCAAGGGACGTGGAGACCAAAGTGCTGGCAGTTAGCAGTTGAGGTTTTGAAGGGAACTAACCCTAAGGATAAACACTATAAAAGGGAAATCGTTTTTGGTTTAAAGCACACAAACATTCTGAGAGTTTTTGCTTTCCTAAAAACGTTTTGTCTAAGATTTTCTAAAACAGTTTGTGTCCTAGTTAATTCAAAGTTCCTAAGTTTCTTATATCCTCACAAAAGCATTATTAATATCTAGAGTTATCCAAACACGAATTATATTTTGTATTAGTAAGGATAGAGTTATCCTGTTTAGACTTAGAGTTTAAGTCTGAGAGAGAGAAGTTAAGGAGTTGTAATCGAAGTAGATTACTGTGAGGAACACGAGTTTGAGAGGAACTTGTGTTGGAGAGATTATTGTAATCGAGGCATTACCATAATAAAAGAATTCTCTTCTTGATTAGTATCAAGAAGTTTTCACAATTGTTGCTATTGTCTTCTCTATTCTCAGTTTCTTGATTGTTTCTTAAGTTCCGCAAGAAACTTTATCAAAGTTCTAATTACAATTCACCCCCCCCCTCTTGTGCGTGTTCCTACTGGAATAACATGGGCCATTCATGATAATGAATGGGTGAATGGTATATATTGTATATGTACTGTTTTGTAGGTTATGAAGTGACTAGTATGGCCCAAATAGGATAGAAAATATGGTCTGCGTACCATTAATTTGAATGTAATTGGTCTGAAGTACCAAAGTTATTTTTCAATTCAAATATGGTCTGCGTACCATCAAATAGTTGTAATTAGTTATAGCTTATCCTATTTGAAGAAAATGGTGCCTCCCACGGAGATTTTCAAGACGGACTTTGAAGTCAAAGCTTCAAGATGAAGTCGGGCCATACTAGATCACAAATATCTTATGCATGTTTTAAGTTATTTATTGCTTTTAAATATGTCTTAAAATGCATGAGATCAAAAGCTTGATTATGTTTCATGATTAAGGATTTTAGTTCACTTAAAATCTAACCAACATAGTAAGAGCCTTAAGTTCCAAACTTAAAAATTGAGTTAAAAGGTGCCATGCCAAAATATACACTTGCTTGGATATCCTTTACATCAATCTAGTAATAGTTTTCGCTCAGCGAGGTGTTACTTATTGGTCCTAAAGGGGCAAGGTACACAAATAATTGTGAGTACATGTTAGTTTTGGTGAAACTCAACGATATAAGTAAGGAGTCCTTTTATGTCGTGGAAAATTCGATAGGTTTACCTAATAAGTTCTTAGACGTACCTATCAACCAAGAATAGTTTCTAGACTATTAGCAAAAGGCTTTTGCTTACCTAAGATGTTCTAGGATTAAGTCGACAAACTGTGCTTAGTTCTTCAATGATTTTAGGATCTTGGAATCATTTTATTCACACCTGCCGGAACACATAACTTGAATAAAATGCTTAATAAACATTGAATTATGCATGTATGCTAGAATTTAAGTTTATTAAGAGAAACTGTGAATGGTTATTTATTTGTTTATTCTTTTCAATTGTAGTTTTTAATATGGCAAACAACAATTCATTCAACATTCGATCAATTCTCGAAAAGGAGAAGTTGAACGGGAAAAACTTCCTTGACTGGCAAAGGAACTTGCAAATAGTTCTTATGCAGGAAGAAAAGGAGTATGTCCTGGATGAGGCGATGCCCGAAGCTGCAGGCGACGGGGTCACTCAGGCAGCCCTCAATCGTTGGATTGATGCCAACAAGGATGTGAAATGTCTAATGCTCGCCACCATGAGTGCGGATCTGCAGAAAACGTTCATCAACTCAGATGCTTTCACAATCATCAGTGAGTTGAAGAACATGTTCCAAGATCTGGCTCGAGTCGAAAGATTCGAGACTCATAGGCAAATTATTGAGACCAAACTTAAGAAAGGCGAGCCCGTAAGTCCACATGTTCTCAAAATGATTGGACTCATTGAGAATATGAGTCGGCTGGATCAGCAATTTTCTCAGGAAATGGCTATAGACACCATCCTCCATTCTCTTCATAGCGGGTATGATCAGTTCAAACTGAACTACAGTATGAATAGTCTGGACAAAACGCTCACTGAGCTTCACGGTATGCTGAAGACCGCTGAAAAGACGCTCCAAAGTGATAAGCAGGATGTGCTTATGGTGCGTGGGGGCAAGTTCAAGAAATCTGGAAAGAAGAGGAATGCTAAGAAAGGTGGCAACAAGGCCAGCCCAACTAAGCAAACTGGCGCCAAATCTGCAAAGAGGAAGGTCAGTCAACCCACTTCTGAATCCGAATGCTTCTACTGCAAGAAGAAGGGGCATTGGAAGAGAGATGGCTTGAAGCTAAAGGTAGATCAGAAGAACAGAACAGTCGTTCCATCTTCAGGTATTTTCGTTATAGACTGTATACTTGCTAATTCAACTTCTTGGGTATTAGATACAGGTTGTGGCTCACACTTATGTTCCAATCCACAGGGACTAAGAAGAAGTAGAAAGTTAAGCAAGGGTGAAGTCGACCTACGAGTGGGAAATGGAGCACGGATTGCTGCATTAGCCGTAGGAACTTACTATTTGTCGTTGCCCTCCGGGCTAGTTTTGGAACTGGAAGAATGTTTCCATGTTCCAAGTCTTACTAAAAACATCATTTCAGTTTCTTGCTTAGATGCTAAGGGATTTTCCTTTTTAATAAAAGACAATAGTTGTTCGTTTTATTTTAAAGAGATGTTTTATGGATCTGCTAGATTAGTCAATGGACTTTATTTATTAGATCACGACAAACAAGTATATAACATAAATACCAAAAAGGCCAAAAAGGATGATTCAGATCTCACCTATCTGTGGCATTGTCGATTAGGCCATATAAACTTGAAACGCTTAGAAAGACTTCAAAGGGAAGGAATTCTAGAACCATTTGACTTAGAGGATTATGGTAAATGCGAATCATGTTTACTTGGCAAAATGACAAAGCAACCTTTCTCTAAAGTTGGAGAAAGAGAAAATGAACTATTGGGTTTAATCCATACAGATGTATGTGGACCAATGAGTACAAATGCTAGAGGTGGTTTCAGCTACTTTATCACTTTCACTGATGACTTCAGTAGGTATGGTTATGTCTACCTAATGAAGCATAAGTCTGAATCCTTTGACAAATTCAAGGAATTTCAGAGTGAAGTAGAGAATCAATTAGGTAAGAAGATTAAGGCACTGCGGTCTGATAGAGGCGGTGAATATCTGAGCTATGAATTTGATGACCATCTGAAAGAATGTGGAATTCTATCAGAATTGACTCCTCCTGGAACACCACAATGGAACGGTGTGTCAGAACGGAGGAACAGAACCTTGCTAGACATGGTCAGGTCAATGATGGGTCAGGCCGAACTTCCATTAGAATTTTGGGGACATGCACTAAATACAGCTGCACTCACTATAAATAGAGCTCCGTTTAAAGCTGTCGAAAAGACTCCATACAAATTATGGTTTGGAAAGCCTCCAAATGTGTCTTTTCTTAAGATTTGGGGATGTGAAGTATACGTCAAACGATTAATTTCAGACAAACTTCATCCAAAATCTGACAAATGTATCCTTGTGGGCTATCCAAAGGAAACAAAGGGGTATTACTTCTACAATACATCTGAGAACAAAGTGTTTGTTGCTCGAGATGGTGTCTTTTTGGAGAAGGATCACATTTCCAAAATGACAAGTGGGAGAAAAGTAGACCTCGAAGAAATTCGAGTCGAACAACAAACTCTAGAGAATGCTCAAGATGACATTCAGGATGAAACTCAGAGATCTTTAGAAGAATCTGGTGAGAATCATGGTCAATCTAGAAATGTTACCCCGCGTAGATCGCAAAGATATAGATCTCAACCGGAAAGGTACTTAGGTATTTTGACGAACGAGAGCTATGACGTTCTATTACTTGAAAGTGATGAACCTGCGACTTACAAGCAAGCTATGACGAGCCCTAGCTCCAAGCAGTGGCAAGAAGCCATGCAATCTGAATTAGACTCCATGTCTGAAAACCAAGTATGGGATTTGGTCGATTTGCCAGATGGCTACCAAGCCATTGGAAGCAAATGGGTTTTCAAACTGAAAAAGGACAAGGATGGGAAACTTGAAGTTTTCAAAGCTAGATTGGTCGCAAAAGGTTACAGGCAAGTCCACGGTGTGGATTACGATGAAACCTTTTCACCAGTTGCAATGCTAAAGTCTATTCGAATAATGTTAGCAATCGCTGCATATTACGATTACGAAATATGGCAGATGGATGTCAAAACTGCTTTCTTAAACGGCGTTTTAACAGAAACTGTGTTTATGACACAGCCTGAAGGTTTTGAGGATCCAAAGAATGCTAAAAAGGTATGCAAGCTAAAGAAGTCAATCTACGGATTGAAGCAGGCATCCAGGAGCTGGAATATACGTTTTGATGAAGCAGTCAGTGACTTTGGTTTCATCAAGAACGCAGACGAATCTTGTGTATACAAGAAGGTCAGTGGGAGCAAAATTGCTTTCCTAGTATTATATGTCGACGACATATTGCTTATCGGAAATGACATTCGTATGTTGAACTCTGTCAAGATTTGGCTTGGGAAATGTTTTTCGATGAAGGATCTAGGAGAAGCACAGTACATATTGGGCATCAAGATTTACAGAGATAGATCTAAAAAGATGATTGGACTTAGTCAAAGCACTTATATCAATAAGGTGCTTGATAGGTTCAAGATGGCGGACTCCAAGCGAGGCTACCTACCCATGTCTCATGGAATGACTCTAAGCAAGACTCAGTGCCCAAAAACACTTGATGAGCGTAGACGAATGAATGGGATTCCATATGCATCATTGATTGGTTCAATAATGTATGCTATGATATGTACACGCCCGGATGTTGCGTACGCACTCAGTGCTACGAGCAGATACCAGTCAGACCCAGGAGAGGCGCATTGGACTGCTGCCAAGAATATTCTGAAGTACCTGAAAAGGCACAAAGATGACTTCCTGGTCTATGGTAGAGATGATGAATTAATTGTTAAAGGCTATACGGACGCAAGTTTCCAAACCGACAAAGATGATTTTAGATCACAGTCTGGGTTTGTCTTCTGCCTCAACGGAGGTGCAGTAAGCTGGAAAAGTGCTAAGCAAAGCACCATTGCGGATTCTACAACTGAAGCGGAGTACATTGCTGCACATGAAGCAGCAAAGGAAGCTATATGGCTAAGGAAGTTCATAGGTGAACTCGGTGTAGTCCCCTCCATTAAAGGACCAATAGCCCTGTATTGTGATAATAACGGAGCTATTGCACAGGCAAAAGAGCCTAGACACCACCAGAGAGTCAAGCATGTACTTCGTAGATTTCACCTTCTACGAGAGTTCGTTGAAAGAAAAGAAGTCGAGATAAGCAAAATTGGAACTGATGACAACATATCAGATCCATTAACTAAACCTCTGCCGCAGGCGAAGCACAACTCGCACACTGCAGCTATGGGAATCAAGCATATTGGAGAATGGCTTTGATGTCTCTGTTTAATGTTTTAAAGTTTTAGAGTTTAAATCTTTGTAAAACATTATTGGTTAATCATTCACAATAAATGAAAAGAATTCATTTTTCCATTTAATTTGTGGTTTATTAAATGATGAGTCCCTTCAATTTGACGATATATTCAAGATAGACTGTCAGGACCAGTCCTGTGACTAAGAAATGTCTATCAAGTGAACTTGAATGTCAAAGGTTGAAAATGGTCCCTAATCGGAGTTTTCTATAAAATTGGACGCATAGAAAACGTTAGACGATTAGAATGCAAGATGACTAGTAGTTCTGTTTCTTGAACTATGTGGACATGGCAATGTCATAATCATTTGCATAGATACTTACTTTGGGAAGACTAGTATCGGACAAGACCTATGAAACTTTACTGTAAGAGATGAAAGTCTGTCATAAGTAAATTTCATTAAATTATTAGACACTAAATCCTCAATACCTGAGTGATTTGAGATTACTTGTTTGAGAACTGGTTGCTTTGACCTTGACCAACCGTCGCACCGTAAAAGGATGCTATAAAGGCAACGCTCAGGTAATCACCTATCAAACGAAGTCTAATCTCAAGATCGCAAGATTGGGATTGTCCTCCCATAAATCGGGATGAGATGCTTAAAAGTTGTACAAGGCCACTCGGAGAGCTAGAAACTGTGAAATGCATGGCCGTGCTCGGATGAATCATAGGCTATGATTATCTGTTTATTTGATCAGTTGAACTCTGAAATCGAGGAACACCTCTGGACAGAATAAGGATGACAACTCTTACCTTATGTTCAAGAGCAAGCATCGAGCGACAAAGGAATTAGGAAATGCACACTTGTCCCTAAGGACAAGTGGGAGACTGAAGGAAATAATGCCCTTGGTCCAAGTATGCATTCTATGTTAAGTCTAATAAATGCGGTTCAGTATTAATTAACAAGTTAATAATTCAGTGAGATCAAGTGAGCTGAATGCCTAGCTAGAGGCCGCTTCAGTTCAAGTGGAATTAATGATATTAATCCACAGCTTACTCTTGACTGAACCCGTAGGGTCACACAAATAGTACGTAAACGGATCAAGTATTTAATGGCATTAAATACTCCATCTATGAATATTCGGAACCGACGGATCTTGGTTTCAGTGGGAGCTAAGATCGTCACAGGCAAGAAATGAATACTCCGGAAACGATGATATTGCCAGAAACGGAAATATGGATCGTATCGGAAATATAAATATTATCCAAGTCGTAGATGTTGCCGGAAACGGAAACATGGTACGTATCGGAAAATATTATCGGAAATGGAAATATTGCCAGAATCGGAAATATTGCCGGAAACGGAAATATTGTCAGAATCGGAAATATTACCGGAATCGGAAAATAAATCCGGAAACGGAAATATTAAATATTTGTTCGAAACGGAAATTAATTCCGGAATCGGAAATATTAAATATTGTTCGTATCGGAAATGAATTTCGGAATCGGAAAATTTAATCGGAAGCGCATCGTACGAATAAGCATCGGACGAGGCCTGCCGGACGAGGCCCAGCACGAAGCCAGGCCATCGCCCAGCAAGCCAAGCGCGCCGCACAAACAGCCACGCCAGGCCCAGCGCAAGGCCAGGCCCAGCAGGCTGCGCAGCGCGCACAGCGCGCACAGCACGCGCAGCGCGCAGCGCGTGCGGGCGCTGCGTGGGCTGCTGCTCGCGCGCACGCATGGGGGCCCATCGTGGCTGCTGTGCGTGTGTGTGTGCAAGTGTTTGTGTTCGTGCACGTTTCCTAAAACATGCAGAGTTCGGTTAATGATTAAATTCCTAATTCTATTTGATAAATTAATTAAATTAGAGTTCTTGTAGGATTCTAGGTTTAATTAATTTGTATCTGAATAGGATTTCGATTCCCTTTCCATACCCCTATAAATATGAGGCTAGGGCTCACAATTTATAACAAGTTTTCAAAGTATTCAAAAAGTGAGTTTTTTAGAGAAAACTAAAACACACATCTTGCTCATAAAAGTGCCGAAATTTTCTAGTACCTTAAGGGCGATTCTAGTTGGTCAATCTTAAGGCGGATCCGGACGTGCTGTGGACTATCTACGGAGGGACGACACTTGGAGTCCTAAAGACTTGTTCTTGTTCGGTTCGGGCGCAGCTAGGGAGGGCACGCAACAAAGAGTATGCATCTAAATTATGCTATATGATTATGTGTAAATAATATGTAATCCTGGGTTAATGGTTGTTTCCGCATGATTTATGTAATATCATATGTATCATAACCTAACAAACTCTTGATTAGGTCTACAAATCCTTAAGGTTAAAACAACTTGATTAGAATTAATAAGGACTGAATAATTGGTAGATTATTGGTGCCCTTGATTAATTGCTGCAAATGTTTACGTGATGCATAATGTGTTTTACGAACCAGCTATGTGGGCCATTCATGATAATGAATGGGTGAATGGTATATATTGTATATGTACTGTTTTGCAGGTTATGAAGTGACTAGTATGGCCCAAATAGGATAGAAAATATGGTCTGCGTACCATTAATTTGAATGTAATTGGTCTAAAGTACCAAAGTTGTTTTTCAATTCAAATATGGTATGCGTACCATCAAATAGTTGTAATTAGTTTTAATTATAGCTTATCCTATTTGAAGAAAATGGTGCCTCCCACGGAGATTTTCAAGACGGACTTTGAAGTTAAAGCTTCAAGATGAAGTTATTTATTGCTTTTAAATATGTCTTAAAATGCATGAGATCAAAAGCTTGATTATGTTGCATGATTAAGGATTTTAGTTCACTTAAAATCTAACCAACATAGTAAGAGCCTTAAGTTCCAAACTTAAAAATTGAGTTAAAAGGTGCCATGCCAAAATATACACTTGCTTGGATAACCTTTACATCAATCTAGTAATAGTTTTCGCTCAGCGAGGTGTTACTTATTCGTCCTAAAGGGGCAAGGTACACAAATAATTGTGAGTACATGTTAGTTTTGGTGAAACTCAACGATATAAGTAAGGAGTCCTTTTATGTCGTGGCAAAATCGATAGGTTTACCTAATAAGTTCTTAGACGTACCTATCAACCAAGAATAGTTTCTAGACTATTAGCAAAAGGCTTTTGCTTACCTAAGATGTTTTAGGATTAAGTCGACAAACTGTGCTTAGTTCTTCAATGATTTTAGGATCTTGGAATCATTTTATTCACACCTGCCGGAACACATAACTTGAATAAAATGCTTAATAAACATTGAATTATGCATGTATGCTAGAATTTATGTTTATTAAGAGAAACTGTGAATGGTTATTTATTTGTTTATTCTTTTCAATTGTAGTTTTTAATATGGCAAACAACAATTCATTCAACATTCGATCAATTCTCGAAAAGGAGAAATTGAACGGGAAAAACTTCCTTGACTGGCAAAGGAACTTGCAAATAGTTCTTATGCAGGAAGAAAAGGAGATGTCCTAGAAGAGGCGATGCCCGAAGCCGCAGGCGACGGGGTCACTCAGGCAGCCCTCAATCCTTGGATTGATGCCAACAAGGATGTGAAATGTCTAATGCTCGCCACCATGAGTGAGGATCTGCAGAAAACGTTCATCAACTCAGATGCTTTCACAATCATCAGTGAGTTGAAGAACATGTTCCAAGATCTGGCTCGAGTCAAAAGATTCGAGACTCATAGGCAAATTCTTGAGAGCAAGCTTAAGAAAGACGAGCCCGTAAGTCCACATGTTCTCAAAATGATTGGACTCATTGAGAATATGAGTCGGCTGGATCAGCAATTTTCTCAGGAAATGGCTAAAGACACCATCCTCCATTCTCTTCATAGCGGGTATGATCAGTTCAAACTGAACTACAGTATGAATAGTCTGGACAAAACGCTCACTGAGCTTCACGGTATGCTGAAGACCGCTGAAAAGACGCTCAAAAGTGATAAGCAGGATGTGCTTATGGTGCGTGGGGGCAAGTTCAAGAAATCTGGAAAGAAGAGGAATGCTAAGAAAGGTGGCAACAAGGCCAGCCCAACTAAGAAAACTGGCGCCAAATCTGTAAAGAGGAAGGTCAGTCAACCCACTTCTGAATCCGAATGCTTCTACTGCAAGAAGAAGGGGCATTGGAAGAGAGATTGCTTGAAGCTAAAGGTAGATCAGAAGAACAGAACAGTCGTTCCATCTTCAGGTATTTTCGTTATAGACTGTATACTTGCTAATTCAACTTCTTGGGTATTAGATACAGGTTGTGGCTCACACTTATGTTCCAATCCACAGGGACTAAGAAGAAGTAGAAAGTTAAGCAAGGGTGAAGTCGACCTACGAGTGGGAAATGGAGCACGGATTGCTGCATTAGCCGTAGGAACTTACTATTTGTCGTTGCCCTCCGGGCTAGTTTTGGAACTGGAAGAATGTTTCCATGTTCCAAGTCTTACTAAAAACATCATTTCAGTTTCTTGCTTAGATGCTAAGGGATTTTCCTTTTTAATAAAAGACAATAGTTGTTCGTTTTATTTTAAAGAGATGTTTTATGGATATGCTAGATTAGTCAATGGACTTTATTTATTAGATCACGACAAACAAGTATGTAACATAAATACCAAAAAGGCCAAAAAGGATGATTCAGATCTCACCTATCTGTGGCATTGTCGATTAGGCCATATAAACTTGAAACGCTTAGAAAGACTTCAAAAGGAAGGAATTCTAGAACCATTTGACTTAGAGGATTATGGTAAATGCGAATCATGTTTACTTGGCAAAATGACAAAGCAACCTTTCTCTAAAGTTGGAGAAAGAGAAAATGAACTATTGGGTTTAATCCATACAGATGTATGTGGACCAATGAGTACAAATGCTAGAGGTGGTTTCAGCTACTTTATCACTTTCACTGATGACTTCAGTAGATATGGTTATGTCTACCTAATGAAGCATAAGTCTGAATCCTTTGACAAATTCAAGGAATTTCAGAGTGAAGTAGAGAATCAATTAGGCAAGAAGATTAAGGCACTGCGGTCTGATAGAGGCGGTGAATATCTGAGCTATGAATTTGATGACCATCTGAAAGAATGTGGAATTCTATCAGAATTGACTCCTCCTGGAACACCACAATGGAACGGTGTGTCGGAACGGAGGAACATAACCTTGCTAGACATGGTCAGGTCAATGATGGGTCAGGCCAAACTTCCATTAGAATTTTGGGGACATGCACTAAATACAGCTGCACTCACTAGAAATAGAGCTCCGTCTAAAGCTGTCGAAAAGACTCCATATGAATTATGGTTTGGAAAGCCTTCAAATGTGTCTTTTCTTAAGATTTGGGGATGTGAAGTATACGTCAAACGATTAATTTCAGACAAACTTCATCCAAAATCGGACAAATGTATCCTTGTGGGCTATCCAAAGGAAACAAAGGGGTATTACTTCTACAATACATCTGAGAACAAGGTGTTTGTTGCTCGAGATGGTGTCTTTTTGGAGAAAGATCACATTTCCAAAATGACAAGTGGGAGAAAAGTAGACCTCGAAGAAATTCGAGTCGAACAACAAACTCTAGAGAATGCTCAAGATGACATTCAGGATGAAACTCAGAGATCTTTAGAAGAATCTGGTGAGAATCATGGTCAATCTAGAAATGTTACCCCGCGTAGATCGCAAAGATATAGATCTCAACCGGAAAGGTACTTAGGTATTTTGACGAACGAGAGCTATGACGTTCTATTACTTGAAAGTGATGAACCTGCGACTTACAAACAAGCTATGACGAGCCCTAGCTCCAAGCAATGGCAAGAAGCCATGCAATCTGAATTAGACTCCATGTCTGTAAACCAAGTATGGGATTTGGTCGATTTGCCAGATGGCTACCAAGCCATTGGAAGCAAATGGGTTTTCAAACTGAAAAAGGACAAGGATGGGAAACTTGAAGTTTTCAAAGCTAGATTGGTTGCAAAAGGTTACAGGCAAGTCCACGGTGTGGATTACGATGAAACCTTTTCACCAGTTGCGATGCTAAAGTCTATTCGGCTAATGTTAGCAATCGCTGCATATTACGATTACGAAATATGGCAGATGGATGTCAAAACTGCTTTCTTAAACGGCGTTTTAACAGAAACTGTGTTTATGACACAGCCTGAAGGTTTTGAGGATCCAAAGAATGCTAAAAAGGTATGCAAGCTAAAGAAGTCAATCTACGGATTGAAGCAGGCATCCAGGAGCTGGAATATACGTTTTGATGAATCAGTCAGTGACTTTGGTTTCATCAAGAACGCAGACGAATCTTGTGTATACAAGAAGGTCAGTGGGAGCAAAATTGCTTTCCTAGTATTATATGTCGACGACATATTACTTATCGGAAATGACATTCCTATGTTGAACTCTGTCAAGATTTGGCTTGGGAAATGTTTTTCGATGAAAGATCTAGGAGAAGCACAGTACATATTGGGCATCAAGATTTACAGAGATAGATCTAAAAAGATGATTGGACTTAGTCAAAGCACTTATATCTATAAGGTGCTTGATAGGTTCAAGATGGCGGACTCCAAGCGAGGCTACCTACCCATGTCTCATGGAATGACTCTAAGCAAGAATCAGTGCCCAAAAACACTTGATGAGCGTAGACGAATGAATGGGATTCCATATGCATCATTGATTGGTTCAATAATGTATGCTATGATATGTACACGCCCGGATGTTGCGTACGCACTCAGTGCTACGAGCAGATACCAGTCAGACCCAGGAGAGGCGCATTGGACTGCTGCCAAGAATATTCTGAAGTACCTGAAAAGGCACAAAGATGACTTCCTGGTCTATGGTGGAGATGATGAATTAATTGTTAAAGGCTATACGGACGCAAGTTTCCAAACCGACAAAGATGATTTCAGATCACATTCTGGGTTTGTCTTCTGCCTCAACGGAGGAGCAGTAAGCTGGAAAAGTGCTAAGCAAAGCACCATTGCGGATTCTACAACTGAAGCGGAGTACATTGCTGCACATGAAGCAGCAAAGGAAGCTATATGGCTAAGGAAGTTCATAGGTGAACTTGGTGTAGTCCCCTCCATTAAAGGACCAATAGCCTTGTATTGTGATAATAACGGAGCTATTGCACAAGCGAAGGAGCCTAGACACCACCAGAGAGTCAAGCATGTACTTCGTAGATTTCACCTTCTACGAGAGTTCGTTGAAAGAAAAGAAGTCGAGATAAGCAAAATTGGAACTGATGACAACATATCAGATCCATTGACTAAACCTCTGCCGCAGGCGAAGCACAACTCGCACACTGCAGCTATGGGAATCAAGCATATTGGAGAATGGCTTTGATGTCTCTGTTTAATGTTTTAAAGTTTTAGAGTTTAAATCTTTGTAAAACATTATTGGTTAATCATTCACAATAAATGAAAAGAATTCATTTTTTCCATTTAATTTGTGGTTTATTAAATGATGAGTCCCTTCAATTTGACAATATATTCAAGATAGACTGTCAGGACCAGTCCTGTGACTAAGAAATGTCTATCAAGAGAACTTGAATGTCAAAGGTTGAAAATGGTCCCTAGTCGGAGTTTTCTATAAAATTGGACGCATAGAAAACGTTAGACGATTAGAATGCAAGATGACTAGTAGTTCTGTTTCTTGAACTATGTGGACATGGCAATGTCATAATCATTTGCATAGATACTTACTTTGTGAAGACTAGTATCGGACAAGACCTATGAAACTTTACTGTAAGAGATGAAAATCTGTCATAAGTAAATTTCATTAAAATTATTAGACACTAAATCCTCAATACCTGAGTGATTTGAGATTACTTGTTTGAGAACTGGTTGCTTTGACGTTGACCAACCGTCGCACCGTAAAATGAGGCTATAAAGGCAACGCTCAGGTAATCACCTATCAAACGAAGTCTAATCTCAAGATCGCAAGATTGGGATTGTCCTCCCATAAATCGGGATGAGATGCTTTAAAGTTGTACAAGGCCACTCGGAGAGCTAGAAACTGTGAAATGCATGGCCGTGCTCGGATGAATCATAGGCTATGATTATCTGTTTATTTGATCAGTCGAACTCTGAAACCGAGGAACACCTCTGGACATAATAAGGATGACAACTCTTACCTTATGTTCAAGAGCAAGCATCGAGCGACAAAGGAATTAGGAAATGCACACTTGTCCCTAAGGACAAGTGGGAGACTGAAGGAAATAATGCCCTTGGTCCAAGTATGCATTCAATGTTAAGTCTAATAAATGCGGTTCAGTATTAATTAACAAGTTAATAATTCAGTGAGATCAAGTGAGCTGAATGCCTAGCTAGAGGCCGCTTCAGTTCAAGTGGAATTAATGATATTAATCCACAGCTTACTCTTGACTGAACCCGTAGGGTCACACAAATAGTACGTAAACGGATCAAGTATTTAATGGCATTAAATACTCCATCTATGGATATTCGGAATCGACGGATCTTGGTTTCAGTGGGAGCTGAGATCGTCACAGGCAAGAAAAGAATACTCCGGAAACAGAAATATTGCCGGAAACGGAAATATTGTCAGAATCGGAAATATTATCGGAATCGGAAAATAATTCCGGAAACGGAAATATTAAATATTTGTTCGAAACGGAAATTAATTCCGGAATCGGAAATATTAAATATTTTTCGTATCGGAAATGAATTCCGGAATCGAGAATTTAATCGGAAGCGTATCGTACGAATTAGCATCGGACGAGGCCTGCCAGACGAAGGCCCAGCACGAAGCCGGGCCATCGCCCAGCAAGCCAAACGCAACAACCACACGCCAAGAATACGACCAGGCCCAGCGCAAAAGCCAGGCCCAACCGTAGCTTGGGCGCGCGCGCGGACAAGGCTGCGACAGTGGGCCTTGCGCTGTGCGCTCGGCGTGGGCCGCAAGGCCTGCGTGCGGGCGTGCGGTGCTTGTGCGCCACTCGTGTGTGTTACTCGGAATCCTAAGGCTACCGGGATTCGTAATATGATTAAATCTAATCCTAATAGATAAACTTTGTTTAATTAGAATCCTAGTAGGGTTATAATTAAATAGATTTGTATTCTAATAGGATTATAATTCCTTTCCATAAACTCTATAAATAAGTGCCTAGGGTCACATATTTACAACGAGTTTTTTAGTATTCAAAGTGAGTTTTGAGAGAAAAATTCAGTCACATATTTGCCTACAAGTGCCGAAAATAATAGTACCTTAAGGGCGATTCTAGTTGGTCAATCTTAAGGCGGATCCGGACGTGCTGTGGACTATCTACGGAGGGACGACACTTGGAGTCCTAAAGACTTGTTCTTGTTCGGTTCGGGCGCAGCTAGGGAAGGCACGCAACAAAGAGTATGCATCTAAACTGTGCTAAATGATTATGTGTAAATAATATGTATTCCTGACTTAATGGTTGTTTCCGCATGATTTATGAATTGTCATATGTATCATAACCTAACAGGGACGACCTGAAAATCAGGATATTAATGTGAACGGGCAAAACCGCATAACGAATCTCGGCTCCCTCAGGAGTTGGGACTAAGGATACCTTTTTTCGCCAATAGGGGGGTGCATACGCCGCGCACGTTGCCCACTCGGTACTTGTGCAGGTAGTACACCTATCCCGAACCCAATCGCTCGCTCATTAGGTCCCTCTCGCCTGCATGCCCCCTTGGCTTGCACTTGCGGGTTGGCCTCTTGAGCGAAATTCATCTGTTGAAGACACTACCTCGACCGGGGCATGTGTTGGATCTACGATAGAAGCGGTACCAAGCCAGGCGCAAATAACTACCCATAGAAGCCTATCATAAACTACATGACATGTTATTATTGCCTCATGATGGAATGTTAGTTATGTGTAGCGAAATATATGATTGTGTGTGACAAACTATCTTAGAAAACTAACGACCTTAAAAATTGCCCAAACATTCATGAACCAATTGGCCAAAGAGTTATACCAAAATACGTGTTCCGGAAACCCGAACGATCGCCACAAAAAAGCGACATTCGGGATGGCCTGTAACGAATCCCACAAACGCTGCACAACGCGTAAAGGACGTTATTAGGCAAGCACTCAAAATCAAAGTCGCATAAATAAAAGTAGACGCAAACAGAAAACGAGAACCAGCCAGGGACGCATTTTCAACGCCCCTGGCTGGGCGCCAGAATTTCTCACGCCCTACGCCGGGCGCTGAAGTTGTTGCTTGGCCTTCTGGTCAGGCGCAGCAGCCGCAGTGCCTGCGAAAAAGAAAACACGTAGCAAAAAAACCGTTCGTAAAATAAAAAATTGCTGCGAAGGCGTAAGAAAAGAACTCGATTCTAAAAGCGACTCATAAAAATAAATAACTCTTTGTGTCGTTGTTAGGCCTCCTATGACGACGATGTTCGGCACCAAAACCAAGCATGCTAATTAAAATAACCTTGAATGTCACATGGGCAAAGTATTCAAAAAATGATGTTCGAATAAAGTTTTCCAAGTAAAAATAATGTTCAAATAAAAAAAATCTGAGTCTAGACTAGGTTATTCCAAAGTACAATCTAAATCCTAAGTCTTAGTTGTCTTATCCACAGAACCGGTCCTAATGCTTGGTGTCGTTCTGCAAGTTAAAAGGTTAAACCATATTGAGTCTCCCTTTCTAACATTTAAATCAATAAGCATCCATATGTAATTGTCATCCCTTGCTAAGAATCCACGGCCTCAATACTCTCTCTCACCAATAAAAAGAATATATTATAGTATTTGCAAAATGGAAACAGTCACATTCTGAAAATCATTCCTCCATAATCGCACAACCCCTGAAGTGAACCTAAGGTGTCAATACCATTGGCAAGAAAAAAAATTAATGGCCTCAAGGCTTATGATCACATTGGGTCACGACTATCATAGTCCTCTCGAGTCACTCACTCCTTGAAGTACTACTAAGTACGGACTAAAATATTTTCCATGAATGCAACATGACCAACCACGAAAATACCCAAATCGGAATGCCATAAGGCTACAATTGGAATAAAGCAATACACACTAAGAGAGAAGCCGCACTAATGATTCTAGTCTTGCAAAAATAAAAATTCGATCTCCCCAATTAACTACCTCGCCAACATTAAGCAAAATGGCGCATGACAAATGAACACCCAAGGGTTAAAATCTAAAGTGTCAACCAACGAAAGTTATGGTCCAATTAGCCTAAGTCTGAGAGTCGCTTGGTCAAGTGTTATAGGCCTACGCCACGTCATCATTTTGAGTCTAGGCCACCTCCTTGTATTCCTACACGGGTTATAATCAGAAAAATTAATGAAAGTTCGAGTCTAAATCACAACTTCCAATTAAATCCCAGAAACTGGAGTCTGAAAAGAAACAAAAAATTATTTTCGATGTAATTCTTTCGTTAAATTTCAATAAGGTAAAAATAACATTTTGAATCTACGTAGGCTATTTGCACATTTTAAGAAACGACTAAATACGCTTGCAAAGTAAGACAATTTAAAAGGTCCACCCTAGGCCCACTAAAGCTAAAGGTCCACCCTAGGCCTACTAAAGTTAAAGGTCCACTATAGGCCTACCAAACGAGGCTCACTCAGTCTCGCCTCGTGACTCAATGACCACAACCATCTACCTTTTAGCCCAAACAAAAAATTGATTGAAGGATTTATGTTGGGGAGAAATCCCAAGCAAAAAGAAAAAAAATAGAAAAAGAAAAGGGAGAGCGAAAAGAGCGAGCCATGAAATACTTAGCCCGTACCTCCCAAAGTGCGAAATTTACCCAAGTAAACGAAGGAAAAGAATTGAGTCGACCAATCCAAATCATAAGATTCTACGATGTCTACCCTTTCCAATCCTTATGCTCTTAGACGCCTTCGCTCTGGGGCCCCTGTTCAGCTCATTTAACCCATCCATGTTCTCATTGCCATAACCCAAGAAACCATTACCTCGACTCTTGTTCTTGAACTTGTTGTCAACCGCAAACCACGCATGGCCTTAACTCGTGCGTCATACCCATTCTTTCCAAAACCTGCTCTTACACCACCATTAGTATAATGGCCATATAACTTATTTGGATACATCCTTGAGCCGTCCCCATACTACTCATTGGCCTAGGTTGATGTAAACTCATGACCCTAGCTCGAGGTTGCAAATTGTGAGTCCTATCAGATATAATCCTCATGCTTGACCAATACCTATACAAATTATCCTATCTCATCCAACCCATCTTTCAAGCCGTCTTGAGTCACAAATAAAAAAGAGACAAATGAAAAGTACATTCTACGCTCAACGTAAAAATAAAAATAAAAAATGTAAAAAAGAAACTTTGCAAAGCGCCTCTAAAGTTAGTCTAAAAAGAAAAAGAAGCATTTAGCGCACCAAAAAAAGATCCGCCCAGAAATAATTTTCAGCGCCCACAGCTGGGCGCCGAAATCTTCAGCGCCCCAGCCTGGGCGATGAGTCTCTCTGCTTGCCAAATTTTGTCCAGAACTGCTCGTCATTTTATCCGCACATACACGGAAAAATAACGAACACTTGGAGGGGTACAACACGTATTCAGATATACGTACCACCAAAGAAATACATGTACTCAATCAAAAAAAATATAAAACAAATTTTTGGCTTACGGCAAAGCAGCAGATTAAAATAATGACAAACTTCATTTATTCTACCGTTTCAAATAATATGTTTTCACCTCAGAACATACTTATCGAATTCGGCATTCTAAGAAACCATTTTCTAGGCTAAGAACTACTCAAGACCTGATTCCAAATTAAATCTATTTAAGGCGGATACGTAGGCAATCCATGATTCGGTCCAACCAATTTGCAAAAATATTAAAGCCTATAGAAAAACAAGAATAAAGAATAGAAGTCCCTTATTGAAATTTAATTACTTGCAACCCAAGTCGAAAGAAAAGTCAAAGGAAGAATCCAAGTCACCAAGATGCCAAAACGAGCACACATCGAAAAATAATAAGGGCACATACCCTTGCCAGGAGGAGCACTCACACTCCTAGGCACTTAGCCAAGACTCAAAAAGATTGCTTTGCCTCAATTGAATGGGGGCTAGCGCAAGCGTCCATGACCTCTAAAATACTCGACTTGACCCTCCCTAAAGCGAACTAACTCACTTAAAGACTTTCTTTCACCACTAGACATAGTCGTTCGCTTAAAGACCTTCTTTCACCACTAGACACAGTCATGATCGCCAACAAGTAGTAAAGGCAGTAAGCTTGCAATGAAAAAGATTGTTCTACGGCATCGCCCCATCGTTCCTTCGAACTCAGGGCACCCGTTCATTCAAATGCTTGCTAATCTCCTTTGAAAAAAAATCAGACATTGTCAATAGGACTTGGCACTTAACCAAGGCTCACCCTACTCAGACATATGACACAGGCATCTAAAATCGAAATCTAAAAGAATCATTAATGGGAAGACATAATAGCAATTGGGGGCTAAAAAATTGAAGTGAAAGAGCTAGGGAAAGAACTAAGTATACCTTGACCTTTTGTACGGACATACACCAAGTAAATCTAAGTCAAATTGAAAACGGTTTATAGTCCTGCAATTCTGGAAAAGATAGGCCCTAAAAGCCTAAAAGCATATGCCAAACGGGCACAAGTAATATCTTGACACCTGCACCCTGGCTTCCAGCAAATCCTTAGACAACATTCCAAAAATCGTAACAGTATTTTGATTTATTCATGTAATAGTGTACGAACCCTTCTATAAGTCAACTTACTTAGGACACCTCGGACTGTACACAGTAGGATTCGGATTTTAAATAATTTTCAAATGATTTTCAAAGACCTCTTCGAACATAATAAAGCGTCGTTGGTTTAAGCTAAGTATGCGTTTATCTCAATGTTGCAAGTGAGTCGAAAGATTTCTAAATATGATTATGGGTAAAGGAAGGCACCTAGCTTTTGGTTAAGGCACACTTCAACATGTGACTACCTTGACCATGGCAATGTCGCACAATATGACATTTACAAAAGGAGTAGCAAAATCACTACTCGAACGTACCTCGCACTAAACGAGTCTGGTTCAAAATATTCATGATCCATGTCACCATGAATGCATAAAAATGTATGCCAAGCATTATAGCACCAAGCCAATCCCGTAGCTACCATTGGGGGCTTGAGAAAAACACTCTAAAAATGCTCGAAATGACGATTTTATCGCAAATTCTCGACGCTAATGCTATACATACATCATAGGGGCACAATCCTAAGCTTTAATCGTGTAAAACGAACCTTAGAATGGCTACGACCCCTCCAAAATTCTAAAGCACTACTTAGAATATATAAAGTCACCCCACTAACAAGGGTAACTGAAAATCGCGAGTCACCAAAACTCCGATCAAACCACTGCACATAACGCTCGCCCTATAAAGCGCCCGTTACACAGTCTACATCGTTCCAAAGCAAAAGCGAAAGAAAAAATACTGTCAAAGTTCTGCCCAGAAATCATTTTCAACGCCCAGAGCTGGGCGCCGATATCTTTAACGCCCCAGCCTGGGCGGTGAATCTTTCTGCTAGCCGAGTTTTGCCCAGATATAAAAATAAGAAAGAAACACCTATGAAACCTCGCATCGAACGAAGTAATAAGCCGTGCAAACCCACGCGGAAGGTGCTACACTTGTTCGTACACCTGAACAAGGCGTGATGAAGTACTCCAATGCAAAACATAATAATATACCAACACCAGGAGGAATGTTCTAAGACACGCCGTTAGGCCACACAGGCCTACGTCGCACCATAAGTTCAACCGTCCCACGGTATAAGTCTAAAAAAAGGAGTAAGGCATATTTCACTAATGCAGGCACGACCAAGAGCATGTGTAAAAGAGGCAAAGACTACTTATCGCCCAAATTCAAAATGCAAGCCACACGACTTCTACATTAAGGATTGAAAGTAGCAAAACATTACCTGCCACGGAAGGGATAGCTCGCACCTACACGAGCGGAACCCCAGGGCATCTTTCTCGAAAGAATCTACAAAAATCGTACGCCAAAAGGAAGCATCCCAACATACATACTTGGGGGATCCAAGCTATGAAACGACTATACCATAATAAAAAAAAAGGGTCTCGAAGCAAATGTTTGAACAATCGAAAGGGCACGATGTTTGAGCCCACTTCATGAATGGGCCTGAACCCTATCAAGCTTCTAAGCAAACTATTCAAAATCAGTCATTGCTCAAAAAAAAAAATATGATTCAAACAAACTGATTAATGGACCGCACACAACGGCCATTCTATGAACTCTCGTTCGCACATACATATCATCTTCAAAAGAAAAAAAAGAAAACAAACGAACGAACAAGAGGCCAACTGTGTCATCAAGAAAGCTCGCCAGGAATAATTTTCAGCGCCCAGCGCTGGGCGCCGAAATCTTTAACGCCCAGGCTTGGGCGCCGAAAATGATCCCAGACCCTCTCTGACTTCTATAGGGCCCTGCCATATTCATTTGACTTGAAAGTTGCCGATTTCTTTACTGAAAGTCGCACCTCACGGCTTTGTTAAGAGTAGCACACCACTACAAAGATCGCTCGCACTTACGAGCACAATCCCCAAACACGATCAAGGACATTACAGAATGCGTATCCTCAAGGAACCTCTTTGACAAGAAATGACCGTCAAGCACGAGTGCTTGGGGGCTCGAAAGAAAATATATATCATGTAAAGGTAAAACAATATTGCCTGACTACGCTGTACGAAGTCCCGTGTCTGGACGTCTCAAAAGATAAAACCGGTTTACGACCTCAAGACAAAGGTCACCGTTGATACTTATACATAGTCCCCTAATCAAGGACCCAAGTAGTGGCAAAATTGAGCCGCAAAGACTAGCTCAAAACCATGAAAGATGATGACCACGAGACAATGGTCCGTCTAAGCACGTTGTCAACCCACATTCAGGTTGCAACTAAATCCGAGCATCCCTCGAAAGAATTCGCTCTCACAAGAATAAAGAAAAAGAAATTCTCAAAAGAAATCACGATGAACAAAAGAAATAGGGACTTGCCCACCTCAATCGGGCAAGATCGCGCCACGAACCACGCGAATCCGAAATCAAAAAGGACGAATTCAGGTTCGCTCACCTCCAGCGAGCGGGGCGTCCACCCTTAGCGGACAGGGCTCGCCCACCTTCAGCGGGCGGGGTCTGCGTCACTAGCCGCGCAGATCCTCAGTTTTCGAAAAATAGAATCTTCAAAAAACAAAATAAAACAGGCTCGCCATCTTTAGCCGGCGGGGTCTACGGCGCAAACCACGTAGGTCCTCATTTTCAAAAAAATGAACACAAAACAAATTTCAAAATAGATTCGTCCACTTCTATCGGACGGGGTGTCCACCCTTAGCGGACAGGTTCGCCATCTTTAGCCGGCGGGGTCTACGTCACAAGCCGCGTAGGTCCTTATTTTCAAAATTTACAAAATAGATTCGTCCACTTCTATCGGACGGGGTGTCCACCCTTAGCGGACAGGTTCGCCATCTTTAGCCGGCGGGGTCTACGTCACAAGCCGCGTAGGTCCTTATTTTCAAATTTCAAAAATAAGATTCGTCCACTTTTTCGGACGGGGCGTCCACCCTTAGCGGACAGGCTCGCCATCTTTAGCCGGCGGGTCTACGTCACAAGTCCCGTAGGTCCTTAGTCGCTGCAGCGATAACTTTTTATGGTTTTCCCTTTTCCAAAAATTAAAAGGATTGGTTTTCCGTTTTTTCCAAAAAAGAGCGATGTGCTGGATTTTCCTTCGTTTTATGTCCCATAAAAACAAGGGGGTTTTCTCGTTTAACTAGTCCTGAAAATGAGAATCTTTAAAAACATTTTTACCTCGTGATTGGGCTTGGCCAGGCCCAATTACATTTTATAACTTTGATTTCGAAAACATCTATAGCTACTCCCAATGACAAAGTGAGGGAGTTTCTACGCCTCTTTAGATACTTCCAATGACAAAGTGAGGGAGTATTCTATACTATCCGTTGACAAATCCCAATGACACGTGAGGGATATGTCGACATTTCAAGTGATGACCCTTAAGTCAAATGTTATCACTCGGGGGGCTCGTGAGACCCTCGCAAAACAGGTCACATACACCATGGCTTGTGTGACGCACTCCGTCTAATCCTTTACCATCGTCTCATCTCGAGACTCAGTCAAAGTGGGGGCTAACTGTAGACACCTAATTTTGTCCCCATTCCCGAAAGGGAAAGGTTGGATAATGAAAACATAAATCTCCACTTGACAACGCATCTCCTATAAAATAACGAATCTCAATCACCCTTCTCGTTTCACCCGAAACCTTCTATTTATGGAAACCTGCTAAAAATAGTAACTGCCGTAAAGGGTAGCTTCTAAAAGTGGCAAGTCATAAAAGATAGAAACCTGTCAGAATTAGGTGTTGCACTCCAACATAAATCCTAAATGAGATAGAAAACTGCGAGAATCCTATTCCTAATATGATTCGGAAATAAGAATTACGTATTAATTAAAATCCTAACGAGCCTAGAGTTCGTAACGGGCCCAGAAGCATTCCGTCATGAAATTGATACGCACTAAAAGACTCGATTAAGTCTCAAACACTACGGATTTCAGGAATCCGAATCTGACTAAGAAAACAGCCCAAACATCAATTTCAACGCCCAGCCCTGGGCGCTGAAATTGCATGGGTCCTATTTTCAACGCCCAGAGCTGGGCGCCGAAATCTTTGACGCCCAGAGCTGGGCGCTGAAAATACCTGGGACGTGTTTTTTCCTAATTCCTCGAGGATCAGAGTTCTACAATTCTATCTTTCCACGAACTCTTTTCTATAAATATAGCCCATGTTCGACGTGAAACAGACAACAATAACACAACACACAATTCATATTCTGAGTATTGACTCCAACCCTTAGCCCTTAACTCACGCTGCGAAATTGTTCACGCGTTCTGTCGCAATCGATCCATAAATCGAACAGAACGTATCCTGTCCCATAATTTGAGATTCGTTAAATAAAAAGGAGAAATAGCAAAGTCAAAGTGGTTAGTTTTCTGAGAACCGTGACGCACCTCTCATGGGTGCGTCGTAATGTATCCCTTTTCGATGATTTAATCGCTTTCCTCGCCCTTTTTATGAACTGTTAAACTAACTAAATCTGATTGTTCTACCACGCCTAACAAATATAATATTTTTGGGAAATTGGATTATCATGCTAGGTCCCTTAACACTATTTAAATCAGATAATCACGATCGATCTAGTATTATGTGTTGCATATTGCTAAAATCAACTCAGATTAGTTTAATAGTTAACGCATGTCCCTTCAATTATTTATGCTGAGCTAGTAAGGATATCCTGCCTCTAGAGTTATCGACGAGCGAAGTACTCCTCTCGGTAGTTACAGTCCCCCGAACCCTCAATCTCTTCCTTGCGGGTGTATGTTGAGAGATCCCCACACCAGGGATCACAAGGGAACCTACGGCCGTCGTGGTCAAACATAATTGCACTCCCTTTATGTCACGATAACCGGGTTTTGTCAGTTTTCTCATTGTTGTTAAAAACTGAATGGCGACTCCTATATTACTAGTCAATTGGGTGTAAACTCACAGGAAATCCAATTACACTTGATTGAATAAAAAGAAGCGTCACACCCACGAGGGACGAGGTCATGCATTAGCCTCGTGCTTTTTCGACCCCCTCACACCCGCAATCAATCATCAATCTTCCCCTTGCCCAAGCGGCGTGTGAAGGAACTTGCAAGTCTTCCAAGACGGTAGGACGACGAACCTCCTTTGGATTCCGAACGATCAAGCACCGGATGGGCCACACTCCCGTCACCTTCCTCATAGTCAGTTGATGCAGGACGTCTAGCTCTAGAACCTCGGACTCTAGCTGGTCCGGAGAAAGAAATGTCCCTCTGGCTTAGGCCTCTCATCCATACAATATACCCTGCAGAAAGAGTAACTGACTCAGGTGGGAACTGGATACTCAAGAACGGTTTGGCAACCCAATACCGCCTCCAAACTTCAATTCGATTCGCATTCAGCACAACAGGTTTCAGGTTCTCTTCAGTATAGTCCGGGATCTCCTGTTTCAAGCCATATTGTCTCATCACTCGAGCAGGCGAGTAGAAGACCAACATTGTGAGGCTTGGCACCTTCAAAGCAGTAGAACCAGGGGCATGTCTCATAGCATCAATTCCCCACCAAGAAACTACCCACCTTATGCAAGATTCAACCCCAGAGAGTGCGCACCGCCACTCATCCAATGAAAGCCGCCATACAACATGGGTCGCACAGTGAATCCCTTTCTATTATAGCTCGCCATGTTCTCCGATGGTGCCACCAACATGAGCCTCTCCATAAGCCAAACCTTGGGGAGTATACAAGAAGCACATTTCAAAATTCAACATTCAATATTCAAAATACAAGTACAAATTCAACATACAAGAAAGCTCCAGATCCTTTCTTGGAGTAACACCAGACTTCCCGATGGTAAAGAAGAGGGGTCCGACTTCAGCATATCAAGGCCCGTCAATGTTTCACCAATCACAAGCGGCATTGGGTCCCGACCATTAACAAACTGCTCTACAATTTCTATTAGGGAGGCATCACCATTGCCAAACCCCTGTTTCGGAAAGAGAAAGCGCGCGAAAATACAAAAACTCAAGGCTCTCAGGCGGAATACTTTAGGAACAGCAAGCCCAGCAATGTAGGTGACAAAGAGGGACAAATCCACCCCTCTGCCATATACAACAGCACTCAAAAGTGGGGGCATCAAGCCCAAATACCTTTCAAAACTCAAGAAAAAGTGTTCTTCAACACTGGGCATGCATGGCTCTAGCATGATGGGCCACCCCAATATAGCACTAAATTCCTCAGGGAGGGGACATACCTCATTATTTCCAAAACGGAAGACATGATGATTCGGATCCCAAGCCTCCAGAACAGCAAGAATGAAGTGCAAATCCAATTTTACAAACCGGAAAGAGACGAGCACCCCAAGATGCATGCCATCAAGCTCCCTTTTCTCCAATTTGCCTAGCGAACCAAGCCACGAGTTCAAGGCACTCTCAAAGGACACAACCATATTTTCTTTTCTTTTCGAGAGGAAGCAATATGCAATGATAGCAGGGAAGGATTGATGCAAGAAATGATCCAACAAGCTCCCTATTTATACAAGAGTCGGCTTGCACGACAGCCCACGAGCGCCAGGCGCCACGCCTGCGCCAGGCGCCGGGGCTTGCGTCTAAGGACGAGGCCACCGTCCTCTCTTATGACTCCGAGTACACACTCTTTAGTGTTTCGGACAGCAGAGTACAACCTCCATTATTCAAGATTCCAAAGCCGCATGCTACGCAACTTCAAGCAGTCCGGATCAACGCTTCGGGCAGATTTCAGGTCATTTCAAAATTCAAGCATTCTGGTCCTAGATCGGCGTCCTAAGTCGAGTCTGCATATGCATAGCAAGAGTTGAATATACTTTTACTTGCGCTTTTCCTAACTAAAAAACCTCAATCAAAGTGAGGGCTTATATTGGGTATATACACCCGAAAAAAGTGGGCATTCTTGAAATTTCTCATGCATGCATCTAGCCACAAATTTCAAGGCACACACAACGCATACAATTCCAAACATTCAAGCATACAAAAAACCAATCTTCAAATTTTGCAAACCAATTCAAAGTTCAAAAACCATACAACCATACAAAAATTCAAGTTTCAATCCATATAAATACAATGCAGCCTATACAAAACCAACCCAGGCAAGCTGGAACTCGCTACCATGCAGGGTCAGTCCGAGTCGTCACTAGCAGTGATATCAACCACAGGTGCCTTGTCCCTGTTCCGCCTCCTGAGGCGCTCCAGCTCCTGATCCAGCTCCATCCCAGGGGTACTAGGATCCTGCTCCGAAATACGAAGTGTGCCAGTGGAGGAATGAACTCCCTGCTAAGGAGAGGAATACTGATACGGCGGCGGCATCGGCATATACTGGTACGACCCAAACATCTGAGCCTGGCGCATCCTCTCCATCTCTGCATAGTAAATCTGCACCCCAAGGCTGAGGACCACTTTCTCCGAAATAGTAACCAGGGGAAGAAACAAAGGGCCGTGAACTGCCTGCACCTCCAAACGAATGCCTGGTGGGATCAACATGTACAAAAGGGGAAGCTCCCCATTCAGCATCAAAATGCCTCTGATGAGCACCAGCACCGGACCCCTATCCCAGATCCAAGCTCGGCCCCTCCTGCCTCAAGGACGTCTCCGCCTGGGGTTCTTTGTCAACGGATCCTCTACGGTCTCGACGGCGCTCCTATAAAAAATACAATTTCAAGAATCAACATCCAAGTTCAAATATCCAGAATACAAATTTCAAGATCAAGAAAGGCACCTCTCTGTCCCGGCCAGAAAGCTTCCGGGTTAGCTTGGCACAATGCTTCTTCCAAGAATCAAGCAAAAGCATCCAGCGACGCACTCTCGCCCGAGGGCGCCTCCATACAAAATCCAAGATCAATTTCCCAGTACAAGATTACAAACAGTTTCAAAAAGTGCAACAGTACTTACAGCGGCATAATGCTCAGGTACAACATCATATGATTTCCGGTGCGGAGGAGAAGCAAAAGGGATGGTCTCCACCACCTATTCCCCGTCCGAGTTCTCATAGCGGAGGATCCTATCAGCATGGGAAATTTCCTCAGGATCAACCTCCTCCTCCTCTATACAAGCATACAATAATACAGTCATCCAATCAATACAAGAATACAAGAATACAAGAATACAAGATACAAGGTTCAAAGCTCACCGGCAGTACGAAGCGTACTCGTGGAGCCAGCCTCCTCAGGAAGTCGTAATAGCTCCCCTTCTTGTGTACAAAATCCCTCCAAGAGCGGCAAACATCATTGCCCCTAGCCTCCACATAGAGTCGGGCCAGCTCTTCATCCAGCGCCAGCATGGATCCCGGTGGGTCCTTGGGGATAAGTCTCTCCCCTGAATTGTGCTGAGGGGACACTCTCTCCCCTAGGTACCACATATGGCGATACACACCTGGAAGCAAAACCCGCCGCCCAGACAGGAAATGGGCACGAGCAGCCGAGGCAGGTATAAGCGCGATGGCAAAAGGACGCCATACCATCTGCAAAACAGACAACTCAAGCAACAACACGAATACAAATACAAGGAGGGCACAACAGTACAAATATATTGAAGGAAATAATTTCCTTGGTCCAAGTATGCATTCAATGTTAAGTCTAACAAATGCGGTTCAGTATTAATTAACAAGTTAATAATTCAGTGAGATCAAGTGAGCTGAATGCCTAGCTAGAGGCCGCTTCAGTTCAAGTGGAATTAATGATATTAATCCACAGCTTACTCTTGAATGAACCCGTAGGGTCACACAAATAGTACGTAAACGGATCAAGTATTTAATGGCATTAAATACTCTATCTATGGATATTCGGAATCGACGGATCTTGGTTTCAGTGGGAGCTGAGATCGTCACAAGCAAGTGAATACTCCGGAAACAATGATATTGCCGGAAACGGAAATATGGATCGTATCGGAAATATAAATATTATCCAAGTCGTAGCTGTTGCCGGAAACGGAAACATGGTACGTATCGGAAAATATTATCGGAAATGGAAATATTGCCGGAATCGGAAATATTGCCGGAAACGGAAATATTGCCAGAATCGGAAATATTATCGGAATCGGAAAATAATTCCGGAAACGGAAATATTAAATATTTGTTCGAAACATAAATTAATTCCGGAATCGGAAATATTAAATATTGTTCGTATCGGAAATGAATTCCGGAATCGGGAATTTAATCGGAAGCGTATCGTACGAATTAGCATCGGACGAGGCCCGCTAGACGAAGGCCCAGCACAAAGCCAGGCCATCGCCCAGCGAGCCACACGCACCATCGCGCGCCAAGCCTCGACCAGGCCCAGCGCAAGGCCAGGCCCAGCCAAGGCCTAGGGCGCGCGCGAGAGAGCACAGCAGCAGTGGGCCGAGCGCTGTGCGCCTAGCGTGGGCCGCAAGGCTTGCGCGGGTGTACGGTGCTCGTGCAATGCTTGTGCGGGAATCCTAAAGCAATCGGGATTCGAAATATGATTAATTCCTAAAACTATTAGATAATGATTATTTAATAGAGTCCTAGCAGGATTCTAATTAAACTAATTAATATCCTAATAGGATTATAATTCATTTTCCATACCTCTATAAATAAGTGCCGAGGGTCATAATTTATAGATACAATTGAAGTATTCAAAGGGTAAGTTTTTGAAAGAAAAATCAGCCATACACTTGTAAACACAATAGCCGAAATTCCTAGTAACCTTAAGGGCGATTCTAGTTGGTCTAACTTGAGGCGGATCCGAATGTACTGTGGACTATCTACGGAGGGAAGACATTTGGAGTCCTAAAGGCTTGTTCTTGTTCGGTTCGGGCGCAGCTAGGGAGGGCACGCTACAAAGTGTATGCTCCTAAATTATGCTAAATGATTATGTGTAAATAATATGTTTCCTGGCATTAAGGTTTTTCCGCATGATTTATGTTTTGTCATATGTATCATAACCTAACAAATATTACTGGGACTAAGAAGAAGTAGAAAGTTAAGCAAGGGTGAAGACGACCTACGAGTGGGAACTGGAGCACGGATTGCTGCATTAACTGTAGGAACTTATTATTTGTCGTTGCCCTCTGGGCTAGTTTTGGAACTGGAAGAGTGTTTCCATATTCCAAGTCTTACTAAAAACATCATTTCAGTTTCTTGCTTAGATGCTAAGGGATTTTCCTTTTAATAAAAGACAATAGTTGTCGTTTTATTTTAAAGAGATGTTTTATGGATCTGCTAGATTAGTCAATGGACTTTATTTATTAGATCACGACAAACAAGTTTATAACATAAATACCAAAAAGGCCAAAAAGGATGATTCAGATCTCACCTATCTGTGGCATTGTCGATTAGGCCATATAAACTTGAAACGCTTAGAAAGACTTCAAAAGGAAGGAATTCTAGAACCATTTGACTTAGCGGATTATGGTAAATGCGAATCATGTTTACTTGGCAAAATGACAAAGCAACCTTTCTCTAAAGTTGGAGAAAGAGCAACTGAACTATTGGGTTTAATCCATACAGATGTATGTGGACCAATGAGTACAAATGCTAGAGGCGGTTTCAGCTACTTTATCACTTTCACTGATGACTTCAGTAGATATGGTTATGTCTACCTAATGAAGCATAAGTCTGAATCCTTTGACAAATTCAAGGAATTTCAGAGTGAAGTAGAGAATCAATTAGGCAAGAAGATTAAGGCAGTGCGGTCTGATAGAGGCGGTGAATATCTGAGCTATGAATTTGATGACCATCTGAAAGAATTTGGAATTCTGTCAGAATTGACTCCTCCTGGAACACCACAATGGAATGGTGTGTCGGAACGGAGGAACATAACCTTGCTAGACATGGTCAGGTCAATGATGGGTCAGGACGAACTTCCAATAGAATTTTGGGGACATGCACTAAATACAGCTACACTCAATATAAATAGAGCTCCGTCTAAAGCTGTCGAAAAGACTACATATGAGTTATGGTTTGGAAAGCCTCCAAATGTGTCTTTTCTTAAGATTTGGGGATGTGAAGTATACGTCAAACGATTAATTTCAGACAAACTTCATCCGAAATCTGACAAATGTATCCTTGTGGGCTATCCAAAGGAAACAAAGGGGTATTACTTCTACAATACATCTGAGAACAAGGTGTTTGTTGCTCGAGATGGTGTCTTTTTGGAGAAATATCACATTCCCAAAATGACAAGTGGGAGAAAAGTAGACCTCGAAGAAATTCGAGTCGAACAACAAACTCTAGAGAATGCTCAAGACGACATTCAGGATGAAACTCAGGGATCTTTAGAAGAATCTGGTGAGAATCATGGTCAATCTAGAAATGTTACCCCGCGTAGATCGCAAAGATATAGATCTCAACCGAAAAGGTACTTAGGTATTTTGACGAACGAGAGCTATGACGTTCTATTACTTGAAAGTGATGAACCTGCGACTTACAAACAAGCTATGACGAGCCCTAGCTCCAAGCAATGGCAAGAAGCCATGAAATCTGAATTAGACTCCATGTCTGAAACCAAGTATGGGATTTGGTCGATTTGCCAGATGGTTACCAAGCCATTGGAAGCAAATGGGTTTTCAAACTGAAAAAGGACAAGGATGGGAAACTTGAAGTTTTCAAAGCTAGATTGGTTGCAAAAGGTTACAGGCAAGTCCACGGTGTGGATTACGATGAAACCTTTTCACCAGTTGCAATGCTAAAGTCTATTCGGATAATGTTAGCAATCGATGCACATTACGATTACGAAATATGGCAGATGGATGTCAAAACCGCTTTCTTAAACGGCGTTTTAACAGAAACTGTGTTCATGACACAGCCTGAAGGTTTTGAGGATCCAAAGAATGCTAAAAAGGTATGCAAGCTAAAGAAATCAATCTACGGATTGAAGCAGGCATCAAGGAGCTGGAATATACGTTTTGATGAAGCAGTCAGTGACTTTGGTTTCATCAAGAACGCAGACGAATCTTGTGTATACAAGAAGGTCAGTGGGAGCAAAATTGCTTTTCTAGTATTATATGTCGACGACATATTACTTATCGGAAATGACATTCCTATGTTGAACTCTGTCAAGATTTGGCTTGGGAAATGTTTTTCGATGAAGGATCTAGGAGAAGCACAGTACATATTGGGCATCAAGATTTACAGAGATAGATCTAAAAAGATGATTGGACTTAGTCAAAGCACTTATATCAATAAGGTGCTTGATAGGTTCAAGATGGCAGACTCCAAGCAAGGCTACCTACCCATGTCTCATGGAATGACTCTAAGCAAGACTCAGTGCCCAAAAACACTTGATGAGCGTAGACGAATGAATGGGATTCCATATGCATCATTGATTGGTTCAATAATGTATGCTATGATATGTACACGCCCGGATGTTGCGTACGCACTCAGTGCTACGAGCAGATACCAGTCAGACCCAGGAGAGGCACATTGGACTGCTGCCAAGAATATTCTGAAGTGCACAAAGATGACTTCCTGGTCTATGGTGGAGATGGTGAATTAATTGTTAAAGGCTATACGGACGCAAGTTTCCAAACCGACAAAGATGATTTCAGATCACAGTCTGGGTTTGTCTTCTGCCTCAACGGAGGTGCAGTAAGCTGGAAAAGTGCTAAGCAAAGCACCATTGCGGATTCTATAACTGAAGCGGAGTACATTGCTACACATGAAGCAGCAAAGGAAGCTATATGGCTAAGGAAATTCATAGGTGAACTAGGTGTAGTCCCCTCCATTAAAGGACCAATAGCCCTGTATTGTGATAATAACGGAGCTATTGCACAGGCAAAGGAGCCTAGACACCAACAAAGAGTCAAGCATGTACTTCGTAGATTTCACCTTCTACGAGAGTTCGTTGAAAGAAAAGAAGTCGAGATAAGCAAGATTGGAACTGATGACAACATATCAGATCCATTGACTAAACCTCTGCCGCAGGCGAAGCACAACTCGCACACTGCAGCCATGGGAATTAAGCATATTGGAGAATGGCTTTGATGTCCTTATTTAATGTTTTAAAGTTTTAGAGTTTAAATCTTTGTAAAACATTATTGGTTAATCATTCACAATAAATGAATAGAATTCATTTTACCATTTAATTTGTGGTTTATTAAATGATGAGTCCCTTCAATTTGACGATATATTCAAGATAGACTGTCAGGACCAGTCCTGTGACTAAGAAATGTCTATCAAGTGAACTTGAATGTTAAAGGTTGAAAATGGTCCCTGGTCGGAGTTTTCTATAAAATTGGACGCATAGAAAACGTTAGACGACTAAAATGCAAGATGATTAGTAGTTCTGTTTCTTGAACTATGTGGACATGGCAATGTCATAATCATTTGCATAGATACTTACTTTGGGAAGACTAGTATCGGACAGACCTATGAAACTTTATTGTAAGAGATGAAAATCTGTCATAAGTAAATTTCATTAAAATTATTAGACACTAAATCCTCAATACCTGAGTGATTTGAGATTACTTGTTTGAGAACTAGTTGCTTTGACGTTGACCAACCGTCGCACCGTAAAAGGAGGCTATAAAGGCAACGCTCAGGTAATCACCTATCAAACGAAGTCTAATCTCAAGATCGCAAGATTGGGATTGTCCTCCCATAAATCGGGATGAGATGCTTAAAAGTTGTACAAGGCCACTCGGAGAGCTAGAAACTGTGAAATGCATGGCCGTGCTCAGATGAATCATAGGCTATGATTATCTGTTTATTTGATCAGTTGAACTCTGAAACCGAGAAACACCTCTGGACATAATAAGGATGACAACTCTTACCTTATGTTCAAGAGCAAGCATCGAGCGACAAAGGAATTAGGAAATGCACACTTGTCCCTAAGGACAAGTGGGAGACTGAAGGAAATAATGCCCTTGGTCCAAGTATGCATTCAATGTTAAGTCTAATAAATGCGGTTCAGTATTAATTAACAAGTTAATAATTAAGTGAGATCAAGTGAGCTGAATGCCTAGCTAGAGGCCGCTTCAGTTCAAGTGGAATTAAAGATATTAATCCACAGCTTACTCTTGACTGAACCCGTTGGGTCACACAAATAGTACGTAAACGGATCAAGTATTTAATGACATTAAATACTCTATCTATGGATATTCGGAATCGGCGGATCTTGGTTTCAGTGGGAGCTGAGATCGTCACAAGCAAGTGAATACTCCGGAAAGGATGATATTGTCGGAAACGGAAATATGGATCGTATCGGAAATATAAATATTATCCAAGTCGTAGATGTTGCCGGAAACGGAAACATCGTACGTATCGGAAAATATTATCGGAAATGGAAATATTGCCGGAATCGGAAATATTGCCAGAAACGGAAATATTGTCAGAATCGGAAATATTATCAGAATCGGAAAATAATTCCGGAAACGGAAATATTAAATATTTGTTCGAAACAGAAATTAATTCCGGAATCGGAAATATTAAATATTGTTCGTATCGGAAATGAATTCCGGAATCGGGAATTTAATCGGAAGCGTATCGTACGAATTAGCATCGGACGAGGCCAGCTAGACGAAGACCCAGCACAAAGCCAAGCCATCGCCCAGCGAGCCACACGCACCATCGCGCGCCAAGCCTCGACCAGGCCCAGCGCAAGGCCAGGCCCAGCCAAGGCCTGGGGCGCGCGCTTGAGCACAGCAGCAGTGGGCCGAGCGCTGTGCGCCTAGCGTGGGCCGCAAGGCTTGCGTGGGTGTACGGTGCTCGTGCAATGCTTGTGCGGGAAACCTATAGCAATCGGGATTCGAAATATGATTAAATCCTAAAACTATTAGATAATGATTATTTAATAGAGTCCTAGCAGGATTCTAATTAAACTAATTAATATCCTAATAGGATTATAATTCCTTTTCCATACCTCTATAAATAAGTGGCTAGGGTCATAATTTATAGATACAATTGAAGGATTCAAAGGGTAAGTTTTTGAAAGAAAAATCAGCCATACACTTGCAAACACAATAGCCAAAATTCCTAGTAACCTTAAGGGCGATTCTAGTTGGTCTAACTTGAGGCGGATCCGGACGTACTGTGGACTATCTACGGAGGGACGACATTTGGAGTCCTAAAGGCGTGTTCTTGTTCGGTTCGGGCGCAACTAGGGAGGGCACGCTACGAAGTGTATGCTCCTAAATTATGCTAAATGATTATGTGTAAATAATATGTTTCCTGGCATTAAGGTTTTTCCGCATGATTTATGTTTTGTCATATGTATCATAACCTAACAAATATTACCTCGTCAGCAGGAAGGACTCTCCAAGCTTTGCGAGAGGGCGCCAGAGGCACACTCCTGCGCACTGCTCCTATCCAAGAGGCAACATACGGGTAAGCCGCATCTCTAGCACGATCCGGCGCCAAAGTCGGAAAGTGCTCATATATCCAAATATTTCAAGAAGCAAGCAAAACATCAGTCAAGTTCAAATACAAGCATACAAGTACAAAGTACAAGGTTCAAGGAGTCTTAAATACCTCCAGCACACTCCACAGAGCAACCATGCTCCGGTCACTCCCCACCGCAGTCCGGGAAGCCCGCTTCATCTCATACAAAAGGTGGCTATATGCCAAGCCACCCCAGATATAGCTCGAAACAGCTCTCAAGTCCCTCAGAACGGAAAGGAACCGGATGTGCACCCGACTGTTCCTACTCGGGACCATCACTCTGCTCAGCAAGGCTAGCAGGAAGAGCCTAACCCTCTGCCCCGCGGATACACCCACACCGCAGATAGCCTCCACGATCACCGTCACAGAAGCATGGGCATCGTCATCTGACAAGTCAACAACAGGGCCAAGCAAGTCCTTGGCAGCGGCAAAGCGCCACGCCAGCTCCGGATCAAAGGTCACATTCCTCTCAGAAAAAGGAAGACCCGTGATCATAGCAAACTCAAATGGGGTAATGGTGATCTCCCCCCATGCCATGTGGAAGGTGTTGGTGGTATCCCACCATCGCTCCAACAAAGCCCACAGTCGGGGCTTGATCCCCGTTCTCCTCGAAGTGCCTCCCATGGTACGCCAGAAGTCGGCCAAGCCCGTTTGCGACCAAATCTCCATGGCCTCCTCATCAGCACAAAGAGCTTTAAAAGCCCTCTGAACCTCCACCAAGGACCAGAAAGTATGAAACGGCTTTCCATCGGCCTACAGGTGAACGAGTTAACTCCAAACCTATACAAATACAAAATACAAATTCAAAACGCAGTACAAGACTCACCATGCCAGCGCGAGGCCGCTGAGACAAGTGCCACTCTGGCTGAAACACCAGGTCGGAAGGGCTTCAACCAGTACCAGCAAAAGTAGGCGCATCCCGGGGAACCATACCCCCGTCTGGCGCGTTTATTGCAGCCGCTTCATCACCCGAAGCGTCCTCCTCAGCAGCTCGAACTACCGACAATTCGGCGAACATCCTCCGAGTGTGACGAGACATACTAAATCAAGTGGAGTACAAGGTGTCAAAATTCCAAACTAGGGGCTATCCTATACTAGTCTAAACAAAGTCACAAAAATTCAAGGCAAATCCCCAGTGGACCTCTAGTTCAAGGTACAAGTTCAACACCAACGCCTAGGCTACCCACGCCAAAGCAGGTATACAAGTTCAACACCAACGCCTAGGCTACCCACGCCAAAGCAGGTATACAAGTTCAACACCAACGCCTAGGCTACCTACGCCAAAGCAGGTATACAAGTTCAAACACCAACGCCTAGGCTATCCATGCCAAAGCAGGTATACAAGTTCCACATCAACGCCTAGGCTATCCATGCCGAAGCCGATACAAAAATATACATTCAAGAAAACTTTCAAAATAATTCAAAGCTACAAGTTCCAACAGTTCAAGTTCAAATGGCTATCAAACAGTCTTCTACAAGATTCAAGAAGCTTAAGCATACAAGCATCATTTCAAAGTACGAGAAAATCAAAACTACATGCAATCCTAGAGTTATTTCATAAGCAAAACATGAAATACTTACATGGATAAGGCAAGAACAAGACCAAGGGAAGACAATTCGACCTTTGAGAGAAAAAGAGAGCATGAAAGCAAGATGTTGCTCCTCAAAATGGCACGGCAAGGGGCACTTATATAGTGCAGCCCCGCGCCATACGCCGCCCCAGCGCCCAGCGCTGCCCACTGCATGTGCGAATCTTCAGCGCGCGGTCTCCCGTGCTGACTGCGTGTCCTTTGCTGCTACGGTCTTCCGCGCCAAGCATCAAACATCGCATCAGGCCATCCATCGAAAAAACGGGTATATACCCGTATCTCTAAGTACAAACAGATGCATATTTCAAGAATACAAAGTCAAAAAAATACAACGACTCAGGCGTTCAACTCCCAACGGACCCAAGCTCAGGGAAAGTCAGTCGAAATTTCAAAATTTTAAGGGCCAGTAAAAAGCTCTTATCCTGAGCAAAGCACATCCCCAACGGATTAGCTCCGGGTATTAAAAAATTCAAGATTCAAAATTTTCGATGCCAAGCTCCGTCCTGAACTGAAGGCGGAAAAATACAAGTACAAACCGGAGTCATCACCAACCGCACCGAGGTAGACTCTATCCTCTTTTCTAATTCCGGTTTTATGCAGGTACCGGCGTACAAAGAGTGGTCTCGATTGCAGAACATCTTGATCATTCTCCGTCCCTTTCGAAATACTTTGACTTGTGCTTTCCTAGCCGAACGCTAAGTCAAAGTGGGGGCTTCTGTAGACACCTAATTTGTGTCTCCCCTTTGGGATGATGGCGATACCATTATCCTTGCTAGGTGATTGAAATAACTCCAGGAGAAAATCCCAATTGCTAAGAATACTTCTAAAATTCAAGATCCAAGATCCAACCCCCGAGACCGTTTCCCTTTCGGTTCTCGGTACAAAATACAACTTTCCAAATCCAATTTCAAAATCCAAGTACAATATCATCTAGTAGACCATCCCATTGGTTTTACTAGCCCTTTTCCACTCAAAATCATATAAGACAAGTCAAATTCGGGCGCCGACCCACAAAACTGAGCATGCCGGGCCCCGTCCCGTAAAACCGGAATTCGAAACCCGAGAAAGGCTTGTTTTTAGACGCTAAATGATGCCTTAACCTCTAAGAAAATACAAAACTCCAAACCTAGTACTATTCGTACAACAGGTACAACACTACAAGACGAAACAAGGACGGTGCCCGCGTCCTTGCTTTGGCAGCATTCAAGCCACGTCAGCAGCGCACTGCGCTGGTCCAGCGCCCTGCGCTGGCGTGTGCTGGCGCCTTGCACCCATTCCCCCTATAAATACCCCTCATTTTCAGCATAATGAGGAGGAGAAAAACAATACGACGTCGTAATTTTGACATTACGCCTAAAAATACAACTCCAGAACTCCTCAAAAACACATACAAAATTCCTCAATTCAAAAGAAATTGGGAGCTCTTGCCTAAACCTAACTAGGTAAATTCGAATCCCATTCTAATCAAATATGTTGCTTTGATTTCTAAATTTTTAGCAAGTTGGTGTGTTTTTTAATCATTAAAAACACCATTTGCAACGATCATACATGTTTTCCAAAAATACAAACTTTTTCAAAATACAAAATGCAAACTTTTAAGATTCAAGGATGTCCAAGTTGTTTACAATCACCTCTTGTACTAGAATCATCTTCAAACATGGGGTAATCAAAGATGACACCTTTTAACACTTAAAGGTTTAGTCTTTTGAGATTCAAAACTCCATGTTTTTCAATATACAAGTTCAAGTTTTCAATTTTCAAGATCTCACCATGTTTAGGGTTGTTCATGGTTACTTCCCTAAACTAGGATCCTTTCAAGTTCAACTTTCAATTATTTCAAGTTCAAAACTTCAATATTCAAGCTTTCAAGTTCAAGTTTAACATGCAAAATCTAGGATATTTGGGTAGAGCAACCTCTCCCAAGTTGAGATTTTTGGCTTTGAATTCTTGTCGGGCGCACTTATTTTTAAGGAGCCGCTTGGCGTTCGAATCTCATGTGCCCAACTACAAATTTCAATTATGCACCTTTCAATATTACAATTTCAATATCGCACCTTTCAATACCGCAATTTCAATATCTCACTTTCAATATCGCACTTTCAATACCGCATTTTCAATACCGCATTTTCAATACCGAAATTTCAATACCGCAATTTCAATACCGCAATTTCAATTCCGCACTTTCCTAGTCCATTTCTAGGCAATGTGGACCTACTCCCTAGTCCTTTTCTAGGGGGTCTTGTATTTACTAATTCCGCACCTTATTTAGTATTGTGATGTTGCTTTATTTTCTTTATTGCTTTCATCACCGCACATGCTAAATACAACAAAATACAAAGGTTACATCACGCTTAACAAAGAAAATTTTTGGACAAACCGGCCTTAGGTTCCTTACATCAATCTTTAAAGCAAAGTGACCACCATACAATTAGAGATTCTATTTTCTTTAAATTCAAACCCATATAGTCTAATATAGGGTATATTTTCGAAAAATGTTGTGCCAACGTACTTGAATATTTCTAAAGCTCGCGGAATAAGCATTTATGTTCCCCTGCCCGGATCTCACCCATCCGTTTCGAGGATTCAAAGCCTTATCCAAAATAGAGTAACTTGCGGTCTTTCCAAACGAGACTTTAAACAATGTTTGGTGGCGACTCCTTCGAGGTACAAAAATTCTATGGTTTTCTAAAGAACCGCCCCTCTTGTAGAACGGGAAACAAGTTTTTTGCACAAAAAAACCCCCTACACTAGCGTACTATGCTTGTTGTGATTCACTACATAGTCCATAGTTTATAATGCCTCTTTCCTTTTTTCTCTTGTGATATAGTGTCGCTCTCTTTGTTGTTTACTTTTCTTTTCAGACTGTAAAGTTTGTACAAAAACTGTTAGATTTCCAGCTCAGATATGGTTTTATTGTGCTTATAAATTAGTGAAAATTTCCAGCGAATTGTAATGACATTTATTTAGTAAAGAAGGCATGAAGCCTGGATGCTTGTCTTCTAAAAATTGTTGTTCAGAGTCATTGACGGTGTTAGAAATAGCAGCGCTGGCGTTAAGCTAATGTGGCCTATTCTTGCACTACTTAAGACTTGAGATATCATACAGTTCAACTACCCAATCTTGTTATGTTTTTCATATCTAGGAAGACCTATTTGAGTATTAGATATGGAAGTTGGTTTACTTTATCTAGGAGACTAAGAGTCATTTTTAATTGATATATTGACGTTCTCTTGTACTTTGTATTTGTTATCTGTTTGTAACAAGCAACTGCAGCTAGTATATAATTATTTGATCCCTTGACATGCTGTTTCATTGCCTATTTGTATTTGCACATGAATGTTATACTGTTGAATCTGTTATGATAATATAGTTATTGTGCATGCTATCAAACAAACTGTTCTATATTATCTTATATGATTCACGCTACCATGACAACTACAATGATAATATTGTTAATATTTTTTTCAGGCATCACGTTTCTTAAGATCATAACATTCTATTCTACACAGCTTCCTGGTCCAAACTAACACTCCTGTAAGGTAAATCTTTTTTAGATTTCAACACAAAATAGTGGAATCTAAGCTGGAAGGACTTTTGGATTGAGTTGGAGGCATCAAACAGATGGCCACATTATCAACAATAGATAGTTTCAAGTAGAAATTCAGCAAATTAAGAATTTGAAATAAATAAATCATGTTTAGTATGGTTGAATTTAGAAATATCTTCCCACTTTTTGTAACTTTATGAGCAACTGGTTCCCCATCAAGTGAATTCTATCTTTTCCTCAAAAAAGAACAACATTATTTCCTTATCTGGCTCAAACCAAGCTTGGCAGATTACTTATATTTGATTTCTAGCACTCTTCCTTCCCACACCAAACCAAACATCAAACCAGGTAATTGTACTCAATATATGTTTAGTATATGTTGATTAAATTCAATTTAAATTAACATTTGATTTCTTAATAATAGTAGATTGTAATTCTAAAATGGCAGGTGAATGAGGATGAGAATGAAGATGGGGATGGGGGTGAGGATGAGGATCAAATGAAGAGTATGGTGAAACGCAAACATATGAAGAGTAGCAAGATTTTTGTTCTCATTTAATTCCATGTAAGTTTTAACAATATCCCTTGACTATTTGTTTTTAAACTTAATTAGGAAAGGCTGATACAGGGTCCACCAATGAGTTTAACCTGATTTCTTCTATTTGAAAAAACATTTGGTTGTGCTACTCCATTTGTGTTTGTTGCTGATGCCTGGGTGCCTGCACTACCCTCTTCTTCTTCCCCTAGTTTTTTGGTGCAACCTGTTGTTGCTTTCAATCAACTTATGAAAATAGCTTTCAATCCCAGGTGGCCTTTCAAAAAGACTTCAGCACGTTTAGCTTTTGTGTTCTCTGCAATGAATAATCATTCACTTTCACATTAGGTTGACTGATGGCTGTTCTTTTATGGCTGAATGAAACAGTAATTTCAGCAGATACCAGAATAAGATTAGCTATATAATACCTTATGTTTGTCATGTATGATCCTCACAACTCTTTTCTGTAAAGGTATGAAGCTAAAGACATGGAGCTGGTCACCAAACATGAAGCGGGTAAAGAAAATAACATCTTATTTTAGATCTATAGTTCTAAATAAGAACTTTTTTCCTATTTTCTATGGTTTTAATAATTAGTCATGTACTTATTTCGATACTACGAGATGTATGTAGCTGGGGGTTTGTCCGTGATATTTTTTAGTGTACTAATTATGTAATGAGAATTTGTCGATATCCTTACACCCCTGACTTTCTCTCTACGTTTTCTCTCGGGCGTATGGTAGCTTATCATACACCCCCGCCATGGCAAGGAAGTCAAGATCGAAAACTCAGGGGAACAAGGATGGTAATGGGAAAGCGAAACCAAGAGGACCTACTTCGGATTCTCAGGCTCAACGTACGCGATCAATCAATGAAGTTCTTGGAGTGGAGGCAATTGATTTTGGATTTGAGAATGAGGTTTTCACTCCGAAAACGAGCTTGCACCAATTGCAAGTTCGATCAGAAATGAGGCACTCTTTCAATGATTTTATGCAGCATATTCATCAATCAGCTGGAAATGCTGGCAAAACTCAATCCAGAGTAAATGTGGATGTAGGTACTATTCCTATTTTGCACCAAATTGATGCGATGATTGATAATGAATCTGATGATGAATCTAATCACACTGTGAATACAAATGAATTGATTGAATCTGATTTACACATAATCCTGATGAACCTGTTGTGATGGAATCCAATAATCCGATTGAAATTGATCTTGAAGATATTCAAGAGGAGGTTGATTTCTGGAATTCTGCAGTAGAATGTTATATTGTGGGAGCAAATCCTCCTTTGAATGTGATGGAGGGATTCATTCCAAGGATATGGAGGACTTTGAATGTTGATAAGGTGGTTATGGTGAAAAAGGGTATTTTCCTGGTTCGTTTTTTAACAATGGACTCCAGGGATAAAGTTGTAGCAGGACACTATTTTTTTGACAGCAAACCATTGATTCTTAAACCATGGACTGTTGACATGGACATGGAGAAGGATGATGTAATAAGTACCCATCTGGTTACAGCTGCAATTAAACTTCAAATATTGGGGAGAAAGATCCTTATTCAAAATTGAAAGCCAGATTGGCAAACCCATTAAGAGAGACCATGCAACAGCATGCAGAGACAAGTTACAGTATGCAAGGGTCTTAGTGGATGTGCCATTATCTCAAGACATTGTGGATGCTATTTCATTTAGGAATGAGAATGGAGAAATGATAAGAGTTGGGGTTCACTTTCAATAGAGGCCAACCTTGTGTACAGCATGTAAGATGATAGGACACATGGCTGCTGATTGTAGACAAAGGAATGCTAATTAAGAAAGTGTGGGTTAGGAAACACACTACTGTGAGTACAGTTCAGGAAAATGGAAATGGTGCCACCTAGGTGCCAATCATGGATCCAGAAGGTTTTCAAAGAACCCTCAGACCTATCAGAGTTAGAAACTCACCAGTTGTTCTAACTCATACAACTAATACCTTCCAGTTGTTAGTTGAGATGCAGAAGGAAGGTGATGATGCTATTGGAGTGGATAGTCTGGTGGAGGTAGAAAATGAGAGTACTACTAGTGGAAGAGGGGACTCTTCCCACTCTTATGGATAGAATACTCACCTGGAATGCCAGAGGGCTCAATTCATCTCAGAAGCATAATGAAGTTAGAAATTTCATTCAAAAGTATGAGGTGGGATTGGTAGGCCTTCTGGAACACAAGGTGAAGGTGCCTAATCTAGGTAAGCTTTACCAAAAAATGTTTGTTAATTGGTGTTTCACTAGTAATTCTAGCTATCATGTTGGTGGTAGAATCATTGTAGCTTGGAAGCCTGGGTGTTTTACAGTGAATATTGTAGCAGCATCAAGTCAGTTCATGCATTGTCATATCACCCCTGTAAGTGGTATGCCTAGCTTCTACTGCACCTTTGTCTATGGTTTTAATGAGAATAGTTTAAGGCAAGTTTTATGGAGAGATTTAGTTACATTGAATGTTCAGAGTCCCTAGATTATCTGTGGGGATTTTAACTGTGTCATGTCAGTAAATGAAAGAATTGGTGCTCCTGTTAGGCATATGAAAAATGGTTATATCAATAACTGTATGCATGGATGTGGAATGGAGGATGTTAAATGTGTGGGGAATCTCTACACTTGGAATAATAAACAACAAGGGGCAGACAGAGTTTTTTCAAAGCTTGACAGAATTCTTGGCAATGCTGCTTGGTTTGATTGTTATCCTTCTGCAGAAGCTTGCTTTCACCCAGAAGGCCATTTTGATCACTCTCCTAGTCTTTTGACTGTGTATCCCAGGGTTAATGGAGGAAGAAAACCATTTAAATACTTTACAATGTGGAAAACATCTCCCAGCTTCAATACAATTGTGACTGATGCTTGGAACACTCCTATAAATGGTAGCAAAATGTTCTGTGTGGTGAGTAAACTCAAGAAGGTTAAGGGTCTTCTCAAGGATCTAAATAAAACTGGTTTTTCAGATGTTCAAGTTGCTGATCTTAGTGCTTATCATGCAATGATAGCTGCTCAAGAAGCTATGCATTTAGCTCCTACAGATCATACTCTTGCAGATTTGGAATTATAGGCCATTCATGATTATAAGGTCAAACACAAGATTTATCTGGATTTTTTGGCTCAGAAGGCTAAGCTGGCTTGGATTAAAGCTGGTGATGAAAATACAGCTTTGTTTCATCAAAGTATAAGAAGGAGACAAGTTCAGAATCAGATTTACAATATACATGATATGGAAGGGAATTGGAAAGATCAGGCTGCAGATGTTTCAGAAGCTTTTTTGGATTATTACAAGATGTTATTGGGGAGTGTCTATGGAGGTAGAACTCCTGTTATCACACAGATGCTTCACACTGGTCCTGTTTGTTAGGAGCATCATAAAACAATTCTCAATGCCCCTTATACTGCTGAGGAGGTGAAAGCAGCTCTTTTCTCTATTCCTAGTATCAAAGCACTAGGTCCAGATGGGTTTGGCTCCTTTTTCTACAAGGATGCTTGGCATGTAGTTGGGAGTGAGGTGATTGAGGCTGTCTTGGATGTGTTGAGGAATGGCAAACTGCTGAAAGAGGTGAACCACACAGTTGTTACTTTGATTCCAAAAACTAAATGTCCTAAGAATGTTAGTGATTTTAGGCCTATATCTTGTTGCAATACTATCTACAAGTGCATCACTAAAGTTCTTTGTGGTAGATTGAGGCAAATTCTTCCTGATCTTATTCTGGAGAATCAAGGGGGTTTTGTTCATGGCAGATACATTGTTCATAACATTATGGTGGTGCAGGACCTGGTGAGACACTATGGAAGGAAATGTGTGAAACCTAGTTGCTTAATGAAGATTGATTTGCAAAAAGCTTGTGACATAGTGGATTGGTCTTTCCTAAAAGAAATGTTGGTTGCACTGGACTTCCCTGAGCATTTTGTGAATTTAGTAATGGAGTGTGTCACCACACCAATGTTTTCTCTCATGATCAATGGGTCCATGCATGGGTTTTTCAAATCTCAGAGGGGTTTGAGGCAAGGGGATCCTCTTTCTCCCTTACTTTTTGTTATCTGCATGGAGTATCTATCAAGAATTTTACATAAAATGAGTAGTTTGACTCAGTACCAGTTTCATCCAAGATGTAAAGATACAAAGCTCACTCATTTGTGTTTTGCTGATGACCTGATTTTGTGCTGTAAAGGTGAATTTCCATCCATCTATCTTATCTTAAAAGCCTTCAAATTGTTCTCTGATTCCTCTGGTTTGAAAGCTAATATTCAGAAATCTTCCATCTTTTGTCATGGCATGGTGGAAAGTGAAGTACAAAGAGTGGTTGAGACTTCTGGTTTCACTAGAAGTAGCTTGCCTTTTAAATATCTTGGTGTTCCCATTTGTTCAAAAAGAATTTCTACTGCTCAGTGTAGGGTGTTGGTTGACAAGATGACCAGCAGAATTAAGCTATGGAGTTCCAGAAATCTATCCTATACAGCTAGAATGCAGCTGGTCAATTCTGTGCTTCTTAGTCTTCACATGTATTGGGCTCAGATCTTTGTTCTTCCTAAGAGTGTGATGCAGAGTATTGTTAAAATTTGCAGAGCATTCCTTTGGAGTGGTCAAGATTTTAGCCATAAGCCTTGCAATATCTCTTGGGATAGTATCTGTTGTGATAAGAAAGCAGGTGGATTAGGTTTCAGAGATGTGTTTCTGTGGAATCTTGCCAATTTAGGCAAATATGTTTGGGCTTTGGTTACTAAGAAGGATAATGTGTGGATTAAATGGGTCACCTCAGTGTATTTAAAGAATGGGGAATGGTGGGATTACCAACCTAGCAGCTCTGCTAGTTGGTATTGGAAGCAAATTTGCAATACAAAGGAAAAATTGAAGTCAGTTTACTCTAAAGCTGAATTGGAAGCAATGCCTCATTATTCAGTGAAACAAGTGTATCAAAAGCTAGTTGGAGATAGACCTAAGGTGCATTGGGATAAACTTGTGTGGAATAGGCTCAGTACTCCCAAACACAGATTTATTGCTTGGTTGGCAATCCAATCCAGACTGCAAACTACAACTAAGTTAGCTAGTATTCGCATCAGCAATTCCTCTAGCTGTCTCATTTGTGGCTAAGGTGATGAAACTCATCAACATCTGTTTTTTGAGTGTTCTTATAACAGGCAATGCCTGACAGAGTTGAAAACATGGCTGGGTATTAGAATTGCAGCAACTGATCTCCACCTTCTATACAGATCCATCAGACATGGCAGAAGCTCTAAGTTAAGAAAGCAGGTTTATCTTGCTGCTATTGTAGCAGTGGTTTATCTCATCTGGAAATGCAGGAATTCAGTGTTTTGGGATTGTTGTATCCCTACTGTCAAGAGTACTATAGGTGCTTTGAAGCAAGCAAAGAGAAGTAGAATTCAGGTTGTTATGCCTACGTATGTGAATAGGAAAGATTGTAATTGGTATGTGAACTTGTAATCTGTGTAAGCCTAGCTGTTTTGGTTGCTTCTTGGTTGAGATGGTCTAACCTAGTTGGTTTGTCTCTCTTGAAGTGATCTTAGGTTGTACTTGACTATTTTTTGAGCTGTAATATTATTCTCATTTGCTTAGCAAAAAAAAATAATTATGTAATGAGTTCTTATATTTAACAAAGCAATTGATTTTCATAATTTGTTTATTTAATTTTGTTATTTTATTATGGTTGCTTCTTTTAGGTGATTGTACTTGAAAATGTATGAAATAAAATGCGAAATACATTTCTTAATTTTAGTGCCTCTGAAAACATTTCAGGACAAAGTCTCAAATTGCACCTAAATATAATTATTTACAATATAATAAATTTCCCTTAATAATATTTCGAGGAAACATTATATGGTTGCCCCTAAATAATTGTGGTTTTTAGAACAACTATTTATATTGCCTCTAATTATATTTCGAGACAAACTTATAGGGTTGCCTCTAAATATATGTGGTTTTCAAAAGCAATTTTTTATATTGCGTCTAATTATATTTTGAGGCAAATTTATATGTTTACCCCTAAATAGATTTTTTTTGAAGCTACTTTTTATATTGCCTCTAATTATATTTTAAGGCAAGATTATATGATTGCCTCTAAATGTATCTGTTTTTAGAAGCAACTTATTAAATTGCCTCAAAAAGGGGTCTTTCGAGGCAACCATTAATTAGTGACGGACTTATTAGAGGAATCCACTTTTTTGCTTCAAAAACTCATTAGAGGCTACATCCCCGTTTTTAGAGACAATTATGGCTTGCCCCTGTATGCAGTTTTTTTAGTAGTGATAGATTCAATAATAATTCACAACATGCTTGTTCACACATCAAACATGAATTCTCAACACTTTAAGTTCACATGATTCATAATTAACAAACATCATATAATCCTCATGGAATAGGTGGTCACCCTAGTCATGTAGGTACCTTGAATACCTAAGTACGGGGGCCACTTTGCAAATCACGACTCAAAGCTAGAAATCACCTCCTATAATTAAAATAATGAAACTTAATTAATATCCATGTTTACTAAATTTCCAGCAACTTTGTTTAGTTTTAAAACACTTGAATTAATTATAACTTAACCGTTCATTAATAAAATAATAGTCTCGTTTGAACGATTAAAACCCTAGCATGAAATTAATTTATTTTCATGCATAAAACCATTAAAAATCGACGTTTTAAGTCTTTATAATATTCTGAAAAATATAATTGATTATCATAATTAAGTTCATCATCTAATTATTCTAATCAATCGCCCATAAAGCTTAGATTAAAACTCTAATCATAGTTTGTAATTAAAACCATTAAAACTAAAAAAATTGAGGCTTTAATATATATTTTAAATCTGAAAATTATAATATTTCAATTCAAAACATTCTTCAATAATTAAAACATACAAATCATAAAAATTTGGTGTTCATAACCGATCCCAGCATTTTCATTAATCAAAACCAACAATTGTGCAGGTGCGCCCGCACCCAGAAGTGGTGCGCGCGCACCAAGCCCCTTCGCAGTTTTCCAAATTGATGTTAAGCCTTTCTGCACCTCCAACGCCTCAGAGGCGTGCGCCCGCACCGAAGACGAAGTTTTAATTTCCCAGTTTTCTCTCACTCATTGGTGCGTCCGCACCCAATCCGGGTGCGCCCTCGAAGACCCTTATTTGTGCGCCCGTACCAACGTCCGGGATTCGAATCTTTTAGATTTTTTTGTTCTTTTTTGGGAAATAGTATAAATACTCACTTTTCCCCACTTTTTAGAACACCTTATTTTTTCTTAGTTTTCAGATTTTAAAAGTTCTAGAGAGAGAAATTAACACTTAGTTTTAGTTTATTTGCTTTGATTATTCAACTCCAATTGTAGAATCCTTTGAAGCTTCAAGTAATTTCTTTCCTCTTTGCTCTTGTTCTTTCAATTTTGCTCTTCAATTTTGTTCTATTTATTATCGTTGTCAATTTCTACATACCTAGAATTTTATAATAACATGCTTGTTTGATTTTGGTGATTTTGATTTCGTTTTTGCTTAAAAGAATGCTTCTTTGTTTGAATTGCATACTTGGATTGTTGTCTCTTTTCATGGCTTGTGAGTAGTTACTTGCTCGGGTTAGGGGTGAAGCTTGGGAATGAATTAGGTATTTTAAAGGGAATTCATGTTGATGTTGTGATTAAACATTGATTTGATGATTAGGATATCCACGTCTTGTTAGATTAGTAGTTGCAAATGCTAAATCTATTTAGTTGATTGGAATACTTCATGTTAGTTTGGCAAGAAATTGTGCATTAGTATGAGCATGTGTGTAAACTAGTTCTAATTGTTAGTCACTTAGTCTAGGGGTCATGCGAAACCTCTCCCCCGGATTAGGCAACTTAATGTACTCTATCCGAGAGGCGGTGAATGTAACATTTTCCGGTTTTCCCCTAGCTTATTCCCTATTGTTTGACTTGTTAATTAGTGTAGAATTATTAGTTTATATAATCCAATTTACATTCCTATTCTGAGCTAGCTTGACTTAGTTAAATTCATTCTCACCGTTCTCTTGGGACGATCCCAAACATGCCTCTACAATCAATATAGTTGGTTAGTTAGGTGTTCTTACAAAATTTTGTTTGATTGAGTGGTACTCGTTCAACGACACGAAAATAGCTTGTCAATCATTCCTCTGTACGTCGCTTGATTCACACTTTTTCCATTTGGATCATCATTTAGTCTGGTGGCAGTTCCCATGGGAGTGTGATTAACTTAAGCAGATTCTAGCTCGTATTTCTTTAGGAGTTCCTTCACATATTTTTGTTGGTGGATCATAATTCCTTCTTCGTTTGTTTGATTTGCAAGCCAAGAAAGAAGTTGAGTTCCCCCATCATACTCATTTCAAATTCCACTAGTAGAAAAATCGTCATGTGCTTCCCTCCAAGTGCGGCTCATTTAGTAAATTGGTAGGACTTGAGAGCATAAAAAAATAAAGAAAAAATACATTTTCACAAGTGCAGGCTAATTTTAGAAATTTGGCAGCACTTGAGTTCAAGTGCATGTTTTAAACTCAAGTGCAGGCTAAATTTACAAAAGAGCTGCACAAAATTTTTCCCAAAAACACATCATTTCTCGCTTCTTCTCCTTCCTCTTCTCTGTTTACTGCTTCTCCCTAAAACATTTTTTCATGTCGCCGCTTCTCCTTCCCTTTTCCCACCGATGCGTCGCCGCAGCCGTTCCCCAATCGCCGCTGCTCTTTCCCCTCTTTGGTTCTCTGCGTGCTTGTTTTGTTCGTCTCAGGTAATCATCTCTCCCTATCGTTACATATTTATGCCGAAATTAGTTTGCAAATCCCTTTTCGAATCTGTATTTCTTATTAAAAATTAGGGTTTCAATCTCAAATTCGCAAAACTAAATTTAATGTTCGGATTTTCATATGAAATTGGGGCTTCTTCGTTGTTACCTTCTTTCTCCATGGGCGATTGCGGTCGTGCCATCAAAATTTTAGTCTTTCTCGCATATTCTAATTAAAATAATTCAAATTTTCTTCTTGTTCATACTATTTAAGTAATACTTTATATATAGTTCTTAATTATTTAATTTCTTTATTTTTTTGTTTGATAAATTTCAAATTCATTTTGTTAATTATAGAGTTCGTGTCAGAGAGAACAGAAAAATATGTTGTTGAGAAGAAACTGATGACATAAGACGAATGTAAAGAGGATTAATTAGTGATTCTAAATAAATTCTACCAACTCTAAGTAATCGTTGGTCAATGTTTAAATTCTGGTAAGCGATAATATGTTTAAGGTTAGGATCAATTTCAATAAAATGTTATCCCTCATTCCCTTGCTTTTCGTTGTTAGGGAAAATGTTCAAAGTTTTGTATATGAATTGAGAATAACATTTCTAGTACTTTGGTATTAGTTTAGCCAAACTTTTTATTTGACATACTTTCACAGGAAACCATTTCTTGGTTAAGTTAACTAATAATGTTGGTCTGGATTGCCTACTGCTCCCACCTTAATTGCATAAATGGTGTCCTCAAGTAAGCTGCTTGATATTCCAAAGCTTTCATTCCATCTCCAAACTACATTTATATTAGGATAATAAATAATGAACATAAATGTTTATTTGATTTTAGTAATTCGAGGTGATTGTCATGACTGCAATCAGTGTTTGGCTTAATGTTTAGAGCTGAAAGTTCTGAGACATCTGTTTTAATGCAAAGAATTCTTACTTGAATTTTCATTTTTTCACTCATTTATAATTGGCAGTTGATTGGTGCCGGTGGGTTATGGACTATGAAAAACTATGGAAGAAGCCTCGTAGGTTGTGATTTTTTACCCTGTCTGGAGCCTAGGAAGTTGTATAAACGTAAGAAATCTTACTTTGGGTTTCGTTAATTTGTAGTAATAATTAATGTGGAATGCTTGAACACTCATATGCTGTTGTGTTTCACACTTTTCAGCTCCTGTAAAGTCAAATGGTTACCTGCTTGTCCTAACTAATGGTGGTCTTAATCAAAAGCGGGTTGGGGTTTGGTCTCTCTCTCTCTCTTCATTCTCTCCCTCCCCCCAGAACAGTTCTAATCATACCCTTTATTTTGACTGAGTCTATAACAAACAAGTTTTAACAGTTTTTTAGCATCTAGTAGAATATTTTATAGGCAAAATTTAAGGTTTACTGGGTGCAGTCAGGTACCATCCAATTTCAATAGCTTATTCATATATTATTTAATTCTTCTGATGTTCTGTGTTGATGGACCATTTGATCAACTAGCATATGTTTAGTCTTGAAATTCACAGTTCATCTGCTATATGTTTTCTTCTGTTGATCAGCTGTTTTGCTTAACACTTAGTCGTCAGTCGTCACTTCTATTATAACAATAGTGGAACAAATACTACAATCTGAAGTATATTTTATTCAGGATACTCTGTGATCCTATTGGAACTATGTCTCACCATATATCAAATTATGTCTCCACTTATGATGGTTTTTTGCAAATAAATCTGAACATGCATGTAGTCGTCTTGCTAACAATTACTATATTATACTATACTCCATAGAACATTTATTATATCTTTCACACCATCGCAATGGGGACCTTCAAGATGTTATGTTTGTAAACATCTTTGCTCTAAGATTTTACTATTTCTTATGCATTGGGATTCATTTTGGTAAACATCTTTGCTCTAAGATTTTACTATTTCTTCTGTGGAATGTTACACCTTGTTGTCACTAATAATGTGGATAGGTAAGTATGCCATTTTTAATTTTTGGGTTGTGAAAAATGAATGATTGAAATCCACCAATTTCTGTTTTGAATACAGATATGTTATATGGTGACTGTGGTCTGGATCATTAATGCGACTCTTGTGATCCCTAAACTTGACAAGAGGTTATTTTGGCAAGACTCAAGGTATACATTGTTTTTTCTTTTCACTTGACATGAAATAGGGTGACCTAAAATTGGAATTATCTATCTCTTATTCTAATCTCTCGGAAAATTGGTTGCAGCAACTTTGCAGATTTTTTTTTATCCAGACCATTTCATTGCTAATGATATTAAAGTAGTTCGGAAGCTACCTAAGGAACTTTTGACTTGTCCTAGAGAAGTGAAGCATTTTCGTAGTTGGTCTGGGTAAAATCAAATGTGGGCATTAGAATAACATTAGGAATCTGTTTTGCTAACTACTCTTATCCAGATTTTTTCACATTGCCCAACCAGAAATCAGGTTGCAGGGTTATCCCTCCTAGCTTTCTCCATAACAGCTTTGCCATTGTAACTCTTTATTTTAACACTTCCATTTACCTCCTACATCAGGCAACAGATCAGCAGCAACAACAGATCAAAAGCAGCATATTAGAGAAGCAGTTGTGAAACTGATCTGCTGCTGCTTCCGATCTGCTGTTGCAGATCTGTTGTGAGCAGATCAAAACCAACAACATATCATATCAGTAGTTCTGAATCTGATATGTTCCTACTTATGATATGATGTTGCTGCTACTTTCGATATGCTGTTCAAGCCCAATATTGTTGCTCACTCTATTAAATCTCTTTCTCGTTTTTCATAATCTACATGCTCCGATTTGCTTTGCATTTGAATTTCGGTTAATAAAATAGACTGACTACTGGTTTTCTTATTTTGTGAAGAGTCTTTTCAATGTTGAAAATGATCCAATCAAGAAAAAATATTTCTAAAAGTTGTGGGCATAAGATTCAGGGATTTCATGCAAGGCCAAGTTAGTGAGTGGTTGGATTACTAAAACGAGACAGAGAGTTTGAAATCAGTGAAGGTAAATGATTTCAATTTATAAATATTTTCATTAGTTGTTATTAGCTCAAAAACTTACATTTGTCTTGCATGCATTTTATTTGTGATACCAAGTGTGCACAACAAACAGGCAATACGGATTGCGGCTACTACGTGATGAAGCTCATGTACGATATAGTCACAAGATCTCGAAAAGGTACACATTATACTATAACTTTATATAACTTGACTAAAAGTACGTGAGAACTAGTCTTAGAAACATTAAACTAAGTCTAATAAACATGTAGGGGTTTAAAATATTTATTTAGGTTCATTAGTTGAAAGTTGGGAGTGAAATACGTCATTTTAGTCGAAATGTTACTTATAATGATCAAACGAGCCTTATATGTTCATAACTTGACCAAACGTAGGTGAGAATCAGTTTTAAAGTCATTAAACTAAGTATATTAAACATGTAAAGGTTTTAAAATACTCATTTAGGTTCATTAATTGAAAGTTGAGACCGAAATAAGCCATATTTGTCAAAAATGTGGCCTATAATGATTAAATGAGACTTAAATTTGCATACCTTGACCAAAATAGGTGAGTATAAGTCTTAGGAACATATAACTAAGTATATTAAACATCTAACTCGTTTAAAATACTTATTTAAGTTCATTAGTTAAAAGTTCAACCAAAATAAATTATTTTAGTCAAAATGTGACCTATAATGATCGAACGACCCTTCAATGTGCATAAATTGACCAAAGTAGGTGAGAATGAGTCCATGAAACATTAAAATAAGTATATTAAACATTTAAGGGTTTAAAATATTAAACATTTAGGAAAATTTGTAACTAATAATCCAACCTTTGTCCGATTTTCTTTAATTAAGCCTACCTATGCGATATTTCAAAATAATCCAACCTTTATGACCCAACTAATTATTAAGCCTAGATGACCAGCTACCTGCTACAAAGTCAACGTTAAAAACGTTGACAACCTAAAGTTGGTTTCCCTCCTAAAATATTGGACACATCATCATCACTTGCCACCTAAACAAGGATTTCATTTTTTTCAAAAAACCCTTAACCCTTCTCTTCTCTGTACCGTATTTCAATTCCTCTCTCCTCCATTACTGCTGCTTCAACCACAATTGTACTGGTTCATGACATCATCAACGATTTTCTTGTGGAAATAGGTAACTTCATCAACGCGCATTCAAATTTCGTCTCCAAAATCGTACAATTGAAGGTGAACTTACGAACCTTAGCGTTTTTGTTCCTTTTTTGGTAAATTTTGAATTTTGGGCTTCCTTGATGGTCGGTTCGTAAAAACCCGAGCTGTTGCAATAATATAGTTTTTTTTATGTTGTGGGATGTTGGTTATTGTGGTCTTGTTGAAAATTTAGAAAGAAAAAAAAAACCTTGAATTTGAAGAATATCCAACACGCAATTGCTTTACCCCAGCCATAGCAATTGCTGATTATTTTTGATGAACTTCGAATGGAGAGGTATGACCGTATGAGGGATCGACAATGGTGGAGAAGAGGTAGAAGAGAAATAATGGAGAGGAGTGCAGAGATGAAGCAGAAAATCACAGAGGAGAGAGAAACGAAAATAAAAATAGCAATTAAAGAAAATAAGGGGGAAAAAAAATAAAAAAAAATTAAAATTGTTATATGCCACGTAAGGGTGAATACCGCCTATAGCAGGTTAGTAACTTGTTAGGCTTAATAATAGTAGTTGGGTCATAAAGGTTGGATTATTTAGAAATATCGCATAGGTAGGCTTAATTAAAGAAATCGGGCAAAGGTTGGATTAATAATTACAAATTTTCCAAACATTTAAGGGTTTAAAATACTCATTTAGGTTCATTAGTTGAAAGTTCGGATCGAAATAAGCCATTTTAGTGAAAATGTGACATATAATGATCAAACGAGTCTTATTTGTGCATAAATTGACAAAAGTGGGTGAGAACGAGTCTTTGAAACATGAAGCTAAGTGTATTAAATTTGTAAAGGGTTTAAAATATTTATTTAAGTTCATTAGTTGAAAGTTAGGAGCGAAATAAGCCATTTTAGTCAAAACGTGACCAATTATGAACTAACGACGCTTAAATGTGCATAACTTCACCAAAATGGTGAGAATGAGTCTTTGAAACATAAAACTAAGTGTATTAAACATGTAAAGACTTTAAAATACTCATTTAAGTTCATTAATTGAAAGTTAGGACCGAAATTAGCCATTTTAGTCAAAACGTGACCGATAATGAACTAACGAGGCTTAAATGTTCATAACTTCACCAAATGGATGAGAATTTATTTGAAACATAAAACTAAGTGTATTAAACATGGAAAGATTTTTAAAATACTCATTTAAGTTCATTAGATGAAAGTTGGGACCGATATTAGCCATTTTAGTCAAAACGTGACCGATAATGAACTAATGAAGCTTAAATGTGCATAATTTCACCAAAATGGGTGAGAATGAGTCTTTTAAAGATAAAACTAAGTGTATTAAACATGGAAAGACTTTAAAATACTCATTTAAGTTTATTGGTTGAAAGTTGAGACCGAAATTAGCCATTTTAGTCAAAAAGTGACCGATAATGAACTAACGAAGCTTAAATGTGCATTTTATCAAAAACAAAAAGCTTAAATGTGCATTACTTCACCAAAATGGTGAGAATCAGTCTTTGAAACATAAAATTAAGTGTATTGAACATTGAAAGACTTTAAAATACTCATTTAAGTTCATTAGTTGAAAGTTGGTACCGAAATTAGCCATTTTAGTCAAAACGTGATCGATAATGAACTAACGAAGCTTAAATGTGCATAACTTCAACAGAATAGTGAGAATGAGTCTTTAAAACATAAAACTAAGTGTATTTAACATGGAAAGATTTTAAAATACTAATTTAAGTTTATTGGTTGAAAGTTGGGATCGCAATGAGGCATTTTAGTCAAAACGTGACCGATAATGAACTAACGAAGCTTAAATGTGCATAACTTCACCAAAATGGTTGAGAATGAGTATTTGAAACATAACACTAAGTTTATTAAACATGGAAACACTTTAAAATACTAATTTAAGTTCATTAGTTGAAAGTTGGGACCGAAATTAGCCATTTAAGTCAAAACGTGACCGATAATGAACTAACGAAGCTTAAATGTGCATAACTTCACCAAAATGGTGAGAATGAGACTTTGAAACATAAAACTAAGTTCATTAAATGGAAAGACTTTAAAATACTCATTTAAGTTCATTAGTTGAAAGTTGGGACCGAAATTAGCCATTTTAGTCAAAATGTGACCGATAATGAACTAACGAGGTTTAAATGTTAACTTCACCAAAATGGGTGAGAATGAGTCTTTGAAACATAAACTAAGTTTATTAAACATGGAAGGACTTTAAAATATTTATTTAAGTTCATTAGATGAAAGTTGGTACCGAAATTAACCAATTTTATTATTATACGGTTCATTATTTCTTTGTTATGAACAAATTAAGTCTTAATTTATTGTAAAATTTAATATTTATAATATAACTAAAGTGTATATATATTTTTTGATGGTCCTTCTTTTTAAGGTATTAAATAATCTGAGGTAGCGGCCTTTCACCTTTGAGGAGATAGATGAAGTTCGAGAAATGTTGGTAAACTTCATTACCAGTGATTGTCTTTGATATTTTCTTCTAGTGAATCTTAAATTACGGATGCTAGCTAGTTTTCATATGATTGTAATGTAATCGACTTTTATATTTACAATTATATTCTATTTAATTTAATTATATATATGTTAGTGAATTAAACAGGATTCTTTTTTTGGACTTGTAAGCAGCAGGTCAATTTTCATAAATTTCATCATATCGTAAAGTAAATATAAAATATTTATACAAATAAACAAGGGAAGGAGATATAAACAAAATGCAGGGTCGTTTATCTGCTTGGCTAGTCAAACACGGGTTAGTTCATAGATCCTTGGGTTTTGATTACCAAGGAATAGAGACTTTACAAATAAAGCCCGAAGATTGGCATTCCATTGCTGTTATTTTATATGTATATGGTTACAATTATTTACGATTGGATACTTTTTATATGATGTATGGAGGTTAATCAGTGGCGTGGTCCAATTGTAATATGTAGCAGGGAAATCGGTTAACAACAAATCTATCAAGTGCGGCTCATTTATAGGCCAAGTGCGGCTCATTTATAAATCAAGTGCGACTCGTTTTTATGCTTGTGCTGCCCATTTCTATGTCAAGTGCGGGCTCATTTTTAAATTTGGCAGCACCAAATATGTCAAGTGCGGGCTCATTTTCAATATTGGCAGCACCAAATATGTCAAGTGCGGGCTCATTTTCAAAATTGGCTGCACCAAATATATCAAGTGCGGGCTCATATTCTAAAATTGGCAGCACAAAATATGTCAAGTGCGGGATCATTTTCCAAATTGGCAGCACTTGAAACATCAAGTGCTGCCAATATTTCGGCAGCACTTGAAACATCAAGTGCTGCCAATATTTTGGCAGCACTTCAGAAACATCAAGTGCGGGCAGGCCATGTGCTGCACATGTAAAAGCCCGCACTAAACCCCTTAAAATGAGCCCGCACTTGAGGTTTTTTCCTCTAGTGTTCAATGCTAATCAAGTTAGAAAATTCCTTGCACAAGATTTCGTTAGTTGCTCCAAACAGTATATCATCAACATAAATTTGAATAACTAATAAGTCAGTTCCTTTAGGTTTTAGAAATAAGGTTTTATCTATTATGCCTCGTTTAAAAAAAAATTGTAAAAGGAACTTTGATAATCTTTCATACCATGATCTAGGAGCTTGCTTCAGCCCATAGAGAGCTTTGTCAGGTTTATAGATATGATTTGGAAATTCAGGATTTTCGAAACCAGGAGGTTGTTCCACATAGACATCCTCTTCTAAGAAACCATTTAAGAAAGCACATTTTACATCCATTTGATACAGTTTAAATCCCATGAAGGCTGCAAAAGCAATTAAGATTCTAATGGCTTCTAGTCTAGCAACATGAGAAAAAGTTTCTTCGAAGTCAATACCTTCCTGTTGATTGTAGCCTTTGACGACTAACCTTGCCTTGTTCCTGATAATCGTTGCATGTTAATCTTGCTTGTTCTGGAACGCCGATTTTAGTCCTATCACCTTCTGATGCTTTGGCTTGGGTTCCAAGTGCCACACTTTGTTCCTTTTGAATTCATTAAACTCTTCTTGCATGGCAGTTATCCAGTCAACATCTTCCAAAGCCTCATTGTGGTTTCTTGGCTCAATTATGGGGAGGAACGCGTGGAAGGCACAGGAGTTCCTCATTCGGGATCTTGTCTGAGTTCCTCTTCTAATATCACTGATAATGAGTTCCATTGGATGGGAACTTTGATGTTTCCATGGTCTAGGTTGAAACTGGGAAACAGGGGTTGCCTTGTCTCTTCTGTTTCCTGAGTTTCCTGTTGAACTGTATGCTGTTCCACAGGTTCAGGAGTCTCCTCTGGTTCCTCTGGATCAGGAGTTCTTGGATCCGCTGTGAGTTCCTATATGACAGGAACTCCCTGATTCTGTTCCTCTTGAACAGGAACTTCTTAATTTTGTTGTGCTCTTGGTTCAACAGGTTTTCTAACTTGAAGGAACTCTTCATCATTATTTGTAGCACGAATTAAACCAATTTCGAAATCCTCTTGTTTCTGAACTTCATCAATTTTGTTAGTCTCATCAAAAATGATATGTACACTCTCCTCTATGCACATTGACCTTTTATTATAAACTCTGTAGGCTTTGCTATTTAAGGCATATCCTAGGAATACAACCTCATCTCTTCTTTCATCAAAAAGTTCCTTTTGCCATTATTGAGGACAAAGCATTTGCACCCAAAAGCTCTAAAATATGAGATGTTGGGTTTAATTCCTTTTAACAATTCATAGGGGGTTTTATTTAATATGACACGAATCATGACTCAATTTACAATATAACAAGTTGTGTTAACTGCTTCTGCACAAAAGTTCCTTGGTATGGAACTGGCAATCAACATTGTTCTGTCCATGTCTTCCAAGGTCCTGTTCTTTCTCTCAACAACTCCATTTTGTTGTGGAGTCCTGGGAGCAGAGAAATTGTGATTCATACCTTGTTCCGTGCAGTAGTCATTGAACTTGTTATTTTCAAAATCTGTTCCATGATCCGATCTTGTGTGAATCAGTTTATGTCCTTTAGTTCTTTGTATTTTCTTAGAGAAAGAAATAAACTCATCAAAAGTTTCATCTTTACTAGTTAAGAAAATCTCCCAAGTAAACCGAGAATAATATCAACAATAACTAAGACATATCTTTTTTCACTTATACTTTGAATGCTCATTGGTCCACACAAGTCCATATGGATGAGTTCCAGTGGTTTCGTTGTGCTGACCATTTTCTTGGACTTGAAAGAGCTTCTGACTTGTTTTCCTCTGGTACAGGCATCACAAAATTTATCATTTAGGAACTTGATTGAAGGCAGGCCTCGAACCAGTTCCTTTGATCTTAGTTTGTCAGGCAGTGAGAAGCTAGCATGTCCAAATCTCTTATGCCATAATAGTGGATCATCTTCAATAACACTGAGGCATGTTAGGTTTTTCTTTGGAACTGTATTGAGATCCACAGTATATGTGTTCCCTTTACGAGTTCCTTCCAAAATAACCTTCCCAGTGTCATTGCTAATAATTTGACAGTTTCCAGAAGTAAAACTTACAGAGTTTCCCTTGTCACAAAGTTGGGAAATACTTAACATAATGTGCATGAGACCCTCGACCAAAAATACATTATCAATGGCATGGGAACTTGACCTTCCAACCTTTCCAATTGCAACAATTTCTCCTTTCATGTTGTCTCCAAAGGTCACAGTTCCTCTATTGTAGGGTTTTAGTGATAGAAACTTTGATTTATCTCCTGTCATGTGCTTGGAACACCCTCTATCGAGATGCCACGAGCTGTTCGCCCTCACCAGAACCTGTAAAAGAATCAGTGATTAGTTACAGGAACTCGGGTTTCCTCAAGTTCCTTTTCAACTATAATATCTGACTTCTTAATCCATTTTTGTTTCACATAATTTGAATTTTTTTCATCTTTTTCCTTTTTCTTGGAACACTCATTACTGACATGATTACCATTCCCGCAAAAGAAACATACTTTTACACTAGGCAGTTCCACATACTTTTTGGCTTTACTGTGACTCTTTTTGTATGAGAAGCCTAGCCCTTCAGTTTTCTTAGATTGAGCATTCTCAATCCATTTAGGAGGATCCTTATGTGGTTGTTTGTGAGCTTGAGCAATGGCTAGTTCCTTTTCTAGTTTTTCTTTCTGTTCCTTTACTGTAATCAGGTCATTGTTTAATTTCTCTAAATCGACATTAAAAAATCCCATATTAATTTCCATGGACCTTGTGGGATCTAGACTTAATTAAACATTTTGTACTGTCTGAGTTCTACCTTGAGTAGGATATTTTAATTTTTAACTTTTTCAAAAGACTCAGTAATGGAGGTGTTCCTGTCTAGTAATTCAAAGAACCTACCATGTACATCAGATCTAACATTGTTTAAATAGGTTATGTGTTCCTTACTAAGTTCTAGGGCCTTATCACTTTGGCCTTTTAATATACTAAGCTTTTTATAGTCTTCTAGTGTTTCTAGTAATAACTCAATTACTTTTGACTTTAAAAGGCGGTGAAGAGAGGAGGAACTTACTCCATTTGATGGAACTTTCCTAGTACCATCTATCTTAGCCATAAGACATAGACTTGCTGTTTATTCACTTGGTTGTTCCTCATCATCTTCAGAATCAGTTGCTTCGCCCCACGCAGCTATCATGGATTTCTTGAAGTTTGGTTTGGCAAAGGTGGATTTATTGCAATGTTCCTGGGATTGTTCCTTGCCTCTTCCTTTTCCTTTGTCATTTTCCCACTGAGGGCAATCTCGAATTTGGTGATCAGTTTCTCCACATTTGAAGCATCCTTGTTCGGGGTTGGAATTGGTAGTTTTTCTAACCAAATTCCTTCCCTTCTGGTTTCCTGTCTTGAAGTTTCTTTAGAGCATTTTCATCCTCCTGACCAACATGGAAGCTTCCTCTTCATCTGGTTCAGACTCGTCGAGTTCCTCGGCTTTTAGGGCTAATCCTCTGTTTTTAGAACTCTCAGGAACGACAACACCAAGATGTAGTTCGTGGGTCATCAAGGAACTTGCAAGTTGTTTGATGTTGAACTTGGTAAAGTCCTTGGTTTCGAACAGTGCAGTAACCTTGGTTCTCCAGCTATCTTCTTGTGGCATGCTCCTTAGGATTTTTCTTACCTGCTCATCAGTAGGTATAATTCTTCCAAGAGAAACCAATTCGTTAGTTATGTTAGTAAATCGAGTAAACATTTCCTGAATAGTTTCTTTGGGAAACATTTCAAATCGTTCATATTTGGACATTAAAAGATCAATTTTTGAACGCTTAACTTCATTAGTTCCTTCGTGGGTAACTTGAAGGAGATCCCAAATTTTCTTTGCACTCTTGCACCCCATGACTCTATTGTGTTCATGTGGTCCAAGGCCGCAATGCAAAATTTTAACAACCATGGCATTAATTTCATATTTTTTGAAATCTTCTTTTGCGAATTCAGACATTGGTTTAGGAACTACCTCGTTTTGATCATTGGTTTTTGTTACCTCAAATTCTCCAACTTTAATGACACGTCAGACCGGGTAGTTTTCTGCCTTGATGAATATCTCCAACCTATTCTTCCAGTATTTATAGAATTTGCCGTTGAACATTGGTGGCCTTTGCGTGGAGTATCCTTCCTCTAGTTTCTCGTGTGTGTTCATACTTTCAGGTACTTGACTCAAACAGGATTTCCTGTGTTTTTTCGTGAGTACTGGCTCTGATACCAACTGTTATTCCAGTAGGAACACGTACATGAAAGGGGGGGGGTGAATTGTATTTCGACTTTTAGTGAGGTTTCTTGCGGAACTTAGAAACAACACGGGAACTGAGAAACACGGAGACGAAAGATAAATAATTGAGGAAACTTCTTGATACTCACCAAGAAGGAAAAACCTCAAACACTCTTTTATATTAAAGTAATACCTCAATTACAATAATACTACAAGTCGATTTCCACTAAAACCCGAGTTCCTTACAGTTTTCTACCTCGAATACTGCATTCTTATTTCTCTCTTTCTCTCATGCTTAACTCTAAGTCTTTACAAGGATTACTCAATCCTAACACAGTCAGGAATACAATATTTTTATGATAACACTTAGTATTAATAAATCTTGGATATATTAGGAACTTAGGAACTTCAATTTAACTAGGACACAAACTGTTTTATGAAAACTTTTTAAAACGTTTTTGGGAAATAAAAGACTCTTGGATTGTTGTGTGATTTTAACAGAAAATGCACAACCTTTTAGAGGGAGTTGTCATTAGGATCTTTCCTTTCAAAACTCAACTGCCAACAACAACACTCTTTGGTCTCCACGTCCCTTGTCTTAAGGAACAAGGGAAGACCACTTCCCACATAGCTTCCACAAACACTGGCCGTGGTTTAGACCAAGTAAACTACCAAAAATATTTTCTAATTTTTTTTTATTAGCTTACAAAATCTTAGGAGAAATATAAGGAAATCTAAAACAGCTTTAATTGGAAAATAAAATAAAAGAAAATTATGTATTTTATTAAATTCGTAAAACTTATAATTATTTATTTAAATGAATTCCATAAAATTTGCTACCAGATATTTTGATGACTATACTAAATAAACCTAAGTTCCTTGAGTTCCTTATATACCATTTGCAATATTAATACTTTAAATAAGTCCTAAGTACATTAGACTACCTAGATGTTATGTCTTTCCTTTTTGGAGCTTGCAACTCAGAAGCTTTAGTTGTTCTAGCTCTGAAACAGATGAGTGTAGACACCTACTTTTGTCCCCATTCCTGAAAGGGAAGGTTCGATGATGAGAACATAAAATCTCCACTTGGCAACGCATCTCCTATAAAAATAACGAATCTCGATCACCCTTTTCATTTCACCCGGACCTGCTATTTATAGAAACCTGCTAAAAATAGTAACTGCCGTAACGGGTAGTTGCTAAAAGTGGCAAGACATAAAAGATAGAAACCTGTCAGAATTAGGTGTTGCACTCCAACATAAATCCTAAAAGAGATAGAATTTGCAAGAGGAATCCTATTCATAGTGTAATTCGAAAATAAGAGTTACGTATTAATTAAAATCCTAACGAACCTAGAGTTCGTAACGGGCCCAGACGCATTCCGTCATAAAGTTAATACGCACTAAAAGACTCGGATAAGTCTCAAAGACTCCGTATTCCACGAGTCCAAATCTGACAAGGAAATACGGCCCAGACCCTATTTTCAACGCCTGGCTCTGGGCGCTGAAATTACCTGGATACGTGTTCTCTCCTAATTCTTCTTGGATTAGTACTCTAAAATTCTATCTTTCCACGAACTCTTTTCTATAAATACAGCCCCAAATTCGACGTGAAACCAACACACACAATTCATATTCTGAGTATTGACTCCAACCCCTAAGCCTAAGCCTCACGCTGCAAAATTGATCCCGCGTTCTGTCGCAATCGATCCAAAAATCGAACAGAACGTATCCTGTCCCTTGTAGCTGAAGAATTAAGCCCGGAAACTTGAGATTCGTTAAATAAAAGGAGAAATAGCAAAGCCAAAGTGGTTAGTTTTCTGAGAACCATGACGCACCTCTCAAGGGTGCGTCGTAATGTGTCCCTTCGCATGATTTAATCGCTTTCCTCGCCCTTTCATAAAACTGTTAAACTATTAAATTTGATTGTTCTATCACGCCTAATAAAGATAATATCTTGCACAATTGAACTATCATGCTAGGTCCATTAAATCAATCTAAACCAGATAATCACGATCGATCTAGTATTATGTGTTGCATATTGCTAAAATCAATTCAGATTAGTTTAATAGTTAACGCATGTCCCTTCAATTATTTATGCTGAGGTAGTAAGGATATCCTGCCTCTGGAGTTATCGAAGAGCGAGTACTCCTCTCAGTAGTTACAGTCCCCCGAACTCTCAATCTCTACCTTGCGGGTGTACGTTGAGCGATCCCCACACCAGGGATCACAAGGGAACCTATGGCCGTCGTGGTCAAACATAATTGCACTCCCTTTATGTCACGATAACCGGGTTTTGTCAGTTTTTCTCATTGTCGTTAAAAACTGAATGGCGACTCCTATATTACTAGTCAATTGGGTGTAAACTCACAGGAAATCCAATTACACTTGATTTGACAAAAAGAAACGTCATGCCCACGAGGGACGAGGTCACGCATTAGCCTCGTGCTTTTTCGACCCCCTCACAGTGGCGACTGCACTGGGGATAGTGAAGGAAATACTCGTGCTCATAGGTAATCAAAATAGCCGAAGGGTGAAACGATCCTACCCCGCGTTTATTTCCCCATCAAGTTGGGACGACCTGAAAATCAGCATATTAATGTGAACGGACAGAACCGCATAACGAATCTTGGCTCCCTTGGATGTTTCATCTCGGGAGTTGGGACTAAGGATACCCATCGCCAACCGGGGGGTGCATGCGCTTCGAATGTTGTCCACTCCGCACTTTTCGCTAGTAGTACACCCGTCCCAAACCCAATCGCTCGCCCATTAGGTCCCTCTCATTGGTGCATGCCCCCTTGGCTTACATCGTGATTGGCCTCTTGGGCGAAATTCGTCTGTTGAAGGCACTACCTCGACCGGGGCATGTGTTGGATCTGCGATAGAAGCGGTACCAAGCCGGCGCAAATACTACCCATAGAAGCCTATCATAAACTACATGACATATTATTATTTTGCCTCATGATGTAATGTTAGTTATGTGTAGCGAATTATGTGATTGTGTGTGACGAATAATGCTAGAAAACCAACGACCTTAAAAATTGCCCAAACATTTATAAATCAATTGGCCAAAGAGTTATACCAAAATACGTGTTCCGCAAACCCGAACGATCGCCAAAAAAATAAGCGACGCTCGGGATGGCCTGTAACGAATCCCATAAATGCTGCAACGCGTAAAGGACGTTATTAGGCAAGCACGCAAAATCAAAGTCGCATAAACGAAAAGATATACGCAGATGAAAGACGAGAACCAGCCAAGGACGCATTTTCAACGCCCTTGGCTGGGCGCCAATATTTCTCACGCCCCTCGCTGGGCGCTGAAGTTGCTGCCTGGCCTTTTGGTCAGGCATAGCAGCCTCGGTGCTCGCGCATAAAGAAAATACGTAGCAAAAAAAAAACTTTTCGTAAAAAAAAATTGCTGCGAGGGCGTATGAAAAGGCACTCGATTCTAAAAGCGACTAAAAAAAAGATAGTAATAAATAACTCTTCGTGTCGTTGTTAGACCTCCTACGACAACAATGTTCGGCACCAAAACCGAGCATGCTAATAACCATGAATGTCACACGGGCAAGTGTTTCGAAAATCCAAAGAATGACCAAGAAAAAAACCAAAAAGTGTACGAACAGAAAAGAATGTAAAACCAATAGAGAGAGTTAAAAGTCTAGACTAAGTAATGCTTAAAACTTTGGGGCCTAAACTTTAGCTTATCTTATGCATAGGGCCGGTCCTGCCACTTGATGCCGATCTGAAAATCAAAGGTTAGTGCGTCTCGAAGCTACATCACCAACGCAAGGTTTAGTAACTCCAAGCTTCGTCCGTCATTCCCCCTTTCAAGGATCTCCGCTCCCCCAACCTCGATTCGCACCCTCAAACATGTCCATCGAAGAATTGCGAGACCGGATGATCCAAATGACCCAACTCATGAGCCAACTGAAAATGGAAAACGAAGCCTTAGCAGCTGCGCAAGCCAAAAACGACCTCGATAACGAGAAGAGGATTGAAAAAATGGTTCTACAGCAAACCATGGGGAGCAAGTACTTCTCCCTCGATCCTGAACCTTTTCCTGGCAAACTACCAGAATAGTTTAGTTCATCTCACTTACCGAAATTCAAAGCCACGGACAATCCCCGTGATCATCTCTTGAGCTTCGTGAATGCCATGAACTTGAAAGGCGTGGACAAGTCCATGTATTTACCTGCCTTTCCTTTGTCCTTGGAACCTGTGCCGCTCAAATGGTACTACCACCAGGACCCTAAGCTCTTCCCCACTTGGGAGGACATTGTCAATCTTGAGTTTTAGGTGCTTCCCAATTTTGAAGCTTTTATAACCAATTTCTCACCAAGCCACCTTAATTATCGCCGAAGGCGAGCCACAAATTGGTGGAATACTGTATCCAAAAATCCACATTGTATTTTAAATAAGGTACTTGTGGGTTGTTACGGTTATACATGTATTTGAAAAGTTTATGATAATATTGATTTGATCAGGGTCGGCTCCGACAATCCGAAGGCCCTGTGCTAAACACTAGAATGAGGCCCTTATAAAAATATTAAATGATAAATTGATAATTACTAAATGTAATTCATTTAGATATGTTATGAATTTTCTGTGCATAATATAGTTTTTTCTTTCACACCTGGAAACAAACAAAAAAAAAACCTTTGCAATTATATAAAAATTGAAGCATATAAATTAAAATAAGATAGATACTTAGATACAACCTTGAGTTTTTTTTATAGATAAATTGGGTTATTAAACAATCGTTGATGTTAAGAGCTTCCCATAGCAATTTCCCCCTTTAGAATGGATCAAAGTGAAACTGTATAATGTGGAATATTGTGGATGTTGAGAGAGTGTTATGATAATCAAACAGAATTAAAAGGTTTGGTATGTGATAGACATGAAAATTGAGAGCTTCACTTTCTCGACAAAAACAGAGGAAATAAATTCAGTCAAGAAAATAATTGATTGGAGGATTTGTATGAGAGTAATAATTATCATAATTAACACTTCTATTGGAAATATAATCTTTGAAAATATAAGAGAGAATTTGAGGAGATTGGTTCATTGAATGAGTCTGCTTTCACACAACTAACTGAATTGAAGAAGAAATTAAGCTTGATTTTTTTGGGGCTGCGAATTGTTTTGGGCTCCAAAAATATTGGGGCCCTATGCCACAACTTCGATTAGTCCGCCCAATAGCCGGGCCTGGATTTGATATGATTTTCGTGAATATTGTGTGATTGATATTTCATAATTTGTGATTTTTTTTTATATTGAGCTTTGCCTGATTGAGCATGAAATGCTGAAGTTCCCACCTTCTCTATTAGCATGAGCAACAATATTCAGTGCTATGTGCACTATGAGTGGGTCCAATCATTGGAATAAGACATGTGACTAGCACACCAGTTATTCTCAAGATCAGTTGATATAAGCATTCTTGTACCTATCATTTCCTAAATTAAGTTAAGTTTGAGTGCGCCAACAATTCATTATTTATGGTTTGTGTCGGGGACTGTTCAAACACTTATGGAAAGCTCACTGGTGTTCATCAGAATTACAACACTTATGGACTTATTGATTGCATGCCTAAGAAAAATTGATTGCTTAGTTGATAGCTTAGTGTAGGATGCAAATCAGAGCTGATTGTTGCTTAGTTGGCATGTTTTGCTGCAATTAGGCCGGTATTAGTCATAATGTTGTGCTGGTTTTAAAGCTGTCGAATATGTAGGGGAAAGTGGGAAACCTAAATAGAAAAAGAACATTGTTGAGGATGCTGAAAACATATTAAACGGAGTCGCTCGGTGCCTCTTGTTGTGTTACAGCCTTGATCACCAAGGGTGACATTATCCTTATATTTATAGATTCGAGCATATATCTCTAAAATAATGCATCTCAAGAGAGAAATAAAAGGCGAAAGAAAATAAAATTCGAAAGATCCTTATTTAAAACACGATATGAGATAGTTATTCAAAAACAATTATGAGATTGGACGTAAATTAATCTATTTAAAACACGTTATGAGATTGGATGTATATCAAGCTATTTAAAACACGCTGTGAGATAATTTGACGTACATCAAGCTATTGAGAAATTTGGAACCCAAGCCTTGAGATTACTCTATGCAGCTCTGATGAATTATTGCCTCCAATATTATAGATTTGCCCCTTGGAACCATTATTGATGACGTGTTTGATGAACGTACGGTGTCATTACGTTAGACCTCATATTTGAAGTTTGATTGTTGGTCTTCAAATATGACATGTTCGATGAAAAATCTTATTATTTTGGCAACCTCACTTTTGAAGTTTGACCAGTTGGTCTTCAAAGCTTTGTCTCTCTCTTGAAGCCATATCTTAACATCGTACCCTAACTGAGTACCATCAACATATGCCTTGCATACTGTCATGGTATCATGAGCATGCACACGGAAATGTCCAACTATCAGATCCTCGAAATTTTGCAGCAAAAGTCATTTGTGTAAATCCTCCTAAGTGCAAAGAGGTTAATGACCAAGTGAAAACACTGTATAGTTTGAAGACTTCTTATGTCTTCTGGTTTAAAAAATGATAAGCTAATAATTTAGAGATCTAACTGCTTAATTGTTAAGCATGAAAACCCGCTCAACTATTTTCATAATCTAATTAGGCTTGGAATTTACATTGCATTTTTGAAATTATTTTTCTATTTCTTGGGGGATTGTGCGCGCTAGCGCACGTGCCAACAACTAGTATTATATAAAAACAAGGAAGGGATTGAGTGAGATAATCGAGATGAACATAGATAATACTCCGTAATAGTAGTACTCCGTGTCAGATTCTAATCTAACATTAATAGGGAATTATCTGTTCATTAGCATGTTATAAATATGATATAAATCGCATAATAGAAATGGCAGGTTATGAAACTAAAGTCTTAAGTACCCCTTTGGCCAGTTGGCCTAGCTGATTAGAGATGCAAATTGATCGAGTTCAAATCGGGTGGAACACCACATCTTATCCATCCGCTCCACCTAGTCCAATTGTCATCCAGTTTACCCATCAACCGCATTATGTCTATCCATCACCTATTTGGCTATATTTTTCGAAGTATAACTTAAAGTTGTGTCATGGGGATCCAAGCATTGTAGTAATTAAAGGTCGCAGCAATCAAATCCCGTTTATTTCCATTGTCTAATAAATTGTCTTAAAAATAAGGTAGTGGTAGAGGGAGTGAAACATGTATAGAACTATAGAAGTGATAGAGGGAGAGAAACATATATAGATAAAGATAGTAATTAGATTCAATTTCATGATCCAACAATACAAATCCAAGGGGCTTTATTTACTTAAAGCATACAAATAATACGATATAAATTGCATAATAGGAAAAGTCTTAGGTGCCCCTTAGGCTATTTTTGAAACGGGCAACACGATTCAATTAACGTCGATGCGATCGAAGTTGGCAGCAACGAGAGCCCGTTTATCACCAATGTGCCTAATTTCAGCAGAGGCTGAAGCACCTGTCTCTTTGTCTGTGAATTCACTGTAGGTGTCCGATTCATTCAATTTTGTTTGGATTTCACTCCACTCCATTCTCGCCCTTTGCACTTTTGTTGCTGTCTACGGCGTTTTGTGCTTTCTGTATCGCCTTTCCGATTGCTGCTTTTTGCTTGTCATTGAATTTTCCATTCATCTGAGCTTGTTGAACTGAAGCCATTGTCTCGATTACTGCTAGAAAATCAACAAAAATAAGAGTCAGGGGACCACTTCAAAAACCTAGAAAGTCAACATCTTTATCCATTGATTATTTTAACTAAAAATGTTACAAATAATAGTTACTCCGTATCAAATACGGAATTTAAGAAAAATAATTTTCTCAAAGGTGGAAAATAATGTTTCAAGAGCAGAAACATTTCTTTATTTTGTTGACCAAAGATTCCTTCCCTACTGTTTACATATCTTTTTCTCTCCTCCCGGCCACCAATATATATAACGATAGTTGTCGGTCGGGCCAAGGCCTGATCTGAACCGACACAAAAATTCTTCGCCTTGCACGGGAATGCTTTGAATTCATGGGCCGTAGGCTGTATCTTTTTGGAAAAAATACGACAACGCACGATATGACACAACCCGAATGACAAAACACGCTATATTTAGTAAAATTAGGATTAGGCGTGACGACCTTATCCTGTTCGGCATGAGGACCCGTGGGCCTGGCCGCAAGTTCGAAATTTTTTTGGCCCATGATTGGGCCTGATACAAGTGGACTCGGCATTGACTTGACCCATTCAGGCCACGGCCCATGGGCTCGGCCCGAAGACTAACCCCACCCACGTTCATCTTTACCCGTATATGCACTTGCATTTTTTAGCCTTGATTTATAATTTTTTAAGAAAAAATACCAAACAAATGAAAACTATTTTAATTACAATTGTGTTTTCCCTTGAAAATTATTTAACATGAAAATTATTAAACCAAACGGAGCTTACAATTTAGAGGATCGAAATAAAGTATACCTTAAGTAGATGTAGTTAAAAGAAGTTTATGGTTTGGAATGCACGAATAATTATGGTTTCACCAGGTTTGTATTTATAGGGGGAGTTGAGGCTCAAGAGTTGTGTACTCTTCTGCATTCATGCATTTCGTAGAATAAACGAATAAGAATTCATGCATAATAAAAGCATAGTCTTCTTTTACAAGCTACATAGAATAAAAGCCAAAATAAGTCGAGGAACATAAATACTATAGTCTATAGAAAGTTACAAATAATACTTCATTTGTTCCTTATCTTTTTTGTGGATCAATGTTTCATAAAGTTTTACTCTATTTTAATTTATTCTACTTTTTATAAACATGTACTCCCTCCGTCTCTTTTTGTTTTTTACGTTTTCCTTTTTGGGTATTTCAAAATGTTCTTTACATTTCCTTTTATATTATCACATAAATAACTTAGTATTCTATCAAAATTTGTGTCCAATCATTATTTTAACCAATCAAATTCATTGGATTATTTAATCTCTCACAATTTTCCATTGGGACATTAAAATTTTCTCATTTCCCAATATCAGAATTTTGATAAAAGTGAAAACATTATAAATAAACGTAATTTATCTCGTTTAAATAAAAAAAATTGAGGGATTTCAATGCAAATAAATTATTTGTTAAAACGCGTGAAAAATAACAAACGTAAAAAACAAAAAGAGCCGGAGGGAGTACCATTTACTATCTAATTTCATTTTCTAACGATATATACACATTTTTACTCACTTTACCTAATTTACACAAAAATTTCAATAAACCTGATGTCGAATAGCCGGATCTCTTGTACACCTTGCTTGAGAGGCAAAGATGCCGTATATCTACCACTTCCGGACAGATTTTCTGCGGGAAAAAAAATGACAATTTTTTAAAACAATTTAGGTGAATCAAATTTCGAACACCAACTAGGATAAAGAAAATGTTAACCAACATATATCTAGGAGGAGGGGGGAGAAATGGAGAAAAAGAAAGTGTTTTGAAACTACTTTCTCCGTCCCTTAATACTCGTGACCTTTTGCACTATTCACATATCTTACTTTAATCCTATTTTATTTCTAGTATATGAAAACAAATGTTAGTATATAATATATTGTTGGTTCATCTTAATATATATTTTCAAAGTATTAATATTTTTATAAGTTTTTATAATATGTAGTTAAAGAAAATGGTGGTCAAAATTATACATTGGCAAGCGTATCCGGTCAAAACAGGTCGAGTATTAACTATTAAGGGACGGAGGGAAAAAATTGGTGTTTGTAGGTGTATGTGGAAGCCGGTGAGGCTAGCAAACTCATAAAAAATTACAAGGAGTTCTTCCTGAGAGAATTTAATTTTTAGGGTAACTTAATTTGTAACTTTATTAGGATAATCTTCCCAGTTATTACCCGTACAATCTTATAAGTAAAGAACTCAGTTCGTTCCACGGAGTTTATTTAAGAAAGATCTACAGAAATATGTCTTTTTAATATGAAGAAAACGTTATAAAGAGTATCTCGAAATGACTCGGTCTCACTTAATTTGTTGATGATAATCTCAAAGAAAGTGAGGTACAACTTTTTGGATGATTGTTTTCAAATTCGTGAGAACAAAAATGATCATAACTTTTTGAAATTTGATAGTCGGTATATACATTCGGAGAGTTGTATGTAAAGATTTAAATCAAAAAATATTTAGCCTAAAGGATCAACATTGATTTTGCTACAATCATAAATTCATAGTTGGATAAAATTATAAAGTACTCAAAATCTTTACATCGTTTACTCGTTTTTGGTTGTCTTTACTAAAATTAAAAAGTACTCTCTACGTTCCTTAATACTCGCCCCGGTTTGACCGGTGCGGAGTTTAAAACGCTTAAATTAACTTATTAATTAAATGAGTGTTAGTTGATAGTGAGATATTTTTTTTTCCATATAGTTTAGTGGGAATTTATTAATGATATTGTTTTTTCACGGTAAAAAAAAAAAAAAAAAAAAAAAAAAAAAACCGTCTACTATTTAATAACATATCCGACCATTGTGAAGTCGGTACGTTATGATACTACCGACCCCTTTAAAACAGGTTACCAGTTGTAGTATTCAAAATCTAAGATCAAATATCTTTACATCGTTTACTCGTTTTTGGTTGTCTTTACTAAAATTAAGAAGTACTCTCTACGTTCCTTAATACTCGCCCCGATTTGACCGCTGCGGAGTTTAAAACGCTTAAATTAACTTATTAATTAAATGAGTGTTAGTGGATAGTGGGTAATTTTTTTTCCATATAGTTTAGTGGGAATTTATTATTGATATTGTTTTTTCACGGTAAAAAAAAAAAAAAAAAACAAAAAAAAAACCGTCTACTATATAATAACATATCCGACCATTGTGAAGTCGGTACGTTATGATACTACCGACCCCTTTAAAACAGGTTACCAGTTGTAAATTCCCTACTAGTTCAATTATTTGAAAAAATATTACCCACAACTATATTTCATTTGCCGACCGTTATAGCGGTCGTTTAATTTATTTATTTTTTTTAAAAAATCTCCCTTTTCCTTACTTTTGAAAACCGACCACAATACTGAAACAAGGAAAAACGCCAGGGAGAGAAGACAGCGGCAGCGAATTGAAGGCAGACAACAAATTCGCCAACGCCGCCTAGCTCCACCACTTGTTGACGCCGTATCCACAACTTTCCGACATCGTCTCCACCTGCGACCGGGTCGTGCGTCGCCGCCTCACCTAAAGGTAATCGTTGTTTTTCAATTCATATTGTAGTTTTACCCCCAATTTCTTACGCCTTTTCGCGCAGATTCTTCTTTAGTGAACGCTATTCTGCCGACCAAAATTGTAGCTTGTCGCTATACCTTAGGTCAAAGATCCCTCCATTGGTGTTGAAGATATCGGCTGTAAATGTAATGTGAAGCGCTAAAAGCCTCCCCATATTACTCAAAACCGACCCACTATTTATCCTTATTTTCCATTAGTACCCTTACTTAATCTTACTTTCCAATGCTCTCCCACCACTGCCGGCCACCACCTCCGGCTACCATCGCCGGCCACTACCTCCGGCCACCACCATCACGTCGTCAGCGACAAAATGGTCCAGTCTTCACAAGTGTTTTTTTTTTGTCCGAATTTTTTTTTAGAAACTCATGCATTTTTAGCTTGTTCCATGGTACAAGCTTATGAATTTTAAGCTTGTACCATGGTACAAACTTATGAGTTTTTAGCTTCGACCATGGTATTGACCTATGCAATTTAAGCTTGTACCATGGAAGGAGCTTAAAATTCATAAGCCCGTACCATGGAATGAGCTAAAAATTCATAAGTCTCTATTTTTTTTTCCGATTACATTAAATCACATGAAACAACAAATAAAAACCTTAAAAAATATAGACTTATGAATATTTAGCTTGTACCATGGTACAAGCTTATAAATTTTTAGCTCCTTCCATGGTACAAACTTAAACTGCATAAGTCAATACCATGGTCGAAGCTAAAAACTCATAAGTATGTACCATGGTACAAGCTTAAAATTCATAAGCCTATACCATGGTACAAGCTAAAAATGCATAAGTTTCTAAAAAAATTCCGGACAAAAAAAAGCCTCTTGTGAAGACTCGGCCATTTTGTCGCTGACGACGTGATGGTGGAGGTGGTGGCCAGCGGTGGTGGCCGGTTAGATTTGCGGTGGGAAGATAAGAGGATACATGAGGGGGGTAAATAAAGGAGGGTATATGGGAAATGAATGGGGCGATTTTGAGTAATATGGAGCGGTAAATAGTAAGCCCCAAAGGTAATTGATTCATCCCTTTTTGTCTTTATTTTTTATTGGGTTTTTTGTCGTGGTTGTAAGAATTCATATCCAATGTTCTTGCTACGAAACACAAACTACAATTTTTTACGAAACACAAACTAATTTTTTAGCTCGGGTAATTACATGGATACCAATAATGATGTTTTTTGCAAAATAAAAATAAAAATAAAAGCCTCATAAAATCCTACTTTTATCAAAATAATTTTCTTTATTTTATTATTAAATTATATTTAGTAAAATGAAATAAAGTAAAATTTTGATGAGTTACAAGAACATTACAAATTAGTCCGTATCAATAACCAAGGATAGATAGAATAGATGATTTAGAGGACAATTACCCTAAATTTTTGCCAGTATGCCAATAAAAATCTCATTACTATAAATTTTGATTGAACAATTAATATTACATAATCTGTTTAATGTTAGGAAGATAGAATCTATCAGATTATTCTTGCGTGGTCCACAATAATATTATTGTGGAACCAAAATAAACAGTTTAATTTACCATTTTTACATACATAGTGACCTTTATTGTCCACATAATAACCGTGTGTAATAATTTAAACACCAATTTTCTTAGATATATATAGTAATTATTTTTTGAATCAATGTAACCCTATGTTTTTAAAAAGAGATCAATTCTGACTTAAAAACACATTATTCAAGCACAACATGTACTAAGGATACCAATTTGATAATTTTTTCAAAATCATTCTAATAAACACGTCAAAATAAATTATAATCAAATTGTTAACTTATTTTTTTAACATGATCTACGATAAATTTAGTAAAGACCAAATCTATTTAAGAATTAATGAAATTGCTAAAAAGCACTAATTATGTCCTATCAAAATGTTCTTATTTCCCCTCCCATCAAGGATAAGGGACAAAGATTACTCCACATAATTTATTTTATAGTAAAAGATTCAATGTTATAATGTTCTTGCTTCCACTTTTTTTTTTCTTCTTTTTTTTTAGGGGATGTTCTTGTTTCCACTTGCACACTACGTACAGAGCATTGTTAGGGGGGAAAAATACCCTCTTGGTGACGTGGGCGTATGTGGCAAGAATTGTATGCGTGGATGTCAACAAGGCATGAGGTGGTACTATTCGAACGGTCTTCCCAACTGCTGGGCTCAAAACGGACGTTACAACCGTTGATGGAGCCGGATTTCATTACGGATTTATTGTCTAAACGTTACACTCATGTTGTAAATGCCTATAAAATGGCTTAGTCATGTCTGTTTTACATACGCATTTTGCCCAAGCAATAAACTTACAATTACCTTATGCTTTTACAACTTGTTCTCACCATATTCAATTATCTAGCTCGATCGATTGTTAGCACCATCATCAAGACAAGTTCGTCCCTAAGTCGAATTTGTCCAAAACAATTTTGCGCCCACCGTGGGGCTGACAATCAAAAGCAGCTCGATAATACAATCCCAATTACCATGGCCAGAAACGCTAGTTCATCCGACGACATCACCCGTCGCTTCGAAGCCATGGAGCAGCGCATCAGCATCCTCCAAAGGGAAAACGAAGCGCTGCAATCCCAAGTCAGGTCTACCGCCTCCATCGCCACCGGATCCAGGTTCCAATACCGACGTGACACCTCCGGGCCGAACCGCCGCTTGGATCTCGATGCTGCCCCGGATCACCCCCTCCACGTACCCTTTGGCGAACCTGGAGGTCCTGTTCTCCAGCAGATCCGCGAGTTCGATCCACTACCGAATCATTCTCGCTCTAACCCGAGTTAGCTTCCCCCACCTCCAACTCAACCATTTTCCGCAAAAGAACATCGACGACAACCGTCACCACGACGGCTGCTCGGGTCGTCCCATCTCAGGCCGGCATGACGACATCCGCCATGATGTCGATCCCTACCTCCGCTCTAGCATCCCGACCGTTACCTCACCCAATGGTGACCATGTCGATGCCTCTACCCGTTTCACTCCCAACATCAGGATTGATACCGGTAACTCAGATGCAGTGGGACCAGATCCTCTCCCAGCAAGTCGTCCAACCCGTTGTCAACGTAGTCGCTTCGGCACCAGGAGCGCTCCCCCAGTTGATGACAGCTCCCCCAGCCAGCCAGGCGCCACAAGCAGTGTTGCCAAGCGCACTAATGCGACCTGACTCCTCTCGAAACTATTCTCCATACACTCCTCTTAACAGGTCAGTCGCTCCGGTTAGTCACGGCTTTGTAACGCCTTTCCCTTATGTTGCAGGTACTCACGCCACTCAAGGAACACCCCAATATATGCAGCAAGTGGTACCGCAGTTTACTCCCCACCAGCCTCATGGCATGTATCCCCAAAATACCTATTATCAGCATCTCCACGCTAGTATTCCCGAAACCTTCAGCCCACTTGTCCCAGTGCTCAACAGCATCTGCGAAAACACCAATTACCAACTCCAACAAATTATGACCATGATAAACAAAATTCCAGGAGTACCAACACCAATCAAAGAAGCCAGCCTAGACAGTTATGCCGACTCGCCGTACGCCGATCCCATTGATGCAATAGACATCCCTAAACGGTTTAGCCCACCCAATATGCCTATGTACGACGGGACGTCCGATCCAAGAGAGCATATCCTTACCTATAAACAACGGATGATGACCATTCCAGTTCCCAAACAAATGAGAGAAGCCAGCCTCTGCAAAGGGTTCGGTTCGACGCTAGTTGGGCCTGTTAGGTTATAATACATATGACAATTCATAAATCATGCGGAAAAAACCATTTAGCCAGGAATACATATTATTTACACATAATCATATAGCATAGTTTAGATGCATACTCTTTGTTGCGTGCCTTCCCTAGCTGCGCCCGAACCGAACAAGAACAAGTCTTTAGGACTCCAAGTGTCGTCCCTCCGTAGATAGTCCACAGCACGTCCGGATCCGCCTTAAGATTGACCAACTAGAATCGCCCTTAAGGTACTAAAAATTTCGGCACTTTTGAGCAAGGAATGTGTCTGAATTTTTCTCTCAAAAACTCACTTTGAATACTTGAAAAACTTGTTATAAATTGTGAACCCAGGCCACATATTTATAGGGGTATGGAAAGAGAATTGGAATCCTATTAGGATACGAATTAATTAAATTAGAATCATAATAAAACTCTTATTTAATTAATTTATCAAATAGAATTAGGAATTTAATCATTAAACGAATCCTGTACGTTTTAGGTTTCGTATGTGAACACAAACACCCACGCACGCACAGCAGCCCACGAGGGGCGCCATGCGCGCGCGCGCACAGCCCGAGCATCGCAGCCCACGACTGCCGCAGCTTTGGGCGCGCGCTGGGCCTGCCTTGCGGTGGGCCTGGCGCAGCCTTGGGCTGGCGTGTTGTGGCGCGCGTTTCCCTTGCTGGACGTGGGCCTGGCTTCGTGCTGGGCCTTCGTCTAGCAAGCTCGTCCGATGCTAATTCGTACGACGCGCTTCCGATTAATTTTCCGATTCCGGAATTCATTTCCGATACGAACAATATTTAACATTTCCGATTCCGGAATTAATTTCCGTTTCGAACAAATATTTAATATTTCCGTTTCCGGAATTATTTTCCGATTCCGATAATATTTCCGATTCAGACAATATTTCCGTTTCCGGCAATATTTCCGATTCCGGCAATATTTCCATTTCCGATAATATTTTCCGATACGTACCATGTTTCCGTTTCCGGCAACATCTACGACTTGGATAATATTTATATTTCCGATACGATCCATATTTCCGTTTCCGGCAATATCATCGTTGTCGGAGTATTCATTTCTTGCCTGTGACGATCTCAGCTCCCACTGAAACCAAGATCCGTCGATTCCGAATATCCATAGATGGAGTATTTAATGCCATTAAATACTTGATCCGTTTACGTACTATTTGTGTGACCCTACGGGTTCAGTCAAGAGTAAGCTGTGGATTAATATCATTAATTCCACTTGAACTGAAGCGGCCTCTAGCTAGGCATTCAGCTCACTTGATCTCACTGAATTATTAACTTGTTAATTAATACTGAACCGCATTTATTAGACTTAACATTGAATGCATACTTGGACCAAGGGCATTATTTCCTTCAGTCTCCCACTTGTCCTTAGGGACAAGTGTGCATTTCCTAATTCCTTTGTCGCTCGATGCTTGCTCTTGAACATAAGGTAAGAGTTGTCATCCTTATTATGTCCAGAGGTGTTTCTCGGTTTCAGAGTTCAACTGATCAAATAAACAGATAATCATAGCCTATGATTCATCCGAGCACGGCCATGCATTTCACAGTTTCTAGCTCTCCGAGTGGCCTTGTACAACTTTTAAGCATCTCATCCCGATTTATGGGAGGACAATCCCAATCTTTCGATCTTGAGATTAGACTTCGTTTGATAGGTGATTACCTGAGCGTTGCCTTTATAGCCTCCTTTTACGGTGCGACGGTTGGTCAACGTCAAAGCAACCAGTTCTCAAACAAGTAATCTCAAATCACTCAGGTATTGAGGATTTAGTGTCTAATAATTTTAATGAAATTTACTTATGACGGATTTTCATCTCTTACAGTAAAGTTTCATAGGTCTTGTCCGATACTAGTCTTCCCAAAGTAAGTATCTATGAAAATGACTATGACATTGCCATGTCCACATAGTTCAAGAAACAGAACTACTAGTCATCTTGCATTCTAATCGTCTAACGTTTTCTATGCGTCCAATTTTATAGAAAACTCCGACTAGGGACCATTTTCAACCTTTGACATTCAAGTTCACTTGATAGACATTTCTTAGTCACAGGACTGGTCCTGACAGTCTATCTTGAATATATCGTCATAAATCATGCGGAAAAAACCATTTAGCCAGGAATACATATTATTTACACATAATCATATAGCATAGTTTAGATGCATACTCTTTGTTGCGTGCCTTCCCTAGCTGCGCCCGAACCGAACAAGAACAAGTCTTTAGAACTCCAAGTGTCATCCCTCCGTAGATAGTCCACAGCACGTCCGGATCCGCCTTAAGATTGACCAACTAAAATCGCCCTTAAGGTACTAAAAATTTCGGCACTTTTGAGCAAGGAATGTGTCTGAATTTTTCTCTCAAAAACTCACTTTGAATACTTGAAAAACTTTTTATAAATTGTGAACCCAGGTCACATATTTATAGGGGTATGGAAAGAGAATTGGAATCCTATTAGGATACGAATTAATAAAATTAGAATCATAATAAAACTCTTATTTAATTAATTTATCAAATAGAATTAGGAATTTAATCATTAAACGAATCCTGTACGTTTTAGGTTTCGTATGTGACCACAAACACCCACGCACGCACAGCAGCCCACGAGGGGCGCCATGCGCGCGCGCGCACAGCCCGAGCATCGCAGCCCACGACTGCCGCAACTTTGGGCGCGCGCTGGGCCTGCCTTGCGGTGGGCCTGGCGCAGCCTTGGGCTGGCGTGTTGTGGCGCGCGTTTCCCTTGCTGGACGTGGGCCTGGCTTCGTGCTGGGCCTTCGTCTAGCAAGCTCGTCCGATGCTAATTCGTACGACGCGCTTCCGATTAATTTTCCGATTCCGGAATTCATTTCCGATACGAACAATATTTAACATTTCCGATTCCGGAATCAATTTCCGTTTCGAACAAATATTTAATATTTCCGTTTCCGGAATTATTTTCCGATTCCGATAATATTTCCGATTCAGACAATATTTCCGTTTCCGGCAATATTTTCGATTCCGGCAATATTTCCATTTCCGATAATATTTTCCGATACGTACCATGTTTCCGTTTCCGGCAACATCTACGACTTGGATAATATTTATATTTCCGATACGATCCATATTTCCGTTTCCGGCAATATCATCGTTTCCGGAGTATTCATTTCTTGCCTGTGACGATCTCAGCTCCCACTGAAACCAAGATCTGTCGATTCCGAATATCCATAGATGGAGTATTTAATGCCATTAAATACTTGATCCGTTTACGTACTATTTGTGTGACCCTACGGGTTCAGTCAAGAGTAAGCTGTGGATTAATATCATTAATTCCACTTGAACTGAAGCGGCCTCTAGCTAGGCATTCAGCTCACTTGATCTCACTGAATTATTAACTTGTTAATTAATACTGAACCGCATTTATTAGACTTAACATTGAATGCATACTTGGACCAAGGGCATTATTTCCTTCAGGGCCCGCTTTGAAATGGTTAACCAGCCTACCAAATGGATGCATGACCTCTTTTGCTCATCTCGACAATATGTTCAATCAACAATTCGCCAGCAGCAGGTGCCTAGAGAAGCAAACAAGCGACTTGTACCGAATAATTCAACGCCCCGACGAACCTCTGAAGGACTACATAGCCCGTTTCATTACGGAGAAGGTGACCGTCCCTGAATGTGATGTCCCAACAGCTATCGAAGAGTTCAGACAAGGGTTATATGGCGAAACCGACCTCTGGAGGGATCTAATCAAATACCCTTGCAAGACGTTCGAAGATGCTCAAGCTAAAGCAATGGCCCAAGTGAGGCTGGAAGAAACTCTTTATTCTCGGAAAGGGGGCAACGACTACTCAAAGACGGAGAGACGATTGCCCTACCCCAAGAGAAGCAATGATCGTCCTGCTCCTTATTCCGGACCTCAGCACGTAGCGGTGGTGGAAGATGATGACGACTCCGACTGGAAGAACAGCCCGGATCTACCTCCAAAAATTAACGAATACTCTTTCTGTGTTGACACGGTAGGTCTAATGAACCACCTTTCAAAGATGGGGAAAGCAGTGCAATGGCCGCCGAAGTCTAGCAAACCTGAGTCGAAGAAGGATCCCTCGAAATGGTGCGACTTCCATGCTGACATCGGCCATACAACCAACGATTGCGTCGCATTAAGGAGAGAGGTGGCTTATCTGTTAAAGAACGGACAGCTAAAGGACGTCATGTCAGACAAAGCTCGTGGAGTCATCAACAAAAACAATTCTAACTCTCCATCTAGACCTCCTCCACCCCCTCCTCATACTAAAACTGTGAATTTTATTGCTGGAGGTTCTGACATTTGTGGTTTAACTTATTCCGCAGCGAAGAGACACGCTCGAGAGAACGAGATAGATAGACCGACCCGAGCCGTAGCCGCCAAGCATCTAACCCCTATATCCTTTGACGAATGTGATGCAGGGGACATCTCGGATAAACATCACGATGGCCTAGTGATCTCCATTCCAGTTGGGAATTGCATGATCAAGCGCGTCCTCGTCGACAACGGCAGCTCAACTAATGTGATGATGCTTGATGCCCTCAAAGAGATGGGGCTTAACCCAGATACGGACGTCATTAAAAAATCCACCGTGTTGATAGGATTCAGCGGCGAAGCGAAGACTACCTTCGGAGAAGTCACCTTACCTGTTTACGCTCAAGGGATCAACCAACAGGTAAAATTTTGTGTTATTGATTGCCCTTCATCTTACAACATTATCTTGGGCAGGCCATGGATCCACGAAATGAAGGCCATCCCTTCGACGTATCACCAAACCATTAAGTTCCCAACTCGATGGGGAGTTCAGGAAATCAAGGGAGATCAACAAGAGTCCAAAGAGTGCTACAAAGCGGCCCTGAAGCCTTCGGCCACTAACAAATCCTCCTTATAGCAATTACAGTCCAGTTCTAAACCGGTAGGCTACAACGAGCCCAAGTCCGAACAGATCGATGAGATCATCCTGGATCCCGCAAAGCCAGACCAGGTTGTTCTTATTGGATGCGATGTTCCTGACAACATCAGGTCGGAACTTGTCGCTTTTCTCAAAGCCAACGCAGATTGTTTCGCATGGTCCCATGAAGATATGCCCGGCATCAGCCCAGACGTCATCACTCACAAGCTCAGTGTCGACCCCAGTGATAAGCCCGTCAAGCAGAAGCGACGAAAGTTCGCTCCTGAGCGCAACCAAATCATCAATGACGAAGTTCAGCAACTACTAGATACAGGGAAGATCAGGGAAGTGAAGTATCCGGACTGGCTAGCCAATGTCGTCGTAGTAAGAAAGAAGAACAGGAAGTGGAGAGTCTACATAGATTTCACCGACATCAACAAAGCATGCCCCAAAGATTCTTTTCCTCTACCCCACATCGACGCCATGGTTGATGCTACTGCAGGACATGAGATGCTCTCATTCATGGACGCGTTCAGTGGGTACAACCAAATTTTGATGCACCCAGAAGATCAAGAGAAAACCGCCTTAATCACGGAGCGTGGTACTTATTGTTACAAGGTCATGCCATTCGGCTTGAGGAACGCCGGCGCCACCTACCAACGCTTAGTCAACAAAATGTTCAGAAACCAGCTAGGCGACACAATGGAAGTCTACATCGACGACATGCTTGTAAAATCCAAAAAAGCCTCGGATCATATCACACATCTCCAACAAGCTTTCGACGTTTTGCGAGAATACAGCATGAAGCTCAACCCCACCAAGTGTTCATTTGGGGTCTCTTCTCGAAAGTTCTTAGGCTACATGGTTACGCAAAGAGGGATCGAAGCAAGTCCTGATCAGATCCGTGCAATCATCAACCTACAATCACCTCGGAACCAGAAAGACGTGCAAAAATTAGCAGGCAGAGTGGCCGCCCTCAACCGCTTCATCTCCAGGTCGTCTGACAAATGCAAGTTGTTCTACGATATTCTTAGGAAGAATGAGAAGTTCAGCTGGACCGACCGCCACGAAGCCGCTTTACAGCAACTCAAGCGGTACCTGACGAACCCTCCCCTGCTATCCAAACCAAAAGACAACGAAGAATTATAGGTGTACCTTGCGGTGACGGAGTCGACCATCAGTGCAGTATTAGTACGCGAGGAGGACGGGAAACAACTACCTGTTTATTACATCAGTAAGTCTCTATTTAGCGCCAAAACAAGGTACTCTCATCTCGAAAAACTTGTTCCTGCACTTGTTGTTGCTTCCGTTAAATTGCGTCCTTACTTTGAATGCCATCCTGTTATTGTTCGAACTAACTATCCCATGAAGTCAATCATGAGGAAACCTGAGTTATCTGGCAGGATGTCCAAATGGGAAATTCAATTAGGTTGTTACGACATCAGGTATGAACCTCGCACAGCCATCAAGTCACAAGCTCTGGCAGATTTTGTGGCCGACTTCAGCCCGAACCTCCAACTCGAAGCCGATCTTGAAGTAAACACACTAACCGACGCTGGATCCACCTCCACATGGACCCTACACACCGACGGCTCCTCAAATATACGGGGAACAGGCCTCGGCATCGTGCTGAAATCACCACAAGGGGACACCATAGTGCAGTCTGTCTGTTGCGAGTTCAAAGCTACCAACAACGAGGCAAAATATGAAGCTCTGATCCTTGGATTATCACTAGCGCTCGACATGAACATCCGCCGACTTAAGGTACGTTGTGACTCTTTGTTAATTATCAGTCAGATTAATGGTTCGTATGCAGCAAAGGATTCAAAGATGCAGGCTTACTTGGAAATAGCAAAAAGGCTCGTGAACAAGTTTGACTCATGCATTTTACAACAAGTACCAAGAGATCAAAACACCCAGGCCGACGCCTTAGCCAATCTCGGCTCCAACATCAAACCTAAACTCACCTCCATCCCCGTAGTCCACTTAATGTATCCAGCTGTTAGGTTATGATACATATGACAATTCATAAATCATGCGGAAAAACCATAAAGCCAGGAAAACATATTATTTACACATAATCATTTAGCATAGTTTAGATGCATACTCTTTGTTGCGTGCCTTCCCTAGCTGCGCCCGAACCGAACAAGAACAAGTCTTTAGAACTCCAAGTGTCGTCCCTCCGTAGATAGTCCACAGCACATCCGGATCCGCCTTAAGATTGACCAACTAGAATCGCCCTTAAGGTACTATTATTTTCGGCATTTTTAGGCAAATGTGTGACTGAATTTTTCTCTCAAAAACTCACTTTGAATACTTGAAAACTCGTTGTAAATATGTGACCCTAGGCACCTATTTATAGAGTTATGGAAAAGGATTTGGAATCCTATTAGGATACTAATTTATTTAATTATAATCCTACTAGGACTCTAATTAAATAAACTAAATCTTTTAGGATTAGATTTAATCATATGACGAATCCCGGTAGCCTTAGGATTCGAGTAACACACTTCGAGTAATACGCTAGCACCGCACGCAGGCCTTGCGGCCCACGCACAGCGCCATCTCACTCGACGCAGCCCCGCGCGCGCGCCCAAGCTTCGGCTGGGCCTGGCTTTTGCGCTGGGCCTGGTCGCATGCTTGGTGTGTGGTTGTTGCGCTTGGCTTGCTGGGCGATGGCCCGGCTTCGTGCTGGGCCTTCGTCTGGCAGGCCTCGTCCGATGCTAATTCGTACGATACGCTTCCGATTAAATTCTCGTTTCCGGAATTCATTTCCGATATGAACAATATTTAATATTTCCGATTCCGGAATTATTTTCCGATTCCGATAATATTTCCGATTCTGACAATATTTCCGTTTCCGGCAATATTTCCGATTCCGGTAATATTTCCATTTCCGATAATATTTTCCGATACGTACCATGTTTCCGTTTTCGGCAACATCTACGACTTGGATAATATTTATATTTCCGTTTCCGGCAATATCATCGTTTCCGGAGTATTCATTTCTTGCCTGTGACGATCTCAGCTCCCACTGAAACCAAGATCCGTCGATTCCGAATATCCATAGATGGAGTATTTAATGCTATTAAATACTTGATCCGTTTACGTACTATTTGTGTGACCCTACGGGTTCAGTCAAGAGTAAGCTGTGGATTAATATCATTAATTCCACTTGAACTGAAGCGGCCTCTAGCTAGGCATTCAGCTCACTTGATCTCACTGAATTATTAACTTGTTAATTAATACTGAACCGCATTTATTAGACTTAACATTGAATGCATACTTGGACCAAGGGCATTATTTCCTTCAGTCTCCCACTTGTCCTTAGGGACAAGTGTGCATTTCCTAATTCCTTTGTCGCTCGATGCTTGCTCTTGAACATAAGGTAAGAGTTGTCAACCTTATTATGTCAGAGGTGTTCCTCGGTTTCAGAGTTCAACTGATCAAATAAACAGATAATCATAGCCTATGATTCATCCGAGCACGGCCATGCATTTCACAGTTTCTAGCTCTCCGAGTGGCCTTGTACAACTTTTAAGCATCTCATCCCGATTTATGGGAGGACAATCTCAATCTTGCGATCTTGAGATTAGACTTCGTTTGATAGGTGATTACCTGAGCGTTGCCTTTATAGCCTCCTTTTACGGTGCGACGGTTGGTCAACGTCAAAGCAACCAGTTCTCAAACAAGTAATCTCAAATCACTCAGGTATTGAGGATTTAATGTCTAATAATTTTAATGAAATTTACTTATGACAGATTTTCATCTCTTACAGTAAAGTTTCATAGGTCTTGTCCGATACTAGTCTTCCCAAAGTAAGTATCTATGCAAATGATTATGACATTGCCATGTCCACATAGTTCAAGAAACAGAACTACTAGTCATCTTGCATTCTAGTCGTCTAACGTTTTCTATTCGTCCAATTTTATAGAAAACTCCGACTAGGGACCATTTTGAACCTTTGACATTCAAGTTCACTTGATAGACATTTCTTAGTCACAGGACTGGTCCTGACAGTCTATCTTGAATATTTCGTCAAATTTGAAGGGACTCATCATTTAATACTAAACCAAGATTAAATGGAATATGAAAATACATTTCATATATGATAAATGTTCAACCCCTAATGTTTTACAACCATGGGCCTCGAACCCATCTTTAAAACATTTCATGGAATTTAAAGCTATGCTTGATTTCCAGTGCTACAATGTGAGTGTTGCTTCTCACTTGTTGCATAGGTTTAGTTATCATGCTTTGCCAATCTTAATATCTTTTTCATCGAATGATATTCGAGATAGGATGATAAGATCTTTTGAGTTTGTTTATTATGTGATCTAGTCTTTCTTACTTCGATAGTGGTTCTACGCATTTTGCAATGAAGAGCCATCAAGTTAGCAGACATGTGATCCACCCAAGTTCAATGAAGAACTCATTAATATAAACAACTCTGTTTTATTGCTTCTTAGGCAATAAGTACTTTTACTTCAACTGTTTAGGTTGCTAGTGATGCTTTGTTTGGATTTACTTATCCAAGCAGTTCACAGACATGTGGAAAACTTTCCAGCTGTATCTTAGAATATAGAAATTAATATTTTAATTTCCCACGCAACAACTCATGGTCTCCAATCCATGTTGCCATTTCAAAACACGATGCTCTATAGCTCGTCCTTATCAATGGTTAACTCCAAAGGGTCTTGCTTGATCCTTTGCCAGTGTTTATGCGTGTAGCATCAATATTTAGCTTATCTTTATTTCCTTGAATCAAGAACTATTCCTATGTACCTTTTCAAGTACCATAAGTATTCTTGATCTCAATCTAGTTGATCTTCACTTAGATCAATAGAGATTGGTATATGTTCGTCATGCCTAAAGTCATACGATACGTTTTTGGCGATCCTCATATTATATCATACATGATAAATTCTTTTGCAGAATAATTCCCAATTGAATTCTATTCATGTAACTTTAGCTTATCTAGTTTCAGTAGATACTAAATTCGGCTAAATTCTTTGACATATAATATAGGTTATGAATCTCATTTAGACTCTTTGATGTTTAACTTAGTAAATGCTTATACATAGTTCAAACATCCTTTACTTAGATTTATTCACATGGGTCGAATATCTCCAATGGAGACTTTCGTGTTTGATTTAGTAAATGCCATTACTTAATCCAAAACAATATCATAAGATCTTTGTAAATAGATCTTAATACCCAGTATGTACTAAGTTTCGCCTTGGTCCATCATTGATGAATAATTTCAAATCTAAGTCATTAGCATTTGAATGTTATTTCACAATAGAGAGATATGTGTGTGATACACACAGGACCAATTAAGTTTTTTTATGTACTCCCACTAAACTTCTTATATATCTATAAGAATCATGTACATTTTATGAAACTAAAATACTTATTAGCTTCACTAAAATACATTTCTAATTCCCAATTGCTTGCTTTAAATCTGTACTTAGATTTTATAAACCAGCTTTTCTTTTCAAGCATTTATTTGGATCCACAAATCCTATGACATACCATGTACATAGTTTATTCCAACATTTTATTGAGGAATTGTTTTGTCATCCAATTGCCATATGTACCAATATGCGATCATTGCTTGATTTATAGACTTGAGCATTACGATTATGCATGAGGTTTCAACACAATCCACGCCGTGAATTTGCTTGTAACCTTTAGCAACTAATCTAGCTTTGTGTGTGAACATAATTTCATGTTTGATGGTTTTTATCCTTAAAACAAACTTGCAACCAATAGGTGTGAAACTATTCTTGCAAATCAACAAAATTTCAATTTTGTCATCTAAACATTGAGTATGTTTTATGGCCTCTAACCATTTAAAACATTTGAGTCTATATATGGCCTCTAACCATTTTAGGGAATCTATATTTCGTCATAGCTTTCTTACAAGTCACAAACTCATTAATCTATATGATAATAGTTTGACTGCAAGTTGTAGGTTTCTTCACTATTTAATAGAAGAATCTCATAGTTTCATTGACCTGATCTCTATGTTTCTTCACTATCTAATAGAAGAATCTCATAGTTTCAGTGACTTGAATTCTATGCCTACTTGGGTATAGAACATCAAACAATAGAATATCAATAGCCACTTGAAAGTCCTTTGAATATTCTGTTCTCCTTGAAGCACTTGTAAAGTCTTCTAAGAGATGTCTATTCTTTAAAGCCACTTCTAAAGTCCTTAAAGAATACGTGTTTGGATTTTCTAAAGAACTTCGAAAAGCCTCCGGAATGTCCGTTTATGTTTGTTGTTCGCCTCGAAGACTTTCGAGGTATATTTTCTCCCACTTGTCATTTTGGAAACAAATCTCCAAAAGGACATTATTTCGAGCAAACAAACATTATGTTCTCAAAAATTCGTGGTAGAAACAATACCCTTGTGTCTCATTTGAATAAATCACAATGAAACATATATCTATACTTGGGCCTTAGTTTGTCGAATGACAAACACTAAGCTCCCACTGAGTTTTGCAACTCTCTAGATATATTTTATGAGAAGTTATTCTGAAATTACTTTTCAATAGCTTTGACGAATTTGGTTTAGTTTGGTGGTAGTTGAGCACTTTGTTTTAGAAATTATAGGAAAAGTCCTTATGATTTATCATTAATCGAATCAAGTACTAATTGACTTCGATTATTCCAACTAAGATATGCCATATCTTATGGACCTAGATTGTGAAATTACAACACACAATCATTGATGATCATATTTGGTCTTAAGTAATCATCAACATGATCTAACCTAGATCTTTATGATTTCTTGCCAAGTGGATTTTATACTTCTGAATCTTGGAACTACCCAAACAGATTCAACTTATATCACATTTGAGTCAATGAACCTATATTCACTCAAATCCATGTGAAATAATAAAGTCATAAAATCTTTCTTTAGCTTTGAACTTTATTGTCTAGGCGTTCTAACAATAGTTCATATCTTTTGTTACTTTCAACAAGTAAGACTAGATGTCTTAAAATGATCTAGAAATCAATCAACTTTCAAAAGTCCATCAAAATAGAGCTTTTGAATGTTAACTTGTTGATATGGTCTAAGCAACAATGCCAAAGATTAGTGGAACTCAAATCAAGGGGTTGATTTGAACCTAGTAAAGTTCTTTAAAGAGTTGTTTGTTTTAATCAAGCATATTGACTCAACCTGTAATTGACCATTTCATTCAAATAAACAAACAAACATTGTTTTTGTTTTTCTTGAATGTGAGTCTTTCTGTGTTTGAAAACAGAAATTTAGGTATGTTGATTATGGAACAAAATAGCCATTAAGTTCCAGCCTTTAAAACAAACTAGTAGACCCTACAACTAATGTAGCATTGCCATGCTTCATTTCCCACTTGTAGGCCATTAGTGTAGCCTAGCTTCCATTATTTGAGTTATTACCGAAGTAAGAACCTCAAGCGGTATATGATACCAAGGAAGTTTGATTCCTAGGTCACTTCTCTTTCAACATAAACTTATAGGTAGAAACGGAATTATAAATTCCTTTCATTTGTTCCTTTGTTTTCCTATTTCTTGTACCCTTTCTTATAGTCTTAAGAATTGAATTCTTTAGTGTTGACTTTTATACTTTGTTAGACATGTCCAATGTCACCAACAAGGTTCTTTACCATTTTAATTTATGTTGAATATTTTGTTTCAACTAGATGATCTTACTAGAAGCTTCTAAAGTTCTCTAAGCATCGATCTATTCGAATGTCTAGGGACTAGACTCATTCGAGAAATAAATGGACAAAGATATTAGGTTGTTAACCATTGGTAATGCTGAGCGTTTAAACTCAATGCTTTATGATCTCAAAACTACAGTGTATTTTGAATTCACAACCACCAATTGGTTTGCCATTCGATTTTGATATTCGAAAACAACCATAAAAGTCGCTAAAAGAAACGTACATTTTAAATTGCTCACTTTCTCTCCTTTCCGTGAATCGTTCTTGGATTCACTACCAATCGAGGAAATTTACTGTTACCTTTCTAAAAGGATTTACCGCAGTGCAAGATATTTAATTATAAACAATAATTAAAACATACATTGAAGCATGCAAAGTCTAAACATTTATCATGAATAATAACTTGAAATTAAAGTAATCATGCAATTCAAACAAGTTATTAGCATTTTATTCGAATTTATTGTTCCGGCAGGTGTGAATAAAATGATTCCAAGACCCTAAAACCATTGAAGAATTAAGCACAGTTTGTCGACTCAATTCTAAAACATTTTAGGTAAGCAAAAGCCTTTTGCTAATAGTCTAGAAACTACTCTTGGTTGATAGGTACGTCTAAGAACTTATTAGGTAAACCTATCGATTTTGCCACGACATAAAAGGACTCCTTACTTATATCGTTGAGTTTCACCAAAACTAACATGTACTCACAATTATTTGTGTACCTTGCCCCTTTAGGACCAATAAGTAACACCTCGCTGAGCGAAAACTATTACTAGATTGATGTAAAGGATATCCAAGCAAGTGTATATTTTGGCATGGCACCTTATAACTCAATTTTTTAAGTTTGGAACTTTAAGGCTCTTACTATGTTGGTTAGATTTTAAGTGAACTAAAATCCTTAATCATGCAACATAATCAAGCTTTTGATCTCATGCATTTTAAGACATATTTAAAAGCAATAAATAACTTAAAACATGCATAAGATAAATGTGATCTAGTATGGCCCGACTTCATCTTGAAGCTTTAACTTCAAAGTCCGTCTTGAAAATCTCCGTGGGAGGCACCATTTTCTTCAAATAGGATAAGCTATAATTAAAACTAATTACAACTATTTGATGGTACGCAGACCATATTTGAATTGAAAAACAACTTTGGTACTTTAGACCAATTACATTCAAATTAATGGTACGCAGACCATATTTTCTATCCTATTTGGGCCATACTAGTCACTTCATAACCTGCAAAACAGTACATATACAATATATACCATTCACCCATTCATTATCATGAATGGCCCACATAGCTGGTTAGTAAAACACATTATTCATCACGTAAACATTTGCAGCAATTAATCAAGGGCACCAATAATCTACCAATAATTCAGTCCTTATTAATTCTAATCAAGTTGTTTTAATCTTAAGGATTTGTAGACCTAATCAAGAGTTTATGACTAAAAGGGCTCCCACTTAAACCAATAAATTCATATGCTTTACTAATTTTTAAACATAAAAATGTATTTCTAGTCTAACTGGAAACATACAAATTTAATTAAAATTTAAAGCTCATATAAATTTATAATTGAATCCAAAAAAGTTTAATTTAATTTCAGTCGTATTTAAATTAATTCATGATTTTAATTTTAGTAAAATAATTAGAATAAATAAAATTTATTATAATTACAATATTCAAAATTAAAATCCAAGAAAATAATTTAAATTATTAATTTTAAAATTAATTAAAATTACGTAAACTGAAAATTTCAAATTAAAATTTCAAAACGATCTAATCGCAACGCAACAACCCTACGCGACGTACGCCCATGGGCCACACGCACACAGCCATCGCTGGCCATGTGCGCGCAGCCCATGCGCTGCGTCGCATAGCTGCTGCTGCTTTCCTTCGCAAGGCCTCACGCGAGCTGGTGCTCGCTGCGCGCGCGCCAGCGCTCGATGCACGCGAGCCATCGCTCGCTGCGTTCGCTCGCCAGCGCTCGCTTGATGCGAGCCAGCGCTCGCTACGCGCGCTCGCCAGCGCTCGTTGCGCGCGCTCGCCAGCGCTCGCTGTGCGCGCTCGCCGGCGCTCGCTTGATGCGAGCCAGCGCTCGCTGCGCGCGCTTGCGCGAGGCAGTGCGCGTTGTGGCGCAGCTCGCTTGCTGCCCACACGCGACTGTTGTGCCTTGCTTTCGCCCTCGCCCATTCGTCCATTGCTCATAGCCCACGACACAAGGCAGGGCTGCTGCCTTGTGCTCGTGCACCATGGCCTTGCTCATTGCATTCGTGCCGCATGGGCGACAAGCTCCCTTGCTCGTCGTCACATGCCCGCACTATACAACACCCCTTAAGGGTAACACGTAGCGTCCATTGCTTTGTGCGTGCAAGTTATATGAACGAATCGCATAAAATTTAAAAAATTTATATTTAAAATTAATGAAAAATTAATAAATAATATTAATTTTATAATTTTAGGGCGAAAAATCGAAGTGTCGTCCCTCCGTAGATAGTCCACAGCACGTCCGGATCCGCCTTAAGATTGACCAACTAGAATCGCCCTTAAGGTACTATTATTTTCGGCACTTTTAGGCAAATGTGTGACTGAATTTTTCTCTCAAAAACTCACTTTGAATACTTGAAAACTCGTTGTAAATATGTGACCCTAGGCACCTATTTATAGAGTTATGGAAAAGGATTTGGAATCCTATTAGGATACTAATTTATTTAATTATAATCCTACTAGGACTCTAATTAAATAAACTAAATCTTTTAGCATTAGATTTAATCATATGACGAATCCCGGTAGCCTTAGGATTCGAGTAACACACTTCGAGTAATACGCTAGCACTGCACGCAGGCCTTGCGGCCCACGCACAGCGCCAGCCCACTCGACGCAGCCCCGCGCGCGCGCCCAAGCTTCGGCTGGGCCTGGCTTTTGCGCTGGGCCTGGTCGCATGCTTGGCGTGTGGTTGTTGCGCTTGGCTTGCTGGGCGATGGCCCGGCTTCGTGCTGGGCCTTCGTCTGGCAGGCCTCGTCCGATGCTAATTCGTACGATACGCTTCCGATTAAATTCTCGTTTCCGGAATTCATTTCCGATATGAACAATATTTAATATTTCCGATTCCGGAATTATTTTCCGATTCCGATAATATTTCCGATTCTGACAATATTTCCGTTTCCGGCAATATTTCCGATTCCGGTAATATTTCCATTTCCGATAATATTTTCCAATACGTACCATGTTTCCGTTTCCGGCAACATCTACGACTTGGATAATATTTATATTTTCGATACGATCCATATTTCCGTTTCCGGCAATATCATCGTTTCCGGAGTATTCTTTTCTTGCCTGTGACGATCTCAGCTCCCACTGAAACCAAGATCCGTCGATTCCGAATATCCATAGATGGAGTATTTAATGCAATTAAATACTTGATCCGTTTACGTACTATTTGTGTGACCCTACGGGTTCAGTCAAGAGTAAGCTGTGGATTAATATCATTAATTCCACTTGAACTGAAGCGGCCTCTAGCTAGGCATTCAGCTCACTTGATCTCACTGAATTATTAACTTGTTAATTAATACTGAACCGCATTTATTAGACTTAACATTGAATATATACTTGGACCAAGGGCATTATTTCCTTCACCAGCCATCACCAAAGATAACCTGCCCATCACCGAACGACCCCAGCCCACTCAAACGCCCTCATGGCGCGACCCATACATACACTGGCTCAAACACAACACCGTCCCACCTGGAGTTACCCACAAAAAGTCCTTCCGCATGAAAGCCTCCAGATTCATCCTCATCCACGGAGTATTGTTCAGAAAATCAGTTGCAGGACCATACCTGAGGTGCCTAGATCACGACGAGATCGAGTCGACACTGCGCAACATACATGATGACGAGTGTGGAAACCACGCCGGAGGAAGAAGCTTAGCCCATAAAACCCTTACCATGGGATATTTTTGGCCCACTATGAAGAAGGACGCGATCACCTTTGCTACGAAGTGCAACTCCTGCCAGCGGTTTGCATCCATCTCTCACCAACCTTGTGAAGTACTCCACCCCATCTTATCCCCTTGGCCCTTCATGAAATGGGGGATGGACATAGTGGGGCCGTTACCACAAGCGTCAGGGCAGCGTGTCTTCATGCTGTCAATGACCGACTACTTCTCGAAATGGATCGAAGCAGAAGCTTTCAAGCGAGTTCGAGATACTGAAGTCATCTCGTTCATCAAACGCAACGTCCTCAGTCGGTTCGGTATCCCTTCCGAGATCGTGTGCGACAATGGCTCTCAGTTTATCAGTAACAAAACCAAGGAATTCTGCAGCAGGTATAACATCACCCTGCACACTTCAACACCGAGATATCCTCAAGCAAACGGCCAAGCCGAATCCAGTAACAAAATCATCATCAACAACCTCAAGAAACGTCTCGACGACGCCAAAGGGAGATGGGCAGACGAGTTACCTATGATCCTCTAGGCCGACAGGACGACACCTAAGGCGGCGACCAATCACACTCCTTTCTCCTTGGTCTTCGGTTGCGAAGCAGTCATTCCTCCCGAAGTCGAGCTCCCCACAGCAAGAAGTAACTTCATGACTCCAGGGATGAACGACTCAGTCTTGGCTTACGACATCGATACCGCTGACGAACTCAGAGAAGCAGCATTGGTTAGGATGGCATCCTACCAGCAAACGGTAGCAAACAGCTACAATAAGAATGTAAGGGTTCGAGTATTTCAGCAGGGAGATTGGGTTCTACGCAAGGTCTTCCCAAACAAGAAGGATCCCCGACACGGTAAACTGGCCCCGACATGGGAAGGTCCCTACCGGATCGTAAGACGAACGGGTCATGGAGCATATGAGTTGGTTGACAAAGATGACACACCCATCCCAAGAAGTTGGAACGCAACACACCTAAAACTGTACCACTTGAACACTCACATATTTTGTTTTGTTTTTTCTTTCTAGTTTCTTTTTAAACGCAACAGGTACTCTAGCAGTCGTCGCCTTTATGTCGACATCCCCGGGATAGTGTGCGCACGACATATTGTGGAATCGAGAATATCTCGGGTCGTATGCACTTGTAGGCAACCAGAAGTTAAGTTCTTCCCTTCTATCTTTTTCCTTTCCTTTTTACATAATATCACCATTACTGACTTAGGCATCGGAGGGTCGTTGGCACCACCAACGGCCAATCCTCACGCCACCATCTCGTTTTTGCAGAAAACATCATGACAACATCATAAGTGTATACTTGGGAGAAACAGCAAACATAAGGATTCGACTCGACCTCGTCCTGTATTCTTCCTCGAACTCACTCTTTCTCTTTTCTCCTTGTCGTAATTTCCTTTCATCTTCATGTCGCTTCATACTGACTTAAGCATCGGAGGGCCGTTGGTTCCACCAACGGCCAATCCTCACGCTCTGCTATGTTGACAGTATGATGCCCACATGGTGAAGGTATAACAAGGAGAAAACAGACGAAGCAAGAATATGCAGTACAACATACAGGGGAACTTAATTGAAATTGCGTACGTGTATTCAGAGACGCAAAGTGATGAAAAATAAACGTCTGTTTTATTCAAACTTGATTGTATACATTACATATTACGAGGCTTACATTTACAATTTACATCTTACGAGTTGGGCCATACAAAATGCCTGGAAAACAACTGTACAAATCACAAAACAAAATTTAGGCCATTACAAAAACGCCTGGTACACTACAATGTACAATACACATACAATGGAATACAGTTATGCACTTTCTACAGTTTACGTCTTGCAGATTCTTCTCTGACAGGCTGGAGGCGTCGCCAAAGTCGATCTTGAGGTATGTGCCCAACCTGCAAAAATAACACGCCAACAAAAAAAAAAAACAAAACACATTTTCTCCAAACACAAACAAGCAAACACAAGATTGGAAATCCACACAAATATTTACATGACTTGTCCCCTTGGACAAGTCCAAAAACATCCAAAAGACTGCCGCCTTCAAGGCGAAACACAGCCACAAATATTTTTACGACCTTCCCAAAGGCCGAACACACAAACACATTGTTTAAAAACCAAAAGAAACCATTGTTTGACAAACACTACGTTCAAATACTTAATTATTTAAGGAGGGGGGACAAAACTACTCCTGATGGTCTGTTGGGCCTGCATTCTCCCCTTGTTCGCCATCGCCTGGTGCCGCCACCGTCTCGACATCGGGGCTGGTTGCAGTTGCACCCTCCTCGACGTCCTCTTCATCGCTAACGGCACCAGGGGGATATAGTCCTTGGGGAATGCAGTGTTGAACTGAGCAATGACCTCGTCGGGAGTCCAGTTCGCATGTTCGCCCGCCTTGAACTCTTCCATAATCTCGGCCTTCATTTTCCAAGTGTAATAACCAGCACACTCGTAAATCCTCGCCTTGACTTTGGAGAGAGACGTCTTCAGCTCGTCAACTTGGACAACCAGCGTCTCCTTTTCAGCATTCAGCTGCGCGACCTCAGCAGCCTCCTTCTCCTGACTCACCTGCAGTGCCTCAGCCCTTGCCGTCGCCTCCTTGGCCACATCGCCAAGACGACCAGCCTCCTGCTTTGCCTTCTTCATGTCGTTTTTCAATTTTACTATTCGATCTTCTAACATTATGACATGATGACGTGTGGCTAAAGCAGATTGCAGGGACTGTTCGAGTAAAATAAAGAAAATTCAAGAGTCACTACACTGACGAGACGAAGATGGCATGCAGGGGACCAAATTACAATAAAATAACAAAGGGAGTTGAGACATACCCTCCAGGCATCCGAGACGCTCTCAACAGATGCAGCAAATGGGGACAAGGTCTCTTGACGCTCCCGGCTTGACGGCATCCACAGACGATCAACCTCGGGCCAGAGCTGAACCCTTGGCGCGTCTGTCGACCCATAGTCGTCGGGGAACTCCACTGCAAACTTCCTCTTCCGAGGCGGAGGTGGCAGCTTCTTCTCAGCAGGCATGAGCAAGCTGGTCTCCCCTGTCACCGTGGTGTCCGTTGAAGTCTTTGGCGGCTTCGGAGGTGACAACATGGTGATGGGTTTGGCTCGGGACATATTCCCTAGCGACTCGAGCCGCTTCTTCAGCAGCGCATCTGCAGAAGGAGCCTTACCAGAACGAGTTGAGGGGCCAGTTCCTATTGAACAATATTTATTGACGACTTAGTCTCGTCTCAACAATTGTATTTTTAAGGAAAAAAAAGGGCAACGAACCCGAAGTTGTAAACTATTCCTAACCCATGTTTACCTGTTGATGTCGACATGCTCACAGGTTCAGAGATCTCTTCTTCTTGAGGCTCTTCGCGCTCGAACTTGGTGCCGACAAAGGCTCTGTCCTTTAGAGGAATTCCCAACAGCACAGCAGTTTTCTCTATGGCTTCAGCACCGACACCGACTGTGTCGAAGGATGCACCTACAAAAAAAAAGTGAGACAAAGTCAAATCAACAAGCCCAAAAACACCAAAAAACTAAACAAATACCTCAAGCCACCCATTCTCCCGTCAAAAAGTCGGAGTCGGACCCTAAACTAGCCAACTCCACAAAAAAGAACCGACCCATCCACCCGCGGTCGTTCGACTTGTCCGCACCAAGAAGGGCCTCCCTGTCATCCTTAACATGCATCAAGTACCTACCAGCCCCATAATTCTGGACCTTGTAGGTGTACACAAGGTCCTCGACCCGGAACTCCATGTCCAGTTGGCCTGCCAAATGGTCAACCAGGCGCATCACCCTCCAGACCTGTGGCATCAGTTGCGCCGGCGGCACCGCCAGCGCCCTCAGAACTCCTCTTACCAGAGGCGAGAAGGGATAAGTGTATCCAATTTTGAAGGGGTACTCGTAGAAGCACACCCAACCGTCCGATACCCAGTCGGCCCGTTCGTCGGGCTGCGGCAATCGAATTACCGCCGACGGAGGAAAGCCACACTCCTCCCTAAGTGCCTCCACATTATGTTTTCCCCAAGTGGCCGGACGAGCATTCTTCTTGTCCAGCATATGAGTAGGGGCGAAAATTGGGCCCTCAACCAGATCGCACTCCACCACCACCTTCTTGTTCTTCGCGCGAGTGGATTTCATTCCCATTCGCTGCGACATGAGGAAAATCGGAGAAGAAGAGGAAAAGTAAAGAAGAAGAAGAATTGAGCAGTTACCTGAGGAAAGGAGAGAGAAAGGGCGCCGATCGTTTTTCTGGGAAAGAGAGGAGAGAGATTGCAGAAGTGATTTCGGATGGTTGGAGGTGCAGCCTTATTTATTGGCGCAGTTGAGCGGTTGGTTTCCCTAAAGCAAAGATCATCATGATTCTAACGCCGTCAACATTGGGGAGGTTAAGAGGCAGTTTTTCCTTTTCCTGTTTCATGAAACCCCTTTTTCCTTTCTGAACTTCCCGGGATAAATTCAAAATGGGTTTGGGGACAATTGTTAGGGGGGAAAAATACCCTCTTGGTGACGTGGGCGTATGTGGCAAGAATTGTATGCGTGGATGTCAACAAGGCATGAGGTGGTACTATTCGAACGGTCTTCCCAACTGCTGGGCTCAAAACGGACGTTACAACCGTTGATGGAGCCGGATTTCATTACGGATTTATTGTCTAATTATGGGCAATTATTCCATAAACGTTACACTTATGTTGTAAATGCCTATAAAATGGCCTAGTTATGTCTGTTTTACATACGCATTTTGCCCAAGCAATAAACTTACAATTACCTTATGCTTTTACAACTTGTTCTCACCATATTCAATTATCTAGCTCGATTGATTGTTAGCACCATCATCAAGACAAGTTCGTCCCTAAGTCGAATTTGTCCAAAACAAGCATCTCATCCGTGTAGCACTTATAATTGCACTAAGTTGTTATTTGCGTGTGGCTAGTTTAATTATATATACTCCCTCTGCCTTTTTTTTTATTATTATTATTATATCCACGTTTTGAAAAAGTTTTTCCCCCTCTACCAGTTTACTTTATAAATAGGTAGTTTGGTTGACAGTGAGAAGTAAAATTTGCTAAAAAAAAGTTTTTCCCATGTATTAGCATTTCCTATGAAGTAGATAATATTGTTTGATTAAACATGAGAAATAAATTTCCATGGAAAATTAATTTCACTTATCTAGGGAAACCTAGGTAATCAACTCCTCCATTTTGTAGGAAATGTGCCATCATCATATACTCCAAACCACATGTATGATCTGCAAATGACATTGATTTTCTTGATGATAGTGTTAGGGAGGAGAAAAATCTGACACCAATACACATTGATGCTCATGAGAACTGAATTCACCAATTGCATTTTCCCTGCAAAGGACAGATGTCATGAGCTCCAAACTTTAATCCTAGACACCATCTTCTCAACCAGCAAATTGCAATCACCCAGCTGAATTTTCTTAGGGATAATGGGAACCCATAGGTATCTGAAGGGCAATTTGGCAATATTGTAGCCAGATAGACCAGTGATGATGTTTTTGGTGTGAGCTGACAACCCACAGCAGTAGATAGAAGATTTACTAGGATTCACCTGTAAACCAGTAGAAGAAGAGAACAACTTGAGACCCTCCAACATAAGCTGAAAGGAAGTTACATCCCCATGACAGAAGACCAAGAGATCATCTGCAAAATATAAGTGGTTGAGGTTGACTGTCTTACACCTTGAGTGGTGTTTAAAATTGTGATGAGAGGCAACCAGCTTCATAATTCTTGAAAAGTACTCCATACAGAGAGTGAATAAGAGGGGGAAAGGGGGTCCCCCTGTCTTATACCTCTTTTAGGTTGAATAAGAGGAGAAGGAATACCATTTATAAGGAGAGAATACTGAGTGGTGGACAAACAAGTCATAACCAACTAGATGAAGTGATGAGGAAAGCCAAACTCGTTCATAACTTCCTCTATGAACCCCCACTCTACAGTGTCATAGGCCTTCTTGAGGTCTAATTTCATCATACAGCTAGGTTTAGCATTGCCTCTAGTATAGGATTTGATGATATCTTGGCAAATCATCACATTATGCAAGATTGATCGATCTTCCTGCAACAAAGGCACCCTGAGTGGGAGAGATGATATCTGGCAGCACTTGTTTAAGCTTGTCAAACATCAATTTTATGATGCACTTATAAATTACTGAGCAGCAGCCAATTGGTCTAAAGTCACCAACATAGTTTGGGACTGTAACTTTAGGAACAAGAGAAATAGAAGTGACATTCACTTCCTTGAGAATCTTTCATGTGGTGAAGAAGTCTGAAATAGCTAGGCACAAGTCATCTTTTATGATGGGCCAGGAAGCTTTGAAGAACTTGTTATTGAAGCTATCCAACCCAGGTGCCTTATTGTTTGGGATTGCATTAAGCACTCTCCTAATATCCTTCTCCTGAATAGTAGCAGAGAGGCTAGCTAAATGATCTGCAGTGAGCCTTAGACCTTGGTCTATCACCACTGCTTTTACTGGGGTCCTGTTATTCAGGGAATCTCCAAAGAGAGTATTGTAGAACTGAGTGAAGGCTTGCTGCACACCATCACTAGTTTGGATCCAAGTACCCTCCTGATCATGGATGGAGTTGATCTTATTTTGCCTCCTTCTATGTTTAATACTCATGTGAAACAGCCTGGTGTTTTCATCCCCCAACTGGAGCCATTGTAACTTGGCTGTTTGTTGAAGGAAAGACAAATAGTTGTAATGAGCAATTCTGTAAGCCTCATTTGCAGCTTTCTCCACTAAAGCTAGAACACTGTCCATAGGGGCAACATGAAGAGCATTTTGTGCAAGCACAAGGTCATTGTGTGTTTTGATATCAGTAGCCTCCACTGAGCTGAAACCATTCTTATTTAGCAGCTTGAAGTCTGCTTTAATCCACTTCAATCTCTGAATAACTCTGAACAGGTGACAACCATGAACTGGCTTGCTCCAGTTTGACTGAACTGTGGGAATGAAGTGCTCAGAATTAACCCACATATTATAGAACCTGAAAGGCTTTTTCTGGTGAACCACTCTGTAACAGCTCATGATCATTAGACAGTGATCAAACTCCTCTTCTGGCAAATAAGTAGCCTCAGCAGTAGTGAAGATATCTTCCCATTGAGTGTTAGCTAGGACCCTATCAATCATAGTAAAAACTCTAGCTGCACCATCCTGCTTATTTGTCCAAGTGAAATGCCTCCCCATAGTTTTAATTTCAGCAAGCTTGCAGGATGACATGCATGATCTCATTGGTTGGATTTCCCCCCATCTAACAGGAGAACCCAACCTATCGTCAATAGCCATTATGGCATTGAAATCACCCATGATCACCCACGCCATGGACATTGAGGTAGCAATGTGAGAGAGATCCTGCCATAGAACCTCCCTTGTTTTTTTATCAGTGTGCCCATAAATGAAAATGCACCAGAAAGTGTGACCAGCAGGCTTGGAAGTAATAAGACAATGCACCATTTGAGAGCTCATGTATCTTACATCAACATCAAAAGAGACAAGATCCCATCCTACCACTATTCTCCCATTTTTATGCTGACTTAGGTTGGTAGTAAAACACCACCCTGGACAAACATTAAGGTATAGATCCCCCAGTTTAGGAGTTCTAACCTTAGTTTCAAGGAGACTGAACAATTTTGCTTGATGAAAAATAATAAACTTCCTCACTCTTATTTGTTTGTCCCTCCTGCTCAGTCCCCTCACATTCCAACAAAGAATGTTATCCATTAGGCACAGGGGATCTCACCCCCTGACCTAATGCACCACCATTTTCTCTCATCACAATATCATCTGACACCTACTCATCTAAGTTATCCATTCCATGAAGAACAATGAAGTTGTTTCTAGTTTGAACTAGTCTTAACTCATGGCATCTTTGTCTACTGAATCCTGTAGCTTGAATGAATCCCTCATCCTGTGCCTCAAGAACAGGTGTTGAAGCAGTTGTAGCAACTGTTGGTGGAGCAGTTGGTACCTGTTGCTTTGGAAGCCATTCCCGTCTAACCACTGGTTTCTTTGTGTTGGCTACACATTTATCAGATGGGTGACCCATTCCCTTGCATTTGGTACAAGTTATGGGAAGCCAGTCATAGACTACCTGTTGATCAAGCAGGATACCCTTCTCATTCATGAACTGAATGTTGGTGGGAAAGGTTTGAGCAATCTCAACCTCAACTAGGACTCTAGCAAACATCAACTTGTCCCTTTTCAAAGTGGCTTGGTCAACTTTGAATACTGATCCCACCTGGCCAGCAATCTTGTTTAGGCTCTTCTCTCCCCAATATTTTACCTCCAAACCAGGCAGTTTGATCCAGATTGGGATAGTTTTCACTGTTTCTTTGGTCAAAGCCATATCAGGTGACCATTGCTTAATGATCAAAGGCTTAGTGTCAAAGAATTAACCAGTACCCTGAAGCACTTTAGCACAATTCTCCATGGTGGTGAAACGAACACAAGAAAAATCCCTTTCCCAACCAGTGAAACCTTGTCAACACCCAATTTCCCCCAAATTCTATGAAAAAAACCCTCCATCACATGTTGGGGTGGATTCGCACCTAACACGTAGCACACAACAGCAGATTGCCAAAAACTAACTTCCTCTCCTATATCATCAACATCAATACAAACAGGGGGGTTTATCATCCAGATTATCACAATCAATCACAAAAGGAATGGTGGTATTGTTATTATTAAGAGGCAAATTGCACTTATTAATAGTCGAGTTCATCACATTATCATTCCCGCCAGTTTTCGATTGAAAATGGGTTCGAACATCAGTACCTGAATTGAGGCCATTAATCCAGGCATTAAAGTCTTTACAAACTTGAGATTGGTGTTGCAAATCTCTCAGTGTAGTCTTTTGGGTGAGAATCGGGTTCTCTTGTGAATAATCAATTTCTGGCTGTTCATCGTAACTTTTCTCATTTTTCTCAGAATCTCCATTGTTGCTCATCATTGCTGAGCTTAGTTGTTCCTTTGCATTTGCACGAGTATTAGGTCGTTTCGAGGAAGCTTGCACAGATTGCTTTCCCTTCTGGTTCTGTGAATTGCGATTGCGAGGTCTTGCCATGGCGTCGAAGACGAGGGAGAGGTTCCTGCTTCGAACCCTCTGAAACGCAATTCGACTTCATTACTTTATTTCCATTGTATTTCATGTCAACTAAACATCACCAAAGGTTTTTCTCCTTTACCTAGTTTATTTTAGGCAAATTTGCTAAAAGGGACCTTTTATAGTCCAAATTTAGCGAGAAGGGACCTTTTAATTAATTTTTTTTATGAAAACACACCTAAACGTAAAAATTATTTGTGAAAGACAAAAAATTCAGAATTTCCGGCGTTGACTCATATTTCCGGTGGTTGACTATCACGTGATGCTCACGTGTTCTATCTGATTGTTATCTACACCCATTTCCCTCCAATTTATACACCAAACCTAAAAAAAATATCCACTATTTTCTTTCTTTTACCCCTCTGTTCTTCTTCCTCCCCCAACTGCCCACTCAAAATAAATTAACATTCCCTCTGCAAATTAAATTCAACAAGGAATCACTGCAATCATCTCCATCATAATTCGAGTCTGGTTGCGAAGTATTGGTAAGATTTTGTTGGAATTTTGTGGAATTTAAATGTCGAAAAATTAGGGTTTTTTTCCCCAATTCTGTAATTTAGGTTAGAAATGGAGGAGTTTGGCAAATGTTGTCTTAGGAGGATTTGATGCTCAGATTCGAGATTACCCAATGAATTATGATGGAGATGATTGCAGTGATTCCTAGAGAAATTGTACTAGAGAAATTTAAACCTGAGATGGAGGATGAGAAAAATTGGAGAACAAAAACTCGGGGAGCATTTCTTTTTCCTGGATCTGAATATTATAAATCTCCAGTAGCTTCATCCATGGTTCTCAAACACGTATCATTTGTCATTGACCTTTGTAGATCAATTCCTTCCGTATTTTTGAGATCTCGATCTGTCAGATTAGTGGGTGCTCCAATTATCCAGACCTTCCTGAATTGCTTGCTTACCAAATGCTTAGAAGTAGAAGGGCTCACAGCATTTCCAGATGATGATGTCGTGGCCAAAGTTATGACTTAAGTGAATTATGCTCACCATCTCGAGTAAATCTTAATAGAATGGTGTGATGATATCATCTTTGTTGAAATGTGACTTGGAGGACGTTGAATCATAAAAAGGGTTTTAGAGAGAGTAGTGTTTCGACTGGTGTCACCAAGGGAAATGGAAAGGGGGTTTTGGATGAGGAAATCGTAAAGCTGGAGGAGTTTAGAAAGGAGTGGTGGATATTTTTTTATGTTTGGTGTATAAAGCCTCCGACTTTGGAGGAAAATGGGTGTAGATAACAATTAGATGGAACACGTGAAGGAAATAATGCCCTTGGTCCAAGTATGCATTTAATGGTAAGTCTAATAAATGCGGTTCAGTATTAATTATACAAGTTAATAATTCAGTGACATCAAGTGAACTGTATGCCTAGCTAGAGGCCGCTTTAGTTCAAGTGGATTAATGATATTAATCCACAGCTTACTCTTGACTGAACCCGTAGGGTCACACAAATAGTACGTAAACGGATCAAGTATTTAATGGCATTAAATACTCCATCTATGGATATTTGGAATCGACGGATCTTTGTTTCAGGTGGAGCTGAGATCGTCAAAGGCAAATAAATGAATACTCCGGAAACGATGATATTGCCGGAAACGGAAATATGGATCGTATCGGAAATATAAATATTATCCAAGTCGTAGATGTTGCCGGAAACGAAAATATGGTACGTACCGGAAAATATTATCGGAAATGGAAATATTGCCGGAATCTGAAATATTGCCGGAAACGGAAATATTGTCGGAATCAGAAATATTATCCGAATCGGAAAATAATTCCGGAAACGGAAATATTAAATATTCGTTCGAAAACGGAAATTAATTCCGGAATCGGAAATATTAAATATTGTTCGTATTGGAAATGAATTCCGGAATCGGGAAATTAATCGAAAGCGCGTCGTACGAATTAGCATCGAACGAGCTTGCTAGACGAAGGCCCAGCGCAAAGCCAAGCCCACGTCCAGCAAGCAAGGCACACCACACAAACAGCCTAAGGTTGCGCCAGGACCACCGCAAGACAGGCCCAGCGCGCGCCTAGGCTGCAGCGCGCTCGCGTGGGCTTCGAGCACCGTGGGCTTTGCGCGGGCATGGCCTGCGCATGCGGGTCGTGCTCGTGTGAGTGTTTGTGCTTCCGTACGAAACCTAAATCGTGTAGGATTCGTTTAATGATTAAATTCCTATTCCTAATGGATAAATTAATTATTAGAGTTTTAATTAGATTCTAGTTAATCAATTCGTTTCCTAGTAGGATTCCAATAGCTTTTCCATAGCCTATAAATATGTGATTAGTGCTCACAATTTATAACGAGTTTTAAGTATTCAAAAAGAGAGAATTTTTGAGCAAAAATTCAGTCACCTATTTGCCTTAAACCAGCCGAAAATTTGTAGTACCTTAAGGGCGATTCTAGTTAGTCAAGCTTAAGGCGGATCCGGACATGCTGTGGACTTTCTACGGAGGGACGACACTTGGAGTCCTAAAGACTTGTTCTTGTTCGGTTCGGGCGCATCAAGGGAGGGCACGATACAAAGAGTATGCATCCTAATTATGCTAATTGTTATGTGGAAATTAATTTGGATTCCTGGCTTTAATGGTTTTTCCGCATGATTTATATTCAGTTATATGTATCATAACCTAACAGTGGTATCACGAGCCTTTAATTAATTCCATAATAATTGCTTAACATGGTTAAAATTTATAAATTTGTAAGGAATTAAAAGGGGTGATTAATTTTCGTAATTGTAATTAATTGCAAATTTGCGTTTATTTAATTATATGTACGCAGTTTTTTGGCAGTTTCTTCGTTACTCAACGAAATCGAGTGATTTTTGTGTCAATTCCGCATGTAAAAGGGATTCTAAAAATTTTCGGCCGAACCCAGAATTCCCAATTTCGAATCCTAACTATGACTTTTCGAAGGTTTTAGTTTTTCGAATGCAAAGTTTGTAATTTTAAAATGTTAAATTTAAATATTTGCGATTCTTGTTGTTAAATGTTGAATTTTTGATTGACCTACTGTATATGTTTAACAAATTTGAATTCCTAAACTTGTTAAATATACAACCTAATTTGTAATTGTAATTAATTTGTTGAAATTCGAATAATTTAGAATTGATTTGATTTTCATAATCAATTAACGATTTAATTAGGTATCCATGATTAAAAACCACCATAAAAATTGTTAATTTATGATAAATTTTAAATTTTTATGACCTAGATTTGAATCCATGATAATCGGAAATTAATTGATTAAAAAAGTTTCGATTTTTCGCCCTAAAAAATATGAAATTAATATAGTTTATTAATTTGTCATTAATTTTTAATTAAAAAGTTTTAATTTTTATGAAATACGCTCATGATTGTTGCACGCACAAAGTAAAGGACGCTACGTGTTACCCTTAAGGGGTGTTGTATAGTGCGGGCACGCGACGACGAGCAAAGGAGCTCGTCGCCCGTGCGGTACGAATGCAACGAGCAACAAGCAAGGGGCACGCACGCGAAGCAAGGGAGTTGGTCGTGTGTGGCTCGATGGGCGATGGGGCGAGAGGCAAGTGCAGCGAGCAAGGCAAGCACGCGTGGGCAGCGATGGATGTTGCGCCCAGCAAGCACGCCAAGGCAAGCGGCCGAGGCAACAACAAGCCTAGCAGCGTGCCAATGCGATGGGCGAGTGGGCTGCGCGCAAGTGTGGCTCGCTGGGCCTGCTGCATTGGTGCATTGGTGCTTGGGATTTGCGGTACGATCAATGGAGTGACAAGGGGTTTGTTGCTTGTTGGACTTGACGAGGCATGGGCGCAAGCCCATGGCCTTGTCTTGACCCGATTGGTTCGTTTTAATTTTAATTTTGAATTTTCAGTTCGGAAACGATTTTAATTAATTTTAAAATTCATAATTTAAATTTTTTTCTTGGAATTTAATTTTGAATAATCTAATTATTATAAATTCTAATTTATACTAATTATTTTACTAAAATTAAAACCTTGAATTAATTTAAATTCATTCATTTGATTCAACTGAAAATAAATTAAAAGGATTCAATTACAAATTTATATGAGCTTTAAATTTTTATTAAATTAGTATGTTTCTGGTTAGACTAGGAAATACATTTTTATGTTTAAAATTAGTAAAGCATGTAAATTTATTGGTTTAAGTGGGAGCGTTTTAGTCATAAACTCTTGATTAGGTCTACATTCCTTTAAGGTTAAAACAACTTGATTAGAATTAATAAGGATTGAATAATTGGTAGATTATTGGAAGCCTTGATTAATTGCTGCAAATGTTTATGTGATGCATAATATGTTCTACTAACCAGCTATGTGGGCCATTCATGATAATGAATGGGTGAATGGTATATATTGTATATGTACTGTTTTGCAGGTTATTGAAAAGTGACTAGTATGGCCCAAATAGGATAGAAAATATGGTCTGCGTACCATTAATTTGAATGTAATATTGGTCTAAAGTACCAAATTTTATTGCTTTTAAATATGGTTTGCGTACCATCAAATAGTTATAATTAGTTTAATTATAGCTTATCCTATTTGAAGAAAATGGCGCCTCCCATGGAGAATACAAGACGAAGTTTCCAATCCATTTTCAAGACGGACTTTGAAGTTGAAGCTTCAAGATGAAGTCGGGCCATACTAGATCACATTTATGTCTTATGCATGTTTTAAGTTATTTATTGCTTTAAATATGTATTAATTATGCATGAGATTATGGCTTGATTATGTTGCATGATTAAGGATTTTAGTTCACTTAAAATCTAACCAATATAGTAAGAGCCTTAAGTTCCAAACTTTAAAATTGAGTTGAAAGGTGTCATGCCAAAATAACACTTACTTGGATAACTTTTACATCAATCTTAGTTATAGTTTTCCGCCATAGCGAGGTGTTACGTATTGATTCTAAAGGAGCAAGTTACACAAATAATTGTGAGTACATGTTAGTTTTGGTGAAACTCAACGATATAAGTAAGGAGTCCTTTTATGTCGTGGAAAATGAGATAGGTTTACCTAATAAGTTCTTAGACGTACCTATCAACCAAGAGTAGTTTCTAGACTATTAGCAAAGGCTTTGATTACCTAAAATATTTTAGAATTGAGTCTAAATACATAATGTGCTTAATTCTTCAAATGATTTAAGGATCTTGGAATCATTTTATTCACACCTGCCGGAACAATAAACTCGAATAAAATGCTAATGACTTGTTTAAATTGCATGATTGCTTTAATTTCCAAGTTATTACTCCTGATAAATGTTTAGACTTTGCATGCTTCAATGTATATTTTAATTATTGTTTGTAATTAAATATCTTGCACTGCAGTAAATCCTTTTAGAAAGGTAACAGTAAATTTCCTCGATTGGTAGTGAATCCAAGAACGATTCACGGAAATGAGAGAATGTGAGCAATTTAAAATGTACGTTTCTTATAGCGACTTTTATGGTTTTTTCGGTTATCAAAGTCGAATGGCAAACCGATTGGTGCTTGTGAATTCAAAATACAATGTAGTTTTGAGATCATAAAGCATTGAGTTTAAACGCCCAGCTTTACCAATGTTTAACAACCTAATATCTTTGTCCATTTAATTCTCGAATGAGTCTAGTCCCTAGACATTCGAATAGATCGATGCTTAGAGAACTTTAGAAGCTTCTGGTAAGATCATCTAGTTGAAACAAAATATAAATTAAAATGGTAAAGAACCTTATTGGAGTGACATTGGACATGTCTAACGAAGTATAAAAGTCAACACTAAAGAATTCAATTATGAAGACTATAAGAAAGGGTACAAGAAATAGGAAAACAAGGAACAAACGAAAGGAATATACAATTCCGTTTCTATCTATAAGTTTATGTTTAAAGAAAAGTGACCTAGCAATCAAACTTCCTTGGTATCATATACTGCTTGAGGTTCTTACTTCGGTAATAACTCAAACAATGGAAGCTAGGATACACTAATGACCTACAAGTAGGAAATGAAGCATGGCAATGCTACATTAGTTGTAGGGTCATCTAGTTTGTTTTAAGTCCTTCCAAAGGCTGGAACTTAATGGCTATTTTGTTCCATAATCGGCATACCTAAATTTCTGTTTTCAAACACAGAAAGACTCACATTCAAGAAAAACAAAAACAATGTTTGTTTGTTTATTTGGATGAAATGGTCATTTACGGGTTGAGTCAATATGCTTGATTAAAACAAACAAATCTTTAACAATAAGAACTTTACTAGATTCAAATCAATCTCTTGATTTGAGTTCCACAAACCTTTAGCATTGCTGCTTAAACCATGTCAACAAGTTAACATTCAAAAGCTCTATTTTATGGACTTTTGAAAGTTGGTTGATTTCTAGATCAATTCAAGACAAGCTAGTCTTACTTGTTGAAAATAACAAAGGATATGAACTATTGTTAGAACGCCTTGACAATAGAGTTCAAAGCTAAAGAAAGATTTTATGAATTTATTATTTCACATGGACTTGAGTAAATACAGGTTTATTTACTCAAATGTGATATAAGTTTGAATCTGTTTGGCTAGTTCAAAGATTCAAAAGTATAAAACCCACTTGGCAAGAAATCATAAAGATCTAGGTTAGATCATGTTGATGATTACTTAAGTCAAGAATGACCATCAATGATTATGCTCCATAAGATATGGCATATCTAAGTTGGAATGATCGAAGTCAATTAGTGCTTGATTCGATCAATGATGAATCATAAAGACTTTTCCTATAATTTCTAAAACAAAATGCTCAACTACCACCAAACTAAACCAAATTCGTCAAAGCTATTGAAAAGTAATTTCAGAATATATTTTCATAATATATATCTAAGGAGTTGCTAAACTCAGTGGGAGCTTAGTGTTTGTTATTCGACAAACTAAGGCCCAAGTATAGATATATGTTTCATTGTGATTTATTCAAATGAGACATAAGGGTATTGTTTCTACCTCGAATTTTTGAGAACATAATGTTTGTTTGCTCGAAATAATGTCCTTTTGGAGATTCGTTTCCAAAATGACAAGTTGGAGAAAATAGACCTCGAAAGTCTTCGAGGCGAACAACAAACATAAACGAACGTCAGAAAATCCGAACACTTATTCTTTAAGGACTTTCGAAGTGGCTTTAAAGAATACACATCTCTAAGAAGACTTGACAAGTGCTTCAAGGAGAACAGAATATTCAAATGACTTTCAAGTGGCTATTGATATTCTATTGTTTAATGTTCTATACCCAAGTAGGCATAGAGTACAAGTCACTGAAACTATGAGATTCTTCTATTAGATAGTGAAGAAACATAGAGTTCAGGCCACTGAAATTATGCGATTCTTCTATTAGATAGTGAAGAAACCTACAACTTGCAGTCAAACTATTATCACGTAGATTAATGAGTTTGTGACTTGTAAGAAAGCTATGACGAAACCCATATTCCCTAAAATGGTTAGAGGCCATATATAGACTCAAATGTTTTAGATGGTTAAAGGCCATAAAACATAACCAATGTTTTGATGACAAAATTAAAAATTTGTTGATTTGCAAGAATAGGTTAACACCTATTGGTTGCAAATTGGTTTTAAGGATAAAAACCATCTAACATGGAATTGTGTTCACACAAAAAGCTAGATTAGTTGCTAAAGGTTACAAGCAAATTCATGGGGTGGATTGTGTTGAAACCTCATGCATAATCTTAATGCTGAAGTCTATAAATCATGCAATGATTGCATATTTGTACATATGGCAATTGGATGAAAAAAGGTATTCCTCAATCAAAGGTTTGAAGAAACTATGTACATGGCATGGATCCAAATAATGCTTGAAAAGGAAAGCTAGCTTATGAAATCTGTACAGATTTAAGCAAGAAATTGGGAATTGGAATTGTATTTTAGTAAAGCTAATAAGTATTTAAGTTTCATAAAATGCACATAATTGTGAGGGGGTCGAAAAAGCGCGAGGCTAATGCGTGACCTCGTCCCTCGTGGGCGTGACCTTTCTTTTTGTCAAATCAAGTGTAATTGGATTTCCTGTGAGTTTACACCCAATTGACTAGTAATATAGGAGTCACCATTCAGTTTTTAACGACAATGAGAAAAACTGACAAAACCCGGTTATCGTGACATAAAGGGAGTGCAATTATGTTTGACCACGACGGCCATAGGTTCCTTTGTGATCCCTGGTGTGGGGATCTCTCAAGGTAGAGATTGAGGGTTCGGGGGACTGTAACTACCGAGAGGAGTACTCGCTCTTCGATAACTCCAGAGGCAGGATATCCTTACTAGCTTAGCATAAATAATTGAAGGGGCATGCGTTAACTATTAAACTAATCCGAATTGATTTTAACAATATGCAACACATAATACCAGATCGATCGTGATTATCTTGTTTAGATTGATTTAAGGGACCTAGCATGGTAGTTCAATTTCCCACGATATTGTCTTTATTAGGCGTGATAGAACAATCAGATTTAATAGTTTAACAGTTTTATAAAAGGGCGAGGAAAGCGATTAAATCATGCAAAGGGACACATTACGACGCACCCTTGAGAGGTGTGTCACGGTTCTCAGAAAAATAACCACTTTGGCTTTGCTATTTCTCCTTTTATTTAACGAATCTCAAGTTTCCGGGCTTAATTCTTCAGCTACAAGGGACAGGATACGTTCTGTTCGATTTTTGGATCGATTGCGACAGAACGCGGGATCAATTTCGCAGCGTGAGGCTTAGGCTTAAGGGTTGGAGTCAATACTCAGAATATGAATTGTGTGTTGTGTGTTCTTTTCACGTCGAATTTGGGGCTGTATTTATAGAAAAGAGATCGTGGAAAGATAGAATTTTAGAGCACTAATCCAAGAAGAATTAGGAGAGAACACGTACCCAGGTAATTTCAGCGCCCAGGGCTGGGCGTCAAAGATTTCGGCGCCCAGCTCTGGGCGTTGAAAATGGGATCCAGGCAATTTCAGCGCCCAGGGCTGGGCGTTGAAAATGATGTTTGGGCCGAGTTCTTTGTCAGATTTGGACTCTTAGAATCCGGAGTGTTTGAGACTTATCCGAGTCTTTTAATGCTTATTAACTTTTTGACGGAATGCGTCTCGGCCCGTTACAAACTCTAGGTTCGTTAGGATTTTAATCAATACGTAACTCTTATTTTCGAATTATACTAGGAATAGGATTCCTCTTGCAAATTCTATCTCTTTTAGGATTTATGTTGGAGTGAAACACCTAATTCGACAGGTTTCTATCTTTTATGACTTGCCACTTTTAATAACTACCCGTTACGGCAGTTATTATTTTTAGCAGGTTTCTATAAATAGCAGTTTTGGTGAAATGAAAAGGGTGATCGAGATTCGTTATTTTATAGGAGATGCGTTGCCAAGTGGAGATTTATGTTCTCATCATCGAACCTTCCCTTTCGGGAATGGGGACAAAAGTAGGTGTCTATAGTTAACCCCCATTTTGACTGAGTCTTGGGATGAGACGATGGTCAAAGTACTGGACGGAGTGCGTCACACAAGCCATAGTGTATGTGACTTGTTTTGCGAGGGTCTCACGAGCCCCCGAGTGATAACATTTGACTTAAGGGTCATCACGTGAAGTGTCGACATATCCCTCACGTGTCATTGGGATTTGTCAACGGATAGTATAGAAACTCCCTCACTTTGTCATTGGAAGTATCTAAAGATACGTAGAAACCCCCTCACTTTGTCATTGGGAGTAGCTACAGATGTTTTCGAAATCAAAGCTATAAAGTGTAATTGGGCCTGGCCAAGCCCAATCACGAGGTAAAATGTTTTTAAAGATTCTCATTTTCAGGGTTAGCTAAACGAGAAAACCCCCTTGTTTTTATGGGACGTAAAACGAAGGAAAATCCGGCACATCGTTCTTTTTTGGAAAAACGGAAAACCAATCTTTTAATTTTTGGAAAAAAGGAAAACCAGAAAAAGTTATCGCTGCAGCGACTAAAGACCTGCGCGGTTAGTGGCGCAGACCCCACCGGCTAAAGATGGCGAGCCTGTCCGCTAAGGGTGGACACCCCGTCCGATAGAAGTGGACGAACCTGTTTTGAAGTTTGTTTATTTTTTTTTTAAAATAAGGACCTACGCGGTTTGTGACGTAGACCCCGCCGGCTAAAGATGGCGAGCCTGTCCGCTAAGGGTGGACACCCCGTCCGATAGAAGTGGACGAATCTGTTTTGATGTTTTGAAAATAAGGACCTACGCGGTTTGTGACGTAGACCCCGCCGGTTGAAGATGGCGAGTCTGTTTTTTTATTTTTGAAGATCTCATTTTTTGAAAACTGAGGACCTGCGCGGTTAGTGACGCAGACCCCGCCGGCTGAAGATGGCGAGCCTGTTTTTGTTTTGAAGATTTCTTTTCATTTTCGAAAACTGAGGACCTGCGCTGTTAGTGACGCAAACCCCGCCCGCAGAAGGTGGGCGAGCCCTGTCCGCTAAGGGTGGACGCCCCGCCCGCTGAAGGTGAGCGAACCTGAATTCGTCTTTTCGATTTGGGGACTCGCGTGGTTCGAGGCGCGTTCTTGCCCGATTGAGGTGGGCAAGTCCCTATTTCATTTGTTCTTGTGATTTCTTTTGAGAATTTCTTTTTATTCATTTTTGTAGGAGCGAATTCTTTCGAGGGATGCTCGTATTTAGTTGTAACCTAAATGTGGGTTGACAACGTGCTTAGACGGACCATTGTCTTGTGGTCATCATCCTTTCATGGTTTTGAGCTAGTCTTCATGGCTCAATTTTTCCACTACCTGGGTCCTTGATTAGGGGACTATGTATAAGTATCAACGGCGACCTTTGTCTTGAGGTCGTAATCCTGTTTTATATTTTGAGATTATCCAAACACGGGACTTCGTACAGCGTAGTCTGTGAATATTGTTTTAACTTTGCATACTCTCTTTTGAAATATATATTTTCTTTCGAGCCCCCAAGCACTCGTGCTTGACGGTCATTTCTTGTCAAAGAAGTTTCCTTAGGGATACGCATTCTGTAATGTCCTTGATCGTGTTTGGGATCGTGCTCGTAAGTGCGAGCGATCTTTGTAGTGGTGTGCTACTCCTAACAAAGCCGTGGGGTGCGACTTTCAGTAAATAAATCGGCAATTTTTGAGTCGAATGGATACGGCAGTGCCTTATAGAAGTCAGGGGCCTTTTTGGGTCTGGGATCATTTTCGGCGCCCATGCCTGGGCGTTAAAGATTTCGGCGCCCAGCGCTGGGCGCTGAAAATGATTTCTGGCTAGGTTTCTTGATGACACAGTTGGCCTCTTGTTCGTTCGTTTTCTTTTTTTTTTCTTTTGTTCTAGAGATTCTTTTTTTGGAACGAACCGTTCATTTGAGATCACCGTTGATTGGTGAATAATTATTTCTCGAGAAACCGTAGCCTAATAGTGGACCAACGGTGTTTATTATTATATTATTCGTTCGCCATTTCTTAGCTTAGAACGATTGTGGGATTAATCTTCAACGCCCAAAGTCAGGCGTGGGATTTGACGTCGGAGTTGATTATTGGGCAGATCTGCCTCTATTCCGTTCGCTTATTTCACTTGGAGATTCTACGTATTCTCTTCTCTTTCGTTTTTCTTTATTTTTGGAACGTAGAATTTTATTAGAGATCACAATGAGCTGAGTGATCGTGATGATTTCTCGAGAAGCCGTAGCCGATTGGTGGACTACGGTGTTTGTCGCTTTGGGGCGCTTATTTAAAGTAACTGTCGCTCTTAAGGCGTGCAGTTATTGCAATAGTTGGGCGAGTCTATATAGCCCGAGGAACATACTTTGAGGCGTATATTTTTGATCGCTCGTATATATTTTTTTCTTTTGAACGCGTTCGTGAATGTTCGATACTTAGAATGATGATATGTATGTGCGAACGAGCGTTCATAGAATGGCCGTTGTGTGCGGTCCATTAATCAGTTTGCTTGAATCATTTGTTTTTGAGCAATGACTGATTTTGAATAATTTGTTTAGAGGCTTGATAGGGTTCAGGCCCGTTCATGAAGTGGGCTCAAGCATCGTGCCCTTTCGATCGTTCAAACATTTGCTTCGAGATTTTTTATTTTGCTATGGTCGTTTCGTAGCTTGGAGCCCCCAAATATGCATGTTGGGATGCTTCCTTTTGGCGTACGATTTTTGTAGGTTCTTTCGAGAAAGATGCCTTGGGGTTCCGCTCGTGTAGGTGCGAGCTATCCCTTTCGTGGTAGGTAATATTTTGCTACCTTTAATCCTTAATGTAGAAGTCGTGTGGCTTGCATTTTGAATTTGGGCGATAAGTAGTCTTTGCCTCTTTTACACATGCTCTTTGGTCGTGCCCGCATTAGTGCAATATGCCTTACTCTCTTTTTTTTAGACTTGTACCGTGGGATGGTTGAACTTATGGTGCGACGTAGGCTTGTGTGGCCTAACCGCATGTATTAGAACATTTCTCTAGGCGTTGGGATGTCATTATTATTTTTTGCATTGGAGAACTTCATCACGCCTCGTTCAGGTGCTCGAACAAGTGTAGCACCTTCTGCGTGGGTGTGCACGGCTTATTAGTTCGTTCGATGCGAGGATTCATAGATGTTTCTTTCTTGTTTTCATATATGGGCAAAATTTTGGCAGGCAGAGATATTCAGCGCCCAGGCTGGGGCGTTAAAGATATCGGCGCCCAGCTCTGGGCGTTGAAAATGATTTATGGGCAGAATTTGACAGTTTTTTGTCCTTGCTTTTTCTTTCGCTTTTGCTTTGGAACGACGTAGACTGTGTAACGGGCGCTTATAGGGCGGGCGTTTATGTGCAGTAGTTTGATCGGAGTTTTGGTGACTCGCGATTTTCAGTTACCCTTGTTAGTGGGGTGGCTTTATATATTCTAAGTAGTGCTTAGAATGTGGGAGGGGTTGTAGCCATTCTAAGGTTCGTTTTACACGAATTGCCTCAGGATTGTGCCCCTATGACGTGTGTATAGCATTAGCGTCGAGAATCGTCATTTCGAGCATTTTTAGAGTGTTTTTCTCAAGCCCCACAATTGTAGCTACGGGATTGGCTTGGTGCTATAGTGCTTGGCATACGTTTTTATGCGTTCATGGTGACATGGATCATGAATAGTTTGAACCAGACTCGTTTAGTGCGAGGCACGTTCGAGTAGTGATTTGCTACTTCTCTTGTAAATGTCGTATTTTGCGACATTGCCATGGTCAAGGTAGTCACATGTTGAAGTGTGCCTTGACCAAAAGCTAGGTGCCTTTCTTTACCCATAATCATATTTAGAAATATCTTTGACTCACTTGCAACATCTAGACAAACGCATACTTAGCTTAAACCAACGACACTTTATTATGTTCGAAGAAGTCTTTGAAAATTATTTGAAGTCCGAGTCGTACTGTGTACAATCCGAGGTGTCCTAAGTAAGTTGACTTATAGAAGGGTTCGTACATGATTACATCAAAATACGATTTTTGGAATGCTGTCTAAGGATTTGCTGGAAGCCAGGGTGCAGGCGTCAAGACTACTTGTGCCCGTGTGGCACATGCTTTGGGATTTTAGGGCCATCTTTTCCAGAATGGCGGGAATATAAACCGTTTTCAAATTGACTTAGATTTACTTGGTGTATGTCTGCACAAAAGGTCAAGGTATACTTAGTTCTTTCCCTAGCTCTTTCATTTCAATTTTTTAGCCCCCAGTTGCTATTATGTCTTCCCATTAATGATGCTTTTAGATTTCGATTTCGGATGCCCGTGTCATATCTCTGAGTGGGGTGAGCCTTGGTTAAGTGCCAAGTCCTATTGACAATGTCTGAATTTTTTTTATAAAGGGATTCGCAAGCATTTGAATTACCATGAACGGGTGCCCTGAGTTCGAAGGAACGATGGGGAGATGCCGTAGAACAATCCTCTTTATTGCAAGCTTACTGCCTTTTCTTCTTGTTGGCGATTATGACTGTGTCTAATGGTGAAAGAAGGTCTTTAAGCGAACGACTATGTCTAGTGGTGAAAGAAGGTCTTTAAGTGAGTTAGTTCGCTTTAGGGAGGGTCAAGTCTAGTACTTTAGAGGTCATGGACGCTTGCGCTAGCCCCCATTCAATTGAGGCAAAGCGATCTTTTGAGTCTTGGCTAAGTGCCTAGGAGTGTGAGTGCTCCTTCTGGCAAGGGTACGTGCCCTTATTATTTTTCGATGTGTGCTCATTCTGGCATCTTGATGACTTGGATTCTTCCTTTGACTTAAATTTTTCTTTCGACTTGGGTTGCAAGTAATTAAATTTAAATAAGGGACTCTATTTCTTATTCTTGTTATTCTATAGGCTCTAACTTTGGTTGGACCGAATCATGGATTGCCTACGTATCCGCCTTAAATAGATTTAATTTGGAATCAGGTCTTGCGTAGTTCTTAGCCAGAAAATGGTTTCTTAGAATGCCGATTTTAGGCAAGTACGTTCGAGTGGACTCGTAATGTTTGAAAAAGGGTGAAATAAGTGTACGAAAATTTTGGAGCGTGCGTATTTTGCGTATTTTATACGATCTTCTACCCCCCAAGTGTTCGTTATTCTTCCATATGTATATAGGAAAATATACGAACACTTTTAGGAATTGGGAGTTGGAAGCAAGAATGGCGCCCAGGGCTGGGCGCTTGGCGCCCAGGTCTAGGCGTTGAAAGTGTGTTCTGGGCTGCCTTTTTGCGCTGCTCCTTTTCGTTTCGTGCCAAATATTTGCGAATCGTTTTTGTGCGCTAAAATGCTTCTTTTCCTTTTTTAAATGCTTCTTATCTTTTTTTTGTGCGCTTTGCAAAGTTTTTTTTTATTATTATTTAATTTTTTTTTTTACGTTAAGTGTAGAGTGTACTTTTCATTTGTCTTCTTTTTTTATTCGTGACTCAAGACGGCTTGAAAGATGGGTTGAATGAGTTGTATAGGTATTAGTTTGTTAGGTTATGATACATATGACAATTCATAAATCATGCGGAAAAACCATAAAGCTAGGAAAGCATATTATTTACACATAATCATTTAGCATAGAATTGATGCATACATGTTGTAGCGTGCCTTCCCTAGCTGCGCCCGAACCGAACAAGAACAAGTCTTTAGGACTCCAAATGTCGTCCCTCCGTAGATAGTCCACAGTACGTCCGGATCCGCCTCAAGTTAGACCAACTAGAATCGCCCTTAAGGTTACTAGGAATTTCTGCTAGTGTTTGCAAGTGTATGGCTGATTTTATTTCAAAAACTTACCCTTTGAATACTTCAATCGTACCAGCAAATAATGACCCTAGGCCCTTATTTATAGAGGTATGGAAAAAGAATTGGAATCCTATTAGGATACTAATTAGTTAAACCAGAATCCTAGTAGGACTCTAACTAATTAATTATATCCTTTTAGGATTAGGAATTTAATCATCAAACAAATCCTATACAATTTAGGTTTCGTATGTGAACACAAACTCAACACGAGCATGACCCACGAGCGTGCAGGCCATGCCCGCGCACAGCCCACACGGCCGCTCAGCCCACGCGAGCCGCAAGCCCACGCGAGGAGCAGCACAGCTCGCAGCCCATTGTTGCGCGCGCTGCCATGGCCTGGTGGGCCTGGCGTGGCCTTGGCTGTTCGTGTGGCGCGCTTGGCATTGCTGGGCGATGGCCTGGCTTCGTGCTGGGCCCTCGTCCGGCAGGCCTCGTCCGATGCTTATTCGTACGATACGCTTCCGATTAAATTCCCGGTTCCGGAATTCATTTCCGATACGAACAATAATTAATATATCCGATTCCGGAATTAATTTCCGTTTCGAACAAATATTTAATATTTCCGTTTCCGGAATTATTTTCCGATTCCGATAATATTTCCGATTCTGACAATATTTCCGTTTCCGGCAATATTTCCGATTCCGGCAATATTTCCATTTCCGATAATATTTTCCGATACGTACCATGTTTCCGTTTCCGGCAACATCTACGATTTGGATATTATTTATATTTTCGATACGATCCATATTTCCGTTTCCGGCAATATCATCGTTTCCGGAGTATTCATTTCTTGCTTGTGACGATCTCAGCTCCCACTGAAACCAAGATCTGTCGATTCCGAATATCCATAGATAGAGTATTTAATGCCATTAAATACTTGATCCGTTTACGTACTATTTGTGTGACCCTACGGGTTCAGTCAAGAGTAAGCTGTGGATTAATATCATTAATTCCACTTGAACTGAAGCGGCCTCTAGCTAGGCATTCAGCTCACTTGATCTCACTGAATTATTAACTTGTTAATTAATACTGAACAGCACTTATTAGACTTAACATAGAATGCATACTTGGACCAAGGGTATTATTTCCTTCAGTCTCCCACTTGTCCTTAGGGACAAGTGTGCATTTCCTAATTCCTTTCTCGCTCGATGTTTGCTCTTGAACATAAGGTAAGAGTTGTCATCCTTATTATGTCCAGAGGTGTTCCTCGGTTTCAAAGTTCAACTGATCAAATAAACAGATAATCATAGCCTATGATTCATCCGAGCACGGCCATGCATTTCACAGTTTCTAGCTCTCCGAGTGGCCTTGTACAACTTTTAAGCATCTCATCCCGATTTATGGGAGGACAATCCCAATCTTGCGATCTTGAGATTAGACTTCGTTTGATAGGTGATTACCTGAGCGTTGCCTTTATAGCCTCCTTTTACGGTGCGACGGTTGGTCAACGTCAAAGTAACCAGTTCTCAAACAAGCAATCTCAAATCACTCAGGTATTGAGGATTTAGTGTCTAATAATTTTAATGAAATTTACTTATGACAGATTTTCATCTCTTACAGTAAAGTTTCATAGGTCTGTCCGATACTAGTCTTCCCAAAGTAAGTATCGATGCAAATGATTATGACATTGCCATGTCCACATAGTTCAAGAAACAGAACTACTAGTCATCTTGCATTCTAGTCGTCTAACGTTTTCTATGCGTCCAATTTTATAGAAAACTCCGACTAGAGACCATTTTCAACCTTTGACATTCAAGTTCACTTGATAGACATTTCTTAGTCACAGGACTGGTCCTGACGGTCTATCTTGAATATATCGTCAAATTGAAGGGACTCATCATTTAATACTAAACCAAGATTAAATGGAATATGAAAATTCATTTCATATATGATAAATGTTCAACCCCAATGTTTTACAACCATGGGCCTCAAACCCATCTTTAAAACAGTTCATGGAATTCAAAGCTATGCTTGATTTCCAGTGCCACAATGTGAGTGTTGTTTCTCACTTGTTGCATAGGTTTAGTTATCATGCTTTGCCAATCTTAATATCCTTTTCATCGAATGTTCTTCGAGATAGATGATAAGATCTTTTGAGTATGTTTATTTTGTGATCTAGTCTTTCTTGCTACAATAGTGGTTCTACGCATTTTGCAATGAAGAACTATTAAGTCAACAAACATGTGATCTACCCAAGTTCAATGAAGAACTCTTTAACATAAACAACCCTGTTTTATTGCTTCTTAGGCAATAAGTACTTTTACTTCAACTTTATAGGTTGTTAGTGATGCTTTATTTGGAATTACTTATCCAAGCAGTTCAAAGATATGTGGAATACTTTCCAGCTGTATCTTAGAACATAGAAATTAATATTTTAATATCCCACGCAACAACTCATGGTCTCCAATCCATGTTGCCATTTCAAAACACGATGCTCTATAGCTCGTCCTTATCAATGGTTAACTCCAAAGGGTCTTGCTTGATCCTTTGCCAGTGTTTATGCGTGTAGCATCAATATTTAGCATATCTTTATTTCTTTGAATCAAGAACTACTCCTATGTACCTTTTCAAGTACCATAAGTATTCTTGATCTCAATCTAGTTGATCTTCACTTAGATCAATAGAGATTGGTATATGTTCGTCATGCCTAAAGTCATACGATACGTTTTTGGCGATCCTCATATTATATCATACATGATAAATTCTTTTGCAGAATAATTCCCAATTGAATTGTATTCATGTAAGTTTAGCTCATCTAGTTTCAGTAGATACTAAATCCAGCTAAATTCTTTGACATATAATATAGGTTAAGAATCTTACTTAGATCCTTTGATGTTTAACTTAGTAAATGCTTATACATAGTTCAAACATTCTTTACTTAGATTTATTCACATGGGTCGAATATCTCCAATGGAGTCTTTCGTGTTTGATTTAGTAAATGCCATTACTTAATCTAAAACATTAATATAAGATCTTTGTAAATAGATCTTAATACCCAGTATGTACTAAGTTTCGCCTTGGTCCATCATTGATGAATAATTTCAAATCTAAGTCATTAGCATTTGAATGTTATTTCACAATAGAGAGATATGTGTGTGATACACATAGGACCAATTAAGTTTTATGTACTCCCACTAAACTTCTTATATATCTATAAGAATCATGTACATTTTATGAAACTAAAATACTTATTAGCTTCACTAAAATATAGTTCTAATTCCCAATTGCTTGCTTAAATCTGTACTTAGATTTTATAAACTAGCTTTTCTTTTCAAGCATTTATTTGGATCCACAAATCCTATGACATACCATGTACATAGTTTCTTCCAACATTTGACTGAGAGAGATGTTTTGTCATCCAATTGCCATATGTACCAATATGCAATCATTGCTTGAATTATAGACTTAAGAATTACGATTTTGCATGAGGTTTAAACACAATCCACATCGTGAATTTGCTTGTAACCTTTAGCAACTAATCTAGCTTTGTGTGTGAACACAATTTCATGTTTGATGGTTTTTATCCTTAAAACAAACTTGCAACCAATAGGTGTGAAACTATTCTTGCAAATCAACAAAATTTCAATTTTGTCATTAAAATTTGAGTATGTTTTATGGCCTCTAACCATTTAAAACATTTGAGTCTATATATGGCCTCTAACCATTTTAGGGAATCTGGGTTTCGTCATAGCTTTCTTACAGGTCACAAACTCATTAATAGTTTGACTGCAAGTTGTAGGTTTCTTTACTATCTAATAGAAGAATTGCATAGCTTCAGTGACCTGAACTCCATGTTTCTTCACTATCTAATAGAAGAATCTCATAGTTTCAGTGACTTGAACTCTATGCCTACTTGGGTATAGAACATCAAACAATAGAATATCAATAGCCACTTGAAAGTCTTTTGAATATTCTGTTCTCCTTGAAGCACTTGTAAAGTCTTCTAAGAGATGTCTATTCTTTAAAAGCCACTTCTAAAGTCCTTAAAGAATACGTGTTCGGATTTTCTAAAGAACTTCGAAAAGCCTCCAGATTGTCCGTTTTATGTTTGTTGTTCGCCTCGAAGACTTTCGAGGTCTATTTTCTCCCACTTGTCATTTTGGAAACGAATCTCCAAAAGGACATCATTTCGAGCAAAAAACATTATGTTCTCAAAAATTCGTGGTAGAAACAATACCCTTTTGTCTCATCACTAGAGGAAAAAACCTCAAGTGCGGGCTCATTTTAAGGGGTTTAGTGCGGGCTTTTACATGTGCAGCATATGGCCTGCCCGCACTTGATGTTTCTCAAGTGCTGCCAATTTGGAAAATGAGCCCGCACTTGATATATTTTGTGCTGCCAATTTTAGAATATGAGCCCGCACTTGATATATTTGGTGCTGCCAATTTTGAGAATGAGCCCGCACTTGACATATTTGGTGCTGCCAATATTGAAAATGGGCCCGCACTTGATATATTTGGTGCTGCCAAATTTGAAAATGAGCCCGCACTTGACATAGAAATGGGAAGCACAAGCATAAAAATGAGCCGCACTTGGCCTATAAATGAGTCGCACTTGATCTAGATTTGTTGTATAACCAATTTCCCTGCTACATATTACAATTGGACGACGCCACTGATTAACCTCCATACGTCATATAAAAAGTATCCAATTATATAGATAATTAAATTAAATAGTATATAATTGTAAATATAAAAGTCAATTACATTACAATTATATGAAAAACTAGCTAGCATCCATAATTTAAGATTCATTACAACAAAATATCAAAGACGATCACTGGTAATGAATTTTGCCAACATTTCTCGAACTTCATCTGTCTCCTCAAAGGTCAAAGGCCGCTCCCTCGGATTATTAAATACCTTAAAAAGATCAACCATCAAAAAATATATATACACATTAGTTATATTATAAATATTGAATCGTACAATAAATTAAAACTTAATTTGTTCATAAAAAAAAAATAATGAACCGTATAATAATAAAATTGGTTAATTTCGGTCCCAACTTTAATCTAATGAACTTAAATAAATATTTTAAAGTCCTTCCATGTTTAATAAACTTAGTTTTATGTTTCAAAGACTCATTTTCACCCATTTTGGTGAAGTTATGCACATTTAAGCCTCGTTAGTTCATTATCGGTCACATTTTGACTAAAATGGCTAATTTCGGTTCCAACTTTCAACTAATGAACTTAAATGAGTATTTAAAAGTCTTTCCATGTTTAATACACTTAGTTTTATGTTTCAAAGACTCATTCTCACCCATTTTGGTGAAGTTATGCACATTTAAGCCTCGTTAGTTCATTATCGGTCACATTTTGACTAAAATGGCTAATTTCGATCCCAACTTTCAACTAATGAACTTATATGAGTATTTTGAATTTTTTCCAAGTTTAATACACTTAGTTTTATGCTTCAAAGACTCATTCTCACCTTTTTTGGTGAAGTTATGCACATTTAAGACTCGTTAGTTCATTATCGGCCACATTTTGACTAAAATGGCTAATTTCGGTCCCGACTTTCAACTAAAGAACTTAAAAAAGTATTTTAAAGTCTTTACAAGGTTGATACACTTAGTTTTATATTTCAATTACTAATTCTCACCCATTTTGGTGAAGTTATGCACATTTAAGACTCATTTGATCATTATCGGCCACAGTATGACTAAAAAGGCTAATTTCGGTCCCAACTTTCAACTAATGAACTTATATGAGTATTTTAAAATCTTCCGATGTTTAATAAACTTAGTTTTATGTTTCAAAGACTCATTCTCACCCATTTTGCTGAAGTTATGCACAATTAAGCTTCGTTAGTTCATTATCGGTCACATTTTGACTAAAATGGTTAATTTCGATCCCAACTTTCAACTAATGAACTTATATGAGTATTTTAAAGTTTTTCCACGTTTAATACACTTAGTTTTATGTTTCAAAGACTCATTCTCACCCTTTTTGGTGAAGTTATGCACATTTAAGACTCGTTAGTTCATTATCGGCCACATTTTGACTAAAATGGCTAATTTCGGTCCCAACTTTCAACTAAAGAACTTAAATAAGTATTTTAAAGTCTTTACATGGTTGATACACTTAGTTTTATATTTCAAATACTAATTCTCACCCATTTTGGTGAAGTTATGCACATTTAAGACTCATTTGATCATTATCGGCCACATTTTGACTAAAAAAGCTAATTTCGGTCCCAACTTTCAACTAATGAACTTATATGAGTATTTTAAAGTCTTCCCATGTTTAATACACTTAGTTTTATGTTTCGAAGACTCATTCTCTCCCTTTTTGGTGAAGTTATGCACATTTAAGCCTCGTTAGTTCATTATCGGTCACATTTTGACTAAAATGGCTAATTTCGGTCCTAACTTTCAACTAATGAACTTAAATGAGTATTTTAAAGTCTTCCCATGTTTAATACACTTAGTTTTATGTTTGAAAGACTCATTCTCACCATTTTGGTGAAGGTATGCACATTTAAGCTTCGTTAGTTCATTATCGATCACGTTTTGACTAAAATGGCTAAATTCGATCCCAACTTTCAACTAATGAACTTAAATTAGTATTTTAAAGTCTTTTCATGTTTAATACACTTAGTTTTATGTTTCAAAAACTCATTCTCATCATTTTGGTGAAGTTATGCACAATTAAGCTTCGTTAGTTCATTATGAGTTACGTTTTGACTAAAATGGCTAATTTCCGTCCCAACTTTCAACTAATGAACTTAAATGAGTATTTTAAAGTCTTCCCATGTTTAATACACTTAGTTTTATGTTTCAAAGACTCATTCTCACCCATTTTGGTAAAGTTATGCACATTTAAGCCTCGTTAGTTCATTGTCGGTCACATTTTGACTAAAATGGCTTATTTCGGTCCCAACTTTCAACTAATGAACTTCAATAAATATTTTAAACCCTTTAAAGGTTTAATACATTTTGATTTATGTTTAAAAGATTCATTTTCACCTACTTTGGTCAATTTATGCACATATAAGACTCGTTTGATCATTATAGGTCAAATTTTCACTAAAATTGGTTATTTCGATCCCAACTTTCAACTAATGAACGTAAATGACTATTTTAAAACCTTTACAAGTTTAATACACTTAGATTTATGTTTCAAAGACGCATTCTCAACCACTTTGGTGAAGTTATGCACATTTAAGCCTCGTTAGTTCATTATCGGTCACATTTTGACTAAAATGGCTAATTTCGGTCCCAACTTTCAACTAATGAACTTATATGAGTATTTTTAAGTCTTTCTATGTTTAATACACTTAGTTTTATGTTTCAAATACTCATTCTCACCCATTTTGTAATTTTTTCTCGTTTGAACAATTCTATCAAATTAAGAATTTCCACTCTTTAAGATTTTGTAAAGTAGTACTACTTACTCACTCTGATGTTTTCTGTTGATAAGATGTAAGCATTCCAGGAAAGACAAGTATCATATTCAAAAACAGAAAATAAAATAAAATAAGTGAAGACCGGAAAGTTTTGATATCATACAATTGCATAGTAAGTTGATAACAAAAGCCATTATTATATTGCAGGAAAGAATGAAAGATTAACTTGTTGCGTAAAGCTACCTGATCATGCCATGATATTGATTAGTTCTAGCCACAGGATTGAACATACCATCAATTATCTCAACCTTGGGAGACTGAGTACCCATTGATGCTCGATAACGAGAGATGTCACCAGCCCCTGGAGCCTACAACCTGTTAATATGTTATACATCAAAGTTTAGACCATAAAATGAAGTACATCAAGGATGTATTGAATTTTTCAAAAAGTTTCTAACACCAACATCAAATATCCAAAACTAAAGCAATCCCACACCAAGTCCCCCATTGTCACAAGGAGATCAGAAACACAAACAAAACATGTGCAACACAGTAGAAGAACAACCAGCAACAGAAATAGCGGAAACAACAACAACAACATAAATAACATCAACACTGCAATAACAAAAACAACATCAACACATCCTTGCTGTACTTCATTTAAATACCGTATGGTAAGAACTAAGAAGTAGTTGCCATGCAACTGTCAGAAGCCTTAGCAAGTACACAACAACCAGAGAATCGCTAACTAAAGTAAAAGGTCAACTACACACTCTTTCACTGTCAATTTGCTCCATTTTTGGAAAATGCATAATGAATTTTGGGGTCAGAATTATTGCCTGTATATTTTATTCAATTCTTTGAGGCATTCCTAAAACTGTCAGACCCTTCAACAACATATAAAGGGGGCATCTTCCGTCCAGTAGAAAAACGAATTTTAGGGTAAGTTACGTTGAAGAGACTAGACGTGTATAAGTTCGGAGTATAACACTTTGAAAACGTATTTATCTTTATGGGGTTGAGTTGTCTGTTACTCAAAAATTACTAGTGATATCTAATAAGTTACGGTCTCCTGATTCCCCTTTTAATCAGATAAACTATCAATTCATTTAGACTTGTGTTGCAAATGAGGCTTTGAGATATCTAAATGAAATCCCTAATGACAAGTTAACTACCTTGCCATTCCCACACCACCTTTGATTCACCCTTCACAAGCTTTGGATAGCGGTCCAAATGAGAGTCTGATTCCACCAAATCTTCAACCTATTTAAAAGAAGGAAATCAAATGAGCATCAATATATGATGGGAAAGTGTATCAAATGGCAAGGACGGAAAACTGTAAATTGTACATGTTTCATGTTTAAAATGAACAAGATAAATCAGAAGGAAAAAGAAAGGAGTAGAAAAACACACGGGTAGAAAAGTAAAAGGGTACAATATAAGAATATCAAGAACATGTGTTCGGAAACTGAAAAATGTATCAAGAATTCCAGCGGAAGTAGAGGGTAAAGATAGGAAGAAAGAACTACCATCTTCCATAGAAGAGGATCTCTTCGTTCTTTGGGAGTAAGGATATGATCTCGGAGCCTTGAGGCAACTAACTAAGGTTCTCTGTCACCCATGCTCCCAGACATTAAAGCATTATCCTCCAGTGTGTCACAAACCTGTCATTTTTATGAAGAAAAGTTAAATAAATAACGGGTTAAAATATGTCAATACTCAATAATAAGAAATATTATATTAGTTAAATATTGTCATAAGAATGAAGTCAATGAACAGATTACAGAGAACCCTTGCTATATATTTAAAATGAACAATATATAGAGACCTAAATTACACCTGAATTTACTATATATTCACCAACATCAACCCGTAAATTAACCATTTAATTCAAAACCCACAAAATCAAAATCACTAATTAAAATTAGAATCAAAATCAGAGAAATTGAGATTGAGAGTTGAGCAGCTGAACTTCAGAAATTAGTAATTAAAACTAAAATCAAGCATGAAATCTGGAAATTTAAACGACCAAATTAGGTTAAAAGGTATAATTGGTACAGATAAACATGAAAATCGATCATCAGGACAAAAGAATCAAATAAAATGGAAAGCGCATCAGCTGAAATCTCATTTTCAAGCACTGCGTTTGCGACATCTAGCTTTAAGACCCTTTTCTGGTAACATTGCAAACTAGCAACATGAGTTTAAGACAACCAACCATAACCATAACCAGCACCCAACAACCTTCTACTGGTGACCAGAACAAAGCACACTTCGGATCTGAGCACCCAGACCAGCTGCTGCAACACTGCATCTGTAGAACTCCAGGAGACTAAATCACCAGAACCTGCTGGTCCGAGCAGCAAGCTACAAAGTTCAGACCTGCAACATGTCCGAGTCCTGAGAAATAAAACAAAGAGCATAACTCAAACGAAAATAACTTCAAAAAGCTTGCATAAGCCAGTAGTATGCTTGCTTGTGTGGGCAGAACATCAACACACAAATATATGAATGAAATTCAGTTTAGTTAATTTTTTTCATGCGTTTATATATCCAGACACGGTCAAAATAACACTTTACAAGTTCTAAAAGTTCATATTACAATGTCAACTCTACTAACCAAAAAAATAGTTGAGTTCCCTATCATCAATTCATCTGACATGTTACCCGCAGCTTTTAGCTAAGTAATTCATTTGTGCGTAATGCTTAAGTGATGAATTTCTAATCGCTGCAATGAACTTATCAGGGGATGGTTTTCTATGCTCGAGATTTAAAACTAAACGAACTATTACTCTACAGCAAGGTAAAGTACATTAGTTATCTCCAAATTTTGTAGATGAGAAACCTCTAAAGCCTCTAATCTGCACCTGGTCTGCACTTTTTAGTTGATGCCTGACTTGTTGGCTAGTTAATAAATAGAGACTCCAGTTCACAAAACTACAACAATAATACCCAGTTCATCAAATGAGAGAACGAAAACACTATATCAACACATACAACCCTCAGTTAGACCTTAGCTAAGTTGATTTCTTATGTGGCATCAAGCGAGCTAACCAAATTCCAAACAAGTGAAACCAGAAAATAAGAAAGAAAACTTGACCTCAATTGAATTCAGACACTAGAGATCAAGAGTAAATTTAGCTCATTAGGTACTGATGCAGGCCAACCCCTCTTGCACTAGCACCTAAATTTCCTAGGTAACAAGCAACCCAAAGAGGAAGCAATTCAAAGGTATTAAGTGACAATAGACACTGCAAATTTCTGTAACATGACAACTTTCGGAAACAAAATAAAGCTTCGGGTACAAAATGAAGCTTCGGGTACAATGATGCTTTATAAAATGTATTTAGAAACCAATTGAACAAATTAACAAATAATGAAATGTATTTAGAAACCAATGAACAGATTAACAAAGAAATAGGAAAAATGTTGTTGTGGGCAAAATTACCGTGCCTTCGTGTACCAATGAGGATGTGACACCTGGTACGTATTGCGCCCCCTAAGCAGAAATCATACGAAGTCTACTCCGGGGCATGAGTATTAATCTAGGTATCTACAATGTATGTATTTAAGTATGTATAAATGTATGTATAAAACCTATACCTGGAAAAGGGCTTAATTAGTATGTATCCCAAGTGAATGACTAAGCACAATAGGCCCAAATAGCCCACTATTGCCAAAAGGGACCAGAGAACTGTAAGGAGAAAGGACACGTGTCCTCCTCCCATTCCCCAACCAATCATGTAAGGGGAATATTAGGTCATTCCCACAAAAACCTAGTACTATAAATATTCCCACTTCCCTAGAAAAAGGGGTCACAATCAATACATTCTAGAGCAATTGCTGCTCTGCCTTCTCTCTACTTTCTCTCTCTATAAAAATATAATCTTGTTTAATCTTTAAAAGTTACCAAGAAACCTCCAAGGTATCTCACCGGAAAAACCCCACAACATTTGGCGCCGTCCGTGGGGAGGTACGGTAACATGGAAGATCAACGACAGGACAACGATGCTGGGCGGCCTACGCGAGTAGAGAGGCCACCCCTCGAAAGAGAAATGCCGACTGAACATCATACGCTGGCCACAAGAATCACCGAAGATGCCGCGCGTATATTTGCGGCCGGGCACACCCCTCGTCACACTGCCGAGGTAGAGGTGCTCAGCGAGGAGGACGACCAGGCCAATCGCACCCCTCCTGGAGGACACCTGGATCCTTGGGTGGATACGGTAATAGAGGAGAACCCTGATATGCCTGTCTCTGTGGGTGCTCTTCGGGCTATTTTGGCTGAGTTCCAAGCTGATGTGGGAAAGACAGTTAATGCTGAGGTACAGAAGAGTATGGTGATCTACACCACTGCTGTGGCTGCAAATCATGAGAGGCCGGCAAGCAATAGGCCAACACTTTCTTTGCGCCCCCCAAATGTCTGGACCAGGCTGACAGGCGAGGACCTAAGGAGACAGCCGCCAACAAGTCAGCCCAATCAGGCAATGTCTTACCTACCACGCCGAATGCCACGGCGGCTGATCGGAGAAACGTCCCGAGGACGTGAGCAGCCACGCGCAGAGCAGTTGCCTGACTCTGAGTATGAACTTTCTGACACTCGGTCAACCCCCGTCATGCCGGATAGACCTCTCCCTCATCCAACTTATACGCATCTGAGCCAGGCGCGTCCAGGGGCCACCCGTCCAACCCGTCAAACTCGCGGACGCGAGTCCTCCCAGCGGCTACCCTACTCAAGACGTCAAGACCCTGTATATCACATTCAGGAGGGGGTGTCCAACATGGCCCTAGGGCACACCACTCCTTTTGCAGACTCCATCATGAGAGCCCCGAGGGAACCCAAAGTCAAGCCGCCCAACATTGATGCTTACGATGGTACCACAGATCCGGACATGCACCTCTTGGTTTACCGGCATCACATGTATGTCCAAGGAACAACTGACTCAACCTGGTGTAAGTATTTTCCCGGCACACTCAAAGGAGTAGCCTCTAAGTGGTTCGAGAGACTTCCAGCCGGAACTATTCGCTCTTTTTCGGAGCTCGAGCTATTGTTCTCTACTCGGTTCATGGCTCACAAGGAAGAGAAGAAGACGAGCATGCATCTGAGTAGGATTCAGCAAGGGAAGGACGAGTCCCTGAGGAGTTATGTGAAGAGATTCAATCTAGAGGCAGGGCAAATTCCGGATTTGCCAGATGGTGTTGCATTCGATAACTTCATTCGAGGGCTTAAAAAGGGCTCTTTCAAGTTTGATCTGGTAAAGAAAAGCGTCCGAACAATGGCAGAAGTGCTGGATGAGGCCGAGGCCTTCATTCATGAAACAGAGATTTGCAGCGTCCCGAAAGACCCCAGAGAAAGTGATACCGCCGAACTAGCGGCAAAAAAGGAGAAATTCGAAAAGAAGAACCGGCCTAACGGGACGTGGGCTATTGCAAAAGAGTCAGACAGGGCCCCCGGAGCGGCAGGTCAGAAACGGCCCAGAACTTATGATCGGGAGCGATTCGAGTATAACACAGACATGTACACAATTCTGATGGACGTCGGGTCCAAATATGACATTGATCGTCCATTTCCCATGAAGTCTCCACCAGAAAGTAGGGACCCCAAACTGTACTGTCACTTTCACAGTGACATTGGGCATGACACCAATGAATGTAAGAGCTTGAAAAGGGCATTGGATGGCCTAGCCACCAAGGGGTTCTTAAAAAGTTATATCAGCAGGAACACGGGAGGTTCTGGCAAACCCTTCTACAAGAAAAACAAATCCCCTCCCTCGGAGGAAGATGGGAATCGTACCGACCCAGAGTGCGTGGCAGTCATCTCAGGAGGATTGGCCGCCGGCGGGCCGACCATACGGGGCCAGAAGGATTATGCCAAGCGATTGGGGCAAGTGATGCTGTCCGGCAAGGCCACAGTTGACCCGTTTCCAAAAGTTGAAATCGGCGAGGCCGACCGTGGGAAAATCTCCACCCCGCATGACGATCCTTTGGTAATTGAGTTAAAAGTTGCTAACCTAAGGGTTAGGCGTATTTTGGTTGATACAGGAAGTTCGTCGGACATAATTAGTCTAGAGTGCTTGAATCGGCTGCAACATGATCCCTCAAAGATTGAGATAATCCACTATCCCATTATAGGCTTCGGAGGTAGTGTCATCCACCCAGTCGGCATAATTACCCTTCCTCTGAGGATGGGAAATAAAAAGGAATCTCGGCAAATGGATGTCCGTTTTCTCATAGTGAAAGATCTGACGGCATATAACGTCATCTTGGGGCGTCCCACGTTGAACAGGGCAAAGGCTGTCATTGTGACTCATCTGATGCTTCTTAAGTTCATTTGTGACGATGGGAGCGTCAGCACTATACATGGTGACCAGCAATAAGCTAGAGATTGCTACCTAACCACCTTGAGTCCAGAAGCATGGGGGACGGGTGAAGAGAAAGGGACATCGAGCAACAAACGAAAATGTGGCGACACGCAACCCAAGGTCGTCAAAGAAACATTAACTATCTCAGCAGGGCACATGGAAGAGAGACGTCCAGGGCCTGTTGGGGCCCATTTCAATGTGGTATTAAACACAGATAAACCTGACAGAGTAGTGCCCATCGGGATTTCTCCTGACGACCCGCTGGCGGCAGAGTTGGTCCACCTTTTGAGAGAATTTGAAGATATCTTTGCTTTCACAGTGGACGAAATGCCGGGTATTGACCCTGCTGTAGCCGTCCATAAGCTGAATGTGGACCCAAACTTCAAACCGGTTCGTCAGAAGAAAAGGAACCATGGGGAAGATAGAAATCAGGCGGCAGCCGCGGAAATACAAAAGTTGATGGAGGCTGGGTTCGTCAGGCCTAGTCAGTACCCCGATTGGGTTGCTAACGTGGTCCTCGTCAAAAAACCTAATGGTACCTGGAGAATGTGTGTTGACTACACCAACCTCAATAAGGCATGTCCAAAGGACAGCTTCCCACTGCCCAAGATTGACCGGCTCGTCGACTCTACAGCAGGGCATGCTATGATGAGCTTTATGGATGCCTACTCAGGGTTTCACCAGATTCCGTTGTGGCCTGACGACCAGGAAAAAACGTCATTTGTTACTGAACAAGGCCTTTACTGCTACAAGGTGATGCCGTTTGGTTTAAAGAATGCACCGGCCACCTTTCAGCGTCTTATTAACACTGTGTTCATCAAGCAGCTCGGCAGGAATATTGAAGCTTACATTGACGATATGATCGTAAAAAGTAAGCTGAGGGCGGCGCACATAACTGATCTCAGGGAGACATTTGAGACTATTCGAGCTTACAACATGAGGTTGAACCCTAAGAAGTGTGTGTTCGGGGTGACGGCAGGCAAATTCTTAGGTTTCTTGATTGATGAAAGAGGAATTGAAGCCAACCCAGACAAAATCCAGGCAGTAATTGATATGAGCTCACCAAAGACAGCGAAGGAGGTCCAGCGGCTCACAGGTTGCTTGGCCGCCATGGGCAGATTCCTTTCCAGGGCTGGAGACAAGTGCCACTACTTTTTCAGGTCTGTCAAAAAGAAGGCCAAGTTTGAATGGTTTGACGAGGCCGAGGCGGCATTGGTCAGATTAAAGGAGCACTTACATACCTTGCCTCGTCTTGTTAGCCCCTTGCTAGGAGAGACTTTGTACATGTATCTCGCTGTGTCCGAGCACTCGTTGAGTGCCGTTCTACTGACAGAAAGGGAGGGAATACAGATGCCGGTGTACTTTGTCAGTCATGTTCTTCAAAATGCTGAAGTTAGATACCCTACAGTGGAAAAGTTTGGCTTAGCTCTATTCATGGCCAGCAAAAAGCTCCGTCCTTATTTCTTAGCTCACAAAATAGTGGTCTACACAGATCAACCGCTCAAATTGCCCTTCACAAAGCTGGAGGCGTCAGGACGAATGCTAAATTGGGCAATAGAGCTGAACGCCTTTGATATCACCTATGAGCCGAGGAAAGCTGTCAAGGGGCAGGCATGTGCCGACTTTATTGTTGAAATGACGAGGCCAGACTTTGCCAAGAATACAAACACGGTGTGGACAGTGTATGTAGACGGCTCATCCACACATAATGGATGTGGAGCAGGGATAATCTGTCACTCCCCAGAGGGAGATACTTTTGAGTATGCTATGCGATTTAACTTCCAGGCGTCAAATAATGAAGCCGAATATGAAGCTCTGCTTTGTGGCATTAAAATGTGTAAGGCGGCAGGCGCCGAGGATATTGTAGCACTATCTGACTCCCAACTGATTGTGAGCCAAGTTAATGGGACCTACGAAGCTAGGGATCCGACTATGGTCAAATACATGCAGGCCGTCCATCAGGAAGTAGAGCCACTGAAAAGTTTTGAAGTAAGGCAAGTCCATCGCTCGGAAAATAACCAAGCTGATGCCCTGTCAAAGTTGGCAAGTTCCGCGTCTTGTGATACCCCTCGGCACGTGTTTTGGGAGGTAAAAGAGCACAAAAGTGTTGAGCAAATGGAGGTGGAAACTCTTGACAGAACGTCCACATGGATGGATGACATAGTGAACTTCAAAATGAATGGAGTCTTGCCCGAAGACTCAAGGGAAGCGGCAAAACTTCAAAAGAAATGTTCTTGGTTTGAAATGTGGAACGGCACCCTCTATAAAAAGGCCTACTCCCGTCCTTTGTTAAGATGTGTAACACCTGAGAAGGGGCAGGAAATTCTAGAAGACCTTCATCAGGGGTTGTGCAGCTCGCATATTGGTGGAAGGGCTTTGGCTGAAAAGGCACTTCGAACCGGCTATTACTGGCCGACTCTTAAGGAGGACGCAATCTCACTGGTCAAGAAGTGTGACAAATGTCAGCGCTTTTCTCACCTAATACACCAACCAGCACGAGTTCTGACGCCCATTACAAGCCCAATTCCATTCGCTAAATGGGGGATGGATCTTCTAGGCCCATTTACGACCGCACCAGGAGGAAGGCGTTATGTCATCGTTGTTGTAGATTACTTCACCAAATGGGTGGAGGCAGAAGCGCTCAAAAACATAAAAACTACTGATGTGAGAGTATTCATTTGGAAGAACATCATGACTCGCTTTGGGATTCCACAGGCTATCGTCTTTGATAATGGGCCCCAGTTTGAGACGCCTAAGCTGAAAGAGTGGCTGGCAGATCACGGTATACACACTTGTTTTGCATCAGTCGGACGACCCCAAGCCAATGGTCAGGTTGAGGCGTTCAACAAAATTATCTCCGAAGGAATGAAAAAGAAGCTTGACGAAGCCAAAGGTCTGTGGGCTGATGAGCTGCCAAATGTCTTATGGTCCATCCGCACTACGGCTAAGAATTCAACCGGTGAAACACCCTTCTTGCTAGCCTATGGCGCCGAGGATGTCCTGCCCATAGAAATGTGTGAACCGACGTTGAGAGTCATGCTGTACGACGAAAATGCTAACTGGGAGACAATGAAAGCAGCCTTGGCCTTTCTGCCCGAGGTTAGAGGAAATGCAGCGCTCAGACAACAACTGTACAAGATAAGGATGGCAAGAGAATACAACAAGAGAGTCTCTAATAGAGTGCTCAAAGTGGGAGATTTTGTCCTCAGGAAAATGGAGTCCACAGGACGAGCAAATGAACAGGGTAAGCTGACGCCCACTTGAGAGGGACCTTACGAGATCTATGATGAGGTTAGAGATGGAACCTACCGCATTCAAGACATGCAAGGCCGGCCTATTTTGCGCACTTGGAATGCCGACAATCTCAAGAAGTATTTCTTCTAGATATGTGCTAAGCCTTGTCTTACTTACCACGATCCATTGCCCAAGGGGCGGCCTCTAATGGTCATAGTAGGGTAGTAATTACTTTTGTAACCGGCTAAATTCGCCTTGCAAAGTTATAAATAATACTACTCTATTTTGTCTCACAATATTTATTGCTCGAACAATGAATATAAAAATATACACTCCAATGCATAACCAAAGCCTAATTGTATGACGGCCTGAGAAGTGGCCCATATTAGCAAAAACTCTCGGCAAGACTAATTGTTTGAAGCCTAAGAAGTGGCCCAGATTAGCACCAAGTTGTAGGCTGATCACCTATCCAACTCCCTTCCCAGTATAGCAAGCCGCTGGCCGACCAGTACGGCATAGTAAGTGCCAGCGGCACAAATAAACCTTAAATCATAGGTTGTTTGCTCAAAAGCTCAGCGGCATGAACAACTTTGAAACATAGGTTGTTTGCTCAAAAGCTCAGCGGCATGAACAACTTTGAAACATAGGTTGTTTGCTCAAAAGCTCAGCGGCATGAACAACGTTGAAACAAAAGTGCGGCGGCACGAATATTTGGCCGTCTAGTCCATTTGACGAGCATGTCTAGCGGCAATCATACCTATTGATTGACTTGCGTCAATCAATAACGTTATAGACATGCTCGCCAAAGAAAGAGACGACCCCAGTAGTGCCTAGCGGATGATCGGTTGCCTGCGACACCAATAATTTGAAACAGGTTGTTTGCTGAAAAGTGCGGCGGCATGCACGTTTGGCCGACCAGTCCATTTGACGAGCATGTCTAGCGGCAATCATACCTATTGATTGACTTGCGTCAATCAATATCGTTATAGACACGCTCGCCAAAGAAAGCGACGACCACAGTGAGGCCTAGCACATGCTCAGTTGCCAGCGGCACCAACAACTTCGAAACAAAGGTTGTTCGCTCAAAAGTTCAGCGGCACGATTAACTTCGAAACAAGGGTTGTTTGCTCAGAAGTTCGGCGGCACGAATATTTGGCCGTCCAAGTCCATTTGAGGAGCATGTCTAGCGGCAATCATACCTATTGATTGACTCGCGTCAATCAATAACGTTATAGACATACTCGCCAAAGAAAGAGACGACCATAGTAGTGCCTAGCGCATGCTCAGTTGCCTGCGGCACCAACGTGCTTAGTGTACACTCAGTTGCACCTTGGCTACCATACCTATTGATTAAGCCTATAGACTAAGGAATAATCAAATTATGAAGAACAAATAAATGCGAGATAAAAGAACAAAAATAGCCTATTTATAGAACAACGCCCGCAAGAGGCGTGCAAAGGTGGCCAAATATTCAAAACAAATTGTTGAGTGCTCAGCAGGCACGATGGTACAGACGCCAGCGGCGCCAAAACATAACAAAATAATTGTTTTTGCCCTTAGGCATGAGAACACTTAAATAAATTTTTGCTGGAATAATACACAAGGAAGCAAATCAGGGAGCGGCCGCATCGTCCTCGTCATCGGAGGATACAAACTCAGGGGGCGGCTGACCAAGACGTTCAGCAGCCAACACAGCGGCACTATGTTCCATTCGCCGCTGGAACCACGCAAGATCATACTCTGACATGTGGCTCTCCCAGGCGTGCTTAACAGCGTCCTTGGTCGCTTGTTCCCCCTGATCATAGGATTCCAGGAGACGCTCACTCAAGGTGCGAACTTGCGATCTGGCCGTCTCTAGCTCCCCACGAAGATGCTCGGCCTCCTCAGCCGCCTCTTTGACCTGAGGGTACTCCCGCAACTGGTCCTGAAGCGTCCGTATTTCTGCCGCCGCTGTCTTGGCCTCCTCGACCATTGCCACCATGTCTTTATCCTGCGCCAAGATCTTCTTAAGCAGCTCAGCCTTGTCAGATCTCAACGCAGCTACCTCCTTTGCTTGAAGGTCTATGGTCGTCTGCATCTGCAGGCGGACCTCTTCAATGGATTTGAACGCATAGTCGCCATGGTGGGTGGACTCAGCCACCTGAGCTTTGAGCTCCTCAGCAGTGCGAGTCTTCCAACTCTTGCAGAACTCCATGCGGCAGAACAACTGCAAAAGGAGCTACATGTTAGTAAATGAATAAAAGAGAAGACAAGTACAAGCAAGTTGGAAATAGACTTACGTCGAGAAGAGTGGCCTGGATCGCACCAAACTGGGCGACAGTCTTGCGCCGAGGAAGAGAAGCAACATACTCTGCGGGGACGGCCTTAAAAACCTTGCGGCATATAGCCACCCTATCCTTTGACGAATAGTGGGGAGTAGCAGGTACGTTCTCGTCCTCAGCAGTAGCTGCATCCTTCCCTTTGTCTTTGGCTATAGGAAAAACAACGGCCTTAGGATGACGCGGAGAGTAAGAAGAACTGCCAGAGGAGGCTCGATACGTCTGAACGACGTTCGAATAATACTTACCGCCCGAAGACCTAGCTCAGCGGGCCACCTCCGCAGGTATCTGAGAGCGGACGTCGGCCGGGATTCCAGAAATAGGGTCCTCCAGATCGTCCGGATGCCCACCGGACCTCGATTTGGACACCAAGTCCACCACCAGAGACGGCTTGTCCACGCCCATCTCTTCGTCATCAGGGCATCCCCCCTCAGCAACCTTCGACTCGTCTTTCTTCACGAGACGGCGGGGTAGGGGTTTTGGCTTCTTGAAGGTACTCGGAGTCTCCGAGCCAGCTGGCACAGCTCTCTTCTTCAGCTGGGACAGAGTCGTCCCCTTCTTCTTCCCTGACGCCCTAGCCGCGTCCTTAGCTTGCTAAAAAAGAAAGTAAAGGACAGTCAAATATTAAGCCTCGTCATCAATCACAAGTCACACACCTTATAGTGGCTCGTCATTAAAAAGGACGCCCATCTTAAAATTGACGAGGCGTGCCTTATCAATCAAAAGTCACTCACCAGATAGTGGCTCGTCATTAAAAAGGACGCCCATCTTAAAAATGACGAGGCGTACCTCATCAATCACAAGTCACTCACCAGATAGTGGCTCGTCATTAAAAAGGACGCCCATCTAAAAATGACGAGGCGTACCTTATCAATCACAAGTCACTCACAGAATAGTGGCTCGTCATTAAAAAGGACGCCCGTCTCAAAATGACGAGGCGTACTTTATCAATGACAAGTCACTCACAGAATAGTGGCTCGTCATTAAAAAGGACGCCCGTCTCAAAATGACGAGGCGTTCCTTATCAATCACAAGTCACTCGAAGAACGGTGGCTCGTCATTAAAAAGGACGCCCGTCTCAAAAATGACGAGGCGTACCTTATCAATCACAAGTCACTCACAGAATAGTGGCTCGTCATTAAAAAGGACGCCCGTCTCAAAATGACGAGGCGTACCTTATCAATCACAAGTCACTCACAGAATAGTGGCTCGTCATTAAAAAGGATGCCCGTATCAAAATGACGAGGCGTACCTTATCAATCACAAGTCACTCACAGAATAGTGGCTCGTCATTAAAAAGGACGCCCGTCTCAAAATGACGAGGCGTACCTTATCAATCACAAGTCACTCGAAGAACGGTTGCTCGTCATTAAAAAGGACGCCCGTCTCAAAAATGACGAGGCGTACCTTATCAATCACAAGTCACTAAATAGTGGCTCGTCATTAAAAAAGGACGCCCGTCTCCAAAATGACGAGGCGTACCTTATCAATCACAAGTCACTAAATAGTGGCTCGTCATTAAAAAGACGCCCGTCTCCAAAATGACGAGGCGTACCTTATCAATCACAAGTCACTAAATAGTGGCTCGTCATTTAAAAAGGACGCCCATCTTAAGAATGATGAGGCGTACCTTATCAAGTGCAAGAACTCATAGAAAAATGGCTCGTCATTAAAAAGGACGCCCGTCTCGAAAATGACGAGGCGTACCCTATGAACCACGAGTCACTTGTAAAGAGAAACACTAACTAAGGGGCCCGTCATTAAAAGGTGACGAGGCGCACCTTGGCAGCCGCAGGAAAAACACTAACTAAGGGGCCCGTCATTAAAAAGTGACGAGCACTAAAAAGACGTCCACTGTGGACACTGGACGGGGGAAGCTTAAATTGCAAAAACAACCTAAGAGAATACTCACCTTCTCCTCCAACTCGGCCTTGGCTTTCTGCATCTTGGCCTCATAAATGTCTGCCATCCAATCGGTCATATCGCCCTTCCCGGTATCCGCCGCCGACAGCTTGCTCATTCCTTCCTCTGTGAACAAAAGAAATCCAAAGTTAGAAAGATGAATAAGACCAAGGCAGAGCGGCACATAAATTGGCATACAACCTCGAGTCATGGAATATCCTAAGCCTACGGCCGCTAGAAAGGCCTCGTTCCAAAACTGGCTAATGTGCGGCAACCATTCGGCCGGCACATGGAAACTCTTATCCACTGTTAAGTGGTAAGTGTTGGCCCTGAACAGGACCATTATCTGATCCCACTCTTCGGCAGTAAGGGGTGGAAGGGGCTCGTCACGATCCATGTAGTTGGCGTTGCAGTTCCAGCGGCTCATCCGCTCATACATCTCCTGGTCGTCCGTGTAAAACACGACCCACCTCTTTCTCCACATATGCCACTTGCTGAGCTTGCCGACCACTGTCTGGTAGGTACCACGGCTGCTCAGATTACACCACCCTTTGGCGGCGCTGGGGGAACGAGAGAGGGAGACCAGATGCAGAAAAGCGTTGAAGGACGGCTCCACGTCGTTCAGCGCACATTTGGCAATATAGCCAAAGATATCCGCCCATGAGTTGGGGGTCAGTTGGGCCACCCCAATGTTAAAACCATCTAACACCTCCACAACGAAGGGGTGTGGAGGGAATCTCATGCCGAGTTTGATGGATGCGGCATACACAGGGAATTCTCCCTCGGCAAGCAGGCTGACGGTCGAGTCCAGACCGGCCGGCACGCGCATTTGATACCCTTCCCCCACACAGAGGTCATCCCTCATCTTGGCTCCGTGCCTGTCTAGCCACTGCATCCAGCCCACGTCTGGGTGAATCTCTGACGGAAGAAATTGGGCCTCCTCCCGTCCTCTGGGCCTAACAAGCTGGGGAGCAGACTCTTGCTCCCCGGCGGCCGTTGACAATGGAGCGACGCTTGGCTCCCCCACTGCCTGGCTCGCTGTACCCTCCGACGAGCTTGCCGCCTGCTCCCCCGCCTCGACATACTCGTCGATCTCTTGAAAGAGTTCGGCAAATTCTTCGTCGACTGCCGAGGCGGTGGAAGAATATCTCTCCCTAGGGGGTGTCGATGCTTCTTCCCGCAAGCGCAGGCGCGTAGGATCTGCCGTTTGCTTGGTTCTAGCCATGCCTTCTGCATAGTGAACGAAGCACGGCTTAGGAGTGACCAACAATGAAGAAAAAGACGTGATTGGACGTCCGCCCCGACAAAAGATGAACGGCGGAAAAATCTTAAATAAAACCTTCAAACCCCTACTAAGAGGTCGGCCGCTAACAAAGAGAAAAGTGACGAGAGGATAACAAAAACAAGAAAGAAAGGCGAAAACTAACCTTGAAAGATCTGCGAAGTACTCGGCGAAGAACAGGATGAGTTTCGCGAAGAACAGGATGAGTTTCGCGAAGAACAGGATGAGTTTCGCGAAGAACAGGATGAGTTTGACGAGGAAAAGGATGAGTCTCGTGGTGGCCGGAAATCGCCTGATGGTGGTGGGGATACGCCGGAAATCGCCTATGAGAGCTCTGTGAAAACGAAATGTAAAAAAATGAAATTTACCCCCCCCCTCTATATATATAGGGAGGGGCAAAATGGAGAAAGGTGACACGTGTCACCCCCTCAACACCTGACCCAAAGATGAAGATGCAAATCAAAGGTCAAGAAGAGATACCCGGAATGTGTTTCCAGAAATGCCCTTCTTGAGGGGCAAATGTTGTGGGCAAAATTACCGTGCCTTCGTGTACCAATGAGGATATGACACCTGGCACGTATTGCGCCCCCTAAGCAGAAATCAAACGAAGTCTACTCCGGGGCATGAGTATTAATCTAGGTATCTACAATGTATGTATTTAAGTATGTATAAATGTACGTATAAAACCTATACTTGGAAAAGAGCTTAATTAGTATGTATCCCAAGTGAATGACTAAGCACAATAGGCCCAAATAGCCCACTATTGCCAAAAGGGACCAGAGAATTGTAAGGAGAAAGGACACGTGTCCTCCTCCCATTCCCCAGCCAATCATGTAAGGGGAATATTAGGTCATTCCCACAAAAACCTAGTACTATAAATATTCCCACTTCCCTAGAAAAAGGGGTCACAATCAATACATTCTAGAGCAATTGCTGCTCTGCCTTCTCTCTACTTTTTCTCTCTATAAAAATACAATCTTGTTTAATCTTTAAAAGTTACCAAGAAACCTCCAAGGTATCTCACCGGAAAAACCCCACAACAAATGTGATTCAAAAATTTAAAACAATAAAATTAACAAATTAGGGAAATGTTTCAAAAGTTAGGTTTTAATTTACAAACCTATAAGCTATAAGGAGGAGCGACGCTTGTGTGCTGCGGCGGCGGAGGGAAGAGTAATAGTTTGGCGGTGGGGAACAACAGAGGCGACGCGGCAGGAAGAGGAAGAATTTGGCGGTGGGACAACAACAACGTCGACGCGGCTGGAAGAGGAAGCTTTCGTCGGTGGGGGGCCACCAGCGGTGGGTGTGTTCGGCGGTGGGTGAACAACAACAGAAAACGAGAAGGGGAAGGAGGAAGGAGGAAAGCGGGAAACGAAAAAAATGGAAACCTTTCTTTTAGGAAATATTTTGTGCTGCTAATTTGTAACGAGCCCGCACTTGAACTCAAGTGCTGCCAATTTTCAAAAATGAGCCCGCACTTGTGGAATTGTATTTTTCTTTTTTTATATATTGATCTCAAGTGCTGCCAATTTACTAAATGAGCCGCACTTGATGGGAAGCACATGACGATTTTTCCTCTAGTGCATTTGAATAAATCACAATGAAACATATATCTATATTTGGGCCTTAGTTTGTCGAATGACAAACACTAAGCTCCCACTGAGTTTTGCAACTCTTTAGATATATTTTATGAAAAGTTATTTTGAAATTACTTTTCAATAGCTTTGACGAATTTGGTTTAGTTTGGTGGTAGTTGAGCATTTTGTTTTAGAAATTATAGGAAAAGTCTTTATGATTCTTCATTAATCGAATCAAGTACTAATTGACTTCGATTATTCCAACTAAGATATGCCATATCTTATGGACCTAGATTGTGAAATTACAACACACAATCATTGATGATCATATTTGGTCTCAAGTAATCATCAACATGATCTAACCTAGATCTTTATGATTTCTTGCCAAGTGGATTTTATACTTCTGAATCTTTGAACTAGCCAAACAGATTCAACTTATATCACATTTGAGTAAATAAACCTATATTCACTCAAATCCATGTGAAATAATAAAGTCATAAAACCTTTCTTTAGCTTTGAACTCTATCGTCTAGGCGTTCTAACAATAGTTCATATTCTTTGTTACTTTCAACAAGTAAGACTAGCTTGTCTTAAGTTGATCTAGAAATCAACCAACTTTCAAAAAGTCCATCAAAATAGAGCTTATGAATGTTAACTTGTTGATATGGTCTAAGCAACAATGCCAAAGATTAATGGAACTCAAATCAAGGGTTTGATTTGAACCTAGTAAAGTTCTTTAAAGAGTTGTTTGTTTTAATCAAGCATATTGACTCAACCTGTAATTGACCATTTCATTCAAATAAACAAACAAACAAGCATTGTTTTTGTTCTTCTGAATGTGAGTCTTTCTGTGTTTGAAGCAGAAATTTAGGTATGCTGATTATGGATCAAAATAGCCATTAAGTTCCAGCCTTGAAAGGACTTAAAACAAACTAGATGACCCTACAACTAATGTAGCATTGCCATGCTTCATTTCCCACTTGTAGGTCATTAGTGTAGCCTAGCTTCCATTGTTTGAGTTATTACCGAAGTAAGAACCTCAAGCGGTATATGATACCAAGGAAGTTTGATTGCTAGGTCACTTCTCTTTAAACATAAACTTATAGGTAGAAACGGGATCGTAAATTCCTTTCATTTGTTCCTTGTTTTCCTATTTCTTGTACCCTTTCTTATAGTCTTAAGAATTTTATTCTATAGTGTTGACTTTTATACTTTGTTAGACATGTCCGATGTCATTCCAACAGAGTTCTTACCATTTTATTTATGTTGAATATTCTATTTCAACTAGATGATCTTACCAGAAGCTTCTAAAGTTCTCTAAGCATCAATCTATTCGAATGTCTAGGGACTAGACTCATTCGAGAATTAAATGGACAAAGATATTAGGTTGTTAACCATTGGTAAAGCTCAGTGTTTAAACTCAATGCTTTATGATCTCAAAACTACATTGTATTTTGAATTCACAAGCACCAATCGGTTTGCCATTCGACTTTGATACTCGAAAACAACCATAAAAGTCGCTAAAAGAAACGTACATTTTAAATCGCTCATTTTCTCTCATTTCCGTGAATCGTTCTTGAATTCACTACCAATCGAGGAAATTTACTGTTACCTTTCTAAAAGGATTTATTGCAGTGCAAGATATTTAATTATAAACAATAATTAAAACATATATTGAAGCATGCAAAGTCTAAACATTTATCATGAATAATAACTTGAAAATGAAAGCAATCATGCAATTTAAACAAGTCATTAGCATTTTATTCGAATTATGTGTTCCGGCAGGTGTGAATAAAATGATTCCAAGATCCTAAAATCATTGAAGAATTAAGCACAGTTTGTCGACTTAATCCTAAAACATCTTAGGTAAGCAAAAACCTTTTGCTAATAGTCTAGAAACTATTCTTGGTTGATAGGCACGTCTAAGAACTTATTAGGTAAACCTATCGATTTTGCCACGACATAAAATAACTCCTTACTTATATCGTTGAGTTTCACCAAAACTAACATGTACTCACAATTATTTGTGTACCTTGCACCTTTAGGACCAATAAGTAACACCTCGCTGAGCGAAAACTATTACTAGATTGATGTAAAGGATATCCAAGCAAGTGTATATTTTGGCATGGCACCTTTTAACTCAATTTTTAAGTTTGGAACTTAAGGCTCTTACTATGTTGGTTAGATTTTAAGTGAACTAAAATCCTTAATCATGCAACATAATCAAGCTTTGATCTCATGCATTTTAAGACATATTTAAAAGCAATAAATAACTTAAAACATGCATAAGATAAATGTGATCTAGTATGGCCCGACTTCATCTTGAAGCTTCAACTTCAAAGTCCGTCTTGAAAATCTCCGTGGGAGGCACCATTTTCTTCAAATAGGATAAGCTATAATTAAAACTAATTACAACTATTTGATGGTACGCAGACCATTTTTGAATTGAAAAATAACTTTGGTACTTTAGACCAATTACATTCAAATTAATGGTACGCGGACTATATTTTATATCCTATTTAGGCCATACTAGTCACTTCATAACCTGCAAAACAGTACATATACAATATATACCATTCACCCATTCATTAACATGAATGGCTCACATAGCTGGTTGGTAAAACACATTATGCATCACATAAACATTTGCAGCAATTAATCAAGGGCACCAATAATCTACAAATTATTCAGTCCTTATTAATTCTAATCAAGTTGTTTTAACCTTAAGGATTTGTAGACCTAATCAAGAGTATATGATTAAAAGGGCTCCCACTTAAACCAATAAATTCATATGCTTTACTAATTTTAAACATAAAAATGTATTTCTAGTCTAACCGGAAACATACAAATTTAATTAAAATTTAAAGCTCATATAAATTTATAATTGAATCCATAAATTTAATTTAATTTCAGTCGTATTTAAATTATTTCATGATTTTAATTTTAGTAAAATAATTAGAAAAAATAAAATTTATTATAATTACAATATTCAAAATTAAAATCCAAGAAAATAATTAAAATTACTAATTTTAAAATTAATTAAAATTACGTAAACTGAAAATTTCAAAATTAAAATTTCAAAACGATCTAATCGCAACGCAACAACCCCACGCAACGCACGCCCATGGGCCACACGCACACAGCCATTGCTGGCCATGTGCGCGCAGCCCATGCGCTGCGTCGCATCGCTGCTGCTTCCATCGCAAGGTGCGCGCCAACGCTCGTGGCAACAAGCATGTTGCTGACCATCGCTGGGCGCAGCGCTCGTCGCACGTCGCAACAAGCACGCTGCAGGCCATCGCTGGGCGCAGCGCTCGTCGCACGTCGCAACAAGCACGCTGCACGCCATCGCTGGGCACAGCGCTCGTCGCACGTCGCAACAAGCACGCTGCACGCCATCGCTGGGCGCAGCTCTCGTCGCACGTCGCAACAAGCACTTGCGCTCGCTGCGCGCGAGGCTCCGCATGCTTGCGCGAGGCAGTGCGCGCTGTGGCGCAGCACTTTTACTGCCCACACGCGACTGCTCGTGCCTTGCTCTAGCCCTTGCCCATGCGCCCATTGCTCACAGCCCACGACACAAGGCAGGGCTGCTGCCTTGTGCTCGTGCACCATGCCCTTGCTCGCTGCATTCGTACCGCATGGGCGACGAGCTCCCTTGCTCGTCGTCGCATGCCCGCACTATACAACACCCTTTAATGGTAACACGTAGCGTCCATTGCTTTGTGCGTGCAAGTTATATGAGCGAATCGCATAAAATTAAAAATTTATATTCAAAATTAATGACAAATTAATAAATAATATTAATTTCATAATTTTAGGGCGAAAAATCGAAAATTTATTATTTAATTGATTTCCGATTAACATGGATTCAAGTCTAGGTCATAAAAATTTAAAATTTAACATAAATTTACAATTTTTATGGTGGTTTTTAATCATAGGTATCTAATTAAATTATAACTAATTATGAAAATCAAATTAATTCTAAATTATTCCAATTTTCAACAAATTAATCATAATTACAAATTAGATTGCATAATTAACAAGGCTAGGCATTCAAACTTGTTAAACATATACAGTAGGTCAATCAAAAATTCAAGATTTATCAACAAGAATCGCAAATATTTAATTTAACATCTTAAATTTACGAAATTTTGCATTCGAAAAACTAAAACCTCCGAAAAGTCATAGTTAGGCTTCGAATTTGAGAATTCTGGGTTCGGCCGAAAATTATTATTTTTGTCAAAATTTTAGAATGCCTTTTACATGCGGAATTGACACAAAAATCACTCGATTTGGATGAGTAACGAAGAAACTGCCGAAAAACTACGTACGTATAATTAAATAAACGCAATTTGCAATTAATTAACATTTACGAAAATTAATCACCCCTTTTAATTCTTGCAAATTTGTAATATTTAACCATGTTCATGCAATTTAGATTATGAAAATAATAAGAGGCTCGTGATACCACTGTTAGGTTATGATACATATGACAATTCATAAATCATGCGGAAAAACCATAAAGCCAGGAAAGCATATTATTTACACATAATCATTTAGCATAGAATTGATGCATACATGTTGTAGCGTGCCTTCCCTAGCTGCGCCCGAACCGAACAAGAACAAGTCTTTAGGACTCCAAATGTCGTCCCTCCGTAGATAGTCCACGGTACGTCCGGATCCGCCTCAAGTTAGACCAACTAGAATCGACCTTAAGGTTACTAGGAATTTCTGCTAGTGTTTGCAAGTGTATGGCTGATTTTATTTCAAAAACTTACCCTTTGAATACTTCAATCGTACCAGCAAATAATGACCCTAGGCCCTTATTTATAGAGGTATGGAAAAGGAACTGGAATCCTATTAGGATACTAATTAGTTAAACAAGAATCCTAGTAGGACTCTAACTAATTAATTTTATCCTTTTAGGATTAGGAATTTAATCATCAAACAAATCCTATACAATTTAGGTTTCGTATGTGAACACAAACTCTACACGAGCATGACCCACGAGCGTGCAGGCCATGCCCGCGCACAGCCCACACGGCCGCTCAGCCCACGCGAGCCGCAAGCCCACGCGAGCAGCAGCACAGCTCGCAGCCCATTGCTGCGCGCGCTGCCATGGCTTGCTGGGCCTGGCCTTGCGCTAGGCCTGGCGTGGCCTTGGCTGTTCGTGTGGCGCGCTTGGCTTTGCTGGGCGATGGCCTGGCTTCGTGCTGGGCCCTCGTCCGGCAGGCCTCGTCCGATGCTTATTCGTACGATACGCTTCCGATTAAATTCCCGGTTCCGGAATTCATTTCCGATACGAACAATATTTAATATTTCCGATTCCGGAAATAATTTCCGTTTCGAACAAATATTTAATATTTCCGTTTCCGGAATTATTTTCCGATTCCGATAATATTTCCGATTCTGACAATATTTCCGTTTCCGGCAATATTTCCATTTCCGATAATATTTTCCGATACGTACCATGTTTCCGTTTCCGGCAACATCTACGATTTGGATAATATTTATATTTTCGATACGATCCATATTTCCGTTTCCGGCAATATCATCGTTTCCGGAGTATTCATTTCTTGCTTGTGACGATCTCAGCTCCCACTGAAACCAAGATCCGTCGATTCCGAATATCCATAGATAGAGTATTTAATGCCATTAAATACTTGATCCGTTTACGTACTATTTGTGTGACCCTACGGGTTCAGTCAAGAGTAAGCTGTGGATTAATATCATTAGTTCCACTTGAACTGAAGCGGCCTCTAGCTAGGCATTCAGCTCACTTGATCTCACTGAATTATTAACTTGTTAATTAATACTGAACCGCACTTATTAGACTTAACATAGAATGCATACTTGGACCAAGGGCATTATTTCCTTCAGGGAAAGCTCCTGGTCGGGGTAATGGTTTCTTGGGTTATGGTAATGAGAACATGGATGGGTTAAATGAGCTGAACAGGGTCCCCAGAGTGAAGGCGTCTAAGAAAATAAGGATTGGAAAGGGTAGACATCGTAGAACACTATGTAGTTTTTGTGGCATGATTTGGATTGGTTGACTCAATTCTTTTCCTTCGTTTACTTGGGTAAATTTCGCACTTTGGGAGGTACGGGCTAAGTATTTCATGGCTCGCTCTTTTCGCTCTCCCTTTTCTCTTTCTATTTTTTATTTTTGGCATGGGATTTTTTTCTTTTCTATTTGGGCTAAAAGATAGATGGTTGTGGTCTTTGAGTCACGAGGCGAAACTGAGTGAGCCTCATTTGGTAGGCCTATAGTGGACCTTTAACTTTAGTAGGCCTAGGGTGGACCTTTAGCTTTAGTAGGCCTAGGGTGGACCTTTAAATTGTCTTACTTTGCAAGCGTATTTAGTCGTTTCTTAAAATGTGCAAATAGCGTAGATTCAAAATGTTGTTTTTACTTTATTGAAATTTAACGAAAGAATTACATCGAAAATAATTTTTTGTTTCTTTTCAGACTCCAGTTTCTGGGATTTAATTGGAAGTTGTGATTTAGACTCGAACTTTCATTAATCTTTCTGATTATAACCCGTGTATGAATATAAGGAGGTGGCCTAGACTCAAAATAATGACGTGGCGTAAGCCTATAATACTTGACCAAGCAACTTTCAGGCTTAGGCTAATTGGATCCTAACTTTCGTTGGTTGACACTTTAGATTTTAACCCTTGGGTGTTCATTTGTCACGCGCCTTTTTGCTTAATGTTGGCAAAGTAGTTAGTTGGGGAGATCGAATTTTTATTTTTGCAAGACTAGAATCATTAGTGCGGCTTCTTTCTTAGTGTGTATTGCTTTACCCCAATGGTAGCCTTATGGCATGCCGATTTGGGTATTTTCATGGTTTGTCATGTTGCATTCATGGAAAATCTTTTAGTCCGTACTTAGGAATATTTCAAGGGGCGAGTGGCTCGAAAGGACTATGATAGTCGTGACCCAATGTGATCATAAGCCTTGAAGCCATTAATTATTTTCTTTGCCAATGGTATTGACACCTTAGGCTCACTTTGGGGGTTGTGCGACTAGGGAGGAATGATTTTCAGAATGTGACTGTTTCCATTTTGCAAATACTTGAATTACATAATATATATTCTTTTTATTGGTGAGAGAGAGTATTGAGGCCGTAGATTCTTAGCAAGGGATGACAATTACATATGGGTGATCATTGATTTAAATGTTAGGAAGGGAGACTCAATATGGTTTAACCTTTTAACTTGCAGAACGACACCAAGCATTAGGATCGATTCTATGGATAAGACAACTAAGACTTATGATTTAGATTGTACTTTGGCATAGCCTAGTCTAGACTCGGATTTATTTATTGAACATTATTTTTTCTTGAAGACTTTATTTGAACATCATTTTTTGAATACTTTGCCCATGTGACATTCAAGGTTATTTCAATTAGCGTGCTCGATTTTGGAGCCGAACATTGTCGTCATAGGAGGCCTAACAACGACACAAAGAGTTATTTTATTTTTTACAAGTCGCTTTTAGAATCGAGTGCCTTTTCATACGCCTTCGCAGCAATTTTCACGAATTTTCTTTTACTGCTACATATACTTTATGCGCGGGCACCGAGGCTGCTATACCTGACCAAAAGGCCAGGCAGCAACTTCAGCGCCCAGAGGTGGGCGTGAGAAATATTGGCGCCCAGCCAGGGGCGCTGAAAATGCGTCCCTGACTGGTGCTCGTTTTCTGTTTGCGTATATTTTTTGTTTATGCGACTTGATTTTGCGTGCTTGCCTAATAACGTCCTTTTCGCGTTGTGCAGCGTTGTGGGATTCGTTACGGGCCATCCCGAGTGTCGCTTATTTTTGTGGCGATCACTCGGGTTTGCGGAACACGTATTTTGGTATAACTCTTTGGCCAATTGGTTTATGAATGTTTGGGCAACTTTTAAGGTCGTTGGTTTTCTAGCATTATTTGTCACACACAGTCACATAATTCGCTACACATAACTAACATTACATCATGAGGCAAAATAATAATATGTCATGTAGTTTATGATACGCTTCTATGGGTAGTATTTACGCCGGCTCGGTACCGCTTCTATCGCAGATCCAACACATGCCCCGGTCGAGGTAGTGCCTTCAACAGACTAATTTTGCCCAAGAGGCCAATCACGATGTAAGCCAAGGGGGCATGCACCAATGAGAGGGACCTAGTGGGCGAGCGATTGGGTTTGCGACGGGTGTACTACTAGCGAAAGTCCCGAGTGGACAACATTCGAAGCGTATGCACCCCCCGGTTGGCGATGGGTATCCTTAGTCCCAACTCCTGAGATGAAACATCCAAGGGATCCAAGATTCGTTATGCGGTTCTGTCCGTTCACATTAATATGCTGATTTTCAGGTCGTCCCAACTTGATGGGGAAATAAACGCGGGGTAGGATCGTTTCACCCTTCGGCTATTTTGATTACCTACGAGCACGAGTATTTCCTTCACTGTCCCCAGTGGAGTCGCCACTGTGAGGGGGTCGAAAAAGCACGAGGCTAATGCGTGACCTCGTCCCTCGTGGGCGTGACGTTTCTTTTTGTCAAATCAAGTGTAATTGGATTTCTTGTGAGTTTACACCCAATTGACTAGTAATATAGGAGTCGCCATTCAGTTTTTAATGACAATGAGAAAAACTGACAAAACCCGGTTATCGTGACATAAAGGGAGTGCAATTATGTTTAACCACGACGGCCATAGGTTCCCTTGTGATCCCTGGTGTGGGGATCTCTCAACGTACACCCGCAAGGTAGAGATTGAGGGTTCGGGGGACTGTAACTACCGAGAGGAGTACTCGCTCCTCGATAACTCCAAAGGCAGGATATCTTTACTAGCTCAGCATAAATAATTGAAGGGGCATGCGTTAACTATTAAACTAATCTGAATTGATTTTAACAATATGCAACACATAATACCAGATCGATCATGATTATCTTGTTTAGATTGATTTAAGGGACCTAGCATGATAGTTCAATTTCCCAAGATATTATCTTTATTAGGCGTGATAGAACAATCAGATTTAATAGTTTAACAGTTTTATAAAAGGGCGAGGAAAGCGATTAAATCATGGAAAAGGACACATTACAACGCACCCTTGAGAGGTGCGTCACGGTTCTCAGAAAACTAACCACTTTGGCTTTGTCATTTCTCCTTTTATTTAGCGAATCTCAAGTTTCCAGGCTTAATTCTTCAGCTACAAGGGACAAGATACGTTCTGTTCGATTTTTGGATCGATTGCGACAGAACGCGGGATCAATTTCGCAGCGTGAGGCTTAGGCTTAGGGGTTGGAGTCAATACTCAGAATATGAATTGTGTGTTGTGTGTTCTTTTCACATCGAATTTGGGGTTGTATTTATAGAAAAGAGATCGTGGAAAGATAGAATTTTAGAGCACTAATCCAAGAAGAATTAGGAGAGAACACGTACCCAGGTAATTTCAGCGCCTAGGGCTGGGCGTTAAATATTTCGGCGCCCAGCTCTGGGCGTTGAAAATGGGATCCAGGCAATTTCAGCGCCCAGGGCTGGGCGTTGAAAATGATGTTTGGGCCGAGTTCTTTGTCAGATTTGGACTCTTAGAATCCGGAGTGTTTGAGACTTATCCGAGTCTTTTAATGCGTATTAACTTTATGACGGAATGCGTCTGGGCCCGTTACAAACTCTAGGTTCGTTAGGATTTTAATCAATACGTAACTCTTATTTTCGAATTATACTAGGAATAGGATTCCTCTTGCAAATTCTATCTCTTTTAGGATTTATGTTGGAGTGCAACACCTAATTCTGACAGGTTTCTATCTTTTATGACTTGCCACTTTTAACAACACCTAATTTTTAGTAGGTTTCTATAAATAGCAGTTTTGGTTAAATGAAAAGGGTGATCGAGATTCGTTATTTTATAGGAGATGCGTTGCCAAGTGGAGGTTTATGTTCTCATCATCGAACCTTCCCTTTCGGGAATGGAGACAAAAGTAGGTGTCTACAATTATTCAATAAAATTCAAATGCTAATAACTTAGATTTGAAATTATTCATCAATGCTGGACCATGGCGAAACTTAGTACATACTGGGTATTAAGATCTATCGACAAAGATCTTATAATATTGTTTTGGATTAAGTAATGGCATTTACTAAATCAAACACGAAAGAATCCATTGGAGATATTCGACCCATATGAATAAATCTAAGTAATGAATGTTTGAACTATGTATAAGCATTTACTAAGTTAAACATCAAAGAATCTAATACTTCACCTATATTATATGTCAAAGAATTTAGCTGGATTTAGTATCTACTGAAATTGGATAGCTAAAGTTACATGAATAGAATTCAATTGGGAATTATTCTGCAAAAGAATTTATCATGTATGATATAATATAAGGATCGCCAAAAACGTATCGTATAACTTTAGGCATGACGAACATATACCAATCTCTAATTGATCTAAGTGAAGATCAACTAGATTGAGATCAACAAAAACTTATGTTACTTGAAAAGGTACATAGGAATAGTTCTTGATTCAAGGAAATAAAGATATGCTAAATATTGATGCTACACGCATGAACACTGGCAAAGGATCAAGCAATATCCCTTTGGAGTTAACCATTGGCAAAGATGAGCTGAAGAGCATCGTGTTTTGAAATGGCAACATGTATTGAACACCATGAGTTGTTGCGTGGGAAATTAAATATTAATTTCTATGTTCTAATATTCAGCTGGAAAGTCTTCCACATATCCGTGAACTGCTTGGATAAGTAAATCCAAACAAAGCATCACTAGCAACCTATATAGTTGAAGTAAAAGTACTTATTGCCTAAGAAGCAATAAAACAGGGTTGTTTACGTTAAGAGTTCTTCATTGAACTTGGGTAGATCACATGTCTGTTGACTTAATGGTTCTTCATTGCAAAATGCGTAGAACCACTAATGTGGCAAGAATGACCAGATCACAAAATAAACATACTCAAAAGATCATATCATCCTATCTCGAAGAACATTCGATGAAAAAGATATTAAGATTGGCAAAGCATGATAACTAAACCTATGCAACAAGTGAGAAGCAACACTCACATTGTAGCACTGGAAATCAAGCATAGCTTTGAATTCCATTAATTGTTTGAAAGATGGGTTTGAGGCCCATGGTTGTAAAACATTGGGGTTGAACATTTATCATATATGAAATGAATTTTCATATTCCATTTAATCTTGGTTTAGTATTAAATGATGAGTCCCTTCAATTTGACGATATATTCAAGATAGACTGTCAGGACCAGTCCTGTGACTAAGAAATGTCTATCAAGTGAACTTGAATGTCAAAAGTTGAAAAATGGTCCATGGTCGGAGTTTTCTATAAAGATGGATGCATAGAAAACGTTAGACGACTAGAATGCAAGATGACTAGTAGTTCTGTTTCTTGAACTATGTGGACATGGCAATGTCGCAATCATTTGCATAGATACTTAATTTTGGAAGACTAGTATCGGACAGACCTATGAAACTTTAATGTAAGAAATGAAAATCTGTCATAAGTAAATTTCATTAAAATTATTAGACACTAATCCTCAATACCTGAGTGATTTGAGATTACTTGTTTGGGAACTGCTTACTTTGACGTTGTCAACCGTCACACCGTAAAAGTAGGCTATAAAGGCAATGCTCGGGTAATCACCTCTTAAACGAAGTCTAATCTCAAGATCGTAAGATTGGGATTGTCCTCCCATAAATCGAGATGAGATGCTGAAAGTTGTACAACGCCACTCGGAGAGCTAGAAACTGTAAAATGCATGGCCGTTCTCAGATGAATCATAGGCTATGATTATCTGTTTATTTTATCAGTTGAACTTTGAAACCGAGAAACACCTCAGGACATATCAAGGATGACAACTCTTACCTTATGTTCAAGAGCAAGCATCGAGTGACAAAGGAATCAGGAAATGCACACTTGTCCCTAAGGACAAGTCGGAGACTGAAGGAAATAATGCCCTTGGTCCAAGTATTCATTTAATGGTAAGTCTAATAAATGCGGTTCAGTATTAATTATACAAGTTAATAATTAAGTGAGATCAAGTGAACTGTATGCCTAGCTAGAGGCCGCTTCAGTTCAAGTAGATTAATGATATTAATCCACAGCTTACTCTTGACTGAACCCGTAGGGTCACACAAATAGTACGTAAACGGATCAAGTATTTAACGGCATTAAATACTCCATCTATGGATATTCGGAATCGACGGATTTTGGTTTCAGTGGGAGCTGAGATCGTCAAAGGCAAATAAATGAATACTCCGGAAACGATGATATTGCCGGAAACGGAAATATGGATCTTATCGGAAATATAAATATTATCCAAGGGGTAGATGTTGCCGGAAACGGAAACAGGGTACGTATCGGAAAATATTATCGGAAATGGAAATATTGCCGGAATCTGTAATATTGCCGAAAACGGAAATATTGTCGGAATCGGAAATATTATCGGAATCGGAAAATAATTCCGGAAACGGAAAAATTAAATATTCGTTCGAAACGGAAATTAATTCCGGAATCGAAAATATTAAATATTGTTCGTATCGGAAATGAATTCCGGAATCGGGAAATCAATTGGAAGCGCGTCGTACGAATTAGCACCGGACGAGCTTGCTAGACGAAGGCCCAGGGCGAAGCCAGGCCCACGTCCAGCAAGCAAGCCACGCCACATAAACAGCCCAAGGCTGCGCCAGGCCCAACGCAAGGTAGGCCCAGCGCGCGCCTAGGCAGCAGCGCGCTCGCGTGGGCTTCGAGCTCCGTGGGCTTTGCGCGGGCATGGCCTGCGCATGCGTGTCGTGCTCGTGTGAGAGTTTGTGTTTCCGTACGAACCTAAATCGTGTAGGATTCGTTTAATGATTAAATTCCTATTCCTAATGGATAAATTAATTATTAGAGTTTTAATTAGATTCTAGTTAATTAATTCGTTTCCTAGTAGGATTCCAATAGCTTTTCCATAGCCTATAAATATGTGACTAATGCTCACAATTTATAACGAGTTTTAAGTATTCAAAAAGAGAGAATTTTTGAGCAAAAATTAAGTCACCTATTTGCCTTAAACCAGCCGAAAATTTGTAGTACCTTAAGGGCGATTCTAGTTAGTCAAGCTTAAGGCGGATCCGGACGTGCTGTGGACTTTCTACGGAGGGACGACACTTGGAGTCCTAAAGACTTGTCCTTGTTCGGTTCGGGCGCAGCAAGGGAGGACACGCTACAAAGAGTATGCATCATAATTATGCTAATTGTTATGTGGCAATTAATTTGGATTCCTGGCTTTAATGGTTTTTCCGCATGATTTATTTTCATTTATATGTATCATAACCTAACAACACGTGCACCTCACGTGAGAGTCAATGCCGGAAACGGTGAGTCAATGCCGGATTTATTTACTTGTTTTGTCTTTCGCAAATAATTTTTACGTTAAGGTGTGTTTTCACAATTTTTTTTTAAAAGGTCCATTTTCGCAAAATCTGGACTATAAAAGGTCACTTTTAGCAAATTTGCCTTTATTTTACTCTATTTTAACATTCATATTTTAACCGCTCTTTCGCGCATTCGATGTACAATATATTTATTTTACATCGGTGTAATTTTAACAAAGTTTTTGGTAAATTTTTATATTTTGAAATACTCCCTTCGTCCTACATTACTCGTTACACTCACAGTTGCATATAGTTTAGGTGATAGCACGTGTTTGTTTGATTATCAATTGTTATTTTATTGAAAAAATAGAGATAAAAGTTAGTGAGGTACGTTTAATTGAATGAGAGAGGGTGGGGTACCAAACTTTTGTTAAAGGGGAGAGAGATACAATATAATAATTGTGGGGTCATTACTAATTTAGAAATTTATCAAATAATTAATGTGAAATTGATGAAAAAAAAAAGTGTAATAAGTAACGTGGGACAAATGAAAAGGAAAGTATGACAAGTAATGTGGGACGAATATAGTATTTTTTCATGAATACATTTATTTAAATGTTACATGGTTACCTTATACTTCCTCCGCTTCTGGTTAGTTGTAAAACTTTGTTTTTCTCGTTTGCCAAATCATACCTTGAGAAATTAATATCTTTATTTATCGATAAGTAAAAACTGTAAAATAAAATTGATATTAAGAAATTATATATTAAGACGAATCTGACAAGATCTCACATGAATATGTTTGTACCTAAGTATAAATCAAAGTAATGTATGTGAATAGTGTAAAAAGCAAAGTGTTGTAACGAAAAAAAACGGATAAAGTATATATATTTTAAGTGTTTGTGTACATATGTTACCATCTTATTTCTTCAACCTTCTTGTGCTAATAGCTTGAATATCTTGAATTGCAGTAGTTCACTAATCATTAGGGGTTGGTAAAAATTCAGGGTAGCCTTGATGGGAATCGGAACCTGCAGTTCTAGAACCGAAACCTATTGTTATAGGTAATAAAATTGGAAGCTTGTTGCAATAGGTTCTGGTTCTCAATGTTCTTGAATTGGTACCTTGTAGACACTGATTCCGATATTGAGTACTTGAAGTCTGGAATCGGAACCAGATAAAAATGCTACATAGCCCAAAACATAAAACAATCCAAGCTCCTGTTTGAAAATATAAATGTAGAATTACAATTTAAGCTTAAACTATAAAACACCAAACCCCAAATCATAAATTGATTTATTTAATAATTTACAATAATTTATTTAAATCTTTAAAATTACAAGGTACCTTGAAACTGAACCTGTTGCAACAGATCCTATTTCTCATTTTCAAGATCATGTTCAGTTCTTATTCTCATTTTAAGGAACCTATTGCAGCAGGTTCCGGTTCTAATTTCGGAAACATATATGTAGCAATCAGTTCTGTTCTAATTTTCAGGAACCTTATACAATAGGTTCTGGTTCCGGTTCCTGAATTTTTGACAGGATACGATGTTGTGTTCACCCCTGCCAATCACCATTCACATGAATAAAAAGCTTTGTTTTCTTCACACCTAATCATGTTACTATAAGAGAACCCTTAAGGTCATTTTAGTAAATGACATTTTAGTATCCCCCTACAGAATAGACTATAATTCCCCTTAGTAAATTTAAAATTTAACTAAATTAAATTAAAAAACTGAATTGTAATAATTTTAAAAATTAATTACTTAATGCCATATTGCAAATAACAAAATAAAATCTTTCATATATTAGTACTCCTTTCATATTTAATTAAAAGATACAGTTTGATCGACACATAGTTTTAGGAGGATGGGTTGAATTTATTAGTGTATCGATATTCGACATTCGCGTTCGCTCAAATCGCCCCGTATTTACGTGAAAGGACAATTGTGCCCTTATAAAAGTATACATCAAACTTCTCCCTTCCTTCTAGCTCCGTCCACCTTGATCACCAGCAACCTTCATCTTCCATCATCATCATCATCATCATCATCCTCCGACCATGCACCTTGCTCACAATTGTGTGTATTTTTTTTAAAATTCAATTTATTTATGAATTTCTTAATTGAATAAAAAATTAAATTGACAAATTATTTATTTCATAATTTTTTAAAAAAAAAATAAAAGTCAAAAAATTGAAGTTTCTTTATTATTTTTGATTCACAAAAAAATCTGAATTTAAATATTTAATTAAAACAAAAAAAACTATTTTCGTAATTAAAGAAGATAACAAAAAAATAACCAAAACAATTAGAACAAATTTTATAATTTAAATAAAAATACTTATTACAAGAAAATCAAATTTTAAAAAATCAAAAATCATACTCCGTAAAATAAAAATCATAAAACAAAAATTAGAAATTTTATTTTAAAAAAAAAAGAATAACAGGGGAATGGGAAGGAAAACAGGGGAAGGGGGCCACTCAAGATATGCGGCCCAAACCAGAGATTACGCGGCCGCCACCATGGTCGTGCCACAAACGTTGAGCGGCCTGGCCATGGTGGCGGTCGCTAAACTCGGGCGGCACTGTTTAAAAAAATATTAAAAACCAACCACACGACGCAGCGACTGTGATAGGTGAGACGGAGGTGGCAAAGACTCTCCTCTCTTCCGCGGTATCTCCTCTGCGTCGTTGATCTTCTACCTCAGCGAGTACGGTGCGCAGGTCCGGTGATCAGCTTCTTTTGGGCGGCAGAACTGTTGATCTCCCTTGCTTCTTTTGTGAACAACCACCAGCGAGATGCAAGGTCGACAACGTCCACGTTATGCTCCTCGTTCTTTTGCAAATTAACGGCGGCGCTTCAAGGTCAACCACGCTGCAATACCTAGCGAGGGTGGTCAGTGCAAAGCAGCAAATCGTGACAAACCTAATAATAATTTGCATAATAATTTTTAATTTAATTTATTAGTAGAAAATTGAAGTCAAAGCAAGACAAGTGAATAGTGTCAAAAGTCAAAATGGTGCAACTATTTAGGAACGGAGGTAATATGTAATTAACAACGTTTGAACGAAGGTTGTTTGAACAAGCAATATATAGCATCTAAAGGGAAGGAATGAAAAAAAAATTCTTAGTAATAGTGATTTTCACCATTTTGTGACTCATAGCACTATTCTTAAGCATAGTACTCCAATTGTGAGTATTTTAAAGGTTTGGGATAAGATAAAGGTGAAGTATTGAGATATTATTTATTGTAAGAAACTAATATTGGTAAATTATTTATTGTAGTAAAAAGAGTATGTAGTAAGTGTAGGGACCACAAGAGGGAGAAAAGGATTAATATAATTGGAAGTGGAGATAATGATATGTCAAAAATAGGAAGTGTATATTTTTATTAAATACGGTCAATTATGGGGAATGTATCTTTTAACTAAATACGGCCCATTATGAGAAATGTATCTTTTAATTAAACTAGTTGTTGTACCGCGCGTTAACACGCGCGGTCCCCCAAGATATTGAAATCAATTAGTAAACTCAAATTAGCGAAAAAGCAAAATGATTACGGGGAAATAACCGAGGAAAGGAACTTAGCTAAAAAAAATCTCAAATTAGCGAAAAAGAAAAATGATTATGGGAAATAACGGATGAAAGGACAAGGATTATACGATTTATCAATAGGGTGTTATCAATATTCCATAATATCAAAACTGTGCGCTTAAATATGGGAGGGTGTTAACAATATTACAATTGGTCTAACTAACATAATCGTACAAAATTCCATAATATCAAATTACTCATTTCGTCAAGTGTCGAGTATTCTCATGAGCTGAACCAGAGTACCTATCATTTTGCAACATTTTACAAGTTGAACTCCTATAAGACAATTAACTCCACAAATCAGAATACAATTGCATAAAAATCAAGTCCATGTCAGCATCAAAGTAAGCAAATTAGCAAACTGCATGTATTTAAACTCCTTGAAAATTTTCAATAAAAGAGGTTTTTCTAGTAACTTCATTTGATTTGGAGTAACTTCAACAGTAGAATTTCACTTGAGCTTTCCTCCCTTCTATAAAACATGTCCTGCTTATGCAACCAAAGAAAGGAGAATATCACTCAATACGAGGGCATAATAAATATCATAATCAAGGCAAGAGACTTACGAACACACACACACACACACACACACACACACACACACACACACACACACACACACACACACACACACACACACACACACACACACATGCACGCGCCCGCGCGCACGCACGCACACGCCCACACACACACACACACACACACACACGCACAATGTGACATGACAAGAGTGCGTCAAACTTGAAAAAAATAGTTAGGCAGCATAACTATCAACAAACAAGACATGGTGTTTTTGAACTGTTATAATTCCAAATGATTTAATTCACAGATAATGTAATGCAGTTGAATTAGGAATCATTAGAGCAAATATACGATTTGTTTTCTTTCTCCTGTACCTGCACCATGGTAAAGGAGCTTTAATGCAATCAGATTCCCCCATCATTTCTGTGTGTCCAATTAAATTGAACATTCACGCATGCTAGTAAACCCGAACAAGCTACAAGCCCATTTAAGGAACAAACAGGACAAGACCAAATATATCTCTTATATAGAAATCAAAAATTCCATAAAAGGAATAATTGGAACTGGAATTGGGCATATAACGATACTCCAACATTTTCAACTTCCCATTGAACAGAACCTATAAAGGTTTATACTAACTATGAAAGTATTTAGCATCTCCTTTTCCACATTACTAAAATCCCCCAATTCAGTGTAATTGATCATAAATGAAGACTTTCAAAAGCACCAATAGTAACCAAATTTTAGACAATATAAGCTTTAAGAAAATGTCCAAATTTCACTTCAAATTTACACCAGGATATTACCAATACATCAAAAATCCATAAGTCTTAACATCCATACAAGTCTAAAATTGCAAAAGAAAATCTTGACCATCGCATCTTAGCTGACATTTACATAATTTTCTTCTTTGATAAATTCACCTATTAAAACAAACTCAAACTAAAATTTCAACAAATGGAGTAACAGATTTTTCATTAATTGACTTTTGGATTATAGTGGACAAAAATAAAATGACATGCTCACTTTTATTTTTGACGAAGCATAAGATTGTAAAGGGTCATTTAGAAAAAATTATTTCTCGGTTATTGTAAAGATAAAGCTCCACATCCAAATATCCAACCCCCTCACCTGTCAGAGGGAGCTTCGTTCGAGGCATTGGACAATGATGCGAGATTATTTGAAAAATCTGAAAATGTCTTGAGCATTCAACAATAACACAAAAGAACCACATATCAACTCGACAAATTCCATTGTTCTACAAATTGCCTCACAAATCATAAAGAGCACAAGATAAAGACTAAAGTTATTTTATTGAGCTAAACTTGGCATGTAGAAATTAACTCATTAATAAGGTAACAAGGTAGTAATGTGGGTAATGCGACAAAAGGGAAAAAGAGTTCCGTAGCCTCAATTGCATACCTCTAGCTTGTAAATTTGAGACATTTCCTTTTTCATGGTGTTCAGATTCAGATTTGTCATATTTGTCATCCTCTTCTTGCTTATCCCTCTCCAAAACTACCTTCAAGGTCTGTCCAGTGCTTGGGATATATCCAAATACCTCACATGTAAAACTAGAAACTGTCTCATATTGGTGATCCTTCTACAAAAGAAAAACAAAATAATGCAGCACTGAAATACAACAATAAACACAGGGAAACATGAGAGAGAGAATAGCAGGGTAGTGCACCTCAGGATCTTATTGCTCAATTCTTCAGAAAGTTGATCGATTGACGTATTAACATCCACATCATAGATCCCATCAGCTCGAATTACAATGTAGCCCCTTTTTTCTGAAATTCCTCCTATAACAGGACAAATTTACAACTTTAAAACGTGTACATCAATCTGAATTCTTGAAAATTTAGAATGCTATTTATTTCTTCAAAATGAACAATCTTTTAATATTTTACCAGCAATAATCGTTTCTTTTAGTGATAGAAGGCTCTCTGCATGCAATTAAGCATTGTCATCCCACAAACATCCACAAACTAAAACTACGAAAATATTCAGTCTAAAATTCCCCTTCCTAGAAAAAAGTTCACAAATAAGTCAACCAGACTGCTAAACTTTATTTGACTTGAAACAAAATCCAAAAACCAAGAAAGAGTCTAAGGGTATGGAAGCTCCTTTCCTTAATGTATAAAAATTCGAAGGCTACATTAATAAGAACCATAATTCAAACCACAATCCAGAATTCGAAGGCTATATCGTCATTCTCCTCATTATTATTTTCATTGTTAACCTATAATCAAATCCATTTAACTGATTTAGCAAAAGAACACGAACAATCCAACACCTTAGAGAATACTCTGTAGTACATATTATACTAACAAAGAGAAAGCTTACACAAGTATGACCAGTATTACCACCTAAATCAATGACAACTTTCCTGCTCTTTTTACACAGTTGAAATGTTAACATATAAAATATTTTCGTCACCCTATCGTTGTATATTGAACACATCCAGCTAATACCTTAATAATTTCTCCAATTACTATCGAAATAAAAACATTGGTTAATCATCTCTGAAGTACAAGAAAAAGATCAAAGCCGAGATCTCATTAAACTACGATGATACTAGAAAATTCAGTCACTTTTATTCAATATTACTGTCTAATCAATCTCAAATTCAAGAGCAATTAAATCAACAACTTAACATAACAAAAATGCAAAGAATACTAACCAACGTTTTCTGAGAGTCTTCTTCTTTGAATTTGCTATGTTCTTCCTCTTCTTCATGCTGCCTCTTCTTCTCAGAGAACCTGTTAATTCATAATCACCAATACCAAATCAACTTCAAATTCAATCATTTCACTTTTAATTAGACAATGAAAATTCAAGCTAAATATCTTTGCATTAAAATCAAACAAATGTACATTCTTGAATAACCTTAATTTCCATATAATAATAAGCAGCATCATTAAGTTCTACAGAAGTTCTAGAGGCATAGAGCAAAAGGTTCAATGAGACTAAAAAAAACATTTAAAGGCTCAGACTATCAAAAAAATGGGAGTTTCTTTTTGTTGTAACAGATGGGGGAATCAAGGAGGGAACAAAAGCCTACTAACATAGCCCAAGTGAGGTTCCATCCTAAAACTAATTGGCAATTGGAGGAGTAGCCCACTTAGGTTATAAACTAGAAGCTCTTTTCTTAATCTTCCGATGTGGGACACAATACTCACACTTACTTTCTAACAATCCCCCCTTAAGTGTAAGTCACTCCCCCTTGAACAGAATGGGCTAACCACTTAGGAGACACTAACAGACGGGCTATAACCAGAACAAGCTTGCAGACAGCAGTGTTTATTAGATGGTGCAATAGCCCAACTACTCGAAAGCCCAGCTCTGATACCAATTTGTTGTAACAGTTGGGGGAATCAAGGAGGAAACAACGATGATATGGCCGTTCTGGAGGAGAAGGTGTTAGGTTGTGATACATATAAATGAATATAAATCATGCGGAAAAACCATAAAGCCAGGAATCCAAATTAATTGCCACATAACAATTAGCATAATTTAGGACACATACACTTTGTAGCGTGCCCTCCCTAGCTGCGCCTGAACAGAACAAGATCAAGTCTAGGACTCCAAATGTCGTCCCTCCATAGATAGTCCACAGCACGTTCGGATCCGCCTTATATTTAATTAACTAGAATTGCACCTAAGGTTCTATGAATATGTTCGAATATTTTTGCAAATATTATACTTAGTTTTAATCCATAAAACTAGATGTATGATTGAAAATTATGTTTTCATAAATTTGTGAATGCCATCACATATTTATAGAGTAGGAATATGGAATTGGAAGTCTACTAGGATTCAAGAATTCTAACTCTATTAGAATTAGAGTTTCCTTAAAACTAGTAATTCAGAAAATTAATCTAATCCTAATCGCTTAAGGATTCGATGCATGCACAAACTCCAACACGCACACGAGCACGGCCCACGAGCGAGTAGGCCATGCCCGCGCACGCACGAGAAGCCCATCGCAGGCTTCGCAGCCCACACGAGCTTGCTGCCCATTTGCTCGCAGCCCGCGTGCTGTGTCGCAGCCCAAGCGCTGCTTCGCAGCCCACGTTGCTCGCAACCTTGGCGCGCTGGGCCTGGCGTGCCTTTGGCTTGATGTTGTTGCGCGCTGGGCTTGCTGGGCGTGGGCCTGGCGTCGTGCTGGGCCATCGTCTACCAAGCTCGTCCAATGCTTTATTTCGTACGACGCGCTTCCGATTAATTTTCCGATTCTGGAATTCATTTCCGATTCGAACAATATTTAACATTTCCGATTCCGGAATTAATTTTCTTTTCGAACAATTATTTAATATTTCCGATTCCGGAATTATTTTCCGATTCCGAAAATATTTCCGATTCTGATAATATTTCCGTTTCCGGCAATATTTCCGATTCCGACAATATTTCCATTTCCGATAATATTTTCCGATACGTACTAGGTTTCCGTTTCCGGCAACATCTACGACTTGGATAATATTTATATTTCTGATACGATCCATATTTTCTTTTCCGGCAATATCATCGTTTCCGGAGTATCCATAATTTGCCTTTTGACGATTTCAGCTCCCACTGGAAGCGAAATCCGTCTATTCTGAATATTCATAAATGGAGTATTTAAATCCTTTAAATACTTTATCCGTTCACGTACTATTTGTGTGACCCTACGAGTTATGTCAAGAGTAAGTTGTGGATTAATATTATTAATTTCACTTGAACTGAAGCGTCCTCTAGCTAGGCATACAGTTCACTTGATCTCACTGCATTATTAACTTGTATAATTAACACTGAACCACATTTATTAGACTTAGCATTAAATGCATACTTGGACCAAGGGCATTATTTCCTTCAGAAGGCACACTCGACGATTTTGTTGTGTCTTGCTGACGATATCATCACCGAGGTCTCGGAGGAGGAAACCGCGCACACTAGTAGAAAAACATTCATTTGCTGTCATGATTTTGCTGCGTTAATTACTTAACGCCTCTAACTAAACGACAAATTCGAAGAATTAGTTAATAATTAACACTTTGCGGCGTTATTTACTATTATGACGCAGCAAATTAATAAAAAAACAAACGTTTTGCGGCGTGGCTCCTTTAACGCCGCAAAGTTGTCACCTGTCCCCCACACAGAGACACGCGTATTAACCCCATATTTTTGGAGCCAGCTGCTTCTCTCTTTCGTCTCTTTCGTTTGGCTTGTCTCACTTCACAGAAACACCAACACCTTCTTCTTCCTTCATACGACTGACCCTGACCTACTCTCTTCACCATCGAATTTCGCCGGAAAACTTAAGCTCCACCGCCGCCGTGGTCATTCGAACTCATCTCCGCCGCCTCCGTTCTCAATTGAGGTAAATTATGCTTCCACTGCTCCTCCTCATCCTTGCCGTTTTTTTCGTTTAATTGCTCTATTCCCCCTCATATCAGTCTCGCAATTAACATGAATTGTGTTTGAATTATCTAATTAGTACTCTCTTGCTCTGTCCTCTCCTCTCCTCTCTCCCTTGAAACTGTAAATTAATTAACCCTAATTTTCAATGTCAAATTTTGGCTTAATAGAACCTTAAAAATGCCTAAACTTTATCTCTGATTGTATCCTACAAATTTGGTATTGGTTCAGGCTCAAGACTAAGAAACTTGAAAATTTACCTAGTGACTGCAGCTTCTCTTGTAGCCCCTAAGCTGGACCGACTTCCTCGCTGTCTTTGAATATGTAAACCCGTAAAGGTTGTTTCTAGACTCTGTACTCAGATTTTAATTTCCTTTAACTCTTTCAGGTTAGCATTTTCTCTTATATATATGGCTTTTTGCATATTTTCAGTTGTGCTTGGAATTGGGGAACTTGCTGATTCATCTTTCTGGAGATAATATTTCTCACTGAAGAGGTAATTGACTGTTGAGGATTGCATCATTATTTTGATTAAATAATGTAAAGCACTTATATACCGTTGTATTCACGCATATCTCTGCTTGTCAAGTTGAATACTCTAGCAGAAAATTGATTTCAATTTGTACTTCAAAAGTAAAACTTAGATTGACTGAATGCTACACTGAAATTGCATATTCGATTTGACACAGTTAGCCTATTATTATTTGTAGTCCGACTTTTTTCCATGTTTAAGCTCAGTTTGCTCCAATTCAAATGAATACTCTTCTTGGCCACCTTGATTACTTTCCTCAGTAGGCCTTCACTGGTAAATCCTATGCCACCGTGACACAGATCACAGGAACTGAAAGCCATGAATTTGTTATTTGGGTCCAGGTTTTTTGTTCATGTTGTTGGGTGTAACATGTTGTTCTCTGTTTTTTTGTTTTGCTAGTTCTGATTTGCTTAGTTTTTGTTGTTGATCTTATTGTTGTTGCTTGCTTTTGTTGTTGTTGTTGCTGTTTTTGCTCTTGTTGTTCTTGGTGTTGTATGTTCTTTTTGTATAGTTCAACTATGTTTCACGAAATTCATTTAAGCATGTATACAACGTGTTACACCAATTTCAATGTGAGTTGCTATGTGTTAATGTGTTGACAGTTTGGTTGTATCATGACTTTAGCCGGTGAAACAAAAGGTATGAGTCGAAGTTGGATGTATGAGAAGCGAACTTCGTCGGGGTTCTTGAACGGGGTAGAGGAGTTTTGTAGATGTGCTTTGGAGCATCAAGAAAATGTACAAGATAATGGGTTTAATTGTCCATGTGTCGATTGCGAAAATGTGAGTAGGGTTAGTAGTATCAAAACATTAAGAGATCATGTGATTCGTCGTGGGTTTAGGCAACAATACCATGTGTGGATATGGCATGGTGAGATCGGAGGATATACGGGAAATTCCAGTGAAAATCCAATTATTGACCACCATGTACACACTGAACCTATTGATCGGACCGAGGATATGTTTTCGGAGGAAGATGATGAAGGTGAAGAAGACGTGGATGATGATATTGAGGAGGATCATATAGATGAAATGATGGAGGCAATTCAAGATAAGCCTCATTTATTTGAACGTTTGTCAGAAGCTGCTGAGAAACCTTTGTATCCTGGATGTGTCAAGTACACTCAGTTGTCGGCTGTGTCAGTGTTGACCAACCTGAAAATAAAGGGCGGTGTGACTGACGCAATTTTTTCACAATTTTTGGAGGCATTAGAGGACATGTTTCCCGAAGGGAATGTGTTGCCTAAGTCGACTTATTATGCCAACAAGTTGATGTGTCCTTTTGGATTAGCATATGAGAAAATAGATGCTTGCCCAAATGATTGTATTTTGTATCGAAAAGAGTTTGCAGATTTAGATAAATGTCCTCGGTGTGGTAAGTCTCGTTACAAGCTCCCAGATGGAGTTATGCCCGGGGAAGGCAAGAAAGGTCCCTCTGCTAAACTGCTTTGGTATCTTCCAATAATACCAAGGTTTAGACGATTGTTTTCAATAAAGAAGGAGGCAAAGAACTTGAGGTGGCATGCAGATAAGAGGAAGAAAGATGGGTTGCTTAGACATCCGGCAGATTCTCCTCAATGGAAAGATATTGATGAAGAATTTCCAGAATTCGGCAAAGAAGATAGGAATCTTAGGCTTGCGCTTTCTACTGACGGAATGAACCCATTTGGTAGTCTAAGCAGTCAACACAGCACTTGGCCTGTTCTGTTAGTAATTTATAATTTGCCTCCTTGGTTGTGCATGAAGTCAAAGAATATTATGTTATCCTTACTTATACAAGGGCCGAAACAACCAGGAAACGATATTGATGTATACCTTGCTCCGCTCATTGATGATTTGAAAAAAATGTGGGATGAAGGTATTTCTGTTTTTGATGCGTATGGTGATGAGATTTTCACGTTGCGTGCAATGTTATTTTGTACCATCAATGACTACCCGGCTTATGGTAACTTGTCAGGGTATAAGGTAAAGGGAAAGATGCCATGCCCAGTTTGTGAAGATGATATGGAATCAACCTGGTTGCCAAATTCTAGAAAACACGTGTATCCAGTTCATAGAAAGTGGCTAAATAGGTTTCATCCTTATCGAAAGAAAAAATCTCTATTTGATGGCAACGTGGAAGAACGTAGATTTCGTAGACCATCATCTGGAAGAGAGGTTTACAACCGTGTTAAAGGCATAGAGACGGTTTTTGGAAAATCTGGGAAAAATAAAAAAGATGGAATTTGGAAGAAGGAGTCTGCCTTTTGGAAACTGGAATATTGGAAGCATCTGTCAGTTAGACATTGTCTCGATGTAATGCACATAGAAAAAAATGTGTGTGAGGCCATTTTGGGTACATTGTTGAACATGGATAAGAAATCGAAGGATGGCATTAAGGTGCGGAGAGACATGCAACACCTGAAGATTCGACCTCATTTATGGCCAAAGCTTAAGGAAAAGGCCAGAAAGGGGAAAGGGAAGTCTTACTATTTACCCCCTGCTTGCTATACATTGTCTAAAGTTGAGAAAAGAATATTTCTAGAGTGTCTTTATGGAATTAAAGTTCCAAAGGGCTACTCATCGAATATAAGAAAGCTTGTGTGTATGACTGAATTGAAATTACATGCAATGAAATCCCATGATTGTCATGTCATGATGCAAGTATTGTTGCCCATTGCAATTCGTGGGATTTTGCCTAAGCATGTAAAAGATGCCATCACGAGACTTTGTTCGTTTTTCAATACAATATGCAACAAGGTACTTTGATCCGCAGGAATTAGACAAACTACAAGCTAATGTAGTTGTAACACTGTGCCAGTTTGAGATGTATTTTCCGCCTTCGTTTTTCGACATAATGGTTCATTTAGTTGTCCATCTTGTTCGAGAAATCAAGCTTTGTGGTCCAATGTTCATGAGATGGGCTTATCCTTTTGAAAGGCATATGGGGTGCATGCAGAGAAAGGTGAGGAATCCCGCACGACCAGAAGCAAGTATGATTCAAGGAACTGTGTCGGCAGAGATTGGTGCGTTTATTGCTGAATATATGTCCAGAGCTGAACCAATCGGACTTCCTAAATCTCGACATGAGGGGAGACTTGAAGGCAAAGGCACAATTGGTGCTAAAGATATCAGTGCTCCATTAGAGAAACAGATGCAAGCCCACTTATGTGTGCTACAACAACTCACAAAGGTTAGTCCGTACTTAGAAAAGCATATGCAGGAGTTAAGAGCTCGAAATCCGACTAAAACAGAACGTGCCTTTGTGTTGGAACATAATCGTACTTTCAGTGATTGGTTTCAAAATAAAGTGATGGCTGAGTTGGATGTTAAAGGCCACAAAATCTCCAATACGATAAAATGGCTATCATATGGTCCACAAGATACTTTGCACTCATATGAAGGGTATGACATCAATGGATATACCTTCCATACGCTACGTCAAGACAAAAAGTCAAGGTCTACGCAAAATAGTGGTGTTACAATGGTTGCTTCTTCTAGAGATTATGCAAGTGCTAAAGATAAGAATCCAGTTGATGCAACACATCCATATTATGGGGTCATTCAGGAAATATGGGTGCTTGATTATAGTGGAAAAATAAAGGTACCACTTTTTCAATGCAAGTGGGCAGAGAATAGTCGGCGCGGTGTTAAGCTTGTTGACAATAATATGACTATAATCAATATGACACGGTTGCGCGATACTTCAGAGCCATTCATACTCGCATCCCAAGCAAAGCAAGTTTTCTACATAAGAGACAATGTCGATCATGATTGGTCTGTTGTTGTTAAAGGGAAGAGATATATTCTTGGTGTTGGTGATGTCGATGATGAAGAAGAGTACGATCAGTTTGATGACTCACCACCGTTCTCAATTTCAGAGAGCGATGTGCTTGATGGAACGGATAATGATACCAATTATATGCGCTTAGATCATACAGAAGGCATAACTGTTGATGAACCTTGATGATGATTTAGGTACTCACTGTGTAGACATATTTCTCATGTTTTGTAGTTGATTGATTTCTTATTTGAAGTACTTGTTATTTTTGTTCAATTTTGTATTATTCTGTCTGTTCGGTTATTTTTTTATACTAATTCTGTTGTGTTCTGTTTATTGTGCTAGTGTTCTGTACAAAAAATACTTTAACTTTTTTTGGTTTTGTACTGTTTTGTAGTGTGTACTTTAAGTGTGTTGGGTTATGTACTTTTCTGTTTTGTATTATCCTTTTTAGTTTCGCTATTGTACTAAAGTTAAAAGATTCAAATTTTGCAGAGCTATGGCTAGAAATGGGGATGAATCTGATGAAGAAACGCCAGAAAAAGATAAGGACTATGATGCCTTGAACGAGAAAGACCAAGGTGAACCAGAAGACACTAGTGGAAAAAACCCCTGTTGTAGCCCCCTTGTTGAGGGGGGCATATATAAGTGGGCCTCAACAACCACTTAGTCAACACGGGTCAAAAAATTTACTAACAGGTTGGGGCGGGCTTTTTTAGAGTTCGCTTCAATAGAACTTGTTGGAGGGGGCTTTATATTGCCCGCCTCAATAGATACTAGTCTAAAGGGGCGGGCTTTGTTTTGTTCGCTTCAACCGATATTCACGAAATTTAAAACAATAAAAACATAGCTTCTCATCGCCAAACCGATAAAACAATCCCTTCAAATCTCTATATTCAAACAAAGCAAGTACGCTTCTAGTGCAATCTGCAGGCGAGTTCGCACCGCTCCTCACCGCGCGCCTCCACCACCACCACCACCTTCCTCGCCTCCTCTTCCATAGTAGTCGCCCCCGACCGTCGTCTTCCCTATCTCGGTTGACTCTGTTTCACACAGTGACGCAATCTGTCAAGGTGAGCTTTTAATTGATTCTTGTTTTGCTTGGTCTTAAAATTCAGTTTCCCTTCAATTAGTTGAGCATAATGAGTTGATTATGCAGAAAGTTTAGGCTAATGTTCCAATATTGGATGAATTTACAAATTAGGGTTTGATATTTGTGGTTTTCTAGTTCAATTGTTAGTTTATAATTGATTCGTTTTTGTTTTTGTTCTGGCCGGGGATGGGGATTGGGTGGATGGGGTCTTCTTTTATTACTGCTTTTTTTGTATGATGAGATGATGGTAGTTGTGGGATTGACTTATCTTACTTTCATTGGCCAACTCGGTTGGGTTCTTGATACTATCGTCTCCCTTTGGGTAACACTCCTCAAACTACTCTACTTGTTTCAATCTTCTATTTCAAACTTTGTTTGTCCATTATTTTGGGTTTAGGATTGTTGTTTTGATGTTAATCTGTCTGATGAGTATTTGATAGTTTGTGTCAGCGAGTTAGCGGTTTTGTTGTTCGTTTGCGTGAGATTGATCATTATCGGATATGAATTTCACTTGCGTGACCCGCGTTGACAAACAAAGTCATTCTTAGTGGTTATGAACTTATGTGCTTGTATATGTTCAGAATAAGGTGATCATTGACTAGAACTGATGCTGCCAGGAAAGTTTTGTAATCCTACCAGTCTAGAGTATATTAGATTTCATACAGAAAAGAGAAGGTTTTGACTTTTTCATTGATTTTGTTCCTTAACCACTTATGTACACTTTAAGATGGTTGTTATGGTCCATTCGGGATATTAGGTATGCTGTATTGCTGGATTGAGGTTGATTGCATGTGCAACACAGTTATCCTTTTTAAGGCACTAAACTAAAGTTATGTGCCTTGCTATATGCAGTTTTTGGCTATGAGCCTCATTCGGTGTTGCCAATTGGTGTTGTTTCTCTTGCTGATCTTACAGTTTTTCTTCCTTTCTCGAAAATTAACGTCTTTGCTAGTACTGTTGTAAGTCCTACATGCCTAAGTCCTAAATTTTCTGACCTCCTATTTTTCTCTCTTATCATTAGTCTTACCTCTTTCTGATGGCTAGATATTCTACACTCCTTTTTTGAGGCATATATGGACATGGTTGGGTCTATCTCCAGCAACTAGAAAGAATTTTAAATCTCGTCTGGCTTCAGGTTACAGTTGTATCATAGTGCCTGGTGGAGTACAAGAGACGTTCCATATGGAGCATGGCTCTGAGGTACGTTATGTAGATTATCTGATTGTTTTTTGTAATCCTGGTTGTGGAGTTGTCAACTTGTGTGAGATTAGACTTTTGTTGTTCGTGTGTGTGACATTGATCAATATTGGATATTAACTTGGAATTTCTTGTCGACTTGCCCATTTTGAAATTTGAATCCATGGTTTTATCTTGTTTTTTTTATTTTTGTCCGTTTTAACTTTTTGTTACAAATTGCGAGTTTGTTCCTTATATATTTGGTGGTCTGTTGAGTGTTTTACTAGCCTATTGTTTCTAGCAATACATATTTTGTTGCTTTCACGTTTGAACTTATAGTTGCTCCAATGCATCAAGTTCTAGTTGGCACATATGATAAGTTACTCTTTTGAACAGATTTGACCAGAAGTTGTTGTTGATTGGTATAGGCTTCAATCCCGAATTTCAAGTTAGTCCTTTTCATAGCCATTACTGCTTTTTAGAGATTCATGTATGTTGCAGCTTTCATAGCCATTACTAGGTTGTTCTATTTGTCGTGCTCACATTGAGTATTATACTATTATGGGTTGTCTGGTCGTTGAGTCCTTTTTCTATTTGGTTCAGGCGGGGAGGGTATCACCGATGGTTGTGAAGATCTTCAAAATTGCCTCTATGTTTGCATTCTTGTGTTTGGTTAAGGATATTCTTTAATCTTCTAATTAACATGCTTCTTCTAGATGGAATTATATGTTTACACTGGCCTTATTTTGTTGATTTAAGGTTTCTGATTTAGACTTGATAGGCTGAGGAGTGAGGACGAGATACTGCAAGGTCTAGCCTTTTGCTATTGTTTACAAATCAGAGTCGTGTCTCTGGCCAAATGAACAATTTAATGAAATCTAAATATTACTACAGTACTATTCCTACTAATATACTACTAGAGACTAGAGACCTATATATTACTACAGTACTACTCCTACTAATATATATTCACAGGAACTAAATGTAACAATTTAATGAAATCTTAATGTCACCAATAATAATGTTATCCCATGTTTTATTTTTATTTATTTTTCTTTAGAATTTCACTTTTTCTCAGTTGAATTCCAATAAGTTCAGTTTAACTTAACACTACTATAACCCATTTTTCGATAAGTTCAGATTGAGCAGTGATGTATAAACGTGCTCTTTCATTTTGCCTTATTTATATTCCTGAATAGCATTATTTATCAAGGTTCTGCCTTAATAATGCTGGTATTGAAGTCTGAATGGTGTATGATGTGGAAAGACGTCAAGGGGTTTCTTTGGGATGGTATATGATGATGTGTTGTTGTTGTTTCGATCTGATAAAATCGAAGTAGTTTCTTCTTCGATCCGTTTTCTAGGTTTTGTTAAAACTTTGGACGTATTGCAGAAAGCAGATCGTTATTTGTATGATGTGATTAAGTGTATTCATGTTGGACTTGTGTATTTCAGAGCGCTAGTGTTTTCTGCTGCTTGAGAACTATAGTGCAGAAAATGGGTTTGCTCTTACATTTATTGAAGGAAATTATTCTGTGTGTTTGTTGAAGTTTCCTTTGCAGTAAACAGCTAGTTCTTTCTAATCGAAACCTGTGATTTAGGACATTAATGTTGTCTATTGTGAGTGAGGTTATGTTGCCTCAGCTGATCTCAAGATATACTGCCGGTGATGCCCACGTATTCTGGTGCTAAGTATAGCAGATTGGTAAACTATAGCAGCAAAGCAAGGAAAAAAAATATTATCATTTTGTGTGCTAACTGTTTCCTTCGTACTTGCTTGGTCCGTCATTGTGTTGAATTGTTTTATCTGTTTGAATTTGCAAAATTGTAGAAATCAAATTATATGGCAGCCTCCTCCTGTTTTCTTTCTTTTTCTCATTTATTTCTTTGTTTAAATTGAGGTGGTTAAAACATGGCAGTTTTTGTTGTTTTTACAGCTTGTTTTGAGTACTGGAAGCGGTGTTAATGGTTTCACTCTAGATCCATCTCTTGGAGTGTATATTTTAACTCATCCAGACATCAAGGTAAGGACACTTTAGCTTCCTGATTAGAACTAGCTAGAACATATTGTTGTTACAGTGGGGAATCTATTTACTTAGCTCGTTATTGTCTTGGATAAATTGTTTTTTACCACCTAAAAAACTAAAACTTGTATTTTACCACCTAGTTTTTTTAAAAAAATTGTTTTTTACCACCTGGAAAATAGGAAAATAGATGAAAATGTTATGTGGGGGGCACAATAACGGTAATATTTTATATATGTTCTTTTCTTCCACTATTTCATGTAATTAACTCTATTCTCTTCCTCGCTTTCCTATTTTCCATGAATTCACATAATCTTTCAGCTGATGCTATAACATGCACTCTTAGGTCATAAATCTCATTGAAATTGCTGTCATTTTCCATGCTTAACAGTAGAACACGTACACGTATCCGATGTCGAACTATTGGACATTGGTCTGCAGGATTACTGTATTCAGCTAGCTAAGTGCAGAATCCATCTAGAGTAGTTTATTAGACTAGAAACTAATGTTGGAACTTATCTCTGAAAACAACATTCTCCTAACAGTACACTCTGATTAGTTGTTTAATACAAATTAGTATTCTGATTAGCTGTCAGTACACTCTCACTTTGTAATCAAATATACATTTATATAAAGATTAGTATTCTCATACTCTTCCAATAATTTGGATTAGGTATGAAGACAGTTTCCGCCAAAATCATTGATCTACTGATCATGTATGTTTCTGAATAACTAATTGTGTTCAGATTTTTTATCTAATACTGACAGCGATTTCACAGCACAGTCAGTCCAAGGAAGTATGAGAAACTTCGGGTTTCATATATATCATCATCAAATTTTGGTTGATAGATTATCTGTTAGTCACTTTAAGTTTTCTGAATGTACGAACCTCGAATGAATGAGACCTTTAAACGTAATAGTATCAGGAAGCTAGCAGTATTATTTGTTTGCCGTCTACGTTAAGGAAGGGCTTCACTTGGGGGCCCTAGATTTACAAACCACGACATATTCAAATTAACCAACTAATCATGGTTTGACAGGCATCAGCTTTCGTGGACACTTTAATGCTCATAGAGCAATTAGAAGTACAGTTTAGCTGCATGGTTTTGAACAATTTAATTATCTCTATAGTCTGCAACTATATCTTTTTATGATCCAATGGAATGTAAAGATAATATCGTTAGTGTAAACTTTGGTACTCATATATTTTCCTTCCATCTTGCAGGGATCGAGTCGATTGGAAGAAAGTCAACACGACCTTAATTAAGGTTTGTAATGCATGATCTAAAGGGAGCTAAGTGGCCAGATTAGAGAAATTTGTTAGACTAGCTCTCTAGCCTTTTGTCTTTATTTGTTAATATTAGTTTTAATTTGTTAGACTAGCTAGCTAGGTGTTTAAAAATTGTAAACGTACGTACTATACGCTTTTCTCTATTGGGTTAATATAAATGAAGTTAATTTAATGATTTATTAATAAAAAATAAGCAGATTCATACCTTTGCTATTCTGGTGTTGATTGGTGTACAGGTTTCAATACTCAATGGTGTATATATATAGATTTGGTTATTGCCACCTATTTTATATTTTAAAAGAATTTGGGAAAAAAAAAATTAATGTTGTTGAAGGGGGCTTTTAATGTACGCCTCAACTACATATGAATTTATGGCGCAAAAATAAGGACCTGTTGAGGGGGGCATTTAAGAAGTGAGCCTCAACAGAGGAGGCTGTTGAGGCGGGCTTCTTAAATGCCCCCCTCAACAGGTCCTTATTTTTCGCGTTTTTGTAGAGGTTGTTGAGGCGGGCTTTTGAAAGCCCCCCACAACAGATCACCTGTTGAGGCGAACAAAGCCCGCCTCAACAGATCACTGAGCTGTTGAAGCTACGTCTGTCGCAGCGGGCCTTGTTCGCCTCAATAAACCCAAAATGCCCCCCTCAACAGGTATTTTTTCCACTAGTGAGATATAGCTAATGACGAGTATTTGCGTCGACTTGATGAGTTTGAGGAGCTGGCTGATGCTGCTGCCCTTCTCGGAGTTGATACTAATCATCCTACAGAGGAGTCAGGTAGCAAGAAAGGCAAGGGTAGGGGAAGGGGATCAGGAAAAGCTAGGGGTCCGACAAAAGGGCTAGGAAAGACCGGGCCCATGTTCCTGCAGTTTGACAGCCTTTTGTGTCCATCCGACAAATGGAGATTGAAGTATGGTCAACAAATCGATTTGTGTAGTCGCAAGTTGAATATTAATTGGGATTGGCCAAGTGTTAGTCAAGGTTTAAGGAGTAAATTATGGGAGGACACAATGGTAAGTGCTAAAATTATTCTTTTTTTTCATTTTTCTATACCTACTGCCTTTATTTTTTGAAATTTTAAACAGCCCGGTCGTTGGTTTCTACTTGATTTAGTGTGATTTTGTAGAAGTTGGGAAGGTTTGGGGTTATTTTTTATTCATTTTGCCTCTGGTTTCTGTTGAGCTGCTTAGAATATGTTAGCTGGTTTTTCTGTTTCAGCTGGCATGATCATTGTCCAGCGATTCTTTTGATGTTTGGGCTACATGTTGAGTGAGCATACTTGCTTCTACTTGACATGCTCTTGGCAATTAATGCTGTCGGTGTAGTTCAAGGCTTGAGATATAGGGGCAGCAGGTTCATCTAGTTCAGTAGTTTAGTTATTTGTTTTGTTCACTCACATATGTATTACTGGTTCATCTGTCAGTGTTGTTTAAGGCTTGAGATATAGGGCAGCAGTGTCACATTAGCTTTGGATTACTGGTTGATTATTTAGGACTAATCAGGATTTGTAGTTTAGTTTTAGTACAGCTGATGGTTGCTGTTAATTAATTATCTGAGTGTTTTAGTTTTTGTCTCGTGTTCTAGGTCTGTTTAGAAACTACAGTTGTATATCGTGTATTCCAGCCTCATTCTTCAGCAGGGCCTCATTCTCGCATGCAGGTCGCGGTCCTTAACAGTCCTGGTCCATGCCTAGCCCGGCCACTCTGTTTTGTGTCAGGCCCTGCTGGGTTGAGTAGTTCAGCTAGTTCAGTAGTTCAGTAGTTCAGCTAGTTCAGTAGTTCAGCTTCAGTAGGGCAGCAGGTTCAGCAGTGAACCTGGTTCAGTAGTTCAGCTAGTTCAGTAGGTCAGCTAGTTCAGTAGTTCAGCCTGTATTTCAGCTAGTTCATTAGTTCAGTAGTTCGGTAGTTCAGCCTTTATTTCAGCTATTTCAGACTGTATTCCTGCCATCTCTTGATTGTTTTGTTTTAAACGTGCAGGCAAGATTCCACCTTGAAGATGATCCAGTAATCAAAAAGAATTTCCTCTCTAATGTAGCTAAGATATTCATGGACTTCAAGGGAAAGCTAGTGAGTGGCCATATTATTTTTACAAGAAAGTTGAGCAAAAATGAGGTCAATCGTCAACCATATGAGATTTGGAAAAACATCCAACGAGAAGATTGGGAGACATTTAAAAAGTCAAAAACATCTGACATAGCAGTGGTAAGTTTATATTTCACTATTTTGTATGATGTGTATAATTGGCTATGGTATGAAACTAACGTAAAAATTTATGTTTGTTAGCTTAAGCGTCAAAAGGCCCAAAAGAGTGCAAAATCGAATGATAATCCTCATCACTTGGGACAATATAACTATGAAGATGCTCGGAAAATATGGATCCACGAGGGCTTTTACCCAAATTCTGAACAAAATCGAGGTGATGATTGGTATTGTTCAATGCATAAGAAAGACAAAAAAACAGGAAAAAGATCTATCCCAAAGCCCAAAACGAAGGCAATTGCTGACAAATATGTAAGTAATTCAATTCTTGTGATTTTCTATATGCGGCCCACGAGATAAAGTCTAGTTCATAATGTGATACACTGAATGATAATGGAGTTAATATCTTGCCACTTATTATATGAACTAGAGCCTGTGATCGATACTTTTTTTAGATCAATGGTGCTTATAGTGCTTCCTTTGTTGGTTTGCTTGTGTATAAGTTTTGATGCCTATTCTTTTATATAACAACTATGAACAGCTGGAGATTAAAGAAAAGCAAGCAAAAGGGGAATTTACTCCACATCGGAACCAAGATGCCTTATCCGAGGCTCTTGGGAAGTCAGATCATTTGGGCCGGGCACGTGGATTTGGAGGGGTGAATGTCGGGGTCAAAAGGGCGTTTGGAAAGGCAACATCAAAGCCTAAGTCTGATCATGAGACAATAAAAGCACAACTTCGGGAGGAACTTCGGGAGGAAATGAGAGAAGAGTTAAAGGCTAGCATGAAGGCCAATCTCCCTTCCATTTTAGAATCTATGGGTTTAAGTACCACATTGCCTTCAACAACTCCTTCGAACCGCTCTCAACGTTCACCACCCAGGCAAATTGAGCTACCCCATGAGAAGGCTCTGCCATCTGAGTTGGAGGAGGTTCTGCCGCCCTTCGAGGTAACTTATCACTCACTGAATGTCTATTATGAGCTTATGCATACAGATTCTAGCTTTTTCTAGACTCAAGATTTTCATAGCTAGAGTAATGCCCGGTTTTTTGAGCTATACGAGAACCACTATACTGCAGCACTGATCCACTTGTCTACTTCACAGCAGCACTGCACCACTGCATCACAGCATCATTGCACTACTGTCCTGCTGTGCATTGCACTGCTTGCAGTAGGACAGCAGTGCAGTGCACAGTAGGACAGCAGTGCAGTGCTGCTACAGGACAGCAGTGCAGTGCTGCTACAGGACAGCAGTGTAGTGATGCACATGTCCGGAAAACTGACCAAGTTGTTCAGCAGCCAATGCACTGAGAGTGGCACTTTAATCCAATTCACAAAGTTCTGTTAAAAATTGAGCATTAGACGCCGTATCATACAAGTTAAAGTTATAGAATCCCAATACACAAACATATCCCAAAATTCCGACTTAATTAGAAAAAAAATCTAATATATGTGTCTAGGAATCAAATTCACATTGCAAATCTGATGCCATTCTGTTGTTAGTTCTGGTCAACAGGGTTGACTTTTTTGAGGTTCATGTCAAAGTTGACCAGAGTTGACTTTTTCAAGAATCTAGTCAAAGTTGACCAGTGTTGAAGTGCAAATGTTTTGCCTTATTTTGTGTAAACTTATTTGAAGTTTACTTATCTCTAATATATATGTCTAATGTGATAAAAATCTTTACCCAGGTAGAAACTACATGCCAACTTCTACTTAAAGACCCGGAATCTGGAGCAATGTATGATGTGGCGAGTGCTACCGCATATCCACCTCGTGAGAATGAAGTTTGTCACACTATACCATTACTTCCCGGTCATTTGAAGGTGAAAATTCAGAAAGTGCCAGATGAATTCTTGGGCTTGCCACTTCCTGTTCCTGTTCCGGCGTTCGAAATTGAGGCAATGGAGAATGCTATTGGTACATATGTGCAATGGCCTACTACATTAATTAGGTTTTCAGTTGAGGTAATAAGATTCTAATTGTATTTATTCAATTATATGTATTTCATATTCACCAATCATGTTATCGATTATAGTTTATATTCTTTAATTTTAATTTTTAGGCGACACCGAAAGTTAAGAAGTTGAAGCGGATGTCGCCAGAGATGATTAATTTTTAGCAATGAACTAGCCTCTGGCTTGTCGGCTTCTCGAAAAAGCCCGGATATTCCCGATACAATTGTATATTCCCTTAGTCAAGAATGTGAGTGGTTGCGGACATTTGTTGCCTCCATGCCAGATGGTGATTCTTTTGAAGTGATTCTAGATGGTACCTCGTTCCATTACAATGAAAATGGAAAAATTCAAGTAGACAAGAATGATATTTCATAGTTCTTAAGAGGAGCAAAGCTAAATATATCCATTATTCAAGTTTTCATGAGGTAATTTTTTTTAATCTCAAGTAGGTAATAGATTTAACTTTCTTTCACGTAAATCATGTAACCTATTCAATAATCGACCGCTCAGAGCACTCCAACATGAATTGAACTCAAATGACAAGGCTTCCAAAGTTGGGTGGCTATGTCCAGACACTACTTCTGACACAAAAATAAAATCAAGCACAGAGGAAGTCAACGCATACATTTTCAAAGCAATGAACGAATCAGTAAAATCCAGAAATGAGTTTGTTCTGGCACCTATTTTTGAAAAGTAAGTATGAAATGAGTTCGTTTGTTGCTTCAATTCTATTGTATTGTGCTGCTGCTACGCTGTCTTTGTTGCTTTAGTTCTGCTGTATTGTGCTCCTTCAATTCTGTTATGCTTGAAATTTCTTGTTTAGAATTTTATTGGGGTTGATTGCCTTGAGAAATAGTGTCCCATGATGTTAATCTATCACTGACAAAATGTTTATGTGTATGTATAATGTCGCCAGTTTTGAGTGGTATTTATGTTTAGTCATACCGCTAAATGTCAAAAGCCTAGCTCTTATCATGAGACCAAGGAGTAAATGGTGTTCACAAAATAAAAATAGGCGAAAGCAGATGCACGGTGTACAGATTGAATAACTACTACAATGGGAGGGGCAGCAGATTGCCTTTGATCCAATACTCAGTCACCGTTTACCAATTTCTAGCTGCATTTCATCTTCTAAACTACATTACTCAGTCACCGTTTACCAATGAACTCTCTTGCAAGTAGCCAGACTTTCAGCAGCAATAATACATCTGATGTTCTTTTTATTATGCTGCTGCTGCTACTCTTTTGAAATGGCATTCAATTCTGTTGTATTGTGTTGCTGCCACACTGTTGTTGTTGCTTCAGTTCTGATGTATTGTGATGTTGCTATCTGATATGTCTGATGTATTATTGCTTCTGAAGTTCTTGTTATATGCTGCTATTGTTATGCTAAGTTGCTGCTGCTATGCATGATCAGTTATATATGCTAAGTTGATGCTGTCTGATAGTTACTGTTCTAAGTCAGTGCATATGTTGTTGTTTTAAGTTGTTGCGCCTGCTGTGTTGCTCATATTCTTACTTATATTATTAAAATGGTAATGGAATTGTTATTGGATCCAGCGACCATTGGATGCTCCTTGCAATATCTGTAAAAAATTGCACCATATATCACTTCGATTCCATTTGCTTGAGTTTAGGTCGAAAGATAAAGATGGAGACAATAGTGAGACAGTAAGTCCTTTTAGTTTTTTCGTTATGTAATTATGTTTTTATCAAGTATCCATCTAAGGATATAACCAAGCAATAACTTAAGATTAATTGGGAATTTCTAGTTTTTTTACAAGGTACAAGATGTGTGGCAACCGTGTCAACAGGAAAGAGCCTTTATGGAAATATGTGGAGGTAACTGCCCACGTAAAAATTATTTGATATTTATAGTTTGTATATATTCCATTTTTACTTAATCTAAATTCTACCCTTGTTTCTAGTGCGCTCAACAAAAGGGAGGCCTTGAGTGTGGATTTACGTAATGCGGTACATGTTTGATTTAGTCTCTTGCTGCAATGATGTTTCAGACTTAGAGAAGGTAAGGGTGTTATCCTTGTTATATAGTTTAATTTATTTTTGGATTTTAATTTGGTTATGTTTTAATTTGGTTTAAAATACCAATCTAAGTTCACTGGTTAGAGTTGGGAGCAAAAACGACTATAACGGTCAAAATATGACCTGTAATGATCATTAAAGCCTTAAACGCGCATAACTTGACCATAGTAGATGGTAATGATTCTAAGTAACCTAATACTAAGTATATTAAACATTTTAAGGGTTTAGAATACCAATCTAAGTTCACGGGTTAGAGTTAGGAGCAAAAACGACTATAACGGTCAAAAAATGACCTATAATGATCAATAAAGCCTTAAACGTGCATAACTTGACCAAAGTAGATAGGAATGAGTCTAAGTAACCTAATACTAAGTATATTAAACATTTAAAGGGTTTTGAATACCAATCTAAGTTCACGGGTTAGAGTTGGGAGCAAAAAGGACTATAACGGTCAAAATATGACCTTTATTGATCAATAAAGCCTTAAACGCGCATAACTTGACCAAAGTAGATGAGAATGAGTCTAAGTAACCTAATATTAAGTATATTAAACATTTAAAGGGTTTAGAATACCAATCTAAGTTCACGGGTTAGAGTTGGGAGCAAAAACGACTATAACGGTAAAAAAATGACCTTTATTGTTCAATAAAGCCTTAAACGCGCATAACTATACCAAAGTAGATGGGAATGAGTCTAAGTAACCTAATACTAAGTATATTAAACATTTAAAGGGTTTAGAATACCAATATTAGTTCACGGGTTAGAGTTGGGAGCAAAAACGACTATAACAGTCAAAATATGACCTATAATGATCATTAAAGCCTTAAACGCGCATAACTTGACCAAAGTAGATGGGAATGAGTCTAAGTAACCTAATACTAAGTATATTAAACATTTAAAGGGTTTAGAATACCAATCTAAGTTCACGGGTTAGAGTTGGGAGCAAAAACGACTATAACGGTCAAAATATGATCTATAATGATCATTAAAGCCTTAAACGTGCATAACTTGACCAAAGTAGATGGGAATGAGTCTAAGTAACCTAATACTAAGTATATTAAACATTTAAAGGGTTTAGAATACCAATCTAAGTTCACGGGTTAGAGTTGGGAGCAAAAACGACTATAACGGTCAAAATATGACCTATAATGATCATTAAAGCCTTAAACGTGCATAACTTGACCAAAGTAGATGGGAATGAGTCTAAGTAACCTAATACTAAGTATATTAAACATTTAAAGGGTTTAGAATACCAATCTAAGTTCACGGGTTAGAGTTGGGAGCAAAAACGACTATAACGGTCAAAATATGACCTATAATGATCATTAAAGCCTTAAACGTGCATAACTTGACCAAAGTAGATGGGAATGAGTCTAAGTAACCTAATACTAAGTATATTAAACATTTAAAGGGTTTAGAATACCAATCTAAGTTCACGGGTTAGAGTTGGGAGCAAAAACGACTATAACGGTCAAAATATGACCTATAATGATCATTAAAGCCTTAAACGTGCATAACTTGACCAAAGTAGATGGGAATGAGTCTAAGTAACCTAATACTAAGTATATTAAACATTTAAAGGGTTTAGAATACCAATCTAAGTTCACGGGTTAGAGTTGGGAGCAAAAACGACTATAATGGTAAAAAAATGACCTATAATGATCAATAAAGCCTTACACGTGAATAACTTGACCAAAGTAGATGGGAATGAGTCTAAGTAACCTAATACTAAGCATATTAAACATTTAAAGGGTTTAGAATACCAATCTAAATTCATGGGTTAGAGTTGGGAGCAAAAACGACTATAACGGTCAAAATATGACCTTTATTGATCAATAAAGCCTTAAACGCGCATAACTTGACCAAAGTAGATGGGAATGAGTCTAAGTAACCTAATACTAAGTATATTAAACATTTAAAGGGTTTATAACCGTAAGGCACACAGAACACCTAACTATAAACAAGTTGGAAAACTACAAAAACTATAACAGCAAATATGAATCTTTGCTAAATCCTCTGACAAATGGTAAAATCATATGTCAAGAATTTCATTCTTGCATGAAACTAGATCTTTTCAGCGTAACATCGTCGCACATTCTGCTTTATCCCGTTACTAGAGAACTGGATAAGTTGACAACTTGACATGGGCATCAGTATTGAATCTAACCGAAGATAACTAATTTTATGATGTATATATTATTTTGTTAGGTTTGCACATCAATGAGTGGAGATCCTTTCACCGATGAGCAAATTGATGAAATATGAGACAAATGGGCATCATACTTCACCGAACATTGTGTGTAATTAACGCTTCATCGATCTCTTTTTGTGGATGTTTCATGCTATTAAAATCATATATAATTGCCTTATTATATTTTTGGTGAAATTTTGTAACGTGTGAAGTGTAAAAGATATATTTATTATAGACTTGAAACTATTTAGGTGGTTTATTTTGTAAACATATGATGGTTAACTTATATGTAAAAATCAAAGTTTCTTGGAAGTTATTGGTGGTTGATGACACTTTTGAAAGTTGTAGAAATGTGGCGTGAGTACAGGTTTTATATTTTTGGGATTGTTTAGTTCACAAAAAATATATTATTTATTAAAAAAAAATTACAAATTATTTGCGGCGTATAAACTCCCGTAATTTTACCAAAGTTTGAGGCGTTCAGGTAGAAACGCCGCCATAAAATTCATATAACTTGAGGCATTTTTGTTTAATGGCGCCGCAAATGAATGATTGATTTGAGGCATTTTTTAACGCCGCAAATCAATACCATTCATTTGTTGCCACTCTATTTGCTGCTACGCCTAAAACGCCGCAAATCAATATAAAAGTGACGCCTCAAATCAATATTTTTCTACTAGTGGCAAGGTTTGTGGGTTAAGCTCGAGAGTCTGTATATGAAAAATTTCTTAACCAATAAGTTTCTTATGAAGCAACGTCTCTTCAGCCTGCGGATGCAGGAAGGTATGCCTCCCCGAGATCACTTAGATCAATTAAACACAATTTTATTGGAATTGCGTAATATTGATGTTAAAATTGAAGATGAGGATGCTGCCTTAATTCTGTTAGTTTCTTTACCATTATCGTATGAAAATTTCGTGCAATCGTTTATTGTTGGTAGAGATACTATTTCTTTAGAGGAGGTTAGATAGTCCCTCCATTCTAGAGAGCTGCGCCATAGTGCGACTGGTACAGGCACAGATAATTAGGCTGCTAGGTTAGTAGCCAGTGGGAGTTATGGGCATGGAAATTCGGGGAAGAGGAAATTCAAGAAACCAGTTTCTACAGGTCCTAAACCTAATGATGTCCGTAATTACTGTAAGGAGAAGGAACACTGGGAATCTGATTGTCCCAAGAAGAAGAGGCAACATGATATATCGCCAGGTACTGCTGCAGTAGCTGATACCAATTCTGAAGAGTATATTTCTCTAGTTGCTGATGAGCACATGCATCACAATGATGTGTGGATCCTTTACTCTGGAGCGTCTTACCATGTATGCCCGCGCAGGGAGTGGTTTACAACCTACGAGCAAATAGACGGTGGCGATATTTCTATGGCTAATAGTTCTGTTTGTAAGCGGTTGGAGTAGGCTCGATTAAAATTCGGACACATGATGGTAAATTCTGCACATTGAATGATGTTAGTATGTTAGACAACAAGGGTTTCCGTTTTCAAGGTGAAGGTGGAGTTCTACATGTCTGCAAGGGTTCGAATGTGGTTCTGAAAGGTGTAAAACGTGGTACCTTGTATTTTCTTCAAGGTTCTTGTTATCAGGTTCTGTTGTTGTTGCATCCTCGTAAATTGATAAGGAAAACATGACCAAGTTATGGCATATGAGGCTTGGTCACATGAGTGCAAAAGGGATGCAAATTCTGTCAAAAGCGGATCTTCTTTATGGTCACAAGGTTACAGATCTTGAATCTGTGATTATTGTATGTAATAGCCCTGGTTTTCAGCAACTTTTAATTTGGTATTAAAGTATATTTATTATCTTCATTTTGCTCTTAAACCACTCTTGAAGTTGATTCATAAATTGGGATTTCGAGTTCGTTATTCTAAAATATTTTGCTTAACATCGATGAGTAATTATTAAACTAAGATTTCTATTTTAAAATCGAATTAGCAACTTAGTTAGACAACTATTTTCCTAAATGAATCAAAATTTATAGAATTTAAAATTTGTATGGATATATATATATATATATATATATATATATATATATATATATATTTTATTTAAGTGATTAACGCTACTTATATTTTAGCTTAAAAACTAAATATTATATTGTTAACTTAATTATGTCAATCCAATTCTCTTTATTTTATTTTATTTCGTTCTCAATGAGCTAGACATCTCTAGAAAAATCAATGGACCCTTTTCATTTTCTTATTGTTTTGGTCCTCACTAAACCGTCACTCCCTCTCACACCCTCTCACCACTCTTTCTCTCTCTCCTCATCATGCTCGGCTTCCTCCTCTCCGTTCACAAGCACGGTTGAGCAGCCGACCACCACTCCTTCATCTCCTCCCTCCCGCCGCCTATAATATTGTTGATGTATTTGTTGGGTGTTGTTGTTGTTAATGAAAGAGTTCTTACCCTCTCTTATTCTTCCTTCATCTCTCTCTCGATCTTCTCTTTTGCTGCCGCCGCCACAACTAGTAGTGGCCTCCGACCCACCGTCACTCACTCCATCGTGAAAATGGTAATTAATTTTAACTCCTTCAATTCCTTAATTGATTGATTAATTTGATTTAAGACCATAAACCCTAACTCACATATTTTCTCTCTCTTCTTGTTGTTTGGGTGCGCCGGCCTCTCTATCCCGGCGGCCGCTGTTGTGGTGGCTGGGGTTGTTGGTTGGTGTTGCTGCTCTTGCTCATGGTATCATCTATACTCTACCTCACTCCTCTGCCCTCCCCTGCCTCTTATTCTCTCATCCCTGCTCGCCGGAGCTCCACGGTGGCTACCGAGGTACAGTTGTTGTTGTTGATGGAGTGTTGTTTATGCGAGGTTGATCTTTCCTAGTCTTTCTTACTCTTCCATTTAAATTAAGAGTATAAAGCCCAATCACAAATTCTTATTTATAATGGGTGTACAATAAATATTTTACACCGGAGTAAAAGTTGACTTAAAATGCTTAAAAGTTACATTTATATATGTAAAAGTTATCTATTTTTTAATGATAAATTTTTTCATTTGAATAAAAATTATTTCTTCAAAATCACTAATAATGTATAAATTAATTATTAACCCTATAAAATGTTTATCTATCAAATTTTTAATTTTATAATATAAAAGTTACAGAAAAATAGGTTAAAGTTACAAAAAACTGTATAAAAGTTATCTTAGTGTACAATAAATTTATTGTACACCTTGTGCGCGCAAGACCTTTTGAAGCCCAATTCCTTTCTCACTGATTTAAGTTTATCCAAGTTAGATTGTAATGATGTATTGGAATCAAATTGGCATATATTGTGAGTATACAAAAACAATTTCAGTTAATTTATTAAGTAAATTCGATTAATTAATTGAAAATCCATGTTATTATTTTTGTTTTGAGAATATCTTGTAAATGATGACGTAATTAAGATTTCTATTATTATTTATTTTGATTTAGTCGCACTTACAAGTTTGTGAATCGAATATTATCAAACTATATGATTTTCCAATCACAATTGTTGTTTAGAAAGTTCAATTCGATTTCCTTAAAATAGAATATGGCATACTAGTTTCTAAGACAAGATTTTGGCAATCAATTAAGAATTTTTTTTTTTTAAAAGAATGATATGGAGCTTTAACTCAAGTTGAGGGAAAGTGTATTGATTCATGTACTTGTATGTTGAGGTAAGTGAATGCAGAACGACTAAGGTGAATCGAAGTATGGGATTATACGGAGAGTCGTGATCAAGTGAGTAGCTTTGGAGTTTTTTTTTATGTTGTGATTGAAGGTACACATTGTCCAACCATCTTCGATGTTTGAAATTGTATTGTGTGTTTCAAGTAATATGTATATGTATATATGTATTGATTTTAAATTGTGCATTAAAAAGTTAAATTATTCTTTGGTAATTGAATTTGCGCTTTGCAAATAAATTTGATTTTTTATTTTGTATAAATGAAATGATTTATTGATTGATTTCTTGATCGGTAAAATGAAACGGTTTTGGAATTGTAAATGCTTGTGAGTTGTGAGTGAGATAAGACTGTGCGCTTTGGGGATAGAACCCGTCGAGAATACTCCAAGTTGAGTTGTAAATAAAACAATGACATGGTTAATTATGAAGTATGTAAATGAATATAAAATATTAAGAAGTGTCATGAACAAAAGTTAATCTCGAATTAGGTAAATTGATGGTTAAGTGATATGTGCGTTTTATATAGTGTTTCACCCCCGTCCCTTAGTACTTTTTATGTGTCAAACGTGCTCTTAGGAGCCGTTTCTAGTACTAATGTGTGTTATTGAGTGTGCCTTGAGTTTCAGGTTTGATTATGAGAAATTGGTCTTTTTAGACCCGTTTCATGTTGATCCAGGCCACTATATGAGCCCGAGGAAGTTCGGGACCTCCATCGTCGACTTTCGGGAGCCTTGTATGCTTATGGTTGAGCCCCGAGAGTCAGACTCAGTGATATGGGCGAGTTATATTGAAGATTGCAAATCGCTCTAGAAGCTGAGGGCGAAATGCAACCATCGGGCGGAATTGAAGCAAATTGGACTCATCAACGCGCGCCCGATCGGGCGCAGCTCGCCTGATCCGGATCGGGCGGTCATCCGGAAGCTTATGTGGAGAGTTCGCAAACCGCCCGATCGGGCGGATTTTGGCCCGATCGGGCCGACTATCGAGTGCATAGCCCGATCGGGCGAAGCGACGCCCGATCGGGCGACGCCAACCTCCTGCACTTATGCGCGAGTTTTCTTTCCGGTTTATGGCTTGTATTTTGGGCAAACTATAAATACTAGCACCTTATATTTTTAGAGACACATTATTTTTCTAGTATCAAACACTTAGTTTATTTTCCTAAGCTTAGTTTTCTCTCTAATTTGTCCCAAACACTTAGTTTTATTTCCAATTAAAAGTTCAAACTTTATTATTCCATTGTTCTTCAATTAGGTATTGTTCTTTATTTCATTCATTTCTTTTGCTTTAATTATGTTTTCAATTATGCTAATTGCTTTGTTTATTGTCAACATGCTTGAGTAGTTTAATTTCTAGGGTTTGGGGATCCATGAATTAATATGATGGGACTTTGAATAATTGTGATTATCGATATTGTGATTAATTCCTATTGATTGGTTTATTCCACTATTCAATTAGATTTGCGCAGGTTTAATTGCGTAGTTATGCAATATCAAGTTAAAATTCGAGAGATGCAATTTGATGTTTAGGCTTGTGTCAATAGGTAGAATTGGGATTAATAAGTAGCGAGAGCCCGTTAACTCCAAGTCTATGACTAGTATCGATTCGAGAGAGCATGCTAGTCTAATTAATTAATTTGTTGATTATCGTGATTGTTCATTGTCCTGGATTGTTAATTGCTGGTGAACCTATGCCTTAGATTTCCTTAATATATTGATTCATACTTATATTATTATCGTTCGTAGCGTTAGTTTACAAACAATCAACCAAATCTTGTTCCCATTAGTTTAGTTTAATTAATTAATAGTAGAAAGAACGTCTGTCTCCCTGTGGATTCGATCCTGACTTCCCTTGCTACCTAGCTAGTGGACCTTAGGTTATTTTTGATTAGGTGATACGACTTTAGCCTGTCAAAATTTGGCGCCGTTGCCGGGGAGACGGTTTTATTTTCTGTTGTTGATTGCTTATCCTAGATTATTGTTTGTTACTACTCAAGGAACTCACGTTCCTTGAGACCGGATCTCACATTGTTTTGTAGTCTTTGTCTATGCCCAGGACCGTAGGTACTAGTAATCTTACTCCATTCGATCCTGAGCCCGAAAGAACCTTTCGTAGACGAAGAACTTTCATTGCACAGTGTGGGAATTACTCTGATTCTGATCATAATATTGGCGATCTTTTTCCTTCAGATACAGATTCAGTTTCAGAGATAGAGATGGGTGACGAAACTCTACTACCGCCACCTACCCCACGGCTTACAGACTTTTCTAAGCCAAGTCTGTCCATGCTACCAAAGGCGATCATGCCTTATATTGCAGCTGAGACCTTCAAGATTGAGCCTGTTAGGTTATGATACATATGACAATTCATAAATCATGCGGAAACAACCATTAAGCCAGGAATACATATTATTTACACATAATCATTTAGCACAGTTTAGATGCATAATCTTTGTTGCGTGCCTTCCCTAGCTGTGCCCGAACCGAGCAAGAACAAGTCTTTAGGACTCCAAGTGTCGTCCCTCCGTAGATAGTCCACAGCACGTCCGGATCCGCCTTAAGATTGACCAACTAGAATCGCCCTTAAGGTACTATTAATTTTCGGCACTTTTAGGCAAATGTGTGACTGAATTTTTCTCACAAAAACTCACTTTGAATACTTAAAAAAAAAACTCGTTGTAAATATGTGACCATAGGCACTTATTTATAGAGTTTACGGAAAGGAATTATAATCCTATTAGAATACAAATCTATTTAATTACAACCCTACTAGGATTCTAATTAAACAAAGTTTATATATTAGGATTAGATTTAATCATATTGCGAATCCCGGTAGCCTTAGGATTCCGAGTAACACACACGAGTGGCGCACAAGCACCGCACGCCCGCACGCAGGCCTTGCGGCCCACGCCGAGCGCACAGCGCAAGTACCACTGCCGCAGCCTTGCCCGCGCGCGCGCCCAAGCTACGGTTGGGCCTGGCTTTAGCGCTTGGCCTGGTCGTATGCTTGGCGTGTGGTTGTTGCGCTTGGCTTGCTGGGCGATGGCCCGGCTTCGTGCTGGGCCTTCGTCTGGCATGCCTCGTCCGATGCTAATTCGTACGATACGCTTCCGATTAAATTCTCGATTCCGGAATTCATTTCCGATACGAACAATATTTAATATTTCCGATTCCGGAATTAATTTCCGTTTCGAACAAATATTTAATATTTCCGTTTCCGGAATTATTTTCCGATTCCGATAATATTTCCGTTTCTGACAATATTTCCGTTTCCGGCAATATTTCCATTTCCAATAATATTTTCCGATACGTACCATGTTTCCGTTTCCGGCAACATCTACGACTTGGATAATATTTATATTTCCGATACGATCCATATTTCCGTTTCCGGCAATATCATCGTTTCCGGAGTATTCTTTTCTTGCCTGTGACGATCTCAGCTCCCACTGAAACCAAGATCCGTCGATTCCGAATATCCATAGATGGAGTATTTAATGCCATTAAATACTGAAGGAAATAATGCCCTTGGTCCAAGTATGCATTCTATGTTAAGTCTAATAAATGCGGTTCAGTATTAATTAACAAGTTAATAATTCAGTGAGATCAAGTGAGCTGAATGCCTAGCTAGAGGCCGCTTCAGTTCAAGTGGAATTAATGATATTAATCCACAGCTTACTCTTGACTGAACCCGTAGGGTCACACAAATAGTACGTAAACGGATCAAGTATTTAATGGCATTAAATACTCCATCTATGAATATTCGGAACCGACGGATCTTGGTTTCAGTGGGAGCTAAGATCGTCACAGGCAAGAAATGAATACTCCGGAAACGATGATATTGCCGGAAACGGAAATATGGATCGTATCGGAAATATGAATATTATCCAAGTCGTAGATGTTGCCGGAAACGGAAACATGGTACGTATCGGAAAATATTATTGGAAATGGAAATATTACCAGAATCGGAAATATTGCCGGAAACGGAAATATTGTCAGAATCGGAAATATTACCGGAATCGGAAAATAATTCCGGAAACGGAAATATTAAATATTTGTTCGAAACGGAAATTAATTCCGGAATCGGAAATATTAAATATTGTTCGTATCGGAAATAAATTCCGGAACTGGAAATTTAATCGGAAGCGTATCGTACGAATTAGCATCGGACGAGGCCTGCCGGACGAAGGCCCAGCACGAAGCCGGGCCATCGCCCAGCAAGCACGCGCGCCACAAGCCCAGCCAAGGCAGCGCCAGGCCTACCGCAAGGCAGGCCCAGCGCGCGCCAAGGCCACGGATGCGTGGGCCGCGCTGCGTGGGCTGCTGCTCGCACGCGCATGGGCAGCCCTTGTGGCTGCCGTGTGTGTGTGAGTTTGTGCTCATGCGTGATTCCTAAATCTACAAGAGTTAGTGTATGATTAAATTCCTATTCCTAATTGGATAAATTAATTAAATAGAATTCATGTAGGATTCTAATTTCAATTAATTCGTATCCTACTAGGATTACGATTCCTTTTCCATAACTCTATAAATAAAGGCCTAGGGGTCATTATTTATACACAAGTTTTAAGTATTCAAAACTAAGATTTTTAAGCAGAAAAATCAGCCAATATTCTTGCCTACCTAACCGAAAATATTAGAACCTTAAGGGCGATTCTAGTTGGTCAATCTTAAGGCGGATCCGGACGTGCTGTGGACTATCTACGGAGGGACGACACTTGGAGTCCTAAAGACTTGTTCTTGTTCGGTTCGGGCGCAGCTAGGGAAGGCACGCAACAAAGAGTATGCATCTAAACTATGCTAAATGATTATGTGTAAATAATATGTTTCCTGGCTTTATGGTTTTTCCGCATGATTTATGAACTGTCATATGAATCATAACCTAACAGTGGTATCACGAGCCCCTTATTATTTTCATAATCTAAATTGCATGAACATGGTTAAATATTACAAATTTGCAAGAATTAAAAGGGGTGATTAATTTTCGTAATTGTTAATTAATTGCAAATTGCGTTTATTTAATTATACGTACGCAGTTTTTCGGCAGTTTCTTCGTTACTCATCCAAATTGAGTGATTTTTGTGTCAATTCCGCATGTAAAAGGCATTCTAAAAATTTTGACAAAAACAGTATTTTTCTGCCGAACCCAGAATTCTCAAATTCGAAGCCTAACTATGACTTTTCGAAGGTTTTAGTTTTTCGAATGCAAAATTTCGTAAATTTAAGATGTTAAATTAAATATTTGCGATTCTTGTTGATAAATCTTGAATTTTTGATTGACCTACTGCATATGTTTAACAAGTTTGAATGCCTAGTCTTGTTAATTATGCAATCTAATTTGTAATTATGATTAATTTGTTGAAAATTAGAATAATTTAGAATTAATTTGATTTTCATAATTAATTGTAATTTAATTAGAAACCTATGATTAAAAACCACCATAAAAATTGTAAATTTACGATAAATTTTAAATTTTTATGACCTAGACTTGAATCCATAACAATCGGAAATCAATTGGATAATAAATTTTCGATTTTTCGCCCTAAAATTATGAAATTAATATTATTTATTAATTTGTCATTAATTTTAAATATAAATTTTAAATTTTATGCGATTCGTTCATAAAACTTGCACGCACAAAGCAATGGACGCTTCGTGTTACCCTTAAGGGGTGTTGTATAATGCGGGCATGCGACGACGAGCAAGGGAGCTCGTCGCCCGTGCGGCACGAATGCAATGAGCAAGGGTGTAGTGCACGAGCACAAGGCAGCAGCCCTGCCTTGTGTCGTGTGCCACGAGCAATGAACGAATGGGCATGGGCGAAGGGCGAGCCAAGGCAGTCGCGTGTGGGCAGCAAGCGAGCTGCGCCACAACGCGCGCTACCTCGCACAAGAGCGCGCAGCCTCGCGCGCAGCGAGCGCAAGCTCGCGTGCCACGAGCGCTGCGCCCAGCATTACTCGCGCGCACAGCGCGCGATGTCGCCCGCCCAGCGAGCGATGTCGCGCCCCAGCGAGCGATGGCTCGCGCGCACAGCGAGCGATGTCGCGCGCCCAGCGAGCGATGTCGCGCGCCCAGCGAGCGATGGCTCGCGCGCCCAGCGAGCGATGTCGCGCGCCCAGCGAGCGATGTCGCGCGCGCGCAGCGAGCACCAATGCGTGCGGAGGCTTGCGATAGAGAAGCAGCAGCTATGCGACGAGCGCATGGGCTGCGCGCACATGGCCAGCAATGGCTGTGTGCGTACGGCCCATGGGCGTGCAACGCGTAGGGTGTTTGCGTTACGATTAGATCGTTTTGAATGTTTAATTTGAAAATTTCAGTACACGTAATTTTAATTAATTTTAAAATTAATAATTTGAATTATTTTCTTGGATTTTAATTTTGAATATTATAATTATAATAAATGTTATTTATTCTAATTATTTTACTAAAATTAAAATCATGAATTAATTTAAATACGACTGAAATTAAATTAAATTTTTGATTCAATTATAAATTGATATGAGCTTTAAATTTTAATTAAATTTGTATGTTTCCGGTTAGACTAGAAATACATTTTTATGTTTAAAATTGGTAAAGCATATGAATTTATTGGTTTAAGTGGGAGCGCTTTTAGTCATAAACTCTTGATTAGGTCTACAAATCCTTAAGGTTAAAACAACTTGATTAGAATTAATAAGGACTGAATAATTGGTAGATTATTGGTGCCCTTGATTAATTGCTGCAAATGTTTACGTGATGCATAATGTGTTTTACTAACCAGCTATGTGGGCCATTCATGATAATGAATGGGTGAATGGTATATATTGTATATGTACTGTTTTGCAGGTTATGAAGTGACTAGTATGGCCCAAATAGGATAGAAAATATGGTCTGCGTACCATTAATTTGAATGTAATTGGTCTAAAGTACCAAAGTTATTTTTCAATTCAAATATGGTCTGCGAACCATCAAATAGTTGTAATTAGTTATAGCTTATCCTATTTGAAGAAAATGGTGCCTCCCACGGAGATTTTCAAGACGGACTTTGAAGTCAAAGCTTCAAGATGAAGTCGGGCCATACTAGATCACAAATATCTTATGCATGTTTTAAGTTATTTATTGTTTTAAATATGTCTTAAAATGCATGAGATCAAAAGCTTGATTATGTTGCATGATTAAGGATTTTAGTTCACTTAAAATCTAACCAACATAGTAAGAGCCTTAAGTTCCAAACTTAAAAATTGAGTTAAAAGGTGCCATGCCAAAATATACACTTGCTTGGATATCCTTTACATCAATCTAGTAATAGTTTTCGCTCAGCGAGGTGTTACTTATTGGTCCTAAAGGGGCAAGGTACACAAATAATTGTGAGTACATGTTAGTTTTGGTGAAACTCAACGATATAAGTAAGGAGTCCTTTTATGTCGTGGCAAATTCGATAGGTTTACCTAATAAGTTCTTAGACGTACCTATCAACCAAGAATAGTTTCTAGACTATTAGCAAAAGGCTTTTGCTTACCTAAAATGTTCTAGGATTAAGTCGACAAACTGTGCTTAGTTCTTCAATGATTTTAGGATCTTGGAATCATTTTATTCACACCTGCCGGAACACATAATTTGAATAAAATGCTTAATAAACATTGAATTATGCATGTATGCTAGAATTTAAGTTTATTAAGAGAAACTGTGAATGGTTATTTATTTGTTTATTCTTTTCAATTGTAGTTTTTAATATGGCAAACAACAATTCATTCAACATTCGATCAATTCTCGAAAAGGAGAAGTTGAACGGGAAAAACTTCCTTGACTGGCAAAGGAACTTGCAAATAGTTCTTATGCAGGAAGAAAAGGAGTATGTCCTAGATGAGGCGATGCCCGAAGCTCCAGGCGACGGGGTCACTCAGGCAGCCCTCAATCGTTGGATTGATGCCAACAAGGATGTGAAATGTCTAATGCTCGCCACCATGAGTGCGGATCTGCAGAAAACGTTCATCAACTCAGATGCTTTCACAATCATCAGTGAGTTGAAGAACATGTTCCAAGATCTGGCTCGAGTCGAAAGATTCGAGACTCATAGGCAAATTCTTGAGACCAAGCTTAAGAAAGGCGAGCCCATAAGTCCACATGTTCTCAAAATGATTGGACTCATTGAGAATATGAGTCGGCTGGATCAGCAATTTTCTCAGGAAATGGCTATAGACACCATCCTCCATTCTCTTCATAGCGGGTATGATCAGTTCAAACTGAACTACAGTATGAATAGTCTGGACAAAACGCTCACTGAGCTTCACGGTATGCTGAAGACCGCTGAAAAGACGCTCAAAAGTGATAAGCAGGATGTGCTTATGGTGCGTGGGGGCAAGTTCAAGAAATCTGGAAAGAAGAGGAATGCTAAGAAAGGTGGCAACAAGGCCAGCCCAACTAAGCAAACTGGCACCAAATCTGCAAAGAGAAAGGTCAGTCAACCCACTTCTGAATCCGAATGCTTCTACTGCAAGAAGAAGGGGCATTGGAAGAGAGATTGCTTGAAGCTAAAGGAAGATCAGAAGAACGGAACAGTCGTTCCATCTTCAGGTATTTTCGTTATAGACTGTATACTTGCTAATTCAACTTCTTGGGTATTAGATACAGGTTGTGGCTCACACTTATGTTCCAATCCACAGGGACTAAGAAGAAGTAGAAAGTTAAGCAAGGGTGAAGTCGACCTACGAGTGGGAAATGGAGCACGGATTGCTGCATTAGCTGTAGGAACTTACTATTTGTCGTTGCCCTCCGGGCTAGTTTTGGAACTGGAAGAATGTTTCCATGTTCCAAGTCTTACTAATAACATCATTTCAGTTTCTTGCTTAGATGCTAAGGGATTTTCCTTTATAATAAAAGACAATAGTTGTTCGTTTTATTTTAAAGAGATGTTTTATGGATCTGCTAGATTAGTCAATGGACTTTATTTATTAGATCACGACAAACAAGTATATAACATAAATACCAAAAGGGCCAAAAAGGATGATTCAGATCTCACCTATCTGTGGCATTGTCGATTAGGCCATATAAACTTGAAACGCTTAGAAAGACTTCAAAAGGAAGGAATTCTAGAACCATTTAACTTAGAGGATTATGGTAAATGCGAATCATGTTTACTTGGCAAAATGACAAAGCAACCTTTCCCTAAAGTTGGAGAAAGAGCAAATGAACTATTGGGTTTAATCCATACAGATGTATGTGGACCAATGAGTACAAATGCTAGAGGTGGTTTCAGCTACTTTATCACTTTCACTGATGACTTCAGTAGGTATGGTTATGTCTACCTAATGAAGCATAAGTCTGAATCCTTTGACAAATTCAAGGAATTTCAGAGTGAAGTAGAGAATCAATTAGGCAAGAAGATCAAGGCACTGCGGTCTGATAGAGGCGGTGAATATCTGAGCTATGAATTTGATGACCATCTGAAAGAATGTGGAATTCTATCAGAATTGACTCCTCCTGGAACACCACAATGGAACGGTGTGTCAGAACGGAGGAACAGAACCTTGCTAGACATGGTCAGGTCAATGATGGGTCAGGCCGAACTTCCATTAGAATTTTGGGGACATGCACTAAATACAGCTGCACTCACTATAAATAGAGCTCCGTCTAAAGCTGTCGAAAAGACTCCATACGAATTATGGTTTGGAAAGCCTCCAAATGTGTCTTTTCTTAAGATTTGGGGATGTGAAGTATACGTCAAACGATTAATTTCAGACAAACTTCATCCAAAATCTGACAAATGTATCCTTGTGGGCTATCCAAAGGAAACAAAGGGGTATTACTTCTACAATACATCTGAGAACAAAGTGTTTGTTGCTCGAGATGGTGTCTTTTTGGAGAAGGATCACATTTCCAAAATGACAAGTGGGAGAAAAGTAGACCTCGAAGAAATTCGAGTCGAACAACAAACTCTAGAGAATGCTCAAGATGACATTCAGGATGAAACTCAGAGATCTTTAGAAGAATCTGGTGAGAATCATGGTCAATCTAGAAATGTTACCCCGCGTAGATCGCAAAGATATAGATCTCAACCGGAAAGGTACTTGGGTATTTTGACGAACGAGAGCTATGACGTTCTATTACTTGAAAGTGATGAACCTGCGACTTACAAGCAAGCTATGACAAGCCCTAGCTCCAAGCAATGGCAAGAAGCCATGCAATCTGAATTAGACTCCATGTCTGAAAACCAAGTATGGGATTTGGTCGATTTGCCAGATGGCTACCAAGCCATTGGAAGCAAATGGGTTTTCAAACTGAAAAAGGACAAGGATGGGAAACTTGAAGTTTTCAAAGCTAGATTGGTTGCAAAAGGTTACAGGCAAGTCCACGGTGTGGATTACGATGAAACCTTTTCACCAGTTGCAATGCTAAAGTCTATTCGAATAATGTTAGCAATCGCTGCATATTACGATTACGAAATATGGCAGATGGATGTCAAAACTGCTTTCTTAAACGGCGTTTTAACAGAAACTGTGTTTATGACACAGCCTGAAGGTTTTGAGGATCCAAAGAATGCTAAAAAGGTATGCAAGCTAAAGAAGTCAATCTACGGATTGAAGCAGGCATCCAGGAGCTGGAATATACGTTTTGATGAAGCAGTCAGTGACTTTGGTTTCATCAAGAACGCGGACGAATCTTGTGTATACAAGAAGGTCAGTGGGAGCAAAATTGCTTTCCTAGTATTATATGTCGACGACATATTGCTTATCGGAAATGACATTCCTATGTTGAACTCTGTCAATATTTGGCTTGGGAAATGTTTTTCGATGAAGGATCTAGGAGAAGCACAGTACATATTGGGCATCAAGATTTACAGAGATAGATCTAAAAAGATGATTGGACTTAGTCAAAGCACTTATATCAATAAGGTGCTTGATAGGTTCAAGATGGCGGACTCCAAGCGAGGCTACCTACCCATGTCTCATGGAATGACTCTAAGCAAGACTCAGTGCCCAAAAACACTTGATGAGCGTAGACGAATGAATGGGATTCCATATGCATCATTGATTGGTTCAATAATGTATGCTATGATATGTACACGCCCGGATGTTGCGTACGCACTCAGTGCTACGAGCAGATACCAGTCAGACCCAGGAGAGGCGCATTGGACTGCTGCCAAGAACATTCTGAAGTACCTGAAAAGGCACAAAGATGACTTCCTGGTCTATGGTGGAGATGATGAATTAATTGTTAAAGGCTATACGGACGCAAGTTTCCAAACCGACAAAGATGATTTCAGATCACAGTCTGGGTTTGTCTTCTGCCTCAACGGAGGAGCAGTAAGCTGGAAAAGTGCTAAGCAAAGCACCATTGCGGATTCTACAACTGAAGCGGAGTACATTGCTGCACATGAAGCAGCAAAGGAAGCTATATGGCTAAGGAAGTTCATAGGAGAACTAGGTGTAGTCCCCTCCATTAAAGGACCAATAGCCCTGTATTGTGATAATAACGGAGCTATTGCACAGGCAAAAGAGCCTAGACACCACCAGAGAGTCAAGCATGTACTTCGTAGATTTCACCTTCTACGAGAGTTCGTTGAAAGAAAAGAAGTCGAGATAAGCAAAATTGGAACTGATGACAACATATCAGATCCATTAACTAAACCTCTGCCGCAAGCGAAGCACAACTCGCACACTGCAGCTATGGGAATCAAGCATATTGGAGAATGGCTTTGATGTCTCTGTTTAATGTTTTAAAGTTTTAGAGTTTAAATCTTTGTAAAACATTATTGGTTAATCATTCACAATAAATGAAAGGAATTCATTTTTCCATTTAATTTGTGGTTTATTAAATGATGAGTCCCTTCAATTTGACGATATATTCAAGATAGACTGTCAGGACCAGTCCTGTGACTAAGAAATGTCTATCAAGTGAACTTGAATGTCAAAGGTTGAAAATGGTCCCTAATCGGAGTTTTCTATAAAATTGGACGCATAGAAAACGTTAGACGATTAGAATGCAAGATGACTAGTAGTTCTGTTTCTTGAACTATGTGGACATGGCAATGTCATAATCATTTGCATAGATACTTACTTTGGGAAGACTAGTATCGGACGAGACCTATGAAACTTTACTGTAAGAGATGAAAGTCTGTCATAAGTAAATTTCATTAAATTATTAGACACTAAATCCTCAATACCTGAGTGATTTGAAGATTACTTGTTTGAGAACTGGTTGCTTTGACGTTGACCAACCGTCGCACCGTAAAAGGAGGCTATAAAGGCAACGCTCAGGTAACCACCTATCAAACGAAGTCTAATCTCAAGATCGCAAGATTGGGATTGTCCTCCCATAAATCGGGATGAGATGCTTAAAAGTTGTACAAGGCCACTCGGAGAGCTAGAAACTGTGAAATGCATGGCCGTGCTCGGATGAATCATAGGCTATGATTATCTGTTTATTTGATCAGTTGAACTCTGAAACCGAGGAACACCTCTGGACATAATAAGGATGACAACTCTTACCTTATGTTCAAGAGCAAGCATCGAGCGACAAAGGAATTAGGAAATGCACACTTGTCCCTAAGGACAAGTGGGAGACTGAAGGAAATAATGCCCTTGGTCCAAGTATGCATTCTATGTTAAGTCTAATAAATGCGGTTCAGTATTAATTAACAAGTTAATAATTCAGTGAGATCAAGTGAGCTGAATGCCTAGCTAGAGGCCGCTTCAGTTCAAGTGGAATTAATGATATTAATCCACAGCTTACTCTTGACTGAACCCGTAGGGTCACACAAATAGTACGTAAACGGATCAAGTATTTAATGGCATTAAATACTCCATCTATGAATATTCGGAACCGACGGATCTTGGTTTCAGTGGGAGCTAAGATCGTCACAGGCAAGAAATGAATACTCCGGAAACGATGATATTGCCGGAAACGGAAATATGGATCGTATCGGAAATATGAATATTATCCAAGTCGTAGATGTTGCCGGAAACGGAAACATGGTACGTATCGGAAAATATTATTGGAAATGGAAATATTACCAGAATCGGAAATATTGCCGGAAACGGAAATATTGTCAGAATCGGAAATATTACCGGAATCGGAAAATAATTCCGGAAACGGAAATATTAAATATTTGTTCGAAACGGAAATTAATTCCGGAATCGGAAATATTAAATATTGTTCGTATCGGAAATAAATTCCGGAACTGGAAATTTAATCGGAAGCGTATCGTACGAATTAGCATCGGACGAGGCCTGCCGGACGAAGGCCCAGCACGAAGCCGGGCCATCGCCCAGCAAGCACGCGCGCCACAAGCCCAGCCAAGGCAGCGCCCAGGCCTACCGCAAGGCAGGCCCAGCGCGCGCCAAGGCCACGGATGCGTGGGCCGCGCTGCGTGGGCTGCTGCTCGCACGCGCATGGGCAGCCCTTGTGGCTGCCGTGTGTGTGTGAGTTTGTGCTCATGCGTGATTTCTAAATCTACAAGAGTTAGTGTATGATTAAATTCCTATTCCTAATTGGATAAATTAATTAAATAGAATTCATGTAGGATTCTAATTTCAATTAATTCGTATCCTACTAGGATTACGATTCCTTTTCCATAACTCTATAAATAAAGGCCTAGGGGTCATTATTTATACACAAGTTTTAAGTATTCAAAACTAAGATTTTTAAGCAGAAAAATCAGCCAATATTCTTGCCTACCTAACCGAAAATATTAGAACCTTAAGGGCGATTCTAGTTGGTCAATCTTAAGGCGGATCCGGACGTGCTGTGGACTATCTACGGAGGGACGACACTTGGAGTCCTAAAGACTTGTTCTTGTTCGGTTCGGGCGCAGCTAGGGAAGGCACGCAACAAAGAGTATGCATCTAAACTATGCTAAATGATTATGTGTAAATAATATGTTTCCTGGCTTTATGGTTTTTCCGCATGATTTATGAACTGTCATATGAATCATAACCTAACAAATACTTGATCCGTTTACGTACTATTTGTTTGACCCTACGGGTTCAGTCAAGAGTAAGCTGTGGATTAATATCATTAATTCCACTTGAACTGAAGCGGCCTCTAGCTAGGCATTCAGCTCACTTGATCTCACTGAATTATTAACTTGTTAATTAATACTGAACCGCATTTATTAGAGTTAACATTGAATGCATACTTGGACCAAGGGCATTATTTCCTTCAGTCTCCCACTTGTCCTTAGGGACAAGTGTGCATTTCCTAATTCCTTTGTCGCTCGATGCTTGCTCTTGAACATAAGGTAAGAGTTTTCATCCTTATTATGTCCAGAGGTGTTCCTCGGTTTCAGAGTTCAACTGATCAAATAAACAGATAATCATAGCCTATGATTCATCCGAGCACGGCCATGCATTTCACAGTTTCTAGCTCTCCGAGTGGCCTTGTACAACTTTTAAGCATCTCATCCCGATTTATGGGAGGACAATCCCAATCTTGCGATCTTGAGATTAGACTTCGTTTGATAGGTGATTACCTGAGCGTTGCCTTTATAGCCTCCTTTTACGGTGCGACGGTTGGTCAACGTCAAAGCAACCAGTTCGCAAACAAGTAATCTCAAATCACTCAGGTATTGAGGATTTAGTGTCTAATAATTTTAATGAAATTTACTTATGACAGATTTTCATCTCTTACAGTAAAGTTTCATAGGTCTTGTCCGATACTAGTCTTCCCAAAGTAAGTATCTATGCAAATGATTATGACATTGCCATGTCCACATAGTTCAAGAAACAGAACTACTAGTCATCTTGCATTCTAGTCGTCTAACGTTGTCTATGCGTCCAATTTTATAGAAAACTCCGACTAGGGACCATTTTCAACTTTTGACATTCAAGTTCACTTGATAGACATTTCTTAGTCACAGGACTGGTCCTGACAGTCTATCTTGAATATATTGTCAAATTCAAGGGACTCATCATTTAATACTAAACCAAGATTAAATGGAATATGAAAATACATTTCATATATGATAAATGTTCAACCCCATTGTTTTACAACCATGGGCCTCTAACCCATCTTTAAAACATTTCATGGAATTCAAAGCTATGCTTGATTTCCAGTGCTACAATGTGAGTGTTGCTTCTCACTTGTTGCATAGGTTTAGTTATCATGCTTTGCCAATCTTAATATCCTTTTCATCGAATGTTCTTCGAGATATGATGATAAGATCTTTTGAGTATGTTTATTATGTGATCTAGTCTTTCTTACTTCGATAGTGGTTCTACGCATTTTGCAATGAAGAACCATCAAGTTAGCAGACATGTGATCCACCCAAGTTCAATGAAGAACTCTTTAATATAAACAACTCTATTTTATTGCTTCTTAGGCAATAAGTACTTTTACTTCAACTTTATAGGTTTCTAGTGATGCTTTGTTTGGATTTGCTTATCCAAGCAGTTCACAGATATGTGGAAGACTTTCCAGCTGTATCTTAGAACATTAATATTTTAATTTCCCACGCAACAACTCATGGTCTCCAATCCATGTTGCCATTTTGAAACACGATGCTCTTTAGCTCGTCCTTGTCAATGGTTAACTCCAAAGGGTCTTTGCTTGATCCTTTGCCAGTGTTTATGCGTGTAGCATCAATATTTAGCATATCTTTATTTCCTTGAATCATGAACTATTCCTATGTACCTTTTCAAGTACCATAAGTATTCTTGATCTCAATCTAGTTGATCTTCACTTAGATCAATAGAGATTGGTATATGTTCGTCATGCCTAAAGTCATACGATACGTTTTTGGCGATCCTCATATTATATCATACATGATAAATTCTTTTGCAGAATAATTCCCAATTGAATTCTATTCATGTAACTTTAGCCTATGTAGTTTCAGTAGATACTAAATTCAGCTAAATTCTTTGACATATAATATAGGTTAAGAATCTCATTTAGACTCTTTGATGTTTAACTTAGTAAATGCTTATACATAGTTCAAACATCCTTTACTTAGATTTATTCACATGGGTCGAATATCTCCAATGGAGACTTTCGTGTTTGATTTAGTAAATGCCATTACTTAATCTAAAACAATATTATAAGATCTTTGTAAATAGATCTTAATACCCAATATGTTTTAAGTTTCGCCATGGTCCATTATTGATGAATAATTTCATATCTAAGTCATTAGCATTTGAATGTTATTTCACAATAGAGAGATATGTGTGTGATACACATAGGACCAAATAAGTTTTTATGTACTCCCACTAAACTTCTTATACATCTATAAGAATCATGTATATTTTATGAAATTAAAATGCTTATTAGCTTCACTTAAAATACAGTTCCAATTCCCAATTGCTTGCTTAAATCTGTACTTAGATTTTATAAGCTAGCTTTCCTTTTCAAGCATTTATTTGGATCCACAAATTCTATGACATACCATGTACATATTATATTCCAACATTTGATTGAGGAATACGTTTTGTCATCCAATTGCCATATGTACCAATATGCAATCATTGCTTGAATTATAGACTTAAGCATTACGATTTTGCATGAGGTTTCAACACAATCCATGCCATGAATTTGCTTGTAACCTTTAGCAACTAATCTAGCTTTGTGTGTGAACACAATTCCATGTTTGATGGTTTTTATCCTTAAAACAAACTTGCAACCAATAGGTGTGAAACTATTCTTGCAAATCAAGAAAATTTCAATTTTGTCATCAAAACATTGAGTATGTTTTATGGCCTCTAACCATTTAAAACATTTGAGTCTATATATGGCCTCTAACCATTTTAGGGAATCTGGGTTTCGTCATAGCTTTCTTACAAGTCACAAACTCATTAATCTACATGATAATAGTTTGACTGCAAGTTGTAGGTTTCTTCACTATTTAATAGAAGAATCTCATAGTTTCATTGACCTGATCTCTATGTTTCTTCACTATCTAATAGAAGAATCTCATAGTTTCAGTGACTTGAATTCTATGCCTACTTGGGTATAGAACATCAAACAATAGAATATCAATAGCCACTTGAAAGTCCTTTGAATATTCTGTTCTCCTTGAAGCACTTGTAAAGTCTTCTAAGAGATGTCTATTCTTTAAAGCCACTTCTAAAGTCCTTAAAGAATAAGTTCGGATTTTCTGAAGCACTTCGAAAAGCCTCCGGAATGTCCGTTTATGTTTGTTGTTCGCCTCGAAAACTTTCGAGGTCTATTTTCTCCCACTTGTCATTTTGGAAACGAATCTTCAAAAGGACATTATTTCGAGCAAACAAACATTATGTTCTCAAAAATTCGTGGTAGAAACAATACCTTTGTGTCTCATTTGAATAAATCACAATGAAACATATATCTATACTTGGGCCTTAGTTTGTTGAATAACAAACACTAAGCTCCCACTGAGTTTAGGAACTCTTTAGATATATATTATGAAAAGATATTCTGAAATTACTTTTCAATAGCTTTGACGAATTTGGTTTAGTTTGGTGGTAGTTGAGCATTTTGTTTTAGAAATTATAGGAAAAGTCTTTATGATTCATCATTGATCGAATCAAGTACTAATTGACTTCGATCATTCCAACGTAGATATGCCATATCTTATGGAGCTAGATTGTGAAATTACAACACACAATCATTGATGATCATATTTGGTCTCAAGTAATCATCAACATGATCTAACCTAGATCTTTATGTTTTCTTGCCAAGTGGATTTTATACTTCTGAATCTTTGAACTAGCCAAACAGATTCAACTTATATCACATTTAAGTAAATAAACCTATATTCACTCAAATCCATGTGAAATAATAAAGTCATAAAACCTTTCTTTAGCTTTGAACTCTATCGTCCAGGCGTTCTAACAATAGTTCATATTCTTTGTTACTTTCAACAAGTAAGACTAGCTTGTCTTAAGTTGATCTAGAAATCAACCAACTTTCAAAAAGTCCATCAAAATAGAGCTTATGAATGTTAACTTGTTGATATGGTCTAAGCAACAATGCCAAAGATTAATGGAACTCAAATCAAGGGTTTGATTTGAACCTAGTAAAGTTCTTTAAAGAGTTGTTTGTTTTAATCAAGCATATTGACTCAACCTGTAATTGACCATTTCATTCAAATAAACAAACAAACAAACAAGCATTGTTTTTGTTCTTCTGAATGTGAGCCTTTCTGTGTTTGAAGCAGAAATTTAGGTATGCTGATTATGGAACAAAATAGCCATTAAGTTCCAGCCTTTGAAAGGACTTAAAACAAACTAGATGACCCTACAACTAATGTAGCATTGCCATGCTTCATTTCCCACTTGTAGGGCATTAGTGTATCCTAGCTTTCATTGTTTGAGTTATTACCGAAGTAAGAACCTCAAGCGGTATATGATACCAAGGAAGTTTGATTGCTAGGTCACTTCTCTTTAAACATAAACTTATAGGTAGAAACGGAATCGTAAATTCCTTTCATTTGTTCCTCGTTTTCCTATTTCTTGTACCATTTCTTATAGTCTTAAGAATTGATTTCTTTAGTGTTGACTTTTATACTTTGTTAGACATGTCCAATGTCACTCCAACAAGGTTCTTACCATTTAATTTATGTTGAATATTCTGTTTCAACTAGATGATCTTACCAGAAGCTTCTAAAGTTCTCTAAGCATCGATCTATTCAGATGTCTAGGGACTAGACTCATTCGAGAATTAAATGGACAAAGATATTAGGTTGTTAACCATTGGTAAAGCTGAGTGTTTAAACTCAATGCTTTATGATCTCAAAACTACATTGTATTTTGAATTCACAAGCACCAATCGGTTTGCCATTCGACTTTGATACTCGAAAACAACCATAAAAGTCGATATAAGAAACGTACATTTTAAATTGCTCACTTTCTCTCATTTCCGTGAATCGTTCTTGGATTCATTACCAATCGAGGAAATTTACTGTTACCTTTCTAAAAGGATTTACCGCAGTGCAAGATATTTAATTATAAACAATAATTAAAACATTCATTGAAGCATGCAAAGTCTAAACATTTATCATGAATAATAACTTGAAAATGAAAGCAATCATGCAATTTAAATAAGTTATTAGAATTTTATTCGAATTTATTGTTCCGGCAGGTGTGAATAAAATGATTCCAAGATCCTAAAATCATTGAAGAACTAAGCACAGTTTGTCGACTTAATCCTAAAACATCTTAGGTAAGCAAAAGCCTTTTGCTAATAGTCTAGAAACTTTTCTTGGTTGATAGGTACGTCTAAGAACTTATTACGTAAACCTATCGATTTTGCCACGACATAAAAGGACTCCTTACTTATATCGTTGAGTTTCACCAAAACTAACATGTACTCACAATTATTTGTGTACCTTGCCCTTTTAGGACCAATAAGTAACACCTCGCTGAGCGAAAACTATTACTAGATTGATGTAAAGGATATCCAAGCAAGTGTATATTTTGGCATGGCACCTTATAACTTAATTTTTAAGTTTGGAACTTAAGGCTTTTACTATGTTGGTTAGATTTTAAGTGAACTAAAATCCTTAATCATGCAACATAATCAAGCCGTAATCTCATGCATTTTAAGACATATTTAAAGCAATAAATAACTTAAAACATGCATAAGATAAATGTGATCTAGTATGGCCCGACTTCATCTTGAAGCTTTAACTTCAAAGTCCGTCTTGAAAATCTCCGTGGGAGGCACCATTTTCTTCAAATAGGATAAGCTATAATTAAAACTAATTACAACTATTTGATGGTACGCAGACCATATTTGAATTGAAAAACAACTTTGGTACTTTAGACCAATTACATTCAAATTAATGGTACGCAGACCATATTTTCTATCCTATTTGGGTCATACTAGTCACTTCATAACCTGCAAAACAGTACATATACAATATATACCATTCACCCATTCATTATCATGAATGGCCCACATAGCTGGTTAGTAAAACACATTATGCATCACGTAAACATTTGCAGCAATTAATCAAGGGCACCAATAATCTACCAATTATTCAGTCCTTATTAATTCTAATCAAGTTGTTTTAACCTTAAGGATTTATAGACCTAATCAAGAGTTTATGACTAAAAGGGCTCCCACTTAAACCAATAAATTCATATGCTTTACTAATTTTAAACATAAAAATGTATTTCTAGTGTAACCGGAAACATACAAATTTAATTAAAATTTAAAGCTCATATAAATTTATAATTGAATCCAAAAAGTTTAATTTAATTTCAGTCGTATTTAAATTAATTCATGATTTTAATTTTAGTAAAATAATTAGAATAAATAAAATTTATTATAATTACAATATTCAAAATTAAAATCCAAGAAAATAATTTAAATTATTAATTTTAAAATTAATTAAAATTACGTAAACTGAAAATTTCAAATTAAAATTTCAAAACGATCTAATCGTAACGCAACAACCTTACGCATCGCACGCCCATGGGCCACACGCACACAGCCATCGCTGGCCATGTGCGCGCAGCCCATGCGCTGCGTCGCATAGCTGCTGCTGCTATCCTTCGCAAGGCTCCACGCGAGCTTGTGCTCGCTGCGCGCGCGCCAGCGCTCGATGCACGCGAGCCATCGCTCGCCAGCGCTCGCTGCATGCGAGCCAGCGCTCGCTGTGCGCGCTCGCCAGCGCTCGCTTGATGCGAGCCAGCGCTCGCTGCGCGAGGCATCGACGCTGGGCGCAGCACTCGTGGCACGCGAGCTTGCGCTCGCTGCGCGCGAGGCTGCGCGCGCTTGTGCGAGGCAGTGCGCGTTGTGGCGCAGCTCGCTTGCTGCCCACACGCGACTGCCGTGCCTTGCCTTCGCCTATGCCCATTCGTCCATTGCTCATAGCCCACGACACAAGGCAGGGCTGCTGCCTTGTGCTCGTGCACCATGGCCTTGCTCATTGCATTCGTGCCGCATGGGCGACGAGCTCCCTTGCCCGTCGTCACATGCCCGCACTATACAACACCCCTTAAGGGTAACACGTAGCGTCCATTGCTTTGTGCGTGCAAGTTATATGAGCGAATCGCATAAAATTTAAAAAATTTAAATTTAAAATTAATGACAAATTAATAAATTAATATTAATTTCATAATTTTAGGGCGAAAAATCGAAAATTTATTATTGAATTGATTTCCGATTAACATGGATTCAAGTCTAGGTCATAAAAATTTAAAATTTATCATAAATTTACAATTTTTATGGTGGTTTTTAATCATAGGTATCTAATTAAATTATAATTAATTATGAAAATCAAATTAATTCTAAATTATTCTAATTTTCAACAAATTAATCATAATTACAAATTAGATTGCATAATTAACAAGGCTAGGCATTCAAACTTGTTAAACATATACAGTAGGTCAATCAAAAATTCAAGATTTATCAACAAGAATCGCAAATATTTAATTTAACATCTTAAATTTACGAAATTTTGCATTCGAAAAACTAAAACCTTCGAAAAGTCATAGTTAGGCTTCGAATTTGAGAATTCTGGGTTCGGCAGAAAAATATTATTTTTGTCAAAATTTTAGAATGCCTTTTACATGCGGAATTGACACAAAAATCACTCGATTTGGATGAGTAACGAAGAAACTGCCGAAAAACTGCGTACGTATAATTAAATAAACGCAATTTGCAATTAATTAACAATTACGAAAATTAATCACCCCTTTTAATTCTTGCAAATTTGTAATATTTAACCATGTTCATGCAATTTAGATTATGAAAATAATAAGAGGCTCGTGATACCACTGTTAGGTTATGATACATATGACAATTCATAAATCATGCGGAAACAACCATTAAGCCAGGAATACATATTATTTACACATAATCATTTAGCACAGTTTAGATGCATACTCTTTGTTGCGTGCCTTCCCTAGCTGCGCCCGAACCGAGCAAGAACAAGTCTTTAGGATTCCAAGTGTAGTCCCTCCGTAGATAGTCCACAGCACGTCCGGATCCGCCTTAAGATTGACCAACTAGAATCGCCCTTAAGATACTATTAATTTTCGGCACTTTTAGGCAAATGTGTGACTGAATTTTTCTCTCAAAAACTCACTTTGAATACTTAAAAAAAAAACTCGTTGTAAATATGTGACCCTAGGCACTTATTTATAGAGTTTACGGAAAGGAATTATAATCCTATTAGAATACAAATCTATTTAATTACAACCCTACTAGGATTCTAATTAAACAAAGTTTATCTATTAGGATTAGATTTAATCATATTACGAATCCCGGTAGCCTTAGGATTCCGAGTAACACACACGAGTGGCGCACAAGCACCACACGCCCGCACGCAGGCCTTGCGGCCCACGCCGAGCGCACAGCGCAAGGCCCACTGCCGCAGCCTTGCCCGCGCGCGTGCCCAAGCTACGGCTGGGCCTGGCTTTAGCGCTGGGCCTGGTCGTATGCTTGGCGTGTGGTTGTTGCGCTTGGCTTGCTGGGCGATGGCCCGGCTTCGTGCTGGGCCTTCGTCCGGCAGGCCTCGTCCGATGCTAATTCGTACGATACGCTTCCGATTAAATTCTCGATTCCGGAATTCATTTCCGATACGAACAATATTTAATATTTCCGATTCCGGAATTAATTTCCGTTTCGAACAAATATTTAATATTTCCGTTTCCGGAATTATTTTCCGATTCCGATAATATTTCCGATTCTGACAATATTTCCGTTTCCGGCAATATTTCCGATTCCGGCAATATTTCCATTTCCGATAATATTTTCCGATACGTACCATGTTTCCGTTTCCGGCAACATCTACGACTTGGATAATATTTATATTTCCGATACGATCCATATTTCCGTTTCCGGCAATATCATCGTTTCCGGAGTATTCTTTTCTTGCCTGTGACGATCTCAGCTCCCACTGAAACCAAGATCCGTCGATTCCGAATATCCATAGATGGAGTATTTAATGCCATTAAATACTTGATCCGTTTACGTACTATTTGTGTGACCCTACGGGTTCAGTCAAGAGTAAGTTGTGGATTAATATCATTAATTCCACTTGAACTGAAGCGGCCTCTAGCTAGGCATTCAGCTCACTTGATCTCACTGAATTATTAACTTGTTAATTAATACTGAACCGCATTTATTAGACTTAACATTGAATGCATACTTGGACCAAGGGCATTATTTCCTTCAGAGCCTGCATTGATTAACATGATTGAGAGACGCCAGTACGGTGGGGAACCAGGTGAAGATCCGAATCTTCACATTCAGTCCTTCATCCAATATTGTTCCACCATCAAGCAAAAGGGATTGACTCCGAAGCAGACTATGGAGATACTTTTCCCGTTCTCTTTGAGTGGGAAAGCTAAACTGTGGATTAATGGGTTGAATCGGGCGGCTTTGAAAATCACTAATTGGGAGTCCTTGGCTCTTGCTTTTTATGTTAAATATTTTCCACCTGAGAAAATGGCTCGTCTGAGGGGTCAGATATTAGGTATCTCGCAACAAGCGGATGAGAGTTTGTTCGAGGTCTGGGAGAGATTCAAAGATTTGCAAAGAGAATGCCCGCACCATGGTTTGGAAGATTGGTTCTCGATTCAGCAGTTTTATAATGGTCTGGGCAATGAGTCTAGATGTTTGTTAGATTCGGCTGCCAGTGGGAGGTTCATGCAACTTGAGGTGCCTAGAGCTATGGAGATGATTGAGGAGATAGCCATTCACAATGCCCATTATGGGAATCCTAGAGGTCTATCTAATAGGGGTGGTAAGCATGATTTAAATTCTATTGAACAATTAACTGCCCAATTGACTGCTTTACACTATAAGTTTGATAATATACAAGCAGCCAATGCTCAACCTACCCAACCTGCTAGTGTAGCTGCTATGAGTGCCCAACCTGCTACTGTTTGTGAAAGTTGTGGAATGTCTGGTCATTATGCACAGGACCGTAGGAGCTCTGTTGAACAGTGTAACACATTTCAATCCTACAAACAAAATAACTCATTCTCCAACTCTTACAATGAGGGCTACAAAAACAACCCTCTACTATCCTACAGGAGCAACAATATCCAGAACCCTCACCAAGTCCAACATCCACCACAACAGCCATACCAACCCCCACATCAACAATCCTACCAACCACAGAACAACTACAACCAACAGTCTAGTGGACCACCTAGGTTCCCTAGACAACACACATCACCTCCACCACCACAACCTCAAGCCACACAGCCTGACCCTATGCTAGTAGAGATGAGAAACATGATTCTTCAAATGCAAAAATCTCTAAGTGAAAAGGATGCAAAGATCGAAGCTCTTACTGCTCACAACAAGATCATTGACACACAGTTGGCACAGATGGCTACTACTATTGCAGGGAGGCCACCAGGCCAATTTCCTTCACAGCCCGAAAATAAGGAGACTGCTAATGCAATTACATTGAGGAGTGGTAGGAATTATGATGGTCCTTCTATGCCGGTTGAGGTTGATTCTGGGGTGTCTGCTAGTGATCCGGTCAGTGAGGAAATCCCAAAGATAGTTATGGATGGTAAGGAAGCTGAAAAGGTAGTCAATGAGAATGAGGCTACAACTGAGGTTAAGAAGGGGGCAGATATTCAAGTACCACCTATTGCACTCCCCTTCCCAAACCGACAACTCAAGAATAAGCTAGACAAGAAGTTTAGCAGATTCTTGGAAGTGGTCAAAAATTTGCAGGTAACGGTTCCTTTTACTGAACTAATTTTACAGGTTCCTGCTTATGCTAAATTCATGAAAGATATTTTGACCAGGAAACGTGCTTTTTGTGAGGTAGAGACTGTAGCTTTCACTGAGGAATGTAGTGCTTATTTGCAAAACAAGTCTCCACCTAAACTTAAAGACCCCGGGAGTTTTTCGATCCCATGTAACATTGGCACTGTATTTATTGATAAGGATTTATGTGATTTAGGTGCTAGTGTGTTTGTCATGCCTTTGTCTGTCTGTACTAAACTGAATATGGGTGAGCTTAAGGTTACTAATATCACTCTACAAATGGCCGACCGTTCTGTCAAATACCCCTTAGGTGTTTTAGAGGACGTCCATGTTAGAGTAGGTAAATTCTATATACCTGTAGACTTTGTAGTACTAGACATGCAGGAGGATTCTCAAATTCCCATAATCTTAGGTAGACCCTTCCTTCACACGGCGGGGGCGGTCATTCATGTTAAAAGTGGGAAATTAACTTTGTCTGTTGGGGATGATAAGGTGACTTTTAATCTGAATAGTGCCTTAAAAAGTCCCATGCTAGAGGAGGAACAATGCTATCGTATAGATGTAGTTAATTTTATTACTCGTGATAACGTCTCCCAAGTTCTCGAAAGAGATCCCTTGGAGGCAGTGCTTTGTTGTGAGTCTTCTGCAGGTGATAGCAGTTCTTGGAGTGCTGAAGTGGATGCTCTGGAGTTGGCTCTTAATGGTGGAGAATCTGAGCCGGAGAGCACCAAATTGAAGAGGTTAGTTCGGCCGGTTTGTTCTGTTAAAGAGGTAAAGAAACCCGAACTTAAGCATCTTCATGCTAACCTTAAATATGCGTTTTTAGATGATGAACAACTTTGCCCTGTGATCGTCAGTACTGCACTTGATGCAGACCAGTTATCCCAACTTCTTATTGTGTTGAAAAGGCACAAAAAGGCCATTGGGTACAGTATTGATGATTTAAAGGGTATTAGCCCTGACTTTTTTATGCCAAGGATACATCTAGATGAAAATCATAAACCATGCATCCAACCCCAACGTCGTTTGAACCCTGTCATGCAAGATGTTGTAAAAGCTGAAGTTATGAAATTGCTTGATGCGGGTATTATATATGCTGTGTCTGATTCTAAGTGGGTGAGTCCTGTTCAGGTAGTGCCTAAGAAAGGGGGGACAACTGTGGTGAGAAATGAAAAAAATTAGTTGATACCAACTAGGGTAGTCACAGGTTGGCGCATGTGCATTGATTATAGGCGTCTTAATGTTGCTACTAAAAAGGACCATTTTCCCCTTCCCTTCATTGATCAAATGTTAGAAAGGCTAGCCTGTCACAAGTTTTTCTGTTATCTGGATGGTTATTCTGGTTTCTTTCAAATTCCCATACATCCAGACGACCAGGAAAAGACCACCTTCACCTGTCCCTATGGTACCTTTGCATATCGTAGGATGCCTTTTGGTCTGTGCAATGCACCCGCTACTTTCCAACGTTGCATGATGAGTATCTTTTCTGATTTTATTGAGTCTATCATGGAAGTGTTTATGGATGATTTTAGTGTCTATGGTACTTCTTTTGATTCTTGCTTGCTAAATCTGACTAAAGTCTTGAAAAGATGTGAAGAGTGTAATTTAGTCTTGAACTGGGAAAAGTGTCATTTCATGGTTACTGAAGGGGTGGTCTTGGCACATTTGATATCTGATAAGGGCATTCAGGTGGATCGAGCTAAGGTCCAAGTGATTGAACAATTTCCCCCTCCAGTTAATGTGAAGGGTGTTAGAAGTTTTCTTGGTCATGCGGGATTTTATCGCCGCTTTATCAAGGATTTTTCTAAAATTTTTAAACCACTTACCCAGCTCCCCTCAAGGATTCCCCGTTTGTGTTTACTGATGCTTGTCTTGAGGCCTTTGACAGGATTAAACGGGCACTGATTTCGGCTCCCATCATTCGTTCTCCCGAATGGGATCTTCCGTTCGAGATAATGTGTGATGCAAATGGTTATGAAGTTGGGGTAGTTTTGGGTCAGAGAAAGGAGAAGGTTTTACATGCTATTTATTATGCAAGTAAGACCTTAGATGAAGCTCAAGTTAATTATGCTACTACTGAGAAGGAGCTTCTAGCCATAGTCTATGCCTTGGATAAATTCCGCACCTATCTGATTGGATCCAAGGTGATAGTCTATACTGACAATGCGGCCCTTAAGTATCTGCTCTCTAAGAAGGAAGCCAAGCCTAGGCTTATTCGATGGATACTACTGTTACAGGAGTTTGATTTAGAGATCCGCGACAAGAAAGGGGCTGAGAATGTGGTTGCAGATCACTTGTCTAGATTGAGGTATGATGATGGTAAGGGATCTACACCGATTGATGATTCATTTCCGCATGATCATTTACTTGCACTTGCCACTCAGTCACCATGGTTCGCAGATTTTGCTAACTACATTGTGGGGGAAATTCTTCCAGCCGATCTTACATATCAACAGAAGAAGAAATTCCTACATGATGTCCGGTTCTACTTTTGGGACGACCCTTATTTTTTTCGTGAGACTGCTGAAGGGTTGTACAAGCGTTGTATTCCAGAATGGGAAGTTCAAGGTGTTATCAGTAGGTGTCAATCTTCACCTTATGGTTGTCACCATGGACCGTCTAAAACAAACGCTAAGCTGTCACAATGTGGTTTTTACTGGCCTACTATGTTCAAGGATGCAGAAGCTTTTATTATGGCTTGTGATGTGTGCCAGAGGGCCGGCACTATTTTGAGGAGGTATGAGATGCCACAGAACGGGATCCTTGAGGTTGAGGTTTTCGATGTGTGGGGAATTGATTACATGGGACTATTCCCATCGTCCAAGGGTAACTTGTATATCCTTGTTGCTGTAGATTATGTGTCAAAGTGGGTGGAAGCCGTTGCCTCACCTACCAACGATGCAAAGACAGTCATTTCTCTGTTCAAGAAAATCATCTTTCCGAGATTCGGGGTTCCGCGCGCTTTGATTAGTTCCATGAAAAGCATCTGGATGCGCTCCTGCGCAAGTATGCGGTTTATCACCGCACTGGGCTAGCCTATCACCCTCAGACAAGTGGGCAAGTTGAGGTCTCTAACCGAGAGATCAAATCTATACTTGAGAAAGTGGTGGCAAAGTCTAGGAGCGATAAGTTGTATGATACTCTATGGGCATACAAAACCGCCTTTAAGACACCCATTGGTACTTCCCCGTATCGATTGGTGTATGGCAAGGCGTGTCACTTACCAGTAGAAATGGAGTACAAGGTTTATTGGGCAATCAAACAGCTCAACATGGATGCCAAGATAGCCGGTGAGAAGCGGTTACTTCAATTGAGTGAGCTCGATGAATTCCGACTGCAAGCTTACGATAGTGCCCGAATTTATAAGGAAAAGACCAAGAAGTGGCACGATAATCGCATTTTGCATAGAGAGTTCGCGGTGGGCGACAAGATCCTACTATTCAACTCTAGGCTTAAGTTATTTCCTGGAAAACTCAAGTCTAGGTGGTCTGGGCCGTTCACCGTGACCACGGTTAGCAAGTTTGGATCTGTTGAAGTAGCGAATGATAATGGTGAGCAATTTAAGGTCAACGGGCAACGTCTGAAGTTGTACCATGATGGGGATACTGTAGGAGTTGTTGAGGTACATTACCTCAACCCCTCCGCCTCATAGACAGCATATCTGAGGTAACAAGGTCGAGCGGGACCTAGAAATAAACCAGCGCTTTGCGGGAGGCAACCCGTATTTTATCGCTTTAGTAGTATAAGTTTGATTTTGGATTCTATTGTGTGTGTTTAGTTAGTATTTCCCATACCTAAGTGTGTTTAAGTATTGTTTTTGTTGTTAGAGAGGTGAGAAGAGGGCATTACGTTGTTTGGGTGTTTAATAATGTGCAGGCCTAAAGCTCCAAGTTCGAGAAAGTGAAATTACGTACAAAGCCGAGCATGCTGCAAACCGCCCGATCCGAATCGGGCGAGGCGCGCCCGATCGGGCGCGCACGGATGAAATTAATGTAGCTTCTTTGTGCCCGATCGGGCGCAGCATGCCCGATCGGGCGGTCTGGCGAGTGGAATGCCCGAGTCGGGCGATGGTCTGCCCGATCGGGCGCTGAAGGTGAGTGGTTTTCCCGATCGGGCGAAATTATTTTGCCCGATCGGGCGGTTGAGGAAAAGTTCGTGGAAAAGTCAAGGAAGAATTCTGGGCAGAAAAAGTCAAGAAAAGAGGCATTCGCAAATCGCCCGATCCGGATCGGGCGAGGTGCGCCCGATCGGGCGCGCACGTATCAGAAGAAATAGATCGCAAATCGCCCGATCGGGCGAGATGTTGCCAGATTGGGCGAAATGCGATTTCAGCGACAAAAATACGGGATCCCCTTTCTTTTCTTCACTTCCTCTTCATCTTCAACCTAACTTTCTCTCACTTCCTCCATTAAACCCCAACCTCCAAAAACTTCCAACAACCATATCTCCCTCAAATCTCCACCAAATTCAACAATCTTTTCACCAAAATCATCCTCTCAGTATCCTCTACAACCTATACCCAACCGACTTCAGTTTGCTCCAATCTCCCCAAAACCCCCAAATTCACCCAAAAAGCTTAAAAACCTCAAAAAATTCAGATTTTCATCCATGGGTGACCGACCAAGGAGGAATTGCACGAGGAAACCAAGGAATCAACATGAAGCTTCGACGAGCCAAGCTCGGGAGCCGACACCACCACCTCCGCCGCCGCAATTTGAGCCCGACACGGATTTTCCGGATGTCATTTTCGTTTCGGAGGGGCAACGAGCACGTTTCATCCACCTCAAACTGAGGGAGGTAATCCCTACTCGCTTTATTTGCCAAAAATCTTTACATGAAATGGGTATTGAAAGTGATGTCAAGCGTGTCTTTGTTGGTGTTGGAATGAGAAATATGTATAGCATGCTCCGTCTCACATTTAGACGGTTAACTCTGGAATTTTTGAGTAGTTTCAATGTGCGTAGAGATGGTTATCGAACCGTGTCGTCGGTTCAATTTCGTGTGATGAACCGAACTTTTACCATGAGTTTAGCTGATTTTGGTAGGAATTTTGGGTTGTCTACCACCTATAGTAGGAAACCTAAGGAAACCCATAATAACTGTGAAATGTGGGGAAATCTTACGGGTAAAGCCAATCCCGGGAGTATGCAACATTTGCATGCTCCCAAGATACAACACCCGGTCCCTATTGTCTTCTACAGGTTTCTGGGATTTACGATCTTTGGTAGGGATGAGACCCAAAATATTAGGAGTACGGAGCTTGAGATTCTAGGTGGCTACGTTTTAGAAGGGGAGGATAGCTACAAAATGAACCTTGCGCACCATATGGCCTCTCAATTCTATTCCATAGCCACTTCCACCCATACTACTCGCATTACCATTGGTGGGTTGATCACCCACATAGCCATGGCCACGGCCAACTTTACTGCGGCTAACCATACTCCAGTTCTGGGTAGCAACCTACTTGACTTGGCTTACTTTGCTGGACTCCGTCGGCTACAGGGGAAGCATGGGTTGTTTAGGCCGGGAGCCATGTATTGGATGTTTGAGGGAAACAGGCTTTTCACCTTGCCTGACCCTCAAGGCCGCACTAGTTTCAGACCCGGTCAGGCTCATTACTTATATGTTGGATTTGAGCAAGAGCCTCAGCCTGACCCCCAGCCTCAGCCTGACCCACAGCCAGAGCCCCACCAGTACCAGCCAGAGCCTCGCACCTACTTTAGGAGGGGGCGTCGAGACCAGGGGAGGCCCCAGGGTGGCTCGGTAGTAGATGAGGAGCAGGGGTCCATTCATGAGCGGTTGAGCGAACTTGAGCTCGGGTTCCATGAGTTCGAAGCTGATCACCAGAGGACCATGTTCTCGTTCTACGATCAGTATGCCAGGCAGGGCTACATTGCCCCAGATTATGAGCACCCTACCTGGTATACCTATCCCGCGGAGGGATATGGAGCTCCGGGTTCTATGGGCACCTTCACACCTACCCAGTACGGAGAGTTTGGAGCGGGTCCTAGCGGGCATGGTGGCAGAGATGATGGTGATGATGGCGGCCAAGGCCGTCACTGATGATGATGAGGATCGAGTTGGTTCGATACCCCTTGAGCCAATGAGGACATTGTCTGATTTGGTTTGGGGGGGTTTCACATTACTTGTACATTGTAGGTATGTTTTTCTTTTCTTTTCGCATTTCTTTATTTTGGTGTGTTTCTTTGGTGTGTTTATTGCTTTGTAGAGTAGTTTATTGCTTTGAAAAAAAATACAAAAATACGTTCCGATGAATACAAAATCATGCTTCCCTGTGCCCCTTGAGCAAAAATTGTTTTGATTCTTGGTATTTGATGATGGGCAATGTAGATGTGTTAGCCATGATTTGATATTCGACCGCTTTGATGCCTTAACATGAGTCAACTCCGACTAACTACTTGTGGACTTGGTGCTTGACTAGCTGACTTGGTTAGGATGTGTGATAGCTTCCTGGTGTGTCATTGATTTTGAGTATTGGTTTGCAACTATTAGTAGTGTTTTATGACTCATATACATGCACATTGTGGAGGACGAAGGCATTTTTCTATTTAGGTAGCCTTCAGATGAATTTAGATATATTTGTTCCCTCTTTTTCTACCCATGTTGTGCTTGTACCCTTTATTCGGTGACTAACCATATTACAAGCCCATGAAAGCCCCATTTGTTACTAGTCCCAAGCCTAGCTTGGGGGAGCTAATAGTAGTGAGGTGAGGGAGTTGTAGTGTGGTACATTTTGAGCATTTTGAGTATTGAAAAAGGGAGTTTCTCTCATCATGATAGTTGTTGAAAAATAAAAAAAATGAGTTGAAAAATGAAAGAGATGAGAAGATGTGAAGGTTTTCCAAAAGAAAAAAAAAAGAAAGAAATTGAAAAAAAAAAAGGGAAACAGAAAAAGAGAAGTTCATTATTTTCAGAAAAAAAAATTCAAAGCATTGTGTCATTCAAGTATTACAATTCCATATCATTATGAGTGATTGGTTTTATAGATGAAAAAGGGCAAGAAAGTATGATGTAGTTCATTTGATTGTTCATGTGTTAAGTGGGAGAGTTGTGGTCATCACTTGTGATTTATCATGGTCGTATTTAGGATTTATGCTCCCCAAAGACAAGGCTTTAAGCTCACATTATATCCAAATTTACCGCACCCTTACCTAAGCCTAACATTACAAGCTTTGAAGACCTTCCGACCTTTGTGCATAGAGTCGTACTTATGTGAAAATAGTTGTTTATCAATGCAAGTTATGACATGACACATTCCGAGTCGACTACTAGGTTGAGTGTATGTTTTTCTAGACACACGAGTGTTGTGAGTTTGGGAGGGCATTGTTCACTTATATGTTGGCAGGGGAGCGAACAGGTATCTTTTATCCGCCACATAAATGAGTGACGAGTGTGTGAGCACTAGTCTTGAATTCCAATGTGCATTTTGTTAGGTTATGATACATATGACATTACATAGATCATGCGGAAACAACCATTAACCCAGGACAACATATTATTTACACATAATCATATAGCATAATTTAGATGCATACTCTTTGTTGCGTGCCCTCCCTAGCTGCGCCCGAACCGAACAAGAACAAGTCTTTAGGACTCCAAGTGTCGTCCCTCCGTAGATAGTCCACAGCACGTCCGGATCCGCCTTAAGATTGACCAACTAGAATCGCCCTTAAGGTACTATTATTTTCGGCACTTTATAGGCAAATGTGTGACTGAATTTTTCTCTCAAAAACTCACTTTGAATACTTTTAAACTTGTTATAAATTGTGAACCCAGGCCACATATTTATAGGGGTATGGAAAGGGAATTGGAATCCTATTCAGATACAAATTAATTAAACCTAGAATTCTACAAGAACTCTAATTTAATTAATTTATCAATTAGAATTAGGAATTTAATCATTAACCGAACTCTGCATGTTTTAGGAAACGTGCACGAACACAAACACTTGCACACACACGCACGGCAGCCACGATGGGCTCCCATGCGTGCGCGCGAGCAGCAGCCCACGCAGCGCCCGAGCGCGCTGCGCGCTGCGCGTGCTTGCGCGCGCTGTGCGTGCTGCGCGCGCTGTGCGCGCTGCGCAGCCTGCTGGGCCTGGCCTTGCGCTGGGCCTGGCGTGGCTGTTTGTGCGGCGCGCTTGGCTTGCTGGGCGATGGACTGGCTTCGTGCTGGGCCTCGTCCGGCAGGCCTCGTCCGATGCTTATTCGTACGATGCGCTTCCGATTAAATTTTCCGATTCCGGAATTCATTTCCGATACGAACAATATTTAATATTTCCGATTCCGGAATTAATTTCCGTTTCGAACAAATATTTAATATTTCCGTTTCCGGAATTATTTTCCGATTCCGGTAATATTTCCGATTCTGACAATATTTCCGTTTCCGGCAATATTTCCGATTCTGGCAATATTTCCATTTCCGATAATATTTTCCGATACGTACCATGTTTCCGTTTCCGGCAACATCTACGACTTGGATAATATTTATATTTCCGATACGATCCATATTTCCGTTTCCGGCAATATCATCGTTTCCGGAGTATTCATTTATTGCCTGTGACGATCTCAGCTCCCACTGAAACCAAGATCCGTCGATTCCGAATATTCATAGATAGAGTATTTAATGCCATTAAATACTTGATCCGTTTACGTACTATTTGTGTGACCCTACGGGTTCAGTCAAGAGTAAGCTGTGGATTAATATCATTAATTCCACTTGAACTGAAGCGACCTCTAGCTAGGCATTCAGCTCACTTGATCTCACTGAATTATTAACTTGTTAATTAATACTGAACCGCATTTATTAGACTTAACATAGAATGCATACTTGGACCAAGGGCATTATTTCCTTCAGTCTCCCACTTGTCCTTAGGGACAAGTGTGCATTTCCTAATTCCTTTGTCGCTCGATGCTTGCTCTTGAACATAAGGTAAGAGTTGTCATCCTTATTACGTCCAGAGGTGTTCCTCGGTTTCAGAGTTCAACTGATCAAATAAACAGATAATCATAGCCTATGATTCATCTGAGCACTGCCATGCATTTCACAGTTTCTAGCTCTCCGAGTGGCCTTGTACAACTTTTAAGCATCTCATCCCGATTTATGGGAGGACAATCCCAATCTTGCGATCTTGAGATTAGACTTCGTTTGATAGGTGATTACCTGAGCGTTGCCTTTATAGCCTCCTTTTACGGTGCGACGGTTGGTCAACGTCAAAGCAACCAGTTCTCAAACAAGTAATCTCAAATCACTCAGGTATTGAGGATTTAGTGTCTAATAATTTAATGAAATTTACTTATGACAGACTTTCATCTCTTACAGTAAAGTTTCATAGGTCTTGTCCGATACTAGTCTTCCCAAAGTAAGTATCTATGCAAATGATTATAACATTGCCATGTCCACATAGTTCAAGAAACAGAACTACTAGTCATCTTGCATTCTAATCGTCTAATGTTTTCTATGCGTCCAATTTTATAGAAAACTCCGACTAGGGACCATTTTCAACCTTTGACATTCAAGTTCACTTGATAGACATTTCTTAGTCACAGGACTGGTCCTGACAGTCTATCTTGAATATATCGTCAAATTGAAGGGACTCATCATTTAATAAACCACAAATTAAATGGAAAAATGAATTCATTTCATTTATTGTGAATGATTAACCAATAATGTTTTACAAAGATTTAAACTCTAAAACTTTAAAACATTAAACAGAGACATCAAAGCCATTCTCCAATATGCTTGATTCCCATAGCTGCAGTGTGCGAGTTGTGCTTCGCCTGCGGCAGAGGTTTAGTTAATGGATCTGATATGTTGTCATCAGTTCCAATTTTGCTTATCTCGACTTCCTTTCTTTCAACGAACTCTCGTAGAAGGTGAAATCTACGAAGTACATGCTTGACTCTCTGGTGGTGTCTAGGCTCTTTTGCCTGTGCAATAGCTCCGTTATTATCACAATACAGGGCTATTGGTCCTTTAATGGAGGGGACTACACCAAGTTCTCCTATGAACTTCCTTAGCCATATAGCTTCCTTTGCTGCTTCATGTGCAGCAATGTACTCCGCTTCAGTTGTAGAATCCGCAATGGTGCTTTGCTTAGCACTTTTCCAGCTTACTGCTCCTCCGTTGAGGCAGAAGACAAACCCAGACTGTGATCTGAAATCATCTTTGTCGGTTTGGAAACTTGCGTCCGTATAGCCTTTAACAATTAATTCATCATCTCCACCATAGACCAGGAAGTCATCTTTGTGCCTTTTCAGGTACTTCAGAATGTTCTTGGCAGCAGTCCAATGCGCCTCTCCTGGGTCTGACTGGTATCTGCTCGTAGCACTGAGTGCGTACGCAACATCCGGGCGTGTACATATCATAGCATACATGATTGAACCAATCAATGATGCATATGGAATCCCATTCATTCGTCTACGCTCATCAAGTGTTTTTGGGCACTGAGTCTTGCTTAGAGTCATTCCATGAGACATGGGTAGGTAGCCTCGCTTGGAGTCCGCCATCTTGAACCTATCAAGCACCTTATTGATATAAGTGCTTTGACTAAGTCCAATCATCTTTTTAGATCTATCTCTGTAAATCTTGATGCCCAATATGTACTGTGCTTCTCCTAGATCCTTCATCGAAAAACATTTTCCAAGCCAAATCTTGACAGAGTTCAACATAGGAATGTCATTTCCGATAAGCAATATGTCGTCGACATATAATACTAGGAAAGCAATTTTGCTCCCACTGACCTTCTTGTATACACAAGATTCGTCCGCGTTCTTGATGAAACCAAAGTCACTGACTGCTTCATCAAAACGTATATTCCAGCTCCTGGATGCCTGCTTCAATCCGTAGATTGACTTCTTTAGCTTGCATACCTTTTTAGCATTCTTTGGATCCTCAAAACCTTCAGGCTGTGTCATAAACACAGTTTCTGTTAAAACGCCGTTTAAGAAAGCAGTTTTGACATCCATCTGCCATATTTCGTAATCGTAATATGCAGCGATTGCTAACATTATTCGAATAGACTTTAGCATTGCAACTGGTGAAAAGGTTTCAACGTAATCCACACCGTGGACTTGCCTGTAACCTTTTGCGACCAATCTAGCTTTGAAAACCTCAAGTTTCCCATCCTTGTCCTTTTTCAGTTTGAAAACCCATTTGCTTCCAATGGCTTGGTAGCCATCTGGCAAATCGACCAAATCCCATACTTGGTTTTCAGACATGGAGTCTAATTCAGATTGCATGGCTTCTTGCCATTGCTTGGAGCTAGGGCTCGTCATAGCTTGCTTGTAAGTCGCAGGTTCATCACTTTCAAGTAATAGAACGTCATAGCTCTCGTTCGTCAAAATACCTAAGTACCTTTCCGGTTGAGATCTATATCTTTGCGATCTACGCGGGGTAACATTTCTAGATTGACCATGATTCTCACCAGATTCTTCTAAAGATCTCTGAGTTTCATCCTGAATGTCATCTTGAGCATTCTCTAGAGTTTGTTGTTCGACTCGAATTTCTTCGAGGTCTACTTTTCTCCCACTTGTCATTTTGGAAATGTGATCCTTCTCCAAAAAGACACCATCTCGAGCAACAAACACTTTGTTCTCAGATGTATTGTAGAAGTAATACCCCTTTGTTTCCTTTGGATAGCCCACAAGGATACATTTGTCAGATTTTGGATGAAGTTTGTCTGAAATTAATCGTTTGACGTATACTTCACATCCCCAAATCTTAAGAAAAGACACATTTGGAGGCTTTCCAAACCATAATTCGTATGGAGTCTTTTCGACAGCTTTAGACGGAGCTCTATTTATAGTGAGTGCAGCTGTATTTAGTGCATGTCCCCAAAATTCTAATGGAAGTTCGGCCTGACCCATCATTGACCTGACCATGTCTAGCAAGGTTCTGTTCCTCCGTTCTGACACACCGTTCCATTGTGGTGTTCCAGGAGGAGTCAATTCTGATAGAATTCCACATTCTTTCAGATGGTCATCAAATTCATAGCTCAGATATTCACCGCCTCTATCAGACCGCAGTGCCTTAATCTTCTTGCCTAATTGATTCTCTACTTCACTCTGAAATTCCTTGAATTTGTCAAAGGATTCAGACTTATGCTTCATTAGGTAGACATAACCATACCTACTGAAGTCATCAGTGAAAGTGATAAAGTAGCTGAAACCACCTCTAGCATTTGTACTCATTGGTCCACATACATCTGTATGGATTAAACCCAATAGTTCATTTGCTCTTTCTCCAACTTTAGAGAAAGGTTGCTTTGTCATTTTGCCAAGTAAACATGATTCGCATTTACCATAATCCTCTAAGTCAAATGGCTCTAGAATTCCTTCCTTTTGAAGTCTTTCTAAGCGTTTCAAGTTTATATGGCCTAATCGACAATGCCACAGATAGGTGAGATCTGAATCATTCTTTTTGGCCTTTTTGGTATTTATGTTATATACTTGTTTGTCGTGATCTAATAAATAAAGTCCATTGACTAATCTAGCAGATCCATAAAACATCTCTTTAAAATAAAACGAACAACTATTGTCTTTTATTATAAAGGAAAATCCCTTAGCATCTAAGCAAGAAACTGAAATGATGTTTTTAGTAAGACTTGGAACATGGAAACATTCTTCCAGTTCCAAAACTAGCCCGGAGGGCAACGACAAATAGTAAGTTCCTACAGCTAATGCAGCAATCCGTGCTCCATTTCCCACTCGTAGGTCGACTTCACCCTTGCTTAACTTTCTACTTCTTCTTAGTCCCTGTGGATTGGAACATAAGTGTGAGCCACAACCTGTATCTAATACCCAAGAAGTTGAATTAGCAAGTATACAGTCTATAACGAAAATACCTGAAGATGGAACGACTGTTCCGTTCTTCTGATCTTCCTTTAGCTTTGGACATTCTCTTTTGTAATGGCCTATTCCATCACAATAAAGACAGCTTGATGTGGACTTGTCCTGCTTTGATTTAGCATTGCCCTTGGACTTTCCACCTTTCTTGAATGGTCTCTTTCTAGCCTTGAGTAAATCTTTGGCTTCACAGTCCAGTACTATTTCAGCCTTTCTGACAAGGTGAATAAATTCTGCAACTGTTTCTTCTCTTGGTTCACTTAGGTATAGTTGCTTGAAGCGACCAAACCCACTGTGTAGTGAATTGAGCAAGACAGAGACTGCCATCCTTTCGCTTATTGGTGTTCCTAGTAGACTTAGGCGATCAAAATATGAACACATAAGATCCACATGGAACCTCAGTGGGACGCCTACCCTCTGTTTAGTGCGAAGGAGCTGAACATGTGTTTCTTGGACCTCCATCCTATAACACCTGTTGGGAGAACTAACCTTTAGACCAGACATTGATTCAATCAACTCATGGACGTTCAGGTCCCTGTCCTCCGTACTTCCACGACAGATATCCCTCAGATTCTTGATGAGCGTAAAAGGTTCATAGGCTACAAACCTTTTAGCCCAATCATCAGGGATATTGTTCAGCATGAGACTCATAACCTTTTTGAGATCCGCATCCCAGGCGTAAAATCTCTCAGGGGTCATGTCTCTGGCATAGTAGCTTGGCATGGGATGTGACAGTACATACTCAAGTCCATTGAGTTTGACTATTTCAACTAGCTTAGCTTCCCATTCAAGAAAATTTGTCAGGTTCAGCTTGACCATAAGCTCAGAACCCATGATGATGTTTTGATTGTTGTTTGCCATATTTAAAAACTACAATTGAAAAGAATAAACAAATAAATAACCATTCACAGTTTCTCTTAATAAACTTAAATTCTAGCATACATGCATAATTCAATGTTTATTAAGCATTTTATTCAAATTATGTGTTCCGGCAGGTGTGAATAAAATGATTCCAAGATCCTAAAATCATTGAAGAACTAAGCACAGTTTGTCGACTTAATCCTAGAACATCTTAGGTAAGCAAAAGCCTTTTGCTAATAGTCTAGAAACTATTCTTGGTTGATAGGTACGTCTAAGAACTTATTAGGTAAACCTATCGAATTTCCCACGACATAAAAGGACTCCTTACTTATATCGTTGAGTTTCACCAAAACTAACATGTACTCACAATTATTTGTGTACCTTGCCCCTTTAGGACCAATAAGTAACACCTCGCTGAGCGAAAACTATTACTAGATTGATGTAAAGGATATCCAAGCAAGTGTATATTTTGGCATGGCACCTTTTAACTCAATTTTTAAGTTTGGAACTTAAGGCTCTTACTATGTTGGTTAGATTTTAAGTGAACTAAAATCCTTAATCATGCAACATAATCAAGCTTTTGATCTCATGCATTTTAAGACATATTTAAAACAATAAATAACTTAAAACATGCATAAGATATTTGTGATCTAGTATGGCCCGACTTCATCTTGAAGTTTTGACTTCAAAGTCCGTCTTGAAAATCTCCGTGGGAGGCACCATTTTCTTCAAATAGGATAAGCTATAACTAATTACAACTATTTGATGGTTCGCAGACCATATTTGAATTGAAAAAATAACTTTGGTACTTTAGACCAATTACATTCAAATTAATGGTACGCAGACCATATTTTCTATCCTATTTGGGCCATACTAGTCACTTCATAACCTGCAAAACAGTACATATACAATATATACCATTCACCCATTCATTATCATGAATGGCCCACATAGCTGGTTAGTAAAACACATTATGCATCACGTAAACATTTGCAGCAATTAATCAAGGGCACCAATAATCTACCAATTATTCAGTCCTTATTAATTCTAATCAAGTTGTTTTAACCTTAAGGATTTGTGGACCTAATCAAGAGGTTATGACTAAAAAGCGCTCCCACTTAAACCAATAAATTTATATGCTTTACTAATTTTAAACATAAAAATGTATTTCTAGTCCAACCGGAAACATACAAATTTAATTAAAATTTAAAGCTCATATCAATTTATAGTTGAATCCAAAAATTTAATTTAGTTTCAGTCGTATTTAAATTAATTCATGATTTTAATTTTAGTAAAATAATTAGAATAAATAACATTTATTATAATTATAATATTCAAAATTAAAATCCAAGAAAATAATTTAAATTATTAATTTTAAAATTAATTAAAATTACGTGAACTGAAATTTTCAAATTAAACATTCAAAACGATCTAATCGTAACGCAAACACCCTACGCATTGCACGCCCATGGGCCGCACGCACACAGCCATTGCTGGCCATGTGCGCGCAGCCCATGCGCTCGTCGCATAGCTGCTGCATCCCCATCGCAAGCCTCCGCACGCATTGGTGCTCGCTGCGCGCGCCAGCGCTCATCGCACGCGAGCTATCGCTCGCAGTGCGCGCGCGACATCGCTCGCTGGGCGCGCGAGCCATCGCTCGCTGGGCGCGCGACATCGCTCGCTGTGCGCGCGAGCCATCGCTCGCTGGGCGCGCGACATCGCTCGCTTTGCGCGCGAGTAATGCTGGGCGCAGCGCTCGTGGCACGCGAGCTTGCGCTCGCTGCGCGCGAGGCTGCGCGCTCTTGTGCGAGGCAGCGCGCGTTGTGGCGCAGCTCGCTTGCTGCCCACACGCGACTGCCTTGGCTAGCCCCTCGCCCATGCCCATTCGTCCATTGCTCGTGGCATACGACACAAGGCAGGGCTGCTGCCTTGTGCTCGTGCACTACGCCCTTGCTCATTGCATTCGTGCCGCACGGGCGACGAGCTCCCTTGCTCGTCGTCGCATGCCCGCATTATACAACACCCCTTAAGGGTAACACGAAGCGTCCATTGCTTCGTGCGTGCAAGTTTTATGAACGAATCGCATAAAAATTTAAAATTTATATTTAAAATTAATGACAAATTAATAAATAATATTAATTTCATAATTTTAGGGCGAAAAATCGAAAATTTATTATCCAATTGATTTTCGATTGTTATGGATTCAAGTCTAGGTCATAAAAATTTAAAATTTATCATAAATTTACAATTTTTATGGTGGTTTTTAATCATAGGTTTCTAATTAAATTACAATTAATTATGAAAATCAAATTAATTCTAAATTATTCTAATTTTCAACAAATTAATCATAATTACAAATTAGATTGCATAATTAACAAGACTAGGCATTCAAACTTGTTAAACATATGCAGTAGGTCAATCAAAAATTCAAGATTTATCAACAAGAATCGCAAATATTTAATTTAACATCTTAAATTTACGAAATTTTGCATTCGAAAAACTAAAACCTTCGAAAAGTCATAGTTAGGCTTCGAATTTGAGACTTCTGGGTTCGGCAGAAAAATACTTTTTTTGTCAAAATTTTAGAATGCCTTTTACATGCGGAATTGACACAAAAATCACTCAATTCGGATGAGTAACGAAGAAACTGCCGAAAAACTGCGTACGTATAATTAAATAAACGCAATTTGCAATTAATTAACAATTACGAAAATTAATCACCCCTTTTAATTCTTGCAAATTTGTAATATTTAACCATGTTCATGCAATTTAGATTATGAAAATAATAAGGGGCTCGTGATACCACTGTTAGGTTATGATACATATGACATTACATAGATCATGCGGAAACAACCATTAACCCAGGACAACATATTATTTACACATAATCATATAGCATAATTTAGATGCATACTCTTTGTTGCGTGCCCTCCCTAGCTGCGCCCGAACCGAACAAGAACAAGTCTTTAGGACTCCAAGTGTCGTCCCTCCGTAGATAGTCCACAGCACGTCCGGATCCGCCTTAAGATTGACCAACTAGAATCGCCCTTAAGGTACTATTATTTTCGGCACTTTATAGGCAAATGTGTGACTGAATTTTTCTCTCAAAAACTCACTTTGAATACTTTTAAACTTGTTATAAATTGTGAACCCAGGCCACATATTTATAGGGGTATGGAAAGGGAATTGGAATCCTATTCAGATACAAATTAATTAAACCTAGAATTCTACAAGAACTCTAATTTAATTAATTTATCAATTAGAATTAGGAATTTAATCATTAACCGAACTCTGCATGTTTTAGGAAACGTGCACGAACACAAACACTTGCACACACACGCACGGCAGCCACGATGGGCTCCCATGCGTGCGCGCGAGCAGCAGCCCACGCAGCGCCCGCGCGCGCTGCGCGCTGCGCGTGCTTGCGCGCGCTGTGCGTGCTGCGCGCGCTGTGCGCGCTGCGCAGCCTGCTGGGCCTGGCCTTGCGCTGGGCCTGGCGTGGCTGTTTGTGCGGCGCGCTTGGCTTGCTGGGCGATGGCCTGGCTTCGTGCTGGGCCTCGTCCGGCAGGCCTCGTCCGATGCTTATTCGTACGATGCGCTTCCGATTAAATTTTCCGATTCCGGAATTCATTTCCGATACGAACAATATTTAATATTTCCGATTCCGGAATTAATTTCCGTTTCGAACAAATATTTAATATTTCCGTTTCCGGAATTATTTTCCGATTCCGGTAATATTTCCGATTCTGACAATATTTCCGTTTCCGGCAATATTTCCGATTCTGGCAATATTTCCATTTCCGATAATATTTTCCGATACGTACCATGTTTCCGTTTCCGGCAACATCTACGACTTGGATAATATTTATATTTCCGATACGATCCATATTTCCGTTTCCGGCAATATCATCGTTTCCGGAGTATTCATTTCTTGCCTGTGACGATCTCAGCTCCCACTGAAACCAAGATCCATCGATTCCGAATATTCATAGATAGAGTATTTAATGCCATTAAATACTTGATCCGTTTACGTACTATTTGTGTGACCCTACGGGTTCAGTCAAGAGTAAGCTGTGGATTAATATCATTAATTCCACTTGAACTGAAGCGGCCTCTAGCTAGGCATTCAGCTCACTTGATCTCACTGAATTATTAACTTGTTAATTAATACTGAACCGCATTTATTAGACTTAACATAGAATGCATACTTGGACCAAGGGCATTATTTCCTTCACATTTGTGGTTCGCTTTGCGTGACGATTGTTAAGAAGGATTAGCGATTGAATGGATTTGATTGGTTGACATTGATGCATGCTTGTTGAATTTTACCTTGGTTTATGTTTTCATTTTGAAATATGTTGGGGGTGAAGTTGGTCTTATGTTCATTGATGATTTCCTTGCTTAGGGACAAGCAAAGATCTAGCTTGAGGAGGTTTGATATGTGCGTTTTATATAGTGTTTCACCCCCGTCCCTTAGTACTTTTTATGTGTCAAACGTGCTCTTAGGAGCCGTTTCTAGTACTAATGTGTGTTATTGAGTGTGCCTTGAGTTTCAGGTTTGATTATGAGAAATTGGTCTTTTTAGACCCGTTTCATGTTTATCTAGGCCACTATATGAGCCCGAGGAAGTTCGGGACCTCCATCGTCGACTTTCGGGAGCCTTGTATGCTTATGGTTGAGCCCCGAGAGTTAGACTCAGTGATATGGGCGAGTAATATTAAAGATTGCAAATCGCCCTGGAAGTTGAGGGCGAAATGCAACCATCGGGCGGAATTGAAGCAAATTGGACTCATCAACACGCGCCCGATCGGGCGCAGCCCGCCCGATCCGGATCGGGCGGTCATCCGGAAGCTTATGTGGAAATCCGCCCGATCGGGCCGACTATTAAGTGCATCGCCCGATCGGGCGAAGCGACGCCCGATCGGGCGACGCCAACCTCCTCCACTTATGCGCGAGTTTTCTTTCCGGTTTTTGGCTTGTATTTTGGGCAAACTATAAATACTAGCCCCTTATATTTTTAGAGACACATTATTTTTCTAGTATCAAACACTTAGTTTATTTTCCTAAGCTTAGTTTTCTCTCTAATTTGTCCCAAACACTTAGTTTTATTTCCAATCAAAAGTTCAAACTTTATTATTCCATTGTTCTTCAATTAGGTATTGTTCTTTATTTCAGTCATTTCTTTTGCTTTAATTATGTTTTCAATTATGCTAATTGCTTTGTTTATTGTCAACATGCTTGAGTAGTTTAATTTCTAGGGTTTGGGGATCCATGAATTAATATGATGGGACTTTGAATAATTGTGATTATCGATATTGTGATTAATTCCTATTGATTGGTTTATTCCACTATTCAATTAGATTTGCGCAGGTTTAATTGCGTAGTTATGCAATATCAAGTTAAAATTCGAGAGATGCAATTTGATGTTTAGGCTTGTGTCAATAGGTAGAATTGGGATTAATAAGAAATTAAGTTTTAAAGTAAAATTATATAAGAGATACAAACTAAAAAGTTAGTGCAAACAAAAGTATCATTGAAAATGATCTTAAAATAGTTTTTTTTGGAAGGTTTATATTTTCATTTTACTAATTTATATTCTCTTGAATTTCTTAAAATTAAATGTTTCCTTTTAGTAAATTGCAAATTTTGGAATGAAGCTAGTTTTGGATAACTAAAGTTAGTTGTTATGAATACTACCGTAATTGAACTGTATTTTGTTATGAACATGTTTTCCTAAAAGACAACGATATTTTACAAAGAAGAATAATTCTTCAATAAAGTTTCCCGAAAAAAGAAAAAAAAAGATTTTGTTACGAAGAATGATAAAAGTGCTTTCAATGAATGATAAAATGAGTTTGAATTGGCAACTAAGCTATAATGTTTTGAAATTAGTAAATCTAAAAGAAACTGATAGTTAGTCCTTATTAAATAAAGACTATTTTCAATATTAAAGGTTGTTTAAATGTTTATAAAATACATTTCAGGCACACTAAGTTATAAAAGAATGAATTCAGATTTATGGAAGGTATAAGCTATTAATAACTTTAGGTTCTTAGATGAATGTCACTCACGTCACTACGACCAATTCCTAGTCAATGGTCTATGGGTATAATCGAGAATAAGGTTGATTCTAGTTAAGGAGAATATAACGAAATCATAGCATGAGTCTAGTTGATATTGCTAATTTCCTACCAATGGCAAGTGGATTTTTCTAAGAAGTTAAGCTGGGAATAATTAAGAATGTACATGTCCCAATTAGATCAATAAAGTTGGAGTACTGATAAAGCGAGTTATCACCAAAGTATCGAGGATGATGAGTAATCAGGTTAAAGAACTATCTTAAATTTGTGATGCATTGGGAAACTTAAGTTATGTGTTTGTGTCAAGCTAATGGTTCAATTCTTATGAAATTGGTGAAAACAATATTCATGGCAAGGTGAAATGAAATGTTTCTTAGAGATAAATTCAAGTAAACTTCCAATAAGTACTTAATAACTATCATATCTATGTTACCAGAGTTAAGGGGAAAGAAGTTGTGTATGCGTCGAGTACGACACTCACATACACCAGTGATGAGCATATACGTGTTATGATTAGAGCATGGCGCTCAGTATGTCTAGAGCATATGGCGCTCTGTATGTCTAGAGCATGGCGCTCTGTATATAAGGACATGTCCGGGTTAAGTCTTGCAAGCAAAGGATTTCTAGGAGGGTGACGTCCCCACCAAGATAGGGAGCGAGGTTACGGTAACCCTGTTAGGTTATGATACATATGACAATTTCATAAATCATGCGGAAACAACCATTAAGCCAGGAATACATATTATTTACACATAATCATATAGCATAATTTAGATGCATACTCTTTGTTGCGTGCCTTCCCTAGCTGCGCCCGAACCGAACAAGAACAAGTTTTTAGGACTCCAAGTGTCGTCCCTCCGTAGATAGTCCACAGCACGTCCGGATCCGCCTTAAGATTGACCAACTAGAATCGCCCTTAAGGTACTAGAATTTTCGGCACTATTGAGCAAGGAATGTGGCTGAATTTTTCTCTCAAAAACTCACTTTGAATACTTGAATTAATCTCTTGAAAATATGTGACCCTAGGCACGTATTTATAGAGTTATGGAAAGGGAATTGTAATCCTAGTAGGACACGAATTAATTAAACTTAGAATCCTACAAGAACTCTAATTAATTAATTTATCCTTTTAGGAATAGGAATTTAATCATATACTAACTCTAATAGTTTTAGGAATCATGCATGAACACAAACTCACACACACACGGCAGCCACAAGGGCCGCCCATGCGCGTGCGTGCGAGCAGCAGCCCACGCAGCGAGGCCCACGCAGCCACGGCCTTGGCGCGCGCTGGGCCTGCCTTGCGGTAGGCCTGGGCGCTGCCTTGGATGGGCTTGTGGCGCGCGTTTGGCTTGCTGGGCGATGCCCCGACTTCGTGCTGGGCCTTCGTCCGGCAGGCCTCGTCCGATGCTAATTCGTACGATACGCTTCCGATTAAATTCCCGGTTCCGGAATTCATTTCCGATACGAACAATATTTAATATTTCCGATTCCGGAATCAATTTCCGTTTCGAACAAATATTTAATATTTCCGTTTCCGATAATATTTCCGATTCTGACAATATTTCCGTTTCCGGCAATATTTCCGATTCTGGTAATATTTCCATTTCCGATAATATTTTCCGATACGTACCATGTTTCCGTTTCCGGCAACATCTACGACTTGGATAATATTTATATTTCCGATACGATCCATATTTCCGTTTCCGGCAATATCATCGTTTCCGGAGTATTCATTTCTTGCCTGTGACGATCTCAGCTCCCACTGAAACCAAGATCCGTCGTTTCCGAATATCCATAGATGGAGTATCTAATGCCATTAAATACTTGATCCGTTTATGTACTATTTGTGTGACCCTACGGGTTCAGTCAAGAGTAAGCTGTGGATTAATATCATTAATTCCACTTGAACTGAAGCGACCTCTAGCTAGGCATTCAGCTCACTTGATCTCACTGAATTATTAACTTGTTAATTAATACTGAACCGCATTTATTAGACTTAACATAGAATGCATACTTGGACCAAGGGCATTATTTCCTTCAGTCTCCCACTTGTCCTTAGGGACAAGTGTGCATTTCCTAATTCCTTTGTCGCTCGATGCTTGCTCTTGAACATAAGGTAAGAGTTGTCATCCTTATTATGTCCAGAGGTGTTCCTCGGTTTCAGAGTTCAACTGATCAAATAGACAGATAATCCTAGCCTATGATTCATCCGAGCACGGCCATGCATTTCACAGTTTCTAGCTCTCCGAGTGGCCTTGTACAACTTTTAAGCATCTCATCCCGATTTATGGGAGGACAATCCCAATCTTGCGATCTTGAGATTAGACTTCGTTTGATAGGTGATTACCTGAGCGTTGCCTTTATAGCCTCCTTTTACGGTGCGACGGTTGGTCAACGTCAAAGCAACCAGTTCTCAAACAAGTAATCTCAAATCACTCAGGTATTGAGGATTTAGTGTCTAATAATTTTAATGAAATTTACTTATGACAGATTTTCATCTCTTACAGTAAAGTTTCATAGGTCTTGTCCGATACTAGTCTTCCCAAAGTAAGTATCTATGCAAATGATTATGACATTGCCATGTCCACATAGTTCAAGAAACAGAACTACTAGTCATCTTGCATTCTAATCGTCTAACGTTTTCTATGCGTCCAATTTTATAGAAAACTCCGACTAGGGACCATTTTCAACCTTTGACATTCAAGTTCACTTGATAGACATTTCTTAGTCACAGGACTGGTCCTGACAGTCTATCTTGAATATATCGTCAAATTTGAAGGGACTCATCATTTAATACTAAACCAAGATTAAATGGAATATGAAAATACATTTCATATATGATAAATGTTCAACCCCAATGTTTTATAACCATGGGCCTCAAACCCATCTTCTAAAACAATTCATGGAATTCAAAGCTATGCTTGATTTCCAGTGCTACAACGTGAGTGTTGCTTCTCACTTGTTGCATAGGTTTAGTTATCATGCTTTGCCAATCTTAATATCCTTTTCATCGAATGTTCTTCGAGATATGATGATAAGATCTTTTCGAGTTTGTTTATTATGTGATCTAGTCTTTCTTACTTCGATGGTGGTTTTACTCATTTTTTAATGAAGAACCATCAAGTTAGCAGACGTTTTTCTTGCTTCAAGAGTGGTTCTACGCATTTTTCAATGAAGAACCATCAAGCCAGCAGATAGGTGATCTACCCAAGTTTAGTGAAGAACTTTAAACAACCCTGTTTTATTGCTTCTTAGGCAATAATTACTTTTACTTCAACTGTATAGGTTGCTAGTGATGCTTTGTTTGGATTTACCTATCCAGGCAGTTCATAGATATGTGGAAGATTCTCCAACTATATCTTGGAACATAGAAATTATTATTTTAATTTCCCACGCAACAACTCATGGTCTCCAACCCATGTTGCCATTTTCAAAACACGATGCTCTATAGCTCGTCCTTATCAATGGTTAACTCCAAAGGGTCTTGCTTGATCCTTTGCCAGTGTTTATGCGTGTAGCATCAATATTTAGCATATCTTTGTTTCCTTGAATCAAGAACTATTCCTATGTACCTTTTCAAGTATCATAAGTATTCTTGATCTCAATCTAGTTGATCTTCACTTAGATCAATAGAGATTTGTATATGTTCGTCATGCCTAAAGTCATACGATACGTTTTTGGCGATCCTTATATTATATCATACATGATAAATTCTTTTGCAGAATAATTCCCAATTGAATTCTATTCATGTAACTTTAGCTCATCTAGTTTCAGTAGATACTAAATCCAGCTAAATTCTTTGACATATAATATAGGTTAAGAATCTTACTTAGATCCTTGGATGTTTAACTTAGTAAATGCTTATACATAGTTCAAACATTCTTTACTTAGATTTATTCACATGGGTCGAATATCTCCAATGGAGTCATTCGTGTTTGATTTAGTAAATGCCATTACTTAATCTAAAACATTAATATAAGATCTTTGTAAATAGATCTTAATACCCAGTATGCACTAAGTTTCGCCTTGGTCCAACATTGATGAATAATTTCAAACCTAAGTTATTAGCATTTGAATGTTATTTCACAATAGAGAGATATGTGTGTGATACACATAGGACCAATTAAGTTTTATGTACTCCCACTAAACTTCTTATATATCTATAAGAATCATGTACATTTTATGAAACTAAAATACTTATTAGCTTCACTAAAATACATTTCTAATTCCCAATTGCTTGCTTAAATCTGTACTTAGATTTCATAAGCTAGCTTTCTTTTTCAAGCATTTATTTGGATCCACAAATCCTATGACATACCATGTACATAGTTTATTCCAACATTTTATTGAGGAATTGTTTTGTCATCCAATTGTTATATGTACCGATATGCAATCATTGCTTGAATTATAGACTTGAGCATTACGATTATGCATGAGGTTTCAACACAATCCATGCCATGAATTTGCTTGTAACCTTTTAGCAACTAATCTAGCTTTGTGCGTGAACACAATTCCATGTTTGATGGTTTTTATCCTTAAAACAAACTTGCAACCAATAGGTGTGAAACTATTCTTGCAAATCAACAAAATTTCAATTTTGTCATCAAAACATTGAGTATGTTTTATGGCCTCTAACCATTTAAACATATAGTCTATATATGGCCTCTAACCATTTTAGGGAATCTATATTTCGTCATAGCTTTCTTACAAGTCACAAACTCATTAATCTATATGATAATAGTTTGACTGCAAGTTGTAGGTTTCTTCACTATTTAATAGAAGAATCTCATAGTTTCATTGACCTGATCTCTATGTTTCTTCACTATCTAATAGAAGAATCTCATAGTTTCAGTGACTTGAATTCTATGCCTACTTGGGTATAGAACATCAAACAATAGAATATCAATAGCCACTTGAAAGTCCTTTGAATATTCTGTTCTCCTTGAAGCACTTGTAAAGTCTTCTAAGAGATGTCTATTCTTTAAAGCCACTTGTAAAGTCCTTACAGAATAAGTTCGGATTTTCTGAAGCACTTCGAAAAGCCTCCGGAATGTCCGTTTATGTTTGTTGTTTGCCTCGAAGACTTTCGAGGTCTATTTTCTCCCACTTGTCATTTTGGAAACGAATCTCCAAAAGGACATTATTTCGAGCAAACAAACATTATGTTCTCAAAAATTCGTGGTAGAAACAATACCCTTGTGTCTCATTTGAATAAATCACAATGAAACATATATCTATACTTGGGCCTTAGTTTGGCGAATGACAAATACTAAGCTCCCACTGAGTTTTGCAACTCTCTAGATATTTTATGAAAAGTTATTCTGAAATTACTTTTCAAAAGCTTTGACGAATTTGGTTTAGTTTGGTGGTAGTTGAGCATTTTGTTTTACAAATTATAGGAAAAGTCTTTATGATTCATCATTAATCGAATCAAGTACAAATTGACTTCGATTATCCCAACTAAGATATGCCATATCTTATGGACCTAGATTGTGAAATTACAACACACAATCATTGATGATCATATTTGGTCTCAAGTAATCATCAACATGATCTAACCTAGATCTTTATGATTTCTTGCCAAGTGGATTTTATACTTCTGAATCTTTGAACTAGCCAAACAGATTCAACTTATATCACATTTGAGTAAATAAACCTATATTCACTCAAATCTGTGTGAAATAATAAAGTCATAAAACCTTTCTTTAGCTTTGAACTCTATTGTCTAGGCGTTCTAACAATACTTCCTATCTTTTGTTACTTTCAACAAGTAAGACTAGTTGTCTTAAAATGATCTAGAAATCAATCAATTTTCAAAAGTCCATCAAAATAGAGCTTATGAATGTTAACTTGTTGATATGGTCTAAGCAACAATGCCAAAGATTAGTGGAACTCAAATCAAGGGGTTGATTTGAACCTAGTAAAGTTCTTTAAAGAGTTGTTTGTTTTAATCAAGCATATTGACTCAACCTGTAATTGACCATTTCATTCAAATAAACAAACAAACATTGTTTTTGTTTTTCTTGAATGTGAGTCTTTCTGTGTTTGAAGCAGAAATTTAGGTATGCTGATTATGGAACAAAATAGCCATTAAGTTCCAGCCTTTGAAAGGACTTAAAACAAACTTAGATGACCCTACAATTAATGTAGCATTGCCATGCTTCATTTCCCACTTGTAGGTCATTAGTGTATCCTAGCTTCCATTGTTTGAGTTATTACCGAAGTAAGAACCTCAAGCGGTATATGATACCAAGGAAGTTTGATTGCTAGGTCACTTCTCTTTAAACATAAACTTATAGGTAGAAACGGAATCGTAAATTCCTTTCATTTGTTCCTCGTTTTCCTATTTCTTGTACCCTTTCTTATAGTCTTAAGAATTGAATTCTTTAGTGTTGACTTTTATACTTTGTTAGACATGTCCAATGTCACCCCAACAAGGTTCTTAACATTTAATTTATGTTGAATATTAAGTTTCAACTAGATGATCTTACCAGAAGCTTCTAAAGTTCTCTAAGCATCGATCTATTAGAATGTCTAGGGACTAGACTCATTCGAGAATTAAATGGACAAAGATATTAGGTTGTTAACCATTGGTAAAGCTGAGCGTTTAAGCTCAATGCTTTATGATCTCAAAACTACAGTGTATTTTGAATTCACAAGCACCAATTGGTTTGCCATTCGATTTTGATATTCGAAAACAACCATAAAAGTCGATATAAGAAACGTACATTTTAAATTGCTCACTTTCTCTCTTTTCCGTGAATCGTTCTTGGATTCACTACCAATCGAGGAAATTTACTGTTACCTTTCTAAAAGGATTTATTGCAGTGCAAGATATTTAATTATAAACAATAATTAAAACATACATTGAAGCATGCAAAGTCTAAACATTTATCATGAATAATAACTTGAAATTAAAGCAACCATGCAATTCAAACAAGTTATTAGCATTTTATTCGATTTTATTGTTCCGGCACGTGTGAATAAAATGATTCCAAGATCCTAAAATCATTGAAGAACTAAGCACAGTTTGTCGACTTAATCCTAGAACATCTTAGGTAAGCAAAAGCCTTTTGCTAATAGTCTAGAAACTACTCTTGGTTGATAGGTACGTCTAAGAACTTATTAGGTAAACCTATCGATTTTGCCACGACATAAAAGGACTCCTTACTTATATCGTTGAGTTTCACCAAAACTAACATGTACTCACAATTATTTGTGTACCTTGCCCCTTTAGGACCAATAAGTAACACCTCGCTGAGCGAAAACTATTACTAGATTGATGTAAAGGATATCCAAGCAAGTGTATATTTTGGCATGGCACCTTTTAACTCAATTTTTAAGTTTGGAACTTAAGGCTCTTACTATGTTGGTTAGATTTTAAGTGAACTAAAATCCTTAATCATGCAACATAATCAAGCCACAATCTTATGCATAATTAAGACATATTTAAAGCAATAAATAACTTAAAGCATGCATAAGATAAATGTGATCAAGTATGGCCCGACTTCATCTTGAAGCTTTGACTTCAAAGTCCGTCTGAAAATCTCCGCGGGAGGCACCATTTTCTTCAAATAGGATAAGCTATAATTAAAACTAATTACAACTATTTGATGGTACGCAGACCATATTTGAATTGAAAAACAACTTTGGTACTTTAGATCAATTACATTCAAATTAATGGTACGCAAACCATATTTTCTATCCTATTTGGGCCATACTAGTCACTTCATAACCTGCAAAACAGTACATATACAATATATACCATTCACCCATTCATTATCATGAATGGCCCACATAGCTGGTTAGTAAAACACATTATGCATCACGTAAACATTTGCAGCAATTAATCAAGGGCACCAATAATCTACCAATTATTCAGTCCTTATTAATTCTAATCAAGTTGTTTTAACCTTAAGGATTCGTAGACCTAATCAAGAGTTTATGACTAAAAAGCGCTCCCACGTAAAAATGTATTTCTAGTCTAACCGGAAACATACAAATTTAATTAAAATTTAAAGCTCATATAAATTTATAATTGAATCCAAAAAGTTTAATTTAATTTCAATCGTATTTAAATTAATTCATGATTTTAATTTTAGTAAAATAATTAGAATAAATAAAATTTATTATAATTACAATATTCAAAATTAAAATCCAAGAAAATAATTTAAATTATTAATTTTAAAATTAATTAAAATTACGTAAACTGAAAAATTTCAAATTAAACATTCAAAACGATCTAATCGCAACGCAAACACCCTACGCATTGCACGCCCATGGGCCGCACGCACACAGCCATTGCTGCCCATGTGCGCGCAGCCCATGCGCTCGTCGCATAGCTGCTGCATCTTCCATCGCAAGCCATCGCACGCTGTGGTGCTCGCTGCGCGCGCGCCAGCGCTCGTCGCACGCGAGCCACCGCTCGCAGTGCGCGCTCGCCAGCGCTCGCTGCGCGCACTCCATCGCTCGCTGCGCGCACTCCATCGCTCGTTGCACGCGAGCCATCGCTCGCTGTGCGCGAGCAATTGCTCGCTGCGCGCGATCGACGTTGGGCGCAGCGCTCGTGGCACGCGAGCTTGCGCTCGCTGCGCGCGAGGCTGCGCGCGCTTGCGCGAGGCAGTGCGCGTTGTGGCGCAGCTCGCTTGCTGCCCACACGCGACTGCCGTGCCTTGCCTTCGCCCATGCCCATTCGTCCATAGCTCGTGGCCCACGACACAAGGCAGGGCTACTGCCTTGTGCTCGTGCACCATGCCCCTGCTCATTGCATTCGTGCCGCACGGGCGACGAGCTCCCTTGCTCGTCGTCGCATGCCCGCACTATGCAACACCCCTTAAGGGTAACACGAAGCGTCCATTGCTTTGTGCGTGCAAGTTATATGAACGAATCGCATAAAAAATTTAAAATTTATATTTAAAATTAATGACAAATTAATAAATAATATTAATTTCATAATTTTAGGGAAAAAAATCGAAAATTTATTATTCAATTGATTTCCAATTATTATGGATTCAAGCCTAGGTCATAAAAATTTAAAATTTATCATAAATTTACAATTTTTATGGTGGTTTTTAATCATAGGTTTCTAATTAAATTATAATTAATTATGAAAATCAAATTAATTCTAAATTATTCTAATTTTCAACAAATTAATCATAATTACAAATTAGATTGCATAATTAACAAGGCTAGGCATTCAAACTTGTTAAACATATACAGTAGGTCAATCAAAAATTCAAGATTTATCAACAAGAATCGCAAATATTTAATTTAACATCTTAAATTTACGAAATTTTGCATTCGAAAAACTAAAACCTTCGAAAAGTCATAGTTAGGCTTCGAATTTGAGAATTCTGGGTTCGGCAGAAGAAAACTCTTTTTGTCAAAATTTTAGAATGCCTTTTACATGCGGAATTGACACAAAAATCACTCGATTTGGATGAGTAACGAAGAAACTGCCGAAAAAACTGCGTACGTATAATTAAATAAACGCAATTTGCAATTAATTAACAATTACGAAAATTAATCACCCCTTTTAATTCATGCAAATTTGTAATATTTAACCATGTTCATGCAATTTAGATTATGAAAATAATAAGGGGCTCGTGATACCACTGTTAGGTTATGATACATATGACAATTTCATAAATCATGCGGAAACAACCATTAAGCCAGGAATACATATTATTTACACATAATCATATAGCATAATTTAGATGCATACTCTTTGTTGCGTGCCTTCCCTAGCTGCGCCCGAACCGAACAAGAACAAGTTTTTAGGACTCCAAGTGTCGTCCCTCCGTAGATAGTCCACAGCACGTCCGGATCCGCCTTAAGATTGACCAACTAGAATCGCCCTTAAGGTACTAGAATTTTCGGCACTATTGAGCAAGGAATGTGGCTGAATTTTTCTCTCAAAAACTCACTTTGAATACTTGAATTAATCTCTTGAAAATATGTGACCCTAGGCACGTATTTATAGAGTTATGGAAAGGGAATTGTAATCCTAGTAGGACACGAATTAATTAAACTTAGAATCCTACAAGAACTCTAATTAATTAATTTATCCTTTTAGGAATAGGAATTTAATCATATACTAACTCTAATAGTTTTAGGAATCATGCATGAACACAAACTCACACACACACGGCAGCCACAAGGGCCGCCCATGCGCGTGCGTGCGAGCAGCAGCCCACGCAGCGAGGCCCACGCAGCCGTGGCCTTGGCGCGCGCTGGGCCTGCCTTGCGGTAGGCCTGGGCGCTGCCTTGGATGGGCTTGTGGCGCGCGTTTGGCTTGCTGGGCGATGGCCCGACTTCGTGCTGGGCCTTCGTCCGGCAGGCCTCGTCCGATGCTAATTCGTACGATACGCTTCCGATTAAATTCCCGGTTCCGGAATTCATTTCCGATACGAACAATATTTAATATTTCCGATTCCGGAATCAATTTCCGTTTCGAACAAATATTGAATATTTCCGTTTCCGGAATTATTTTCCGATTCCGATAATATTTCCGATTCTGACAATATTTCCGTTTCCGGCAATATTTCCGATTCTGGTAATATTTCCATTTCCGATAATATTTTCCGATACGTACCATGTTTCCGTTTCCGGCAACATCTACGACTTGGATAATATTTATATTTCCGATACGATCCATATTTCCGTTTCCGGCAATATCATCGTTTCCGGAGTATTCATTTCTTGCCTGTGACGATCTCAGCTCCCACTGAAACCAAGATCCGTCGTTTCCGAATATCCATAGATGGAGTATCTAATGCCATTAAATACTTGATCCGTTTATGTACTATTTGTGTGACCCTACGGGTTCAGTCAAGAGTAAGCTGTGGATTAATATCATTAATTCCACTTGAACTGAAGCGACCTCTAGCTAGGCATTCAGCTCACTTGATCTCACTGAATTATTAACTTGTTAATTAATACTGAACCGCATTTATTAGACTTAACATAGAATGCATACTTGGACCAAGGGCATTATTTCCTTCAAACCCGGCCTTATCCATGTTCTCTTTCCCCAATTGAATATGTATATTAGCTTTGAAACATAAAGAATATTTATTTTGAATTATGTCTATGAGAATACCTTAAAGAAAATTTAATTATGAGCTTGAAATATTGATGCGATGACTCTCTCATGGAATAAATGATTTCTCATGAATATGTGATATGTATTGAATTATGTCTGTAAGAATATTACGAAGCAAAACTTGGCAATGTTATGGCAATGAGTGTTACATTGAGTTGAGAATGTATATATTATGAGTTTTACTTGTTGCATATTTCATGGTTTGGAAAAGGTTACATTTGAAGAGTCGTTATGAATAAGCGTCAGATGAAGTATGATTGGAAATGATCAAGAATATGAAAATGATTAGATGAGTCATAAGTCATGAGACTAACTTTTGATGAATTGTGAATTTGGAAGTTATATGAGGAGATTATGATATGTGGATATTTCGTGTTCTAAACTATTGATTGAAAGATAATGGCTTGGTGAAATCGTGAAACGAATTTCAAAGGAATTTTGAGGCTTTTGTCAAACAATGTTTTATAAGTAATGTGATTTGAACAAGTGAAGTGATTTCTAAAATAAACCTAAAACAAAAACTAAAGCTATTTGAGCCACCTATAAAATGTATTTAAGGTTGGACAGTGTGTACTCGATTTCCTGACTTTGTTCTCTGAACCTGTCCTGGTGGGGGCAGTGTTAAAATGTTTTGCAGGTTGGGATGATCATGTTTAGGTAAATGGCAAAGGATTGTTTAGAGATTAATGCAAGGTTTGCTTGTGTTATGGCGGAAATGATTAAAGATTGTGTTTTAAGTTGCTCAAGTGTAAATTGAGCTTTATTCAAGTTTGATGTTTCGGGTTGAATGTAAATCTTTATTATTATTTTGTGTTGGATTACTATTAATTGTTGTAATTAACGGTAGGTTATAGTGAGGCTTTGAGCTGCTGGTTTGAGTTTAACTGATTAAATATAGGCCAAGCGTGATAAGCAAGCAGCTTGTTATGGGTGGGCTATTACATTGTATTTTTGGGAAGTTACATCGCAGCAAGTTTCCTAAAGGTATACACAGAACAAAAGGCACACATGATTACATCCATTCTGATTGTTGGGGCCCTTCCCCGGTGGAGTCTTTAGGGGGTCACAAATATTTTGTGCCAATGATGGATGATTTCTCAAGGATGACTTGGGTGTTCATTATGAAGCATAAAAGTGAAGCCTTTAATAATTTCAAGCAGTGGAAGGCATAAGTGGAGAATCAAACAGGGAAGAAGATCAAAAGGTTGCGAACTGATAATGGTCTGGAATTTTGATGGTCTGAGTTTGACGAGTTCTGCAAGAATGAAGGGATTGCAAGGCATCACACAGCCAGGGATACATCACAACAGAATGGTGTAGCAGAACGTATGAATCATACACTTCTGGAGAGAGCTAGGTGCATGCTTTCTAATTCTGGACTAACTAGAAGATTCTGGGCAGAATCAGTTAGTACATCATGTTATCTGATAAATCGTGGTCCTCACACAGGTATACATCTCAAAACTCCTATTGAGATGTGGTCTGGTAAGCCTGATGATTACTCTAATTTAAGAGCTTTTGGTTGTAATGTTTATTATCATATAAAAGAGGGTAAATTAGAGCCACGAGCTAAAAAAAGGATTATTTGTAGGTTATGGGGATGAGGTTAAAGGGTATAGAATCTGGTCCCCATATGAAAAGAGGATTATACTAAGTAGAAATGTATTTTTTGATGAAAATTCTATGTTTAACCCTACTGTGAAATCTATTGTGGTATCAGAAAGTGGTAGTATTGAGAAACAAGTGGAGCAACAAGTCACTCTAGATAAGAGTGAACCACAATAACCACAGTTAGAATCAGAACCATCAGTTTCTTCATTACCAGTAGCGAATCAGCACAGTTTGGCTCTTGATCGATCAAAGAGAGCTAATTATCGGATGCCTCCCAAGAGATATGGTGGCCTATGCACTACAGGTTGCTGAAGAGGTGGACCCTGACTCCGATGAGCCATCCACCTACAAGGAAGCAGTTACATGTATTGAGTCTACCCAATGGCTTGCTGCAATGGGATATGAGATGGAGTCACTTCATAAGAATCAAACTTGGGAATTAACCAAGAGACCCCGAGACAGAAAGATCGTCACTTGTAAATGGGTCTACAAGAAGAAGGAAGGAGAAACATCTGTTGAGGGTATCAACTATAAAGCTCGAGTAGTAGCTAGATGGTTCACTTAGAGAGAGTGAGTAGACTACAATGAGATTTTTGCACCAGTGGTCAGACACACTTCCATCAGGGTGCTACTAGCAATAGTTGCACATCAGGATCTGGAGCTTGAACAACTAGATGTGAAGACAACTTTTCTGCATGGAGAGTTGGAAGAGGAGATATACATGACTCAGCCACATGGTTTTCAGGTTCCTGGTAAGGAAGATTATGTTTGCAAGTTGAAGAAGTCCTTGTATGGACTAAAGCAGTCTCCGAGCCAGTGGTATAAGATATTCGACAACTATATGATAGAGATTGGCTACAACATGAGTCCATATGATTATTGTGTCTACTATAGCAAGGAAACAAATGGTTCATTGATTTATCTAGTCTTGTATGTAGATGATATGTTGTTAGCTGCAGAGGACAAGTCTGATGTTCAGAAGGTGAAAGATCTCCTTAGTGCTGAGTTTGAGATGAAAGATTTGGGTGCGGCTCGAAAAATTATGGGCATGGAGATTTATAGGGATAGAAGAAAAAAGAAGCTCTTCTTATCACAGAAGGGATACATTCAGAAGATTTTGTCAAGATTTGGCATGTCTACAACAAAGCCGATAGATACTCCCACTACTGCAAATGCACATATGTCTGTTGCTTTTACACCTAAGTCTGCTGAGGAGAAGGAGTACATATCTCGAGTTCCCTATGCTAGTGCAGTAGGAAGCCTGATGTATGCAATGGTCTGCACTAGACCTGACCTGACACAATCTGTTAGTGTTGTTAGTAGGTTTATGGGTGAACCTGGAAAGGAGCATTGACCAGACGTGAATAGGATTTTTCGGTACCTAAAAGGTACATCTGATGTTGGTCTCATTTATGGAGGTGATACAGAGTGTTTAGTGACAGGGTTTTCAGACTCTGATTATGCTGGAGATGTTGACAATAGAAGATCTATGACTGGTTATGCTTTCACTCTTGGTGGTTCAGTTGTCAGTTGGAAAGCTACTTTGCAACCTACGGTGACTTTGTCTACTACAAAAGTAGAGTACATGGCATTGACAGAAGCAGCAAAAGAGGGAATATGGTTGAAAGGGTTGGTCATGATTTGGGTCTACATCATGATCAGGCTATAGTGTACTGTGACAGCCTCAGTGCAATCTGTTTAGCTAAGGATCAAGTCCATCATGAGAGGACTAAGAACATCGATGTAAGGTATCATTTTCTGAGAAGTGAGAAGAGAATTAAGGTGAACAAAGTGGGTACTCCTGATAACCCAATCGATATGTTCACCAACCCGGTTCCACATAGCAAGTTTCAACACTGTTTGAACTTGCTAAATGTTAGGAGTTGTTGATTGCCCTTTTGAGGGAAAAATTTGAGGTAGAGGAGTTTCTTGTACATCTGGCATTATAATGGTGCATCTGGTACGTCTGTTATTTGTGAGAGGATTCAAGTCAAGGTGGAGATTTGTTAGAATAATGCCTTGAATCAGTCAACCCCCTTACTACAACGTTATTTAATCTTTCTTTGCATCCGTTATAACACTTTTCTATCTAATCATGGTGCTAACTGCTCACCAAACCTCTGAAAAATCTTACTAATTGAAGGAAACTTTCTCAAATTCAATTGAAGTACATCAACCACGTGCCATTTGACAAAAGCAAACTATAATTTGCAAATTAAACAACTCATACAACAATGGGATTATCGATTATGATCAAATCGAGAATAAGGAAAACTCGTATTCATGAAATATGATCAAATAAATTCAAAACCTAATCAGTTTTAAAACAGCTAATTCATTTTCATCCGAACACGACAAGAATAAAAGCTAATAGTCAAAAACAAAAAAGAGAATTGTCCATAAAGAAATACCAAGATCGAATTCGCACTCCTCAAATGCATCATCGTCTTCAAACAGATACATCTTAGCTTCTTTTTGTGCTGGTTTAACATCTTGCGTCGCCATTACCTAAAATGTTCAATTGACATACAATATATGAAACCCTACACCTTCCCAAAATTTCTAGGAAATGCAAATGAAGAAGAATAAACGCAAATTCCAGAAATTTGGATTTTTTTGGGGGGATGGCAAAGCGAAAAGGGAGGGAATGGAGGAGAGAGAAGATGAGAGGGAGCATAGATCTAGAGGAGAGAGAAATGAGCACTGCTTTAGGGAAATGGAAGAGAGAGAAGAACATAGGGAAGACAAGAGAGAGAAACCACCGATAGATTTGTTAAAAAAAAAATTATTACTCACACTTTTTGCACGTGGAGCACTGTTCTTAAGCACAGTACTCCCAAAGCATGTGTTATACCTCGTATTTTAATAATATTTACAAATATATTTGGTTATATTTATAAACCCTTTTACGATTTTTAGAATTTATTTCGCATTTAAATTTATTTAAATGTATTTTAGTTAATTAGAATATTTATTATTTTAATTAATTACGAAACGAATTTAATTTTCGAGTCGGAAAATTTAATGGGTCACAAGTAATTTTAAAAGGTTTGGGTTTTAAATGAAAAGTCCAACTCGTTTTATTAATCAAGCCCAACCAAAAGAATTTAATTCTAAACTTAAGGCTAGCCCAATCATTTAAATGCTAAGCCCAATGTCAAATTGCCAAGCCTAGCCCACTAGTGATATGAGAGCCTATAAATAGGACTCTCCTCATTAAATGATCCCCCTTATTTTTCATAAACCCCCTCTTGCTTTTCATGCCCCACACTCCTCCTCTCCTCTCCCTCTTGTCCGGCTCGCAGCCCCGCACAGCACGAGCAGTGCCCTCGTGCCTTGTGCCTCGTGCTCGCCCATCCCTCACGCCCTCGCAGCCCGCCAAGCCAGCACCTGCTGCTGCTGCGTGCTACTGCTATTGCTGCTTCTGCGTTCCTCGTGCTCGCGCCCAGCACTCGCCCTCTCACCCTCGCTCTCTTGCGCGCCCTCGCGCCAGCCCTCGTCGCCCAACCTCGCGCCAGCGCGCTCTGTGCCCTGCTGCCTTTGTTCCTTCGCCCGCGCACGCGCTCACACGATTGTGTGTGTGTGTGTGTGTTTCGTTGTTCGTTCGTTCAATTCTTTCGCCCAATCACATTAATTCGTGGTTGTTCCGTGCTATAGGCCGGATTGGTATAATTCTCTTTTTCCTTACCTATTCTATTTCAATTCCGTATTTTAAATTATAGTATTATTATTGTTTTGAATAATTAAAATGCTAGGAATCGGTTGTGAACACCGTACTTTGAGGATTTATATGTTTTGATTCATGAGGCGTATTTTAACTATTAAAGCACGAATTTTCAGATTCGTTTAGTTAATAAATAATTGATTTTTATGATGTTAAATTGGTTTTATTGGGAATTTCAAGTTAGGGTTTTAACATTGACCTAATGGGTCAATTGATTAGCATAATTAGGTAATTAATTTAATTATGATAATCAATTATATTTTCAGATTTATAAAAATGTCTAAAGTGTTGATTAGTGTTGATTTTAAGGGTGGAAAAAGTATGTTTTCATACTAGGGATTTGTTTTGCAAATTGAGACGATTATTTTATTAAAGAACGATTGAATTCTAAAGTTTTAGCAAGGTTTTATATTTTATAAAGTTGCTGAAAATTTAATGAACATGAAAATAATTAAAGTTTCATTATTTTGATGATAGGAGGTGATTTCTAAGTGAGTGCTCGTTTTTGCAAAGTGGCCCCTATGCTTAGGTATTCAAGGTACGTACAAGTCTAGGGCGACCACACTATTTGTCAAAGATATTACATGATTGTTGTTGAGGTGAATTATATTATGCGGATTCATATTTGTTTGGTGAACGATCATGTGGATTATTATATTGGAATTGTTGAATTATTGGTTGACCAAGCATGTTGGGATTATTATGAGTATGGATTTTATTGTCAATCATGTTGTTCAATATTTATGCATGCATGGTTTGGTTTCACATGCAAGGGATGAATTAATTATTGTGATGCTATTGTACGGGATGTCTATCATACTTTTGAGCCAATTATTCGTACCACGTTGTACTATTTATTTTACCACATGTGAAGGGTTAGCCCACATAAACCACCGCACATGTAGGGTTCAGTTGGTAATATTTTATATGAAATGAATTAGAATTTGTCGTGCAAGGGCACAACCCTCATGTTAAAAGGCATGATGTGGAATCTCACTTTTGTGAGAAGGAACTTGGTAGTAATTTCACTACGTCTTGATTTATTGATCACAAGTCCTAAAGGAATTAAAATGAATTGTTTTGGTTGTCACTTATTAATTGTATGTATGTATGTATGTATGTATGTGTGTTCGAGTCTCGAGTTCACCATTAATAAAATATTAATAAACGTAAAGTGCAACCATAACAAGCTTCAAAACTCTTGGAACGTATATACCTTGAGTATGAACAATGGGGGGAGACTTGCTGTAAAGCTCGTTCTCCTACTAATGATACAAGACGTTGTTTCATTCAATTTATGCGCTGGAATTCCGTCGGTATGGCCTGACACTCGGTATGGTCCGTAATTTATTATTTATTAAGGTTTTTGGTGGGCTCCTAACACCCTTCCTTTATGGAATATTCTTTTGTCCCGTTTGAAACTTATTCTAATTAAATTGTGAGTCAAGAGTCGAGTCAAGAGTCGAGTCTTGTATTCATGATTTATTTGTTATTATTGAATGGTTTTTGCATGTTGATTAGTACTTTAGCGAGTGATGCATGTTTATAGTTTTATTTCACTCTAGTCTTGTAAGTACTGGATTAGTGGTAGTTTTGTCAACTATAAGTGTCTTTTTCCTCCCATTTTTATCTTTTTTCCATCCTCATTGTACATTTCCTAGCGTATTTTGCTTAGTTTTAGATAATTGTTATAGTTGTAGGTCTTTTATAAATTTTAGTTAATTTTGTCACTTTTCTAGGATTTGGTACTGCTCCCTTGTGTTTAATCTTGTAGGTTTGGATCTTGCACGTCTACATGCCACGCACAAAGAATGGAAGGGCGCAAAGGAGCGAAATAAAACCATTTGGAAGAGTTTTGCAAGACTTGTGCACAACAGCCACACTAAAACGAGCATAAATGTTTTTCTACTTAATATTTTATTTTGATTCCAGTTGGAGATGAAAGCTTATTCCAAGAGCTTTCCAACGAGTGGTCACACACCTTATTTGGACAAGTAAGGAAGAAGCAATGGCCATTTGAAGCAGGCTATGTTCGATTCTCCGCGAGAAAGCTCATCCCGCCCCCGACCGGGACCTATCCCGCCCGCGATAAGGCATCCCGCCCGCGACGAATTTCACCCCATGCGGGATTTTTCTACTGGAACGTTTTGCAATTTTTGCTCAGCTCTCTCGTCCCGCTCGAGACAATCCCGTCCCGCCCGGGACGACATATTCTGCGAGCACTTTCTTTTGACGGAGATTACTATGTTGCTTGGTATATATAATAATTGTACTATATTTTCAAGATGGGCAACCATGTATTAGCAGATTTTAGCTTAGGTTAGGGTTTTAGAGAGATAAACTCTCGTTTTCTAGAGAGAAAAAGTGAGAAAAACTTGTTGAATGCTTGGATTTTGAAGAATCTAAGGAGGAAACTTGAAGATTTGTAGGCTCCTTGCAATTTCAATGAGAATTTCTTACTCTATTTCTTGTTTTATTGTTTAATTTGTTTATTTTTATATTGTTTCTCTTTTAATTACTTGTTTGTCTTAGATTAGTGTTGGATTTCATGTTATTAGTTGTAATATCTTTGTTCTTGCTATTTAGAATGATTTGTGAGTAGTTGTTTTACTTGGGAATTGGTTGAAGCCATTGATGAGATTATGAATTTATAAATTGAACATGGGATTTTCAATTGGGATGAATTTGGTTGATTAATTTGGTATTTTATGAATGCTTGTGTGATTGGCCATCATAAAGGCATTATTTAGGTACCCTTAGTGAAGGATTGAAAGATAAAGTTAAGGGGTTGCCTCAAATAGATCATTAGGCTTGGAGGACCATGAAAATAGGGACTATATAGTCTAGGGGACTTTCTTTGATTGTTTATGTTCATCATGTATATGGATATGCTTAGTTGAATGCTTTAGCCATGAAAATAGGTCTTTGGTTGGATATTAGGCCAATCTAACTAGCTTGAAAGAATAGTTAGAGTACCCTTGGATGAACGATTCCCCTCAACTGATCCCCTTTGTTTCTTTCTCATTTTGATTTCTTGGTTTGTGAATTATTTGATTGGTGGATACCCTTTCCCAAGGTATTTTTTTAATTTTTGTTCGTTTTAACCCAAAAATCATCACCCCTAAAAGACTTGGCCTAGCTTATCATAGTCAATATTTTAATAGTGCTCCCCTTAGTCCTTGTGGATCGACCCTTGCATGACCTTTCTACCCATTAGAGAGACCAAGTTAGGTTTTTTTTTTTGGTAGGCTTGACGACGACCCTATTAGAATTTTGGCGATGTTGCCGGGGACTTTTTTTTACATTGACTAAGTATTGGTTGATGAGTCTAGGTTTTGTGAATAATTCTTTTCATTTCTTTTCCTTTCATTTTATAATTTGTGCTTGAAGTGGGGTTTGATTAAATTTATGGAGTGGCATAACCGTGATGGAGATGGTTCATTTGATAATGATGGAATGTATGACTATAGCACTTTGGATCCTCATGTTGGGAGTTTTGGTGATGCATATTATCATCACTCTCCTAATTATTGCATGAATTCCTATAATTTGTCATATGTTTCTTATGAAGAGCCTTATATGTCATATCATGAACCCCTTCCCCAGGTTGGCTTTGAAGATTCTTATGATCCTCAATCATCGGAGTCAAGATTAGAGCATGTTTTCACAACCTTTATAGAGGCACAAACTAAGATTAACGAGCGTAACGGTAAGTTAGTTGAATCTTTTAATGATAGTTTGTTGGAAATAATCGAACAACAAAGGTTAATAGATGCTCAAATCCAATCAATTTTGGAATATTTGAACCATTATTCTAAATTGGTAGATGATGATGATGATTTGAGTTTTATAGAGAATAAAAATGAAGTCGGGGAGAGTAATAATTTGAACATTGAGAAATTTGAGGAAGATAAAGGAAAATGTTGTGAAATTGAGTAAGAGCCTTCTTTGGAGTTATGTAGAGTTGAGAGTGAGGAGATATATGATTCTTTGCCATTTAAGCATCCATTTTTTGAGCCTCATCATGTCCCTTTCTTGAAAACTCCTGATATTATCCTCTCATATCCTAACCTTCCTCCACTTTCTCTCCCCAATTTCACTTTACCTCTACCTCTTTGCACTCCTATGCATGATCCGGATAACCAATTTTCAAGCAATGCTTCTCTTTTTGGTGAATTTGATGTAAATGTTATTTTTGATTTACCAAAAGAGTCCCCAAATTCTTTTGATACTTTTACTTTTAATTTTCCTTCTTCTTTTAAATCTAGGACTTATGTTAGATCTTTTCATTTTTATTTTAGAAAATTGTATAAATTAATGTATATCCTTCTTTCTTTCACCATAAATTTTCTTCTTAGTTTTTATTTTGTATTTTCTGAAATGTGTTCCATTGCATTTGACAGGCTACTTAGGAGTTTGTCAAATTATTTACTAGTTAAGGTCTAGCCAAAGACCGAAAACAAAGGCACTTTGTTGTTTGTTTTTATTTTATTTTTTCTTTTCCTTTGTTTATTTTATTCATTGTAGTATAAATAATGACAGTTGTATTTGAGATGCATTGATTTTGATTATTTAATGATGAGTCCAACTAACAAATCCTTTGAAATGATGCTCGATTAGGTACCGTCGATCTCTCCACTCCATTTTCTGCTTTACAAGAGATTTTTGGTGTTTTTGCTACAAATCGATAAACACATCATATGAATGCAAGAAGAAGAAGAAGAGTTTTCCATCAAATCGATCAAGTAATACTTCTTTCTTTCTTCTCTCTCCCCATCAAGCAATTGATGATATGCCTCTTTTTCCAAGTTTTGGTTGCTTGTTGAGGAGAATGTGCATTGGTATAGAGTGTTGTGATTATGCATTGTAGTTGTGGAAGTTGAATTGGTGTGATTGAGAATAATTGACGAGGATAATAATTAGTTTTATATTTTGATTCAATCATAGTTGTGCATTTTCTTTTCGCATTATTCATGCATTTTTTTGGTTAGTTTTTCGTAAGTATTTTGATTTGTGTCCAAGGAACGATTCTTGAAGATGTAATCTATGTGGATTCCTTAAATTAGGATATTCAGGTGAATTAGTAGAGGTATTTCCATTGGATGTTTGTATGTGAGAGTTAGGGTGCTTAAGGATATTTTAATCTTTGTTGCTTGAGTTCTTACTTGATGAAGCACTCGATAATTCTACCGGTTGTCAAACTATGTGTTGAAACGAGTCTATCTTGTTCTCTCCTGAAAGTTTTTGCTTTCCTAATTTTTTACCTAAAACTACCTTTAGTGCACTTCCCATATCCCTTCATGCTAGCTATTTTTAAGAGTTCACAAAGAGTCCAATAAGTGGAGCCAATGAGCCCACAAGGCAAAAACCAAAAAAAGTCAAGTCCAAGTCAATAAGTGGAGCCAATGAGCCCACAAGGCTAGTAGCCTACTGTGTCAAAAAAAAATCAAAAAAGAGTCAATAAGTGGTTTACACCACATGTCCTTTGAGGTAGTGGGTTAGTTGAGATGTTTGAGTGGGGGCTCGAAAATATAAGTAAAGTTCCCTAGTAATGATGAATGTCATTGCGGCATAAGAATCACAACTCTAGACCCATTTCTCAATTGATTGAAATTTGTTTTTTCTCTTAGTAAAAATTTAGCTTGGGGAGTTCTAGTGCATTATAGGTTATTGGGTTCAATTTTGGGAACGTTTCCATCCTTTAGAGAACAATTTGTGAGTTTTGGATACCTTAGAGACACTAATTGATGTTCGAAGATTAACGGTGGAGCTTTTGCAACTTAGATTATTCTATCCCCTAGAATCCTAACTCGCGGATACATTTTGAATGTGGTTATTCTTTGAAAGTTTGTTTGAATCATCCTTTGTTTTGAGAACCATTTTAATGAGAAGACCTTGGACTCATTTATTTTTGTTGTTTTGTTTGGAGTTGTGGGTTAAACTCTTCGGAAATCCTCACGAGAGCATACTCGTCCACTAGAGAGATCTAGGGGTTTAAAGGGCTTGTTGCACATGCTAATTGCAACCGTGATTCCTACGACAGTGAGTTAGGATTTATTGCTTTCATTGGTGTTTTACTAATAGTTTTGTCTTGTTTACTCGAGGACGAGTAAAAGATTAGCTTGGGGAAGTTTGATAAGTGGTAGTTTTGTCAACTATTAAGTGTCTTTTTCCTCCCATTTTTAATCTTTTGTCCATCCTCATTGTGAATTTCCTAGCGTATTTTGCTTAGTTTTAGATAATTGTTGTAGTTGTAGGTCTTTTATAAATTTTATTTAATCTTTTCACTTTTCTTGGATTTGGTACTGCTCCCTTGTGTTTAATGTTGTAGGTTTGGATATTGCACGTCTACATGTCACGCACAAAGAATGGAAGAGCGCAAAGGAGTGAAAAAAAACCATTTGGAAGAGTATTGCAAGACTTGTGCACAACAGCCACACTAAAACGAGCATCACTTTTTCTATACTTAATATGTTCTTGTGATTTTAGTTGGAGATGAAATCTTATTCCAAGGGCTTTCCAACGAGTGGTCACACGCCTTATTTGGACGAGTAACGAAGAAGCTATTGCCATTTGAAACAGGCTATGTTCGATTCTCCGCGAGAAAGCTCATCCCGCCCGCGACAAGGCATCCCGCCCACGACGAATTTCACCCCGTGCGGGATTTTGCTACTGGAAATTTTTGCAATTTTCGCTAAGCTCTCTCGTCCCGCCCGAGACTATCCCGTCCCTCCCGGGAAGACATGTTCTGCGAGCGCTTTCTTTTGACGGAGATTACTATGTTGCTTGGTATATATACTAATTCTACGACATTTTCAAGAGGGGCAGCCATGTATTAGCAGATTTTAGCTTAGGTTAGGATTTTTAGAGAGAGAAACTCTCGTTTTCTAGAGAGAGAAAGTGAGAAAAACTTGTTGAATGCTTGGATTTTGAAGAATCTAAGGAGGAAACTTGAAGATTTGGAGGCTCCTTGCATTTTCAATGAGAATTTCTTACTCTATCTCTTGTTTTATTGTTTTATTGTTTAATTTGTTTATTTTTATATTATTTCACTTTTAATTACTTGTTTGTCTTAGATTAGTGTTGGATATCATGTTATTAGTTGTAATATCTTTGTTCTTGCTATTTAGAATGATTTGTGAGTAGTTGTTTTACTTGGGAATTGGTTGAAGCGATTGATGAGATTATGAATTTATAAATTGAACATGGGATTTTCAATTGGGATGAATTTGGTTGATTAATTTGGTATTTTATGAATGCTTGTGTGATTGGCCATTATAAAGGCATTATTTAGGTACCCTTAGTGAAGGATTGAAAGATTAAGTTAAGGGGTTGCCTCAAATAGATCATTAGGCTTGGAGGACCATGAAAATTGGGACTACATAGTCTAGGGGACTTTCTTTGATTGTTTATGTTCATCATGTATATGGATATGCTTAGGTGAATGCTTTAGCCATGAAAATAGGTATTTGGTTGGATATTAGGCCAATCTAACTAGCTTGAAAGAGTAGTTAGAGTACCCTTGGATGAACGATTCTCCTCATTGATCCCCTTTGTTTCTTTCTCATTTTGATTGCTTGGATTGTGAATTATTTGATTGGTGGATACCCTTTCCCAAGGTCTTTTTTTAATTGTTGTTCGTTTTAACCCAAAAATCATCACCCCAAAAAGACTTGGCCTAGCTTATCATAGTCAATATTTTAATAGTGCTCCCCTTAGTGCCTGTGGATCGACCCTTGCTTGCCCTTTCTACCCATTAGAGAGAACAAGTTAGGTTTTTTATTTTTTGGTAGGCTTGACGACGACCCTATCAGTACTCAGCTTTTTGCTGACTACGTGCTTTGTGTCTTTTGGTCATGGCCTTTGCCTTAATGACCCTATGATGATCCATCATTTGCACTTGCATTGTTGGGGAGTAGAATAATATAGCAGGTTGGTAGATCGAAGTACGATCAAAATCATGTGGCTTGGGATGATTGAGAGAGTTGCATGCTTTCGTACTTTAAAACTATTTTTATCTATACTTTAATTATGTTTTGAATTTGTTGAACTTTTAATTAATACTTTGGTTTTTGGGCCATTATGGTTCCAATTTGTAGGAGGCCTCGATAATTTAATTATTTATGTTTTGAAAAGTTAGTTGACATTAAATTCCGCTGCGTAATTCTGGTAATAGCCTTAACCGTTATCACGGTGGCGGTAATACTTTAGTAATTCCTTTATTTTAAGTTGGAAAATGGTTTTATAAAAGCAAGGAATTATTAGGGTGTTACAAAGTGGTATACTAGAGCTTAGTTTCTTTCCTTCTTTGTAGTAAGCAATGCTACAAAGTGGTAATCGGAGACTAATGCGGAACTTTAGGATTTTTTAAATATTATTTTCGTAAAGTCAAAACGTATTTTTTTGAGTACTCAATATTTTAAAGGTCAAATATCAATTATTTTGGGTCATTTGAAACAAGTTGAAAAGTTTGGCTTTTATTTAATTTAATCAATTTTTTTTTGAAATATTTAATTGTTTGGAATTTTCGAAATAAATTCGAATTAATATTTTTTTAATTTTTTGGATTTTCTTTTAAATGTCCGAATTTATTTGTTCGGATTTATTTTCGAACTTAAAAAAAAAAAAAAATTCGGCTTTTCTTTTATTTAATTATTATCCGAAATTAATTTATTTAAATTAATAATTCTTATTAATTTTCGATTTTAATTTTAAATAATTTCAACTAAGTTAGGAGTTATTTCTTAATTAATTTCGAAAATTAATATTACTTTCAAGTGAGGAATGGGTAGATTAAGAAGGGCATATTAGTTTAAGTATGCATTTTATGTGATTAAGTGGGCTAATAATTGCCATGTATGTGTTTTAACCATGTTTTATCTTGCCTTGTATGATTATTTGCATCATAATTCATGTTGAGCATATACTTGTGCATTGAAATTGTATGGCTCTACGAACTATTTATTGTATCATTTTGGGTTGGAATTTCTATGGGAACGAGTTAGTAAGACTTTCTAGTTGTGAATTTTCAGAAATTAAGATGCTACCTTCTAAGTTCTCAAGTCTAGGATACCTAGAGAAGCTGGATAACGAGACTCCTCATATGTATGTCCAGAAGATCGTGTTTGCTTGCAACTATTTTGCTTCAACCAAGGATATGTGTGAGGGGGTCGAAAAAACGCGAGGCTAATGCGTGACCTCGTCCCTCGTGGGTGTGACGATTCTTTTTATTCAATCAAGTGTAATTGGATTTCCTGTGAGTATACACCCAATTGACTAGTAATATAGGAGTCGCCATTCAGTTTTTTAACAACAATGAGAAAAACTGACAAAACCCGGTTATCGTGACATAAAGGGAGTGCAATTATGTTTGACCACGACGGCCGTAGGTTCCCTTGTGATCCCTAGTGTGGGGATCTCTCACTATACACTCGCAAGGTAGAGATTGAGGGTTCGGGGGACTGTAACTACCGAGAGGAGTACTTCGCTCGTCGATAACTCGAGAGGCAGGATATCCTTACTAGCTCAGCATAAATAATTGAAGGGACATGCGTTAACTATTAAACTAATCTGAGTTGATTTTAGCAATATGCAACATATAATACTAATTCGATCGTGATTATCTGATTTAAATAGAATTAAGGGACCTAGCATGATAATCCGATTTCCCAAAAATATTATATTTGTTAGGCGTGATAGAACAATCAGATTAGGTTAGTTTAACAGTTCATAAAAAGGGCGAGGAAAGCAGTTAAATCATCGAAAAGGGACACATTACGACGCACCCTTGAGAGGTGAGTCACGGTTCTCAGAAAATGAACCACTTTGACTTTGCTATTTCTCCTTTTTATTTAACGAATCTCAATTATGGGACAGGATACGTTCTGTTCGATTTATGGATCGATTGCGACAGAACGCGTGAAAAATTTCGCAGCGAGAGGCTTAGGCTAAGGGGTTTAGAGTCAATACTCAGAATATAATTATGTGTTGTTGTGTGTCCTTTTACGTCGAATTTAGGGGCCTATTTATAGGGAAGAGTTCGTGGAAAGATAGAATTGCAGAGTTCTAATCCACAAAGAATTAGGAAAAAACACGTACCCAGCCAGGCGTTGAAAATAGGGTCTGGGCTGTTTTCTTTAGTCAGATTCGGATTCCTGAAATCCGTAGAGTTTGGGATTAATTCGAGTCTTTTAGCGCGTATCAATTTTGTGACAGAATGCGTCTGGGCCCGTTACGAACTCTAGGCTCGTTAGGATTTTAATTAATACGTAACTCTTATTTCCGAATCATATTAGGAATAGGATTCTCGCAGTTTTCTATCTCATTTAGGATTTATGTTGGAATGCAACACCTAATTCTGACAGGTTTCTATCTTTTATGATTTGCCACTTTTAGAAGCTACCTTTTACGGCAGTTACTATTTTTAGCAGGTTTCGGGTGAAATGAAATGGGGAATCGAGATTCGTTTATTTTATAGGAGATGCGTTGTCAAGTGGAGTTTTTATGCTTTCATCATCGAACTTTTCCCTTGCGGTAACGGGGACAAAAGTAGGTGTCTACAGTTAGCCCCCACTTTGACTGAGTCTTAGAGTAAGACGATGGTCAAAGTATTAGACGGAGTGCGTCACACAGGCCATGGTGTATGTGACCTGTTTTGCGAGGGTTTCACGAGCCCCCGAGTGATAACATTTGACTTAAGGGTCATCACTTGAAGTGTCGACATATCCCTCACGTATCATTGGGATTTGTCAACTGATAGTATAGAAACTTCCTCACTTTGTCATTGGAAGAATCTAAAGGTGCGTAGAAACTCCCTCACTTTGTCATTGGGAGTGGCTACAGAGTTTTTCGAAATCAAAGCTATATAGTGTAATTGGGCCTGGCCAAGCCCAATCACGAGGTAAAACGTTTTTTAAAGACTCTCATTTTCAGGGCTAGCTAAACGAGAAAACCCCCTTGTTTTTATAGGACGTAAAACGAAGGAAAATCCAGAACCCTTATTATTATAGGACGTAAAACGAAGGAAAATCCAGCAAAAGTTATCGCTGCAGCGACTAAGGACCTGCGCGGTTAGTGACGCAGACCCCGCCAGCTGAAGATGGCGAGCCTGTCCGCTGAGGGTGGACGCCCCGTCCGATAAAAGTGGACGAATCTGTTTTGATGTTTTGAAAATAAGGACCTACGCGGTTTGTGACGTAGACCCCGCCGGCTGAAGATGGCGAACCTGTCCGCTGAGGGTGGACGCCCCGTCCGATAGAAGTGCACGAATCTTTTTTGAAATTTATTTTGCTTTTTTTTTTGAAAATAAGGACCTACGTGGTTTGCGCCGTAGACCCCGCCGGCTGAAGATGGCGAGCCTATTTTAAATTTGAAGACTTTACTTTTGTCGAAAACTGAGGACCTGCGCGGCTAGTGACGCAGACCCCGCCCGCTGAGGGTGGGCGAGCCCTGTCCGCTGAGGGTGGACGTCCCTGAATTCGTTTTCTTTTCGATTTTGGGAACTCGCGCGGTTTGTGACGCGATCTTGCCGACTGAAGATGGGCAAGTTCCTATTTCTTTGGTTCTTTGTGATTTTTTTTGAGAATTTCTTTTATTTATTCTTGCAAGAGCGAATTCTTTCGAGGGGTGCTCGAATTTAGTTGTAACCTGAACGTGGGCTGACAACGTGTTCAGACGGATCTTTGTCTTGCGACCGTCCGCTTTCGTGATTTTGAGCTAGTCTTTACGGCTCGACTTGGTCTTTGATCAGAGGACCGTGCAGCGTCAGTGACGTCCTTTCGATGAGGTCGAACCTATTTGTTGTTCTTTTTTTAGATATCCAAACATGATGTGGTGTATGGCGCAGTCTGGGAATGGGATTTTGATCGCGCGCTCCTCGTTGGAGTCTATTTTTTCGCGAGCCCCCAAGCATTGGGGCTCGTCGGTTGTTTTTCGCATCTTGTAATCATGTTTGGGGTTATGCTCGTATGTGCGAGCGACCTTTTATAGTAGTGTGCTACTTTAGCGAAGCCGTGGAGTGCGACTTTAGTTTTCAGGCGGCATCCGGTTTTAGCTTGGCCCGGATTAACTCTTTGACAGACAAACATTTTTTATTTGGAAAACCAATGACTTGACGACACATATTTTTCGTGTTTCGAAGAATGACCATGATATTTAACTTGCACTTTTTTTTTTTCTTTTGAAAGTGTACATAAGCATTTTCTGAGACGAGTCTAAGTTTCGACCAAGTTTTAATGTTATTATTTTTTTCTTGCTTATTTGGGAGCTAAAGGTGCTTTGGGCTTGATCCTACTTGCAATAGGGCCTCGTGTTTTAGCAACACGGTCTTAAGTCCTCTCCTGTTCCGTGTTTTGTGAAATCTGGGCCTTGGGCTGCATTTTCAGCGCCCAAGCTCAGGCGTTAAAAATTTCGGCGCCCAGGCATGGGCGCTGAAAGTCCTTTCCTGGTAATATTTGATTTTCGGATTTCCTAACACGTTTCCGAATGGGATCAGGATGTCATTGGGTGCCTTCAGCTATATATAGGGGCTAGATACGTCCCTATTTTCTACCACTCTCAAATTCTTTCTTTTCTTTTTGTGTTTTAATTATTCATTGCTTTTGCCATGTCGATCCCTACTTTCTCACTCCAACGGGCTGTTAGGCGTTGGCTACGGGTCCTTACTCCCACAGAAAAAGCTTTGTTAAAAGAATACCACTTAGAGGCACTTTTAGGTTTACAACAAATTAATATTGATTATAACTTTCTGCATGCTGCCCTAAGCTTTTGGGACTCCGATCATCATGTTTTTGCCTTTCGGGGCAATGAAATATGTCCTTTGCCTGATGAATTTGCTGCGATCCTTGGTTATCCTACTAATGCTACTCCTGTTACCCCTGGCACTATTGAAGAGGGTAAAACAACCATAAGGGATTTCCTAGGGCTAGATGATAAATGTTTGCTGAATTGTTGTAGATGATAAGGTTAACTTGGCGAAACTTGTAAAACATCAGTTTAGGCCTAGTAAGAATATGACCGAACAAAAATTGAACATTCGAGCCCTTGTATTTTGCTTGTTGAATCATTATTTGCTGTCGAATAATAATGGTGAGTTCGGTGACATAAGGTTAATCCCCTTGATTAGCCAGATGGAAAGTTGCTATTCTATCATGCCGTTGGTTGTTGCCGAGACTTTGCTAAGTGCGGATGAGCTGAAGAAGGATGCCAAATCCGAACATTTTAAGGGAAGCCCCCTATTACTGCAGGTAATCGATTTTTCTTTACGCGCATACACGTCCCTTTTGCATATATTTCTTTTTGCCTGGGGCTGAGTTTCAGCGCCCAGGGCTGGGCGCTGGAATTTTTGGCGCCTGGTCCTGGGCGTTGAAACTGCGCTCCAGGAACCGTTTTTTCTTTCTTTTCATTCTTTTGATTCGATCGTACCTATTTTTGCAGATTTGGCTTGCGGAACGGCTTAGACTTTTGGAAGCTCCTGCCGATCCTAAACATTATCGCCCTATAGCTTTGGGTAACCGAAAATACTTGCACCAAGGCCAGGACGAGGCCGAATGGACCTCCTTTTTTACTTATGGTATTTGTTCTATTAAGTGGGTGGTACCATGGTGGGGTTTGACTACTATGACAGGGGGTTCTGATGTATCGGTTTATGTTTCTTTGTTGGGGCTATCTCGTCCCATTTATATTTTTCCTTACCGAGTCATGCGTCAATATGGTTTAAGGCAGACTATCCCCTTTTCTGATACGGTACCACCTAAGGTAGCGGCCTTTGCACAAACACGGGTCCTAGCGTGGGCCAAGTATTATGATGATCTCCCGCGTTGGGCCGTAGCTACAAATGGCTTTGTGGGTCTTTCTGAAAACTACAAGTTGTGGATGAGCTCCGATGACAAAGATGTGAGGACCGAGGCTCGTAATGGGGAGCCGGCTGAGCTTTTGATACCTCGTATTCGTGTTAAGTATGAGGGTCCTAATTCTTCCAAACCTCGTACCTATAGTGTTAAGACTGTGAAAGCTCGTCCTGATCGAATGCGAAAGGAAGTTCCTCCCCGTTCCAGTTTCAAGCCTAAAAAGATGCCTAACATGAAGGGGCCTGCTGTTGTTAAAAGAAATGCAAGCTCTCGCGAAGATCGTCGCCGGAACAATGTATGGGTTAGGAAGTCTCAGCCGCCTGTAGAATTAGTGGCTAGTCTAGTTGGTGATAATAATCCTTCTCCCACCATTGCCTGTGCCTTCGAGGCTAAGCGGGCTATAATTGAGAATGTTTCTGAAGCCCTGACATCTTTGGAAGATAGTGTCCAGGAGCCGGTTCTTATGGAGATTGATATTGGGGCAGCGTAGAAGACTGTGGGGGTGGATCCTGCGAACATTGCTCTCTACAAGACTTTATTTGATGATCCGGAAGAACTAGAGTAGTGTAGTTCTCGCTAGGGTGTAGGTGCCCTTTATTTATTTCAGTTGTGTCTGTTTTTATTCCTAGCACTTTGTTTTCCTTCTTATTATATTTTAATAAAGGCGTATTTTTAGTTTTCATTTTCACTCTTTTATTTTGTTTCTCCTGTTTTTTATGTATTTTATATGTCTAACACTTTTTGCACAAAGAATATATTTTTTATTTGGACCGAATCCTTGGTAAGGATTGCCTACGTATCTTGTCAGAATCAGGTCGCGCGTAGTTCTAGCTTTAGAATAAGTTCTAGTATGCCGGATTTCGGTAGATATGTCCTGAAGTGGAAACATATTACTTAATTGGTCAAATGAGTGAAGTATTTATCATCATTTTCATCTGCCGTTTTTTTTGCCATAGGTTGCGTAAAATTCGACTAATTTGTATAGCTATATTCTTGGTAAACCTATTTGGATACGTACTGTACCCCCCAAGTGTTCGTTATTTTTCCGTTGTGTGCGGATAAAATGACGAGCACTTTCGAAAAGAAAACTTTTGTGTTATTTGGATGGAACACTACAAGAGGGGGGGTGAATTGTAATATGGAACTTGCTAGCCAATTTTTGCGGAATTATAAAGAACATAAGCAAGTAGAGAAACAATGCAAGAGAGATTTTACGAGGAAACTTTCCAGGGCCCAACTGGAAAGAAAACCTCGACCCACTAGGGATTTCAACTCAAACTCTTTTCACTATAGGGCAACAACTCAGTTACAATCCTATAAGAAACTTGGCCATTACTTGAGTTCCTCTACGAACTCAAGTTCCCAATAGTTGTTCCCTCAAACAACTACGCTCTCACTGACTTCCCTAGAAGTCTCTCTTGACTCTTAGACTTCACTCAAAGCCTCTCTTCTTCTCTCTCATAGACTTCACTCAAAGCCTACCCAAATACATATCAGGAACTCACTCACGTTCCTGCCCCATACACATCAGGAACTCACTCAAGTTCCAGCCCAAAACTTGATACAAGAATTCACTCAAACCCTTTACCAATTCCCCATTACAAGAGTTCGCTCAACCCTTGACCAACTCTCAAAATATTGATGATTGATAATTGATTAGTATCCCTCTAGTATGTAGCACATGAAAGAACAATGGGGAACTTAGAACTTCGAGGAACTTGGAACTAATGGACTGACTCAAGAACGTGGAAACCAAAACATATTTCTATTAAAACGTTTTTCCTCTTAAACCAGACCTACTGGAAAGACTGTGAGAGTCAGACAGTTTGGAATGAATGCTAAGATCTTCTTTTATAGTGTTGAAACTCCTAACCACTTCCCCCTTAATCTCCTCAACTGACGACCATGTTGCCATGATTTTAGGCATGTTCCCATGACCTATTCAGTTGCTGAAAACGTGGGAGTCAAAGCTGGAAGTGCCTGAATTTTCTCAACAGAATTTCCTTTTGAAAGAACAGAAAATAGGAAAACGTGATTAAATAAAATCCTTGGGGAAAAAGAAATGTTTTGTAAAATAGGATCCAAGGTGTATTTTCCAAAACATAACTATTTCATTTTATTTCTTCACAGTAAAATTCTATTTCTATTTTATAAAATCTTTCTTTATAAAATATTATATTTTATAAAATCTTTCTTTAGAAAATATTCTGTTTTATAAAATCTTTCTTTAGAAAATATTAATCTTATATTAGAGAGACTTTATTTTACTATTTTAAGATCACATTCAAAGTTCCTTTTAGTACCTTGTTCCATACTCTTTCAAGCTACTACATACTTACATGAATCCTAGAAAATAAACTCTTATTTCCTGTCTTCATGTTCCATGCTGCTCCGCATGTTGGTTGTTCCACCTCTGGAACTTCTCGAACCATGTTCCCATCAGGAACTTATTTATGCCTGCTTGATCAGTTTCTCTGATTGTCCAAGTCTACATGCTTTGGCCTTCTCTTGTTCCTGCTCTGGAACTCCTGGTTTTCTTAGCATAGAAACTTAAACATTTATTAGTTAAGTTTGCCTGTCATCATCAAAACCATGTGGGTTAACAAATTCCCCCTTTTTGGTGATGACAAACCAAGCAAACTTAATAGAGAAAATAAATCCAACATGCATAGAAATCTTAAAACAAAATATTTACAAGAGTTAAAAGAATATACATAGTTGTAACATACTTGAGAAAAGCAGATATTTGAGACTAGGAACTCAAAATATTTTGCCTTCAATGTTTGCCTTTCTTTTCCCCCTTTTGGCATCATCAAAAAGGTTTAGCTAATAATATTAATTTAATCCCATCACAGCACCATACTAACGAGAATGGTTAGTCAGAATCAGAGACAAAGCAAAATATCTCCCTCAATGTTGTACTGTTTAGACAATCATACTCAAGCGAATAGAATTCAAAGTGAAAAGAAATTATCATAAGCCAATGTTCCTTAGCAACAAGCAGAAAAGAAAGAAATAAGTTCACCAAAAAAAAAACAGAAAAGCAAAATAAAAATAATGAAAAATTATTTCAAAATACATAAACACCATCAATTTGTATTTTGCAGGGATAGGCAATTTATGAGGTAAAGGTTAGGCATGGGTCATGATTTTAATGAATGTATTCCTTTGGTCACTTGTTTATCTGCATGTCTCCTTCTTTACGGACTTTCAACTGAAGATCCTCTCCATAAAATACACCATTGTTCCTTTCTTTCTTCTATTCTTCTTTAGCAGTACGTATAAATTCTTTGAAGCTTTTTGATAGTTCCTTGATTCAATTTTTGTAGGAACTTACATTTATGGTGTAAGTTCCCATGTGAATCTTGAAGGAACTACATAATTTTTGAGATAATTCTTTAAGGTATAGACAGCTTCATTTGCATTTCAACTTGGAAACTTGAAATGCTTGTAGGAACTTATGATCCCTTCTCTTTCTATTTTCACATATCTCTCCTTTTATTCCCCTCTTTCTTTTTCGATTTCTTTTGTCTCCTTTTTTTTTTTTTTTTTTTTCATCTCCCTTTTGTTTTTTCAAAATGTACATTAACGCTCTATTAATCACCTTCCTCATTAGTTCCCCCTCAGTTGTTGCTGCATCGATTTAGTGACAAAGGAGGAATATTTTGTAGAGGGTTTTTGTATAGTGATGAATTTTTGAGAATGTTTTTGAAGAGAAAAAATAAATCAACGTGTGGTATTGATTTGGCTTTTGTGGTTTCTAATAGGTTGATATGGTAAGAGAATATTGGGAAACATTTTTGTGAGGAACAAAACTTAATTGGTGCATAAGTCTTTTAGGATATAGGTGAAAGAGATTTTAAGTGTTTTTAGGTGTTTATGATAGATTGAAACATTTAAAAGATAAAATTTTATTTTATTGGGTGTAACTTAACAAAAGATGGAACATCCTTGAGGAAAATTGAGATCGGCAAGGAGTCCTTTCTTAAGCAAATACGAAAAATTGTAAAGGAAAAAGAATAAACGAAGATTGAATCAAAAGAAAAAATATAAAAAATTGCTTGTCGTACTAGTAATAGGAACACACAAAACAACATGGCTTATGACTCTTCTTTTTACCTTTTCATCAGTTAGCACAAGTAATTATGAACCAAAATACGAGAAATTAGGAGAGTCCTTCACAATGTACAATTCTGATCTATGTTCACACACAAGAATTGCGTGGGATTAATTTTACCAAAAGCTAAATACTTACAGTTTTGCCATATTTGGGGAACTTCAAGGAAAATATATCCAGCTTGAATATACTGAGTTCCAGTCACATTTTCTCGTGCTTCTGATCAAGAGTTATAGGATGGTAAAATGCGACTTTCGGAGATTTGATTGGAACCTCTCGCTTAGACCTATGGATATGGCAATATTTGGTCTATTAGCGGTTAAATATTGGACAATTTAACAATCATACCTCTGAAGCTTTGTGTATGGCTCACAATCATCCCTTAGGAACCTTCATCTAGTCTTGCTCGTGTTCCTGTGGGAGTGTGATGCGTCTCTGCATTCTTACGCTCATATTACTTTATGAGTTTAGTAAAGTACTTACACAGAGATTTGTTAGTTGTACCAAAGAATATATAATCAGTGATAAATACGTACAACAACCAAATTATAACATGCATTCATATGAAGGGTTTTTTTTTTTTTTTTTTTTTTTTTTTTTTTTTTTTTTTTTTTTAAAAGAAAATTCATGATGCATGAAGAATAATTCTTTGGAAAAATAAGCTATAATGCGTTTTCCTTTTACAGCACAAAATATAAGTGTGACACATTTACTTTAAGCATACATAAGTGCCTTATTTAAATATGTGTATGCGTTCCAAATCAACAAAACTCTTGTTAAAGACTATGTTATGCTCATGTCATGCTTCACTAAGTCTTGATCCTCCAAACAGTCCATGAGTAGATGAAATCATAAAGAAAGCATATTCACATAATGCATTGCAAAACTTGTACACTTGTATTAATAAGTTAACAATATAACGCATTAAAACATGTTATGATATGAATAAGAAAAATTTACCTTATATAAATTTTCACCATGTATATGATTTCTTTGAAGTGCTGGACTGATTTTGATGACTTTATGTTCGAGTTACTAGAGTGCTAGTTCCACCATCTTGATGCCCTCACATCTTATGGAAACATTCATGTGTAATCGAATATTGTCAATCATTCTTCAGAAGTTCCTTGACATGCTTTTGTCATTTGATCATCTCAATTATCACTCTCTTTAATTTTTATAGAAATTAAGAGAGTGGTTGTTGTGTTCTTTCATCATGTTCATATAAACACTTATGATAATGAAACCTTATAAAACAATTCGTTAGGTTCAACATTTATGTATATATATCACTAATAAATCAGTTTCTCTTGAAAACAAAATATGTTAATTTTAAAATCAGTTTTCAAGAAGGGACTTGACATTGTTCTTTATAAGAAAAAAAGAAGTCATCTTCTGTTTGGAACAACCTACGTCCCATATGTGCAACAACATAGGATTATATATAATTACCTTATAAACAAGCTACTGGAGAAAGAGTCTCCTAAAAATCAATACCTTTCTGACTGGTTGTTCCTTTCAAGAACCAACCTTCTCTGAGTTCCTTTGTCGATGTCATTGATAAATTGATTGAATGAATGTTGTAGTGCACACAGGAACTCGATAAATGAATCTGGCAATTTCTCTACTACTAGAGCAGTCGTGGAACTTGTTGCATGATATTGATTGATCGAGTTGATCTTCAGCTTCATGAACTGGAACTTGAACCTTAGTTTGAAGTTCCTCGACATGAGCTTATGTAGCTGGCTACTGTTGCTTTTAATAGTGACATATTTTATCATTAGAAACTCGATTAGTTCTACAGGAACTTGCGAGTTCAATATTGAAATAAACTTAAACCTGTTGCTGGGAATAGTCATGTTAGTTTCAATCACAAGTAATATATTCACTTATTTCAACGCACATTTTTATATTTGTTGTAAACTCTGGATCATCTTCAATAACCCCTAGAAATATCAAATTATTGTTAGGAACCAAATTGTGATCCACAAAGTATGTGTTCCCTCTTTGATTCCCTTCAACTATGACATTTATTACTGATGATGTAACTTATTTATAAAATTACCAGAGAAAACATAATTTTGGAAACTCTAAACAAATGTGCATTAATTACTCGACAATAAAAATTCACAATGGAACAGGAACTTGACTTACCAACTTTTCATTTGGAACCAATCTTACCTTAACTGTCAAAAGTTATAAGTTTCCACTGTAGGTAGCAACCAAACGATAATAGTGAATTTTCTTTCATAGAACAATCATTGTCGAGATATAACGAGTTGTTCCCCCTTAGTTGTAGCCACCTCATTTTTCATGTTACAAGTAAGCTAGAACATGTTCCTATGGTCTTCATGACCATTCTCCATCTTGAGTTATTTTAATATGAGTAATCTGGGAAAAAATAACACTCAAGTGTAGTACTTTTGTGCAAAGTTATGATTAGCAGGTTAGTCTAAAATAAATATATATATATACTCAAACATAATAACAAAATATGATGTTCCTGAAAAAGTTACTTCACGAAAGAAACATGAAACATATATTTTGTTCCATGGAACTTAAGTTAACAAGAACCAAGAACTTGGACATGAAAAACTTTGACACCAAAAATTTGCTATCAAATAGTTTATGCACCATTTATCAAGTTACTGTAACCTTGAGTTCGCTGATTGTTTCACCAGAACTTAGGAAGAGTTCCTTTGATCAATCAAACTTATTATTATGAATTTTACACATATTAAATTCCAAAACAAAACCTATAACACAAATAAGGTTAGTTTGCACAATAATTTAAGAGAAACAGGTTTATAAAAAAATTCAACATTAATTAACACAAGTAAAATGAGGGAACAACCTTACTAGCATTTCACATGATTGAGTTCCTTTGAGATGTTCAAAGTGACTTCCCATTATATAGTGCATGTGAGTTGATTCGTTGATATGACCCATCATATTTGGAAGGAACTTACATGCTGGTGGAACTGGAACTAGTTTACGTCTGAAGTTCCAAGTTCCGAGCCTGAGTTCCTCTTCACTATTCCAACGAATCTAATGGATTTCCAACTCATTTTTCCTTGGTGTAATTCTGATGTTGTTCCTTTACTTCATACACACACTCAATCATGAGTTATAAACCTGTAAAAATCATTTCTCTTCTACTACGTTCCATAATCATGCATTAGTAGTAAATATATGTAAGTAGCATAATTTAGAAGATTAAAGTATACAAAAATTGTAAACTAACAGACCTGTAAACAATTAATGGTCTTGGGAACCTGACATGATTTCAGTTCCTTTCTTTTTAGCATTAGCATCTTAGAAAATGATTATCTTAAACTGCTGGATCTAAGATTCAACATGCATACATGTAATAAATATTCAATATACTCATAATACATGGAAAAATCGTTCTTTGGACAATAAATGATATAACATTAGATTATGTAGCCCAAAGAATAAAGTTCCCTTCGCAGGGAAACCAAGTTCCAAGAGTGGCTATATGCATTGTTCCTTTGTCTTGTTCCTTGAACCATTCTTATTAAACAAATAATGCATAAATGTAAAATCAATTTTAGAATCTGAAATTTGTCTCACAAAAACATATTTGAGAAGATCCAAAATCGATTAAACAAATTCAAAATACATTTGAATAATTTTCATAAAACGTTGTCAGGAACTTGAGTTAAATAAATAGCGTATGCATATAAAGATCTCAAAAATTAGATGTTTACCTTAAATATATCATTAAGGATCTTTTAGTTGCAGCCTTCATCTGTTCCTTGGAATGGTGCTGGAATGAGTTCCTTTATCTAGAAGTTCCTCTTCGGATTTTGATCCTTGTTCTGAAGTGGGGTGCTGATGTAATGTATCTTTAATAATGTCACACCCTCATGAGTTACTAAGTGTAACTCGTGGGTCAACAGTGATCTAGTGAGTTCCTCAATGTGGAACTTATATTCATAGGAACTCTGACATATTAATGTGCATCTTTGTTTGTTCCTGTACCAATTTCTTTGTCAAGGGAACCCAACAGATTTGGGTCCCTTCTTGTTAGTAGTAACTGTTAAGAAAATAATCAACACAATAACTACTACCAAGATACAATAAGCCTTCATATAAATGATATTCAATATATTCATGAAGCATATAAAATAATAGTTCTTAGGCAGAGAAAAAATAAGTAGGATATTTTGTTGCTTAAAAATTAAAAAACTCCGAGTTCCACAAATATGCATTTTTCAAAATACATTTCCTTGACATAATTTTAATGTACTGAAGTTAAAAAAAATTGAAAAATCATTTATTAAATATAGATTTTAGATTTTTCAAATTTAATTTTAAATCAAAACAAAACAGAAGTTCCATTAGAAACAATGCAAGGAACACGCAATAAATTAATGTATGCACACAAAGAAGGTCTAAAGGAATAGATATTTACCTTAGAAGATCGCCTGTCACACCTTGACTGACTTTTATTCAACAATAAAAGTCAGATCTGCCTTGTTCCTTTGAATGGGTAGGATCGAGTTCCTTTCATCAAGTTTCTTGTAATTGTTCCTCCTTCCAGGAACTTAACTCAGCAGGGTTGCCTGCTTATCAGCGAGTTCCGGCTCTGATACCAATTGTTATTTGGATGGAACACTACAAGAGGAGGGGTGAATTGTAATATGGAACTTGCTAGCCAATTTTTGCGGAATTATAAAGAACATAAGCAAGTAGAGAAACAATGCAAGAGAGATTTTACGAGGAAACTTTCCAGGGCCCAACTGGAAAGAAAACCTCGACCCACTAGGGATTTCAACTCAAACTCTTTTCACTATAGGGCAACAACTCAGTTACAATCCTATAAGAAACTTGGCCATTACTTGAGTTCCTCTACGAACTCAAGTTCCCAATAGTTGTTCCCTCAAACAACTACGCTCTCACTGACTTCCCTAGAAGTCTCTCTTGACTCTTAGACTTCACTCAAAGCCTCTCTTCTTCTCTCTCATAGACTTCACTCAAAGCCTACCCAAATACATATCAGGAACTCACTCACGTTCCTGCCCCATACACATCAGGAACTCACTCAAGTTCCAGCCCAAAACTTGATACAAGAATTCACTCAAACCCTTTACCAATTCCCCATTACAAGAGTTCGCTCAACCCTTGACCAACTCTCAAAATATTGATGATTGATAATTGATTAGTATCCCTCTAGTATGTAGCACATGAAAGAACAATGGGGAACTTAGAACTTCGAGGAACTTGGAACTAATGGACTGACTCAAGAACGTGGAAACCAAAACATATTTCTATTAAAACGTTTTTCCTCTTAAACCAGACCTACTGGAAAGACTGTGAGAGTCAGACAGTTTGGAATGAATGCTAAGATCTTCTTTTATAGTGTTGAAACTCCTAACCACTTCCCCCTTAATCTCCTCAACTGACGACCATGTTGCCATGATTTTAGGCATGTTCCCATGACCTATTCAGTTGCTGAAAACGTGGGAGTCAAAGCTGGAAGTGCCTGAATTTTCTCAACAGAATTTCCTTTTGAAAGAACAGAAAATAGGAAAACGTGATTAAATAAAATCCTTGGGGAAAAAGAAATGTTTTGTAAAATAGGATCCAAGGTGTATTTTCCAAAACATAACTATTTCATTTTATTTCTTCACAGTAAAATTCTATTTCTATTTTATAAAATCTTTCTTTATAAAATATTATATTTTATAAAATCTTTCTTTAGAAAATATTCTGTTTTATAAAATCTTTCTTTAGAAAATATTAATCTTATATTAGAGAGACTTTATTTTACTATTTTAAGATCACATTCAAAGTTCCTTTTAGTACCTTGTTCCATACTCTTTCAAGCTACTACATACTTACATGAATCCTAGAAAATAAACTCTTATTTCCTGTCTTCATGTTCCATGCTGCTCCGCATGTTGGTTGTTCCACCTCTGGAACTTCTCGAACCATGTTCCCATCAGGAACTTATTTATGCCTGCTTGATCAGTTTCTCTGATTGTCCAAGTCTACATGCTTTGGCCTTCTCTTGTTCCTGCTCTGGAACTCCTGGTTTTCTTAGCATAGAAACTTAAACATTTATTAGTTAAGTTTGCCTGTCATCATCAAAACCATGTGGGTTAACATTTTGGCAGGCAGAGAGTTTCAACGCCCAGGCTGGGGCGTTAGAAATTTTGGCGCCCATCCCTGGGCGCTGAAAATGACTTGGGCGGTCAATTTTTGACGCTTTGCTTCACATGTTCTTGCGTTTATTTCTATTTTTTTTTTTTGTGCCTTGATATTTTTCTTCGTATTTAAAGTTAATTTTGAGGCTATTTTGGAGGCTTTTTTGACTGTTAGCGTGAAACGCATTTTTGTCCAGATTAATTTTTTCTATTGGTGACTCAAAACAGTTTTGAAAATGGAGTTAGCGTGCAGAATTTATGAAGATCTTTGTGTAGGCTTTGGAGGTGGGTTGTTAGTGAAGGGTATGAAGGAATATATGTTTTATGAATCTGTTTTTTTTTTTGGTAACATTTGCATTGTTTTAAATTTTTGATTTCCTTTGATTTTGGGTTGCATGGATTGGCACTGGTTGGCTTTTTAGGTTTTGGGGATATGAACGGGATAGTGTGGTTTATTTTGTGGGTTTCGGGAATTGGTTCCCATGGCACTATTTCAAAACCGAGTGGGCTTTGTTTGTTGGGCCTAGAGTGGGCCGCCTCTTTATTTTTGTATTTTGCAAGTACATTTGGTGTTTATTTAGTGTTAGAATAAAATTTTTAGGAGAAATATTACGCCTTTATTGATTCGGAAAGTAAGGAAAACACACTGAAACAAAACTGACCCATATTCTAAAGGGCCTTAGGACCATCTAAAGTCTCTATTATTTTTTCTATCAATCTAAAGAACTGCTAGGCGCTTTTTACTAATGGTGCTCTATGTGGCTCAAGCCTGGGGTTTAGTCTCATAAAACTTCGGTCCTTCACCGGTACTCATCTTGAATTCCATTCCTTTTGCGTTGACCCACTGATATGTCTTCACCCATCCGCTCTCGACCTCTTCTAGTGTTGATGCAGGAGAGATTAACCGGGTTGGATCGAACCCTTCATCTTGTAAAGCTAGGGTAGTCATCGCAGTCTCGTCCTCCATAGGCCTCGATTCGTTAAACAATGTCCATAGAGCCTGGTTGTCCAATATTTCAGCTGTTTTAGTCTTGGTGAGGTGGGGTGCCTCATCCAAGGTGTGGCAGTCATGGAAAATTTCAAATCCGGGTTTTAGCAAGCCATCCTGAACGAAGGGTTCAGGGAAATCACAGCATGGGTGTTCTTCTCCTTCCCGAATGAACATCCCGTTAAGGGTCCTTTGATATGGGGGAAGGAGGGTGGTTTGTTTGGTTTTGTTAAGGCGTAGCCTAGATAGGCGGTCAGCAATATCTTCCTCCGTTGGTTCATAACCTAAGCCAAAGGGAGTAGATTTGTCGGGAAAAGGATGGAATGTGCATTCCTTCTTCCTTATGCCCAATGGGGTTCCTGGAAAATAGCCTTGAGCTAACAGCATTCTAGGGATGACTCGGGATGCATGCGGGTCTAGGAATGCTGGATCATAATCTTCGATGAACTGGTTTTTTTCTTTCATTTGAAACCCATAAAGGTCGTCTGCAGTTTCAGCCGTTCCAACCATAGTACAACTGACGTCGAGAGGAGGGGCGCGGATTTCTAGTATTACCCCGTTATGGTTAAGTTTAACCATTTGGTGCAAGGTAGAAGCCACACCTCCTAAGCCATGGATCCAAGGTCGCCCCAAGAGGAGGTTGAAAGTGGGTTTGATGTCGATTATCTGAAACTCCGTGGTGCGTGCCACAGGCCCGGTTTGTATGGTAAGGTTGATTTTCCCCAATACAGGCCTTCGGGAGTTATCATAAGCTCGTACCCCTTGCGTGGAGGTTTGGAAGTCATCGCTTCCTAGCCCCAAGCAATGGGCGGTTCGCAAGGGGCAGACATTAACCGCCGAACCATTATCTACGAGCGCTAGGGGGATGTTTTGTCCTTTGCATCCAACCACTAGGTAAAGGGCTTTATTGTGAGCACCCCCCTCTTTGGGTAAGTCTTTATCAGTGAAAACTATGGCCTTTTCTCCGGCATCTCTCGTGACATGGCTAACCAATGAGTCAGGTGTGATATCTGTAGGTACTGAGATGAGGTCAAGTGAGCGAATAATCTTTTCGCGATGTTCCTTTGAAGTACACATAAGATCCCAGATGGTAATCTCAGCCTTGGTTCTTTTTAGTTGTTTCAGGAGAGGATTTTCAATTACTTCCGCGACGGTGGCGTGCCGTCCATTCTCAGGAGTTTGCCTAACCGGGATGTCGTCCATAGGAGGCGGGTGAATATCCGGTTGGTATATCCTTCCGGATCGGGTGAGGTTGTCGACCTCGGGCTCCTGAGGGGTGGTGTCAATGAGAGCATACCCGGGCAAGTTTCAGTGAAGACGTCCTGGCCCGAGACTTGAAATAGGTAAATATCTTCAGCATCATCGTTCCACACACCGCACACTTCCCTCTCGATTCGATCCATAGGGACCACAGCGAGTGGTGCACCTTGAGGTGTAATATACACCGTGGGGTCGAAATTCTCTGGTTGGTTGAGAGAGATGTGACAAGAGCCGAGTGGGCTCTTGTTGTTGTTGGGTTTTCCAACGTTAGGGAGAGGTATCACTTCATCCTCTATCATATCCTGGATCGTATGATTTAGACTCCAGCAGTTTTCAGTGTCATGCCCATTTCCTTGATGGAATTTGCAGTAAGTACCCTCGACCCAATATTTGCTTTTGACAGGAGGGTCACGGGTGGGGCCTATAGGTCTCAACTTTCATTGATTGGTTAGTCTTTCAAAGGCTTGTACCAAAGTTGACCCGAGTGGGGCAAACTTTCGGTCTCGGACCCATCTTACAGGGTTTCTTCGGGCGGGAGCCTCTTCTACAGCATGGACTTCTTGGGTTTGGGATGTGTTACCCCGATTATAGGTGGTGGTTGTTAGGTTATGATTCATATGACAGTTCATAAATCATGCGGAAAAACCATAAAGCCAGGAAACATATTATTTACACATAATCATTTAGCATAGTTTAGATGCATACTCTTTGTTGCGTGCCTTCCCTAGCTGCGCCCGAACCGAACAAGAACAAGTCTTTAGGACTCCAAGTGTCGTCCCTCCGTAGATAGTCCACAGCACGTCCGGATCCGCCTTAAGATTGACCAACTAGAATCGCCCTTAAGGTTCTAATATTTTCGGTTAGGTAGGCAAGAATATTGGCTGATTTTTCTGCTTAAAAATCTTAGTTTTGAATACTTAAAACTTGTGTATAAATAATGACCCCTAGGCCTTTATTTATAGAGTTATGGAAAAGGAATCGTAATCCTAGTAGGATACGAATTAATTGAAATTAGAATCCTACATGAATTCTATTTAATTAATTTATCCAATTAGGAATAGGAATTTAATCATACACTAACTCTTGTAGATTTAGGAATCACGCATGAGCACAAACTCACACTCACACGGCAGCCACAAGGGCTGCCCATGCGCGTGCGAGCAGCAGCCCACGCAGCGCGGCCCACGCATCCGTGGCCTTGGCGCGCGCTGGGCCTGCCTTGCGGTAGGCCTGGGCGCTGCCTTGGCTGGGCTTGTGGCGCGCGTGCTTGCTGGGCGATGGCCCGGCTTCGTGCTGGGCCTTCGTCCGGCAGGCCTCGTCCGATGCTAATTCGTACGATACGCTTCCGATTAAATTTCCAGTTCCGGAATTTATTTCCGATACGAACAATATTTAATATTTCCGATTCCGGAATTAATTTCCGTTTCGAACAAATATTTAATATTTCCGTTTCCGGAATTATTTTCCGATTCCGGTAATATTTCCGATTCTGACAATATTTCCGTTTCCGGCAATATTTCCGATTCTGGTAATATTTCCATTTCCAATAATATTTTCCGATACGTACCATGTTTCCGTTTCCGGCAACATCTACGACTTGGATAATATTCATATTTCCGATACGATCCATATTTCCGTTTCCGGCAATATCATCGTTTCCGGAGTATTCATTTCTTGCCTGTGACGATCTTAGCTCCCACTGAAACCAAGATCCGTCGGTTCCGAATATTCATAGATGGAGTATTTAATGCCATTAAATACTTGATCCGTTTACGTACTATTTGTGTGACCCTACGGGTTCAGTCAAGAGTAAGCTGTGGATTAATATCATTAATTCCACTTGAACTGAAGCGGCCTCTAGCTAGGCATTCAGCTCACTTGATCTCACTGAATTATTAACTTGTTAATTAATACTGAACCGCATTTATTAGACTTAACATAGAATGCATACTTGGACCAAGGGCATTATTTCCTTCAGTCTCCCACTTGTCCTTAGGGACAAGTGTGCATTTCCTAATTCCTTTGTCGCTCGATGCTTGCTCTTGAACATAAGGTAAGAGTTGTCATCCTTATTATGTCCAGAGGCGTTCCTCGGTTTCAGAGTTCAACTGATCAAATAAACAGATAATCATAGCCTATGATTCATCCGAGCACGGCCATGCATTTCACAGTTTCTAGCTCTCCGAGTGGCCTTGTACAACTTTTAAGCATCTCATCCCGATTTATGGGAGGACAATCCCAATCTTGCGATCTTGAGATTAGACTTCGTTTGATAGGTGATTACCTGAGCGTTGCCTTTATAGCCTCCTTTTACGGTGCGACGGTTGGTCAACGTCAAAGCAACCAGTTCTCAAACAAGTAATCTCAAATCACTCAGGTATTGAGGATTTAGTGTCTAATAATTTAATGAAATTTACTTATGACAGACTTTCATCTCTTACAGTAAAGTTTCATAGGTCTTGTCCGATACTAGTCTTCCCAAAGTAAGTATCTATGCAAATGATTATGACATTGCCATGTCCACATAGTTCAAGAAACAGAACTACTAGTCATCTTGCATTCTAATCGTCTAACGTTTTCTATGCGTCCAATTTTATAGAAAACTCCGATTAGGGACCATTTTCAACCTTTGACATTCAAGCTCACTTGATAGACATTTCTTAGTCACAGGACTGGTCCTGACAGTCTATCTTGAATATATCGTCAAGTTGAAGGGACTCATCATTTAATAAACCACAAATTAAATGGAAAAATCAATTCCTTTCATTTATTGTGAATGATTAACCAATAATGTTTTACAAAGATTTAAACTCTAAAACTTTAAAACATTAAACAGAGACATCAAAGCCATTCTCCAATATGCTTGATTCCCATAGCTGCAGTGTGCGAGTTGTGCTTCGCTTGCGGCAGAGGTTTAGTTAATGGATCTGATATGTTGTCATCAGTTCCAATTTTGCTTATCTCGACTTCTTTTCTTTCAACGAACTCTCGTAGAAGGTGAAATCTACGAAGTACATGCTTGACTCTTTGGTGGTGTCTAGGCTCTTTTGCCTGTGCAATAGCTCCGTTATTATCACAATACAGGGCTATTGGTCCTTTAATGGAGGGGACTACACCTAGTTCTCCTATGAACTTCCTTAGCCATATAGCTTCCTTTGCTGCTTCATGTGCAGCAATGTACTCCGCTTCAGTTGTAGAATCCGCAATGGTGCTTTGCTTAGCACTTTTCCAGCTTACTGCTCCTCCGTTGAGGCAGAAGACAAACCCAGACTGTGATCTGAAATCATCTTTGTCGGTTTGGAAACTTGCGTCCGTATAGCCTTTAACAATGAATTCATCATCTCCACCATAGACCAGGAAGTCATCTTTGTGCCTTTTCAGGTACTTCAGAATGTTCTTGGCAGCAGTCCAATGCGCCTCTCCTGGGTCTGACTGGTATCTGCTCGTAGCACTGAGTGCGTACGCAACATCCGGGCGTGTACATATCATAGCATACATTATTGAACCAATCAATGATGCATATGGAATCCCATTCATTCGTCTACGCTCATCAAGTGTTTTTGGGCACTGAGTCTTGCTTAGAGTCATTCCATGAGACATGGGTAGGTAGCCTCGCTTGGAGTCCGCCATCTTGAACCTATCAAGCACCTTATTGATATAAGTGCTTTGACTAAGTCCAATCATCTTTTTAGATCTATCTCTGTAAATCTTGATGCCCAATATGTACTGTGCTTCTCCTAGATCCTTCATCGAAAAACATTTCCCAAGCCAAATCTTGACAGAGTTCAACATAGGAATGTCATTTCCGATAAGCAATATGTCGTCGACATATAATACTAGGAAAGCAATTTTGCTCCCACTGACCTTCTTGTATACACAAGATTCGTCCGCGTTCTTGATGAAACCAAAGTCACTGACTGCTTCATCAAAACGTATATTCCAGCTCCTGGATGCCTGCTTCAATCCGTAGATTGACTTCTTTAGCTTGCATACCTTTTTAGCATTCTTTGGATCCTCAAAACCTTCAGGCTGTGTCATAAACACAGTTTCTGTTAAAACGCCGTTTAAGAAAGCAGTTTTGACATCCATCTGCCATATTTCGTAATCGTAATATGCAGCGATTGCTAACATTATTCGAATAGACTTTAGCATTGCAACTGGTGAAAAGGTTTCATCGTAATCCACACCGTGGACTTGCCTGTAACCTTTTGCAACCAATCTAGCTTTGAAAACTTCAAGTTTCCCATCCTTGTCCTTTTTCAGTTTGAAAACCCATTTGCTTCCAATGGCTTGGTAGCCATCTGGCAAATCGACCAAATCCCATACTTGGTTTTCAGACATGGAGTCTAATTCAGATTGCATGGCTTCTTGCCATTGCTTGGAGCTAGGGCTCGTCATAGCTTGCTTGTAAGTCGCAGGTTCATCACTTTCAAGTAATAGAACGTCATAGCTCTCGTTCGTCAAAATACCCAAGTACCTTTCCGGTTGAGATCTATATCTTTGCGATCTACGCGGGGTAACATTTCTAGATTGACCATGATTCTCACCAGATTCTTCTAAAGATCTCTGAGTTTCATCTTGAATGTCATCTTGAGCATTCTCTAGAGTTTGTTGTTCGACTCGAATTTCTTCGAGGTCTACTTTTCTCCCACTTGTCATTTTGGAAATGTGATCCTTCTCCAAAAAGACACCATCTCGAGCAACAAACACTTTGTTCTCAGATGTATTGTAGAAGTAATACCCCTTTGTTTCCTTTGGATAGCCCACAAGGATACATTTGTCAGATTTTGGATGAAGTTTGTCTGAAATTAATCGTTTGACGTATACTTCACATCCCCAAATCTTAAGAAAAGACACATTTGGAGGCTTTCCAAACCATAATTCGTATGGAGTCTTTTCGACAGCTTTAGACGGAGCTCTATTTATAATGAGTGCAGCTGTATTTAGTGCATGTCCCCAAAATTCTAATGGAAGTTCGGCCTGACCCATCATTGACCTGACCATGTCTAGCAAGGTTCTGTTCCTCCGTTCTGACACACCGTTCCATTGTGGTGTTCCAGGAGGGGTCAATTCTGATAGAATTCCACATTCTTTCAGATGGTCATCAAATTCATAGCTCAGATATTCACCGCCTCTATCAGACCGCAGTGCCTTGATCTTCTTGCCTAATTGATTCTCTACTTCATTCTGAAATTCCTTGAATTTGTCAAAGGATTCAGACTTATGCTTCATTAGGTAGACATAACCATACCTACTGAAGTCATCAGTGAAAGTGATAAAGTAGCTGAAACCACCTCTAGCATTTGTACTCATTGGTCCACATACATCTGTATGGATTAAACCCAATAGTTCATTTGCTCTTTCTCCAACTTTAGAGAAAGGTTGCTTTGTCATTTTGCCAAGTAAACATGATTCGCATTTACCATAATCCTCTAAGTTAAATGGTTCTAGAATTCCTTCCCTTTGAAGTCTTTCTAAGCGTTTCAAGTTTATATGGCCTAATCGACAATGCCACAGATAGGTGAGATCTGAATCATTCTTTTTGGCCTTTTTGGTATTTATGTTATATACTTGTTTGTCGTGATCTAATAAATAAAGTCCATTGACTAATCTAGCAGATCCATAAAACATCTCTTTAAAATAAAACGAACAACTATTGTCTTTTATTATAAAAGAAAATCCCTTAGCATCTAAGCAAGAAACTGAAATGATGTTTTTAGTAAGACTTGGAACATGGAAACATTCTTCCAGTTCCAAAACTAGCCCGGAGGGCAACGACAAATAGTAAGTTCCTACAGCTAATGCAGCAATCCGTGCTCCATTTCCCACTCGTAGGTCGACTTCACCCTTGCTTAACTTTCTACTTCTTCTTAGTCCCTGTGGATTGGAACATAAGTGTGAGCCACAACCTGTATCTAATACCCAAGAAGTTGAATTAGCAAGTATACAGTCTATAACGAAAATACCTGAAGATGGAACGACTGTTCCGTTCTTCTGATCTTCCTTTAGCTTCAAGCAATCTCTCTTCCAATGCCCCTTCTTCTTGCAGTAGAAGCATTCGGATTCAGAAGTGGGTTGACTGACCTTCCTCTTTGCAGATTTGGCGCCAGTTTGCTTAGTTGGGCTGGCCTTGTTGCCACCTTTCTTAGCATTCCTCTTCTTTCCAGATTTCTTGAACTTGCCCCCACGCACCATAAGCACATCCTGCTTATCACTTTTGAGCGTCTTTTCAGCGGTTTTCAGCATACCGTGAAGCTCAGTGAGCGTTTTGTCCAGACTATTCATACTGTAGTTCAGTTTGAACTGATCATACCCGCTATGAAGAGAATGGAGGATGGTGTCTATAGCCATTTCCTGAGAAAATTGCTAATCCAGCCGACTCATATTCTCAATGAGTCCAATCATTTTGAGAACATGTGGACTTACGGGCTCGCCTTTCTTAAGCTTGGTCTCAAGAATTTGCCTATGAGTCTCGAATCTTTCGACTCGAGCCAGATCTTGGAACATGTTCTTCAACTCACTGATGATTGTGAAAGCATCTGAGTTGATGAACGTTTTCTGCAGATCCGCACTCATGGTGGCGAGTATTAGACATTTCACATCCTTGTTGGCATCAATCCAACGATTGAGGGCTGCCTGAGTGACCCCGTCGCCTGGAGCTTCGGGCATCGCCTCATCTAGGACATACTCCTTTTCTTCCTGCATAAGAACTATTTGCAAGTTCCTTTGCCAGTCAAGGAAGTTTTTCCCGTTCAACTTCTCCTTTTCGAGAATTGATCGAATGTTGAATGAATTGTTGTTTGCCATATTAAAAACTACAATTGAAAAGAATAAACAAATAAATAACCATTCACAGTTTCTCTTAATAAACTTAAATTCTAGCATACATGCATAATTCAATGTTTATTAAGCATTTTATTCAAGTTATGTGTTCCGGCAGGTGTGAATAAAATGATTCCAAGATCCTAAAATCATTGAAGAACTAAGCACAGTTTGTCGACTTAATCCTAGAACATCTTAGGTAAGCAAAAGCCTTTTGCTAATAGTCTAGAAACTATTCTTGGTTGATAGGTACGTCTAAGAACTTATTAGGTAAACCTATCGAATTTGCCACGACATAAAAGGACTCCTTACTTATATCGTTGAGTTTCACCAAAACTAACATGTACTCACAATTATTTGTGTACCTTGCCCCTTTAGGACCAATAAGTAACACCTCGCTGAGCGAAAACTATTACTAGATTGATGTAAAGGATATCCAAGCAAGTGTATATTTTGGCATGGCACCTTTTAACTCAATTTTTAAGTTTGGAACTTAAGGCTCTTACTATGTTGGTTAGATTTTAAGTGAACTAAAATCCTTAATCATGCAACATAATCAAGCTTTTGATCTCATGCATTTTAAGACATATTTAAAACAATAAATAACTTAAAACATGCATAAGATATTTGTGATCTAGTATGGCCCGACTTCATCTTGAAGCTTTGACTTCAAAGTCCGTCTTGAAAATCTCCGTGGGAGGCACCATTTTCTTCAAATAGGATAAGCTATAACTAATTACAACTATTTGATGGTTCGCAGACCATATTTGAATTGAAAAATAACTTTGGTACTTTAGACCAATTACATTCAAATTAATGGTACGCAGACCATATTTTCTATCCTATTTGGGCCATACTAGTCACTTCATAACCTGCAAAACAGTACATATACAATATATACCATTCACCCATTCATTATCATGAATGGCCCACATAGCTGGTTAGTAAAACACATTATGCATCACGTAAACATTTGCAGCAATTAATCAAGGGCACCAATAATCTACCAATTATTCAGTCCTTATTAATTCTAATCAAGTTGTTTTAACCTTAAGGATTTGTAGACCTAATCAAGAGTTTATGACTAAAAAGCGCTCCCACTTAAACCAATAAATTCATATGCTTTACCAATTTTAAACATAAAAATGTATTTCTAGTCCAACCGGAAACATACAAATTTAATTAAAATTTAAAGCTCATATCAATTTATAATTGAATCCAAAAATTTAATTTAATTTCAGTCGTATTTAAATTAATTCATGATTTTAATTTTAGTAAAATAATTAGAATAAATAATATTTATTATAATTATAATATTCAAAATTAAAATCCAAGAAAATAATTCAAATTATTAATTTTAAAATTAATTAAAATTACGTGAACTGAAATTTTCAAATTAAACATTCAAAATGATCTAATCGTAACGCAAACACCCTACGCGTTGCACGCCCATGGGCCGTACGCACACAGCCATTGCTGGCCATGTGCGCGCAGCCCATGCGCTCGTCGCATAGCTGCTGCTTCCCTATCGCAAGCCTCCGCACGCATTGGTGCTCGCTGCGCGCGCCAGCGCTCATCGCACGCGAGCTATCGCTCGCAGTGCGCGCGCGCGACATCGCTCGCTGGGCGTGCGAGCCATCGCTCGCTGGGCGCGCGAGCCATCGCTCGCTGGGCGCGCGACATCGCTCGCTGGGCGCGCGACATCGCTCGCTGGGCGCGCGACATCGCTCGCTGGGCGCGCGACATCGCTCGCTGTGCGCGCGAGCCATCGCTCGCTGGGGCGCGACATCGCTCGCTGGGCGCGCGACATCGCTCGCTGTGCGCGCGAGTAATGCTGGGCGCAGCGCTCGTGGCACGCGAGCTTGCGCTCGCTGCGCGCGAGGCTGCGCGCTCTTGTAGGGTGTTTGCGTTACATGCGGAATTGACACAAAAATCACTCGATTTGGATGAGTAACGAAGAAACTGCCGAAAAACTGCGTACGTATAATTAAATAAACGCAATTTGCAATTAATTAACAATTACGAAAATTAATCACCCCTTTTAATTCTTGCAAATTTGTAATATTTAACCATGTTCATGCAATTTAGATTATGAAAATAATAAGGGGCTCGTGATACCACTGTTAGGTTATGATTCATATGACAGTTCATAAATCATGCGGAAAAACCATAAAGCCAGGAAACATATTATTTACACATAATCATTTAGCATAGTTTAGATGCATACTCTTTGTTGCGTGCCTTCCCTAGCTGCGCCCGAACCGAACAAGAACAAGTCTTTAGGACTCCAAGTGTCGTCCCTCCGTAGATAGTCCACAGCACGTCCGGATCCGCCTTAAGATTGACCAACTAGAATCGCCCTTAAGGTTCTAATATTTTCGGTTAGGTAGGCAAGAATATTGGCTGATTTTTCTGCTTAAAAATCTTAGTTTTGAATACTTAAAACTTGTGTATAAATAATGACCCCTAGGCCTTTATTTATAGAGTTATGGAAAAGGAATCGTAATCCTAGTAGGATACGAATTAATTGAAATTAGAATCCTACATGAATTCTATTTAATTAATTTATCCAATTAGGAATAGGAATTTAATCATACACTAACTCTTGTAGATTTAGGAATCACGCATGAGCACAAACTCACACTCACACGGCAGCCACAAGGGCTGCCCATGCGCGTGCGAGCAGCAGCCCACGCAGCGCGGCCCACGCATCCGTGGCCTTGGCGCGCGCTGGGCCTGCCTTGCGGTAGGCCTGGGCGCTGCCTTGGCTGGGCTTGTGGCGCGCGTGCTTGCTGGACGATGGCCCGGCTTCGTGCTGGGCCTTCGTCCGGCAGGCCTCGTCCGATGCTAATTCGTACGATACGCTTCCGATTAAATTTCCAGTTCCGGAATTTATTTCCGATACGAACAATATTTAATATTTCCGATTCCGGAATTAATTTCCGTTTCGAACAAATATTTAATATTTCCGTTTCCGGAATTATTTTCCGATTCCGGTAATATTTCCGATTCTGACAATATTTCCGTTTCCGGCAATATTTCCGATTCTGGTAATATTTCCATTTCCAATAATATTTTCCGATACGTACCATGTTTCCGTTTCCGGCAACATCTACGACTTGGATAATATTCATATTTCCGATACGATCCATATTTCCGTTTCCGGCAATATCATCGTTTCCGGAGTATTCATTTCTTGCCTGTGACGATCTTAGCTCCCACTGAAACCAAGATCCGTCGGTTCCGAATATTCATAGATGGAGTATTTAATGCCATTAAATACTTGATCCGTTTACGTACTATTTGTGTGACCCTACGGGTTCAGTCAAGAGTAAGCTGTGGATTAATATCATTAATTCCACTTGAACTGAAGCGGCCTCTAGCTAGGCATTCAGCTCACTTGATCTCACTGAATTATTAACTTGTTAATTAATACTGAACCGCATTTATTAGACTTAACATAGAATGCATACTTGGACCAAGGGCATTATTTCCTTCAGTGGTTTTATATGTGGGTTTGCTCTGTATGGTTTTGGCGAGGTCGTCCTCGATCTTTATTCCCACATCATAAACTCTTTTGAAAGTGTCGAGTCCCAGGTACCTAAGGTGTTGTCTGTAAGCCGGGTCCAGGTTGTCAATGAATTTTTGGACCAATTCTGTTTCGGGAGGCCTATTGATTAGCTGGGCCGCCTAGTCCCTCCATCTAGCAAAGTAGGTTGTGAAACCCTCATTTTTCTTTTGGAAGAGAACTTCCAGCTCGCGCATGGTGACTTGGAAATCCATGTTCGACGAGTATTGCTTGATGAAGACATTGACAAAGTCTTCCCAAGTGGGGAAGAGCTTAGGGTCCTGGTGATAGTACCATTTGAGCGGCACGGGTTCCAAGGAAAAAGGAAAGGCAGGTAAGTACATGGACTTGTCCACGCCTTTCAAGTTCATGGTATTCACAAAGCTCAGTAGATGATCACGGGGGTTGTCCGTGGCCTTGAACTTTGGTAAGTCAGATGAACTGAACTTTTCTGGTAATTTGCCAAGAAAAGGTTCGGGATCGAGGGAGAAGTATTTGCTCCCCATGGTTTGCTGTAGGACAATTTTTTCAATCCTCTTCTTATTATCGAGGTCATTTTTGGCTTGCGCAGCCGCTAAAGCTTCATTTTCCATTTTCAGTCGGCCCATAAGTTGGGTCATTTGGACCATCTGGTCTCGCAAATCTTCGATGGACATGTTTGAAGATGCGAATCGAGGTTGGGGAAGCGAAGATCCTTGAAACGAGGGACGACGGACGGAGCTTGGAGTTACTAAACCTGGTGTTGGCGATGTATCTTCGAGACGCACTAACCGTTGATTCCCTGATCGGCACCAAGTGGCAGGACCAGTCCTAGGCATAAGATAAGCTAAAGTTTAGGTTCCCAAAGTTTCAAGCATTACTTAGTCTAGACTTCGACTCTCTAAATTGGTTTTTCACTCTTTCTTCTGTCGGTACACTTTTTGGTTTTTTTTTATTTTGGTCATTCTTTGGATTTTCGAAACACTTGCCCGTGTGACATTCATAGTTGTTAGCATGTACGGTTTTGGTGCCGAGCATTGCCTTCGTAGGAGGCCCAACAACGACACAAAGAGTTATTAATTTTTCACGAGTCGCTTTTTGAAATCGAGTGCTTTTCTTACGCCCTCGTAGCAATTCTTTTGATGAACATTTTTTTGCGCTACGTATTTTCCTTTCGCTCGGGCACCGAGGCTGCTGCGCCTGACCAGAGGGCCAAGCAGCAACTTCAGCGCCAAGCTAGGGGCGTGAGAAATTCTGGCGCCCAGCCAGGGGCGTTGAAAATGCGTCCCTGGCTGGTTCTCGTTTTCTGTCTTCTGTTTATGCGACTTCGACTTGCGTGCTTGCCTAATAACGTCCTTTACGCGTAACAGCGTTTGTGGGATTCGTTACAGGCCATCCCGAGCGTCGCTTATTTCTGTGGCGATCATTCGGGTTTGCGGAACACGTGTTTCAGTATAACTCTTTGGCAAATTAGTCTATGAATGTTTGGGCAATTTTTAAGGTCGTCGGTTTTCTAGGATAGTTTGTCACACATAATCACATATTTCGCTACACATAACTACATTACAAACATGGATTTGAATATGTCACGTAGTTTATGATAGGCTTCTATGGGTAGTTTATCTGCGCCTAGCTTGGTACCGCTTCTATCGTAGATCCAACACATGCCCCGGTCGAGGTAGTGTCTTCAATAGACGAATTTCGCTCAAGAGGCCAACCCGCAAGTGCAAGCCAAGGGGGCATGCAGGCGAGAGGGACCTAATGGGCGAGCGATTGGGTTCGGGATAGGTGTACTACCTGCACAAGTACCGAGTGGGAAACATGCGCGGCGTATGCACCCCCCTATTGGCGAAAAAAGGTATCCTTAGTCCCAACTCCCGAGGGAGCCGAGATTCGTTATGATGTTCTGCCCGTTCACATTAATATACTGATTTTCAGGTCGTCCCAACTTGATGGGGAAATAAACGCGGGGTAGGATCGTTTCACCCTTCGGCTATTTTGATTACCTACAAGCACGAGTATTTCCTTCACTATCCCCAGTGGAGTCGCCACTGTGAGGGGGTCGAAAAAGCGCGAGGCTAATGCGTGACCTCGTCCCTCGTGGGTGTGACGATTCTTTTTATTCAATCAAGTGTAATTGGATTTCCTGTGAGTATACACCCAATTGACTAGTAATATAGGAGTCGCCATTAAGTTTTTTAACAACAATGAGAAAAACTGACAAAACCCGGTTATCGTGACATAAAGGGAGTGCAATTATGTTTGACCACGACGGCCGTAGGTTCCCTTGTGATCCCTGGTGTGGGGATGTTTCAATATACACCCGCAAGGTAGAGATTGAGGGTTCAGGGGACTGTAACTACCGAGAGGAGTACTTCGCTCGTCGATAACTCCAGAGGCAGGATATCTTTACTAGCTCAGCATAAATAATTGAAGGGACATGCGTTAACTATTAAACTAATCTGAGTTGATTTTAGCAATATGCAACATATAATACTAATTCACTACTACAAAAAAAGGCTAAGAAACCACAAATAAGAAACCAAATAACTTACTTAATTGGTCTCTTATGTGAAGAAACCATACAATTATGATATATGGTTTCTTGGAATATTAATTACAAACCACAAATTCAACAACTATGGTATCTTATATCAAAATTAAGATAATTGAATAAGGAATGACATGAAAGAATTCACATGCATCCAAGACAAAACTAGTATCCCTCTTTTTCTTAATTAATATTTTTTAGTTAACGTTTTTTTTCTTTTATATATAGGAGTTTTCTAAATGATAAATCTTCTTAAAATTAATCTATTTTAAAGTAAAATAGGAGATCAAATCCTTTTCGTAACTGCAAGGTCTAGGACTCATGGGTCTCCTAAATAAACTACCTAATCTAACCTCTGATTTATAACTTTCATTATTTTAAAGAAAATTTGGTAATATTAATCCAACCTTTGACCGGTTTTCTTTTATTAATCCCACCTACGACATATTTTTTAATAATCCCACATTTACTACCCAACGACTTTTATTAGGCTTGTGACCGGTAATCGGTAAAAAAGTCATCGAGATGGTGATGAATTGATGATGATGACTGAATATATCGATATAGAGTACTGCCACGTAGGGACATATTACCGCCTACAATAGGTTTATGACGTGTTGGGCCTAATAAAAGTCAATGGGTAGTAAAGATGGGATTATTAAAAAATATGTCGTAGGTGGGCTTAATAAAAGAAAATCGGTCAAAGGTTGGATTAATATTACCAAATTTTCCTTATTTTAAACCCTAAACTGCTCCTTTTCTTCTTCTTTTACAAAATTATAGAACAACAATATCATTGCAACAACACCATCTCTCGATATTTTTTGTTTTCGATCCGGCCGATTCTTCCGTGCCCAATTCTGAATCACGAGTTTCATTTCTTATACCACATAATTCTTCCTCGTAGGAGTTTGAACAACAATCTGCAAAACTGCGACATCTATTGTACATGTTTAAAGGACGATCGACAACATCAAATAATCGAATCGGAATTCGAAATTGAACGAGTATCGGTTTGCAGCGATTACGCGATTTGGTGAGGTTTCAGGAGTTCACGGAAGATGGATACTATTTATTTGAAGCATTACATATCTCTAATATGGTGATTTTGAATTGGTGTTTCTGGCCACAAGGATTGCATTTTCGAAAATTAGATTAGTTAGTATTAGTATACGAGTCTGATATGTTAGATTATAGATATATCTTTTGGGTTGATTATCTTGTTTATATTTACTTATTTGAATTTTTATATTTATTTGTTATTTGTATTAATTTGAAGGAATCATGAATTATTCGCATTAGACTTGGAGTTATGATGGCAATGAAGTTGAGATGAGTGTTTTTTTCAATGGTGGTGGTGTGGGTTGCAGAGTAGTTATCGGGAAGCTAGATTTCCCAAAAAAATTAATTTTTTTTTTAAAAAAAATATTGTTTAAAGAAACCAGATTTCATACAACAATGGTGACTTTCCTTTCATTAAAGAAACCTTTTTTTTATGAAAAAATGGTCTCTTTGCCTTCTTAATTGATGAATAAAAACTGGATAAAAGAAATCACATATATTACAAGTATGGTTTATTTATCAAAGATAAATAACCACACCAAAATCATGGTTTCTTATGCAAAGAGACCATTGAGATATAAGCCATACATTTTTTGGTCTCTTAGGCCTTTTTGGTACGGTTTCTTAGCCTCTTTTTGTAGTAGTGATTCGATCGTGATTATCTGATTTAAATAGCATTAAGGGACCTAGCATGATAATCCGATTTCCCAAAAATATTATATTTGTTAGGCGTGATAGAACAATCAAATTAGGTTAGTTTAACAGTTCATAAAAAGGGCGAGGAAAGCAGTTAAATCATCGAAAAGAGACACATTACAACGCACCCTTGAGAGGTGCGTCACGGTTCTCAGAAAACTAACCACTTTGACTTTGCTATTTCTCCTTTTTATTTAACGAATCTCAATTATGGGACAGGATACGTTCTGTTCGATTTATGGATCGATTGCGACAGAACGCGTGAACAATTTCGCAGCGAGAGGCTTTAGGCTAAGGGGTTTAGAGTCAATACTCAGAATATAATTATGTGTTGTTGCGTGTCCTTTTACGTAGAATTTAGGGGCCTATTTATAGGGAAGAGTTCGTGGAAAAATAGAATTGCAGAGTTCTAATCCACAAAGAATTAGGAAAAAACACGTACCCAGGTATTTTCAGCGCCCAGAGCCAGGCGTTGAAAATAGGGTCTGGGCTGTTTTCTTTAGTCAGATTCGGATTCCTGAAATCCGTAGAGTTTGAGATTAATTCGAGTCTTTTAGCGCGTATCAATTTTGTGACGGAATGCGTCTGGGCCCGTTACGAACTCTAGGCTCGTTAGGATTTTAATTAATACGTAACTCTTATTTCCGAATCATATTAGGAATAGGATTCTCGCAGTTTTCTATCTCATTTAGGATTTATGTTGGAATGCAACACCTAATTCTGACAGGTTTCTATCTTTTATGATTTGCCACTTTTAGAAGCTACCTTTTAGGGCAGTTACTATTTTTAGCAGGTTTCCATAAATAGCAGGTTTCGGGTGAAATGAAATGGGGAATCGAGATTCGTTTATTTTATAGGAGATGCGTTGTCAAGTGGAGTTTTTATGCTTTCATCATCGAACTTTTCCCTTGCGGGAACGGGGACAAAAGTAGGTGTCTACAATATGCCCCATCTTAGGCATAAGGATATGATTTCTAGTATGGTTATCCATTGTTTGCCCCATAAGAACCCTTACATAGACCTTGAGAACAAGTTCGGTGATATGCACTATAATGATGGTACTCCTAATTGGCCTGGTACAAATATGGGGCTGGAGATGGTAGGTGGAAGTATGATACTGAGGTTCTCACTACTATCTTAGAGGTTGCGGAAAATAGCTATGAGGATGGAAAGTACTCTGCGGTCTAGGTATGGGCTATGGAGGAGTAGAAAGTGATGGTGAAGATGGCATGATCCATGATGAGCAAGCTAATGATGTTGAGGAGGATGATGATGATGATGTAGTGGAGATTGAAAATCCTAATCCTGTAGTTCCTCAACCAACAATTGAGATATCTAGTGGATTTGAGGATGAGCTTGAAGAGAACAATGTGGTTGATAGTGAGCCACAACAGGAAGATGAAGCTTTGGATGAAGACTTTGATCCGGAAGAATACTTGGATGATCCTAATGATAAAGACTTACTCCAGAGCAATACAAAGAAAGAAATGATCGTCGGGATGACATTAGTCTTTAGAGAAATGTAATCCTTAGTTATTTATTTCGTTGAATAATAAAGTGGCAAAGCTACTACTTATGGTTATTAGTTCTATTATAGTTTGGAGAAATAAAAGTTATATCATTGATGGATGTAAGACTTTATCATTGAAGCATTAATAAAAGCATAGAATTTCTTTTTCGTTATCTCTTAAGTTCAATTTTTCAATTCTAAGTTTCGTGGGTATCGCAAAGGGATTAATTGTTATTTCTTCAATGAAATTTTATGTGCAAGGTGGTCAAGTAGCAACCATCTAAAATTACATGCATTGCATAGGTGGGAGAGAAGGCCCAAAGTTGGTGCTAACTCCCCTAGGGCACTTGTTGTTTGTGTTCTTGTTGTGAGTGGGTTCGTTGTCGAACTAGTGCCTTAGTAATGTCGTGTCCAACCAATATTAAAGTTAGTCTTTTATTCTATTCAGGAGAAGGGATATGGCTAACCAAGAGATCTCTGAAGTGGTTAGACAACTAGTTGAGGTAGTTCGAGACCTAGCTCAAACTAGAGAAAACCCTGTTCATGATCCGGCTGGGGAAATGTTTAAGAAAATAGCTCAAAGCAAGCCTCCACTGTATAGCGGAGAGATTGAACCAAGTGTGCTTGAAAACTGGTTGAGAGAATTTGATAAGCTTATCGTAGCTGTGAATTGCCCCGAAGACCTTAGGGTAAACAGTGATGTGTACTACCTTAGAGGTGAAGCTGATTTCTGGTGGCAACGATGTGAGAATACCCTTAGAGCCACACCTAACTTTGGGTGGGAAGCGTTCAAAACTGCATTGAGGAACAAGTTTTACCCACCTTACCTGTAGAAGCAAAAGGCTCAGGAGTTCATCGAACTCAAAATGGAGGGTCTGTCTGTAACGGAATACTATTATAAGTTTATAGAGTTGTCTAGGTATGCACCTGAAGTGGTGGCAACGGAAGAGCTCAGGGCTCAAAGATTTGAGAATGGATTGACCATGGACTTACAATTGTTGTTGTCTGGAGAGACCTTTACCTCATTAGACACCCTGTACGGGAAAGCTGCTCACCTGTATGGGTTACAACAAAGGAAGAATGGAAGTACTGAGAAATGAAAGGATGTTGGGAACTCGAATCAAGGGAGTAACCAACAGAATCAAGGGAATTTTAAGAAGCACAAAGGGAATGGGAATTTCCAGTTTAGAGCTAACAATGGTGGAAATCGCAACAACCAAGTTGGTGGAAATCAGTCTGGAAGGAATGGAGTAAGGACCTACGACTGTAGGCGTTGTAACATGAATCACCCTGGAAAGGATTGTGACGGAAACTTAGTGACCTGTAGATTCTGTCAGAAGTTAGGCCATATGGAGTACGAATGCTATTCTAAGAATGGAAAGCCTAACCAAGGTAACCACCATAACGATAATCGGAATAATCAGAACCGAAATGGAGGAAATGGAGGTGGAAACCAAACGAATTACCAAGGTGGTAACAATAGTAATAGCAATAGCAATCACCAGAACCATGGAAAGCCTGGTGGAAACCAACAGCAGAATGGGAACCGAAACAGCAATGGAAACACCAATGGAGGTGGCTATAACAAAGGAGTTACCCAAGGGAAGCTGAATGTGATATCTAGGCAAGAAGCGGAGACTTCCTCTGACGTCATAGCGGGTAATTTCTCTATTAACTCTGTTTTAGTTAAAGTACTATTTGATTCTTGTGCAACATATTCTTTTATCTCGGTAGACGCTTTGGGGAAATTAGGTTTGAAAGAGCCTGAAACAATTGAAGTACCTATAGTCATACCTACTAGTAGCATAGTGAAGTATACCAAAATCCATAGAGATGTGCCTTTGACCATAGCCAAGACCGTGTTCTTATCTAACCTAACCGAGTTTGAGTTAGGAGAGCTAGATGTAATTATAGAAATGGACTGGTTGGCCATGTTCAAAGCCAAAATAGATTGTGAGAAGCAGAAGGTTCACTTAAGGTCTAGCTTAGGCAAAGTAGTGTCGTATCGTCGTTTTGGTAAACCTAAGAACATAGGGATTATTACGGCAATAGAACTCGTGAAGCTAGTCGGTAAAGGGAACCCAGTCTTCTTATGCAATGTGAGAAACCTAGAGCATGTAATCAAAGATCAACCTGAGGACATTGCAGTAGTAAATGAATTCCTCGATGTGTTTCCGGAAGAGATCCCGGGGATGCCTCCCAATCGACCTATTGACTTCACCATAGACTTAGTGCCTGGAACCTCGAAAGCACCATATCGAATAGCTCCGGCAGAAATGAATGAGTTGAAAGGCCAATTGGAGGATCTGTTAGAGAAAGGTTACATTAGGTCAAGTGCATCGCCTTGGGGAGCACCAGTTTTGTTTGTGAAAAAGAAGGATGGAAGTATGAGGCTCTCTATAGACAACAGGGAGCTCAATAAAGTCACGATCAAGAATAAGTATCCTTTACCTAGGATAGATGACCTATTTGACCAATTAAAAGGAGCATGAATATTTTCAAAGATGAATTTGCGCTCAGGTTATCATCAATTGAGAATCGCTGATCACGATATACCAAAGACCGCATTCAGGACTAGATACGGACATTATGAGTTCACCGTTATGCCTTTTGGGTTAACCAATGCACCTGCAATATTTATTGACTTAATGAACCGTGTGTTCCATGCCTATTTGGACAAGTTTGTAGTGGTTTTCATAGATGACATCCTAGTGTATTCGAAGAGTGAAGAGGATCACGCTAAACACTTGAGATCTGTGTTGAGTACCTTGAGAGATAACCAGTTGTATGCCAAGTTCTCAAAGTGTGAGTTTTGGTTGGAAAGGGTTGCACTTTTAGGATATTTTGTGTCTAAAGAAGGAGTGGTAGTAGACCCTGCTAAGATCAAAGCTGTTAGTGAATGGCCTACACCCAAGAGTGTGACTGACATTCAAAGTTTTCTGAGATTAGCTGGCTACTATAGACGCTTTGTGCAAGACTTCTCTAGGATAGCCAAGCCAATGACAACCTTGATGAAGAAGGAAACAAAGTTTGAATGGAATGGCCAGTGTGAGGAGGCGTTCCAAGCCTTGAAGACGCGATTGACAACCGCGCCGGTGTTAACCCTTGCCAGATAAGAGTGGTACCTATGATGTATATAGTGATGCCTCTAAAAATGGTTTAGGGTGTGTATTGATGGAGAACGGAAAGATTATTGCGTATGCGTCGAGGCAGTTGAAGCCATATGAATCCAATTACCCTACCCATGATTTAGAACTAGCCGCCATAGTGTTTGCATTGAAGATATGGAGACACTATCTGTATGGTGTGAAGTGTAGAATATTCACGGATTATAAGAGTTTAAAGTACATTTTCACACAGAAGGATCTGAATGCGCCAACGAAGGTGGTTGGAGTTACTCAAGGACTATGATTTGGATATTCAGTATCATGAAGGAAAAGCCAATGTAGTTGCGGATGCCTTGAGTAGGAAATCAAGTCATAGTGTTAATGCGTTAGTAGTTGCTAACGAGCTGTGTAAGGACATGCAGCGTTTGAACCTTGAAATAGTGAATGGTGAAAGTCTTGAGGGAATGATGAATGCCTTAACCATCTAGCCGTCAATATTTGATGAGATTAGGGAGAATCAGGCTGGTGATGTAAAGTTGGAGCGAATCAAGGAAAAGGTTTCGCAAGGTAAGGAATTAGATTTCAGAATCCATGATGATGGAAGTTTGAGGTACAAAGGCCACAGGTGGTGTGTGCCTCAAAAGTGTGGTGAATTGAAGGAGAAATTGATGAGAGAAGGGCACAATACGCCATATTCTGTGCACCCAGGTGGTGACAAGTTGTATATAGATTTGAAAAAGATCTATTGGTGGCCAAGAATGAAGAATGAAGTGGCTGAATTTGTGGCTTGATGCCTGACTTGTCAGAAGGTCAAGATAGAGCACAGGAGACCTCAAGGAAAGGTCCAACCTTTAGAGATTCCAAGCTGGAAATGGGACTGTATTTCTATGGACTTTGTCACTTGTTTGCCTAAGTTGAAAACCGGAAATGATACAATTTGGGTTGTGGTAGATAGGTTGACCAAGTCAGCAGTGTTTATAACAATGAAGGAAACCTGGAAAATGGAACAACTTGCTAAAGCTTACATTAAGAATGTTGTGAGGTTACATGGAGTTCCTAAGGATATCGTATCAGATAGGGATTCAAGGTTTCTTTCGAATTTCTGGAAAAGTGTGCAGAAGAGCTTTGGTATGACATTGAAAATGAGTACAGCCTTCCACCCAGCCACAGATGGACAAACTAAGAGAACCCTTCAAACCCTTGAGGACATGCTGCGAGCATGCGTCATCGATTTCCAAGGAAGTTGGGAAGATAGTCTGGATTTGATTGAGTTTTTATATAACAATAGCTATCATGCTAGTATAGGGATGGCACCATTTGAGGCCCTGTATGGATGGAAGTGTAGAAGTCCCCTTTGATGGAATGACATTAGTGAAACCGTAGTGTTGGGACCTCAAATGATAGAGGACACCATGAACCAAATCCGAACCATCCAGTTGAAAATTCAAGCGGCGCACGATCGCCAAAAGAGTTATGCGGACTTGAAACGTAGGATGAAGAGTTCAACATAGGTGATAAGGTGTTTCTCAAAGTGTCACCAATGAAAGGTGTCATGAGATTTGGAAAGAGAGGGAAGTTAAGCCCTAATTACATATGCCCATATGAAATCTTAAAACGAATTGGAAAGGTAGCCTATAGACTAGCCTTGCCTATGGACTTGCATAGAGTGCATAATGTGTTCCACATATCTCAGTTAAGAAAATATGTTCCGGATAAGTCGCATGTGTTGCAACCGGAGACCATAGAATTAGACCAAAGTTTAACTTTCGAGAAAAGACCTGTCAAAATCCTGGATAGTAAAGTGCGTAGTACACGTACTAAGGATGTGAAAATTGTCAAAGTGTTGTGGTCTAATCAAGAATCTGAGGAAGCAACTTGGGAAGCGGAGGACGAAATGAGAAAGAAATATCCCAAGCTTTTTCCCGAGGTCAGTTAAGTTACGGGGTCGTAACTCGTGTCTTTTAAGGGAGGTAGAGTGCGGTAGAATTTCACGCTTTTTACCTTGTTTTCCCCTATTTTATGCTCAATTTAGTGCTTTCTATTGAATTTGCACTTATTATTGTCCTGTTTAATCATGTAAAGAGTACAACAACTTAATATTTTTGGCAAGTGAACGCATTAAAATCTCATAAAGTCTCAAGTTTTGAGTTTGAATTTTGATTTCCGAACTTAAGTTTCGGGATGAAACTTCTTTTAAGGAGGGTAGACTGTATACCTCGTATTTTTATAATATTTATAAATATATTTTATTATATTTATAAAGCATTTTACGATTTTTAGAATTTATTTCGCATTTAAATATTATTTAAATGTATTTTAATTAATTAGAATATTTATTATTTTAATTAATTACGAAACGAATTTAATTTTCGAGTTGGGAAATTTAATGGGTCGCAAGTAATTTTAAAAGGTTTGGGTTTTAAATGAAAAGTCCAACTCGTTTTATTAATCAAGCCCAATCAAAAGAATTTAATTCTAAACTTAAGGCTAGCCCAATCATTTAAATGCTAAGCCCAATGTCAAATTGCCAAGCCTAGCCCACTAGTGATATGAGAGCCTATAAATAGGACTCTCCTCATTAAATGATCCCCCTTATTTTTCATAAACCCCCTCTTGCTTTTCTTTCCCCACACTCCTCCTCTCCTCTCCCTCTTGTCCGGCTCGCAGCCCCGCACATCACGAGCAGTGCCCTCGTGCCTTGTGCCTCGTGCTCGCCTGTCCCTATCGCCCTCGCAGCCCGCCCAGCCAGCGCCTGCTGCTGTTGCGTGCTACTGCTATTGCTGCTGCTGCGTGCCTCGTGCTCGCGCCCAACACTCGCCCTCTCACCCTCGCTCTCTTGCGCACCCTCGCGCCAGCCCTCGTCGCCCAGCCTCGCGCCAGCTCACGTGGTGCCCTGCTGCCTTTGTTCCTTCGCCCGCGCACGCACACACACGATTGTGTGTGTGTGTGTTTCGTTGTTCGTTCGTTCAATTCTTTCGCCCAATCACATTAATTATTGGTTGTTCCGTGCTATAGGCAGAATTGGTATAATTCTCTTCTTTCTTACCTATTCTATTTCAATTCCGTATTTTAAATTATATTATTATTATTGTTTTGAATAATTAAAATGCTGGGAATCGGTTGTGAACACCGTACTTTGAGGAGGCGTATTTTAACTATTAAAGCATGAATTTTCAGATTCATTTAGTTAATAAAGAATTGATTTTTATGATGTTAAATTTGTTTTGTTGGGAATTTCAAGTTAGGGTTTTAACCTAGACCTAATGGGTCAATTGATTACCATAATTAGGTGATTAATTTAATTATGATAATCAATTATATTTTCAGATTTATACAAAGGTCTAAAGTGTTGATTTTTATTGATGTTAAGGGTGGAAAAAGTATGTTTTCATACTAGGGATTTGTTTTGCAAATTGAGACGATTACTTTATTAAAGAACGATTGAATTCTAAAGTTTTAACAAGGTTTTATATTTTATAAAGTTGCTGGAAATTTAATGAACATGGAAATAGTTAAAGTTTCATTATTTTGATGATAGGAGGTGATTTCTAAGTGAGTGCTCGTTTTCGCAAAGTGGCCCCTACGCTTAGGTATTCAAGGTACGTACAAGTCTAGGGAGACCACACTATTTGTCAAAGATATTACATGATTGTTGTTGAGGTGAATTATATTATGCGGATTCATATTTGTTTGGTGAACGATCATGTGGATTATTATATTGGAATTGTTGAATTATTGGTTGAACAAGCATGTTGGGATTATTATGAGTATGGATTTCATTGTCAATCATGTTGTTCAATATTTATGCATGTATGGTTTGGTTTCACATGCAAGGGATGAATTATTTATTGTTATGCTATTGTACGGGATGTCTAGCATACTTTTGAGCCAATTATTCGTACCACGTTGTACTATTTATTTTACCATGTGTGAAGGGTTAGCTCACGTAAGCCACCGCACATGTAGGGTTCAGTTGGGAATATTTTATATGAAATGAATTAGGATTTGTCGTGCAAGGGCACAACCCTCATGTTAATAGGAATGATGTGGAATCTCACTTTTGTGAGAAGGAACTTGGTAGTAATTTCACTATGTCTTGATTTATTGATCACAAGTCCTAAATGAATTAAAATGAATTGTTTTGGTTGTCACTTATTAATTGTATGTATGTATGCATGTGTGTTCGAGTCTCGAGTTCACCATTAATAAAATATTAATAAACGTAAAGTACAACCAGAACAAGCTTCAAAACTCTTGGAACGTATATACCTTGAGTATGAACAATGGGGGGAGACTTGCCGGAAAGCTCGTTATCCTACTAATGATACAAGACGTTGTTTCATTCAATTTATGCGCTGGAATTCCGTCGGTTTGGCCCGACACTCGGTATGGTCCGTTATTTATTATTTATTAAGGTGTTTGGTGGGCTCCCAACACCCTTCCTTTATGGAATATTCTTTTGGCCCGTTCGAAGCTTATTCTAATTAAATTGTGAGTCAAGAGTCGATTCAAGAGTTGAGTCTTATATTCATGAATTATTTGTTATTATTGAATGGCTTTTGCATGTTGATTAGTACTTTCGCGAGTGATGCATGTTTATAGTTTTATTTCACTCTAGTCTTGTAAGTACTCAGCTTTTAGCTGACTATGTTCTTTGTGTCTTTTGGTCATGGCTTTTTCCTTAATGACCCTATGATGATCCATCATTTACACTTGCATTGTTGGGGAATAGAATAATATAGCAGGTTGGTAGATCGAAGTATGATCGAAATCATGTGGCTTGGGATGATTTAGAGAGTTGCATGCTTTCGTACTTTAAAACTATTTTTATCTATACTTTATTTATGTTTTGAATTTGTTGAACTTTTAATACTTTGGTTTTTGGGCCATTATGGTTCCAATTTGTAGGAGGCCTCGATAATTTAATTATTTATGTTTTGAAAAGTTAGTTGACATCAAATTCCGCTGCGTAATTCTGGTAATAGCCTTAACCGTTATCACGGTGGTGGTAATACTTTAGTAATTCCTTTATTTTAAGTTGGAAAATGGTTTTATAAAAACAATGAACTATTAGGGTGTTACAGCATGCATTTTAAAATTTTGGGATACGGAGGGAGTACATGAAAAACATTTGCAATTTGACAGCCAAAACTCAACAACAAATTCAAAATAATATTCAACCATGTTAAATTAGAATCCTTAATTTATCTCATTCGTAATTTCTGAAAATTCTAATCCCTTAATTCTCTCTCCCTTAAATTTGTAATCCCTTTATTATCTCCTTAATTCTTTCGGAGTACAATCTTTATTTACTATTAGCTATTAAACTCCATTTTTGTAATCGCTTTTTCCCTGATAGCCCTCTACTTACAGAATAAAAACTCATACTACTTCATACCCGCTTCTTATCGTGGTTTATTTCCGCCACCATAGAATTTTCACTTGTTTTGTTATATTTATATATCGTTGAGCAAGAGAATGACCGACCATAAGACATTCTATATAGCGTCATGTTATTTCAGCTTAAGATATACTGTAATAATGCAAATATTTTTTCTTGATCAGTAAAAAGGTCCACGCCAAATCAAAAACCCCTTAGTTGGGACCTTTTAAAGATGAATGTACATAGTTTGGACTGCCTTTGTCAATTTTTGTTTTTTTTTCTTATATCCGCACGTATCGCGTGCATACAAGACTAATATGTTTATTCTATAAAGGAATTCTTGAGGTCATTATCGTAAATAATTTTTTGGTGTCCTCCTATAAAATAGACTATAATACCCTTAATTATTTTAAAATTTTATTAAATTAATTAAAATATTGATTATTTATCAAACTGAATTGTAGTAATTTTTTTAAAAATAAATTGATTATTCAATGCCAATAATTAACAAATAAGGAAATTCTAATGCAAATCACACATTAAATCTCTCTTATTTCCTTACCGGAAGCCATTATTGTGTAATTTGACAGTAAAAAGTCAACAAACACTATTTAATTTCTACAGAAAACACGAAAGAACGAAGATTTATTTCCCTTATTATGAATACTAATAAATTTGAAGACAAATATTTGCTCCATAGATACACTGCATTTACCTATTTTCATTCTATTTTTTCTTTGCTCCATAGATACACTGCATTTACCTATTTTCATTCTATTTTTTCTTTGGCATCATGATTTTCATTCTTAAAACCGATGATTTTTTTTTTTTTTTTTGAGGGAATAAAACCGATGATTTTTATCCATAAGGTCAATGATTTTATTATATTTTGCCTAATTTATGCTTTTTTTTTTTTGTTGCTCTCAATAAATTTTTATGTTAAAAAAGTACTCCCTAACTTCTTCTTTTTTTTTAAAAAAAAGGTGCTAATGAAAAAAGGATAATTTTTTTTTTTACCACATATTAAAATCGAAAAAAAAAAATTTACCACCTGAAAAAACATAACTTGTATTTTACCACCTAAAAATTAATTAAAAGTTATTTTTACCACCTCAAAACGCAAAATTAGATGAAACTTTTATGTGGGCCAACTAATTTACTTTCCTTTCATTTTCTAACACTACATTTGCGATTTGCTTTAACTCTTTCACCCTCCTTTCTTTACTTCGCGCGAACGAATTTTGTTAATTTTGTGAATCTATTGGGAGGAAAATTATGTGAATTCGTGGAAGAGAAGAGAGTTAAATACATGAAATCGTGAAAAAAAAATGTCAGAAATATTACCGTTATTGTGCCCCCACATAATAGTTTCATCTATTTTTTCTTTTTAGGTGGTAAAATAAGTTATAAATTTTTTAGGTGGTAAAATACAAGTTTTAGTTTTTTAGGTGGTAAAAAGTAAGTGATAAAAATTAATTTTCCGAAAAGAATCCTCATTGTGGCAAGGAAGTCACCAATATCCAATACCACTATAATTATGAAGAATTTCAATTACATCATCATAACTTCTTCGCAGGAAGGGTGCTCTACTAATACTTTAAAACTCACAATTACAGCGTAAACAATTAGAGGTGTAATCTAATTAATTACTTCATTAATCCCATAAATTATGCAACGTATAAGCAACAATACAAGAAGCTAACCTAATGGATACAAGTAATTTTTAATTGAGTATTGTAATTTACCTTGAAGCTAATTAAGGCCATAATTGATGTATAATAAAATAATTGTCATTTCAAATGAAACCATATTGGTATGAAAGTAATTATTTATTTAAGGAATCGACTTAAATTAAGCAAACACTTAATTCAAAATTTAGAAAAAGAATAAAAATTAATTAAGAAAATAATCAATAAAACAACATACATAATTTCTTTTAAAACATAGATTAAAATTAATGTTGAAATTAATAATTTTGCTATTTGCTTTACCAGAAATGTGAAGCATATTAATTAATATTAAAAGGGTAGCTCAAACAATGATGCACAATCGAAACTCAACACAAAGTCATGAAATCGTTTAAGGGTATAAAACATTTTCATCTTTTTTTTTGTTTCTTTCAAATTCTATTCTTTTTTAATATACTTATTTTAGTTTCAGCTTCTTTTTCTTTTATCTCAATATGTACTTATAATTTTGTTGGTACTTTGAGAGTCAAAATTAGGGTTATAAAAGCGCCAAGCAAAGTCATATAAGGGTTACGTAGTGTTTCTGCACGCGATACATGCTTAAGATTTTGTATGAACAATTATAACTCTAATAAAATCATATGATCTTATTTTTTAACGCACACATCACGTGCATATAAGACTAGTCTTATTATATTTCAAGTCGAGTCTTAATCAGGATGCACGTATGGAAAATGCAAGACGTATAAAATTGTCACTTAATATGCAAGCAGTTTCGTCATATAAACAGCCATAGGTGTACGAGTGACATGGCTCTTTGAATCTTAATGCACTCCCTCTGTTTTTTTTAAGGTTTTTTTCAAAATTATCACCTTATAAAGTTCACCTTTTCAAACTTTACCACCTTATAAAATTTTAATTTAAAATTATCAACTTTTAAATTCACAAACCTTCAAAGTTACCACATGTTAACGGCTTCCGTCAATTTTTTCGGTAACAGGTGGTAACTTTGAAGGCTTATTTATGTTTTTCTTTCAACATTTCCACTTTTGGGTTTAAAATTACCACCTTAGAAAATCACAAACCTTAAAAGTTACCACATGTTAACAGAAAAATTGACAAAATCCATTAACAGGTGTTAACTTTGAAGGTTTGCGATTTTATAAAGTGGTAATTTTAAATTAAATTTTTATAAGGTGGTACGTTTGAAAAAGTAGACTTTATAAGGTGGTAATGTTGAAAATGTCCTTTTTTTTATCTACTGTTTGAAAAGGATAAATCGCATTTTACCACCTAAAGAAATTGAGAAATTGTTTTTTATCACCTAAAAAACTAAAACTTGTATTTTAACACCTAAAAACAATTTAATATTAAATTGTTTTTAACCACCTGAAAAATGAAAAAAATATATGAAAATGCATGTAGGGGGAACAATAACGGTAATACTTCTTATATGTTATATTTTTTCCACAATTTCATGTACTTGACTCTCTTCTCTTCCCCAACACTAGTGGAAAATGCTTCATTGCGTCGGTCATTTAAGTCCAATTGCGTCGCACATTGGTGCGACGCAACTGGCAGCGACGCAAATGATTAAGTCATATGCGTCGCACATTTGGGCGACGCAAATAAGACTCATTAACGTCGCACATTAGTTAAAGTGCCACGCAAATGACTTTTTTTCCGACATGCAAAAAAGTCATTTGCGTCGCGCTTTAAGCTAATGTGCGACGTAAATGACTATTTTGCATGTTGAAAAAAAGTCATTTGCGACGCACTTTAACTAATTGTGCGACGAAAATGACTCTTATTTTTTTTTTTTAAAAATGTCACACTTTTAATAAAAGTGCGACCCAAATGACTTTATTTTTTATTAAAAAAAAATAGTTGCACATTTATATAATCAGCACTATACCTTGCAGATTAAATAAAATGTGCAATCTTCCAAGTTTCATAATTTCCTACCATCCTCCAATCTCTTATAGTCTGATGAGGATTAAGTTACAAAAAAAAGCTTGATTAGAATCACAAAGTCAAGGACTGTTGGGTTCAATTCTAAACATGACAGAGGTGGACTATTTGGGTCAATTGTAATTAACAACTAGATGCCAAACCATAATAATAACAAGTTTAATCCCTTAAACCATAAAAATTATATTAAGTATATAGAAAACAACGTTGATGGTCGTCTTTTTACTGGTATATATGTCTATAATCAGGTTCCTCTTTTTTTTTTTTTTTTTGTGCCTCCTGTTGAAAAAACATATAGTATAGGTTAACACCATGCAGTTAGCAACACATATCAAGACGTACTGAATTTTATTTAAAATGTATGCCAATCTCAAATAAGTTGACAAGAACGAAACAACAGTCATTAGTCATTACCTATATTTTGTAACGAGGTGGTGATCACTAGTGGAAAAATAGTCATTTGTGTCGGTCATTTAAGCCCATATGCGTCGCACATTGGTGCGATGCAACTGGCTGCGACGCAAATGAAAAAAGTCATTTGCGTCGCACATTTGGGTGACGCAAATAAGAGTCATTTGTGTCGCAGATTAGTTAACCTGCGACGCAGATGACTTTTTTTTTTAACATGCTGAAAAGTCATTTGCGTCGCAGTTTAGCTAAACAGCAAAGCAAATGACTTTTCAATATGTTAAAAAAAGTCATTTCGTCGCAGATTAGCTAAAGTGTGACGCAAATGACTTTTCATCATGTTTTAAAAAAGTCATTTGCGTCGCAGTTTTAGCTAATCTGCGACGCAAATGACTTTTGGATATTCTAAAAAAATGAGCTGCTGATTTTATTTAATCCACAGATTAAATAAAATAAGCAGCTTTCAGTACTAGTATATTCAGAGCATAAAAATACAAGCAAACTAAGTGAAAATTTCGGCAATGTTTCCTTTGTAATTTGACCCTCTCTAATACTGGGAATATTATAATACATTAATATATACCTGTCAAAACAGTTTACAACCCAATAAAAGGCAAATTCACCATAGATCAACCAACATGTACGTTGATAACCTATCTACACTTTAAACATAAAAGTTTAAGTTAAATATTACAATAAACTAGCTAACATAAAAGTTTAAGTTAAATATTACAATAAACTAGCTAGCTAGAGATCGAGTTCAAATTAAGTACAAAGCTAAATATCGACATTGCTCATAAAGTAATCAACCCAAATATCTTTAACCTCAGTCATCTCCTCCAGTGAATAAGGTAGTGTTCTTGAAAATACCTACAAGTGTTCAAAAGCATTGGTTCATATACAAGGCAGGATATGCAAAAACAAATGGAAATTCAATCATCGCTCGGGCATCCATAAAACAACACCATAAACTCTCATTGATTTAATATTACAAATAAAACAAGATTACTTTATTATTAAGTTCAATAAAGATAAAAATGGAAAATTCCATTTGCAGGAAAAAAACCTCATACAGAGATACTACTATATTAGTACAACTCTTCGTCTATAACTAATAAGTCATTCTTGTATATCTATCCAGTGGATAATTTACTCAACTTCTATTGTTAGGTGATCAACATGATCTAGGACGAGATAATCTATGTCCTTAGGATAATATTAGCCCCCATTATATTGCTGATGGGATTCAAAGCTAATCTACCCCCACGATTCCCTAATCACAAATGGAATACAACAAATTAAACCATTCTCCATGAACATGTATTTTGGAAGAAACTGACATTGTGAGAGATGTAATGAACGTAATTAACATTAACCTAATGCATTGGATTAAATAGGAAAACCAATATGACAGTTACTAAATAACTGCCCTTGGTATTATCCTATTTAGTTAATTAATTAATTAATACCGAAATATTAATTAATTAATAACCGCAAAAACAATTAACGTTAAGTATGTCATTAAATGGACCGTGCGCGTGCAAAGTGCTAAGTGCTAAGTCTTGATTAATAATATATAGCTATATTACTAACCCAATACTATCAAACCAAGCCCAATGCTCCACTAGGCCCAATAACCCAAGCCATCTCATATTCAATATATGAGGGACATGAGTATATTTAAAGACAACCAAAACATCATTTCTCTTACATGTGTGAGAATGCTCCTACTCACACAAGTTAAACACTAATATCTAACAATCCCCCACTTAGTCTTCAATTTGACAGAATATGCATACATGAAAGTATCTTTCGATTTGAACTTTCACTTAGTGACAATTCTTCAAAATACTAACGAAATTTATGGCAGCTGAAAGCTTTTGAGCCAAAATTCCTTATGTTAGAATCACAAAAACCTCACACACAAAAGTCCTTCAACATGTTCAAGGTAGCACCATTATGGCCATGTGCTCCACCTGGTTCATAGACATTTACAAAAGTTTGACCTTAAAACTTTTGTTACAAGCGGCACCACTTCTTATGTCACATAGGTGAAATTCTTCTATCACTAGAATTTCATTAAGAGTATATAACTCACCCTAAAACATACACCAGAATAATTGATAAACTAGTGTGACATAATCAATTATCAACAATTTGTTATTACCGCATTGAACCTTTTAATAATGGGTACTCATAATAAAAGGTTGGGTTTCTATTGTTGCTGATTAACCAAATAGGTCTCAAGCCCATTTCCCAGCTTGTTCCATAAACCATCTCTCTAGGAAGTCCTTTGGTGAAAGGATCCGCCAAATTGTTACAAGACCTTACATAAATTACAGTTATAATCCCGTTGGATATCAACTGTCTTACATATGCATGTCTCAAATTGATGTGTCTAGACTTACCATTATAAATCTTATTATAAGCTCTAGACAATGTTGCCTCACTATCGCAATGCAAAGAAATAGCTGGCAGGGGTTGTGGCCACAACTTTATATCCAATAACATATTTCTTAACCATTCTGCTTCTTTGCCTACTGCCCCTAAAGCCAAAAATTCAGCTTCCATGGTGGAATGAGTAATACACTTTTGTTTCTTTGAGGCCCAAGAAACAGCACCACCGCCGAGCATAAAAATCCAACCACTTGTGGATTTATTATCCCCGTCACTAGATATCCAACTAGCATGTGTGTAACCCTCAAGTATAGCCGGAAAATTTCCATAGTGCAAAGCATAACCTTTGGTTCTTTTCAAATAACCAAAAACTCTTCCGATTGCTTGCCAATGCTCTGTACTAGGATTGCTAGTAAACCTTGAAAGCTTGCAAACTGCAAATGCAATATCAGGTCTAGTACAATGAGTAGCATACATCAAACTAGCTATTGCACTAGCATACTCTAGCTGAGCTACAGCTCTTCCACTGTTCACACTAAGTTTACATGATGTATCATATGGAGTATTTGCTTCTCTGAAAGTCAAATGCTCAAATTTCTTACGCATCTTCTCAACATAATGAGACTGACTCAAAGAATAACCCCCACTATTTTTTCTCACTTTGATACCCAAAATAGTATCAACCTCATTTAAGTCTTTCATCTTGAAACAAGAACTTAAATAAGCCTTGGTTTCACTTATGCCAATCATGTTTGTTCCAAATATTAACATATCATCAACATATAGGCATAAAATGACACCATATTCCTTTGTAAACTTAGAATATATACATCTACCAGCAGAGTTATGAACAAAACCATGAGATAAAATTGCAGAATCAAATTTCTCATGCCATTGCTTTGGAGCTTGCTTTAAACCATACAATGATTTAATTAGCTTACAAACTTTATGTTCATAACCAGGAAGGACAAACCCTTCAGGTTGCTTCATGTAAACTTCTTCATCTAAATCACCATTTAGAAAAGCAGTTTTAACATCCATTTGGTGTACATGCAATCCATTCAAAGCAGCTATAGCTATCAAGACTCTTATGGATGTAATTCTAGCCACAAGAGCATATGTATCAAAATAATCTACTGCTTCTCTTTGACTAAAACCTTGACCCACAAGTCTAGCTTTGAAAACTTTAATTGATTCATCATCCACATTCTTCTTTACCCTAAAAACCCATTTAGATCCAATAGCTTTGGAACCAGGAGGCAAATCTGCTAAGACCGAAGTCTTGTTAGATACAAGAGAATCCATCTCGTCATCTATTGCCTCTTTCCAAAAAGCTGGATCTCTAGAAGCCATTACTTATCGAAATATCTTTGGATCACCATTCTCATTTTCAGCATTGAGAATCATTGGGATTTTATTGGTAATTGTTTCACTATCACCTTCCATAAGAAAAGCAATAGCTTGTGAATTAATGAAATTAGGACCCGAGTTATTTTCCTTTCTAGCTCTTATACTCCTTCTAGGTTCACTAAGTTCACTAGAATCATTATGATTTAACCTCACATTGCTAGAAGAAGGGTTAGAACTTGTTTCAGTTTGTGGAACTTGCTGCAAAGACTCATCAACCGTTACGGAATTACTTCGAAATTTCTTTTCAAAGAATCTAAATCTCGAGATTCCACAATGACATTTGAGTCTAAGTCCAAAAGTTTATACGCCTTAGAGTTTTATGCATATCCCATAAACACACTTTTCAAAGCCCTTGGACCTAATTTAGTAATAAGCTAAGCATCCCCATACCCTAAAATAACTAATATTAGGTTTTCTTCCTCTCCAAATTTCATAAGGAGATAATTTCAGCTTCTTTGAAGGAACTCTATTGTGTACATGACATGCAGTTAGTAAAGCCTCATCCCATAAATTCGTTGGTAAATTGGAGTTAACAATCATGGCATTTACCATATCAACCAAAACTCCATTTTTCCTTTCTGCCACCCCATTTTGTTGAGGTCTATAAGGTGCACTAACTTGGTGAACAATGTCATTGTCTTCACAAAATGAAGTAAATATAGTAGGAAAATATTCCCCACGTCTATCACTTCTCAAGATTTTCAGTTTCTTGCCCTTTTGTGTTTCTACCATAGCTTTGTAAACTTGAAACATGTCAAATGCTTGATCTTTTGATCTCGTTAAATAGACATATGTAAATTTAGAACAATCATCAATAAAAGTAATAAAACACCATTTAACTCTCAAATTTCAGAATGTATAAGCTCTAAAATTTCAGATTGTCTATCAACCTTTGGGAAAGGTTTTCTTTTCAATATCGCTTGGACACAAACTTCACACTTATCTTTGTGTTCATTGCTATAAGAAATAATTCTGTTTTGCATATGAACTTCATTGTTTGATAATTAACATGTCCCAAACGATTATGCCAAAGATTAAAAGTTGTACACTCTATATTAAAACTGAAATCAAAAGATTGCACACAAAAATAATTAGAACTTTCAACTTTATTGATACTTAGCTTAAACATGCCATCTGATACATAACCCTTTCCAATAAAGGAACCAGCCTTAGATAGAATAATCTTATCGGACTATAAAACAGCCTTGAGTCCTTTCTTACATAAAACAAAACCAGAAACCAAATTCTTCCTAATAGAAGGAACATGAAGTACATTAGTAAGAGTAACTTTCTTTCTAGAAGTAAATTGGAGCACCACACTTCCTGTTCCAAGAACCTTGCTAGTGTGATGATCTCCCAACAGAATTTCATGCCCATCAACGACATGAACATAATCCTTAAAGAGCGAGCGATTATTGCAAACATGGGTGGTAGCACCAGAATCATACCACCAATCATCACTTGTAGCAACTGCAGCCATATGCAAGTCTTGGATCATTCCAATGTGCAATCAGAAACCATACAAGTAATCCAGTTGTCTTTTTGTTCAACAACGTTTACAACCGCCTTCTCTTCATTACTCTTCTTCTGGGTTTGGTTCTGATTTGCTCCTTCTCCTTCTTAGGTGTGAGGGGGTCGAAAAAGCGCGAGGCTAATGCGTGACCTTGTCCCTCGTGGGTGTGACGATTCTTTTTATTCAATCAAGTGTAATTGGATTTCCTGTGAGTATACACCCAATTGACTAGTAATATAGGAGTCGTCATTCATTTTTTAACGACAATGAGAAAAACTGACAAAACCCGGTTATCGTGACATAAAGGGAGTGCAATTATGTTTGACCACGACGGTCGTAGGTTCCCTTGTGATCCCTGGTGTGGGGATCTCTCAATATACACCCGCAAGGTAGAGATTGAGGGTTCGGGGGACTGTAACTACCGAGAGGAGTAATTCGCTCGTCCATAACTCCAGAGGCAGGATATCCTTACTAGCTCAGCATAAATAATTGAAGGGACATGCGTTAACTATTAAACTAATCTGAATTGATTTTAGCAATATGCAACATATAATACTAATTCGATCGTGATTATCTGATTTAAATAGCATTAAGGGACCTAGCATGATAATCCGATTTCCCAAAAATATTATATTTGTTAGGCGTGATAGAACAATCATATTAGGTTAGTTTAACAGTTCATAAAAAGGGTGAGGAAAGCAGTTAAATCATCGAAAAGGGACACATTACGACGCACTCTTGAGAGGTGCGTCACGGTTCTCAGAAAACTAACCACTTTGACTTTGCTATTTCTCCTTTTTATTTAACGAATCTCAATTATGGGACAGGATACGTTCTGTTAGATTTATGGATCGATTGCGACAGAACGAGTGAACAGTTTCGCAGCGATAGGCTTAGGCTAAGGGGTTTAGAGTCAATACTCAGAATATATTATGTGTTGTTGTGTGTTGTTTCACGTCGAAACTAGGGGTCTATTTATAGGGAAGAGTTCGTGGAAAAATAGAATTGCAGAGTTCTAATCCACAAAGAATTAGGAAAAGAGACGTACCCAGGTATTTTCAGCGCCCAGGCCTGGGCGCGGAAGATTTCGGCGCCCAGAGCCAGGCGTTGAAAATAGGGTCTGGGCAGTTTTGTTTAGTCAGATTCGGATTCCTAAAATCCGTAGAGTTTGAGATTAATTCGAGTCTTTTAGCGCGTATCAATTTTGTGACGGAATGCGTCTGGGCCCGTTACGAACTCTAGGCTCGTTAGGATTTTAATTAATACGTAACTCTTATTTCCGAATCCTATTAGGAATAGGATTCTCGCAGTTTTCTATCTCATTTAGGATTTATGTTGGGATGCAACACCTAATTCTGACAGGTTTCTATCTTTTATGATTTGCCACTTTTAGAAGCTACCTTTTACGGCAGTTACTATTTTTAGCAGGTTTCCATAAATAGCAGATTTTGGGTGAAATGAAATGGGGAATCGAGATTCGTTTATTTTATAGGAGATGCGTTGTCAAGTGGAGTTTTTATGCTTTCATCATCGAACCTTTCCCTTGCGGGAACGGGGACAAAAGTAGGTGTCTACAGTTAGCCCCCACTTTGACTGAGTCTTGGAGTAAGACGATGGTCAAAGTATTAGACGGAGTGCGTCACGCAAGCCATGGTGTATGTGACCTGTTTTGCGAGGGTCTCACGAGCCCCCGAGTGATAACATTTGACTTAAGGGTCATCACTTGAAGTGTCGACATATCATTCACGTGTCATTGGAATTTGTCAACTGATAGTATAGAAACTTCCTCACTTTGTCATTGGAAGGATCTAAAGATGCGTAGAAACTCCCTCACTTTGTCATTGGGAGTAGCTACAAATGTTTTCGAAATTAAAGCTGTAAAGTGTAATTGGGCCTGGCCAAGCCCAATCACGAGGTAAAACGTTTTTAAAGATTCTCATTTTCAGGGCTAGCTAAACGAGAAAACCCCCTTGTTTTTATAGGACGTAAAACGAAGGAAAATCCAGTACATCGTTCTTTTTTGGAAAAACGAAAAACCAATCCTTTAATTTTTGGAAAAACGGTAAACCAATCCTTTAATTTTTGGAAAAAGGGAAAACCAATCCTTTAATTTTTGAAAAAAGGGAAAACCGATAAAAGTTATCGCTGCAGCGACTAAGGACCTGCGCTGTTAGTGACGCAGACCCCGCCCGCTGAAGGTGGGCGAGCCTGTCCGCTGAGGGTGGACCCCCCGTCCGATAGAAGTGGACGAATCTGTTTTGATGTTTTTGAAAATAAGGACCTACGCGGTTTATGACGTAGACCCCGCCGGCTGAAGATGGCGAACCTGTCCGCTGAGGGTGGACGCCCCGTCCGATAGAAGTGGACGAATCTGTTTTGAAATTTTATTTTGAAAATAAGGACCTACGTGGTTTACGCCGTAGACCCCGCCGACTGAAGATGGCGAGCCTATTTTAAATTTGAAGACTTTATTTTTCGAAAACTGAGGACCTGCGCGGCTAATGACGCAGACCCCGCCCGCTGAGGGTGGGCGGGCCCATTTTGAATTTCTTATTTTTCCTATGTAGAAGAGCTTTTGGTGATTACAACCTGTTGGTGGGTCGTAATATTTCCTGATTAGATGTGTCCTGTAAGTGAGTCCACACTGTGTATATTTTTGTTTAACAATATATTTTTTGAGATATCCAAACATGATATGGTGCATGGCGCAGTCTGGGAATGTGATTTTGATTGCGCACTCCTTGTTGGAGTCCACTTTTGCGAGCCCCCAAGCGTTGGGGCTCGTCGGTTGTTTTTTTGCGACTTGTAATCATGTTTGGGTCACGCTCGTATGTGCGAGCGACCTCCTATAGTAGTGTGCTATTTTAGTGAAGCCGTGGAGTGCAACTTTAGTTTTCAGGCGACATCCGGTTTTGGCTTGGCCTGGATTATCCCTTTGACAGACAGACATTTTCTATTTGGAAAACCAATGACTTGACGACACATATTTTTGGTGTTTCGAAGAATGACCATGATTTTTAACTTGCTTTTTTTTTTGAAAAGTGTACATGAGCGTTTTCTGAGACGAGTCTAAGTTTCGACCAAGTTTTAATGTTATTATTATTTTTTGCTTATTTGGGAGCTAAAGGTGCTTTGGGCTTGATCTTACTTGTAATAGGGCCTCGTGTTTTAGCAACACGGTCTTAAGTCCTTTCCTATTCAGTGTTTTGTGAAATCTGGGCCTTGGGCTGCATTTTCAGCGCCCAAGCTCAGGCGTTAAAAATTTCGGCGCCCAGAGGTGGGCGCTGAAAGTTCTTTCCTGGTAATATTTGATTCTCGGATTCCTAAACACGTTTCCGAATGGGATCAGGATGTTATTGGGTGCGTTCAGCTATATATAGGGGCTAGATACGTCCTTATTTTCCACCACTCTCAAATTCTTTCTCTCTTTTTGCTGTGCTCTAATTATTTACTGCTTTTGCCATGTCGACCCCTACTTTCTCACTCCAACGGACTGTTAGGCGTTGGCTACGAGCCCTTACTCCCACAGAAAAAGCTTTGTTAAAAGAATACCACTTAGAGCCACTTTTAGGCTTACAACAAATTAATATTGATTATAATTTTCTGCATGCTGCCCTAAACTTTTGGGACTCCGATCATCATGTTTTTTCCTTTCGGGGCAATGAAATATGTCTTTTGCCTGATGAATTTGCTGCGATCCTTGGTTATCCTACTAATGCTACTCCTGTTACCCCTGGCACTATTGAAGAGGGTAAAACAACCATAAGGGCTTTCCTAGGGCTAGATGATAACATGTTTGCTGAACTTGTTGTAGACGATAAGGTTAACTTGGCAAAACTCGTAAAACATCATTTTAGGCCTAGTAAGAATATGACCGAACAAAAATTGAACATTCGAGCCCTTGTATTTTGCTTGTTGAATCATTATTTGCTGTCGAATAATAATGGTGAGTTCGGTGACATAAGGCTGATCCCCTTGATTAGCCAGATGGAAAGTTGTTATTCTATTATGCCGTTGGTTGTTGCTGAGACTTTGCTGAGTGCGGATGAGCTAAAGAAGGATGCCAAATCCGAAATTTTTAAGGGAAGCCCCCTATTACTGCAGGTAATCTATTTTTTCTTTGCGCACACATACGCCACTTTTATATATTTCTTTTTGCCTGGGGCTGAGTTTCAGCGCCCAGGGCTGGGCGCTGGAATATTCGGCGCCTGGTCCTGGGCGTTGAAACTGCGCCCCAGGAACCCTTTTTTTTCTTTCTTTTCATTCTTTTGATTCGATCGTACCTGTTTTTGCAGATTTGGCTTGCGGAACGGCTTAGACTTTTGGAAGCTCCTGCCGATCCTAAACATTATCGCCCTATAGCTTTGGGTAACCGAAAATACTTGCACCAAGGCCAAGACGAGGCTGAATGGACCTCCTTTTTTACTTATGGCATTTGTTCTATTAAGTGGGTGGTACCATGGTGGGGTTTGACTACTATGACAGGGGGGTCTGATGTATCGGTTTATGTTTCTTTGTTGGGGCTATCTTGTCCCATTTATGTTTTCCCTTACCGAGTTATGCGTCAATATGGTTTAAGGCAGACTATCCCCTTTTCTGATACGGTACCACCTAAGGTAGCGGCCTTTTCACAAACACGGGTCTTAGCGTGGGCTAGGTATTATGATGGTCTCACGCGTTGGGCCGTAGCTACAAATGGCTTTGTGGGTCTTTCTGCAAACTATAAGTTGTGGATGAGTTCCGATGACAAAGATGTGAGGACCGAGGCTCGAAATGGGGAGCCGGCTGAGCTTTTGATACCTCGTATTCGTGTTAAGTATGAGGGTCCTGATTCTGCCAGACCTCGTACCTATAGTTTTAAGACTGTGAAAGCTCGTCCTGATCGAAAGCGAAAGGAAGTTCCTCCCCGTTCCAGTGTCAGGCCTAAAAAGATGCCTAACATGAAGGGGCCTGCTGTTGTTAAAAGAAATGCAAGCTCTCGCGGAGATCGTCGCCGGAACAATGTATGGGTTAGGAAGGCTCAGCCGCCTGTAGAAACAGTGGCTAGTCCAGTTGATGATAGTAGTCCTTCTCCCACCATTGCCTATGCCTTCGAGGTTGAGCGGGCTATAATCGAGAATGTTTCTGAAGCCTTGACATCTTTGGAAGTTAGTGTCCAGGAGCCGGCTCTTATGGAGATTGATATTGGGGCAGCGCAGAAGACTATGGGGGTGGATCCTGCGAACATTGCTCTCTACAAGACTTTATTTGATGATCCGGAAGAACTAGAGTAGTGTAGTTCTTGCTAGGGTGTAGGTGCCCCTTTATTTATTTCAGTTGTGTTTGTTTTTTATTCCTAGCACTTTCTTTTCCTTCTTATTATATTTTAATAAAGGCGTATTTTTAGTTTCCATTTAATTTTGTTTATATGTCTAACACTTTACACAAAGAATATAATTTTTTTTATTATTATTTGGACCGAATCCTTGGTAAGGATTGCCTACGTATCTTGTCAGAATCAAGTCTCGCGTAGTTCTAGCTTTAGAATAAGTTCTAGTATGCCAGATTTCGGTAGTTATGTCCTGAAGTGGAAACATATTACTTAATCGGTCAAATGAGTGAAGTATTTGCCATTTATTTTCATATGCCGTTTTTTATAGGTTGCGTAAAATTCGACCAATTTGTTGGTAAACCTATTTGGATACGTATTGTACCCCCCAAGTGTTCGTTGTTTTTCCGTTGTGTGCGGATAAAATGACGAGCACTTTCGAAAAAGAAAACTTTTGGCAGGCAGAGAGTTTCAACGCCCAGGCTGGGGCGTCAGAAATTTCGGCGCCCAGCCCTGGGCGCTGAAAATGACTTGGGCGGTCAATTTTGACGCTTTGCTTCACATGTTCTTGCGTTTATTCCTATTTCGTTTTTTTTGTGCCTTGATATTTTTCTTTGTAGTTAAAGTTAATTTTGAGGTTATTTTGGAGGCTTTTTTTACTGTTAGCGTGAAACGCATTTTTGTCCAGATTAATTTTTTCTATTGGTGACTCAAAACAGTTTTGAAAATGGAGTTAGGGTGCGGAACTTATGAAGATCTTTGTGTAGGCTTTGGAGGTAGGTTGGTAGTGAAGGGTATGATGTAATCTATGTTTTATGAATCTGTTTTTTTGGTAACATTTGCATTGTTTTGAATTTTTGATTTCCTTTGATTTTAGGTTGCATGGATTGGTTCTGACACTGGTTGGCTTTTTAGGTTTTGGGGATGTGAATGGGATAGTATGGTTTATTTTGTGGGTTTCGAGAATGGCATTATTTCAAAACCGAGTGGGTTTTGTTTGTTGGGCCTATAGTGGGCCGCTTCTTTATTAATTTTTTTTATTTTTTTATTTTGCAAGTACATTTGGTGTTTATTTAGTGTTAGAATAAAAAATTTAGGAGAAATATTACGCCTTTATTGATTCGGAAAGTAAGGAAAACACACTGAAATAAAACTGACCCATATTCTAAAGGGCCTTAGGACCATCTAAAGTCTTTATTATTTTTTCTATCAATCTTAAAGAACTACTAGGCGCTTTTTACTAATGGTGCTCTATGTGGCTCAAGCCTGGGGTTTAGTCTCATAAAACTTCGGTCCTTCACCGGTACTCATCTTGAATTCCATTCCTTTTGCGTTGACCCACTGATATGTCTTCACCCATCCGTTCTCGACCTCTTCTAGTGTTGATGCAGGAGAGATTAACCGGGTTGGATCGAAACTTTTATCTTGTAAAGCTAGGGTAGTCATCGCAGTCTCGTTCTCCATAGGACTCGATTCGTTAAACAATGTCCACAGAGCCTGGTTGTCCAATATTTCAGCTGTTTTAGCCTTGGCGAGGTGGGGTGCCTCATCCAAGGTGTGGCAGTCATGGAAAATTTCAAATCCGGGTTTTAGCAAGCCATCCTGAACGAAGGGTTCAGGGAAATCACAGCATGGGTGTTCTTCTCCTTCCCGAACGAACATCCCGTTAAGGGTCCTTTGATATGGGGGAAGGAGGGTGGTTTGTTTGGTTTTGTTAAGGCGTAGCCTAGATAGGCGGTCAGCAATTATCTTCCTCCGTTGGTTCATAACCTAAGCCAAAGGGAGTAGATTTGTTGGGAAAATGATGGAATGTGTATTCCTTCTTCCTTATGCCCAATGGGGTTCCTGGGAAATAACCTTGAGCTAACAGCATTCTAGGGATGACTCGGGATGCATGCGGGTCTAGGAATGCTGGATCATAATCTTTGATGAACTGGATTGTTTCTTCCATTTGAAACCCGTAAAGGTCGTCTGCAGTTTCGGCCGTTCCGAACATAGTGCAACTGACGTCAAGAGGAGGGGCGCGGATTTCTAGTATTACCCCGTTATGGTTAAGTTTAACCATTTGGTGCAAGGTCGAAGCCACACCTCCTAAGTCATGGAGCCAAGGTCGCCCCAAGAGGAGGTTGAAAGTGGGCTTGATGTCGATTATTTGAAACTCGGTGGTGCGTGCCATAGGCCCAGTTTGTATGGTAAGGTTGATTTTTCCCAATATAGGCCTTCGGGAGTTATCATAAGCTCGTACCCCTTGTGAGGAGGTTTGGAAGTCATCGCTTCCTAGCCCCAAGCAATGGGCGGTTCGCAATGGGCAGATATTAACTGCCGAACCATTATCTACGAGCGCTAGGGGGATGTTTTGTCCTTTGCACCCAACCACTAGGTAAAGGGCTTTATTGTGAGCACCCCCCTCTTTGGGTAAGTCTTTATCAGTGAAAACTATGGCCTTTTCTCCGGCATTTCTCGTGACATGGCTAACCAATGAGTCAAGTGTGATATCTGTAGGTACCGAGATGAGGTCAAGTGAGCGAATAAGCTTTTCGCGATGTTCCTTTGAAGTACACATAAGATCCCAGATGGTAATCTCAGCCTTGGTTCTTTTTAGTTGTTTCAGGAGAGGATTTTCAATGACTTCCGCGACGGTGGCGTGCCGCCCATTCTCAGGAGTTTGTCTGACAGGGATGTCGTCCATAGGAGGCGGGTGAATATCCGGTTGGTATATCCTTCCGGATCGGGTGAGGTTGTCGACCTCGGGCTCCTGAGGGGTGGTGTCAATGAGAGCATACCCGAGCCAAGTTTCAGTGAAGAGGTCCTGGCCCGAGACTTGAGATAGGTAAATATCTTCAGCATCATCGTTCCACACACCGCACACTTCCCCCTCGATTCGATCCATAGGTACCACAGCGAGTGGTGCACCTTGAGGTGTAATATACACCGTGGGGTCGAAATTCTCTAGTTGGTCGAGAGAGATGTGACAAGAGCCGAGTGGGCTCTTGTTGTTGTTGGGTTTGCCAACGTTAGGGAGAGGTATTACTTCATCCTCTATCATGTCCTGGATCGTATGTTTTAGATTCCAGCAGTTTTCAGTGTCATGCCCATTTCCTTGATGGAATTTGCAGTAAGTACCTTCGACCCAATATTTGTTTTTGACAGGAGGGTCACGGGTGGGGCCTATAGGTCTCAACTTTCCTTGATTGGTTAGTCTTTCAAAGGCTTGTACCAAAGTTGACCCGAGTGGGGCAAACTTTCGGTCTCGGACCCATCTTACAGGGTATCTTCGGGCGGGAGCCTCTTCTACAGCATGGACTTCTTGGGCTTGGGATGTGTTACCCCGATTATAGGTGTTGGTCTTATATGTAAGTCTGCTCTGTATGGTTTTGGCGAGGTCGTCCTCGATTTTTATTCCCACATCATAAACTCTTTTGAAAGTGTCGAGTCCCAGGTACCTAAGGTGTTGTCTGTAAGCTGGGTCCAGATTGTCAATGAATTTTTGGACCAATTCTGTTTCGGGAGGCCTATTGATTAGCTGGGCCGCCTGGTCCCTCCATCTAGCAAAGTAGGTTGTGAAACCCTAATTTTTCTTTTGGAAGAGAACTTCCAGCTCGCGCATGCTGACTTGAAAGTCCATGTTCGACGAGTATTGCTTGATGAAGACATTGACAAAGTCTTCCCAAGTGGGGAAGAGCTTAGGACCCTGGTGATAGTACCATTTGAGCGGCACAGGTTCCAAGGATAAAGGAAAGGCAGGTAAGTACATGGACTTGTCCACGCCTTTCAAGTTCATGGTATTCACAAAGCTCAGTAGATGATCACGGGGGTTATCCGTGGCCTTGAACTTTGGTAAGTCAGATGAACTGAACTTTTCTGGTAGTTTGCCAGGAAAAGGTTCAGGATCGAGGGAGAAGTATTTGCTCCCCATGGTTTGCTGTAGGACCATTTTTTCAATCCTCTTCTCGTTTTCGAGATCATTTTTAGCTTGCGCAGCCGCTAAAGCTTCATTTTCCATTTTCAGTTGGCCCATAATTTGGGTCATTTGGACCATCTGGTCTCGTAAATCTTCGATGGACATGTTTGAAGGTGCGAATCGAGATTGGGGAAGCGGAGATCCTTGAAATGAGGGACGACGGACGGAGCTTGGAGTTACTAAACCTAATGTTGGTGATGTATCTTCGAGACGCACTAGCCGTTGATTCCCTGATCGGCACCAAGTGGCAGGACCAGTCCTAGGCATAAGATAAGCTAAAGGTTAGGTTCCCAAAGTTTCAAGCATTACTTAGTCTAGACTTCGACTCTCTAAATTGGTTTCTTTTTTTCGCTCTTAATTTCTTCTGTCGGTACACTCTTTGGTTTTTTTTTGATTTTGGTCATTCTTTGAAACACCTGCCCGTGTGACGTTCATAGTTGTTAGCATGTTCGGCTTTGGTGCCGAGCATTGCCGTCGTAGGAGGCCTAACAACGACACAAAGAGTTATTAATTTTTCGCTAGTCGCTTTTGAAATCGAGTGCTTTTCTTACGCCCTCGTAGCAATTCTCTTTTTTTATGAACATTTTTGCTACGTATTTTCCTTTCGCTCAGGCACCGAGGCTGCTGCGCCTGACCAGAAGGCCAAGCAGCAACTTCAGTGCCCAGCGAGGGGCGTGAGAATTTCTGGCGCCCAGCCAAGGGCGTTGAAAATGCGTCCCTGGCTGGTTCTCGTTTTTCTGTCTTTTGTTTATGCGACTTCGACTTGTGTGCTTGCCTAATAACGTCCTTTACGCGTAACAGAGTTTTGTGGGATTCGTTACACGCCATCCCGAGCGTCGCTTATTTTGTGGCGATCACTCGGGTTTGCGGAACACGTGTTTCGGTATAACTCTTTGGCCAATTAGTCTATGAATGTTTGGGCAGTTTTTAAGGTCGTTGGTTTTCTAGGATAGTTTGTCACACACAATCACATATTTCGCTACACATAACTACATTACAAACATGGATTTGAAAATTAAATACGCCATGTAGTTTATGATAGGCTTCTATGGGTAGTTTATTTGTGCCTGGCTTGGTACCGCTTCTATCGTAGATCCAACACATGCCCCGGTCGAGGTAGTGTCTTCAACAGACGAATTTCGCTCAAGAGGCCAACCCGCAAGTGCAAGCCAAGGGGGCATGCAGGCGAGAGGGACCTAATGAGCGAGCGATTGGGTTCGGGATAGGTGTACTACTTGCACAAGTACCGAGTGGGAAACATGCGCGGCGTATGCACCCCCCTATTGGCGAAAAAAGGTATCCTTAGTCCCAACTCCCGAGGGAGCCGAGATTCGTTATGATGTTCTGCCCGTTCACATTAATATGCTGATTTTCAGGTCGTCCCAACTTGATGGGGAAATAAACGCGGGGTAGGATCGTTTCACCCTTCGGCTATTTTGATTACCTACCCTTCACTTTCCCCAGTGGAGTCGCCACTGTGAGGGGGTCGAAAAAGCGCGAGGCTAATGCGTGACCTTGTCCCTCGTGGGTGTGACGATTCTTTTTATTCAATCAAGTGTAATTGGATTTCCTGTGAGTATACACCCAATTGACTAGTAATATAGGAGTCGCCATTCAGTTTTTAACGACAATGAGAAAAACTGACAAAACCCGGTTATCGTGACATAAAGGGAGTGCAATTATGTTTCACCACGACGGCCGTAGGTTCCCTTGTGATCCCTGGTGTGGGGATCTCTCAATATACACCCGCAAGATAGAGATTGAGGGTTCGGGGGACTGTAACTACCGAGAGGAGTAATTCGCTCATCGATAACTCCAGAGGCATGATATCCTTACTAGCTCAGCATAAATAATTGAAGGGACATGCGTTAACTATTAAACTAATCTGAATTGATTTTAGCAATATGCAACATATAATACTAATTCGATCGTGATTATCTGATTTAAATAGCATTAAGGGACCTAGCATGATAATCCGATTTCCCAAAAATATTATATTTGTTAGGCGTGATAGAACAATCATATTAGGTTAGTTTAACAGTTCATAAAAAGGGCGAGGAAAGCAGTTAAATCATCAAAAAGGGACACATTACGACGCACTCTTGAGAGATGCGTCACGGTTCTCAGAAAACTAACCACTTTGACTTTGCTATTTCTCCTTTTTATTTAACGAATCTCAATTATGGGACAGGATACGTTCTGTTCGATTTATGGATCGATTGCGACAGAACGCGTGAACAGTTTCGCAGCGAGAGGCTTAGGCTAAGGGGTTTAGAGTCAATACTCAGAATATATTATGTGTTGTTGTGTGTTGTTTCACGTCGAAACTAGGGGTCTATTTATAGGGAAGAGTTCGTGGAAAGATAGAATTGCAGAGTTCTAATCCACAAAGAATTAGGAAAAGAGACGTACCCAGGTATTTTCAGCGCCCAGGCCTGGGCGCCGAAGATTTCGGCGCCCAGAGCCAGGCGTTGAAAATAGGGTCTGGGCAGTTTTGTTTAGTCAGATTCGGATTCCTAAAATCCGTAGAGTTTGAGATTAATTCGAGTCTTTTAGCGCGTATCAATTTTGTGACGGAATGCGTCTGGGCCCGTTACGAACTCTAGGCTCGTTAGGATTTTAATTAATACGTAACTCTTATTTCCGAATCCTATTAGGAATAGGATTCTCGCAGTTTTCTATCTCATTTAGGATTTATGTTGGGATGCAACACCTAATTCTGACAGGTTTCTATCTTTTATGATTTGCCACTTTTAGAAGCTACCTTTTACGGCAGTTACTATTTTTAGCAGGTTTCCATAAATAGCAGGTTTCGGGTGAAATGAAATGGGGAATCGAGATTCGTTTATTTTATAGGAGATGCGTTGTCAAGTGGAGTTTTTATGCTTTCATCATCGAACCTTTCCCTTGCGGGAACGGGGACAAAAGTAGGGGTCTACATTAGGGTTCCTGCAGAAACGTTTGAAGTGCCCTTTCTTTCCACAATTGTAACAAACAATTTCAGAAATATCCTTCTTTTCCCTTTTTGTTCGGGTTAGAAGAATTAGGATTATTAATTATTTGCCTTTCTCTTACCCTTCTGATTCTTCTGACTAATATAATTCACTTTAGAACTAGAAGCAACATTCAGATCCTTCTCACGAATACGAGTTTCCTCTTTAATTCGTAAGTGTTTCTGAATCTGTTCCAAAGTAAATTCCTCAGAAGTATGCAACAACATTTTCCTGTAATCATTCCAGGATGGTGGTAACTTAGCAATAATCCCTTCCACAATCAGTTTCTCATGAATGGTTATCATCAGATCTTTAAACTTAGAAATCAATATAAGAAATTCATGCACTTGATCAAGAATAGAAGTGCCATCAACCATAGAAAATTCAAAGAATTTAAAAGTAATATACTTATATGCCCCTTGTTTTTCAGCATCATACTTAAACTCCAGGGATTTCCACATCTCTTTTGCAGACTGAATTGGAGTGTAGAGATCATATAAATGATCAGAGAGGGAATTCAGAATATAACCTCTACACAGCATCTCATCTTAAGTGCGCTTCTTACGATCCACAACCATCCCTTCCGTGTCCTTGTCTGACGGTTCTGGTAACGGCCCCAACTTCGGATCCAGAACATAGAAAATCTTCAAAGCAGAATGCAAGAACGAAATCTTCTCCTTCCAACGCAGAAAGTTGATTTCATCAAAACGATCTAGTTTCACAGTATCATTACCGAAGATCTTCATCGTGCTCTCCAGAATATTATCCTAAGATTGTTAAATACTATACTTTGAATGATAAAAAACGTAAATACAGAAAACTAGATTAGGACGAGATAATCTCTGTCCTTAGGATAATATTAGCCCCCACTATATTGCTGATGGGATTCAAAGCTAATCTACCCCCAGGATTCCCTAATCACGAATGGAATACAACAAATTAAACCATTCTCCATGAACATGTATTTTGGAAGAAACTGACATTGTGAGAGATGTAAAGAACGTAATTAACATTAACCTAATGCATTGGATTAAATCGGAAAACCAATATGACAGTTACTAAATAACTGCCCTTGGTATTATCCTATTTAAATAATTAATTAATTAATACCTAAATATTAATTAATTAATAACCGCAAAAACAATTAACGTTAAGTATGTCATTAAATGGACCGTGCGCGTGCCACGTGCAAAGTGCTAAGTCTTGATTAATAATATGTAGCTATATTACTAACCCAATACTAGCAAACCAAGCCCAATGCTCCACTAGGCCCAATAACCCATGTCATCTCATATTCAATATATGAGTGACATGAGTATATTTAAAGACAACCAAAACATCATTTCTCTTCCATGTGGGAGAATACTCCTACTCACACAAGTTGAAGACTAATATCTAACAATGTCATCTAAACATCTATGATTTTGCTTTTAAAATATTAGGTTTAGATTAAACATCTATGCCACATTTCTATGGTTTTGCTTTTTAAGTGGATGCCTCTCGGCGATATATATTAGTTGGCCCGGTTGACTAGGTATGTAAATGGGTCAGGTTCGGATGGGGTGGAGCATTATTCGTATCCATCTGCTCCACCCATTCTATCCGTCGCCCAATTTACCCATTGTCCACGTTTTGTCCAGCCATCACCCATGACAACAATTCAGTTGGCCTGGCTGCTTTCTTTGGAGTATACCTTAAGGTTGGGGGAGTGGGGATGGGGATCCATGACTGTAGGGATCGAAGCTCGCAACAAAAAAAAGGATGTTTATTTCCGTTTAATAACTTATCCAATAAATTATAAGGAGGTGATAGAGCGTGTGAAAAGATTTGAACATATATAATAATAGTATATAAAATGACAAACGTCGCAACATGTGATATTTAAGCTGTGTTACAATGACGACATAATATGCTTATGTGTCATGACTTAAATTGGAAATTAAAATATTTAACTTATATAACTTATTATACATGTTATAAAAAATGTAGGAAAATCTTAATATTCTAATTTGTTTCCTTCTTTGTATCGACTGCATTATTTACAAATTTTCATAGTAAAAATATTGCATTGATAGTAAAAATATTCTGAAGACGCATAGTCTACGTGGCGCATATATGTATCAATTAAACTCTGACACGTAAGATTGAGACATATAAACGTTGTCGCAACTTACGACCTTTATTATCATCTTAATAGTATTATATTCAATTTCATGATCTAATGTACATTACAAATCCAAGGGGCTTTATTTATTGAAAAGCATACAGTAAACACGAAATAAGTTGCATAATAGAAAAAGTCTTAGGTGCCCCTTAGACTAAATTTCAGACAATCGAGTAATTAATTAGCGACGACACGATCGAAGTTGGCATCAACGAGAGCCGCATTATTGCCAATGTACCTAAGTTCAGCAGAGGCTGAAGCACTTGTGTCTTTGTCTAAGAATTCACTGTAGGTGTCTGATTTATTCATTTTTGTTTGAATATCACTCCACTCCATTTTCATCAGCTTGCTAGGGTCACCAGCTTCCACATACACCTACAAACAATACACACATTTGTTAACCATATTGTCCACTTAACAAAACCGTAGGAGGTTCCACCTTAAAACCATATGGAAATAAGGAGAGTTTCCCCTTTGCCTTATTAAATGATTAACTCTCTACTCTTTTATCAATGTGGGACTTTCACACGTGTTATTTCATGGGTCAGATCTTAAGAAATTGGTATTTCTTTTACCTTGTTAGTTGCATGGGAATCGTCAGGTCTGTCCCAAGCTAAGAGATATCCAAGACCTGGAACCATCTTATCAATGGTACCATATATGACTGCACCCTTGGAGCCTACAACTACTTGAAGCGGTCCTTCCGAATAAGCTCCTTTATGCACGAACGACCCACCAGCTTCTCCACCTATCATCTTAGTAGGGGTGGCATTGGCCATGAATTTTCCTTGAATGTCATGGGTTTTCATATGCATTATTGGTCGAACCTGGATATTCTCCATACAACATATTACTACAGCCAAGTCATGTTCCTCATCCTTTGCACTCTTGTTGTTGTTTACCACATTTTGTGCTTTCTGCATCGCCTTTTCGATCGCTGCTTTTTGCTTCTCATTGAATTTTCCATTCACCAGAGCTTGTTGCAGTGAAGCCATTGTTACGCTTAGCTTAATTGACTGCTGCTAGAAAATCAACATAAACAAAAAAATTAGTCAAGATCGATAACACTTCTACGACCTAGAAATTTAACATCATTGTCCATTGATTATTTTACCTAAAAGTATTGCAATTGATAATTACGCCGCATAAAATACGGAATTTTGAAAAAAAAAACAATTCTATCAAAAATGGAAAATAGTATTTCAAGAGTAGAAAACAATTTTATTTCATTTACCAAGAGTTCCTTCCCTACTCCTTACATAGTTACGTATATTTTTTTCTCCCCTCCCGACCACCCATATATAATATCCCATGCACTTGCATTTCTTCGCTCCGATTCACAACTTTTTTTAAAAAAAAATCAAATAATATAACAATTGAAAACTAATTAACAATTGTGTTTTCTCTTAAAAGTTATTTAACGTGAAAATCATGAAACCAAACGGCCACAACTCAGAGGATAGAAAAAAAGTATATGTACCTTGAGTAGAAGTAGTTAAAAGACGTTTATGGTTTGCAATGCACGGAGAACATTGGTTTCACCAAGTTTGTATTTATTGATGGAGTTTAGGCCGAAGAGTTGTGTACTCTTATGCATTCATACATTTCTTAGAATAAACGAATAAGAAATCATGCATAGTTAAAGCATAATCTTCTTTTACAAGCTAGATAGAATCAAGACCAAAATAATCCGTGGAACAAAACACCATAGAAAGTGACAAATAAAAATATCAGTAAATGTCAATTAACTTAGTTGGAAAATCATGAAATAATATCCAAAACCTTGAGATTAAATCTCGTTTACATCGTCAATAAATTAAGAACTACCGACAAATTAAAGAAAATGAATTACTACTACGTGGTAGTACGATTTCATATCCAATTGTGTGTTCTAACTCTAAAAATATATATTCTTATTTCTTGGTGTCTAATAAAACGGAGATAGTACTGCGACTCTACGAGTATAAGAGGCCCCAATATAATACGGATAATGAATTACTAAATACGTAAGAGTAATAAACTAATAATTCAAAACCTTAGCATTTGTCAAAAAAAAAAATCATATCCAATGTGTTCTTACTTTGAACACACATATAAACGTTTATCTATCTATTACTATATACTAAAAGTGACACCATGAATGACACGTGTCAATTTCTGATGCGATTTTTTCCCATCAAAAAGTTTTATTTTTTCCTTTATTTCTCTAAGTTACTAAAATTACTAAAACAAGGTACACCAAAATATAAAACAAATATTGCAATGTTTCATAATTAATTAAAAAGTTGACAACTCTTAATGCATTTAATTAATTCTTAATGCATTTAAATTGGTCATAACTTTTTTCCTTTATTTTCCTCTTAAAATCCTTGAAATGGGTATAATTATTAATATTTGACTTGAAAATAAGATTTCAGCGACCTTGTATAAATCTACGGTTGAAAATTCTTATTGCATTTACATTGGTCATAATTACAATGTGAATAGATAAAATTGTGAACCGCCAATAAAAAAGGAAATAATTTATAGAATCGTGAACTTCCAAGTAAAAGGAAACGATTATGGAGAATCGTAATATATGATGCAGATTATAGAAATTACCTATTAAATAAAATATTTTACAAATATTATTTACATACAAAATAAAATTTATTCATATTTAACCATAATTAAGATTTTCAACGACTTTACATAAATAATAGGTTATCAATTCTAATTGCACTTGAAATGGTCATAATTACAATAGATTTGATAGAATCGTAAATTGCCAAAAAAAATAATGTAATCATGAACTGTCAGAAAAGAAAAAGGAAACAACAATGGAGAGTAGTAATCAAAGATGTTATGGAAATTACTTATTAAATAAAATAATATACAAAAATTATATACATACAAAATAAAAATAAAAAACAAATCTTTGATAAACATCCGAAAATTCTGCTACACCTATATTACTTTCAACTACATTCTTCAATTAATGTATGTCAAAAATCTATTACCCCCTCTGTTCCGGAATACTTACATCGTTTTCCTTATAAAGTCATCTCGGATTACTTACACTATTTCTATAAATGGTAAACTTTTATTAATATTATATCAACTACTCCCTTCACATGTTATTTTGTGGTCTCGTTCACCCTACCCCTTACCCCCTTACCCCCTTTAAAATGTTGACACATACCCCCTATATATATTAAAAAATTTCTCAATATCAACTACTATCTATTTAATAAATAAGTCAATTACTTTGTATTAAACTATGTGCCGGTCAAACCGGTTCAAGTATTTCGGGACGGAGGGAGTACATTATCTAAATCAGACACCAGAAATGACACGTGCCACTTCTTGATGAAAAATTTACCCACCAAAACTTTTTTTTATTCATTTATTTATTTCAATAACTTTTTATGGAAAAGACTCAGTATATTTAACTAAAACTTAATCTTTTGAAAATCTATCAAAAATCTTTCGTACTTAATACTGATGTATTTTCGAACAATTCTCTGTTAGTCAACTACTAATTTATAATTAATGGTCAAATTATAATTTTATAACAAGCACGAGGCCTAATCTAGTAAGAGTAAATTCTTAAGTAGAACGAAGGTAATACTACAAGTATAAGAGGCCCCAATATAATACGGAATACTTAATTGTACTAATCTGATATTTCTCCTATTTGCCAGTAGATGTCAAAATCAACCCAACTCATCTTTTAAAGAGGCAACTAGTGTGTGGTTCGGACGATGCCCCGATTACTACATTGATGAGTTAAATTTATATATATTTTTCTTGAGCACAACAAAACATGTGTATTCCATATTGTGAAAAATATTCATTAAATTCGTCAACTACACAAACACGCTACATTATTTATCATGCCAAATAATGTTTCAATTAGATCATCTTAATTACAGTTTGTATAATTTGTTTTGTAGTGGAAAGCACCAAATTAGATACATGAATGTCATTTATATAGTTGATATTTATGAGACTTATGACATCTTTTTTCATGGTGGTCTTAATGCTTTATCTATTATTTTTATTCCAAATAGTCATAGGAAATAAAGTCACATAAAAATTTAGTGGTTTTATACTTCATGTTAATATTTATTTATAAATTAAAGTGAAAAGATAAATCAAATTGATGGTTGGTTAAGATGGTATTGAGTGTTATCATCCACGCTTAAGATCTAATGTTTGAAGCTCCTTATTCACAACGTTTTTTAATATATCACTACAAAAATTTATATCTTTAATGACAATTTAATTACGACGGGTCAAAAATTCTGTCGTAAAAACCTTTTGCGAAGGGGCTAACATACAAACAAAGATAGGAACAACCGCTGTAAATGTATTTTACGGAACAACGGGATTTTTCATTAACAACGGCCCCTTTTATGACGGGTTCGCGACAGAAAATCCCGTCATTAATCAACGATTATTGGCATTTAGCGACTGGATTTTCCGTCATTAATGATACAATTTCTTGTAGTGTATTACTGTATTAGTATAGATTGAACAATATTGTGGAGTTAATACTAGGTCAAAAGTTAAGAATGACAAAACAATTAAAATATTTCATCAAAAGAATAAAAAGAAAAAAAGAACACAATGTTCTTGATATGACATCTCAAAGAAAAATTTTCTTAATTGATACGAAGCACCAACCATTTTTTTGGGTCGAGTAATTATTGAGTAACAATATATTGAAAAGGAAATAATTCTCACAAAATCATAATTTTAATTTTATGTTATTTTAAATGGTAGAGTAATGTACAATATTGCACATGGTGTGTGGGTTCAAGCCCCAACCACGTATCCTACTACCTATATTACACTTGTGTATTGGTGTATTCTCATTGTTGGTGTTGTATTAGTCATAGTTATAACTTGTAACAAACATATCACTTTTGATCAGAGCCACTTCATTGTTTATTGTTAGGATTATTCATTGGTTAGGGTCGCATTATTCTTGAGTAAGCTAGGTTAATTTAGTTCTCGGATAAAGTCACTTATATCTTTGGTCGGGTTCACTTTTATCTTTGGTTTGGGTCACTTTTTACCTTGAGTAAGTTTTATTTTTCACTTTTTACGCGTTATGTTGGAAGTATAGTAAAATACCATAGATTGGGGGCACAAAAACTTTTCAGAAAGGACGATCTACGATAATATATTGTGTGGCAGTCCAAAAGAAGAAGGTTATGTGCACCTGTTCTGTTCTTTTAGTTACCCTTATTGATGTTATTAGTTTTCCTTATATTAGTTATAAGTTACCATATTTTCAAGGCTATTAGCTCAATGGTAGAGCAATGCACAATATTGCACATGGTGTGTGGGTTCAAGCCCTACATAGCCTACTGCCTTGTGTATTACACTTGTGTATTGGTGTATTCTCATTGTTGGTGTTGTATTGGTCATAATTATAACTTGTAACAAACATATTACTCTTGATCAGGGTCACTTTATTGTTTATTGTTAGTTTCACATTTTTAATTGGTTAGGTTCGTATTTATCCTTGAGTAAGGTAACTTTAGTTCTCGATTAAAGTCACTTAATCTTTGGTCGGGTTCACTCTAATTTTTGATTTGAGCCACTTTTTACCTTAAGTGAATTTTATTTTTCACCTCTTACACGCTAGATTAGATATACAGTAAAATGTTGTAGATCGTGAGCACACAAAAGTTTTTTTAATTCACAATGGCGTTACAAATTACTCCGTACAAACAAAGGATGATGGATAGAACCGATGATTTAGAGGACACGTACTCCCAATTTTTTCTTATGCCAATAAAATCTCATTGGTATAAATTTTAATTGAAAAAATGATATTTATGTTTTTCGTAATTTTGTGTGCTTTCGGTGTAAAATAATTTATTGTAGGTTTGGATAACTTTTACTCAATTTTTAGTAATTTTTAAATGTTATGATTAACTTTTATACTATGAAATTATACCACTACAAGAATTTGTATTTTTAACGACAATCTAATTACGACGGGTTAAAAATCCCGTCGCAAAAGCCTTTTGCGACGGGGCTAATAACCAAACAATGACGGGAATAACCGTCGCAAATGTCTTTTACGACGGATTTACGACGAATTTACGACGGATTTCTATTAACGACGGCCCTCTTTTATGACGGGTTCGCGACAGGAAATCCCGTCGTTAATCAACGATTATTGGCCTTTCGCGACGGGATTTCCCGTCGTTAATAGTAAAATTTCTTGTAATTACATTTTCGATGAATACGGTTTTTAAAGTGCTACACGTTTGCTCTTATACAATATAAGTGATTTTTGAGGGATGGTTTTTATAAATAAGAAAAAATTATCACAACAAATAAGTAAATTTTACACTATATCTCGGTAACTTTTAAAAACTTCAAAAAATTTATATTTACCTTACAATATTTATTGTAGTAAGACGCTCGACCATAGGGAAAGGAATGATTCGTTGGTACTCCCTCCGTCCCTTAATTCTCGCACCGGTTTGACCGGTGCGGAGTTTAAGACACTTGAATTGACTTACTCCGTATTAATTTAATGGGTGTTAGTTGATAGTGGAGTATTTTTTTAATATAGTTAGTGGGAAATGTGTAAGATGTGGGTAGTGGTGAGTGAGGGGTGTGAATTTTTAAATGATTTTTTGTAGGGAGTAGGAGTGTAGGTGGGTTAATAGGTAAGTGTGAGAAATAATATAATATTGGTAAAAATTTCCACTTATAAACCCAAATATGATGGTGCAGGGGTGTGCACAGTGCTCTTGGTGCACTGGTGTCCAAACGACATGCAATAAATATAAAACGCGGATATCTTGTTGAATCCGGAGAAGAAAAGAACAAACGTTGTTTTTTTGATAAAAAAAAAAAAAAAAACAAACGTTGTTCTTTTGTTAAAAAAAAGAACAATGACTACTCTGTCCCTTTTTTTTCGTTCTTTTGTTTTTCACTCCATTTTTCTGATATATATACCTTTTTTTTTTATAATTTTCGAATCAGAATTTGTGAAGAGGAGAGAGAAAAACTATGGAAAGGAGAGAGAAACTGTGAAGAGGAGAGAGAAAGTAATGAAAAATTCTCAGATATTGGTTGATTTTTCTACTTCAATATCAAATTCTATTGATTCTTCTTCTTCAAATTTGAATTCCTCTGCTGATAATCCGATTTGTGAAGGTAATTGTTCAATTTTTTTAAAACGAATTACTTATTTATGATGATTTTGATTTCCATGTTCATTATTTTCATCATTTCAATTTATTTTGATTTTTTTGATCATTTCGATTTCTGCATTTCTCAATAACCTTGATTAATGTATTTTGATTCTATATTTTGATAATTTTGATGATTAATGTATCTTGATTATATATTTCTGATGATTTTGATAATTTTGATGATTAATGTATCTTGATTATATATTTCTGATGATTTTGATTTCTGTTCTTTTTTCGATTTTATATGTTCTTTTAGTCTTATCTTTTGTTCTTTTATATATTGGTTCTCATATATGTATTAAGAGATTGTAATAATACAGAAAATAATTATTGAACATGTTGTTCTTTTTTGCTTTAGCTTGTTGTTCTTTGTTCTTTTTTGCTTTAGCTTGTTGTTCTTTTGATATTACACACTTCAGATCAAATTGTTCTTTTACCATTTTTGTTGTTCTTTTATCTTTTTTGTTGTTCTTTTTTCACATGGTTAAAATAAGTGTTCTACATGATATGTTCTTTTCTGCTATTTTTAATGTTCTTTTTCTTTACTTTATTATGTTCTTTTATGCTCTATTGTTGTTCGTTTTTTTATTGGTAATGTTGTTTTACATGGTTAAAATAAGTGTTCTACATGATATGTTCTTTTCTGTATTTATAATGTTCTTTTTCTTTATTTATAATGTTCTTTTAGGTTCATCCTCTTTTTGTTCTTTTGAGGAATTGCTCTGTTTATTCAGCCTCTCTTCTTGTTCTTTCAGCTGTTTTTGAAGATTTAACATCATTTGTTGCTGGTCAAGTAAAAGCTTCCTTTGCTCTTCAATACTGTACTTTTTGAAAAAAGAACAAACATAAAAGAACATTAAGATTTATATCTAATAAACATAAAAGAACAGAACAACAAAACCCAAAAAAAAAACAAACAAACAAGTGCATTGTTCTTATCATGAACATGACTTGTATTTCTTCTCCTTCCCCCTCTTTTTATTATTTTTTTTATTTTTATTTTTCATTTTCTATATATATAATATTTCTCCTATTGGATTCATAACTTCTCATTTTAGAAACACATTCTTGAGAGAGAAAGAGGAGAGCTTTTAGTTTCTCCCAACAAAACAGAGATTTTATGAGAGAGAAAGTTCAAAACAAATTTTCTCCTCCTTTCTCTGAAATGTGATTTTAATTGGATTACGTTTACAAAAAACTAGTTTATTAAGCGAAATACTATTTCAATTTCGCTATTTTTTGAATTTTATTATTCATTCAAAGAGGTTTATGAAAGAAATAATGCCCTTGGTCCAAGTATGCATTCTATGTTAAGTCTAATAAATGCGGTTCAGTATTAATTAACAAGTTAATAATTCAGTGAGATCAAGTGAGCTGAATGCCTAGCTAGAGGCCGCTTCAGTTCAAGTGGAATTAATGATATTAATCCACAGCTTACTCTTGACTGAACCCGTAGGGTCACACAAATAGTACGTAAACGGATCAAGTATTTAATGGCATTAAATACTCCATCTATGAATATTCGGAACCGACGGATCTTGGTTTCAGTGGGAGATAAGATCGTCACAGGCAAGAAATGAATACTCCGGAAACGATGATATTGCCGGAAACGGAAATATGGATCGTATCGGAAATATGAATATTATCCAAGTCGTAGATGTTGCCGGAAACGGAAACATGGTACGTATCGGAAAATATTATTGGAAATGGAAATATTACCAGAATCGGAAATATTGCCGGAAACGGAAATATTGTCAGAATCGGAAATATTACCGGAATCGGAAAATAATTCCGGAAACGGAAATATTAAATATTTGTTCGAAACGGAAATTAATTCCGGAATCGGAAATATTAAATATTGTTCGTATCGGAAATAAATTCCGAAACTGGAAATTTAATCGGAAGCGTGTCGTACGAATTAGCATCGGACGAGGCCTGCCGGACGAAGGCCCAGCACGAAGCCGGGCCATCGCCCAGCAAGCACGCGCGCGCCACAAGCCCAGCCAAGGCAGCGCCCAGGCCTACCACAAGGCAGGCCCAGCGCGCGCCAAGGGCACGGATGCGTGGGCCGCGCTGCGTGGGCTGCTGCTCGCACGCGCATGGGCAGCCCTTGTGGCTGCCGTGTGTGTGTGAGTTTGTACTCATGCGTGATTCCTAAATCTACAAGAGTCAGTGTATGATTAAATTTCTATTCCTAATTGGATAAATTAATTAAATAGAATTCATGTAGGATTCTAATTTCAATTAATTCGTATCCTACTAGGATTACAATTCCTTTTCCATAACTCTATAAATAAAGGCCTAGGGGTCATAATTTATACACAAGTTTCAAAGTATTCAAAAGTGAGTTTTTTGAGAGAAAATTAAAACACACATCTTGCTCATAAAGTGCCGAAATTTTCTAGTACCTTAAGGGCGATTCTAGTTGGTCAATCTTAAGGCGGATCCGGACGTGCTGTGGACTATCTACGGAGGGACGACACTTGGAGTCCTAAAGACTTGTTCTTGTTCGGTTCGGGCGCAGCTAGGGAGGGCACGCAACAAAGAGTATGCATCTAAATTATGCTATATGATTATGTGTAAATAATATGTTGTCCTGGGTTAATGGTTGTTTCCGCATGATCTATGTAATGTCATATGTATCATAACCTAACAGTGGTATCACGAGCCCCTTATTATTTTCATAATCTAAATTGCATGAACATGGTTAAATATTACAAATTTGCAAGAATTAAAAGGGGTGATTAATTTTCGTAATTGTTAATTAATTGCAAATTGCGTTTATTTAATTATACGTACGCAGTTTTTCGGCAGTTTCTTCGTTACTCATCCGAATTGAGTGATTTTTGTGTCAATTCCGCATGTAAAAGGCATTCTAAAATTTTGACAAAAATAGTATTTTTCTGCCGAACCCAGAATTCTCAAATTCGAAGCCTAACTATGACTTTTCGAAGGTTTTAGTTTTTCGAATGCAAAATTTCGTAAATTTAAGATGTTAAATTAAATATTTGCGATTCTTGTTGATAAATCTTGAATTTTTGATTGACCTACTGCATATGTTTAACAAGTTTGAATGCCTAGTCTTGTTAATTATGCAATCTAATTTGTAATTATGATTAATTTGTTGAAAATTAGAATAATTTAGAATTAATTTGATTTTCATAATTAATTGTAATTTAATTAGAAACCTATGATTAAAAACCACCATAAAAATTGTAAATTTACGATAAATTTTAAATTTTTATGACCTAGACTTGAATCCATAACAATCGGAAATCAATTGGATAATAAATTTTCGATTTTTCGCCCTAAAATTATGAAATTAATAATATTTATTAATTTGTCATTAATTTTAAATATAAATTTTAAATTTTTATGCGATTCGTTCATATAACTTGCACGCACGAAGCAATGGACGCTTCGTGTTACCCTTAAGGGGTGTTGTATAATGCGGGCATGCGACGACGAGCAAGGGAGCTCGTCGCCCGTGCGGCACGAATGCAATGAGCAAGGGCGTAGTGCACGAGCACAAGGCAGCAGCCCTGCCTTGTGTCGTGTGCCACGAGCAATGAACGAATGGGCATGGGCGAAGGGCGAGCCAAGGCAGTCGCGTGTGGGCAGCAAGCGAGCTGCGCCACAGCGCGCGCTGCCTCGCACAAGAGCGCGCAGCCTCGCGCGCAGCGAGCGCAAGCTCGCGTGCCACGAGCGCTGCGCCCAGCATCACTCGCGCGCACAGCGCGCGATGTCGCGCGCCCAGCGAGCGATGGCTCGCGCCAGCGAGCGATGGCTCGCGCCAGCGAGCGATGGCTCGCGCCAGCGAGCGATGGCTCGCGCCAGCGAGCGATGGCTCGCGCCAGCGAGCGATGGCTCGCGCGCACAGCGAGCGATGTCGCGCGCCCAGCAAGCGATGTCGCGCGCCCAGCGAGCGATGTCGCGCGCCCAGCGAGCGATGGCTCGCGCGCCCAGCGAGCGATGTCGCGCGCCCAGCGAGCGATGTCGCGCGCCCAGCGAGCGATGTCGCGCGCGCGCACTGCGAGCGATAGCTCGCGTGCGATGAGCGCTGGCGCGCGCAGCGAGCACGATGTGTGCGGAGGCTTGCGATAGGGAAGCAGCAGCTATGCGACGAGCGCATGGGCTGCGCGCACATGGCCAGCAATGGCTGTGTGCGTACGGTCCATGGGCGTGCAACGCGTAGGGTGTTTGCGTTACGATTAGATCGTTTTGAATGTTTAATTTGATAATTTCAGTTCACGTAATTTTAATTAATTTTAAAATTAATAATTTGAATTATTTTCTTGGATTTTAATTTTGAATATTATAATTATAATAAATGTTATTTATTCTAATTATTTTACTAAAATTAAAATCATGAATTAATTTAAATACGACTGAAATTAAATTAAATTTTTGGATTCAATTATAAATTGATATGAGCTTTAAATTTTAATTAAATTTGTATGTTTCCGGTTGGACTAGAAATACATTTTTATGTTTAAAATTGGTAAAGCATATGAATTTATTGGTTTAAGTGGGAGCGCTTTTTAGTCATAAACTCTTGATTAGGTCTACAAATCCTTAAGGTTAAAACAACTTGATTAGAATTAATAAGGACTGAATAATTGGTAGATTATTGGTGCCCTTGATTAATTGCTGCAAATGTTTACGTGATGCATAATGTGTTTTACTAACCAGCTATGTGGGCCATTCATGATAATGAATGGGTGAATGGTATATATTGTATATGTACTGTTTTGCAGGTTATGAAGTGACTAGTATGGCCCAAATAGGATAGAAAATATGGTCTGCGTACCATTAATTTGAATGTAATTGGTCTAAAGTACCAAAGTTATTTTTCAATTCAAATATGGTCTGCGAACCATCAAATAGTTGTAATTAGTTATAGCTTATCCTATTTGAAGAAAATGGTGCCTCCCACGGAGATTTTCAAGACGGACTTTGAAGTCAAAGCTTCAAGATGAAGTCGGGCCATACTAGATCACAAATATCTTATGCATGTTTTAAGTTATTTATTGCTTTAAATATGTCTTAAAATGCATGAGATCAAAAGCTTGATTATGTTGCATGATTAAGGATTTTAGTTCACTTAAAATCTAACCAACATAGTAAGAGCCTTAAGTTCCAAACTTAAAAATTGAGTTAAAAGGTGCCATGCCAAAATATACACTTGCTTGGATATCCTTTACATCAATCTAGTAATAGTTTTCGCTCAGCGAGGTGTTACTTATTGGTCCTAAAGGGGCAAGGTACACAAATAATTGTGAGTACATGTTAGTTTTGGTGAAACTCAACGATATAAGTAAGGAGTCCTTTTATGTCGTGGAAAATTCGATAGGTTTACCTAATAAGTTCTTAGACGTACCTATCAACCAAGAATAGTTTCTAGACTATTAGCAAAAGGCTTTTGCTTACCTAAGATGTTCTAGGATTAAGTCGACAAACTGTGCTTAGTTCTTCAATGATTTTAGGATCTTGGAATTATTTTATTCACACCTGCCGGAACACATAACTTGAATAAAATGCTTAATAAACATTGAATTATGCATGTATGCTAGAATTTAAGTTTATTAAGAGAAACTGTGAATGGTTATTTATTTGTTTATTCTTTTCAATTGTAGTTTTTAATATGGCAAACAACAATTCATTCAACATTCGATCAATTCTCGAAAAGGAGAAGTTGAACGGGAAAAACTTCCTTGACTGGCAAAGGAACTTGCAAATAGTTCTTATGCAGGAAGAAAAGGAGTATGTCCTAGATGAGGCGATGCCCGAAGCTCCTGGCGACGGGGTCACTCAGGCTGCCCTCAATCGTTGGATTGATGCCAACAAGGATGTGAAATGTCTAATGCTCGCCACCATGAGTGCGGATCTGCAGAAAACGTTCATCAACTCAGATGCTTTCACAATCATCAGTGAGTTGAAGAACATGTTCCAAGATCTGGCTCGAGTCGAAAGATTCGAGACTCATAGGCAAATTCTTGAGACCAAGCTTAAGAAAGGCGAGCCCGTAAGTCCACATGTTCTCAAAATGATTGGACTCATTGAGAATATGAGTCGGCTGGATCAGCAATTTTCTCAGGAAATGGCTATAGACACCATCCTCCATTCTCTTCATAGCGGGTATGATCAGTTCAAACTGAACTACAGTATGAATAGTCTGGACAAAACGCTCACTGAGCTTCACGGTATGCTGAAGACCGCTGAAAAGACGCTCAAAAGTGATAAGCAGGATGTGCTTATGGTGCGTGGGGGCAAGTTCAAGAAATCTGGAAAGAAGAGGAATGCTAAGAAAGGTGGCAACAAGGCCAGCCCAACTAAGCAAACTGGCGCCAAATCTGCAAAGAGGAAGGTCAGTCAACCCACTTCTGAATCCGAATGCTTCTACTGCAAGAAGAAGGGGCATTGGAAGAGAGATTGCTTGAAGCTAAAGGAAGATCAGAAGAACGGAACAGTCGTTCCATCTTCAGGTATTTTCGTTATAGACTGTATACTTGCTAATTCAACTTCTTGGGTATTAGATACAGGTTGTGGCTCACACTTATGTTCCAATCCACAGGGACTAAGAAGAAGTAGAAAGTTAAGCAAGGGTGAAGTCGACCTACGAGTGGGAAATGGAGCACGGATTGCTGCATTAGCCGTAGGAACTTACTATTTGTCGTTGCCCTCCGGGCTAGTTTTGGAACTGGAAGAATGTTTCCATGTTCCAAGTCTTACTAAAAACATCATTTCAGTTTCTTGCTTAGATGCTAAGGGATTTTCCTTTATAATAAAAGACAATAGTTGTTCGTTTTATTTTAAAGAGATGTTTTATGGATCTGCTAGATTAGTCAATGGACTTTATTTATTAGATCACGACAAACAAGTATATAACATAAATACCAAAAAGGCCAAAAAGGATGATTCAGATCTCACCTATCTGTGGCATTGTCGATTAGGCCATATAAACTTGAAACGCTTAGAAAGACTTCAAAGGGAAGGAATTCTAGAACCATTTGACTTAGAGGATTATGGTAAATGCGAATCATGTTTACTTGGCAAAATGACAAAGCAACCTTTCTCCAAAGTTGGAGAAAGAGCAAATGAACTATTGGGTTTAATCCATACAGATGTATGTGGACCAATGAGTACAAATGCTAGAGGTGGTTTCAGCTACTTTATCACTATCACTGATGACTTCAGTAGGTATGGTTATGTCTACCTAATGAAGCATAAGTCTGAATCCTTTGACAAATTCAAGGAATTTCAGAGTGAAGTAGAGAATCAATTAGGCAAGAAGATTAAGGCACTGCGGTCTGATAGAGGCGGTGAATATCTGAGCTATGAATTTGATGACCATCTGAAAGAATGTGGAATTCTATCAGAATTGACTCCTCCTGGAACACCACAATGGAACGGTGTGTCAGAACGGAGGAACAGAACCTTGCTAGACATGGTCAGGTCAATGATGGGTCAGGCCGAACTTCCATTAGAATTTTGGGGACATGCACTAAATACAGCTGCACTCACTATAAATAGAGCTCCGTCTAAAGCTGTCGAAAAGACTCCATACGAATTATGGTTTGGAAAGCCTCCAAATATGTCTTTTCTTAAGATTTGGGGATGTGAAGTTTACGTCAAACGATTAATTTCAGACAAACTACATCCAAAATCTGACAAATGTATCCTTGTGGGCTATCCAAAGGAAACAAAGGGGTATTACTTCTACAATACATCTGAGAACAAAGTGTTTGTTGCTCGAGATGGTGTCTTTTTGGAGAAGGATCACATTTCCAAAATGACAAGTGGGAGAAAAGTAGACCTCGAAGAAATTCGAGTCGAACAACAAACTCTAGAGAATGCTCAAGATGACATTCAGGATGAAACTCAGAGATCTTTAGAAGAATCTGGTGAGAATCATGGTCAATCTAGAAATGTTACCCCGCGTAGATCGCAAAGATATAGATCTCAACCGGAAAGGTACTTAGGTATTTTGACGAACGAGAGCTATGACGTTCTATTACTTGAAAGTGATGAACCTGCGACTTACAAGCAAGCTATGACGAGCCCTAGCTCCAAGCAGTGGCAAGAAGCCATGCAATCTGAATTAGACTCCATGTCTGAAAACCAAGTATGGGATTTGGTCGATTTGCCAGATGGCTACCAAGCCATTGGAAGCAAATGGGTTTTCAAACTGAAAAAGGACAAGGATGGGAAACTTGAAGTTTTCAAAGCTAGATTGGTTGCAAAAGGTTACAGGCAAGTCCACGGTGTGGATTACGATGAAACCTTTTCACCAGTTGCAATGCTAAAGTCTATTCGAATAATGTTAGCAATCGCTGCATATTACGATTACGAAATATGGCAGATGGATGTCAAAACTGCTTTCTTAAACGGCGTTTTAACGGAAACTGTGTTTATGACACAGCCTGAAGGTTTTGAGGATCCAAAGAATGCTAAAAAGGTATGCAAGCTAAAGAAGTCAATCTACGGATTGAAGCAGGCATCCAGGAGCTGGAATATACGTTTTGATGAAGCAGTCAGTGACTTTGGTTTCATCAAGAACGCGGACGAATCTTGTGTATACAAGAAGGTCAGTGGGAGCAAAATTGCTTTCCTAGTATTATATGTCGACGACATATTGCTTATCGGAAATGACATTCCTATGTTGAACTCTGTCAAGATTTGGCTTGGGAAATGTTTTTCGATGAAGGATCTAGGAGAAGCACAGTACATATTGGGCATCAAGATTTACAGAGATAGATCTAAAAAGATGATTGGACTTAGTCAAAGCACTTATATCAATAAGGTGCTTGATAGGTTCAAGATGGCGGACTCCAAGCGAGGCTACCTACCCATGTCTCATGGAATGACTCTAAGCAAGACTCAGTGCCCAAAAACACTTGATGAGCGTAGACGAATGAATGGGATCCCATATGCATCATTGATTGGTTCAATAATGTATGCTATGATATGTACACGCCCGGATGTTGCGTACGCACTCAGTGCTACGAGCAGATACCAGTCAGACCCAGGAGAGGCGCATTGGACTGCTGCCAAGAACATTCTGAAGTACCTGAAAAGGCACAAAGATGACTTCCTGGTCTATGGTGGAGATGATGAATTAATTGTTAAAGGCTATACGGACGCAAGTTTCCAAACCGACAAAGATGATTTCAGATCACAGTCTGGGTTTGTCTTCTGCCTCAACGGAGGAGCAGTAAGCTGGAAAAGTGCTAAGCAAAGCACCATTGCGGATTCTACAACTGAAGCGGAGTACATTGCTGCACATGAAGTAGCAAAGGAAGCTATATGGCTAAGGAAGTTCATAGGAGAACTTGGTGTAGTCCCCTCCATTAAAGGACCAATAGCCCTGTATTGTGATAATAACGGAGCTATTGCACAGGCAAAAGAGCCTAGACACCACCAGAAAGTCAAGCATGTACTTCGTAGATTTCACCTTCTACGAGAGTTCGTTGAAAGAAAAGAAGTCGAGATAAGCAAAATTGGAACTGATGACAACATATCAGATCCATTAACTAAACCTCTGCCGCAAGCGAAGCACAACTCGCACACTGCAGCTATGGGAATCAAGCATATTGGAGAATGGCTTTGATGTCTCTGTTTAATGTTTTAAAGTTTTAGAGTTTAAATCTTTGTAAAACATTATTGGTTAATCATTCACAATAAATGAAAGGAATTCATTTTTCCATTTAATTTGTGGTTTATTAAATGATGAGTCCCTTCAACTTGACGATATATTCAAGATAGACTGTCAGGACCAGTCCTGTGACTAAGAAATGTCTATCAAGTGAACTTGAATGTCAAAGGTTGAAAATGGTCCCTAATCGGAGTTTTCTATAAAATTGGACGCATAGAAAACGTTAGACGATTAGAATGCAAGATGACTAGTAGTTCTGTTTCTTGAACTATGTGGACATGGCAATGTCATAATCATTTGCATAGATACTTACTTTGGGAAGACTAGTATCGGACAAGACCTATGAAACTTTACTGTAAGAGATGAAAGTCTGTCATAAGTAAATTTCATTAAATTATTAGACACTAAATCCTCAATACCTGAGTGATTTGAGATTACTTGTTTGAGAACTGGTTGCTTTGACGTTGACCAACCGTCGCACCGTAAAAGGAGGCTATAAAGGCAACGCTCAGGTAATCACCTATCAAACGAAGTCTAATCTCAAGATCGCAAGATTGGGATTGTCCTCCCATAAATCGGGATGAGATGCTTAAAAGTTGTACAAGGCCACTCGGAGAGCTAGAAACTGTGAAATGCATGGCCGTGCTCGGATGAATCATAGGCTATGATTATCTGTTTATTTGATCAGTTGAACTCTGAAACCGAGGAACACCTCTGGACATAATAAGGATGACAACTCTTACCTTATGTTCAAGAGCAAGCATCGAGCGACAAAGGAATTAGGAAATGCACACTTGTCCCTAAGGACAAGTGGGAGACTGAAGGAAATAATGCCCTTGGTCCAAGTATGCATTCTATGTTAAGTCTAATAAATGCGGTTCAGTATTAATTAACAAGTTAATAATTCAGTGAGATCAAGTGAGCTGAATGCCTAGCTAGAGGCCGCTTCAGTTCAAGTGGAATTAATGATATTAATCCACAGCTTACTCTTGACTGAACCCGTAGGGTCACACAAATAGTACGTAAACGGATCAAGTATTTAATGGCATTAAATACTCCATCTATGAATATTCGGAACCGACGGATCTTGGTTTCAGTGGGAGCTAAGATCGTCACAGGCAAGAAATGAATACTCCGGAAACGATGATATTGCCGGAAACGGAAATATGGATCGTATCGGAAATATGAATATTATCCAAGTCGTAGATGTTGCCGGAAACGGAAACATGGTACGTATCGGAAAATATTATTGGAAATGGAAATATTACCAGAATCGGAAATATTGCCGGAAACGGAAATATTGTCAGAATCGGAAATATTACCGGAATCGGAAAATAATTCCGGAAACGGAAATATTAAATATTTGTTCGAAACGGAAATTAATTCCGGAATCGGAAATATTAAATATTGTTCGTATCGGAAATAAATTCCGAAACTGGAAATTTAATCGGAAGCGTGTCGTACGAATTAGCATCGGACGAGGCCTGCCGGACGAAGGCCCAGCACGAAGCCGGGCCATCGCCCAGCAAGCACGCGCGCGCCACAAGCCCAGCCAAGGCAGCGCCCAGGCCTACCACAAGGCAGGCCCAGCGCGCGCCAAGGGCACGGATGCGTGGGCCGCGCTGCGTGGGCTGCTGCTCGCACGCGCATGGGCAGCCCTTGTGGCTGCCGTGTGTGTGTGAGTTTGTACTCATGCGTGATTCCTAAATCTACAAGAGTCAGTGTATGATTAAATTTCTATTCCTAATTGGATAAATTAATTAAATAGAATTCATGTAGGATTCTAATTTCAATTAATTCGTATCCTACTAGGATTACGATTCCTTTTCCATAACTCTATAAATAAAGGCCTAGGGGTCATAATTTATACACAAGTTTCAAAGTATTCAAAAGTGAGTTTTTTGAGAGAAAATTAAAACACACATCTTGCTCATAAAGTGCCGAAATTTTCTAGTACCTTAAGGGCGATTCTAGTTGGTCAATCTTAAGGCGGATCCGGACGTGCTGTGGACTATCTACGGAGGGACGACACTTGGAGTCCTAAAGACTTGTTCTTGTTCGGTTCGGGCGCAGCTAGGGAGGGCACGCAACAAAGAGTATGCATCTAAATTATGCTATATGATTATGTGTAAATAATATGTTGTCCTGGGTTAATGGTTGTTTCCGCATGATCTATGTAATGTCATATGTATCATAACCTAACAGTTTATGCTGTTGATGAAGGTGCATCGGGTGATTAAGGTAAATTTTCTCGTTCTTAATTCTATGTTCTTTTTAAAATTTAATGTTCTTTTCTTATAACTTTCTATTTCTGTGGCATCAAAACACTGTGTTCTTTTTTAGAATCAGCAATTGTTCTTTTTACATATTTATAGTGTTGTTTTCAGATATCTTTTGATAAATAAAATAACGGAATTAGAACATAAATTGGTTGAAAAAGAACATTTTCAGAACTTAAAAGAACAAGAAAAAATATAGATCTGGTTTTAAAGTTCATCAAAGGTTCGTCGCTTTATTTTTTAATTAGAACATAAATTGGTTGGAAAAGAACATTTCCAGAACTTAAAAGAACAAGAAAAATTATAAATCTGGTTTTAAAGTTCATCAAAGGTTCGTCGTTTTATTTTTTAATTAGAACATACTGTAAATTGGTTGGAAAAGAACATTCACAGAACTTAAAAGAACAAGAAAAAATATAACTGCTTTTTATATTTGTACCTTTTGTCTGATTTGTCAATATTAGTGTTCTTTTTGTTAGTGTTCTTTTTGTTAATGTTCTTTTTGTTAATGTTCTTTTTTTTTACGGTTTTTATTTTTGTTGCGTTTTATTGTTATTTATGTGCGTTTTGGGACAGGTGCACCAAGAGCACCATGCACACCCCTGCACAATCTGAGCGTTGCTTATAAAAGCGGTGCAAGTATTAAGGGAATACCAAAAAGAAAAGCGGTACAAGTATTAAGGGACGAAGAGAGTAATATAGTCTTAATGTTCTTGCTAAAAAAATAATAATTATGTCCTTCTCATAATGTTCGTATTTGCCCTCACAACAAGGGCAAGGGGGACAAAAGATTATTCTACCTAATTTATTTTATGGAAAAAGATTTGATGCTCTTGTTTCCATTTTTTTCTATTTCAAGTATAATATTCTTGCTTCCACTTGCACCCTAGAGTATCTCATCCGTCTACAACTTACGGAGTACTTCTAAGTTGTTATTCGCACGTGGGCTAACTCGCAAAAGGGGATGAATTAAAGGAGTCCGGATCCTCTAGAGTTTTAATAAAACTTTACAAGGTAGAGTTGTATCTAAACCATACATTTTTAAATCAATGACTCATATTGATGAGAAAAAATAGGGGGAGTTTTGGAAAGATAATATAAAAACTATTGATTTTTTATTCAATGGTTGATATGCTCAAACTCTACCTTATTTTAGAACTCTAGAGGATCCAAAACCGAATTAAAGGAGGATTAGAGGAGGAAGTCTTAATCTATACTAGGTATACTATTAAAATGGTTTACTAATATTCTGCATTTTTATTTAGTACCAAATCACATAGTTTGGTACAAGAAAAGTAGTTGTATTTTCTCATGCGATAACAAACAACATAGTTTGGTAACGTAATTTTATTTTTATTTGGTTCCAAACAACATAGCTTGGTACACACAAATCAAAGATAAATGTTATTTTTCGTGGGGTAGACTTGAACTTTACATTTAGCCCTTAATATACTAACTGAAGTTACTATTTAACCCTTAGTATACCATTTTAATGGTTTACCCAGTATAGATTCAGAAAACCTAGGATTAAAGGCATGAGTTTTAAGTTTTCACTATCGAGTACGAACAAGCGTCTCTTTTGATTTAACTTTTTGCACAATGTACACCTATTTGTAAACTTTTTGCACAATGTACACCTATTTGTAAACTTTTTGCCCAATATAAACCTATTTGTAAACTTTTTTGCACCAAATATCCAAACTGATTTTAAACTGCAGAATTTGAATCTAACGGCTAGTTTGCATTTTTAATTTTCCTAGCAATGAAGTAGAGAAGTTTGTAACAAATTTTCAGCAATAAACAAGGATTATATTCCATAAAAAACTGATTAATTTGCATAGTAGCTTTACAAAAACTATTGCCATTGATATGTACATTTGAAAGTCTATAAACGCTCTTGCATATTCACAATGCAGTCAGTAAGTAAGCAAATAATAATACCTAACATTTTGAGATCCTAACATTGAAATCAAGCTATCATTCGGATAACACTTGACCTCCTTGCTTCAAGAGGAAAAGCTGATATTTACAGCAAAAACAACTCATAAATCATGCATTAAAAAACAACAAAATTAAACTGAAACCATACACACAAGATATTATCTCAACACCTCATCAAAGGATTCAAATATGTCTATGGTAGGTTGATGAATGGTGTAAATGACTATTCTCCCAATGTTTACAGTATTTCTGACAAACCTCATGACAATAACAGTTGCCCTTGCATCGAGACCAGAAGTAGGCTCATCCATGAACAATATGGAAGGGTTAGCAACCAACTCTACTGCTATGGTACTTGGTAAGCCTTTTTCTCCGCTATGGTAGGCCTTTTTCTCTGCTCTACTGACATACCGGCCATTTACATTTGGGAGTCCTACTAGCGCGTCTTTTATTGGAAAAAGCTCTATTAATTCCATGATTTCATCCACAAAATTCTAAGGAAAACAAAAAATATTAAAACATTTAAATCTCAAAGTAGGAAAATGTGGCAATACTTGGTACACAAAGAAGAAAAGGAGAAGTACATGCTTAGCCTCAGAGCTAATATCCTACGATAACCGTAGTGATGCAGAAAAGATGATTGATTTATAAACAATCATGACGGCAACATGAAAATAAGTAGTCAGCACCCAAATACTAACTTCAATACTCGAAAAAATAATCCCAGGGAGCAATGTTAGAAACGAGTATGCCCATGAGGGGAAAATTTTGAAACTTTGCTAATGGTCATGGTTAGAATAGCATATCCTGAAACAATGAGTGTTACTAGTCCAACGAAGAGAGCCCCCATATGAACTACCCCATTTTGGATTGTTTCATGATGTTTTCTATCTTTTTAGAAAGAACTTGCAACAATAAATACAAGAATCGCGAGCTGCATTAAATCCACCCCGGAATAAGGAACATAACACCCCCAAGAAATCAAAGCTCAGTCACCTCCCCCTCCACCAACAACAACCACAAGAAGAACAAGATCAAACCGCTCTCAAAACCCTAATTTCTCCCTTCGAAATCGTCGTCGAATTCTCCCACCATGACCATGCCATTGCTCGCGTCAACAACGGAAGTTTCGGGTGTTGTCCCTCCTCCGTCATTTCCGCCAAACAATGGTGGTATTTCCGCTTCTTCCGCCAACCCGCTTTGTTTTACTTCTCTATCCTCCACACCCGTATCGACTCCTCCCTCCATCTTCTCCTCCCCTTAATCAACGCCTCTCGCCTTGACGAAATCTCACTCGTCGACAACAACAATGGAGGAGATAGAGAGTTGACCAGGTCACCAATGCCATCGACGGTGCAACCGAGGAAGTCAAACCCTGGGTCGAGGTTGGACGACAGTAGCGGGGGGCGAAGATAGTTACAGCGGTGAGGAGTGGTGTTGGTTCAGTGGAAGGAGAGATAAAGTTTGGGTGGGTTGAGTGGGAGGAGAGAGAAAGTTTGCAGATGAATGGGGATTTAAGGCACACAAGGAAAAAAAACGTAAAATCCTGTTAATGGAGAACTAACGGACGTTAAGTCCAAGTTTATGAACAGTACGGGAAAATAGGGGTATATCTATACTAATATATTAAAAGGCTGTTGGTCCCTGAGTTTTGATGATGACAAGCTTAAATGGTGCTTACGTTTTACATCCTAGAATTGGCAGATCAGAATAAGCTGATTACCTTAAGCTAGTACAAATGCAAGTGAGGAAGCTTCGAAGGAAGGAATTCAAGTCAAACATCTCCTGGACGCAGCATCAAATAAATGTAACAAGACAAGAAGATTCAAGTATGGAAGAAAGGTCTAAGCTTCTATGAAGGCTTAGGAAGTAATTGATTAAATACGCAAAGGTATAAGACTATTATCTCGATCATGCTGCTAAGTCTGGGAACAGTGGTTTTAAAGAGTCATCACCTAAGTTCTTAGAGTTAGCATAATTCACTAGGTTTAAGACCAAATGATTATCTGTATTAAAAGAAGTTTTAATATGATTAAATTAATTCGGTAATAATTAAAGATAATCTTTGGAAAGAGTTCGAGGAGGATTAAAATGTTTAGGTATATGGTAAGTAGAATCCGAATAGGTGTAAAACCTGTTTAAAGATTAAATAGTTTCCTAATGGAATTCTATCTTTAAGAGAGTCCTAATTTGATTAGAATTGGGAGTCTAGGATTCTAGGGTAAATCACAGAATCACTATAAATATACCAAAAGATCATCTCGTACTTTTTTATCAGACTCATAAGCATCAACCGGAGCTTTCACGTATCACCTTTAAAGTCTTTATTTTTAAGAGTCTGTTCCTGTTCCCAGTTAGAGCAGTATTGGTTGGTAGGTCTTGTATCTTCGTATTTGCTTTAGTGTTATTTATTTTGTATTTCATTAAAGTTGAATTGATGTATGTTAAGCCTGAGTCAGGCTTACTAGAGCAAGAGTGAAAGATCTCAAGAGAGATCTGTGAGTTGGAACAATTGAGGGATTGTTTCATAGGGAGAAGGGAACAACGTGGGGTTGTTCCTAGTCATCTGTAATCTGAGGTGTTTTACAGATTGTGGCCCGAGTAGATTAGACTTGTAAAGAAACTGAGTTGTTTTGCCTAATTAGTAGAAGTGTTTAAGTCCCCAAAGGGGCCGTGGTTTTTTCCTCTCTATTGGGCCTAGAGAGTTTTCCACGCTAAATTGTGCTTGCTCTATTTTGCTGTTTCTGTTCCTTATCGCGTATAATTTATAAAACTGCAAAAAATCAATTCACCCCCCCTCTTGTGAAACTCCACGAAACTAACAATTGGTATCAGAGCCAGAACCCTTTACTGCAGGTAACTCTGACGGGAAAAACTATTCTGGAACAATGAATACTACGGAGAAACTGAAAGAGGGGTACTCTACCCAAAGACCACCCATGTTTAGTGGAAATTACTACTCCTACTAGAGGAATAGGATGGAAATTTTCATCAAGGCTGAAAACTACCAAGTTTGGAGAGTCATTGAAATCGGAGACTTCCAAGTCACCGAATTGACCACCTCTGGAGAAACTGTTCCTAAACCGATAACAGAATTTGACAAAGCAGACTACGAGAAACTTGAGCTTAATGCCATGGCTGTAAAGATCCTTCACTGTGGGCTCGGTCCAAACGAGCATAATCGAGTAATGGGTTGCAAAAATGCAAAACAAATTTGGGATCTGCTCCAAGTTACCCATGAAGGAACAAACGAAGTCAAAAGATCAAAAATTGATCTCCTGATGCACCAATATGAATTATTCTCAATGAAGACTTCTGAATCAATTCAGGACATGATAACTCGATTCACAAATATCATCAATGAACTGAATTCTTTGGGAAAAATCATAACTCCTGAGGAACAAGTAAGAAAGGTACTAAGAAGTCTTCCTTAAGACCCTTGGATGGCCAAGGTTACTTCCCTACAGGAAACTAAGGACTTTATAAAGTTCAACCTGGAACAACTGGCTGGATCTCTCTTAACCCATGAGCTACAACTGAATGCTAGAACCTCTGAGAACCCAAGGAACAAAGCACTGGCTCTAAAAACTGAAAATGATGAAAACTCAGAGGAAGATGAGGAAACTGCTTTATTTGCCAGAAGGTTCAGAAGAATGTTTAGGAACTACAAAGAGGGAGATCATCGAGGCAAACCAAATAGAAAATTCTCCAAAACTGATAGTGGATGTCACAAGTGTGGGAACTTGGAACACCGTATTAGGGACTGCCCACTATGGGAACAGGAAAAAGGAAAAGGAAAAGAAACTCCCAAAGAAAGATTCCGAGACAACAAAAACTCCTTTTCAAAGACTGACGTAAGGAAAGCTATGATTGCTGCATGGGGTGACTCTTCCTCAGATGAAGAACAGGAACAACCAAATGAGGAAATTGCTCACCTGTGTCTTGTAGCTGATCATGAAGAAGATGGCTCAGATTCTGAGTCAGACAAATTCCAGGCAAGTCTTTTTCAAATTAAAAGCAAACTTGATTCTATGTCTAAATTAGAACTATTTGACTTACTTTCTTGCCTCACTTGCGATTATGAGGATCTCTTAAAAGAAAAACTAGATTCTGAAAAAGAACATAAGTCTACCATTAAGAAACTCACTAAAGAATTAGAATGGACAAAAATCACCAACATAGATATTGACAACCGTTTCTTCAGCCTGTTTGATCAAAACCTTCAAATAAAAGAAACCTATGAGGCCTTGCGAAACGAGAATTCCTGGCTAAAACAAGAACTGATTGATCTAGAAATTTCTAAGACTAAAACTCTCTATAAAAAGGAGGTAGAAAAAACTCAACTAGATCTAGTCAAGGTCCACCAAGAAAAAACTTACCTAGAGGGGGAATTAGCTAAAAAGACCAGACACAGAATAGAAGGAACACCAAAATGGATAGAGGAAGCCAGAACCAAACGCACCGAAGGTTTGGGTTTCAACCACAAAAAACATCACCATAGAAAAACCAGAGTAGATCTTTACAGTGATATTGTTTGCACCTTTTGTGGTCTAATTGGTCATTATAGACTCTCATGTCCTAAAAACCAAAGGGGCTTGGAAAAGAATATAAATCTCGTCAAGACTAAATGGGTAAAGAAAAGCGATTTGATTCCAAGCAAGGAACCCAAGCTATGTTGGGTTCCTAAAAACTCTAACTAAACTCATTATGCAGGTCGAAGTGAGGGGGAACAACACATGGTACCTAGACAGTGGTTGTTCCAAGCACATGACAGGAGATAGAAACATATTTCTCTCACGCACGACCTATGAAGGTGGAACTGTGACCTTTGGAGATAATAAGAAAGGTAACATTATTGGCATTGGTAAGGTCGGTAAGTCAAAGTCTCACTCCATCGATAATGTATTTTTGGTTGAAGGTCTAGGACATAGTCTGTTAAGCATTTCTCAATTCTGTGACAAAGGAAATTATGTAAAGTTCTCTTCGAATAAATGTAAAATTATCAACAGTAACACTGAAGCAGTAATCTTAGAGGGACAAAGAAAAGGGATCACATATGTGGTTAACCTTAACTCTGTTCCTCACTCCAATCTGACCTGTCTCAGTGTTATTGAAGATGATCCATTGTTATGGCACAAAAGATTTGGTCATGCTAGTTTTTCTCTAATGAACAAGCTAAGTTCGAAAAATCTAGTCACAGGTCTTCCGAATACAAAGTTTGCAAAACTGTCAGCTTGTGACGCCTGTATCAAAGGAAAGCAAGTAAGAACATCTTTCAAATCCAAGGGAGTAATCAGCACAACAAGACCACTGGAACTGATCCACATGGATTTATGTGGACCAATGAGAACTCAAAGCAGGAGTGGAAAGAAGTATGTGCTAGTAATCGTGGATGACTTCTCAAGATACACATGGGTAATCTTCCTAGCCAACAAGGAAGAAACATTTGAAGAATTCTTGGCCTTCGCCTCTAGAGTCCAACGACAAAGCAATCATAAGCTGGTCCACATCAGATCAGATCATGGTACGGAATTCCAAAACAAAAGATTTGACGATCTATGTAAAAACTCAGGAATAGATCATAATTTCTCTGCTCCTAGAACACCACAACAAAACGGGGTGGTAGAAAGAAAGAACCGAACTCTTGAAGATATGACAAGGACGATGCTGATTGCTAGTGGACTCCCCAAAAGTTTCTGGGCTGAAGCTCTAAATACCGCATGCTACATACTTAATCGAGTACTAACTAGAGCCATCAAAAATAAAACCCCATATGAACTGTACAAAGGAAGAAAACCATCAATAACACATCTAAGAACCTTTGGATGTAAATGTTTCGTCCACAACAATGGAAAGGATCAATTGGGAAAATTTGATGCACGAAGTAATGAAGCCTTATTCCTAGGATATGCCACAAACAGCAAAGCATATCGAGTATTCAACAAGAGGACCATGTGCATGGAAGAAAGTATTCATATTATATTTGATGAAACTGACTCCCAAAACTTTGCTACAGGTACAGCCACTGATGGAAACTTTGAACTGGGACTTACAAGAGAAACAGAAGACGAAGACATAAGAAAAACTTCTCAAATAGAAGAACAAGCTCAGAATGATGAAACACCTGAAGGTGACACAACTGAAGTGGAACAGATACAAACTGATGATCATACAGAGAAAAATGGACAAGAGGAGCAGCCTACTGAAGAAGTCACTACACCATTCCAACCAAGACCTTGGAAACATCAAAGCTCACATCCACTTAACCAAATAATTAGTGATCTTGGACGAGGAACAACAACGAGATCACAACTTAAAAACTTTTGTGCTTTCTATGCCTATTTATCCATGATTGAACCTAAAAATTATAAAGAGGCACTAACTGACTCTGATTGGATCATTGCCATGCAGGAGGAACTAAATGAATTCGAAAGGAATAAGGTATGGCACCTTGAGCCCACACCTCTGAACAATCGAGTAATAGGATTAAAGTGGGTATTCCGAAACAAACAAGACGAACATGCAACTATAACCAGGAACAAAGCCAGATTGGTTGTCAAAGGGTACAATCAACAAGAAGGGATAGACTTCGAAGAAACTTTTGCTCAAGTAGCTAGAATGGAAGCAATACGCATACTCATAGCATTTGCCTCATACATGGGTTTCAAACTCTATCAAATGGATGTAAAGTGTGCGTTCCTAAACAGATATCTTAAAGAAGAAGTTTACGTGGAACAACCACCTGGATTTGAAGATCCAGAATATCCCTCACATGTGTATAAGTTAGACAAGGCATTGTATGGACTAAAACAAGCCCAAGAGCCTGGTATGAACGTCTCTCTCATTTTCTATTAGACAATAAATTCAATCGAGGTAAGGTTGACAGAACCCTGTTTCTTAAATCAAGAGACACAGATATATTAATTGTACAAATATATGTTGATGATATTATATTTGGTGCTACTAATGAGGATCTTTGCAAAGAATTTTCTGACTTAATGCAGCAAGAATTTCAAATGAGCATGATGGGAGAACTAAACTTCTTCCTAGGTCTTCAAATCAAGCAAACGGAACAAGGAATCATGATTCACCAACAGAAATATATCAAGGATCTCATAAAGAAATATGGAATGGAGTCAGCAAAAAGCAATCATACACCTATGGGAACAACCACAAGGCTAGATGAGGATCAAGAAGGTAAAAGCGTAGATCAAACGAGGTACAGAGGTATGATTGGTTCACTACTTTATCTTACAGCAAGCAGGCCAGATATTGCCTTCAGTGTAGGTGTTTGTGCTCGCTTTCAATCTAACCCTAAAGAATCTCATCTTACAGCAGTCAAAAGGATTCTAAGATACTTAAAAGGCACTGACGATTTATGTTTATGGTATCCTAATTATGATCATTTTGACCTCAAAGGGTACACAGATGCTGATTATGCAGGTGATCTAGTTAACAGGAAGAGCACATCAGGAATGGTCCAGTTCCTTGGAGCATGTGCAGTCTCATGGGCATCTAAGAAACAGAACACTGTTGCTCTATCTACAACAGAAGCCGAATATGTTGCAGCTGCATCATGTTGTTCCCAAATGTTATGGATCAAGCAACAACTAAGGGACTTTGGCATGAAACTAAAGTGTGTTCCCATATTATGTGACAACACAAGTGCCATCTGCATATCCAAAGATCCAGTCCATCATTCAAGAGTGAAACACATACACATCAGACATCATTTTCTCAAAGATTATGTTGAAAAGGAGCTGGTAAAACTCGAATTCTGTCCTACTGAGGATCAAGTAGCTGATATCTTGACAAAACCCTTGAATAGGGACAGACACGACAAACTAAGGTTAGAACTTGGTATGATTAAAATTAAGTGATACTCGAGCCAATTTCTTTTCTCTAAACTCACTTGGATGATTTTTTCTGACAAAAAAAAAAAGTTTTATTCTCTTTACTATTTTAGTTACTTATCTTTGAATGGACTAACAAATACAATCTTGTTGCAAAACCCAGCTGTGCATTACCACAGTCACGTCTGTGCATCACCAAGGTAATTTGCACTACTTACTAGACTTGTACTTATTTTGCATTTGTGTGGGAAAATAAAAAATGAATGGAAAGCATTTCTGATTCAATGAATCATATGAACCCGGTGCATGCATGACCCTTCACTTTGTTCACTTACACACGCATACCACACTCCAATTCCCAACTCAAAAACCCTTCATATTCCAAATCCTCACGTATAAAATCAATGGGCATCTGATCAAACGTCTCACACTTCCCGGAATTTTGAATTTCAAACCTCTCAGCCTTATCACATCCCTATTTATTCGTCAACTACCTCCTATTTAATCATGACACTCTATCGTCTCACTTTTCCAAATCCCCAAAACCCTCATTCTCCCTCAATTCCGATTATCACCGCCGTCCCTCTTCAAACTTTACCACCACCACCCACTAACACCATGGCTCCCAAACCTCCAAACAAACAACCAGTTACGAAATCCGCTACAAAGTTAACAACAAAAAGAAAGTTTCTGGTGAAGAAGGAGCAGCTAGCACCAGTTCAGGGGGAACTCCAATCGCCCATGGAAAAGAAAGTCAAACCTGACGAACCTAGGTATCATTTCTTTCCTAATGATCGCATGCTTCAGGGTTTAAGTGTCGATTTTGCTTGGTGTAAGGAGGTAGGGTTTGTCGAACTTTTGGAATGTCTAGAGTCATAGGGGTGGACTTTCTTGTTTGAGGTCTGTTCAAATTCATGCATGTTTCCGGAAGCTATGGGGGAATTTTGTTCGAATTTTACTTATTCAGAGGGTGTCTGTCTTACTATGGTCAATGGGACAAAAATTAGGTTTACAGCTGAGAAATTGGGTTCTTGGTTTAAAGTTCCTGTTTTAGGGGAAGAAGTCTATTATAAGGGGAAGGGTCAAATTGAACTTGCTAGTACCACAATGAAGGATGTTTATTCGTACTTTGGGGGACCAGGGAAAATACCAAAGGCGCTCAATCAATCCTCTCTCACTCCTTTTCAAAAGGTCCTGTTCAATGTGGTCCGTCGGGGTCTGGTTCCTCGCGCTGACAAAAGGGCCTTAGCTAGCAGACTTGACCTAATCTACATCTACCTCCTTGAAAATCAACATCAAATTAACTTTCCTGCCATTTTTATCGCTCATCTCACCCACTGCATCTCTCAAAACAATTTCATTGGCTATGGGTATTTATTAACCTTTATAATGCGAAAAGTGGGTGTTGATCTCACCTCTTACACCTCCGAGCCACTTAGCCAAGCCCATATTCTGTCTCGAGCCTGTCTCAATGGGATTAGTCTCAAAGTCGTTGATGGTGTTGTGTGTGTGGGAAAGATGGGACCAGGTGACCAAGGTCCGCTAGATGATGATGAAGGTGATGAGATAGAGGACGAAGATGGTGTGTCTGAAGAAGAGGGTGAGACTGCATTTCCCTGTATGGTCAAGGGAGGGACCTCTGAGGGTGGGGCTGTTGATTTGGGACCAAGAGAAAAATCCCCCCCCCCCTCTGGTTCCTGCAAAATCAAATTCACTTCAGCATTCTCCTGTTTCTCAACCACAAATCAGGCGCAGTCGCCGTATTGCTAGCTCCTCCAAGACTGTGCCTCCATCCGTCTGCATGGTTGATGAGTCGGAACCAGACCACGATGCGGAAACTCAGTCAGCTCCTTCCCAAGATGGTATCCTCACTAAGGTAATGGACAGGTTGGATCAGTTGCAGAAGGACAATATCGCCATCCATGCCTCACTCCAGTCCTGGCCTGTAGGAGCTTGGTTCAAGTGCAAATGGAAGAACGTCAATTCTTCAATGATCTGACTGAGCGTCTTGCTGACATGATTCAGGAGGTGGAGGTCCATACTGATGCGGATGCTGCAACCGGTCCTGTCTCCCCTCAAGCCTGATCCTGCCCAACCCTTGCTACAAATTATGAACCCCCCCCTTCCTGTTCCTATAAACAATTTCTCTGTTGGTTTTTGGTGTGTAAACATTGGTAACTTTGTGTTTTGACCTGCTGTGCTGGGTTTATCATGGCTAATCCTATTTAGCGCGCTTTTCCTACGTTCTGATGATTTATTCCCACTAACTTGCAGGGTTGTTATTTGTCTTGTTTTTATGCTGCTATTGCCTAGTTTTGCTTGCAGGGGTGCGGTCAAACTCGTTGACCGACTTGAGCTGCGATGAGGTTCCCTGTTTGAGAGGGCAACATGATTCATAAATTCCCTTTTGCATAATCGTTTTTCAAATTCCCTTTTTGATCATTCCAAAGGGGGAAGAGCTTATAGATTTGGCAACTTGTTTCATTCTGTTTTACTCATACATGGTTCTATCTATGTTTTAATGGTCTGACTCTATGATTGGAACTAACCATGTTTTTTCTTTTAAAAAGAATGCTGGATGTCATACAAGTTGAAAGGTTGTCATCATCAAAAAGGGGGAAATTGTTGGTCCCTGAGTTTAGATGATGACAAGCTTAAATGGTGCTTACGTTTTACATCCTAGAATTGGCAGATAAGAATAAGCTGATTACCTTAAGCTAGTACAAATGCAAGTGAGGAAGCTTCGAAGGAAGGAATTCAAGTCAAACATCTCCTGGACGCAGCATCAAATAAATGTAACAAGACAAGAAGATTCAAGTATGGAAGAAAGGTCTAAGCTTCTATGAAGGCTTAGGAAGTAATTGATTAAATACGCAAAGGTATAAGACTATTATCTCGATCATGCTGCTAAGTCTGGGAACAGTGGTTTTAAAAAGTCATCACCTAAGTTCTTAGAGTTAGCATAATTCACTAGGTTTAAGACCAAATGATTATCCGTATTAAAAGAAGTTTTAATATGATTAAATTAATTCGGTAATAATTAAAGATAATCTTTGGAAAGAGTTCGAGGAGGATTAAAATCTTTAGGTATATGGTAAGTAGAATCCGAATAGGTGTAAAACCTGTTTAAAGATTAAATAGTTTCCTAATGGAATTCTATCTTTAAGAGAGTCCTAATTTGATTAGAATTGGGAGTCTAGGATTCTAGGGTAAATCACAGAATCACTATAAATATACCAAAAGAGTACTTTTTTATCAGACTCATAAGCATCAACCGGAGCTTTCACGTATCACCTATAAAGTCTTTATTTTTAAGAGTCTGTTCCTGTTCCCAGTTAGAGCAGTATTGGTTGGTAGGTCTTGTATCTTCGTATTTGCTTTAGTGTTATTTATTCTGTATTTCATTAAAGTTGAATTGATGTATGTTAAGCCCGAGTCAGGCTTACTAGAGCAAGAGTGAAAGATCTCAAGAGAGATCTGTGAGTTGGAACAATTGAGGGATTGTTTCATAGGGAGAAGGGAACAACGTGGGGTTGTTCCTAGTCATCTATAATCTGAGGTGATTTACAGATTGTGGCCCGAGTAGATTAGGCTTGTAAAGAAACTGAGTTGTTTTGCCTAATTAGTAGAAGTGTTTAAGTCCCCAAAGGGGCCGTGGTTTTTTCCTCTCTATTGGGCCTAGAGAGTTTTCCACGCTAAATTGTGCTTGCTCTATTTTGCTGTTTCTGTTCCTTATCGCGTATAATTTATAAAACTGCAAAAAATCAATTCACCCCCCCTCTTGTGGAACTCCACGAAACTAACAAAGGCATTCTTAAGAACGTATATGTGTCACGTATACCTCTCATTATTACACCACGTCACCCCTAATCAGTATCATGACATGTCATTGACAACCAAAAACCTGTAGCAAGGATCGAACACCAGACCTCTTTGTTAAAAGTTCAACATCCATCCATCTTAACCAACTACAACTTATGTTATATATTTCTATATAAACATTTATGTTCTTTTTACAATAAATAACAAATTGAATAGAAGTGAATGCAAAAAAAGAGAATGGTTACTTAATTTATAAATGTACAGTTATTACTAGCTTTTCTAGATCACTAGTAGAAAAAATGTCATTTGTAGCGCGCGTAAAAAGGGGCTTTTTGCAGCGTTTTTGAGCGCTGCAATTGTGATGGCTGCAAATAGTGGAATTTTATTCGCAGCGAACAAAAGCGCTGCAAAAACCAATTAATTGCAGCGCATGGTGTTTCACGCGCGCTGCAATTAGCGTCTATTTGCAACTTTGGTCTACCATCACGCGCTGTAATTAGCATCTATTTACAACTTTGGTCTACCAGCACGCGTTATAATTAGCGTCTATTTGCAACTTTGGTCTACCAGTACGCCCTGCAAATAGTGCGTTTATTTTACAAAAAAAATAAATTCTTGCAGTAATACATTGGTACTACTACTCGGTACTAGCCTCCATAATTATGGTCTAACATCCATAAATAAAATCCATAAATAATATCCATAAATACATAAATAAGTAATACAGATGTACCTTCTCAAACCCTGCAAATAAAAGGAATCTACATCTATACCAAGAGATGGCGATTGTATCAAAATGTCATTTGTTTTCTCGGACAACATTTGACCCACCGCCATTCAGGTCAATCAACCTAACTAAGAGACTAGAGAGGCATGTTTCTCAACTTCTAATCCAGAATATTGCATGCGACGATGGTCTATACAAGTCCAAACAGCTAGCATGTTAATCTGCCACGACTAAACACCCCTAAAAGATGATTAAACTTTGTATCGGTTAATCTCAGCAAGAATTCAGCAGTAGCAATATTCCCGTCGATTCGCCAGGTTGATTAATAAGATCTCCAGTCACACAGATGGGTCTTGGATGCCTAGAGAACTGTGGTAAAGTGAGAAAAAGTTCCATTCGTACACTTAAACTTCTTTTAGAAGTACAAGCTCCCAAATTGCCTATGATTATGAAACCTAATAATAATAGTCATCCTTTGATAATCTAAATGATACAGACAAGCAGCTAGCGAATATACAAATAAGGAGAGAGGAACTAACTGTCAGTGGGCTCAGTAGACAGCAAATTTACCACATGCGTTACTGTAGCATCCAGTCCCTCCTGATCATCTGGAGCATCTTCAGATAGCTCTTGTACATCAAAGCCTGATTTAATTCGCATTGCAAATAATTATGTCAGCATTGCAGAACTGCAAAATTTAAGCTCTGGTCCGTAACAGCTAATTAGCAGTTTTATTAATTGACATATAGACAGAATTACATAAAGTGAGAGCATGCACATAAGCCTCCATTGTGCACAACTATACAAGGTAAAGACCTTGTTCAACCCACTTCACAAGGTGATATCCAAACAAAATAGCTCCCAAACAAGGAACACCAACGTACGGTTCGACTACCAAAACTCCAGAATTCAATCTTTCTGAATGATTCAGGTTAGCACAAAATAGAAAAATAGTGCTTGACTGGAGTACAAGCAACAACACATACAGACAGAGAAAAGATGCAGTCTAGATACTTTTACTGAATTCCGTACCTTGTATATTAGTAGAGAAATTGATTTCATCAGATCCCCAACAACAATGAAATCACCACGAGTCTGGACATACAACTGGCAAGAATGTGCCCATGGTGTCCACATTCAGACTGTAACTCGTGAGTTCCATCATCCCGAAGCATCCACTTATAAAGCTGAATTTTCTGATTGATGGCAGCAAGCAGCTTGCCGTTGAAGGCATTAAGTGAGTACACTGCACCTTTAGTTTCTTTCTCAGCAATGAGTTGCAGCTTTCCGTCTTCAACAACAAAAACCAGAATTCTTCCCTACAACATTTACATGATAATATGATAGATTAGATATCCTTAACAGAGAAAAGTGACAAAAAAAAACTCTGGATTGCAAAATGTTTATAATCATTTAAGTAATTCAATTTTCACAAGGAAACTCCATAATGCTGTGCATAGATGGAAGGGGTTCGACATTTCATGAATTTCGATTCGAAACCCTTCATTCCTTTCAAGCCATTATACTGAGTAGAAAATTGGAACATCGGAAATAACTCTAATGGAGCAGCTTTAAATAAGTTGTATTCGCCACCAGAAAAGCCTTTCTTCCACTACAACATGCCAAGATAGTTTCACTACCATACCACTGAATGTTTATATACTGTTTCCCTTTTTTTGACAGATATCATTAGAAGACAGATGCATGAAATATGAACTCCATGAAAATCTAAAACTCTACCTTGGTTGGCTCATTTTCCTCAGGTAAAACATATGTTGTTCCAACACAGTAGTAAACTTTGATGTCATCTGAGAATGAGCAACTCAGTATGGAGCAACCACATTCATAAGTATCAAGTGCATAAGTAGATATGATCTCAAAGGTTTGGTCATCTAACAAGCGTACAAAATGCATTTCAGATTCCTCTGCACTAGCTTGGTTGTACTTCAAACTACAAATGGCAAAAGTGCAAGTTTGTTCCTGGTGGCAGATACGCCGAGCATGTTCTCCCAAAGGAATAGATCGAATATGAAGCTTCTGAATATCATCAATGGTGCCTATTGTGAGTTCACCTTCTTTTGCGATCGCAAGGCTGTTGACAGAGAAAACATAGGATTATTAGCACAAAAGCACCAAAGTTTATATTACAGAACTTTAGATGGTTAGCTCCATTAACATGCACAAGAATAAAAGAGAGCAATAATGCATTAAATGTCTACAGCTTCAAGGAAAACATCATGTTTCACATTTGGAAACTAGCATATTGCAAAAAAGAGTGGCATACATGAATATAGAAGCAACAAGGAATGCAATGAGCATCAACAACGAAAATTACCACCAACACCTCATTCGTCAGTTTCATGAAGTTTTTCTAAATGTACAAAGAACTAACAATGCTTAAAAAGAAAATCAATTGTATACTATGTTAAGTATCTTTCTGTTTCAATTGATTTAACTGCAGGAACAAAAAAATCTGTTATTTTACGAAGCATGGTTTGCTCTCCTGGTGAAGAAGAGAAGAAAGAAGGCACGCAAAGTTTAAAAAAGAAAGACCATGTAAGTTAATAAACAAAAGAATTAAACAAACGAAATAAAAGACAAGAGAAGTTCAATTTTCATTGACTAGATAAAAACACTAAGCATTTGAAGGAGCTGGCTAGCTTTCTTTTCAGAGGGTCAGTAACTTAGATAATGCACTTGGTGTTCACATCTATGTAGTTGACACTAAAGACAGCTGTTGACTGAAAAGGGTAAGCATAGCTCATGATTCATAGCTATATACTGACAAATAACTCTTAAACATCCACCATCAATAGTAAACTAGATAGGTGATCTAAAACCATTGTTTTTAATTCTGAGACAAGAACAGAGAAGATAAAAAATAGCTGACTCGCTTCTCTGAAATGCAGAACATGAATTATTGATAAGTAAAAAGCGGTTAGATTCAGATCATCAATTTATACGTGACTTACAAGAGCATGTCATACCCGTACTGACAACAAAAAGAGTACAGGTGCACAAAATACAGCGTGATTCTTGGACAACAGAAAATGAAGGATAACACAGCATCAAATAAACCAATTCAATGACAACTGCATAGTAAGCTTCGAAGATTTTTTCAGAATGCATTACCATATTGAATATTTTTGCTAAAGATTCAGAAAATCTACTTAGAATGTGGGCATAGAGAATCCTTAATATTCCACATTAAGCACGACAATAACTTAAATAATTTCTATTAAAATACCCTTAAACATGAAGACAAAGACTGAAACAACTTGAAAAATGCAGGAAATTAAATATATATATACAGTTAGAGAATGTAGTTGTAAAAAGTTCCGCCACGCAAATGCAAATAAGCTTCCATGGGCACGTAATCAAAGACAAGAAACCTCATTTTCCCTACAGAACAAAAATTCACAAGAGCTTAAAGTTGGATAGTAAGAGTACTTTTGACATCGACCTACCACTATTGCAATTAGATTGAAGACAACAATTAATTTAGATAATCCAATGCCCCTAACTTCTATAAAGCAACCTTATTATGTTATGTCCACCCTTTTAATCAATTGTATACAATCATCAATTACCACTGACTGAAAAAAGAAAATTAAAAACAAATGATTACAAGCACTCTGTGATTCTTTATTCAGATAATGAAACAACCCAATTCTATAATTAAGGCAAAAATTACTTCTCAGTTGCACGGGATTCAAAATTTAAGACGGACAGAATCATACCTTGAGCCAGAAGGAGAAGGAACAACTTCACCTAATCCGTCTTCCTCCAATGCTAAGATGATAAAATACCGGCCCTTTCTTCCAATTTATCCCAGCCAGTTCCCAAACCAGCGCCCCCTTTGAATAACTGAAGAGTTCTGGTACTGTATTTGGTGATCTTTTGGTTCCCTAGACTTAACTGGTACGACATTGTCATCTCCAAAGTTCTTCTCAGGGACACTGAATTCCTGCTGCTGGTTATACGACGGCTCGCAGAACTGATTACCTGCACTTGAATTATATTCAAATAGGTCTAGGTACTCATGAACCTCTCCTCCCGTTAAAAACCCATTTGTATTTAGGTTGTTTCTGTTCTTACCTGGGTTAAAGTAGAAACCATGAAGCAGCTTCATTCTCATCTGCTTCATGATCATTGGTCTGATCATCTCCCTTAGGCAGGTCCAGGAATCCGAGTAAATTCCAAAAACTCAAACCAATTTGGCCAGAAAAATTCCAAAAAGAAATGAAATCGAGTAAATTCCAAAAACTCAAACCAATTTGGCCAGAAAAATTAACAAAATCGACCTAAATAACATGAAAAAAACAAAAACAAAATACAAAATTAACCAAAAAATGACCCGAATCGGTCTTCCAGTCAATAAAACCACCCAAAATTACATCAAATCAAACGAAGAACAATCAACCCTAAAATCAATCAAATCACCCAAACATCATAAACCAAACAAACTTCCAAGAACAAATAGAGATTAAGGCTCGAATCCATACCGCAAAGCCAACAACGAAGTTTGAACATCGAGCCGCAGAAGGTCGAATTCTTTCTCTCTCTTCCGCCCTCTTTTCATCTCTCTGTAGACAGCTATTGAAATCTTGATGTAAAATCGAAAGATTACGAGATCTTTGGAGGAAGATTGAAAGGGAGATTCACAATGAGATTTACAAAGAGAGATGAATGCTGGTTAGGGTTTCAGAGATTGGATTTGCGATGGAGTAGATCAAAGATAAAGAGGAAATAATAATCGCCGGTGAGATTTGCGAAGGAGAACTGTAAATGAGTTTTGGAGATTTGATAATTAGGGCTGAGATCTGAGAATGGATCAACTCATAAGGAAAATGTCGGTTGAAGTTATATTGCAGCGAACACTAAAGGGCAGAACTACAATTAATTGCACTAATTGCATCTTATATTACCCCATACGCACTGCGATTATTTTTTTTAAAAAAAAAATATATTTTTCTTAGCGCGTTGTTCATATAATCGCTGCGAGTAATTCATTTATACCTTGACCCGCGTTGACCAAATCCTTATCGCAGCGAGTGTAACTTGTATGAGTTGTAATTGGTGAGTTGCAAATGACGATTTCTCTACTAGTGATATTAAGCCTCAAAAACATAATTCAGGGTAATAGAATGTAATAACGAGTAAGTGGTTGAATAATCATATAACATATTACATGCCCTCGGCGTAATAGAACGTGGATTTTAAGCTTAGGAAGGTTGTTAATCGGTCGCTAATCTTGTGCGTAACCCCATAATTCTATGACGACACCATCTACATGGACACATATTTACAACAAATAAATCTGAATAAAGTCGAAACCGGGGGGAACGCACGGCCCACACATTAGTTATGTGATATGAAACACGTAGGGGTATTTGGTGAATTTCGTGAAACCTCTGGGGCATTTCATGAAAAAACCGAAAAAATACTCCTTTCGTATTCTATTTTTATTACAATTTGAATGCCACAGAGTATCAGAAGGTTTGTGTTGAATTTAATAAATGAACTAGTTTTTGGGTCCAGACGATGTCCCGCGTTACTACATTAAAAACATTCAAATTTTACTTATATATATATATATATATATATATATATATATATATATATATATATATATATATATAAATATGTTTTTTGCAATGAAAACATATAATAGCCTAGCAGTAAAGGCTTTATTGTTTAAACTCAAGGTCAAGGTTTCAAACCTTACGCAAACCATGTTTGATATTTTTTTTAATGTATATGAATGTTACATGGAGCGAACGACCGATAAGAAGAGTGTCACGTGTCATATAAACTTTCTTTTGAACGTCTTTTAATATATAGTATAGATTACATGGATAGGTAGTTAATTAATTATTTATTATAAGAAATTGATAGTGGTATAATTATTTATTGTGGCAAAATGATGGTGTGAGTAAGTGTGTGCACAATGAAAGAGATAGAAAAATTAGTATAATAGTGAGTGGGAACCATGTGGTACGAAAGAAATAGGAGAAAAACATATACATTAAAGTACGACCGTTATAATAATGGTAACTCATATTAAAATATGAAGAGAGTACTCCATAAGGCCTTTTTTTTTAGAGAAATGAAAAAAGTACTTCATATATTAATCTTTTCTACAACGTTTGTACTTCCGGCCTCCTTTCCACAATGATGTTCCAATTCGGATTTTTAACACTATTCACATTAAAGAGAATTTTCAAAATTCTTTCACATACTCGTATATAAGAAAAATATGCAAGATCGTGTTAGATTGTCTGAATAAGAATATCAAAACTTTATAATTTTTACTAATGAAAATATAATTAGAGATTGCATCTTGATTTTTTTATTAAATTCCCTCAGCTTCTTCCCGGCATCCCCAGGTTTTCTATGAGCTTAATTTTCTCTCTGCTATCCAAGCAATCAAATATGGCAAACTCAAGCACACAAAAAATTATTTGCGGAAGTACTTTTTGAATCAAAATCCAACAGCAATCAAGAAAAATAACATGAAAAGTTTCGGGGGATTCTAATTTCTTTGTCATTCAATCTCTTTTCTTTCTCTCACTCCATCAAACCACCACCTTAGAGTCTGTTGTACCGTCGGGACATCCACCATCGTTGGAGGCAGAGGAGGAGCAACTTCGATTGAATTCGTCGTTTCCCACTTCTCCCGTGCCGATAAAATAATATTTGTTCATTTGATTGAAATGAGCAAAGATAAATTGCTCATTTGAAGCAAATGAGTAAAGTGTTTTGCTGATTTGAAGGAAATGAGCAAATTATTTTGGTCATTTAACGAACTGAGCAAATTATTTTGGTCATTTAACGAAATGAGCAAATTGTTTTGCGCAATTACAAAAAGTGAGCCATTTTCTAGATCTCTCCTCCCTTCTCTCTCCTTCCAGACCAGATTAACGTTGAGAGAGAGAGAGAAAAAGGCATACTTTTCTTCCTTTCTTGTTAAGATAAGATAGAATTAGAGCACTAGAATTAGAGTACAAGTAGTACGTAGAGTTTGAATAAGGAAACTATAACTTATGTAAGGAGTACGGAGTACTACATATTCTGGGATGCAAATAATGAAATATCAATAAGATTATGAGTCGAGATTAATTTAACATTTATTTATTTTTATATTTTTTTATTTTATAAACTTTCCTCCTTTAATTTTAGAAGTATGTTTGGGAAATGCAAATGAAGTTGGAATTCAAATGCAAATGAAATGAAAATGGAAATTGGAATTTAAGAGAAAAAGGGAAATTCAAAGATGGAATTCTATCAATCCATCCCAGCCAATGAATGAAATCACCCACACTAATTGCTCCGAGCATTTCCACAATATCTCAATTTTCTCTGGTATGCTTTTTCCCAAGGTAGCCCGACCCTTGATTTGTGCCGAAGCCCTTGATTTTTTCAACCATTACAACACAATCCTCTTCTCTTATTGTTCAAAAGGATAAAACCTTCCTATTACTCAAAATTTTTAAGGACACAATTTGAGCTTGCTTTCCCTCAAAAAGTAAAATGAAATTGAGCTTTAATACGGTGCAGCAAGTTGATTTCGGAGGTATCGATGAAAATAGAGGTGTTTTTTATTTAACTCACCATTAAAGTACAAAAAAGGTGAGAGAAAATGCCCATTGTTGGTTTGTAAGATGAGCTGAAGCGGAAGGAGGAGAGAGAAAGGGGTAGGTGGAGTACTGTAGCGCTCTGGTTGGTTGGTCGGTTCAAAGGCCTGAAACGTCTGTTGTTTTATTTTTATTTTTAAGCTCTGTATTTAGTAATTGCACGCGAAACTTTAGCTGTTGGATTAACTTGTTTCTACGGTGGAGATCCCTTCTCATTCATCCCATTATAAGGATATTCTCATTAAAGGGGGACCCTATATATATATATATATATGTATATATTTTGCATTAACCAGTGTGAAAGAAGAAACTGAAACATTAATTATTATGGAATGAAAAAATTATTAAATAAGGGGTTTTCTTACAAATTTCAAAATTACCTATTTTAAGGTAAATAAGTTTAAGCTTAATTTTCTCGCTTTTTTTAAATCTAATTTTTGACAAGGTCCAAACAAGTTTTATTTTATGAGCCAAGTACTTTAAGTTAGTGTTTATGTCCTTGATGGTTCTTTAACAACGGTGCACATAAGACTGGCAAGTGTATCTCTTAAATAAATACGGTCGGAATAAGCAAGTGTATCCCTTAAATAAATACGGAGGGAGTAATAAACAATTGAAAAAACAAATGAGTGAAAAAAGGGGATGTCACGTGTCATCCAAACATCTATGATTTTGCGTTTAAAATACTAGATATAGATTAAAAGCTTAAGTGCCCGACCTCTCGGCTATATTAGTTGGCCCGGCTGACTAGGTATGTAAATGGGTCAGGTTCGGATCGAGTGGAGCATTATTCGTATCTATCTGCTTCACCCAGTCCATCTGTCACCCAATTTACCCATCGTCCACGTTTTGTCTATCCACCACAAATGGCAACATTTCAGTTGGCCTGGCTGCTTTCTTTGGAGTATAACTTAAGGTTGGGAGAGTGGAGATAGGGATCCAAGCGTTGTAGCATCGAAGCTCGCAACAATCAAAGCATGTTTAAATAACTTATCTAATAAATTATAAGGAGGTGATGATAGAGCGAGTGAAAAGATTTGAACATAGATAATACTCTCTCTGTTCCTTTAAGTTCTTTCTATTTGAGGTTTGGGGTGAAAATTAAGAAAATGAAATCTTATAATGATTGGGTGTAAGAGAAATTAATAAAGAAATGAAGTAAAATTATAAAGAAATGAAGGAGAGAGAATATATATTTTTAATTAAATAATAAAAAATCATAAAAGTGGGGTTGAGTTGATAAATGGGGAAACGTGAATGAATTAAATAAGGGATGGTGGGGAAATTGATGGTAGAATATGAAAATATTCTTAGGTATTACACTACAAGAAATTATACTATTAACGACGGGAAATCCCGTCACGAAAGGCCAATAATCGTTGATTAACGACGGGATTTCCTGTCTCGAACCCGTCATAAAAGGGGGCCGTCGTTAATAGAAATTCCGTCGTAAATTCGTCGTAAACCCGTCGTAAAAGACATTTGCGACAGTTACTCCCGTCATTGTTTGGTTGTTAGCCCCGTCGCAAAAGCCTTTTGCGACGGGATTTTTGACCCGTCGTAATTAGGTTGTCGTTAAAGATACAAATTCTTGTAGTGTTATATTGTGTGTGATTAACTTGAAATATAAAGGTATTTTAGACAAAAAACATGTCCAAAAATAGAATCAAGAACTTTTAAAAACGCCAAAAATGTAAAAATGAAGAACTTTTAGAAACGCCAAAAAAAAAACAGAAAAAACTTTTAGGAATAGAGGGAGTTAACCATATTGTCAATTTATTCACTACCTACGTACATTCCTTAACATTTATGAAGTAATTGGTATTTCTTTTACCTTGTTAGTTGCATGGGAATCGTCAGGTCTGTCCCAAGCTAAGAGATATCCAAGACTAGGAACCATCTTATCAATGGTACCATATATGATTGCACACTTGGACCCTACAATCACTTGAAGTGGTCCTTGCGAATAAGCTCCTTTGTGCACAAATGATCCATCACCTTCTCCGCCTATCTTTGTAGGAGGGTCGACGAAGAATTTTCCCTGAATGTCATGGGTTTTCATATGCACTATTGGCCGAACCTGGATATTCTGCATACAACATATTACTAAAGCCAACTCCTGTTGCTCATCCTTTACACTCTTGTTGTTGTTTACCACATTTTGTGCTTTCTGCATCGCCTTTTCGATCGCTGCTTTTTGCTTGTCATTGAATTTTCCATTCACCTGAGCTTGTTGCACTGAAGCCATTGTTACGCTTAGCTTAATTGACTGCCGCTGGAAAATCAACATAAACAAAAAAAATAATCAAGATAACTAAAGTCAAGATAACACTTCTACGACCTAGAAAGTTAACATCATTATCCCTTGATTATTTTACCTAAAAATATTACAATTGATAATTACGGCATAAAGTACTGAATTTTGAAAAAAAAAAAAAACAATTCTATCAAAGATGTAAAATAGTATTTCAAGAGTAGAAAACATTTTTATTTCATTTACAAAGATTTCCTTCCCTACTCCTTACATAGTTACATATATGTTTTTTCTCCCCTCCCGACCACCCATATATAATATCCCACACACTTGCATTTCTTCGCTCCGATTCACAACTCTTTTTTTAAAAAAAAATTAAATAATATAACAAATGAAAACTAATTTACAATTGTGTTTTCTCTTGAAATTTATTTAACGTGAAAATCATAAAACCAAACGGAACCACAACTCAGAGGATAGAAAAAAAAGTATATGTACCTTGAGTACGTAGAAGTAGTTAAAAGACGTTTATGGTTTGCAATGCACGGAGAACATTTGTTTCACCAAGTTTGTATTTATTGATGGAGTTTAGGCCGAAGAGTTGTGTACAGTGTACTCTTATGCATTCATACATTTCTTAGAATAAACGAATAAGAAATCATGCATAGTTAAAGCATACTCTTCTTTTACAAGCTAGATAGAATCAAGACCAAAATAATCCATGGAATAAAACATCACATAAATTGACAAATAAAAATATAAGTGAATATCAATTAACTTAGTTGGAAATCATGGAATAATATCCAAAATCTTGAGATTAAATCTCATTTACATCATTTATTTTTTGGTTCTCTTTACTATAAATTAAGAATTAAGAATTAAGAATTACTGACAAATTAAAGAAAATGAATTACTAATACGAAGTAGTAAGAATTCATATCCAATGTGTTCTAACTTTGAATATATATTAACTTATTTCTTTGTGTCTTAGTGTCTAATAAAATGGAGGTAATACTACGTACGACTCTACGAGTATAAGAGGCCCCAATATAATACGGATAGTGAATTACTAAATACTTCGTACGTAATAGTAAGAATTCATATCCTTAGCATTTGTAAAAAAGAAAGAAAGAAAAAAAATCTAATGTGTCCTAACTTTGAACACACAAATATACGTTTATAACTGTATATTCTTAAGTGTCAAATAGAACGGAGGTAATACTACGAGTCTACATGTATAAGAGGCCCCAATATAATACGGAATACTTAATTGTACTAATCTGATATTTCTCCTATTTTCCCTTAGATCAAAATCAACCCAACTCATCATTTAAAAAAGTCAATTAGTGTGTGGCTCGGGCGATGTCCCGATTGCTACATTAACGAGTTAATTCTACATTTTTCTTGAGCATAACAAAATAAGTGTATTCCATAATGTGAAAAAAGTTCATTAAATTCGTCAACTACACAAACACACTACATCATTTATCATGACAAATAATTTTTCAATTAGATAATCTTAATTACAATTTATTTTGTAGTGGAAAATACCAAATTAGATACACGAATGACATTTATATAGTTGATGCTTATGAGACTTATGACATCTTTTTTTATGGTGGTCCTAATACGTTAACTAATTTTTTTTTTCCAAATAGTCATCGGAAATAAAGTCACGTAAAATTTAGTTGTTTTAGACTTTTTATGTTAACATTTATTTATAAATTAAAGTGAAGAGATAAACCAATTCAATTGGTGGTTGGTTAAGACTCCGTTCTATTGGATTTATTTTGACTGAACTTATATTATATGAACTTATCTGAACTTATCTTATCTGAAAAAAACTTATTTTGTATGAAATAAACTTATTTGTTTGTGAAAATGCCTAAAAAAAACTTATTTTTGCTGAACTTATATTATCTAAACTTATCTGAACTTAACTGAACTTATCTGAACTTATTTTGTCTGAATAAGTCAAAATAAGTCGAACAGAACAGGGCCTAAGATGGTATTGAGTGTTATCATCCACGCTTGATGTCTAATGTTCGAACCTCCTTGTTAGAGCTGTAAAAAACTAACCTACCCGAAAAATCGACCTAAACCGACCTGTACTCGTAAGGACCTGGACCTGGACCCGACCCGAGACCTAGAATATTATTGAAACAGGAAACCCGTATCCCGACCGTATCCAACCTCTTAAAACATGCGATCGATTTTGACCCGTTAATGCATGACCCAGACCCGAATCCGACACTTGACCGGAATATATTCGAAGTGTGATTTTGATACGTTATTTATCATTTATAAGAAGTATTTTTGGAAAATTTATAGTTTTGGAGTATCAATAACTTATAGTTACTCTTTTGAAAAGTTTATACTAGTATTATGATACAATTTCAAAAATAAATTATTGAGATCGATACGAATCGAAGTTCCAATGGCTTTGAGAGAATATATATGTGTATTGGTATGAGAGATTCAGTATGGAGAATCATTAGTGGCTATTATGTTCGAGATGTGTTTGTACTTAGCTTATGTTCGTCATTAAAATCATGAGAGACGAATTGTGAATCCATGATGGATACTTTTCCGGTATGTGTTAAGGTTTGATTATGTTGAATTGTGGATTTGAAGACTTCTTATGCTATGAACATCTTTTGAACACCTAGTGAATAAGTCTGAAACCTTTGTTTAATTTATTTAATCAATCACGAATACTATAGTTATGATTAAAGATTTTATGTGAAATGATTTAAGTTCTTGCACATTTGAAATATGATTTTTGATCGGATCAAATCGATTTTACCTTACAAATAAATAACTCACTAAATTATGTTTTAAGCCACTAAAATGAGTTTCAGGTTGGGCAATGTGTACTAAGTTTCCCTGACTTTGTTCTTTGAAACTGTCCTGGTGGGGGCAGATTCCTATTCGTGATTTTGCAGGTTTAGTTAATGCTGGAAGTTGAATCAGGGATCGCGAATGCAAAAAAAACGATATATTAGCTGAATTTCATATATAAGGTTGTAATAGTTTTTGTGTGAATATTCTTAAGCTAAATATGAAGAGTTATTGAATTTCATGGATTAGTTCCTTGTTGGTTAAGAGCTAAGTTTGATTAATGCTATTAAGTAATTTTACTTAGCAGTTCGTTAAGAGCGGGCTGTTACAGGTGGTATCAGAGCCAAGGTTGATTTTGGGTTTGCTATGATCATCATATCATAGCATATGAGTTGGAAGTGGGTTTATTGGATTGAATAAGAGTCCGTAAGTATGTGAGTTATGTTTGGGATGTTAAACCTTAAAAGTTTTATGCCTTAAACCGAGAAGTCTAGAATTGAAAGATTTAAAGTGATGATATTTGGTTTGTAAAATGTCTTACGAACATGAAGGTTGAAAGCTAAAACATATGTTTTGGGAGTTAGTGAAACTTCATTTTAATTATGTGGGAAGAAGTGTCGATGAATGAAATTGGATTTATAAATATTAGTGTGGTTATGAACTTGGAGATGATGGGTTGAGGATTTTAGATTTCATTGCTTGTTTTGAATTACGAGAATTTGAGTTTGGAATAGATCGTTTGATTTAGGTGATTAGAGTTCTAATGTAAAGATTGGGCCCATTGAAAAACATATAGTTAAATTCGTTATTATTGGATCAAGAGTTTCAATATATTGTCATCATCAATCCATCTAGTCACCTTCTTCCTAAACTGGATTGAGTACCGTTAATCTCCAATCCATCCATTGTTCCTCAAGATCCAATATTAATATTCGAATCATATCTGTCAAGGGAATCGAGATATCTTAGATTATTTCCTACACTGTGATTTCAAGATGTCATTTCAAAGTAATATGTTTCAAATGATCTAAAATTTGCATTCTGAAATTTCGAGGACGAAATTTATTTTTAAGGGTGGTAGTATCTAATAGCGTAATTTTTCCAGGTGTTTTTTAATCAGAGGCTAACTACATTTTATTATCTTAAAATAGATTAAAACAGTTTTAATAAAAGATGAGTATTATTATTGTATTTTATCTTTTCAATGTGTAAGAGAGGAAAATCTGTTTTTATTTTATTTTATTTTAAATGTAAAATTACAATTTTGCCCTTGGTGAGAAAAATAAAATAATTTCATATGCCTTGCTCTTCCATGCTATGTGTCACTCATGGGAGTTGCCACACACAAATATTGGTGTCATTTTCTTGTTAATTCTTCACAATTGAGTGGCAAGTAAGGGAGAAAATAAATTTGTTTAATGGTTTCTCCTAGGTGCAAACACTCACAACCCAAAAAAATCTCTCTCCTCTAGCTTGATTATCTGCTGCTGCTTCTGTTTCGTTCGTTTTCTACAACACGAGTTCGGATTTTTCCAATAGTTTCTTCAGGAAAGTTGTAGCCCTTGAAAAGCTAATCAATTTACCCTCAAGAATCACTCAATTTGGAGTTGTATTGTGGGAGATACGCCATCTTCTTGTCACTGCTGCTGCAGTTGTTGTTTTCAGAACTAGCTTCTGTTTGTGATGTTTTGAAGATCTTACGCTAATTTTTCCCTTCTTGTTTCTAAACAAAAAATTTAGATATCTTTGCGTAGATGAATTTAGGCTCAAACGTCACTCAATTTGGAGCCGTATTTTAGGAGATATGCTCTTCTGAAATCAGTCGCTGCTGCTGGCTACAAGTTGTTGTTGATACCTCAATTTATTGTTGTTGCGGCCTTGTTGTTGTTGATCTTTCCTCTGAGTTCCCAACTCTGATTTGATTAGCAAAGTAGAACCCTTGTTAAGATAATATATGGAGCTTATTAAAGAGTTGAGTTCATGCATATATTATGAAGATTGAACTATGGATGTATAATTGGGAGTTCAAGCAAAGGAGTGATGGGTATCATGAAATTGGTGTTGATGATCGGATTATGAACCTGAGATCGTACTCTTGGAGTATTATTGTCGTATGCTTAAGGTACACATTGTCCATCCACTTTGATGAAAATTTATGGCTTGTGCTAATTATCTTTACTTTAAGAATGTGATTTACGTATAACAATATGAATTTTGATTTAGGTTTTACTTATACTATTGTGATTTGGAAAGCCCAAATATGATGTGAATATGAACATTTTTAGAATTTCAGTGAGTTTAATAATTTGTGTTTTTAATTTATATATCCCAATTGATTTAAACATGTGGATTGTGAAATCTCGATTTTTGAGACTTGAAATTTTGATTGTGAGACATTTTGATAGATTTGAACATGAGACTTGTGCCAACTCGATTGTGAGACTTGTGAAGATTTGGTAGCAAGATTTATTAAAATTTGGTTACGTATTGGAGAATGTGACCAATGTGAGATTTGTAAAGATACATATACTTGTTAAGAATGAAATGGGTTGTATTGTGATCGCAATTCCATACTCTAAGTCGGCTTATGTTAGCTTCCTTATATTTAGTACATTTCGAGAAATACAATTGAATATCATTCTGGGTAATCAAGTTATAGATATGACAAATTTTGAAATAAGGTACGGAGTACAGAGAACTATGAGTGTGACTCATATATATATTAACCTATGTTTGGATTAATAAAGTTTAGCAAGAACTATCGTTTGAATCGTAAGCGACAGACATATTTCCTTTGTATTCTTTTGTTTTTCTTGAACTATTATTTGAGCCATATAATTTTATAATAAGATCTATAAATTATCTTTATGAAATAATTACTTTCTTTATGTTATAGTTAACGTTATCACTAAACGGTAGTTTTACCAACATACTAGTTATTGTATAATTTTAACTCGGATATGACGATAAGGATTGGTTACAACGGAAAAGGGCTTTTTGAAATAAGTTTTATGAATTGGGTAACCATAAAAATAAACTAATTTATTCTTCTAAAAATCAAGTTTTGAGCAACTCATCATATAATGTATTTTGATTTTCCGAATTATGATTTATGGCCTATATTTACCAAGTTATCCTTTGTATAGTCGTGAAGCTCGTCGTTTATTAAATTATTTTATTTGAGATCTTTATATGGTTTCTGTAAAGAGTATGTTTGAATTTAAAAGACCAAGATTATTCTTTGACTAAGATGAAATAATATAAATGATATATATTTTTGATACGATTAGAATGTGTATTTATACATCATTTTATACTTTATTCTTAATGAGAATTAATTTTAAGATCTAAATTACAGTGTTGGGTCTGTAACCACGTACGATCAAGAGAAAATTAAGTTCACTAGTCTTAATTGAGCTATTAAGCTAACTTGGGTATAACCTATATGCATCTGGAGTTACTTATAAGGGAGATTTTGGGTTATTATACTTGGAGTTATGAAGGTTACGCATTAAAAGGATATGAGCTTATTATGCTATTGTGATTATAAGCTAATGGTTTGGAGGCGTGATCTTTGTGTCACAGATCAAATTGAATGCGCAATTGTGTAATTCAGATTAAGGATTTTGATGGATTAATAGTGAATTGGAAATTTGAGCTGGAGAATATGATTTGTGATAAGCTTAAGAAATACGATTTGCCTTGAAGTATCTGTATTCGAGAGTTTCGTTAAGAATATAAACCTTATATATATATATACTATGTTAAAATTGTTTTTCAAGAATCGTGTGTACGGAATTTGTGAAAAGCTATGAGTAATACATTATGATCTTTAAGCAAATATTTTGGACAAATTTATCACTTTGTATAAGTATGGTTTGTGCCAAGATTTTCAATTGTGTTTATGATTTCAGATGAGGTTTTGTTGTGACACACGACTTTGAGTAAGTGTGATTATATATATTTCCTAAATTTATTGGATAAGTTTTCAAATGTGTTTTAGTGGGGAAGAAGCCGTTAACAACGGCCATGAACAACATTTGTGTATTTGTGTGTGATCTGTGTATATGCACATTTGTGCATCTGTGTAAATGTACATATGTACATCTGTGTGGGGACATGTCCTAAAAGTCTTGCAAGCATGTGTGAAAAGGTGGGTGACGACCACTAAAAGTTTGGAGACAGTGGTTCTTCAACCCATCTCTATTCGTGTTCTCTTCCCCTAGTTAGTTTATAAGTTTTAAAGACAAACATGTTAGAATTTGCTGGAATAAGCAAATATTGTGAAAGAATAAGTATGTTTATGTGTTTTGAAATATCAAGCATATATTGTTTGCGAAATTCGAAGTGTGATTTTGATACGTTATTTATCATTTATAAGAAGTATTTTTGGAAATTTTATAGTTTTGGAGTATCAATAACTTATAGTTACTCTTTTGAAAAGTTTATACTAGTATTATGATACAATTTCAAAAATAAATTATCGAGATCGATACGAATCGAAGTTCCAATGGCTTTGAGAGAATATATATGTGTATTGGTATGAGAGATTCAGTATGGAGAATCATTAGTGGCTATTATGTTCGAGATGTGTTTGTACTCAGCTTATGTTCGTCATTAAAATCATGAGAGACGAATTGTGAATCCATGATGGATACTTTTCCGGTATGTGTTAAGGTTTGATTATGTTGAATTGTGGATTTGAAGACTTCTTATGCTATGAACATCTTTTGAACACCTAGTGAATAAGTCTGAAACCTTTGTTTAATTTATTTAATCAATCACGAATACTACAGTTATGATTAAAGATTTTATGTGAAATGATTTAAGTTCTTGCACATTTGAAATATGATTTTTGATCGGATCAAATCGATTTTACCTTACAAATAAATAACTCACGAAATTATGTTTTAAGCCACTAAAATGAGTTCCAGGTTGGGCAATGTGTACTCAGTTTCCCTGACTTTGTTCTTTGAACCTGTCCTGGTGGGGGCAGATTCCTATTCGTGATTTTGCAGGTTTAGTTAATGCTGGAAGTTGAATCAGGGATCGCGAATGCAAAAAAAACGATATATGCTAGCTGAATTTCATATATAAGGTTGTAATAGTTTTTGTGTGAATATTCTTAAGCTAAATATGAAGAGATATTGAATTTCATGGATTAGTTCCTTGTTGGTTAAGAGCTAAGTTTGATTAATGCTATTAAGTAATTTTACTCAGCAGCTCGTTAAGAGCGGGCTGTTACAGTTATAGTGTTATACTATTGCAGGCTTATACTCTCAATAGTCGAACTATGAATTTAATCAATTGATATCTTAATAATCTTAATTATAAGTATTTTTTGCGTGGCTTGATCATCATTATCAATTTTAATGTACACTCGAACTTTTATATCCTATATTCAAATAAAATCGAACCCATGTTTTCCCAAGAAGAAACTAACTTAAACCTATTTGATAGTATTTAAAATTGTACAAGATGTGTTTCGCCCATGTTTAATTAATACTCTGTAGTATAATTATACATTTACGGTTTAAAATGTTGAGATGATCAAATCGATTATTTACTCGTAATCTCATATTAACTTTATATATGTATTAACTTGACAAAAACACACGTTGACTTGGTTTAAATAAAACTCAAATTTGAAATAAATGAATCATTAATTTTTACAATTTAAGAAAAATTAATTATAAGGTTAAAACTTGACTAGACCTGATAATTTTGAGACCTGATAGTTATCAGACCCGTTCGTAACCCGTATCTGAGAGTGAAACCGACATGAATTTTGACCGACCCGATAATTGTCCGATCCGAACTTGAGTCGAACCCGAAATTAACTGCTACAAGCCCCACTCAAACCCGGCTCGATAAGACCAGAACCCGAAATTGTACCTGACCGGAATAAGACTCGACCCGACCCGAACCCGACCTATACCCGAAATGAAAAAATAACCCGACATGACCCGACAAAAAAATCAACCTGACCGAACCTGACTTGAACCCGGGTGATAAAATGATCCGACACGACCCGACCGAATTATGACCCGAGACCGAGATGACCAGACCCAAACCCGACTCGGTAACCGTTTTGACAGCTCTACTCCTTGTATTGATTTTTTTTTGATAAGCAAGTATTGGTATATATATGCATCAAAGATTTACAAGTTTGACAAGCTAGTGGACAAACTCCACTACAGCCACAAAATGAAGGCACAAAGCCAAAAAATACCCTTTAAAAAAGGGCTAAAAACCAGTTATGATCACTAGAGATTATAGCTTTAGGAAAAACTGAACTAATTCTAGTACTAACATTCCGCTTTACAAGATTGCACACTTTATCAACGATTCCAATTTGGCTGTTCCACAGGGTATTATTCCTCTCTCCCCATATGTGATAAACTGTACACCACACAAAGGTGAAAATCACCTATTTCCTGAACTTTGTGATCTTCTTCCTATGAACCCATCTGATCAGATTAGGTAAACTTCGAAGTGCATTGCTAATGTTTAAACAAGAAGCAACATGTTGCAGCATCTAGAGTTGTACTGACAACCAAAAAATAAATGACTATGATTCTCCACTTCAAGCCCACACAACAAGCAGAGCTTATCAGTAGACACTCCAAACTGCATAAGTCTGTACTTAGTATTCAACCTTCCTAGAACAGCTAGCCGAGCAATAAATCTGTGTTTCGGCTGGGCTAAACGACCCCATACTGCATTAGTCCAGTGCACCCTAGCATTAGCAGGTACTAGCTCACAATAAGACTTTTTAATGGAATATGTTGGAAGAGATCTTAGCTGGTTCTCAGATAGGTATGTCTTCATCAACTCCTTAACCTGGCATATGACTTTCCAGTACCAACTATCACCTTTTTTAGGGAAATAACCCCACCAGTTCTGGTCTTTGAGGTAGACAGAGTGAATCAACCTCACCCACACATTCTCCTTTTTTGTAGCAATCATCCATACATGTTTTCACATGACTACAATGTTCCACATCTTTAAATTAATGATCCCCAGGCCCCCCTCCTTCTTTGGCTTACGAACCTTATTCCATGCCACCTTCCTAAGGCCACCATAATCAGCAACACCGTTCCACTAGAAGTTCCTGCAGATGTTGTTGACAGTTTTGAAGACACATTTTGGCACTACCATGATCAGAGCCCAGTATGTTTGCAGAGTCCTTAACACATAATTAATCAAAGTTAATCTTCTAGCAAAAGACATATTCCTGGAGCTCCACACCTTGATTCCAACACACATTTTTTCCACAATTTTCTCACATTCAGCCACACTTATCTTTTTAGAACAAATTGGAATGCCAAGATACCTAAAAGGGAAGCACCCCTTAGCAAAACCAGTCATGTCAAGTATTCTCTGTACTGCACCTCCAGTCATACCAGAACAGTATACAGAGGTTTTGGAGGGACTTGCTTTCAGACCAGTAGTTTGAGAGAACAACTAAAACCCTTGCATCATCAGGTGAACATATTTAAATTCACCTTTACAGCACAGAATGAAATCATCTGCATAACACAGAATATTCAATTTTGAAGCAGAGCACCTTGGATGGAATTTGAACCCTTCTTTTTCACCTACCATCATCAGGATTCTAGATAAGTATTCAACACATAGCACAAATAACAGAGCTGATAAGGGATCACCCTGTCTAAGGCCTATTTTTCCCTCAAAAAACCCATGAAAAGTCCCATTTATAGATAGTGAAAATCTAGGCGACCTCACACACTGCATGACAAGATGAGTGAAATGTGTAGGAAACTTGAGGGCTACCAACATTTCTTCTACAAAATCCCACTATACAGAGTCATAAGGTTTCTGTAGGTCCAGTTTTATGAGACATCCTGCAGAGTTGTTCTTCCTCTCATACCCTTTAGCAAGGTCTTGGAAAACCATGATGTTATGAGCAATGAATCTGTTGTGGACAAAGGCACCTTGATTCTGAGCAATCACATCAGGTAGGATACTTCTAAGTCTGTAACATAAGACTTTAGAGATGCATTTGTAAACTACATTACAGCAAGAAATGGGCATGTACTCTTGCACACTTTCAGGGCACTTCCCTTTAGGGATAAGGGTAACACTAGTGGTATTGATCTCTTTCAAGAGTTTTCCAGTATTGCGAAAGTCCAGGATATCCTTGCAAACATCATCCCCTATTTCACCCCACATTCTTTTTTAAAAAAAGTACTCCCAAACCCATCAGGACCAGGAGCTTTCCCTGAAGGAAATAATGCCCTTGGTCCAAGTATGCATTTAATGTTAAGTCTAATAAATGCGGTTCAGTATTAATTAAACAAGTTAATAATTCAGTGAGATCAAGTGAGCTGAATGCCTAGCTAGAGGCCGCTTCAGTTCAAGTGGAATTAATGATATTGATCCACAGCTTACTCTTGACTGAACCCGTAGGGTCACACAAATAGTACGTAAACGGATCAAGTATTTAATGGAATTAAATACTCCATCTATGGATATTCGGAATCGACGGATCTTGGTTTCATGGGGAGCTGAGATCGTCAAAGGCAAGAAATGAATACTCCGAAACGATGATATTGCCGGAAACGGAAATATGGATCGTATCGGAAATATAAATATTATCCAAGTCGTAGATGTTGCCGGAAACGGAAACATGGTACGTATCGGAAAATATTATCGGAAATGAAAATATTGCCGGAATCGGAAATATTACCGGAAACGAAAATATTGTCAGAATCGGAAATATTATCGGAATCGGAAAATAATTTCGGAAACGAAAATATTAAATATTTGTTCGAAACAGAAATTAATTCCGGAGACGAAAATATTAAATATTGTTCGTATCAGAAATGAATTAAGGAATCGGGAATTTAATCGGAAGCGCGTCATACGAATTAGCATCGGACGAGACTTGCTAGACGAAGGCCCAGCACGAAGCCAGGCCTACGCCCAGCAAGCCAAGCGCCCAAACACACGCTGCCAAACCGCGCCAGGCCCAACGAGGCATGGCGCGCGCGCGCGGGCTGATGCTCGTGGGCTGCGAGCAGCGCCTGCTCGTGTGGGCCGCAAGGCCTGCGCGGGTTTTGTGCGATGCTCGTGCTCGTGCAACGTTTGTGTTTCAATACAAATCCTAAAGCTAATGGAATTTGTTCTATGATTAAATCCTAATCCTAATAAAGATAGAATTTGTTTAATAGAGTTTTAATAAGATTATAATTAAACAAATTAGTATCCTAATAGGATTCCAAGTCTTTTTCCATAACTCTATAAATAGGTGCCTAGGGTCACATATTTACATTGTGAATTGAAGTATTCAAAGGTAAGATTTTCAAGCAAAAATCAGCCACAAACACTTGCCCTATTAGCCGAAATTTATAGTACCTTAAGGGCGATTCTAGTTGGTCAATCTCAAGGCGGATCCGGACGTGCTGTGGACTATCTACGGAGGAACGACACTTGGAGTCCTAAAGACTTGTTCTTGTTCGGTTCGGGCGCAGCTAGGGAGGGCACGCTACAAAGTGTATGCATCTGAATTATGCTAAATGATAATGTGTAAATAATATGTTTCCTGACTTTATGGTTTTTCCGCATGATTTATGTTTATTCATATGTATCATAACCTAACAGTGGTATCACGAGCCTCTTATTATTTTCATCATCTAAATTGAATGACATGGTTAAATTTTACAAATTTGCAAAGAATTAAAAGGGGTGATTAATTATCGTAATTTTTAATTAATTGCAAATTGCGTTTATTTAATTATACGTACGCAGTTTTTCGGCAGCTTCTTCGTTACTCATCCAAATCGAGTGATTTTTGTGTCAATTCCGCATGTAAAAGGCATTCTAAAATTTTGATAAAAATAATAATTTTCGGCCGAACCCAGAATTCCCAAATTCGAAGCCTAACTATGACTTTTCGGAGGTTTTAGTTTTTCGAACGCAAAAGTTTGTAAATTTAAGATGTTAAATTGAATATTTGCGATTCTTGTTGATAAATCTTGAGTTTTTGATTGACCTACAGTATATGTTTAACAAATTTGAATGCCTAGACTTGTTAATTATACAACCTAATTTGTAATTATGATTTTTTTTTTGATAATTAATTTGTAATTATGATTAATTTATTGAAATTCGAATAATTTAGAATTGATTTGTTTTTCATAATTAATTAATAATTTAATTAGGTATCCATGATTAAAATCCACCATAAAAATTGTTAATTTATGTTAAATTTTAAATTTTTATGACCTAGATTTGAGTCCATGTTAATCGGAAATTAATTGATTAATAAATTTTCGATTTTCGCCCTAAAATTATGAAATTAATATGATTTATTAATTTGTCAATAATTTTAAATTAAAAATTTTAAATTTTTATGAAAACGCCCATAAATGTTGCACGCACAAAGCAATGGAAGCTACGTGTTACCCTTAGGGGTGTTGTATAGTGCGGGCACGCGACGACGAGCAAGGGAGCTCGTCGCCCGTGCGGTACGAATGCAGCGAGCAACGAGCTCTGCGGCACGCAAGGCTCTAGGTCTAGGCATGCGCGCAGGGCGATGGGCGAGGGCAGTGGGCACACAACGCTGAGCACGATGTGTGTGGGAAGCAGTGCGCTGCGCCACGACGCACCAAGCTCGCCAAGGGGCAGCAGCCACGACGCAACACGAAGCTGCGCGCAGCGTAGCCCGCAAGGCTGCATGTGTGCGTGGCATGGGGCGGGCGTGCGTATGGCTGTGCAGGCTATGTGCAACGGTCAATGGCACGGGGCATGGGCCTCGTAGCTCGATGGGGCTTGGGCGCAAGCCCAAGTGCCTCGTCTTGCAAACTATTGATGCGTTTAGTTTTAATTTGAAATTTTCAGTTCGGAAATAATTTTAATTAATTTTAAAATTAATAATTTAAATTGTTTTCTCGGATTTTAATTTTGAATATTATAATTATTATAAATTTTTATTTATACTAATTATTTTACTAAAATTAAACCTTGAATTAATTTAAATTTATTCAACTGAAAAATAAATTAAATAAATGGATTTGATTATAATTTTATATGAGCTTTAAATTTTAATTAAATTTGTATGTTTCCAGTTAGACTAGAAATACATTTTTATGTTTAAAATTAGTAAAGCATATAAAGTTATTGGTTTAAGTGGGAGCAATTTTAGTCATAAACTCTTGATTAGGTCTACAAATCCTTTAAGGTTAAACAACTTGATTAGAATTAATAAGGACTGAATAATTGGAAGATTATTGTTGCCCTTGATTAATTGCTGCATATATTTATGTGATGCATACAACGTGTTTTTACTAACCAGCTATATGGGCCATTCATGATAATGAATGGGTGAATGGTAATATTGTATATGTACTGTTTTGCAGGTTATGAAGTGACAAGTATGGCCCAAATAGGATAGAAAATATGGTCCGCATACCATTAATTTGAATGTAATTGGTCTAATGCACCAAATTTGTTTTTCAATTCAAATATGGTCTGCGTACCACCAAATAGTTGTAATTACTTTAATTATAACTGATCCTGTTTGAAGAAAATGACGCTTCCCACGGTGAAATTCAAGACGAAGTTTCCAACCATTTTCAAGACGGACTTTGAAGTTGAAGCTTCAAGATGAAGTCGGGCCATACTAGATCACATTTATCTTATGCATGCTTTAAGTTTTTTATTGCTTTTAAATATGTCTTAAATATGCATGAGATTGAAGCTTGATTATGTTGCATGATTAAGGATTTTAGTTCACTTAAAATCTAACCAACATAGTAAGAGCCTTAAGTTCCAAACTTAAAAATTGAGTTAAAAGGTGTCATGCCAAAATAACACTTACTTGGATAACCTTTACATCAATCTAGTAATAGATTACGCTCAGCGAGGTGTTACTTATTGATCCTAAAGGGGTAAGGTACACAAATAATTGTGAGTACTCCCTCCGTCCCGGAATACTTGACCTGTTTTCCTTATCGGGCCGTCCCTTAGTACTTGACCTGTTTCTATAAATGGAAATATTCTAACAATATTATATTATTTCTCACTCCACCCCTATTAACCCACCTACCCCGTACTCCATACAAAAAATAATTAAAAATTCAATCCCTACTCTCCCCAACCCCACCTCTTAACCCACCTCCCACTAACTACATTAAAATAATACCCCACTATCAACTACTACCTATTAAATTAAATAAGTCAATTCAAGTCCCTTAAACTTTGTGCCGGTCAAACCGGGTCGAGTATTCCGGGACGGAGGGAGTACATGTTAGTTTTGGTGAAACTCAACGATATAAGTAAGGAGTCCTTTTATGTCGTGGCAAATTCGATAGGTTTACCTAATAAGCTCTTAGACGTACATATCAACCAAGAATAGTTTCTAGACTATTAGCAAAAGGCTTTTGCTTACCTAAAAGATTTTAGAATTGAGTCTAAATACATAAAGTGCGTAATTCTTCAATGGTTTTTAGGGTCTTGGAATCATTTTATTCACACCTGCCGGAACACATAATTTGAATAAAATGCTAATAACTTGTTTAAATTGCATGATTGCTTTAATTTTCAAGTTATTACTCATGATAAATGTTTAGACTTTGCATGCTTCAATGTATGTTTTAATTATTGTTAATAATTAAATATATTGCACTGCAGTAAATCCTTTTAGAAAGGTAACAGTAAATTTCTTTGATTGGTAATGAATCCAAGAACGATTCACGGAAATGAGAGAAAATGAGCAATTTAAAATGTACGTTTCTTTTAGCGACTATTATGGTTGTTTTCGAATATCAAAATCGAATGGCGAACCGATTGGTGCTTGTGGATTCAAAAATACAATGTAGTTTTAAGATCATAAAGCATTGAGTTTAAACGCTCAGCTTTACCAATGGTTAACAACCTAATATCTTTGTCCATTTAATTCTCGAATGAGTCTAGTCCCTAGACATTCGAATCAAGATCGATGTTTAGAGAACTTTAAAAGCTTCTGGTAAGATCATCTAGTTGAAACAAAACATTCAACATAAAATAAATGGTAAGAACTTTGTTGGAGTGACATGGGGACATGTCTAGACAACGTATAAAAGTCAATACTAAAGAATTCAATTCTTAAGACTATAAGAAAGGGTACTAGAAATAGGAAAACAAGGAACAAATGAAAGGCATTTACGATTCCGTTTCTACCTATAAGTTTATGTTTTAAGAGAAGTGACCTAGCAATCAAACTTCCTTGGTATCATATACCGCTTGAGTTTCTTACTTCGGTAATAACTCAAACAATGGAAGCTAGGCTACACTAATTACCTACAAGTGAACATTCAAAAGCTCTATTTTGATGGACTTTTGAAAGTTGATTGATTTCTAGATCATTCAAGACAAGCAAGTCTTACTTGTTGAAAGTAACAAAAGATATGAACTATTTTTAGAACACCTAGACAATAGAATTCAAAGCTAAAGAAAGGTTTTATGACTTTATTATTTCACACAGATTTGAGTGAATATAGGTTTATTTACTCAATGTGATATAAGTTTGAATCTGTTTTGCTAGTTCAAAGATTCAGAAGTATAAAATCCCACTTGACAAGAAATCATAAAGATCTAGGTTAGATCATGTTGATGATTACTTAAATAAAAAATGATCATCAATGATTGTGTGTTGTAATTTCACGATCTAGCTCCATTAGAAATGGCATATCTACGTTGGAATGATCGAAGTCAATTAGTACTTGATTCGATCAATGATGAATCATAAAGACTTTTCCTATAATTTCTAAAACAAAATGCTCAACTACCACCAAACTAAACCAAATTCGTCAAAGCCATTGAAAAGTAATTTCAAAATATCTTTTCATAATATATCTAAAGAGTTCCTAAACTCAGTGGGAGCTTAGTGTTTGTTATTCAACAAACTAAGGCCCCAAGTATAGATATATGTTTCATTGTGATTTATTCAAATGAAACACAAGGGTATTGTTTCTACCACGAATTTTTTGAGAACATAATGTTTGTTTGCACGAAATAGTGTCCTTTTGGATATTCGTTTCCAAAATGACAAGTGGGAGAAAATAGATCTCGAAAGTCTTCGAGGCGAACAACAAACATAAACGGACATTCCGGAGGCTTTTCGAAGTTCTTCAAGAAAATCCGAACACTTATTCTTTAAGGACTTTAGAAGTGGCGATAAAGAATAGACATCTCTTAGAAGGCTTTACAAGTGCTTCAAGGAGAACGGAATATTCAAAGGACTTTCAAGTGGCTATTGATATTCTATTGTTTGATGTTCTATACCCAAGTAGGCATAGAGTTCAGGTCATTAAAACTATGCGATTCTTCTATTAGATAGCGAAGAAACCTACAACTTGCAGTCAAACTATTATCATGTAGATTAATGAGTTTGTGACTTGTAAGAAAGATATGACGAAACCTAGATTCCCTAAAATGGTTAGAGGCCTTATATAGACTCAAATGTTTTAGATGGTTAAAGGCCATAAAACATAACCAATGTTTTGATGACAAAATTGAAATTTTGTTGATTTGCAAGAATAGATTAAACACCTATTGGTTGCAATTTGGTTTTAAGGATAAAAACCATCAAACATGAAATTGTGTTTACAACACAAAGCTAGATTAGTTGCTAAAGGTTACAAGAAAATTCACGGTGTTGATTGTGTTGAAACCTCATGCATAATCGTAATGTTCAAGTCTATAAATCAAGCAATGATTGCATATTGGTACATATGGCAATTGGATGACAAAACGTATTCCTCAATCAAATGTTGGAATAACTATGTACATGGCATGTCATAGGATTTGTGGATCCAAATGAATGCTTGAAAAGGAAAGCTAGCTTATGAAATCTAAGTACAGATTTAAGCAAACAATTGGGAATTAGAAATGTATTTTAGTGAAGCTAATAAGTATTTTAGTTTCATAAAATGTACATGATTCTTATAGATATATAAGAAGTTTAGTGGGAGTACATAAAACTTAATTGGTCCTATGTGTATCACACACATATCTCTCTATTGGAAAATAACATTCAAGTGCTAATGACTTAGATTTGAAATTATTCATCTGAAGGAAATAATGCCCTTGGTCCAAGTATGCATTCTATGTTAAGTCTAATAAATGCGGTTCAGTATTAATTAACAAGTTAATAATTCAGTGAGATCAAGTGAGCTGAATGCCTAGCTAGAGGCCGCTTCAGTTCAAGTGGAATTAATGATATTAATCCACAGCTTACTCTTGACTGAACCCGTAGGGTCACACAAATAGTACGTAAACGGATCAAGTATTTAATGGCATTAAATACTCCATCTATGAATATTCGGAACCGACGGATCTTGGTTTCAGTGGGAGCTAAGATCGTCACAGGCAAGAAATGAATACTCCGGAAACGATGATATTGCCGGAAACGGAAATATGGATCGTATCGGAAATATGAATATTATCCAAGTCGTAGATGTTGCCGGAAACGGAAACATGGTACGTATCGGAAAATATTATTGGAAATGGAAATATTACCAGAATCGGAAATATTGCCGGAAACGGAAATATTGTCAGAATCGGAAATATTGCCGGAATCGGAAAATAATTCCGGAAACGGAAATATTAAATATTTGTTCGAAACGGAAATTAATTCCGGAATCGGAAATATTAAATATTGTTCGTATCGGAAATAGATTCCGGAAATGGAAATTTAATCGGAAGCGTATCGTACGAATTAGCATCGGACGAGGCCTGCCGGACGAAGGCCCAGCACGAAGCCAGGCCATCGCCCAGCAAGCACGCACGCCACAGCCCAGCGCGCACAAGGCCGCGCATGCGTGGGCCGCGCTGCGTGGGCTGCTGCTCGCATGCGTGGGCAGCCCTTGTGGCTGCCGTGTGTGTGTGAGTTTGAGCTCATGCGAGATTCCTGAATCTGCAAGAGTCAGTGTATGATTAAATGTCTATTCCTATTGGATAAATTGATTAAGTAGAATTCATGTAGAATTCTAATTCCAATTAATTCGCATCCTACTAGGATTACGATTCCTTTTCCATAACTCTATAAATAAAGGCCTAGGGGTCATAATTTATACACAAGTTTCAAAGTATTCAAAAGTGAGTTTTTTGAGAGAAAATTCAAACACCCATCTTGCCCCAAAAGTGCCGAATTTTCTGAGTACCTTAAGGGCGATTCTAGTTGGTCAATCTTAAGGCGGATCCGGACGTGCTGTGGACTTTCTACGGAGGGACGACACTTGGAGTCCTAAAAGACTTGTTCTTGTTCGGTTCGGGCGCAGCTAGGGAAGGCACGCAACAAAGAGTATGCATCTAATTATGCTATATGATTATGTGTAAATAATATGTTTCCTGGGTTAATGGTTGTTTCCGCATGATCTATGTAAATCTCATATGTATCATAACCTAACAGTGGTATCTCGAGCCCCTTATTATTTTCATAATCTAAATTGCATGAACATGGTTAAATATTACAAATTTGCAAGAATTAAAAGGGGTGATTAATTTTCGTAATTGTTAATTAATTGCAAATTGCGTTTATTTAATTATATGTACGCAGTTTTTCGGCAGTTTCTTCATTACTCATCCGAATTGAGTGATTTTTGTGTCAATTCCGCATGTAAAAGGCATTCTAAAATTTTGACAAAAATAGTATTTTTCTGCCGAACCCAGAATTCTCAAATTCGAAGCCTAACTATGACTTTTCGAAGGTTTTAGTTTTTCGAATGCAAAATTTCGTAAATTTAAGATGTTAAATTAAATATTTGCGATTCCTGTTGATAAATCTTGAATTTTTGATTGACCTACTGCATATGTTTAACAAGTTTGAATGCCTAGTCTTGTTAATTATGCAATCTAATTTGTAATTATGATTAATTTGTTGAAAATTAGAATAATTTAGAATTAATTTGATTTTCATAATTAATTATAATTTAATTAGAAACCTATGATTAAAAACCACCATAAAAATTGTAAATTTACGATAAATTTTAAATTTTTATGACCTAGACTTGAATCCATATCAATCGGAAATCAATTGGATAATAAATTTTCGATTTTTTCGCCCTAAAATTATGAAATTAATATTATTTATTAATTTGTCATTAATTTTGAATATAAATTTTAAATTTTTATGCGATTCGTTCAAATAACTTGCACGCACGAAGCAATGGACGCTTCGTGTTACCCTTAAGGGGTGTTGTATAATGCGGGCATGCGACGACGAGCAAGGGAGCTCGTCGCCCGTGCGGCACGAATGCAATGAGCAAGGGCGTAGTGCACGAGCACAAGGCAGCAGCCCTGCCTTGTGTCGTGTGCCACGAGCAATGAACGGATGGGCATGGGCGAGAGGCGAGCCAAGGCAGTCGCGTGTGGGCAGCAAGCGAGCTGCGCCACAGCGCGCGCTGCCTCGCACAACAGCGCGCAACCTCGTGCGCAGCGAGCGCAAGCTCGCGTGCCACGAGCGCTGCGCACAGCATCACTCGCGCGCACAGCGCGCGACGTCGCCCGCCCAGCGAGCGATGTCGCGCACCAGCGAGCGATGGCTCGCGCGCGCGCAGCGAGCGATCTCGCGCGCCAGCGAGCGATGGCTCGCGCGCACCAGCGAGCGATGCAGCGCCCCAGCGAGCGATGGCTCGCGCGCACCAGCGAGCGATCTCGCGCACCAGCGAGCGCGGTAACGCGCGCGCGCTGCGAGCGATAGCTCGCGTGCGGTGGGCGCTGTGCGGAGGCTTGCGTATGGGACAGCAGCAGCTATGCGACGAGCGCATGGGCTGCGCGCACATGGCCAGCAATGGCTGTGTGCGTACAGCCCATGGGCGTGCAACGCGTAGGGTGTTTGCGTTTCGATTAGATCGTTTTGAATGTTTAATTTGAAAATTTCAGTTCACGTAATTTTAATTAATTTTAAAATTAATAATTTGAATTAATTTCTTGGATTTTAATTTTGAATATTATAATTATAATAAATGGAATTTATTCTAATTATTTTACTAAAATTAAAATCATGAATTAATTTAAATGCGACTGAAATTAAATTAAATTTTGGATTCAATTATAGATTTATATGAGCTTTAAATTTTAATTAAATTTGTATGTTTCCGGTTAGACTAGAAATACAATTTTATGTTTAAAATTAGTAAAGCATATGAATTTATTGGTTTGAGTGGGAGCACTTTTTAGTCATAAACTCTTGATTAGGTCTACAAATCCTTAAGGTTAAAACAACTCGATTAGAATTAATAAGGACTGAATAATTGGTAGATTATTGGTGCCCTTGATTAATTGCTGCAAATGTTTACGTGATGCATAATGTGTTTAACTAACCAGCTATGTGGGCCATTCATGATAATGAATGGGTGAATGGTATATATTGTATATGTACTGTTTTGCAGGTTATGAAGTGACTAGTATGGCCCAAATAGGATAGAAAATATGGTCTGCGTACCATTAATTTGAATGTAATTGGTCTAAAGTACCAAAGTTGTTTTTCAATTCAAATATGGTCTGCGTACCATCAAATAGTTGTAATTAGTTATAACTTATCCTATTTGAAGAAAATGGTGCCTCCCACGGAGATTTTCAAGACGGACTTTGAAGTCAAAGCTTCAAGATGAAGTCGGGCCATACTAGATCACAAATATCTTATGCATGTTTTAAGTTATTTATTGCTTTAAATATGTCTTAAAATGCATGAGATCAAAAGCTTGATTATGTTGCATGATTAAGGATTTTAGTTCACTTAAAATCTAACCAACATAGTAAGAGCCTTAAGTTCCAAACTTAAAAATTGAGTTAAAAGGTGCCATGCCAAAATATACACTTGCTTGGATATCCTTTACATCAATCTAGTAATAGTTTTCGCTCAGCGAGGTGTTACTTATTGGTCCTAAAGGGGCAAGGTACACAAATAATTGTGAGTACATGTTAGTTTTGGTGAAACTCAACGATATAAGTAAGGAGTCCTTTTATGTCGTGGCAAATTCGATAGGTTTACCTAATAAGTTCTTAGACGTACCTATCAACCAAGAATAGTTTCTAGACTATTAGCAAAAGGCTTTTGCTTACCTAAGATGTTCTAGGATTAAGTCGACAAACTGTGCTTAGTTCTTCAATGATTTTAGGATCTTGGAATCATTTTATTCACACCTGCCGGAACACATAACTTGAATAAAATGCTTAATAAACATTGAATTATGCATGAATGCTAGAATTTAAGTTTATTAAGAAAACTGTGAATGGTTATTTATTTGTTTATTCTTTTCAATTGTAGTTTTAATATGGCAAACAACAATCAAAACATCATCATGGGTTCTGAGCTTATGGTCAAGCTGAACCTGACAAATTTTCTTGAATGGGAAGCTAAGCTAGTTGAAATAGTCAAACTCAATGGACTTGAGTATGTACTATCACATCCCATGCCAAGCTACTATGCCAGAGACATGACCCCTGAGAGATTTTACGCCTGGGATGCGGATCTCAAAAAGGTTATGAGTCTCATGCTGAACAATATCCCTGATGATTGGGCTAGAAGGTTTGTAGCCTATGAACCTTTTACGCTCATCAAGAATCTGAGGGATATCTGTCGTGGAAGTACGGAGGACAGGGACCTGAACGTCCATGAGTTGATTGAATCAATGTCTGGGCTAAAGGTTAGTTCTCCCAACAGGTGTTATAGGATGGAGGTCCAAGAAACACATGTTCAGCTCCTTCGCACTAAACAGAGGGTAGGCGTCCCACTGAGGTTCCATGTGGATCTTATGTGTTCATATTTTGATCGCCTAAGTCTACTAGGAACACCAATAAGCGAAAGGATGGCAGTCTCTGTCTTGCTCAATTCACTACACAGTGGGTTTGGTCGCTTCAAGCAACAATACCTAAGTGAACCAAGAGAAGAAACAGTTGCAGAATTTATTCACCTTGTCAGAAAGGCTGAAATAGTACTGGACTGTGAAGCCAAAGATTTACTCAAGGCTAGAAAGAGACCATTCAAGAAAGGTGGAAAGTCCAAGGGCAATGCTAAATCAAAGCAGGACAAGTCCACATCAAGCTGTCTTTATTGTGATGGAATAGGCCATTACAAAAGAGAATGTCCAAAGCTAAAGGAAGATCAGAAGAACGGAACAGTCGTTCCATCTTCAGGTATTTTCGTTATAGACTGTATACTTGCAAATTCAACTTCTTGGGTATTAGATACAGGTTGTGGCTCACACTTATGTTCCAATCCACAGGGACTAAGAAGAAGTAGAAAGTTAAGCAAGGGTGAAGTCGACCTACGAGTGGGAAATGGAGCACGGATTGCTGCATTAGCTGTAGGAACATACTATTTGTCGTTGCCCTCCGGGCTAGTTTTGGAACTGGAAGAATGTTTCCATGTTCCAAGTCTTACTAAAAACATCATTTCAGTTTCTTGCTTAGATGCTAAGGGATTTTCCTTTATAATAAAAGACAATAGTTGTTCGTTTTATTTTAAAGAGATGTTTTATGGATCTGCTAGATTAGTCAATGGACTTTATTTATTAGATCACGACAAACAAGTATATAACATAAATACCAAAAAGGCCAAAAAGGATGATTCAGATCTCACCTATCTGTGGCATTGTCGATTAGGCCATATAAACTTGAAACGCTTAGAAAGACTTCAAAGGGAAGGAATTCTAGAACCATTTGACTTAGAGGATTATGGTAAATGCGAATCATGTTTACTTGGCAAAATGACAAAGCAACCTTTCTCTAAAGTTGGAGAAAGAGCAAATGAACTATTGGGTTTAATCCATACAGATGTATGTGGACCAATGAGTACAAATGCTAGAGGTGGTTTCAGCTACTTTATCACTTTCACTGATGACTTCAGTAGGTATGGTTATGTCTACCTAATGAAGCATAAGTCTGAATCCTTTGACAAATTCAAGGAATTTCAGAGTGAAGTAGAGAATCAATTAGGCAAGAAGATCAAGGCACTGCGGTCTGATAGAGGCGGTGAATATCTGAGCTATGAATTTGATGACCATCTGAAAGAATGTGGAATTCTATCAGAATTGACTCCTCCTGGAACACCACAATGGAACGGTGTGTCAGAACGGAGGAACAGAACCTTGCTAGACATGGTCAGGTCAATGATGGGTCAGGCCGAACTTCCATTAGAATTTTGGGGACATGCACTAAATACAGCTGCACTCACTATAAATAGAGCTCCGTCTAAAGCTGTCGAAAAGACTCCATACGAATTATGGTTTGGAAAGCCTCCAAATGTGTCTTTTCTTAAGATTTGGGGATGTGAAGTATACGTCAAACGATTAATTTCAGACAAACTTCATCCAAAATCTGACAAATGTATCCTTGTGGGCTATCCAAAGGAAACAAAGGGGTATTACTTCTACAATACATCTGAGAACAAAGTGTTTGTTGCTCGAGATGGTGTCTTTTTGGAGAAAGATCACATTTCCAAAATGACAAGTGGGAGAAAAGTAGACCTCGAAGAAATTCGAGTCGAACAACAAACTCTAGAGAATGCTCAAGATGACATTCAGGATGAAACTCAGAGATCTTTAGAAGAATCTGGTGAGAATCATGGTCAATCTAGAAATGTTACCCCGCGTAGATCGCAAAGATATAGATCTCAACCGGAAAGGTACTTAGGTATTTTGACGAACGAGAGCTATAACGTTCTATTACTTGAAAGTGATGAACCTGCGACTTACAAGCAAGCTATGACGAGCCCTAGCTCCAAGCAATGGCAAGAAGCCATGCAATCTGAATTAGACTCCATGTCTGAAAACCAAGTATGGGATTTGGTCGATTTGCCAGATGGCTACCAAGCCATTGGAAGCAAATGGGTTTTCAAACTGAAAAAGGACAAGGATGGGAAACTTGAAGTTTTCAAAGCTAGATTGGTTGCGAAAGGTTACAGGCAAGTCCACGGTGTGGATTACGATGAAACCTTTTCACCAGTTGCAATGCTAAAGTCTATTCGAATAATGTTAGCAATCGCTGCATATTACGATTACGAAATATGGCAGATGGATGTCAAAACTGCTTTCTTAAACGGCGTTTTAACAGAAACTGTGTTTATGACACAGCCTGAAGGTTTTGAGGATCCAAAGAATGCTAAAAAGGTATGCAAGCTAAAGAAATCAATCTACGGATTGAAGCAGGCATCCAGGAGCTGGAATATACGTTTTGATGAAGCGGTCAGTGACTTTGGTTTCATCAAGAACGCAGACGAATCTTGTGTATACAAGAAGGTCAGTGGGAGCAAAATTGCTTTCCTAGTATTATATGTCGACGACATATTGCTTATCGGAAATGACATTCCTATGTTGAACTCTGTCAAGATTTGGCTTGGGAAATGTTTTTCGATGAAGGATCTAGGGGAAGCACAGTACATATTGGGCATCAAGATTTACAGAGATAGATCTAAAAAGATGATTGGACTTAGTCAAAGCACTTATATAAATAAGGTGCTTGATAGGTTCAAGATGGCGGACTCCAAGCGAGGCTACCTACCCATGTCTCATGGAATGACTCTAAGCAAGACTCAGTGCCCAAAAACACTTGATGAGCGTAGACGAATGAATGGGATTCCATATGCATCATTGATTGGTTCAATAATGTATGCTATGATATGTACACGCCCGGATGTTGCGTACGCACTCAGTGCTACGAGCAGATACCAGTCAGACCCAGGAGAGGCGCATTGGACTGCTGCCAAGAACATTCTGAAGTACCTAAAAAGGCACAAAGATGACTTCCTGGTCTATGGTGGAGATGATGAATTAATTGTTAAAGGCTATACGGACGCAAGTTTCCAAACCGACAAAGATGATTTCAGATCACAGTCTGGGTTTGTCTTCTGCCTCAACGGAGGAGCAGTAAGCTGGAAAAGTGCTAAGCAAAGCACCATTGCGGATTCTACAACTGAAGCGGAGTACATTGCTGCACATGAAGCAGCAAAGGAAGCTATATGGCTAAGGAAGTTCATAGGAGAACTTGGTGTAGTCCCCTCCATTAAAGGACCAATAGCCCTGTATTGTGATAATAACGGAGCTATTGCACAGGCAAAAGAGCCTAGACACCACCAGAGAGTCAAGCATGTACTTCGTAGATTTCACCTTCTACGAGAGTTCGTTGAAAGAAAAGAAGTCGAGATAAGCAAAATTGGAACTGATGACAACATATCAGATCCATTAACTAAACCTCTGCCGCAAGCGAAGCACAACTCGCACACTGCAGCTATGGGAATCAAGCATATTGGAGAATGGCTTTGATGTCTCTGTTTAATGTTTTAAAGTTTTAGAGTTTAAATCTTTGTAAAACATTATTGGTTAATCATTCACAATAAATGAAAGGAATTCATTTTTCCATTTAATTTGTGGTTTATTAAATGATGAGTCCCTTCAACTTGACGATATATTCAAGATAGACTGTCAGGACCAGTCCTGTGACTAAGAAATGTCTATCAAGTGAACTTGAATGTCAAAGGTTGAAAATGGTCCCTAATCGGAGTTTTCTATAAAATTGGACGCATAGAAAACGTTAGACGATTAGAATGCAAGATGACTAGTAGTTCTGTTTCTTGAACTATGTGGACATGGCAATGTCATAATCATTTGCATAGATACTTACTTTGGGAAGACTAGTATCGGACAAGACCTATGAAACTTTACTGTAAGAGATGAAAGTCTGTCATAAGTAAATTTCATTAAATTATTAGACACTAAATCCTCAATACCTGAGTGATTTGAGATTACTTGTTTGAGAACTGGTTGCTTTGACGTTGACCAACCGTCGCACCGTAAAAGGAGGCTATAAAGGCAACGCTCAGGTAATCACCTATCAAACGAAGTCTAATCTCAAGATCGCAAGATTGGGATTGTCCTCCCATAAATCGGGATGAGATGCTTAAAAGTTGTACAAGGCCACTCGGAGAGCTAGAAACTGTGAAATGCATGGCCGTGCTCGGATGAATCATAGGCTATGATTATCTGTTTATTTGATCAGTTGAACTCTGAAACCGAGGAACACCTCTGGACATAATAAGGATGACAACTCTTACCTTATGTTCAAGAGCAAGCATCGAGCGACAAAGGAATTAGGAAATGCACACTTGTCCCTAAGGACAAGTGGGAGACTGAAGGAAATAATGCCCTTGGTCCAAGTATGCATTCTATGTTAAGTCTAATAAATGCGGTTCAGTATTAATTAACAAGTTAATAATTCAGTGAGATCAAGTGAGCTGAATGCCTAGCTAGAGGCCGCTTCAGTTCAAGTGGAATTAATGATATTAATCCACAGCTTACTCTTGACTGAACCCGTAGGGTCACACAAATAGTACGTAAACGGATCAAGTATTTAATGGCATTAAATACTCCATCTATGAATATTCGGAACCGACGGATCTTGGTTTCAGTGGGAGCTAAGATCGTCACAGGCAAGAAATGAATACTCCGGAAACGATGATATTGCCGGAAACGGAAATATGGATCGTATCGGAAATATGAATATTATCCAAGTCGTAGATGTTGCCGGAAACGGAAACATGGTACGTATCGGAAAATATTATTGGAAATGGAAATATTACCAGAATCGGAAATATTGCCGGAAACGGAAATATTGTCAGAATCGGAAATATTGCCGGAATCGGAAAATAATTCCGGAAACGGAAATATTAAATATTTGTTCGAAACGGAAATTAATTCCGGAATCGGAAATATTAAATATTGTTCGTATCGGAAATAGATTCCGGAAATGGAAATTTAATCGGAAGCGTATCGTACGAATTAGCATCGGACGAGGCCTGCCGGACGAAGGCCCAGCACGAAGCCAGGCCATCGCCCAGCAAGCACGCACGCCACAGCCCAGCGCGCACAAGGCCGCGCATGCGTGGGCCGCGCTGCGTGGGCTGCTGCTCGCATGCGTGGGCAGCCCTTGTGGCTGCCGTGTGTGTGTGAGTTTGAGCTCATGCGAGATTCCTGAATCTGCAAGAGTCAGTGTATGATTAAATGTCTATTCCTATTGGATAAATTGATTAAGTAGAATTCATGTAGAATTCTAATTCCAATTAATTCGCATCCTACTAGGATTACGATTCCTTTTCCATAACTCTATAAATAAAGGCCTAGGGGTCATAATTTATACACAAGTTTCAAAGTATTCAAAAGTGAGTTTTTTGAGAGAAAATTCAAACACCCATCTTGCCCCAAAAGTGCCGAATTTTCTGAGTACCTTAAGGGCGATTCTAGTTGGTCAATCTTAAGGCGGATCCGGACGTGCTGTGGACTTTCTACGGAGGGACGACACTTGGAGTCCTAAAAGACTTGTTCTTGTTCGGTTCGGGCGCAGCTAGGGAAGGCACGCAACAAAGAGTATGCATCTAATTATGCTATATGATTATGTGTAAATAATATGTTTCCTGGGTTAATGGTTGTTTCCGCATGATCTATGTAAATGTCATATGTATCATAACCTAACATCATCAATGATGGACCATGGCGAAACTTAGTGCATACTGGGTACTAAGATCTATTTACAAAGATCTTATAATATTGTTTTAGATTAAGTAATGGCATTTACTAAATCAAACACGAAAGACTCCATTAGAGATATTCGACCCATGTGAATAAATCTAAGTAAAGAATGTTTGAACTATGTATAAGAATTTACTATGTTAAACACCAAAGGATCTAAGTGAGATTCTTAACCTATATTATATGTCAAAGAATTTAGCTGGATTTAGTATCTACTGAAACTAGAATGAGCTAAAGTTACATGAATAGAATTCAATTGGGAATTATTCTGCAAAAGAATTTATCATGTATGATATAATATGAGGATCGCCAAAAACGTATCGTATGACTTTAGGCATGACGAACATATACCAATCTCTATTGATCTAAGTGAAGATCAACTAGATTGAGATCAAGAATACTTATGGTACTTAAAAAGGTACATAGGAATATTTCTTGATTCAAGGAAATAAAGATATGCTAAATATTGATGCTACACGCTGTAGACACCTACTTTTGTCCCCATTCCCGCAAGGGAAAGGTTCGATGATGAAAGCATAAAAACTCCACTTGACAACGCATCTCCTATAAAATAAACGAATCTCGATTCCCCATTTCATTTTACCCGAAACCTGCTATTTATGGAAACCCGCTAAAAATAGTAACTGCCGTAAAAGGTAGCTTCTAAAAGTGGCAAATCATAAAAGATAGAAACCTGTCAGAATTAGGTGTTGCATTCCAACATAAATCCTAAATGAGATAGAAAACTGCGAGAACCCTATTCCTAATAGGATTCGGAAATAAGAGTTACGTATTAATTAAAATCCTAACGAGCCTAGAGTTCGTAACGGGCCCAGACGCATTCCGTCACAAAATTGATACGCGCTAAAAGACTCGAATTAATTCTAAACTCCACGGATTTTAGGAATCCGAATCTGACAAAACAAAACTGCCCAGACCCTATTTTCAACGCCTGGCTTTGGGCGCTGAAATCTTCGGCGCCCAGGCCTGGGCGCTGAAAATACCTGGGTACGTTTCTTTTCCTAATTCTTTGCGGATTAGAACTCTGCAATTCTATCTTTCCACGAACTCTTCCCTATAAATAGGCCCCTAGTTTCGACGTGAAACAACACACAACAACACACAATTATATTATGAGTATTGACTCTAAACCCCTTAGCCTAAGCCTCTCGCTGCGAAACTGTTCACGCGTTTGGTCGCAATCGATCCATAAATCGAACAGAACGTATCCTGTCCCATAATCGAGATTCGTTAAATAAAAAGGAGAAATAGCAAAGTCAAAGTGGTTAGTTTTCTGAGAACCGTGACGCACCTCTCAAGGGTGCGTCGTAATGTGTCCCTTTTCGATGATTTAACTGCTTTCCTCGCCCTTTTTATGAACTGTTAAACTAACCTAATATGATTGTTCTATCACGCCTAATAAATATAATATTTTTGGGAAATCGGATTATCATGCTAGGTCCCTTAATGCTATTTAAATCAGATAATCACGATCGAATTAGTATTATATGCTGCATATTGCTAAAATCAATTCAGATTAGTTTAATAGTTAACGCATGTCCCTTCAATTATTTATGCTGAGCTAGTAAGGATATCCTGCCTCTGGAGTTATCGACGAGCGAATTACTCCTCTCGGTAGTTACAGTCCCCCGAACCCTCAATCTCTACCGTGCGGGTGTATATTGAGAGATCCCCACACCAGGGATCACAAGGGAACCTACGACCGTCGTGGTTAAACATAATTGCACTCCCTTTATGTCACGATAACCGGGTTTTGTCAGTTTTTCTCATTGTCGTTAAAAACTGAATGGCGACTCCTATATTACTAGTCAATTGGGTGTATACTCACAGGAAATCCAATTACACTTGATTGAATAAAAATAATCGTCACACCCACGAGGGACAGGTCACGCATTAGCCTCGCGCTTTTTCGACCCCCTCACAGTGGCGACTCCACTGGGGATAGTGAAGGAAATACTCGTGCTTGTAGGTAATCAAAATAGCCGAAGGGTGAAACGATCCTACCCCGCGTTTATTTCCCCATCAAGTTGGGACGACCTGAAAATCAGCATATTAATGTGAACGGGCAGAACATCATAACGAATCTCGACTCCTTCGGGAGTTGGGACTAAGGATACCTTTCTTCGCCAATAGGGGGGTGCATACGCCGCGCATGTTTCCCACTCGGTACTTGTGCAGGTAGTACACCTATCCCGAACCCAATTGCTCGCCCATTAGGTCCCTCTCACCTGCATGCCCCCTTGGCTTGCACTTGCGGGTTGGCCTCTTGAGCGAAATACGTTTGTTGAAGACACTACCTCGACCGGGGCATGTGTTGGATCTAGGATAGAAGCGGTACCAAGCCAGGCGCAAATACTACCCATAGAAGCCTATCATAAACTACGTGGCATATTTAATTTTCAAATCCATGTTTGTAATGTAGTTATGTGTAGCGAAATATGTGATTGTGTGTGACAAACTATCCTAGAAAACCAATGACCTTAAAAATTGCCCAAACATTCATAGACTAATTTGCCAAAGAGTTATACCAAAACACGTGTTCCGCAAACCCGAATGATCGCCACAAAATAAGCGACGCTCGGGATGGCCTGTAACGAATCCCACAAACGCTGTTACGCGTAAAGGACGTTATTAGGCAAGCACGCAAATCGAAGTCGCATAAACAGAAAACAGAAAACGAGAACCAGCCAGGGACGCATTTTCAACGCCCCTGGCTGGGCGCCAAAATTTCTCACGCCCACTGCTGGGCGCTGAAGTTGCTACTTGGCTTTCTGGTCAGGCGCAACAGCCTCGGTGCCCAAGCAAAAAAGAAAATACGTAGCAAAAAATGTCCATAAAAAAGGAATTGCTACGAGGGCGTAAGAAAAGCACTCGATTTCAAAAGCAACTCGCGAAAAATTAACAACTCCTTGCGTCGTTGTTAGGCCTCCTACGACGGCAATGCTCAACACTAAAAGTCGACCATGCAAATAATCATGAATGTCACACGGGCAGAGATTTTCAAAAACATAAAGAGTTTAAAGTGCACACATAACAGACCAAATATACTAGTCCGACTTAAGGGTAGTCATAGAATGCCTAAAAAAACCGACTCACGAAACAAACTAATGTGTCTCCTACTCCACAACAATAATGCAGGGCCCCTGAGTACTTGCCCGTGATAGCCATCAAGAAACACGATGGAAGAAGCATATCCCGAACATCTGTACCTAGAGGTCGCACAAACCCAAGAGATGCATGCTCTGGGACACGACCCTTTACGTTCTCAAAGGCCACTCGCCCCAAAGAACCATGCTATGCCAAAAACGCTCCCCAACTCACATGCTTTCGGGCTATTGTTTGGGTTAGAAAAGAAAAGAGCGAAGAAAGAAACAGAAATTATGGCACTAGCTCTCCAAGATAAAGTGTTTGATCCTACTAAGTTGATCGCTCCATCACCCTCAAGAGATGACCAAATCAAACGAGGGTGGCGCAAGACTTTCAAATGGACTAATGCTCGTGGGATAAAGTTCAAGATATCTGCGGGAGAGGGTCCGATGTACGAAGAATTAGAGTCTGAATCCGAGTCTGACTCCGAGTCCGAACCTAGCAAAATTGTAACCCCTCCCAAAAATAGTTTAGACCCGGAAATCTCTACTCCGGGAGATCTTTTTGATGTAATGCTTCATGACTTTAATAAGATAAACAAAACTTTTGAGTATGTGCCGCTTAAAAATCGGAGTAATAATGCAGAATGTCTCGCCACTAATGAGCACGAAAAAGAGCCAGAAGAGGAATATACCGAACTAATAAAAGCTGTAAATGAACAAGAACTCAAAACTCCTATAATTGAAGACACGGAATCGGTAAATATTGGAACAGAAGAAAATCCTAAAATTATTAAAATTGGCCTCACCTTAACTCCCACTGAAAAGGCCGATCTAATCTCCACTTTGCGGGAATTCGAGGGTGTCTTTGCTTGGTCCTACAAAGACATGCCGGGAATAGATCGAGAAATCGCTGAGCATAAAATTCCGCTAGATCCCAAAATGACGCCAGTAAAACAAAAGCTACGGCGGCTTAAACCAGAGATAGCCTTGAAAAAAAAAGAAGAAGTCACTAAACAATTAGATGCCGGCTTTATAAAAGTCTCCAACTACCCAGAATGGGTGGCCAATATTGTCCCCGTAGCTAAAAAAGATGGACGAGTGCGAATGTGCGTAGACTTTCGAGACCTCAATAAAGCCAGTCCTAAAGATGACTTCCCTCTACCTCACATTGACATACTAGTAGACAACACCGCAGAACACGCGCTCCTCTCCTTTATGGAAGGGTACGCCGGATATAACCAAATACTCATGGCAGAAGAAGACATGGAAAAAACAACTTTCATTACCCCTTGGGGAACATATTGTTACACTGTAATGCCCTTTGGTTTGAAAAACGCGGGGGCCACCTATCAAAGAACAGCCACCACGTTACTCCATGACATGATACATAAAGAAATCGAGGTCTACGTGGACGATATGATCGTCAAATCTAAAGACCGCCGCGGTCACCTCCCGGCACTTAAAAAGTTCTTCACCCGAATCTTGAAATATAACATGAGACTAAACCCACAAAAATGTGTGTTCGGGGTAACCTCGGGAAAATTGCTAGGATATGTTGTTAGTACGCGAGGAATCGAGATTGACCCATCTAAGATCAAAGCCATTACCGAAATGCCCCCGCCAAAAACTGAAAAACAGATAAGGGGCTTCCTAGGAAAGCTGCAATACATTAGTAGGTTCATTTCCAAGCTTACTATGACTTGTGAGCCAATATTCAAAAAATTAAGAAAAGAAGAAAAGGCCGAATGGGATGAATGAAGGAAATAATGCCCTTGGTCCAAGTATGCATTCTATGTTAAGTCTAATAAATGCGGTTCAGTATTAATTAAATAATTCAGTGAGATCAAGTGAGCTGAATGCCTAGCTAAAGGCCGCTTCAGTTCAAGTGGAATTAATGATATTAATCCACAGCTTACTCTTGACTGAACCCGTAGGGTCACACAAATAGTACGTAAACGGATCAAGTATTTAATGGCATTAAATACTCTATCTATGAATATTCGGAATCGACGGATCTTGGTTTCAGTGGGAGCTGAGATCGTCACAGGCAAGAAATGAATACTCCGGAAACGATGATATTGCCGGAAACGGAAATATGGATCGTATCGGAAATATAAATATTATCCAAGTCGTAGATGTTGCCGGAAACGGAAACATGGTACGTATCGGAAAATATTATCGGAAATGGAAATATTGCCAGAATCGGAAATATTGCCGGAAACGGAAATATTGTCAGAATCGGAAATATTACCGGAATCGGAAAATAATTCCGGAAACGGAAATATTAAATATTTGTTCGAAACGGAAATTAATTCCGGAATCGGAAATATTAAATATTGTTCGTATCGGAAATGAATTCCGGAATCGGAAAATTTAATCGGAAGCGCATCGTACGAATAAGCATCGGACGAGGCCTGCCGGACGAGGCCCAGCACGAAGCCAGGCCATCGCCCAGCAAGCCAAGCGCGCCACACAAACAGCCACGCCAGGCCCAGCGCAAGGCCAGGCCCAGCAGGCCGTGGCAGCGCGCACAGCGCGCGCAGCGCGCGCGGGTGCTTGCGTGGGCTTGTGGCTCGCGCAGGCCTCGCTGCGTGGGCTGCTGCTCGCACGCACGCATGGGCGGCCCATCGAGGCTGCCGTGTGTGTGTGCGTAAGTGTTTGTGTTCGTGCACGTTTCCTAAAACGTGCAGAGTTCGGTTAATGATTAAATTCCTAATTCTATTTGATAAATTAATTAAATTAGAGTTCTTGTAGGATTCTAGGTTTAATTAATTTGTATCTGAATAGGATTCCAATTCCCTTTCCATAACCCTATAAATATGTGGCCTGGGTTCACAATTTATAACAAGTTTAAAAGTATTCAAAGTGAGTTTTTGAGAGAAAAATTCAGTCACACATTTGCCTATAAAGTGCCGAAAATAATAGTACCTTAAGGGCGATTCTAGTTGGTCAATCTTAAGGCGGATCCGGACGTGCTGTGGACTATCTACGGAGGGACGACACTTGGAGTCCTAAAGACTTGTTCTTGTTCGGTTCGGGCGCAGCTAGGGAGGGCACGCAACAAAGAGTATGCATCTAAATTATGCTATATGATTATGTGTAAATAATATGTTGTCCTGGGTTAATGGTTGTTTCCGCATGATCTATGTAATGTCATATGTATCATAACCTAACAGTGGTATCACGAGCCCCTTATTATTTTCATAATCTAAATTGCATGAACATGGTTAAATATTACAAATTTGCAAGAATTAAAAGGGGTGATTAATTTTCGTAATTGTTAATTAATTGCAAATTGCGTTTATTTAATTATACGTACGCAGTTTTTCGGCAGTTTCTTCGTTACTCATCCGAATTGAGTGATTTTTGTGTCAATTCCGCATGTAAAAGGCATTCTAAAATTTTGACAAAAACAGTATTTTTCTTCCGAACCCAGAATTCTCAAATTCGAAGCCTAACTATGACTTTTCGAAGGTTTTAGTTTTTCGAATGCAAAATTTCGTAAATTTAAGATGTTAAATTAAATATTTGCGATTCTTGTTGATAAATCTTGAATTTTTGATTGACCTACTGCATATGTTTAACAAGTTTGAATGCCTAGTCTTGTTAATTATGCAATCTAATTTGTAATTATGATTAATTTGTTGAAAATTAGAATAATTTAGAATTAATTTGATTTTCATAATTAATTGTAATTTAATTAGAAACCTATGATTAAAAACCACCATAAAAATTGTAAATTTATGATAAATTTTAAATTTTATGACCTAGACTTGAATCCATAACAATCGGAAATCAATTGGATAATAAATTTTCGATTTTTCGCCCTAAAATTATGAAATTAATATTATTTATTAATTTGTCATTAATTTTTAAATATAAATTTTAAATTTTATGCGATTCGTTCATAAAACTTGCACGCACGAAGCAATGGACGCTTCGTGTTACCCTTAAGGGGTGTTGTATAATGCGGGCATGCGACGACGAGCAAGGGAGCTCGTCGCCCGTGCGGCACGAATGCAATGAGCAAAGGCGTAGTGCACGAGCACAAGGCAGCAGCCCTGCCTTGTGTCGTGTGCCACGAGCAATGAACGAATGGGCATGGGCGAAGGGCGAGCCAAGGCAGTCGCGTGTGGGCAGCAAGCGAGCTGAGCCACAACGCGCGCTGCCTCGCACAAGAGCGCGCAGCCTCGCGCGCAGCGAGCGCAAGCTCGCGTGCCACGAGCGCTGCGCCCAGCATTACTCGCGCGCACAGCGAGCGATGTCGCCCGCCCAGCGAGCGATGTCGCGCGCCCAGCGAGCGATGGCTCGCGCGCACAGCGAGCGATGTCGCGCGCCCAGCGAGCGATGTCGCGCGCCCAGCGAGCGATGTCGCGCGCCCAGCGAGCGATGTCGCGCGCCCAGCGAGCGATGTCGCGCGCCCAGCGAGCGATGGCTCGCGCGCCCAGCGAGCGATGTCGCGCGCCCAGCGAGCGAGGTCGCGCGCGCACTGCGAGCGATAGCTCGCGTGCGATGAGCGCTGGCGCGCGCAGCGAGCACCAAATGCGTGCGGAGGCTTGCGATGGGGATGCAGCAGCTATGCGACGAGCGCATGGGCTGCGCGCACATGGCCAGCAATGGCTGTGTGCGTGCGGCCCATGGGCGTGCAATGCGTAGGGTGTTTGCGTTACGATTAGATCGTTTTGAATGTTTAATTTGAAAATTTCAGTTCACGTAATTTTAATTAATTTTAAAATTAATAATTTAAATTATTTCTTGGATTTTAATTTTGAATATTGTAATTATAATAAATTTTATTTATTCTAATTATTTTACTAAAATTAAAATCATGAATTAATTTAAATACGACTGAAATTAAATTAAATTTTTGGATTCAATTATAAATTGATATGAGCTTTAAATTTTAATTAAATTTGTATATTTCCGGTTGGACTAGAAATACATTTTATGTTTAAAATTAGTAAAGCATATGAATTTATTGGTTTAAGTGGGAGCGCTTTTTAGTCATAAACTCTTGATTAGGTCTACAAATCCTTAAGGTTAAAACAACTTGATTAGAATTAATAAGGACTGAATAATTGGTAGATTATTGGTGCCCTTGATTAATTGCTGCAAATGTTTACGTGATGCATAATGTGTTTTACTAACCAGCTATGTGGGCCATTCATGATAATGAATGGGTGAATGGTATATATTGTATATGTACTGTTTTGCAGGTTATGAAGTGACTAGTATGGCCCAAATAGGATAGAAAATATGGTCTGCGTACCATTAATTTGAATGTAATTGGTCTAAAGTACCAAAGTTATTTTTCAATTCAAATATGGTCTGCGTACCATCAAATAGTTGTAATTAGTTATAGCTTATCCTATTTGAAGAACATGGTGCCTCCCACGGAGATTTTCAAGACGGACTTTGAAGTCAAAGCTTCAAGATGAAGTCGGGCCATACTAGATCACAAATATCTTATGCATGTTTAAAGTTATTTATTGCTTTTAAATATGTCTTAAAATGCATGAGATCAAAAGCTTGATTATGTTGCATGATTAAGGATTTTAGTTCACTTAAAATCTAACCAACATAGTAAGAGCCTTAAGTTCCAAACTTAAAAATTGAGTTAAAAGGTGCCATGCCAAAATATACACTTGCTTGGATATCCTTTACATCAATCTAGTAATAGTTTTCGCTCAGCGAGGTGTTACTTATTGGTCCTAAAGGGGCAAGGTACACAAATAATTGTGAGTACATGTTAGTTTTGGTGAAACTCAACGATATAAGTAAGGAGTCCTTTTATGTCGTGGCAAAATCGATAGGTTTACCTAATAAGTTCTTAGACGTACCTATCAACCAAGAATAGTTTCTAGACTATTAGCAAAAGGCTTTTGCTTACCTAAAATGTTTTAGGATTAAGTCGACAAACTGTGCTTAGTTCTTCAATGATTTTAGGGTCTTGGAATCATTTTATTCACACCTGCCGGAACACATAATTCGAATAAAATGCTAATAACTTGTTTGAATTGCATGGTTGCTTTAATTTCAAGTTATTATTCATGATAAATGTTTAGACTTTGCATGCTTCAATGTATGTTTTAATTATTGTTTATAATTAAATATCTTGCACTGCAATAGATCCTTTTAGAAAGGTAACAGTAAATTTCCTCGATTGGTAGTGAATCCAAGAACGATTCACGGAAATGAGAGAAAGTGAGCAATTTAAAATGTACGTTTCTTATATCGACTTTTATGGTTGTTTTCGAGTATCAAAGTCGAATGGCAAACCGATTGGTGCTTGTGAATTCAAAATACAATGTGGTTTTGAGATCATAAAGCATTGAGTTTAAACGCTCAGCTTTACCAATGGTTAACAACCTAAAATCCTTTTTCCATTTAATTCTCGAATGAGTCTAGTTCCTAGACATTCGAATAGATCGATGCTTAGAGAACTTTAGAAGCTTCTGGTAAGATCATCTAGTTGAAAAAGAATATTCAACATAAATTAAAATGGTAAAGAACCTTGTTGGTGACATTGGACATGTCTAACAAAGTATAAAAGTCAACACTAAAGAATTCAATTCTTAAGACTATAAGAAAGGGTACAAGAAATAGGAAAACGAGGAACAAATGAAAGGAATTTACGATTCCGTTTCTACCTATAAATTTATGTTTAAAGAGAAGTGACCTAGCAATCAAACTTCCTTGGTATCATATACCGCTTGAGGTTCTTACTTCGATAATAACTCAAACAATGGAAGCTAGGATACACTAATGACCTACAAGTGGGAAATGAAGCATGGCAATGCTACATTAGTTGTAGGGTCATCTAGTTTGTTTTAAGTCCTTTCAAAGGCTGGAACTTAATGGCTATTTTGTTCCATAATCAGCATACCTAAATTTCTGCTTCAAACACAGAAAGACTCACATTCAGAAGAACAAAAACAATGCTTGTTTGTTTGAATGAAATGGTCAATTACTGGTTGAGTCAATATGCTTGATTAAAACAAACAACTCTTTAAAGAACTTTACTAGGTTCAAATCAAACCCTTGATTTGAGTTCCATTAAATCTTTGGCATTGTTGCTTAGACCATATCAACAAGTTAACATTCATAAGCTCTATTTTGATGGACTTTTGAAAGTTGGTTGATTTCTAGATCAACTTAAGACAAGCTAGTCTTACTTGTTGAAAGTAACAAAGAATATGAACTATTGTTAGAACGCCTAGACGATAGAGTTCAAAGCTAAAGATAGGTTTTATGACTTTATTATTTCACATGGATTTGAGTGAATATAGGTTTATTTACTCAAATGTGATATAAGTTGAATCTGTTTGGCTAGTTCTAAGATTCAGAAGTATAAAATCCACTTGGCAAGAAATCATAAAGATCTAGGTTAGATCATGTTGATGATTACTTGAGACCAAATATGATCATCAATGATTGTGTGTTGTAATTTCACAATCTAGGTCCATAAGATATGGCATATCTTAGTTAAAATAATCGAAGTCAATTAGTACTTGATTCGATCAATGATGAATCATAAAGACTTTTCCTATAATTTCTAAAACAAAATGCTCAACTACCACCAAACTAAACCAAATTCGTCAAAGCTATTGAAAAGTAATTTCAGGATATCTTTTCAATTATATATATCTAAAGAGTTGCTAAACTCAGTGGGAGCTTAGTGTTTGTTATTCAACAAACTAAGGCCCAAGTCTAGATATATGTTTCATTGTGATTTATTCAAATGAGACACAAGGGTATTGTTTCTACCACGAATTTTTGAGAACATAATGTTTGTTTGCTCGAAATAATGTCCTTTTGGAGATTCGTTTCCAAAATGACAAGTGGGAGAAAATAGACCTCGAAAATCTTCGAGGCGAACAACAAACATAAACGGACATTCTGGAGGCTTTTCGAAGTGCTTCAGAAAATCCGAACTTATTCTTTAAGGACTTTAGAAGTGGCTTTAAAGAATAGACGTCTCTTGCAAGACTTTACAAGTGCTTCAAGGAAAACAGAATATTCAAAGGACTTTCAAGTGGCTATTGATATTCTATTGTTTGATGTTCTATACCCAAGTAGGCATAGAATTCAAGTCACTGAAACTATGAGATTCTTCTATTAGATAGTGAAGAAACATAGAGATCAGGTCAATGAAACTATGAGATTCTTCTATTAAATAGTGAAGAAACCTACAACTTGCAGTCAAACTATTATCATGTAGATTAATGAGTTTGTGACTTGTAAGAAAGCTATGACGAAACCCAGATTCCCTAAAATGGTTAGAGGCCATATATAGACTCAAATGTTTTAAATGGTTAGAGGCCATAAAACATACTCAATGTTTTGATGACAAAATTGAAATTTTGTTGATTTGCAAGAATAGTTTCACACCTATTAGTTGCAAGTTTGTTTTAAGGATAAAAACCATCAAACATGAAATTGTGTTCACACACAAAGCTAGATTAGTTGCTAAAGGTTACAAGCAAATTCACGGCGTGGATTGTGTTGAAACCTCATGCAAAATCGTAATGCTTAAGTCTATAATTCAAGCAATGATTGCATATTGGTACATATGGCAATTGGATGACAAAACGTATTCCTCAATCAAATGTTGGAATATAATATGTACATGGTATGTCATAGAATTTGTGGATCCAAATAAATGCTTAAAAAGGAAAGCTAGCTTATGAAATCTAAGTACAGATTTAAGCAAGCAATTGGGAATTAGAAATGTATTTTAATGAAGCTAATAAGTATTTTAGTTTCATAAAAATGTACATGATTCTTATAGATATATAAGAATTTTAGTGGGAGTACATAAAACTTAATTGGTCCTATGTGTATCACACACATATCTATCTATTGTAAAATAACATTCAAATGCTAATGACTTAGATTTGAAATTATTCATCAATGATGGACCATGGCGAAACTTAGTACATACTGGGTATTAAGATCTATTTACAAAGATCTTATGATATTGTTTTAGATTAAGTAATGGCATTTACTAAATCAAACACGAAAGTCTCCATTGGAGATATTCGACCCATGTGAATAAATCTAAGTAAAGAATGTTTGAACTATGTATAAGCATTTACTAAGTTAAACATCAAAGAGTCTAAATAAGATTCTTAACCTATATTATATGTCAAAGAATTTAGCTGGATTCAGTATCTACTAAAATTGAATGAGCTAAAGTTACATGAATAGAATTCAATTGGGAATTATTCTGCAAAAGAATTTATCATGTATGATATAATATGAGGATCGCCAAAAACGTATCGTATGACTTTAGGCATGACGAACATATACCAATCTCTATTGATCTAAGTAAAGATCAACTAGATTGAGATCAAGAATACTTATGGTACTTGAAAAGGTACATAGGAATAGTTCTTGAATTCAAGGAAATAAAGATATGCTAAATACTGATGCTACACGCATAAACACTGGCAAAGGATCAAGCAAGACCCTTTGGAGTTAACCATTGATAAGGACGAGCTATAGAGCATCGTGTTTTGAAATGGCAACATGGATTGGAGACCATGAGTTGTTGCGTGGGAAATTAAAATATTAATTTCTATGTTCTAAGATATAGTTGGAGAGTCTTCCACATATCTATGAACTGCTTGGATAGGTAAATCCAAACAAAGCATCACTAGCAACCTATACAGTTGAAGTAATTATTGCCTAAGAAGCAATAAAACAGGGTTGTTTAAAGTTCTTCACTGAACTTGGGTAGATCACCTATCTGCTGGCTTGATGATTCTTCATTGAAAAATGCGTAGAACCACTCTTGAAGCAAGAAAAACGTCTGCTAACTTGATGGTTCTTCATTGCAAAATGAGTAAAACCACCATCGAAGTAAGAAAGACTAGATCACATAATAAACAAACTCGAAAAGATCTTATCATCATATCTCGAAGAACATTCGATGAAAAGGATATTAAGATTGGCAAAGCATGATAACTAAACCTATGCAACAAGTGAGAAGCAACACTCACATTGTAGCACTGGAAATCAAGCATAGCTTTGAATTCCATGAACTGTTTTAGAAGATGGGTGTGAGGCCCATGGTTGTAAAACATTGGGGTTGAACATTTATCATATATGAAATGTATTTTCATATCCCATTTAATCTTGGTTTAGTATTAAATGATGAGTCCCTTCAAATTTGACGAAATATTCAAGATAGACTGTCAGGACCAGTCCTGTGACTAAGAAATGTCTATCAAGTGAACTTGAATGTCAAAGGTTGAAAATGGTCCCTAGTCGGAGTTTTCTATAAAATTGGACGCATAGAAAACGTTAGACGATTAGAATGCAAGATGACTAGTAGTTCTGTTTCTTGAACTATGTGGACATGGCAATGTCATAATCATTTGCATAGATACTTACTTTGGGAAGACTAGTATCGGACAAGACCTATGAAACTTTACTGTAAGAGATGAAAGTCTGTCATAAGTAAATTTCATTAAATTATTAGACACTAAATCCTCAATACCTGAGTGATTTGAGATTACTTGTTTGAGAACTGGTTGCTTTGACGTTGACCAACCGTCGCACCGTAAAAGGAGGCTATAAAGGCAACGCTCAGGTAATCACCTATCAAACGAAGTCTAATCTCAAGATCGCAAGATTGGGATTGTCCTCCCATAAATCGGGATGAGATGCTTAAAAGTTGTACAAGGCCACTCGGAGAGCTAGAAACTGTGAAATGCATGGCCGTGCTCGGATGAATCATAGGCTATGATTATCTGTTTATTTGATCAGTTGAACTCTGAAACCGAGGAACACCTCTGGACATAATAAGGATGACAACTCTTACCTTATGTTCAAGAGCAAGCATCGAGCGACAAAGGAATTAGGAAATGCACACTTGTCCCTAAGGACAAGTGGGAGACTGAAGGAAATAATGCCCTTGGTCCAAGTATGCATTCTATGTTAAGTCTAATAAATGCGGTTCAGTATTAATTAACAAGTTAATAATTCAGTGAGATCAAGTGAGCTGAATGCCTAGCTAGAGGCCGCTTCAGTTCAAGTGGAATTAATGATATTAATCCACAGCTTACTCTTGACTGAACCCGTAGGGTCACACAAATAGTACGTAAACGGATCAAGTATTTAATGGCATTAAATACTCTATCTATGAATATTCGGAATCGATGGATCTTGGTTTCAGTGGGAGCTGAGATCGTCACAGGCAAGAAATGAATACTCTGGAAACGATGATATTGCCGGAAACGGAAATATGGATCGTATCGGAAATATAAATATTATCCAAGTCGTAGATGTTGCCGGAAACGGAAACATGGTACGTATCGGAAAATATTATCGGAAATGGAAATATTGCCAGAATCGGAAATATTGCCGGAAACGGAAATATTGTCAGAATCGGAAATATTACCGGAATCGGAAAATAATTCCGGAAACGGAAATATTAAATATTTGTTCGAAACGGAAATTAATTCCGGAATCGGAAATATTAAATATTGTTCGTATCGGAAATGAATTCCGGAATCGGAAAATTTAATCGGAAGCGCATCGTACGAATAAGCATCGGACGAGGCCTGCCGGACGAGGCCCAGCACGAAGCCAGGCCATCGCCCAGCAAGCCAAGCGCGCCACACAAACAGCCACGCCAGGCCCAGCGCAAGGCCAGGCCCAGCAGGCCGTGGCAGCGCGCACAGCGCGCGCAGCGCGCGCGGGTTCTTGCGTGGGCTTGTGGCTCGCGCAGGCCTCGCTGCGTGGGCTGCTGCTCGCACGCACGCATGGGCGGCCCATCGAGGCTGCCGTGTGTGTGTGCGTAAGTGTTTGTGTTCGTGCACGTTTCCTAAAACGTGCAGAGTTCGGTTAATGATTAAATTCCTAATTCTATTTGATAAATTAATTAAATTAGAGTTCTTGTAGGATTCTAGGTTTAATTAATTTGTATCTGAATAGGATTCCAATTCCCTTTCCATAACCCTATAAATATGTGGCCTGGGTTCACAATTTATAACAAGTTTAAAAGTATTCAAAGTGAGTTTTTGAGAGAAAAATTCAGTCACACATTTGCCTATAAAGTGCCGAAAATAATAGTACCTTAAGGGCGATTCTAGTTGGTCAATCTTAAGGCGGATCCGGACGTGCTGTGGACTATCTACGGAGGGACGACACTTGGAGTCCTAAAGACTTGTTCTTGTTCGGTTCGGGCGCAGCTAGGGAGGGCACGCAACAAAGAGTATGCATCTAAATTATGCTATATGATTATGTGTAAATAATATGTTGTCCTGGGTTAATGGTTGTTTCCGCATGATCTATGTAATGTCATATGTATCATAACCTAACAATGAACAATGCCAAACTGCCTTCGATAAAATCAAAGAATACCTAAGCAAGCCACCCGTCCTCTCCCCACCTTTGCCTGGAATCCCTTTACGCCTATACCTAACCGTCACGGATACTACAGCAGGAGCTATGCTCTCACAATGTGTACATGGATCCGAGCGAGCCATTTACTACTTGAGCAAGAAGTTCATACAGTACGAGACGAGATACACAGAACTTGAGAAAACCTGTCTCGCCCTCGTCTGGGCATCCAAAAAACTCAGGCATTACATATTGGCCCACACTGTTCATATAGTATCACAACTAGATCCCTTAAAATACGTGTTCGAAAAGCCCGCCCTGAGTGGTCGCCTGTCCAGGTGGCTAGTCATGCTCTCAGAATTCGACCTAAAATTCATGCCGAAAAAAACAATCAAAGGAAGAGCGGTAGCCGAATTCCTGGCCGAACATGCCACGAATGAGGAAACCCCGGAAGCTTACCTCCTCCCCGACGAGGAACTTCTGATGATACAAGACGACTATTGGACACTATACTTCGATGGCGCGTCCAACCAAAAAGGATGCGGCGTCGGAGTTCTCCTAGTCAGTCCCGAAGGAGCCCATATACCAATTTCCGTCAAACTTGACTTCGAGGCCACAAACAATGCCGCCGAATACGAGGCCTGCATAGTTGGGCTAGAGGCCGCAGTTAGCCTCGGAGTCAAATACCTACAAGTCTTCGGGGATTCTTCCCTAATAATCAACCATATATCCAAAAGATGGAAGGTCCAAAGCACTAGTCTCTCAAAATATCAAGCTCACTTGGACCAAATAGTCGAGCAATTTGAAAAAATCGAGTATACGTACTTGCCAAGAGACGACAACCAATTCGCGGATGCACTAGCGAAGCTAGCTTCAATGCTTAACATCCCGAATGAATGGGACGGAATGACCCTTCGGGTCGAGCGAAGGAAAGATTCGGCTTATTGTTGTGCCATAGACTCCGAACCTGAAAACACCGAGGAAGAACCATGGTACACGGACATCCTTCGTTACAAAACAAGTGGGGAATTCCCCCCAAACACTTCCCCACGAGCACAAAAGGCCCTGCGCCTCCTCGCTTCACATTATAGCATAATTCTAGGAGAACTGTACAAATACACGCCGAATAAAATCAAGTTACTTTGTGTCCATCAAAACCAAGCCCAAAGACTAATGGAAGAATACCATAATGGCGTGTCCGGACCCCATATGAACGGAAAAATGTTATCCCGAAAAATATCCCGCTCAGGGTACTATTGGACCACTATGAAAACCGATTGCCATCACTTTGTAAAAACTTGCCCAAAATGCCAAATCTTCAGTAACCTTAACCATTTACCTCCCTCAGAACTATACACCTTCACTTCTCCATGGCCCTTTTCCACCTGGGGTATAGATATAATCGGCAAGGTAACACCAACAGGCGTAGGGGGACACGAGTACGTTTTAGTTGCAATTGATTACTTCACTAAATGGGTAGAGGCAGTCTCCTATGCAAAGTTAACAGCCAAACATGTCGCCCGATTCCTAGAAAATAACATATTCTGTCGATACGGGGTTCCACATGAAATCATAAGTGACCAAGGTTCCCACTTCAGGGCCGAAGTCCAAGACCTGCTCAAAAAATATCATGTCAAACACCATAAATCCTCTCCCTACAGGCCGCAAATGAACGGCGCGGTAGAGGCGGCCAACAAAAATATTAAAGTCATAATCGAAAAAATGGCCGAAAATTATAAGGGTTGGCCCAACAAATTACACTTCGCATTATGGGGCTATCGAACCTCAATCCGCACCTCCATTGGAGTAACACCCTACTCCTTGGTATACGGAATGGAAGCAGTCCAACCGGTCGAGTTGGAGATTCCCTCCCTCCGGATCGTCCTAGAAAGCAAGCTACCCGAAACTGATTGGGTTCAAGCTAGGTACGACGAACTCGTCCTTTTAGACGAACGGAGGTTGAGAGCTCTACATCACGTGCAAGTGTATCAAAAGCGCATCGCAAGGCAATTCAACAAAAGAGTCAAACCTCGAAACATCAAAGAAGGCGATTTTGTATTAAAAGAAGTCCGCGCACCTACTACGGACCCTCGAGGAAAATTCCGGCCGAACTGGACAGGACCATATTTTGTAAAGACCATCCTACCTGGCGGAGCAGTCCAACTAGCTGACATAGATGGAGCGGAATTCGCTAACCTCACGAACTTAGACCAATTGAAAAAGTACTATATTTAATAAAATTCAGTCCGGAGTTAAGGCATCTAATAAAACACATTAAAACTCATAAGCAAACATTCTGCGCATTACTCTAAACAAACGGCATAAAACTCGATAAAGTAGAAAAAGGGAAGGACAAAACTTCAACTCCCAGGAGTGGGCGCTGTTATTTCTAACGCCCAGGCCTGGGCGCCGATATTTCCTTCGCCCTTTCTCTCTCTTGCCACCTACCCTCCCGCTTCTACAAAGTGTTCGTACTCCTTTTTCTAACCCTCAAAAGAACCACGAACACTTGGGGGGGAAGCAGACGAGTAATGAACACCCTTTCTAAAAAGTTTTTTTTTAAAAAGCTAGAACTACGCGCGACCTGATTCTGACAAGATACGTAGGCAATCCTTCTCAAGGATTCGGTCCAATAAAAAACTATAAAATAATAAAGTCATCCAACGCATCAAGAAGAAAAAATATCGCAAAGGGCACTCTACCCTAACCCATGCACGGGCAAGACCAAATAAAATGAAAAAGCCACAAGAGTTTCCAGGAAAAAGCCCAACAAAGGAGTATGACACGAGTCGGCAAAAAAACAAAAATAGTGAACATGCATATGTAATACCCCAAGTAGTCGGTTAGTCTAAAAATATATGTGCACTCTTATATGAGCTCATTATTTTACGAAAGTCTTTTCCTTTTAAAAATTCGTCGTTGGTTTAGGAAGCTAATATTGCTATAATATGTTAAAACAAAGCCCACGGAAGGCTCAAAACATTCTTGCACCAAAAATCGCAAAAAATATATATATATATACATGCGGAACACAAGAATGAATATATATAAAACAGGAGGTAAGCCTAAGACTCGTCATCGGCTCCATGTCTCCAAGCCTCGCCGATCCATCCACTCCACTCCCCGTGGTATGAGGGACCCCAGCCAGAGTCACCCCAAAAATGGGGTTGCGACTGCAATTCGGGGCTAGGCTCTCGGGCCACCGACACGGAACGCCGCCTACGCTCCGACTCGGACCTCTCCCCGGAAGAACTCACCCCCGCGTCAGAACGACGATGCCGTAGGGGCGAGTGTTGTGCTCTCTCTCTCTCGCGACGACCGTGTCCCCCGCCCGAGGGACCCGCGTCGTCGGCCCCAGCACGCCCAGTAGCCGTCTGCAAAAAGGGACAAAAAAAAAAAGAGAGTGAATAATCGAAAGCCAAACCAAAGGTACAGATCAAAAGAAAAAAAAGAGAGGGCACATTACCCGAGTAGAGTGGGGGCTCCTGCAAGAAAGTGCAGACCGAGCTCGAACCAACGCGGACTTCAACCGGTTGATCACCCCCACCATCGCATTGGCCGTACGGGCCGGAACCTAAAACAAGAATGTCAGTAAAAAAGAAAGAAAAAATATAAAGAAGAGTACACAAATGAAAGGTGCATACCGCCTCTACTCCCTCAGGGAGCGGAGCATGGAAAACCCGGTCTTCCGGGAAAGTCTCCACAATCTCGGATCCACTCTCTCCGGTATACGAGATCCGAGCATCGGGAAGCACCCATTCCCCCAACAAAGGGTCAGGACCCTCCTGCACAAAACACAGTAGGCATAAACACATGGGCACGAACATGAAAACACTAAAATCAATACAAAGAGAGGAGGCAACTTACAGCGCCAAGCTCCGGGAGACGAAGAGAATCCTGGATAAACTGGTAATAGCTAGCTCCCTCTATCACCAACTCTGTCGCCGACACACCAGTCCTCGAGTGGACCCTCCACGACTCGCCTATCGAGCGAGTAGACAGCATGGTCGCAGGCGGAGGCCTGGGCACAGAAAAAACCCCGAACGTCTGCATACGTACCCGCTCTCCCAGGTACCAGACAGGGTCCCGGCGGCCAACGAACAAGACCCGCATCTGGCTCAGGGCATAACTCTCCCTGACCGAAGCATGGGTACCCCTAAAAGGGAGCCATGGGGTCCAAACCACCTGTTTTCGTACAAAACGCAGTCAGATCTCGCACATGAAAAGAATGACGAAATACGAGATAGAGGATAAGATTCTGTACATGCTCAGGGTTCCCGTCCCTGATAAGATCCCACACAGTATCGGGCGGTGGACGCACTGTCATCTTTTTCTTCCAACCCCAACGGCGACCAGCAGGGAACTCCAAAGGCCTCTGCCCCTTTCGGGGAGCCAGCCAGGGTAATTGCTCAAAGGCCGACAGCTGCAAAAAGAAAAAGATAATAAAACGTTAAAAAAAAAGAGGCCGGGTAAAAGCGAGAAAAATAAAAGAAAGTCTAGGCACATACCTCGATCAAACGCGGCACTCCCGCTAATGTAATCACAAAGTGACGTATACTCGGGTCCGAGACGCGCACCGACAAACTCATCTGGCCGATAAGCGTCGTATAGCCCAAATCGCCCCAGCGATAGTCACCCAGTGTAGACACGTCCTCCACCATGCCTATCCACCTCGGGTCAAAGGTGTCAGTCGGACCCGACAGAAAAGTGGAAGTAATAAAATGGAGGTAGAACAGCCGAGCCTGTCTCGAAGGCGACTCCTCTACCCCGTGCTCCAAAGCCCACATCAGGTCAGCGAAAGGTATCCCACGGGGCTGGTACGAAGGTAACCTACTACCCATCCACGAGCCCAGGAGCTTGGTACCCTCAGCAACGGTCGGCGATGGGCCGTCCGACCTCAGACGAACGGGGTTCCCTGTAAAGGTCAAACCCGTCAAAGCTGTGTAGTCCTCAGGAGTGATCGTCATCTCGCCCCAAGGAAAATGGAAGGTGTTGGTGGTATCCCACCACCACCTCATGAACGACCGCAGAAAGGACAGGGAGATGTTGAGCCGCAGTATCTCCCAGAAGGTCTCAACCACCAGAAACAGTGAGCTCGCCCTCACCAAGGCCTGGGCGTCCGAGCTCAGATAGCTAAAAACGGTCTCACTCGTCGCGGCGCCGTAGCCGCGAACCGTAGTGTCTCTCCTCGCGTGAAGGCGGGAAGTCACATGGTGCTCTAGGTCGTAGTGCAGATCACGACCATCGTAAAGCTCAGGGCCCACCCATAGGGGACCCGGGCCAGTCGACTGACGCGTCATGCCACGCACCTCGTGGTCACCAGGAGGGGGTAACGACTCGTCAGACATGCTGATCAACAATACAACAAGGCATTATACCTTTGACAAAATCGGCACTCATACCGATCCCTAAAAAGAGTGCATTTCACTCATGAAATGGAGTCATACAATTTTTGTTCCCTAAAAACATGATACTAAGTTCATACTTAGCAAAATTCCCTAAGTAAAAATTAACTCTAGCAAAATCAAAATTCTCCCATAATTTGTCATTCATGAATTATGAGGAACGCAAGCAATATACCAAGAACACCTACATTATAGGAAAATACTAGATTCGTAGGTATACTTGGGGGCTAGCATGAAAATACTCAAATTCAACAAAAATCAACATACTTGCAAAAATTAACATGCACAAACTAATTAACATGTTATGTGGAACATTTCCAACTATCTAATTGAAGGAAAGGGGCACAAAATCAAAAACCCCCAAATCAATTTCATGCACAAAATTACTTGACAAAAATACTGAAATTGACAAAAAAGCTCAAAGTTACTGAAAATTACTTACATTGGGAATATTAGGAAGTGATTTGGAGTAGAATTCGTGAAGGAAAGTGAAGAAAACGAGCAAAAATCAGTAGAGAGAAGTGAAGAAGTTTGGGCGAAAATGGTGGAAATGGGAAAGGAAGGAGACGGTCCGCGAATTTAAAGACCAGTCCCCCTTTCGCATTTTCAACGCCCAGCTCTGGGCGTTAGAAATTCTCGCGCCCAGGCCTGGGCGCTGAAAATGCTTCCCAGACAGCGAATATTCGCTGTCGGGCACGCGTACTCCCCTATTTTGTGTAAAGATATCCGTTATCTTATTTTTATCCCAAAAAAAACGGTATTTTGAAAAAAAAATAATAATAATAAATAAAAAAAAGTAAAATAAAATATCGTTAAACAAAAATATACACAATGTGGACCCACTTATAGGACACATCTAATCAGGAAATATTACGACCCACCAACAGGTTGTAATCAAAAAAGGCCTTCTACATAGGCAAAATAAGAAATTCAAAATGGGCTCGCCCACCCTCAGCGGGCGGGGTCTGCGTCACTAGCCGCGCAGGTCCTCTGTTTTTCAAAGAATAAAGTCTTCAAATTTAAAATAGGCTCGCCATCTTCAGCCGGCGGGGTCTACGGCGCAAACCACGTAGGTCCTTATTTTCAAAAAAAAACAAAACAAAATAAAATTTCAAAACAGATTCGTCCACTTCTATCGGACGGGGTGTCCACCCTCAGCGGACAATGTTCGCCACCTTCAGTGGGCGGGGTCTACGTCACAAACCGCGTAGGTCCTTATTTTCAAAAAAAAATTCAAAACAGATTCGTCCACTTCTATCGGACGGGGCGTCCACCCTCAGCGGACAAGGTTCGCCACCTTCATTGGGCGGGGTCTACGTCACAAACCGCGTGGGTCCTTATTTTCAAAAACATCAAACAGATTCGTCCACTTCTATCGGACGGGGTGTCCACCCTCAGCGGACAAGGTTCGCCACCTTCAGCGGGCGGGGTCTACGTCACAAACCGCGTAGGTCCTTATTTTCAAAAACATCAAAACAGATTCGTCCACTTCTATCGGACGGGGGGTCCCCCTCAGAGGACAGGCTCGCCCACCTTCAGCGGGCGGGGTCTGCGTCACTAACAGCGCAGGTCCTTAGTCGCTGCAGCGATAACTTTTATTGGTTTTCCCTTTTTCCAAAAATTAAAGGATTGGTTTGTTGGATTTTCCTTCGTTTTACATCCTATAAAAACAAGGGGGTTTTCTCGTTTAGCAAGCCCTAAAAATGAGAATCTTTAAAAACGTTTTACCTCGTGATTGGGCTTGGCCAGGCCCAATTACACTTCACAGCTTTAATTTCGAAAACATCTGTAGTTACTCCCAATGACAAAGTGAGGGAGTTTCTACGCGTCTTTAGATCCTTCCAATGACAAAGTGAGGAAGTTTCTATACTATCAGTTGACAAATCCCAATGACACGTGAGGAATATGTCGACACTTCAAGTCATGACCCTTAAGTCAAATGTTATCACTCGGGGGCTCGTGAGACCCTCGCAAAACATGTCACATACACCATGGCTTGTGTGACGCACTCCGTCTAATACTTTGACCATCGTCTTACTCCAAGACTCAGTCAAAGTGGGGGCTAACTGTAGACACCTACTTTTGTCCCCATTCTCGCAAGGGAAAGGTTCGATGATGAAAGCATAAAAACTCCACTTGACAACGCATCTCCTATAAAATAAACGAATCTCGATTCCCCATTTCATTTTACCCGAAACCTGCTATTTATGGAAACCCGCTAAAAATAGTAACTGCCGTAAAAGGTAGCTTCTAAAAGTGGCAAATCATAAAAGATAGAAACCTGTCAGAATTAGGTGTTGCATTCCAACATAAATCCTAAATGAGATAGAAAACTGCGAGAACCCTATTCCTAATAGGATTCGGAAATAAGAGTTACGTATTAATTAAAATCCTAACGAGCCTAGAGTTCGTAACGGGCCCAGACGCATTCCGTCACAAAATTGATACGCGCTAAAAGACTCGAATTAATCTCAAACTCCACGGATTTTAGGAATCCGAATCTGACAAAACAAAACTGCCCAGACCCTATTTTCAACGCCTGGCTCTGGGCGCCGAAATCTTCGGCGCCCAGGCCTGGGCGCTGAAAATACCTGGGTACGTTTCTTTTCCTAATTCTTTGCGGATTAGAACTCTGCAATTCTATCTTTCCACGAACTCTCCCCTATAAATAGGCCCCTAGTTTCGACGTGAAACAACACACAACAACACACAATTATATTATGAGTATTGACTCTAAACCCCTTAGCCTAAGCCTCTCGCTGCGAAACTGTTCACGCGTTTGGTCGCAATCGATCCATAAATCGAATAGAACGTATCCTGTCCCATAATCGAGATTCGTTAAATAAAAAGGAGAAATAGCAAAGTCAAAGTGGTTAGTTTTCTGAGAACCGTGACGCACCTCTCAAGGGTGCGTCGTAATGTGTCCCTTTTCGATGATTTAACTGCTTTCCTCGCCCTTTTTATGAACTGTTAAACTAACCTAATATGATTGTTCTATCACGCCTAATAAATATAATATTTTTGGGAAATCGGATTATCATGCTAGGTCCCTTAATGCTATTTAAATCAGATAATCACGATCGAATTAGTATTATATGCTGCATATTGCTAAAATCAATTCAGATTAGTTTAATAGTTAACGCATGTCCCTTCAATTATTTATGCTGAGCTAGTAAGGATATCCTGCCTCTGGAGTTATCGACGAGCGAATTACTCCTCTCGGTAGTTACAGTCCCCCGAACCCTCAATCTCTACCTTGCGGGTGTATATTGAGCGATCCCCACACCAGGGATCACAAGGGAACCTACGGCCGTCGTGGTCAAACATAATTGCACTCCCTTTATGTCACGATAACCGGGTTTTGTCAGTTTTTTCATTGTCGTTAAAAACTGAATGGCGACTCCTATATTACTAGTCAATTGGGTGTATACTCACAGGAAATCCAATTACACTTGATTGAATAAAAATAATCGTCACACCCACGAGGGACAGGTCACGCATTAGCCTCGCGCTTTTTCGACCCCCTCACACACGCATAAACACTGGCAAAGGATCAAGAAAGATCCCTTTGAAGTTATCCATTGACAAGGAGGAGCTAAAGAGCATCGTGTTTTGAAATGGCAACATGGATTGGAGACCATGGGTTGTTGCGTGGGAAATTAAAATAATAAATTCTATGTTCTAAGCTATAGTTGGAAAGTCTTCCACATATCTATGAAATGCTTGGATAGGTAAATCCAAACAAAGCATCACTAGCAACCTAAACAGTTGAAGTAAAAGTACTTATTGCCTAAGAAGCAATAAAACAGAGTTGTTTATATTAATGAGTTCTTCATTGAACTTGGGAAAATCACATGTCTGTTGACTTAATGGTTCTTCATTGCAAAATGCGTAGAACCACTAATGTAGCAAGAAAGACTAGATTACAAAATAAACATACTCAAAAGATCTTATCATCTATCTCGAAGAACATTCGATGAAAAGGATATTAAGATTGGCAAAGCAACACTCACATTAAAATCAAGCATAGCTTTGAATTCCATGAACTGTTTTAAAGATGGGTTTGAGGCCCATGGTTGTAAAACATTAGGGTTGAACATTTATCATATATGAAATGTATTTTCATATTCCATTTAATCTTGGTTTATTATTAAATGATGAGTCCCTTCAAATTGACGATATATTCAAGATAGACTGTCAGGACCAGTCCCGTGAGTAAGAAATGTCTATCAAGTGAACTTGAATGTCTAAAGTTGAAAAGGTCCCTGGTCGGAGTTTTCTATAAAGATGGACGCATAGAAAACGTTAGACGACTAGAATGCAAGATGACTAGTAGTTATGTTTCTTGAACTATGTGGACATGGCAATGTCATAATCATTTGCATAGATACTTACTTTGGGAAGACTAGTATCGGACAGACCTATGAAACTTTACTGTAAGAGATGAAAATATGTCATAAGTAAATTTCATTAAAATTATTAGACACTGAATCCTCAATACCTGAGTGATTTGAGATTACTTGTTTGAGAACTGCTTACTTTGACGTTGACCAACCATCGCACTGTAAAAGGAGGCTATAAAGGCAACGCTCAGGTAATCACCTATCAAACGAAGTCTAATCTCAAGATCGCAAGATTGGGATTGTCCTCCCATAAATCGGGATGAGATGCTTAAAAGTTGTACAAGGCCACTCGGAGAGCTAGAAACTGTAAAATGCATGGCCGTGCTCAGATGAATCATATGCTATGATTATCTGTTTATTTGATCAGTTGAACTCTGAAACCGAGAAACACCTCTGGACATAATAAGGATCACAACTCTTACCTTATGTTCAAGAGCAAGCATCGAGCGACAAAGGAATTAGGAAATGCACACTTATCCCTAAGGACAAGTGGAAGACTGAAGGAAATAATGCCCTTGGTCCAAGTATGCATTTAATGTTAAGTCTAATAAATGCGGTTCAGTATTAATTAAACAAGTTAATAATTCAGTTAGATCAAGTGAGCTGAATGCCTAGCTAGAGGCCGCTTCAGTTCAAGTGGAACTAATCCACACCTTACTCTTGACTGAACCCGTAGGGTCACACAAATAGTACGTAAACGGATCAAGTACTTAATGGAATTAAATACTCCATCTATGAATATTCGGAATCGACGGATCTTGGTTTCAATGGGAGCTGAGATCGTCAAAGGCAAAAAATGAATACTCCGGAAACGATGATATTGCTGGAAACGGAAATATGGATCGTATCGGAAATATAAATATTATCCAAATCGTAGATGTTGCCGAAAACGGAAACATGGTACGTATCGGAAAATATTATCGGAAATGGAAATATTGCTGGAATCGGAAATATTACCGGAAACGGAAATATTGGCAGAATCGGAAATATTATCGGAATCGGAAAAAAAATTCCGGAAACGGAAACATTAAATATTTGTTCGAAACGGAAATTAATTCCGGAGACGAAAATATTAAATATTGTTCGTATTGGAAATGAATACCGGAATCGGGAATTTAATCGGAAGCGCGTCGTACGAATTAGCATCAGACGAGACTTGCTAGACGAAGGCCCAGCATGAAGCCAGGCCTACGCCCAGCAAGCCAAGCGCCCAAACACACGCTGCCAAACCGCGCCAGTCCCAGCGCAAGGCCAGGCCCAGCGAGGCATGGCGCGCGCGCGCGGGCTGATGCTCGTGGGCTGCGAGCAGCGCCTGGTCGTGTTGGCCGCAAGGCCTGCGCGGGTTTTGTGCAATGCTCGTGGTCGTTCAACGTTTGTGTTTCAATACAAATCCTAAACCTAATGGAATTTGTTATATGATTAAATCCTAATCCTAATAAAGATAGAATTTGTTTAATAGAGTTTTAATAAGATTCTAATTAAACAAATTGGTGTCCTAATAGGATTCCAAGTCTTTTTCCATAACTCTATAAATAGGTGCCTAGGGTCACATATTTACATTGAGAATTGAAGTATTCAAAGGTAAGATTTTCAAGCAAAAATCAGCCACAAACACTTGCCCTATTAGCCGAAATTTATAGTACCTTAAGGGCGATTCTAGTTGGTCAATCTCAAGGCGGATCCGGACGTGCTGTGGACTATCTACGGAGGGACGACACTTGGAGTCCTAAAGACTTGTTCTTGTTCGGTTCGGGCGCAGCTAGGGAGGGCACGCTACAAAGTGTATGCATCTGAATTATGCTAAATGATTATGTGTAAATAATATGTTTCCTGGCTTTATGGTTTTTCCGCAAGATTTATGTTTATTCATATGTATCATAACCTAACATTCCCAACATCTATATCCCACATGAAAGCCTTAATCTCCTCCTTTGAATAAGGAGCATTAAGAAAACTACTCATAATATCAGACACTAATGGACCCATATTCAGAGGATGGTTTTATGGATTTGCCTTTGTCTAATGGACCTATGGAACATAGCAGTGTTATCATCCCCTTCTTTCAACCAGGTTTCCTTAGCCTTGTGAGCAAGGAAACTCAACATAGCTTTATGAGCCACAATGTACTCATGTTGAGCTTGTTTCTCTTTGTTAGCCACCTCCACATCAGCAGGGTTTAGATGCAATTCTTCTTGCATTACCTGTAAGGTATGAGCAGCTTTAATATCCAAAGCCTCTATATCACCAAAACCCACCTTGTTGAGTTGTTTAACGGCAGTTTTGTCACTTTTTAACTTCTAGACAACCTGATACATCAAAATACCCTGATATGAAACTTTCCATGCCTGCTGAACTATTTCTTTGTACTGTGGAGCCTCTTGCCACATTGGGAAGAACATGAAAGGTTTCTTACCCACTTCCAGTTGGGGGAATACAAAAATAATACCAGGGAAATGATCAAAATATCCCTCATTTCTAAAGCAAACCTCAGTGTTAGTGTACTGATTATTCCATGATTGATTAATCAATACCCTATCCAACTTGGAAAAAACTCTATTATTACCTTGCTGCTTGTTATTCCAGGTAAAGAAATTACCACTGGTTTTGGCATCCTCAAGGCCACAACTACTAACACAGTTCTAAAATTCTTGGATCTCACTTAATCTCACAGGCCACAGCACTTCCAACCCTTTCATCTGTGTTAAGAACACAGTTAAAATCCCCCATAAGGATCCAAGGCCCTGTGTTTCTTCCTGCTATAGCACACAAATCTTTCCACAAAGCAGCCCTATCCTGGTGAGAGTTGTGATCATAAATGAAGAAACAAGCAAAGGTGTAACCATTTTTAAGACTAATATCACACTGAATGACTGACTAGAGACAAAAATAGGGCTTAACTTGAAACTGACAAGGATTCCAAGCTAAAATGATCCTACCCCCAGGGTGACACATACTGTTGGAAGTGAAAGACCAACTAGAAAACAGATTCAGGTACAAAGCCCTAAGATTCTTCGCTTTGACCTTGGTTTCAAGGAGGCAAACCAGGCTGCACTTATTAGTGTTCAAAAGGGCTTTCACATCTCTTTGTTTAGTGCCCCTGTTTACCCCCCTGACATTCCAAACTAACATTCTATCCATTAGATTCAGGAGGCTTTCCACCTCAATCATCTAATGCATTCGATCCCCTCCCAGAGGCACCACCAGTTGTGCACACATTGGGCTCTCAATGATCTGCCATGATCTGGAAAGAATTAGCCACCACTACTGAGGTATGCTTCTCCTTCCTAACATGAGCAGTGTTTGTAGCCTGAGTGAACCCCTCTTCACCATTACCAGTATCCTGAATCACCATACTAGTATTAGGGACTTCTACAGTTTGACCCTTTGGATGTATGTGTTTAGCCACCCACTTCTTCTTTCCTTTTTTCTTCTTACAGACGTCAACAAGATGGCCTAAAAGCTTGCAATGATCACAAATAATTGGTTTCCATCCGTACCCAATTTTTATAGATTTTAGCATACCATGTTCATCTTGGAATTTCACACAATCAGGAAGATTTTGAGGCAGAGCAACCTCAACTTGTACTCATGCAAATTGAAGTTTGTCCATATTGATAGTTGCTTGATCATCTTGAATGAATTCCCCAATAGAACCCACAATCTTACTCAAACTCCTATTCCCCCAAAATTTCAGATCAAGATGATTCAAATGAATCCAAATTGGTACCCCCTTAACTTCATCCTTAAGATCTACAATGTCCTTATGCCAGGGTTTGCAGATTACAGGTTTCTTGTCAAAAGTGAGTCTGTTAGCATCTAGAACTTTGTCACGATTTTCCATAGTAAAAAATCTCACCACAAAAACACCATGTTCAATATTAACAACTTTATCAATCCCTAGGTCTTTCCATATGCGTCTACGGAAACCCTCAAAAATAGATAATGGGGGATTTGCACCTAAAACATCACAGATTATAGCAGAGTTCCAACAATCCACCTCATCTTGAATATCATCTAATTCAATGCACACAACATTTTCATCGCATCCAGGTTGTAGAATGGGAATGGGGGTTACCTGATTCTGCCTCTTCCTTGAATTCATCACCGATAACCACAATGAGAACGTACGATGAGCCTCTGATCGTGATTTCAATTCATTGAGGGATGTTCTAGGGGATAGAATTTCCTCATTCTCGTCCACCAAAGAATCCGCTTCCACCTCCGATTGATGCCCTTCATCCCCAGATTCAATCTCCATAGCCAAAACACCAAGAACTTCATCCATTGACTTCGTTTTCTTCGCTTGAGAATCCGAAATAGGACCCGACGGTTTCTTTAAGTTCTTCCGAGCTTTAGATTTCCCTGCCATGGCGCCAGCGCAGGATAAGAGAAGAGGGTCTTATCTTACGCCGAGAGAAAACTTGAGGGGGGAGAAAACCTCTGCTATATTTTTTCCACTTGATTTGTTTTCTATCTTGTATTGATTTTTAGATGTCCATGACATGACATAACATTTAGTTAGTGGATAATGTGGCGTAAAAAGGATAGTAATACGTGACACATAAACATTATTCACAACGTTTTTTACTATATTAGTAAGTATAGATTGAACAGTACTGTGGAGTTTTTTTTTATTATTTTAAAGAACAGTACTGTGGAGTTAATACTAGGTCAAAAGTAAAGAATAACAAAACAATTAAAATATTTCATCAAAAGAAGGAAAAAAAATTAAAAGAAGAAAAAACAATGTTCTTGATATGACATCTCAAAGAAAAATGTTCTTAATTGATACGAGAAGCACCAACTTATTTTGGGTCGAGTAACTATTGGGTAACAATATATTGATAAGGAAAAAATTCTCATAAAATCATACTTTTAGCAAAATAATTTTCTGTTTTTTCAATTATTTTTATTGATGTTATTAGTTTCCTTTATGATAATTATAAGTTACCTTATTTTTAAGTTCATTAGCTCAAATAGTAGAGCAATGTATAACATTGCACATGGTGTGTGGGTTCAATCCCCACATAGCCTACTACCTTACTTGTGTATTGGTGTATTCTCATTGTTGTTGTTGTATAAGTCATAGTTATAACTTGTAATAAGCATATCACTTTTGATCAGAGTCACTTCAATTGTTTATTGTTAGGGTCACATTATTCATTGGTTAGGATCGCATTTATCTTTGCATAAGGTAACTTTAGTCCTCGAATAAGGTCACTTATATCTTTGGTCTGGTTCACTTTTATCTTTGGGTTGGCTCACTTTTTACCTTGAGTGATTTCTATTTTTCACTTTTTACGCGCTAGGTTGGATGTACAGTAAAATACCGTAAATCGGGGGCACAAAAAACTTTTCAGCAAAGCCGATCTACGATAATATATTGTGTGGCAGCCCAAAAGAGGAAAGTTATCCGCACCTGTTATGTTCTTTTAGTTACCCTTATTAATGTTATTAGTTTCTTTATTTTAGTTATAAGTTATCGTATTTACAAGACTATTAGCTCAAATGGTAGAGCAATGCAATGGTGTGTGGGTTCAAGCCCCACATAGCCTACTTATATTACACTTGTGTATTGGTGTATTCTCATCGTTGGTGTTGTATTGGTCATAATTATAACTTGTAACAAACATATTACTCTTGATCAGGTTCACTTCATTGTTTATTGTTAGTTTCACATTTTTTATTGGTTATGGCCGCATTTATCATTGAGTAATGTAACTTTAGTCCTCGAATAAGGTCATTTATATCTTTGGTCGGATTCACTTTTATCTTTGGTTTGAATCACTTTTTACCTTTAATGAGTTCTAATTTTCACTTTTTATGCGCTAGGTTAAATGTACAGTAACTATATATCGGGCCAACACAAAAGTTTTTGAATTTACAATGGCGTTACACATTGCTCCGTACAAACAAAGAATGATGGATAGAACCGATGATTTAGAGGACACGTGCTCCCAATTTTTACTATTATGCCAATAAAATCTCATTGGTGTAAATTTTAATTGAAAAAATGCTATTTATGTTGTTGGTAAGTTTGCGCACATTTGGTGTAAAATAAATTTACAGCGCGTCTCCTGTGAGACCAGTCACACCATTAACTTGATGGCGTGACGAGCGCGAAACCAATAGCGTACCTCCCCTAAAACTATAAAAAAAAGTAACATATCTAAACTATAGAAGTAACATACCTAAACTAAAAAAGTACCTCCTCTAAAATTATTTTTTAAAAAAGTAACATGTCTAAACTATAGAAGTAACATACCTAAACTAAAAATGTACCTCCTTTAAAACTATTCCGTATAAAAAAAAAGTAACATGTCTAAACCGTAGAAGTAACATACCTAAACTAAAAAAGTACCTCATCTAAAATTATAAAAAAAAAAGTAACATGTCTAAACTATAGAAGTAACATACCTAAACTAAAAAAAGAACTCCTCTAAAATTATTTTAAAAAAAAAAGTAACATGTCTAATCTATAGAAGTAACATACCTAAATTAAGAAGGTATCTCCCCTAAAACTACTCCGTATAAAAAAAATAACATGTATAAACTATAGAAGTATCATACCTAAACTAAAAAAAGTACCTCCTCTAAAATTATATAAAAAAAAACTAACATGTCTAAACTATAGAAGTAACATACCTAAACTAAGAAGGTATCTCCCCTAAAACTACTCCGTATAAAAAAAGTAACATGTATAAACTATAGAAGTATCATACCTAAACTAAAAAAAGTACCTCCTCTAAAATTATATATAAAAAAAAATAACATGTCTAAACTATAGAAGTAACATACCTAAATTCGCAAGTGTGAACTGGTCTCACCATCAGTTGATGGTGAGGACAGTCTCATATAAGAATTTGGGATAAATTTATTATACATTTGGAAAAAAAATTACTCAATTTTTAGTAACTTTTAAATGTTATGATTACATTTTAGATTATGAAATTATATTTTAGATGGATACGGTTTTTAAAGGGTTACACGTTTACCTTTATGCAATACTAGATTAGGTCCCGTGCACGCACGGATATTTGAAAGTTATTATTTGACTATCTTTTTTACAAAAAATTTAATTGAATTATTTATCCCTTAAATCTATTTCGTAATTAATAATCTCGAATGTACTCATTTTATCATATTTTAACTTACTACGTATTATATATTTTATATGTTTAATATATTGATCTGACTAAAATATTTGATATATTTAATATGCTAATTTGGTCAAAATATTGAGTAAGAATATTTTTTATTATTGATATGACAGTTTGACAAAAATATTACCAAAATTTTAATAATGACATATTCCATATATATTTTTTTTCATATATAAACATTTATACAAAAGGAGAGAAAAAAAAAAAAAAGTAAATATGTCTTTTTAGGAAAGAGTTTTTGGCGGGAAAATTTTTCACCAGGAAATGACACGTGTCATTCCTGGTGTCTCTTTTAGTATATAGTAATAGAAGTAATAGATAAGTGATTTTTGAGTGATATTTTTTATAAATAAGAAAAAATTTATCACTAAAAATAAATAAAATTTACACTATATCTCGGTAATTTTTTAAGCACTTCAAATCATTATATATGCCTTATAATATTTATTGTAGTAAGACGCCCGACCATAGGAAGAGGAAGAATTGGTTGGTAATAGTCTTAAACAATGTTCTTGTTAAGAAGCACTAATTATGTCCTTTATCATAATGTTCGTATTTGCCCTCACAAGAAGGGCAAGGGGAAAAAAAGATTATTCTACATAATATATTTTACGGATTTTTCATGAAATACCCCCGAATTTTGGCGTAATTCACCAAATGCCCCTCGACTTTCAGAAATTCACCAAATGCCCCTCACAAATGACTTAATACCCAAAATACCCTTACTAATGACGCGCCGTTAGTCCTCCGTTAGCCTAATTTTTAAACTCACCAAATACCCCTATTTTATTACTTATTTCACATAATACCCCTATTATGAAACTTAATTCACCAAATACCCATAACTTAAAATTACCCATTTTGATGCTCAACGGTTAGTTTTTGTGTTTGAAAATTAGTCGTTGCTTATTGTTTGCTTATAAAAACCCCTTTTCTGACTATTTATATTGTTTTGTTAATTTCTTATCACTTTTGTCATGAGTTTTATTTCAAAATCATCATCCACACCCATGAATCCACATATGTAAGAGTCCCAAACAATTTCTAATATTGTGGGAGGAAATTTCCATTCGAGGCTCCTATACAACACTCAGTAAGTTTCAATTATGATCCAATAAGTTCAGGCCTCATCCAGTAAAGACAATGCACTTTAGCTGAGCAAAAGTCCAAAAAACACCCCTTTTCAAAGGAATCTTATGTGAGTGAAGCTGAAGTAATTCAATTTAAATCTAACACCTTAATTTTCTTATTGTCCGAATGGTGAAGATACTAAGAAATCAAGTTCAATAACGCATACATTTTTATCACAACCTCGATTTCAACTTGGATTCATGATGTGAAAATATTGAGTTTGGAGGCAAATCTTTGTCCCAAGATTCGTGTTTTTTCACTAGTTCATGAGATTTGGAACATACCTTAGTTTCATTTTTTTCTTGTTCCCTCAAATCCAAAAATAGATATTTGTCCATAAATCTGACTATCTCAATAGGACCTAGCTCAAAAGAAAAATGGGAAAACCTTTATGCCTCGACTGTAAAGTTGAGAGAAAATTAGGAGATGGAAGAAAGATGTTTGGAGGCAGTAGAGACAAGAGACAAAAGGGAGTTAACGTTAAATAGGTGGCATGGAAGCGATATAAGCCGAGGTAGCTGGAACATATGCGTTAGAATAAAACTAATAGGAGCTTTATTTTTAATCTGTTTGCACATGTTAAAGATATTTCCCATATTGGAAAAGGAATACCTTCCGATTGCGTGGTAAATATAATTACTTGGTCACATAAAGACTAAGGTACAAAAGAAGTAGCTATTTTCTTGAAGAGTTGCGACGTTTTGAGGTGTTTTTAAGTTATTGGTATTTGGTGAACTAAGTTTCAGAATAAGGGTATTTGGTGAAATAAGTATTAAAATAGGGGTATTTGGTGAATTTGAAAATTAGGTTAACGGAGGACTAACGGCGCGTCATTAGTAAGGGTATTTTGGGTATTAAGTCATTTGTGAAGGGTATTTGGTGAATTTCTGAAAGTCGAGGGGCATTTGGTGAATTACGCCAAAATTCAGGGGTATTTCGTGAAAAATCCGTATATTTTATGGTAAAAGATTTGATGTTCTTGTTTCCATTTATTTTTTCTATTTTTAGTATAATATTGTTGCTTCCACTTGCACCCAACAGAGTATCTCATCCGACTAGCACTTACGGAGTACTTCTAAGTTGTTATTCACACGTGGACTAGTTTTTGGGTCCGAATTATGTCCTGAGTTACTACATTAAAAACATTCACATTTTATACATAAATATATATAGAGAAAGGCTTCCGTAAGAACACTTCTTACGGTGAGAACACATCCTTACGGTAAGAACACTTTTTAATAATGGCATTTTCGTAATTTTTATATACAAATACCCAATTTAATTATTCATTCACCGTATTTTTTTTCATTTTTCCGGCGCACTTTCTCTCTCTTCAATTCCCTCTCTCTCCTTTTCGAACACTTCTCTCGCTGCTCAGTTCGCCGCTCGTCGCCGCCGCCCTCAACAATTCCATCGTCGGTCGCCGAACCTGAATCGAACCAAAAACGGTTGTGGCGGTAGTTGTGGTTCGCGAATCAGTTAAAAAAAATTCAATTCAGCAATTCAATTCAATGGATTTCTTAATTCAATCTCGCTGAAATTCTTTGAAATCGATTTCGCTGAAATTCTTTGAACACCTCTCTCTGAAATTCAATTTAATCGATTTCTCAATTCAATCTCGCCAAAATCGATTTCAATCTCGCCGGTCACCACTAGTAGTAGCAAGGCGGCGCCGCTCGTAGCTTGCCGGCGCCGCTCATAAGTCGACGCTCTCAGTTCACCACTCGCAGCAATCCGGCGACCTCGTATCCTCCTCCTTCCTCCTCCATTTCTCAATCAACACTCTCAATTCAAAATCAATTTCTATCAGAGATTTTCAATAGGATTTTCAATCGGATGGCTTCTCTGATTAAAGGCGATTGAAAATGAGCAGAAACAGAAAGTGATAGAAACATGCTGCTTGTTCTCTCACTGAATTTTCTTCATTTTTTTTCGATTTTCAATTTAAAATTAGACATAATTATTAAAATTTATTCACTCGTCTTTTTTGTCAATTTCTGAATATTTGCAATAAATTTAGAACATATTTTGATATATTTTAGAACATGCTTGAATAAATTTAGAACATGTTTAAATAAATTTATAACACGCTTTAATGGATTTAGAACAATGTTGAATAAAGTTAGAACATGCTTGAATAAATTTAGAACATGCATGAATAAATTTAAAACATGCTTGAATAAACTTGAATAAATTTTGAAACACGGTTGAATAAAGTTAGAACATGTTTGGATAAATTTAGAAAGCTTGAATATTTATAACATGCTTAATAATTTTAGAACATGCTTGAATTAATTTAGAACGTGAGCTTGAAATTCTAGAACATGTATATATGTATATGTGTGGACTAGGTTCTCATGTTCTAAATTTAGAACATTGTTGAATAAATTTAGAACATGCTTGAATAAATTTAGAACATGTTTGAACAAATTTAGAACATCGTTGAATAAATTTGGAACATGCTTGAATAAATTTAGAACATGAGCTTGAAAATTTAGGACATGGTTGAATAATTTTAGAACATGCTAAGAACATGAGCTTGAAAATATATATATATTATTTATTTATTTATTTGCAATGATAATATGAACACATATAATTGCTAGTGGTAAAGGCTTTATTGTTTAAATTCAAGGTCAATAGTTTAAACCTTACGCAAATCATGTTTGATATTATTTTTAATGTATAAATATGACATGGAGCGAACGACCGATAAGAAGAGTGTCACGTGTCACGTGTCACATCAACTTTCTTTTGAAGGCCTTTTGATATATAGTACTAGTATTCTATGCACGCATTAAAATTCTAATTCGATATATACACAAGTATGTTCTAACGTTTTATAAATTTTTTAACAATTTTTATAAGTGTATTATCGATATCTTATGTGGACACCTAAGTGCTAAATTATTAAACTAAAGTTTGATCATAATGAACTAAAATAATACTTCAATGACTTTCTTCTCTAATTTGTTAATTAAAATATAGTCTTATATACACGCTACACATTCTTAAAAGTGTGTACATTTTCTAAAACATCAAAGAAAGAAAAAAATACATATTTATATGTAATAAAATCTATTTAGGAATTAATGTAATAACAAATTAACTAAAGTAAACGTAAAAGATTGTGTTTTTACTTGTTCATTTTTTTTTGCGTTTTTTGTTGCAAAGTGTTTGTATAACTATATAAAATTAGGGTACGATTAAGAGTAAGACTAAGTTTTTGTAATAAAAAAAGGGATGAATTCCAATTTTTTTAACTGCCTTAATAATTGCTTTCATGTTTTCTATTGGGATTAAGTTAAATTTGTGTTGACTTTTGTTTGTCACATGCATTGAAATTTCACTTTTTACAATATGACATTAATTATTAGTTTTTAGAATTATTATAATTAACCTAGTGTTTTCCCCGGGCGATGCCCGGATTACAACGTTGAATACTATATGAAGCATTTTTCTACGTACTATTTACACGTGTTGGTATGGGAGTTTGACTTTTTTTTAATAACTATCCGGAAATCGTTTATTTTATTTGGATTTGGTGTGTTGTACGTATTTGAATTTGGTGTGTTGTACGTAACCAATGGCGGATGTTCTATATGGCACGGGTGGCCCGCCACGAAAATTTTTGTACTATGTTTTCAGTTACGGCCCCCTCTAAAATTTGTATATAATTGTTAAAATTGCATACTATATTGTTTAATTTTTCTACTGCCCCCCTCATAACAATATCCAAGATCTGTCACTATACGTAGTATCTTTGTTTACTAATAGTGTTCTTAAATTTTTTTTGTGTTGTTAGTATTTGTATATATGTTATGATCCATATATGTGAAAAATGGACAATAAAAGATGTGGTAATTATTTGAAACCATTTTCAATAATGGTAACAAAATTACATTTTCTTGCAATCACTATGTTGTGAAAATTAGCAAATAACATAACACGTGTGAAAAATAGTATAAATACACACTAATCCTATCCAACTTAATTATATTTAAGTAGAGTTAAAAGACATAACTAATACTTAGCTAAGATGGTAAGCTTTCTACTATACTTCTTGATGGTCCCATGTTCGAACCCTAACAAAAATATTTTGTTTAAACAATGTTAAAAGCACACCCTACATGTCATCGTTGATGTGGCGCCTTGTCATATTTAGAGAAGGTGACACATGGCGGCGTAACATGGTTTGTCTTGGAGATTTAATAATAGTATAGATTAAATTAAAACTTATTAAGGGTATTATAGTCTATTTCATAGGAGGACACCAAAAGGCATTTACTAAAATGACCCCATGAATTTCCTTATAAAATAGAGATATATATACTTCATCCGTTCCGGAAATATCGCACCATGGTTCACTTTTACTACTCTAGCCATTACTTTGACTCTTAATATCTCAAATCGTGTGCAAGTAAAAATTATAAAAAATTAATATTTAGAAAATATATATTGATAAGAATCTAACATGACCCCACTGTAATACCCAGAATTTTTAAAACTCGATTAATTATGCTTAATTGTTTTTATTTAGCTAAAATCATTTTAAATCCTAATTTCGAACTTTATTTTAATTAACGAAATTTTACTTCACTTGAATTTTAATGTCCATTACACGATTTATCTTTTAGATTTTAACAAATTAATTTACAAGCTTAACGACCTTTTTTTAAATCTTAAGTATTTTCGAATTTCTAATAATTTTGAAACGTTCTTATTTTATTCGGAAACTAAATTTATTTATGTTACGTTAACGATATTTTTATAAAAGAATTATTTTAGCTAAACAATTTTTTTTTTTTTTTTGCAGTTTCTAAAAATAACAACAAATTTCAAAAATTTTGGAATGACCAAATACCCACAAGAACAAAATTCCATTTTTCCCCTCCTTTTCCTGCTTTTCACGTGAAACAGAGGAAGAAGAAGTTAACTTCTTCTCTCCTTCTTCTTTTCCCTGAAATTGATCCACGTACATGACAAACTCCAAGTTTTCTTTCTCCTCTTCTTCATTACAAAATCCGTCTCAGTTCAGAAAATAAATTCAATCACCAAGAGATCCAAAAATCAAAAACCAACTCATTCCCTTTTCTTTCCTGATTCGAAACACCACCACCACAACAGCCACCGACTACCACCATTACCAACACTGTTCGACCACCACCCCAGCACCACTCTGCCACCCAGAAACACCACCACGCCCCACCGTACTTCCCCCTGCTCTCCTCCTCCTCCCGCGCATTCCCCTGCCTCCCCCCCTCCTTCGCCCCCACCGCACCACCCTGCCATGCAAACACCGCAACCGACCGCCGCACCACCTTCTAAACTCACTCCGCCCAAAAATCCCCGGCAACCGCCCTCCCTCCTCCCCAAAACCGCCCAGAAAACGCCCCCCCCCCCTCAACTCCCCTGCTTGTTCGCCACCTCGTGCCCCTTTTTCTGTCTCCCTCGTCGTCCCGCCGCCACCAATCACCTGTCACCACCACCTCCCTCCGGCTCGAGCAGCCGCGGCGTTGAGCCACCCAGCAACCTCCCTCTTCCTCCCTCCTCCACTTCGTGTTCCTTCCCCTTTCCCTGTTTCGAGCCCGGCTTCCAGAAACCAAAACCAATTTTTGGTTTTTGGTTTTATTTTTCTTAAAACCCACAAATTTTGTTGGGCCATTCTAAGTTGGGCTTTTGGGTAAGAAACTAGTTTGTTATTTCAGATTTTCTAAATTATTAATTTTCATGCTTTAAATCTTTATGAAATAATTATTTACTAATAAATTGTTTATTATTTTCAGGTTTAATTATTGATTTTACAAAAAAATAAATTATTATCTTTATTTAGCAAAAACCTAATTTATATAATATTTTCACGAAAATCTATTTATGAAATATAAAATATAATTCTATTGAAATTTCGATTAATAATGTTTCCATTAAATTTTGAAATTATACTATTTATTAAAATTCGTTAATTATACATTCCTTACTTATAAAATTTATTATTTATAAAAATATTAATTCTAAATTATTTATCGTTGTAGTACTAATTCAATGATTTAATATTCTGAAAGAAATTGGACTTGGAGCTCAGGAAGAACGGTCCATCAACGGGAAGTATAAAACTACGGTTGAGGTAACGGCTATTGCTAGTACCCGCAATTCCCTTCTAAATGTGTTTATGAAATCATGATTAAATTTATGATCTGAATGCTTTGACATGTTTTATTGAATTGCGGGAAATGAGTTATGTTTTGATTGAATAATTTATTATAATATGATTTGATGGAATTATTCCTTATATTATGATTGATTGAATTTCTTATAAAATGATATTATGATTGATTGACTTTCTTATAAAATGATGTTTATAAGAAACCATGAAAGAAAAGATGTTTGATCGTAAGATCCAAAGGAAACATGTTACTTCAGCTGAATTAAAAAGGCTAAAATGTAAAATTAAACGAAACATGATAAATGAAAGTGAAAGACCTAGTCCGTTTGGCAGTATATGTTCACAGGTTACTATTCTCGGTCATGCATATACCCATGGGGCATCCGCCCATTGAGCCAAGGCTCTCATGTTCTCGGGCCAAGGCCCCATGTTTTATGGACAACGGTCCATCGTGGAAGACGTTCCACCATGTCATACTTGCCACGGCTAGCATGTGCACCCTAAAGTTACGAATGAATTAAATAAAGGACTTTATAAAATGTTTTAAATTATTCTATTCTCCCTGTGTTATTAAATAAAATGAATTGAAATTAATTTACGTTGCTAGGGTAGTCGTTACTGAGTCTTCGGCTCACCGTTTTGTTTTCTGTTTTAGGTACTGCGGGGAACGATGGAAACGAGTAGTGGCGAGGATTTTCACTTTTATATTATTCACCTAGTTTATGCTTAATGTTTTAATAGTTTAATTAAAGAATTTTAGTAAGTTATGTACTTTTACTTTGGGAATATAAAGGATTATTATATTAAATTGGAGGTTTTTGTGGCTTATGTATGATGTTGCCTTGTAATTTCCAAGAGGGAATTACGGCAAGTAATGTCCCGACCAAATTAGGTTAATTCCGCTTCTCATTATGTTTTAATAATTGAATTAGAGGTCGGGGCATTACAGTATGGTATCAGAGCGGAGGTTCTGCGACCGTAAGTGCTAAACCTCACCGGTTTTGCACGTAATAGAATTCAGTAGGCTTTAAGCAAAGAATTTTAAGGAATGAGTTAAAAAGGAATATTCTAAAATCAAGTCAAGTTAAAATGAAATGAGTGTGAGCGTAGGAACGCACGGGATAAAAGGGATTCATTTCTCCTGTTATTTATGTTTTCCTGATTGAATGTGTTATGCGAAATATCGATTATCGAGGTTACTAACGATGCCACGAATGAAACTCACATCAAGCGCAATATTCACGATGAAGTCGTCCACAATGATGTTTTCCATGATGATTCCTATGACGACCAATCTATACAAGACCACAAGGAGATGATGGAACGATTAGGAACGGAAAGTATGATGTCAACCGAATTAGTCAAAGATTCTCGAAAAATGAAGGTCACTAATGCAAACGAAATTGCGTCACTATTCACCCTCGAATCCACCAATCTATGATCGCAAGCCGATTCGATGGAATTTTAAGACTGGATCAATGGTATGGATCAACTATCTGATACTTTCGAAATACTCTAACGAATGGAAGCGGATATCGTGCTAAAAACGAATGCTTGTTATCGATGTCGAGATAAAGATCATTTAGTTAAAGATTGTCCTAAACCACCTCCAACGAATACCGGAACATCAACCTCGAGCAATCATGAACGAAACGACAACAATGCTAAATCCACCACGCCCGTCAACGTACGTAATAGATTACATGATAAAAGACAAAGATGACGCCAACATTATTTTGATTTAGCTCTCTCGCTTTAGAGCCGAACTTCCCTTGATTTTATGTTTATCGTCACCTGTCATGATATGAGTTTTCTACCCTAGATAGACTAGGCAAAGTTTAAGCGTTATTGTTTCCTTGAAAGAAGTTAAGTTAAGCACGGTGTGAACTCAAAGATTTTGTGGATATGAATTGTTTTGAGGAATTTTTATGGTTGTGAAATCTTTAAGGATAGCATAAATGTTAGAGTACCAAATGAGTATAAGGATGTATTTCATGAGTGATGGATCACTAATTAAGTTGAGGTTATTTTAGATTTAATGTGTTCAAGTTATGAATGATATTGATTCTAGGGTTACCTCCCCGTGCTATTCATGGTGAATATATTCATGTTTATAAGTACTAAAGTCTATTATCTAGAAGATGATTTTTATGCCTTATGCCTCTATTAAGGAAGCTAAGAAGTTATACAGAAAAGTTATGAACCCAACATGAGTTATGATAAAGAATCCATTTGAGTTGACACATGAATAAGATCTTGAGGATTTTACCAAAATAGGCTATCAAGAATTAGTCTGTCAATAAGGTTAAATGATGTACCGAAAGAGCATGAGTTTGTATTTTTATAAGTGGCGAATCACCAATTAAATTAAGGTTATTCAAGGTTTAAAGCGTTCAAGTTATAATTGATTTATGAGTTACTTTCCTGCACCCTTCATAATGCTTGTTTTGTGATTGTAGGTACCTAAGTGTGTATTCAAATATGTTAAGGAAGCTAAGCTAGAAATTTTAAAGTTATGCAATAATATTTGCGAAACCAAACATGATCTATGGTGAAAAGATGGAATTGAGTTTACGCATGAAGCTTTGAGGATTATAACCAAAGAAGTAATCAGGAATTAGTTTGTCAGTTAGGTTGATGGTATTCTTGGTTTACCTTTCCGCGTCTTTGATAGGGATTATTTTTGTGTATATATTTATGTAAAAGGATGCTTGATAATCTCCATAAAGGAAGTTGAACTAGAGAAGTACCAAGATGTTATCTATGATTTATGGTGGAAACATGAGACCGAGTTGGCGTAAAGCTTTGAGGATCTTACCAAGGTAAGTTACCGAGAATTATATTGTCTATCAGGTTGATGGTATCAATGAATAATTGAGGAATGCAATGGAGTTGAGAATAGAGGAAATGACATGTCTATAGGACCAGGTAGTCTGAACTGAGTTTTCTAGGAGCTAGATTGTTTCTGACAAAAGCACTCTTGGCGGCTTAGCGTTATCCGCAAAGTACGAGATTTACTGACTTAAAGTATTAAGGATAAGTAACAAAGTCATATGTCTAACGAGTATTCGTAGTCACGTGATTGGACTCGAACACCTGCAACGAATATAGTTAAAAAAGTTACTCAATGTAGAAGAAAAGATCAGAGATCGAAACCAAAACGAATCAAATAAAGAAAGTCAATGACAAGATCCCTGCAGCAAAGAAGCTCAAGAGCAAAACGAAAACGCAATATCTTCAAATAGTCGCCTAAGAATGATATAACGTACGAATCACGATGTTTATGTAAATGTGTTGTAAATCAACCATGCTCGTATTTAGATCAAATGCTTATGATATGAATGTTATGCTTATGTTGAATGTGAAATTTTCAATTTATGAATTATGTCTTTATGATATGCTTTGTGGATTTTGTTTATGCTGACATGATTGTATTTGTGATAATTAATCGTTATACATGGATGTCGTCTTCGATGGAAGTTTCCTGAGCTCAGAGTACGAGATTGTGATAATAAATAACTTTTACAATTATTTGAGTATTGCAATTGATAGATAAATATTTATTTTCAATATATATATTTCTTTTCAGAATTATAATTTTTCATCGAATATTACTATTTTTGGTAGGAAATATTTTCAAACAGGATCTCACAAAGTAAAACGGGAACCCAGTCTATGCTAACAAGTTTGCCCCTTTTATGTTCTTTGCTCCTAGGTCCTATTTTATGAAGTAAAGTGAGATACGAAAGACGATGGCGGAATGTAATTGACCTTAATGACAATTAAGGATCAATATATAATTTTGCCCTTTTTGTATTCTTTACTCTTCGATTCTAGGTCTCGGGTTGAAGCGGAGTTATAAAAGAAGATGGCGGAATGAAAGATAGACATTGTCGGAATCGGAATGAAATTGTGAGATCTTGGTTTTAAAATAAAATATCATACTTTTATTCGAATGTTTTCGATTTTCCAATTTTCAAGTTTCGAGGACGAAACTTTTTCTTAGGGGGTAAGAATGTAATACCCCGAATTTTTAAAACTCGATTAATTATGCTTAATTGTTTTTATTTAGCTAAAATCGTTTTAAATCCTAATTTCGAACTTTATTTTAATTAACGAAATTTTATTTCACTTGAATTTTAATGTCGATCACAAGATTTATCTTTTAGATTTTAACAAATTAATTTACAAGCTTAACGACCTTTTATTAAATCTTAAGTATTTTCGAATTTCTAATAATTTTGAAACGTTCTTATTTTATTCGGAAACTAAATTTATTTATGTTTCGTTAACGATATTTTTATAAAAGAATTATTTTAGCTAAACATTTCTATTTTTTTGTAGTTTCTAAAAATAACAACAAATTTCAGAAATTTTGGAATGACGAAATACCCACAAGAAAAAAATTCCATTTTTTCCCCCCTTCTTTTCCTGCTTTTCACGTGAACCAGAGGAAGAAGAAGTTAACTTCTTCTCTCCTTCTTCTTTTCCCTGAAATTGATCCACGTACATGACAAACTCCAAGTTTTCTTTCTCCTCTTCTTCATTACAAAATCCATCTCAGTTCAGAAAATAAATTCAATCACCAAGAGATCCAAAAATCAAAAACCAACTCATTCCCTTTTCTTTCCTGATTTGAAACACCACCACCACAACAGCCACCAACTACCACCATTACCAACACTGTTCGACCACCACCAACCACCACCACTCTGCCACCCAGAAACACCACCACGCCCCACCGTACTTCCCCCTGCTCTCCTCCTCCTCCCGCGCATTCCCCTGCCTCCCCCCCCCCCCCCTTCTTCGCCCCTGCCGCACCACTCAGCCACGCAAACACCGCAACCGACCGCCGCACCACCTTCTAAACTCACTCCGCCCAAAAATCCCCGGCAACCGCCCTCCCTCCTCCCCAAAACCGCCCAGAAAACGCCCCCCCTCAACTCCCCAGCTTGTTCGCCACCTCGTTCCCCTTTCTCTGTCTCCCTCGTCGTCCCGCCGCCACCAATCACCTGTCACCACCGCCACCCTCCGGCTCGAGCAGCCGTGGCGTTGAGCCACCCAGCAACCTCCCTCTTCCTCCCTCCTCCTCTTCGTGTTCCTTCCCCTTTCCCTATTTCGAGCCCTGCTTCTAGAAACCAAAACCAATTTTTGGTTTTTGGTTTTATTTTCCTTAAAACCCACAAATTTAGTTGGGCCATTCTAAGTTGGGCTTTTGGGTAAGAAACTAATTTGTTATTTCAGATTTTCTAAATTATTAATTTTCATGCTTTAAATCTTTATGAAATAATTATTTACTAATAAATTGTTTATTATTTTCAGGTTTAATTATTGATTTTACAAAAAAAAATTTATTAGCTTTAGTTAGCAAAAACGTAATTTATATAATATTTTCATGAAAATCGATTTATGAAATATAAAATATAATTCTATTGAAATTTCGATTAATAATATTTCCATTAAATTTTGAAATTATATTATTTATTAAAATTCGTTAATTATACATTCCTTACTTATAAAATTTATTATTTATAAAAATATTAATTCTAAATTATTTATTGTTGTAGTACTAATTCAATGATTTAATATTTTGAAAGAAATTAGACTTGGAGCTCAGGAAGAACGATCCATCAACGGGAAGTATAAAACTATGGTTGAGGTAATGGCTATTGCTAGTACCCGCAATTCCCTTCTAAATGTGTTTATGAAATCATGATTAAATTTATGATCTGAATGCTTTGACATGTTTTATTGAATTGCGGCAAATGAGTTATGTTTTGATTGAATAATTTATTATAATATGATTTGATGGAATTATTCCTTATATTATGATTGATTGAATTTATTATAAAATGATATTATGATTGATTGAATTTCTTATAAAATGATGTTTATAAGAAACCATGAAAGAAAAGATGTTTGATCGTAAGATCCAAAGGAAACATGTTACTTCAACTGAAGTAAAAAGGGTAAAATGTAAAATTAAACGAAACATGATAAATGAAAGTGAAAGACCTATTCCGTTTGGCAGTATATGTTCACAGGTTACTATTCTCGGTCATGCATGTACCCATGGGGCATCCGCCCATTGAGCCAAGGCTCTCATGTTCTCGGGCCAAGGCCCCATGTTTTATGGACAGCGGTCCATCGTTGAAGACGTTTCACCATGTCATACTTGTCACGGCTAGCATGTGCACCCTAAAGTTACGAATGAATTAAATAAAGGACTTTATAAAATGTTTTACATTATTCTATTCTCCCTGTGTTATTAAATAAAATGAATTGAAATGAATTTACGTTGCTTGGGTAGTCGTTACTGAGTCTTCGGCTCACCGTTTTGTTTTCTGTTTTAGGTACTGCGAGGAACGATGGAAACGAGTAGTGGCGAGGATTTTCACTTTTATATTATTCACCTGGTTTATGCTTAATGTTTAAATAGTTTAATTAAAGAATTTTAGTAAGTTATGTACTTTTACTTTGGGAATATAAAGGATTATTATATTAAATTGGAGGTTTTTGTGGCTTATGTATGATGTTGCCTTGTAATTTCCAAGAGGGAATTACGGCAGGTAATGTCCCGACCAAATTAGGTTAATTCCGCTGCTCATTATGCTTTAATAATTGAATTAGAGGTCGGGGCGTTACACCCACATAATTAAAATTCCTTGACGTACGAATCACAAAAAATGGCAAAAGTCGTAGTGTAAATAGTGTAAAACAAAATGGTGCGCTATTTCCGGAATGGATGAAGTATCTTAGATGCACACGATGCACGCGAAATTATTAAAAACTTAAAATTGTATTTTTACTTAATATTGATGTATGGACATAAGCAAAGATCTTGTACATACTACGTGCAACTATACTCTTATAGCTAGTCTTTTCTTCATAATAATATTTTACAATCTATATCTATATCTAGTCTAGTCTAGTATTTAAAAAGGAAAACAATAGGTTATTAGAAGCCATGTGGCATCTCATTATTAGAATCCATGTGGCATCTCTCCTTTCATCCATCATTTTGTTTTATTGTTTTTTTCAATTTTTCTTTATTGTTTCTATGTTTTACAACTTCTAATGCCTCTTCCACTCCATTTTCCTTATTAAACATATCAAGTGATTAATAGTCTACTATACTCATTAGTCTCTTCCACTCCACCACTTTAACATCCAATATTTATTCATCATTCCAACCTCTAAATTACACCTCTATTTAATTCACATGTTACCAAAAATCACAAGTACTAACTAATTAAAACATCAAAATACATCTGAACAACCTGAAGGAAATATGTCCTTCACCCAAGGTGCATTAAGTCTAATATCAAGGTTCAGATTAATTGCAAACAATTAATTCAGTGAGATCAAGTGTGATACGTGTCGTTTACCGTATTAAATTAAAAACCTATCTTAGACCTTCAAAAATATTAACAAGTAGTAAAAGGCAAGAAAATGGTCGATCCCACGAGGATGTAGTTACTATCTAATCTCAAATTTTAACTTATTATGAAAAACGAAATTAGACATATTTATACTATTTACTTCATTTACACAAGTAAGCATAAAGGGGGGTTTGAATATTATAAGGAACTAATAATTATCTTAATCAAAAGTGATACTAAACTACTATATACAAGTATAAGAGAAGCTAACTTAGCCAACATAATTTCTGCTCGATCATTGACTAATGATATACGAATTGGTTTCTCATTCCCTTTCATTTATCCTCCTTCAATATTCAGATTGATATTTAGGTTGTCAAATTACCGCCGCGGTCTATTCGATATTTTGCTCACTAGAAACCTAGAATCTTTCCAAAATATAACCAGACCCCAATAAACTTGTTTTATTAGATCAATTCATATACTTAATATAACCAAGATATGAGCCGCTCACACTAGAAATATTAAATCATTCACTTCAAACGACTATTAAATGCCGCACCTAATAGCAATTTAGCATAGTTCAAGTACCCATACTAGTAATTGTGCACTATTACAAGTATAAAGATCAAACATTATAATTCAAACACATGAGCATACGAATTGAATAAATACCAAACTCAAACATGAAATATTATTAAACTCCACATCTAAAAAGATGAACATAAAATCAAGAAATTCAAAACTAATAATTAATCCAAGCATAAACAGCAAGTTCAATCATAAACTAGAGAATTAAGAGCTAAAGTAAGGGGAAACTTATTATCGAAGCTAGACCAAACAGCCGCTGCTCGATTTCGCCGTTGATATCGATCACTCGCCCTCCAATACAACCGAATTTCCTAGTCTCAGATCAATCTTGCGCCCTAGCTTCGTCTCACGACCCTCAATTTTTGTTGATTGCCTCCGTCTAATTGACGGTTTGAGTAGCCAATTTATAAGAGATAAACCCTAGTTTTTGACCAGGAATATCGAAACTAGAAGATCGGCATCGTGAGTTTGTTGTTTGATGCGCCGAGAAGGAGGGCGAAATATTTGCCATGTTTTCTCTTTTGGTGGTTACTGGAACAGAAAGTGTGAAATTTGGGTGAGGAAGAGAATGAGTCAAAGGTGACTCTTCTAACTTCACGTTCTGCATTTCTTGTTTCTTTCAATCTCCACCCAAATGTTTATGATGGGCTTTAGCGCTTTCAAACTTCTCCTTATTGATTGTAATTGGTAATGACCCGTGAGAAAATAACGGGCTACGGCTTCTCACGAGCTTAGCACCTGTTACATAACCAAGTACTATTTAAGCTAATTTAACAATAAATATAAGACTAAGAAAAAATATACTTATAATATTAAAAGTAATTAAAGACCTAAAATAATAAATAAAAGATGACTACATTGTTAAAATAAGGGAATAAATATATGGTAAATAATGCACTTATCAAAGTGATCAGAACAGCTAGCTGGAGTAATGCTTCCGATCAGTGAGTTCTAATGAATATTAAGTTCGCAACTTACTCTTGACTGAACCTACAAGGTCACACCAATGACACGTAACAGATCACCAGATTAAATGAATCGGAAATTCATTTAATAGCTTTTCGGGAATTAGTTTTGGAAAACGTATTATACGATACCGCCTTGCATCGGAATCGCATATCGTATCGCAAATATTCGTAAGCTGGCGAAATGAATAAATCGGATCGTAAGACGGTGATTCGTCGTATACGAAATGATAAATAATATCCAGAACGATATTAAGTCGCGAATACGAAGAGCAGCCCACGAGCCGAATTCACGAAGCATTTGAGGCCCATGGGCGCATGGTACGCAAGCAACACAAGCACAACAGCGTTGGTCCAAAGCCGAGCGGCAGCGTGTGCGCGCGCGGTCCAAGACGACAACGCAGCAGCAGCAGAGCGCAACCCATGGCCCAGCTGGCTGTGTGCTCGCTTGTCGTGTGTGTGTGTAGCGTGGGCTTGATGGCCTGTCATGGCCTTATTGGCTTGGCCGATTAGTGAGGTTATTCTAATAACCTACACACCTAAGTTTTCATAACACAATTAAATCCTACTCTAACCCTAGACACTCAGAGAACCCTAATTCACTCTGTGCCTCCAAACTGAGTTCTTCCCAAAAGCAAACACTTTTGATCGATTGTCTAAGCTACGATTATCAAGACGGATCTGATCATGTCGGTGAACCAAGTAGAGGAACGACAAGTGGAGTTTTAAGTTCGTGTTCGTTGACAGATTACTAGGGAAAACACGCTTCAAACGTAAGTATGCTTGATCTGTGCTTTATACATGTTTCCTGGCTTTGGGGATTGTTTCCGCACATGTTATTATGTTTAACTGTATTCCCCTATAGTGGTATCAGAGCCTTATGTATTCAAAACATATTTTAGCATGATTAATTTTTTTTTGCTGTTGTCGAAATTTTGGGAATTTTTGTTGAATTTTCGGATTTATTATGAATTATTGGATGGATTGCGTAATAAGGTCTGATGTCAAAAAGATTCAGTTTTTTCGACTTTTCAAACCCTAATCTTATTGAAAACGATTTTCTAAGATCAACTCATGAGAACGGAATTGCAAAAACAGGTCTCGAAGTGTCATTTTTTGGGCGTTTTTGTTAATTTTTTAATAAAAATTAAAAGTGTCGGAAAGTACGTAATTCAATTCAAAGGTCAACTTGAACAACTCGGAATTGCTTGAAATTTTCACACGATGTGACTGGGTATATTCTTGATCTATGGTAAAAATTTCAGAATATTCCGATAAGTATAAACCCTAATTTTGCTTTCCCTAAATTCGTAAAGTTTAGATCCTGAATTGATTTTTAAATAATTTAGGTCTAATAATTCGGTTAATTGGGAAAGGGAATATAATTTCATGGGTCAGTGGCTAATTTTAAAAATTATTGGGTTAAAATTTTGAATGTTTTCGTTAATTTTAATTGCACTTAAACCTAATTATTAAAATCTGAAATTTAAATGTTAAAGAACGATTTAAAGTTTTGGATTTTATTATTTAAAAGTTCAAATTTTTAGTTGATTCGTTCGTTCTTAAAATTTGAATAATGTTAGCATTGATTTAATATTTTACGAAATTGGATTGTCGTTAAGTTTATTAAAACGTAAAAACCGTTGTTTTTCGAAAATAAAAATCGTAACTTTTTTTATGAAAAATAACATTAATGCAAAGTTCAGGAAATTAATTTTTTTTAATTAAGTTGGTCCGTAGTACGAACCAAAGGCACGAACACAAGAGTAGGGTGGACGTATGGCTCGACGAGCCATGCGGGCTGCCATGCCTGTGCCGAGCCCATGCAGCGACGCGGGCAGCAGCAAGCGAGATGCGTGACGTGCGCGCGCTGGGCGAGGAGAGGGCGAGCAAGGCAGCGCCTTGGCTTGCGAGTGTTGCGAGTAAAGCGAGGCACAAAGCCTTGCGACGCGCAGCGCAGCGACGAGCACGACGAAGCGCGCAAGGCAACATGAAGTTGTGGGGACGCGCGCGCGCCAGGCTGCGGGGTGTGCGCGCTTTCTCGTGTGCCTCGTAGGCCACACAATGCTGCGATGGGCTGGGCGCAAGCCTAGCCCAAACATGCACTTGGACATTTTTCTTAAAATTGTTTATTTCGTTGGGCTTGACATGTTTGCATTAATTTGGGCTAACGGGATATTTAATTTAATATTTTATTTATTTGGGTCGGGCCGCGAGTTATAATTTAATATTTTATAATTAATTATCCGGAATAATTATTGGTTTGAGTGGGAGCCACTAAATGAAATTAAAATGAAATAATTATTTTTAATTATTTTCGTAGGTCGCATTATTTTAATTAAATTCAATTTTAATTAGAATAAAGTCTAAGGATTAATAATTTGGAAATTGATTAATCTTTTAGGACGCGTTTATGTGAACGTGAATTTTAATTAATTTAAGTAATACTTGCATAATTATATGGGCCATTCGTTTTAGCATACGAATGGGTGAATGCATAGAATGTATATTTTATGTAATGTAGGTACTCCAAGTGACTAGTATGGCCAATTTAGGATAGTTAAATACGGTTTGCGAACCGTTCTATCTTTGAATGTAAAGTTTTAAATATGGTTTGCGTACCATGGAAATTTTGATGTAATTTTATTTTTTCCAACTATTTCTAAGTTTAGAACTTTAAGTTAGCAATTGAACGAAGATTCAAGACGATGCCAAGCTAACAAGATGGTGATGAAGATTGGATGCTTCAAGACAAGATGTTTTGGGCCGTACTAGTTCACCATTTATTTATGAATTTTGATATACATTATGCTTGAATGTATCTATGTATACTTTGCATGAATAGGTTGTTTCGTATGACTTGATTAGATTAAGTTCACTAAATAATCGAACCAACATAGAAACAACTAGGTCCAAAGTAATATTGATTTTAAAAATTTCCTTCCAAATCAAGCACTTACAAAAATCTAAGGATCTAAGGTAGTAGGTTTACGCCAAAGCGAGGTGCTATTTTAGTTGACTTAGGTGGTCAGGCGTCCCAAAGGAGCACGTTGATTGTGGTTTCAACTCAAAGAACAATGGCATTATGTTGTGCCAATGGGATAAATTATGGTATTAATTTATTAACCGAGAGTTTTTGAATTGGTAAATTCATTTGAGGATCTAAATCTTAATGCTCCACTAGGTTGTTGCTTTGACGTCGAAAGACAAAAAGCAAGGGAAAGGGTCATTGATCTTGAAATCACAGAGCGGACGTCAATCAGAACTCATACAAAGAAAATGGTTGGGCTTCTCAAGCGGCTTGAGTTACTTGGTGATCCATTCCCAGATTCTGCTGCTGCGGGAATACTTTTGAATTCTCTTCACCCTGGTTATAAGAAATTCAAACTACTCTATTTCTCCAAGAAAAGGGAAAACACTCTTAGTGAACTAATTTACTTGCTTCATCAGTATGAATTGGATTTTGTAAGTGATAAGCAAGCATCGCTAAAAGTAAAGAGTAAGAAAATCAAGAAAAAGGTTCCGGGGAAGATCCAAAGCAAGGGTGCATCTCCATCTACTTCAGGAAGGCAAGTGGCGCCCTCCAAGAAGAAGATAAAGAAGGATCGTTCTCCATCTACATCGCAATGCTTCAATTGTAATGAAATTGGTCATTACAAGCGAGATTGCCCCAAACTAAAGGAAGAGAAGAAGGACGGAAACGTTGCTTCTCCTTCAGGTATGTATGTTATGTTAGGTTATGATACATATGACAATTCATAAAACATGCGGAAAAACCATAAAGCCAGGAAAGCATATTATTTACACATAATCATTTAGCATAGAATAGATGCATACATGTTGTAGCGTGCCTTCCCTAGCTGCGCCCGAACCGAACAAGAACAAGTCTTTAGGACTCCAAATGTCGTCCCTCCGTAGATAGTCCATAGTACGTCCGGATCCGCCTCAAGTTAGACCAACTAGAATCTCCCTTAAGGTGCTTAGGAATTTCGGCTATGTGTTTGCAAGTGTATGGCTGATTTTTATTTCAAAAACTTACCCTTTGAATACTTCAATCGTACCCATAAATTGTGACCCTAGGCACCTATTTATAGGGGTATGGAAAAGGAATTGTAATCCTACTAGGATGTGGATTTGCTAGTTAGAATCTTATTAGGACTCTAAATAAGAAAATCAATCTATTAGGATTAGGATTTAATCTTTGCACGAATCCCAATAGGATTAGGATTCCCGCACAAACGTTGCACGAGCCGTGCACCCGCGCAAGCCTTGCGGCCCACGTCAGGCGCACAGCGCTCGGCTCACACTGCTGTGCTCTCGCGCGCGCGCGCCCTTGGCTGGGCCTGGCCTTGCGCTGGGCCTGGTCGAGGAGTGCGTTGGTGCATGCGGCTCGCTGGGCGATGGACTGGCTTCGTGCTGGGCCTTCATCTAGCGGGCCTCGTCCGACGCTAATTCGTACGATACGCTTCCGATTAAATTCCCGATTCCGGAATTAATTTCCGTTTCGAACAAATATTTAATATTTCCGTTTCCGGAATTATTTTCCGATTCCGATAATATGTCCGATTCTGACAATATTTCCGTTTCCGGCAATATTTCCATTTCCGATAATATTTTCCGGTACGTACCATGTTTCCGTTTCCGGCAACATCTACGACTTGGATAATATTTATATTTCCGATACGATCCATATTTCCGTTTCCGGCAATATCATCGTTTCCGGAGTATTCATTTCTTGCTTGTGACGATCTCAGCTCCCACTGAAACCAAGATCCGTCGATTCCGAATATCCATAGATAGAGTATTTAATGCCATTAAATACTTGATCCGTTTACGTACTATTTGTGTGACCCTACGGGTTCAGTCAAGAGTAAGCTGTGGATTAATATCTTTAATTCCACTTGAACTGAAGCGCCCTCTAGCTAGGCATTCAGCTCACTTGATCTCACTGAATTATTAACTTGTTAATTAATACTGAACCGCATTTATTAGACTTAACATAGAATGCATACTTGGACCAAGGGCATTATTTCCTTCAGTCTCCCACTTGTCCTTAGGGACAAGTGTGCATTTCCTAATTCCTTTGTCGCTCGATGCTTGCTCTTGAACATAAGGTAAGAGTTGTCATCCTTATTACGTCCAGAGGTGTTTCTCGGTTTCAGAGTTCAACTGATCAAATAAACAGATAATCATAGCCTATGATTCATCCGAGCACGGCCATGCATTTCACAGTTTCTAGCTCTCCGAGTAGCCTTGTACAACTTTTAAGCATCTCATCCCGATTTATGGGAGGACAATCCCAATCTTGCGATCTTGAGATTAGACTTCGTTTGATAGGTGATTACCTGAGCGTTGCCTTTATAGCCTCCTTTTATGGTGTGACGGTTGGTCAACGTCAAAGCAACCAGTTCTCAAACAAGTAATCTCAAATCACTCGGGTATTGAGGATTTAGCGTCTAATAACTTAATGAAATTTACTTATGACAGATTTTCATCTCTTACAGTAAAGTTTCATAGGTCTGTCCGATACTAGTCTTTCCAAAGTAAGTATCTATGCAAATGATTATGACATTGCCATGTCCACATAGTTCAAGAAACAGAACTACTAGTCATCTTGCATTCTAGTCGTCTAACGTTTTCTATGCGTCCAATTTTTTAGAAAACTCCGACTAGGGACCATTTTCAACCTTTGACATTCAAGTTCACTTGATAGACATTTCTTAGTCACGGGACTGGTCCTGACAGTCTATCTTGAATATATCGTCAAATTGAAGGGACTCATCATTTAATAAACCACAAATTAAATGGAAAAATGAATTCTATTCATTTATTGTGAATGATTAACCAATAATGTTTTACAAAGATTTAAACTCTAAAACTTTAAAACATTAAACAAGGATATCAAAGCCATTCTCCAATATGCTTGATTCCCATAGCTGCAGTGTGCGAGTTGTGCTTTGCCTGCGGCAGAGGTTTAGTCAATGGATCTGATATGTTGTCATCAGTTCCAATCTTGCTTATCTCGACTTCTTTTCTTTCAACGAACTCTCGTAGAAGGTGAAATCTACGAAGTACATGCTTGACTCTCTGGTGGTGTCTAGGCTCCTTTGCCTGTGCAATAGCTCCGTTATTATCACAATACAGGGCTATTGGTCCTTTAATGGAGGGGACTACACCATGTTCGCCTATGAACTTCCTTAGCCATATAGCTTCCTTTGCTGCTTCATGTGCAGCAATATACTCCGCTTCAGTTGTAGAATCCGCAATGGTGCTTTGCTTAGCACTTTTCCAGTTTACTGCACCTCCGTTGAGGCAGAAGACAAACCCAGACTGTGATCTGAAATCATCTTTGTCGGTTTGGAAACTTGCGTCCGTATAGCTTTTAATAATTAATTCATCATCTCCACCATAGACCAGGAAGTCATCTTTGTGCCTTTTCAGGTACTTCAGAATATTCTTGGCAGCAGTCCAATGCGCCTCTCCTGGGTCTGACTGGTATCTGCTCGTAGCACTGAGTGCGTACGCAACATTCGGGCGTGTACATATCATAGCATACATTATTGAACCAATCAATGATGCATATGGAATCCCATTCATTCGTCTACGCTCATCAAGTGTTTTTGGGCACTGAGTCTTGCTTAGAGTTATTCCATGAGACATGGGTAGGTAGCCTCGCTTGGAGTCTTCCATCTTGAACCTATCAAGCACCTTATTGATATAAGTGCTTTGACTAAGTCCAATCATCTTTTTAGATCTATCTCTGTAAATCTTGATGCCCAATATGTACTGTGCTTCTCCTAGATCCTTCATCGAAAAACATTTCCCAAGCCAAATCTTGACAGAGTTCAACATAGGAATGTCATTTCCGATAAGCAATATGTCGTCGACATACAATACTAGGAAAGCAATTTTGCTCCCACTGACCTTCTTGTATACACAAGATTCGTCTGCGTTCTTGATGAAACCAAAGTCACTGACTGCTTCATCAAAACGTATATTCCAGCTCCTGGATGCCTGCTTCAATCCGTAGATTGACTTCTTTAGCTTGCATACCTTTTTAGCATTCTTTGGATCCTCAAAACCTTCAGGCTGTGTCATAAACACAGTTTCTGTTAAAACGCCGTTTAAGAAAGCAGTTTTGACATCCATCTGCCATATTTCGTAATCGTAATATGCAGCGATTGCTAACATTATCCGAATAGACTTTAGCATTGCAACTGGTGAAAAGGTTTCATCGTAATCCACACCGTGGACTTGCCTGTAACCTTTTGCAACCAATCTAGCTTTGAAAACTTCAAGTTTCCCATCCTTGTCCTTTTTCAGTTTGAAAACCCATTTGTTTCCAATGGCTTGGTAGCCATCTGGCAAATCGACCAAATCCCATACTTGGTTTTCAGACATGGAGTCTAATTCAGATTGCATGGCTTCTTGCCATTGCTTGGAGCTAGGGCTCGTCATAGCTTGTTTGTAAGTCGCAGGTTCATCACTTTCAAGGAATAGAACGTCATAGCTCTCGTTCGTCAAAATACCTAAGTACCTTTCCGGTTGAGATCTATATCTTTGCGATCTACGCGGGGTAACATTTCTAGATTGACCATGATTCTCACCAGATTCTTCTAAAGATCTCTGAGTTTCATCCTGAATGTCATCTTGAGCATTCTCTAGAGTTTGTTGTTCGACTCGAATTTCTTCGAGGTCTACTTTTCTCCCACTTGTCATTTTGGAAATGTGATCCTTCTCCAAAAAAGACACCATCTCGAGCAACAAACACCTTGTTCTCAGATGTATTGTAGAAGTAATACCCCTTTGTTTCCTTTGGATAGCCCACAAGGATACATTTGTCAGATTTTGGATGAAGTTTGTCTGAAATTAATCGCTTGACCTATACTTCACATCCCCAAATCTTAAGAAAAGACACATTTGGAGGCTTTCCAAACCATAACTCATATGGAGTCTTTTCGACAGCTTTAGACGGAGCTCTATTTATAGTGAGTGCGACTGTATTTAGTGCATGTCCCCAAAATTCTAATGGAAGTTCGCCCTGACCCATCATTGACCTGACCATGTCTAGCAAGGTTCTGTTCCTCCGTTCCGACACACCGTTCCATTGTGGTGTTCCAGGAGGAGTCAATTCTGATAGAATTCCACATTCTTTCAGATTGTCATCAAATTCATAGCTCAGATATTCACCGCCTCTATCAGACCGCAGTGCCTTAATCTTCTTGCCTAATTGATTCTCTACTTCACTCTGAAATTCCTTGAATTTGTCAAAGAATTCAGACTTATGCTTCATTAGGTAGACATAACCATATCTACTGAAGTCATCAGTGAAAGTGATAAAGTAGCTGAAACCACCTCTAGCATTTGTACTCATTGGTCCACATACATCTGTATGGATTAAACCCAATAGTTCATTTGCTCTTTCTCCAACTTTAGAGAAAGGTTGCTTTGTCATTTTGCCAAGTAAACATGATTCGCATTTACCATAATCCTCTAAGTCAAATGGTTCTAGAATTCCTTCCTTTTGAAGTCTTTCTAAGCGTTTCAAGTTAATATGGCCGAATCGACAATGCCACAGATAGGTGAGATCTGAATCATCCTTTTTGGCCTTTTTGGTATTTATGTTATAAACTTGTTTGTCGTGATCTAATAAATAAAGTCCATTGACCAATCTAGCAGATCCATAAAACATCTCTTTAAAATAAAACGAACAACTATTGTCTTTTATTAAAAAGGAAAATCCCTTAGCATCTAAGCAAGAAACTGAAATGATGTTTTTAGTAAGACTTGGAACATGGAAACACTCTTCTAGTTCCAAAACTAGCCCAGAGGGCAACGACAAATAATAAGTTCCTACAGCTAATGCAGCAATCCGTGCTCCATTTCCCACTCGTAGGTCGACTTCACCCTTGCTTAACTTTCTACTTCTTCTTAGTCCCTGTGGATTGGAACATAAGTGTGAGCCACAACCTGTATCTAATACCCAAGAAGTTGAATTAGCAAGTATACAGTCTATAACGAAAATACCTGAAGATGGAACGACTGTTCCGTTCTTCTGATCTTCCTTTACCTTTGAACATTCTCTTTTGTAATGGCCTATTCCATTACAATAAAGACAGCTTGATGTGGACTTGTCCTGCTTTGATTTAGCATTGCCCTTGGACTTTCCACTTTTCTTGAACGGTCTCCCTTTAGCCTTGAGTAAATCTTTGGCTTCACAGTCCAGTATTATCTCAGCCTTTCTGACAAGGTGAACAAATTCTGCAACTGTTTCTTCTCTTGGTTCACTTAGGTATAGTTGCTTGAAGCGACCAAACCCACTGTGTAGTGAATTGAGCAAGATAGAGACTGCCATCCTTTCGCTTATTGGTGTTCCTAGTAGACTTAGGCGATCAAAGTATGAACGCATAAGATCCACATGGAACCTCAGTGGGACGCCTACCTTCTGTTTAGTGCGAAGAAACTGAACATGTGTTTCTTGGACTTCCATCCTATAACACCTGTTGGGAGAACTAACCTTTATGCCAGACATTGATTCAATCAACTCATGGACGTTCAGGTCTCTGTCCTCCGTGCTTCCACGACAGATATCCCTCAGATTCTTGATGAGCGTAAAAGGTTCATAGGCTACAAACCTTCTAGCCCAATCATCAGGGATATTGTTCAGCATGAGACTCATAACCTTTTTGAGATCCGCATCCCAGGCGAAAAATCTTTCAGGGGTCATGTCTCTGGCATAGTAGCTTGGCATGGGATGTAATAGTACATACTCAAGTCCATTGAGTCTGATTATTTCAACTAGCTTAGCTTCCCATTCAAGAAAATTTGATAGGTTCAGCTTGACCATAAGCTCAGAACCCATGATGATGTTTTGATTGTTGTTTGCCATAGTTAAAACTACAATTGAAAAGAATAAACAAATAAATAACCTTTCACAGTTTCTCTTAATAAACTTAAATTCTAGCATACATGCATAATTCAATGTTCATTAAGGATTTTATTCAAGTTATGTGTTCCGGCAGGTGTGAATAAAATGATTCCAAGATCCTAAAATCATTTAAGAATTAAGCACAGTTTGTCGACTTAATCCTAAAACATCTTAGGTAAGCAAAAAAAATTTGCTAATAGTCTAGAAACTATTCTTGGTTGATAGGTACGTCTAAGAACTTATTAGGTAAACCTATCGATTTTCCCACGACATAAAAGGACTCCTTACTTATATCGTTGAGTTTCACCAAAACTAACTTGTACTCACAATTATTTGTGTACCTTGCCCCTTTAGGACCAATAAGTAACACCTCGCTGAGCGAAAACTATTACTAGATTGATGTAAAGGATATCCAAGCAAGTGTATATTTTGGCATGACACCTTTTAACTCAATTTTTAAGTTTGGAACTTAAGGCTCTTTCTATGTTGGTTAGATTTTAAGTGAACTAAAATCCTTAATCATGCAACATAATCAAGCTTTGATCTATGCATATTTAAGACATATTTAAAAGCAATAAATAACTTAAAACATGCATAAGATAAATGTGATCTAGTATGGCCCGACTTCATCTTGAAGCTTCAACTTCAAAGTCCGTCTCGAAAATGGAAACTTCGTCTTGAATTTCACCGTGGGAGGCGCCATTTTCTTTAAATAGGATAAGCTATAATTAAACTAATTACAACTATTTGATGGTACGCAGACCATATTTAAATTGAAAAACTAATTTGGTGCATTAGACCAATTACATTCAAATTAATGGTGCGCAGACCATATTTTCTATCCTATTTGGGCCATACTAGTCACTTCATAACCTGCAAAACAGTACATTTACAATATATACCATTCACCCATCATTATCATGAATGGCCCACATAGCTGGTTAGTAAAACACGTTATGCATCACATAAATATTTGCAGCAATTAATCAAGGGCACCAATAATCTACCAATTATTCAGTCCTTATTAATTCTAATCAAGTTGTTTTAACCTTAAGGATTTGTAGACCTAATCAAGAGTTTATGACTAAAAGGGCTCCCACTTAAACCAATAAATTCATATGCTTTACTAATTTTAAAAATAAAAATGTATTTCTAGTCTAACCGGAAACATACAAATTTAATTAAAATTTAAAGCTCATATAAATTTATAATTGAATCCACAAATTTAATTTTATTTTTAGTCGTATTTAAATTAATTCATGATTTTAATTTTAGTAAAATAATTAGAATAAATGAAATTTATTATAATTACAATATTCAAAATTAAAATCCAAGAAAATAATTTAAATTATTAATTTTAAAATTAATTAAAATTTCTTAAACTGAAAATTTGAAATTAAAATTTTAAGAACGATCTAATCGTGACGCAACATCACCACGCAACGCACAGCCATAGGCCACACGCACGCAGCCATCGCTGGCCATGTGCGCGCAGCCCATGCGCTGCGTCGCATCTGCTGCTGCATTCCATTGCAAGGCATCTGAGGCACGCTTGGCCTCTGGCTCGCTGCGCGCCTGCTCTCGTCGCACGCGAGCTTGCGCTCATCGCACGAGGCAGTAGCATGCGAGCAGGCGCTCGCTGCGCGCGAGCGATCGATGCTGGGCGTAGCCCTCGTCGCACGCGAGCTTGCGCTCGCTGCGCGCGAGGCTTCGCACGCTTGCGCAAGGCAGTGCGCGCTGTGGCGCAGCTCGCTTGATGCGCACACGCGACTGCTCGTGCCTTGATTTCGCCCTTGCCCACTCGCCCATCGCACACAGCCCACGACACAAGGCAGGGCTGCTGCCTTGTGGTCGTGCACCATGCCCTTGCTCGCTGCATTCGTACCACATGGGCGACGAGCTCCCTTGCTCGTCGTCGCATGCCCGCACTATACAACACCTCGTAAGGGTAGCACGTAGCGTCCATTGCTTTGTGCGTGCAAGTTTTAGGAGCGAGTCGCATAAAAATTTAAAATTTTTAATTCAAAATTAATGACAAATTAATAAAACATATTAATTTCATAATTTTAGGGCGAAAAATCGAAAATTAATTAATCAATTAATTTCCGATCGATCATGGATTCAAATCTAGGTCATAAAAATTTAAAATTTAACACAAATTTACAATTTTTATGGTGGTTTTTAATCATAGGTATCTAATTAAATTATTAATTAATTATGAAAATCAAATCAATTCTAAATTATTCGAATTTCAACAAATTAATCATAATTACAAATTAGATTGCATAATTAACAAGGCTAGGCATTCAAACTTGTTAAACATATACAGTAGGTCAATCAAAAATTCAAGATTTATCAACAAGAATCGCAAATATTTAATTTAACATCTTAAATTTACAAAATTTTGCGTTCGAAAAACTAAAACCTCCGAAAAGTCATAGCTAGGCTTCGAATTTGGTTGAGTAACGAACATTCTGCCGAAAAACTGCGTACATATAATTAAATAAACGCAATTTGCAATTAATTAACAATTACGAAAATTAATCACCCCTTTTAATTCTTGCAAATTTGTAATATTTAACCATGTTTATGCAATTTAGATTATGAAAATAATAAGAGGCTCGTGATACCACTGTTAGGTTATGATACATATGACAATTCATAAATCATGCGGAAAAACCATAAAGCCAGGAAAGCATATTATTTACACATAATTATTTAGCATAGAATAGATGCATACATGTTGTAGCGTGCCTTCCCTAGCTGCGCCCGAACCGAACAAGAACAAGAACAAGTCTTTAGGACTCCAAATGTCGTCCCTCCGTAGATAGTCCACAGTACGTCCGGATCCGCCTCAAGTTAGACCAACTAGAATCGCCCTTAAGGTGCTTAGGAATTTCGGCTATGTGTTTGCAAGTGTATGGCTGATTTTTCTTTCAAAAACTTACCCTTTGAATACTTCAATCGTACCCATAAATTGTGACCCTAGGCACCTATTTATAGAGGTATGGAAAAGGAATTGTAATCCTACTAGGATGTGGATTTGCTAGTTAGAATCTTATTAGGACTCTAAATAACAAAATCAATCTATTAGGATTAGGATTTAATTTTTGCACGAATCCAAATAGGATTAGGATTCCCGCACAAACGTTGCACGAGCCGTGCACCCGCGCAAGCCTTGCGGCCCACGTCATGCGCACAGCGCTCGGCCCACGCTGCTGTGCTCTCGCGCGCGCGCGCCCTTGGCTGGGCCTGGCCTTGCGCTGGGCCTGGTCGAGGCGTGCGTTGGTGCGTGCGGCTCGCTGGGCGATGGCCTGGCTTCGTGCTGCGCCTTCGTCTAGCGGGCCTCGTCCGATGCTAATTCGTACGATACGCTTCCGATTAAATTCCTGATTCCGGAATTCATTTCCGATACGAACAATATTTAATATTTCCGATTTCGGAATTAATTTCAGTTTCGAACAAATATTTAATATTTCCGTTTCCGGAATTATTTTTCGATTCCGATAATATTTCCGATTCTGACAATATTTCCGTTTCCGGCAATATTTCCGATTCTGGCAATATTTCCATTTCCGATAATATTTTCCGGTACGTACCATGTTTCCGTTTCCGGCAACATCTACGACTTGGATAATATTTATATTTCCGATACGATCCATATTTCCGTTTCCGGCAATATCATCGTTTCCGGAGTATTCATTTCTTGCTTGTGACGATCTCAGCTCCCACTGAAACCAAGATCCGTCGATTCCGAATATCCATAGATAGAGTATTTAATGCCATTAAATACTTGATCCGTTTACGTACTATTTGTGTGACCCTACGGGTTCAGTCAAGAGTAAGTTGTGGATTAATATCATTAATTCCACTTGAACTGAAGCGACCTCTAGTTAGGCATTCAGCTCACTTGATCTCACTGAATTATTAACTTGTTAATTAATAATGAACCGCATTTATTAGACTTAACATAGAATGCATACTTGGACCAAGGGCATTATTTCCTTCATGTTATACATTGTAATCTTGCTAATTCTACTTCTTGGGTATTAGATACTGGTTGTGGCTCACACTTATTTTCCAATTCGCAGGGACTAAGGAGATGTAGAAGGCTTGATAAAGGCGAGATGGATCTACGCGTGGGAAATGGAGCACGGATTGCTGCATTAGCCGTAGGATCTTATTTTATTTCTTTCCCTAGTGATTTTGTTTTGGAACTAGAAAACTGTTACTTTGTTCCTAGTATCACCAGAAACATTATTTCCGTTTTAAGTTTGGATTCTAAAGGTTTTAGTTTTCAATTTAAAGACAATAGTTGTTCTTTTGCTTTGAATGGAATGTTTTATGGTTCTGCACAGCAAGAAAATGGTCTATATGTGCTAGATACGAGAAAACACATTTATAACATAAATACTAAAAAGGCTAAAACTGGTGATTCGGATCTCACATTTTTGTGGCATTGTCGATTAGGCCATATAAACACAAAGCGCATGGAATTACTTCAGCGAAAGGGAATTCTAGAATCATTCGACTTAGAGAAGATTGATCAATGCGAATCTTGTTTACTTGGCAAAATGACAAAGCAACCTTTCTCAAAGGTGGGAGAAAGAGCAAGTGAACTACTAGGGCTAATACATACGGACGTATGTGGGCCTATAAGTACGAAAGCTAGAGGTGAGTTCAGCTATTTCGTAACTGTTACGGACGATTTCAGTAGATATGGCTATATTTACTTAATGAAACACAAGTCTGAATCGTTTGAGAAATTCCGAGAATTTCAAAATGAAGTAGAGAATCAACAGGGCAAGAAAATCAAAGCTCTAAGATCGGATCGAGGAGGTGAATATCTTAGCCACGAGTTTGATGACCATCTAAAAGAATGCGGTATTCTTTCTGAATTGACTGCTCCAGGGACACCTCAATGGAATGGAGTGTCGGAACGGAGAAACAGGACCTTCCTCGATATGGCCGGTCAGGTCAATGATGGGTCAAGCCGAACTTCCTTTACAATTTTGGGGACATGCGTTGCAAACTGCAGCACTCACACTGAATCGTGCTCCGTCAAAAGCTGTTGAAAAGACTCCATACGAATTTTGGACTGGGAAACTTCCAAAGTTGTCTTTTCTGAAGATTTGGTGTTGCGAGGCATATGTCAAGCGATTAATTTCGTACAAGCTCGAACCAAAATCTGAAAAATATAATGTTTCTTCGTTGGGTATCCAAAAGAAACAAAGGGGTGTTATTTCTACAACAAGTCAGACAACAAGGTTTTCGTTGCTCTTGACAGTGTCTTTTTGGAAAGAAATCATATTTCCAAATTGACAAGTGGGAGAATAATAGACCTTGAAGAGATTCGAGACGAACAACAAACTAAGAACTCTTTAGAAGCAGTTCAGGTTGATGAACCTCCAAGGTCTTTAGAAGGGCCAGTGGGAGTAGTTCCTCAAAACGTTGTTTCCCCTCGTAAGTCAAGTAGAACTATATTTCTGCCGGACAGATGGACAGGCGTCCTCTTGACTGAAAACTTAGACGTTCTCATATTGGATAGTGATAAACCTATGAATTACAAGAAAGCTATGACGAGCCCAAGCTCCACTAAATGGTTAGAGGCCATGAAATCTGAAATAGACTCCATGTCTGAAAATCAAGTCTGGGATTTGGTTGATTTGCCGGATGGGTTTACACCTATCGGATGCAAATGGGTCTTCAAGTTGAAGAAAGACAAAGATGGAATTGTATACATATACAAGGCTAGATTGGTAGCAAAAAGTTAGAGGCAAGTTCACGGCGTTGACTACGATGAAACCTTTTCTCCAGTCGCGATGCTTATGTCTATTCGGATAATCCTTGCGATTACCGCTTTTCATGACTATGAAATATGGAAAATGCAAGTCAAAATTGCCTTCTTGAATGGTGTTCTTGAAGAGACTGTGTTTATCACGCAGCCGGAGGGTTTTTTCAATCAAAAGAACCAAGGAAAGGTATGCAAGCTTAAGAAGTCCATCTACGGACTAAAGCAAGCATCAAGGAGTTGGAATAAGCAATTTGATGAAGCAGTCAATAAGTTTGGCTTCATCAAGAATCAGGACGAATCTTGTGTATACAAAAAGGTCAGTGGGAGCAAAATTGCATTCCTAGTCTTGTATGTTGATGACATACTGCTTATTGGAAACGAAATTCCTATGTTGGAGTCTGTAAAGACTTGGCTTGGAAAGTGTTTCTCAATGAAGGACTTAGGAGAGGCACAATACATATTGGGCATCAAGATCTATAGGGATAGATCTAAGAGGATGATTGGACTAAGCCAGAGAACTTACATTGACAAAGTGCTAGCTAGGTTCAATATAATGGAAGCCAAGAGAGGCCATCTACCCATGTCACGTGGCACATATCTAAGCAAGAATCAGTGTCCTAGAACATCTGATGAGCGTAGAAAGATGAGTGGAATTCTATACGCTTCGGCTATTGGATCCATCATGTATGCTATGATTTGTACAAGGCCGGATGTTTCGTTCGCACTTAGTGAAATGGGCAGGTACCAGTCAGAACCAGGTGAGGCACATTGGACTGCTGCCAAGAACATCCTAAACTACCTGAAAATGACTAAGGATCAGTTTCTGGTTTATGGTGGTACAGATGAGTTGATTGTTAAGGGCTATACGGACGCAACTTTCAAACCGGCATAGATGATTTCAGATCACAGTCTTGGTTTGTGTTCTGCCTCAACGGCGGAGCAGTAAGCTGGAAAAGTGCTAAGAAAAGCACTATTGCAGATTCTACAACTGAAGCCGAGTACATTGTTGCCTCAGAAGCAGCAAAGAAAGCTGTTTGGATTCGGAAGTTCATCGGAGAACTTGGGGTTGTCCCCTCCATTAAAGGACCAGTGGCTTTGTATTGCGACAATAGCAGAGCCATTGCCCAGGCAAAGGAGCCTAGGAGCCACCATAAGTCCAAGCACGTATTGCGGCGATTTCATATACTTCGAGAGATCGTTGAAAGAAAGGAAATCGAGATTTGCAAGGTTGCAACTGACGCCAACGTCGCGGATCCATTGACTAAACCGTTGCCACAAGTGAAACACAACGCACATGTAGCAACCATGGGAATCAAGCATGTTGGAGATTGGCTTAACCATTTTCATATTTATAAAATTTATTATTTCATATTCATTTAATTTTGGTTTAGTATTTAATGATAAGTCCATGTGATTCAAATCATTCAAATGGGATGTCAAGATGGATTCTTCGACAAAGAAACACCCATAAGTGAACTTGAATATTGAAGTCACAAAGGATCCCTAATCCAGGTCATTGAAAGGTGGACCACCAATGACTAATGAACATTAGACTGCAAGTAGATTTTTTAGTTCTGTTTCTTTAACTAGGGTGACTGGATGTCAGAATCTTTTGCATAGATACTTATTGGATCTTGTATCGGATTGACCATGAGAACAATTTAAGAGATTAAAGTCATGTCATAGGTAGTTTTCATTAATGGTGATTAGAAACCGTTCCTCAGAACATGAGCGATTATGTCTGCTCGTTTGAGAATAGTTCGCTTTGATGCTAACTAAACGTTGCACCGTAAAAGGTGGCTATAAAAGCAGTTATTGGGCGTACTATGAATCAAAGTGAGTGGTCATAGATTGCAAGAATGGATTGTCCTCCTATCTTTGATAGGATATGGTGTTATTGTGTAACAAGGCCTCTCGAAGAGTAAGACACTGTAAAATGCATGCCCGTGATCAGAATGGTTAAGGCTTAACCTTCTGTAAAAGTTTAACAGTTGAGCTCTGTAATTCGAGAAACACTTCTGGACCTAATAAGGATGGCTTGGATCTTACCTTATGTTCAGTAAGTAACACTAAGTGACAAAGGAATGTGAATTCACACTTGTCTGAATGACAAGTGGGAGACTGAAGGAAATATGTCCTTCACCCAAATGTGCATTAAGTCTGATACCAAGGTTCAGATTAATTGCGAATAATTAATTCAGTGAGATCAAGTGATCGGAACAGCTAGCCTGAGCAATGCTTCCGATCAGTGAGTTCTAATGAATATGAAGCTCACAACTTACTCTTGACTAAACCTACAAGGTCACACCAATGGCACGTAACAGATCACCGGATTAAATGAATCGAAAATTCATTTAATAGCTTTTCGAGAATTAGTTTTGGAAAACGTATTATACGATACGACCTTGCATCGGAATCGTATATCGTATCGCGAATATTCGTAAGCTGGGCGAAACGAATAAATCGTATCGTACGATGGTTATTCGTCGTATACGAAACGATAAATAATATCCGGAACGATATTACGTCGCGAATACGAAGAGCAGCCCATGAGTCGAATGCACGAAGTATTCGAGGCCCATGGGCGCATGGTATGCAAGCAACACAAGCACAGCAGCGCTGGCCCAAAGCCGAGCGGCTGCGTGTGCGCGCGAGCCAAGACGACAACGCAGCAGCAGCAGCGCGCGGCCCATGGCCCAGCTGGATTCGTGCTCGCTTGTCGTGTGTGTGTGTCGCGTGGGCTTGCTGGCCGGTCATGGCCTTATTGGCTTGGCCGGTTAGTGAGGTTATTCTAATAACCTACACACCTAAGTTTTCCTAGCACAATTCAATCCTACTCTAACCCTAGACACTCAGAGAACCCTAATTCTCTCTGTGCCTCCAAAATGAGTTCTTCCCAAAAGCAAACACTCTTGATCGATTTTCTAAGCTACGATTATCAAGACGGATCTGATCGTGTCGGTGAACCAAGTAGAGGAACGACAAGTGGAGTTCTAAGTTCGTGTTCGTTGACAAATTACTAGGGAAAACACGCTTCAAACGTAAGTATGCTTGATTTGTGCTTTATACATATTTCCTGGCTTTGGGGATTGTTTCCGCACATGTTATTATGTTTAACTGTATTCCCCTACACAACCAATATACAACCGCCCGTTCTTTGAATGGGCTCAAAAGCTAGCTCTTATAGAAAATAAATGACATAATAGTTTCCTTATTTTATAGAAAGTCAAATATCTCCAAATATTAGACCATTAAATTTTACACGTATGTGGATTAGCGTATAACGTTGGCACCAAAATTTTTCCTGATTTGTTAGTGATTTTCAGTTTTTAAAATCAATAAATAATCAGATTTTTAATTCAATAAAAAATTAGCTTTTTAATTGAATTTAATTGTAAAATTTTAGAGGATAATTCAATCTTATCCTTGGGGGACACCAAAAGTGGTGTTACCGAAATACCCCTCCCCTCTATAATAGAGATAGATTGCAAATTGTGTAGCAAGTTAAATATTTATTAATTATAAGAAATTGATAATGATTTAATTATTTATTGTGGCAAAATAATGGTGTGAGTAAGTGTGTGCACTATGAAAGAGATAGAAAAATTAATATAATAGTGAGTGGGGACCATGATGTACGAAAGAAATAGAAGAAAAACATTTACATTAAAGTACAACCGTTATAATAATGGTTACTCATATTAAAATATGAAGGGAGTACTCCATAACGCTTTTTTTTTAGAGAAATGAAAAAAGTACTTTATATATTAATATTTTTTTTTACAAAGTTTGTACTTCCGACCTCATTTCCACAATGATGTTCCAATTTGAAATTTTGACACTATTCACATTATGGCCTATTTGGAAACCTTCATTTCATTTGAAATAATGGAATAGGCCCAAATAAACTGTTTGGGAAATAAAAGAATTTAGATTTGGATTTGGATTTGACCCAAATCCAAGCCCAAAAAAAAACAAGTCTAATATGTGAAATTGTAAATCCATGTACAAATGCTGGTATTTGAAATTCCATTTTTATCACTTTCCTCTTTCTCTCCTCCCCCACCAAACTGACCCCTCCCTTTCTCTCTCCTTGGCTACCATTGTAGCTCGAATAATTTTCTCATCTCAACCTTCATCAATTATCAATCCTCAAATTTCATTTTCTCTCTCCTTCCCCCAAACTCCCTCTCTTTCGTCGAGCACTGGTCGGAGTGGTCACCTCCCCAACCGCCTTCGAGCCTTCGTGCAGTGGATAACGAATTGCTCAACTTTTGACGCCTTCAATTTCGATCATATAAATTTGTCGGAAATATATCCCAATTTATCAATTAAATCCAGATACAAACCCTAGTTTTCGTTGTCGGTTGATGGCCTCTTTAATCAACTAGCCTCTTAATCTCCATATTTTTATATGATTAAAACCTGTAAAATAGAGAAATATGCAGATTTCTAATCCGATCAAATCCACCTTGGTCGCCACCATATCTGAAAGGTTAGGTGGGCGGTTCATGTTTCAATTGCGATGTTGATCTACATCATATGGATCATGGTGGTTTATTTGTAACTGAAGCGGTGGGAGATGTGGCCTCAACAGGTCAAGAGTGAGAAAATCATTTGAACTTTACATGAGCAAAATGATTTTGGGTTTGTAATTTACATGGTAATTGAATAGAGAGGAATGGTCATCCACTTGAAAAACGCAATTCACACATAGGGTGTATTTAAAATTCTGGATTTGAAATTATTAATGTTTTCCAAACACTTAATTTGGAATTCAATGTCATCATTCAATTTCCAGATTTGAATTTCAGGATTTCAAATGAAATCCAGTTACCAAACACAACCTCAAAGAGAATCTTGAAAATTCTTTCATATACTTCGTATATATAAAAAAAATATTCATGCAACGTCTAGGGGCGGAATTAGGGAAGCTGGCGGGGGCCACCACCCCCCCCCCCCCCCCCTCCCCCCACCTTATGATATGTTTAACAATTAATATGTACTACAAAAGCGCATGTTAAATATAGCTCAAGTGGTTATTTTACATAACAAGTTAGAGGTTGTTGAAGGTACAAGGTTCGAATCTTAGCTCACTCATTTTTATACAAAAAATATTTGTTTTTCTTTGTTATATATTATAAGTTAAAATTTGCCCCCCCTATATATAATTTATGCTTCCGCCCCTGGAAGGGTCCCGTTAGATTGTCTCAATAAGAATATCAAAACTTTATAATTTTTACTAATACAGATAAAAATATTATATATTGTGCATTAACAAGTGTGAAAGTAGAAACTGAAACATTATTATGGAATGGAAAAATTATTAAATAAGGGGTTTTCTTACAAATTTCAAAATTACCTATTTTAAGGTAAATAAGTTTAAGCTTAATTTTCTCTCTTTGTTCAAATTTAATTTTTGACAAGGCCCAAACAAGTTCTGTTTTATGAGCTAAGTACTTTAAGTTAGTGTTTATGTCCTTGATGGTTCTTAAAACAGCGGTGCACATAGGGCTGTCAAAAAGTTACCTGATACGAGAAATCGACCGAAATTAAACGACAACTGAACCGAATATATTCGAGAAATAATGATCTCAAAATCGACTCAATCGATCCTTTGTTGACGTGATATTCAATTTACCCGCGAATTCAAGACCCAGATCCAAACCAGCTAACAACCTGAGGAGACCTGTAACTCGATTTGCATCTGTTAAATTTTAACCGAACCGAATCCGCATCAGATACGATAGCATTCCAAAAGCTAGCCACCCAAGATAAAAACAATCGCAATCACCCGAGCCCGATTTAACCCAATATCGATTTAACCCAAATTCGTATTCAATTGAATTGTTGTCAATTTACCAACCCGATTTAATCCTATATTCGAAAATAACCAAACTTGAGTTAACCCAATAAACAAAAGCTAGCCACCAAGATAAAAACATACCCGATTCAACCCGAATCTATTCAATTTACTCGTTATTAATCTGAATCAAGTTAACCAAACTGAACTATTCATTATGTAAATCCAACTCTATATATGAATGTTTATTATATGTTCTTTTTTTATTAAATAATCTGGAGACAAAGTAATAGAAGTCTAAAAATTTATTTGACTTGAAGTCTTAGAATATTAAAGTGATATGAATTTTATCGCGAACTCGTGAGTCACTCGATTAATAGAAAACAAGATTACAAGCTTAACTCGATCTAAACTTGAACCGCAAGCTCCATCAGTAATTGACTAGAATATGAGGTAAATTTATTCCGATCTTTACCCAAACCTGAGACTCGCCGATTCATGCTTGACCCAGATTTTGGACGTAGCCGATCCTAACATTACCCATACCCGAACTAAGCCAGTAAAATCGTACTCGAATCCGATATACACCCAAACCAAACCCAATCTGAACCAAATCAAACCTATACAAAACCGTCTTAACCCGAACCAGTTCCAACCGAACTCGAGATTGACCCGAAGCGAAGTAACACGAACCGAAGCCGAGCTCAATCCAAAACAATTTATGACCCCACTTCATTTGAACCAAAGTTATCCGAACTAGAAGCCAAAAAACTAGACAAAATAGTAAGTATAAAGTAAATTGTCAGATCGGAATCGGCCTGAATAAAAGTATTGACTCAACATTAACCGATTTTAATGTGACCCAAACTGTATATAACCAATTTGATGACCCGATTTGACAACCCTAGGTACACGCAACAAGAATGTTTTTTCTGATTAATTTCCATCTTATTCAACGGGATGAGACCTTATAAAAATTCATTGATTCGACCTGGCCCATTTTCCAAACGACATTGACCCGATCCGACCAGTTTCATTTAATATTGACTTGCTTCAGCCCTGACCTGACTTGTTGAACAAGTTTATATTCAATAGTTAGGTGTAGGGATGGCAGCGGGTCCATAATCCTATCCGGACCCGGTTGGACCTTGCCCTAAAATTAGGGTAAGCGTCTTAATTTTTTTAGACCCTATAGGGTAAGGTAGGGTTTGGGTATATGAGGTATCGGATAGGGTAGAGTAAGGATCTCATTTTTTCGAACCCATACCCTACCCAGACTCTACCCATGCACCCGTAAAACCCAAACCCTAAACTAAACCCGCTCAAATTTTATGAAAAACATTAAAAAAAAATGAAAAAAAGTAAATCCTAAATCAATTCAGAAAATCACCTCTACTCCTCTGAAAGTAAGCCGACACTACCACTCTCTATGTCAAAGAAACCTCGAACATTGACGTTGTGTAGTTGGAACTTGAAATTTTGTACTTTGTGAGCTTATTACATTAAATTGTGATGTGTTTAAGGAAAGACAAGGATGATTTTGGATACTAACTATTTATTTGTTTTAAAATGGTCAAATTGATTGTATTATTTTTTTGCGTATAACATATAATTATATACGAAGTATAAAAAAAGGCGATAAAAGTTATCGAAAAAGTAGACATCGTAGAAGCGCTCTAGAACCTAGATCTTACCCATACCCTAGCAGACCCATAGGATCTGGGTCAGGGTCTTATAATTTTAAACCTTGTAGGATAAGGGTAGGGTATGGGTAGACATAAAAAAAATTTGAATCCGAGTCCGGGTATTGCCAAACCCTACCCATTGCCATCCCTAGTTAGGTGTGAACTTGTGATTGATTAGTATTAACCGTTCTTAAAATGTCAGTACAAGAAATATATTGGGTTGTTAGTTTGTTACAATTAAGCATGATCACCAAATTTAAAATGGATCAGACCCGACAATTAATATATGGGTTGGGCTCTCTACAGGTCAATTTGGTAACAAACTAACATGTCGAATAGGGTGATCTGCTTGTAATTTGTACATCTATCTTTAGGAGTCATTAAGAACTTTTTTTTGTATATGTTAGCGTAGTTTAGTGGCATGTAGGTTGTACTTAGAGCTATTCCTTTTATAATTTTCTTTGCTTGTTTTCTATAGATAGCTCATTTCTCCCTATTTTCGGGCCAACTTAAAGAGACGCAAAGAATCACAGGGATAGCAATTCACACAAGTTTCCTAATCTAAAAGAGAGAACAACCACATCCATGGGAAACGAGTTTAGCTTCACGGCCTCCTCATTAGCCCACCTCATCACCATCACCGAAGACTCACACGAAGGAGCTTAGGAGAAGCAAAAGTATAAAGCTTCTACCAAGTCGAGTATATGGGCTAAGGAGTGCACCATATATATGCAAGGGAGAAGAGAAGAAGAGAAGTGGAATAGCTAAAGACACGGTCCTCGTACGGACCATGCATCTCTGGTATTTACCCTGCAGCAGCTGAGGATAGCAGTTTGGGCACGGACCATGTGAACTGGAATTAGTAATGTAATTCATAAAGTTAATGTATACTTTTCAAAGTTACTACATAGAACTTTGAAACTTGTTGGTTACTATTACCTCCATTTGTTGTTTTATACGCGTTTTAACGATTAGTTAATGTGCAGTGAGATTCAATTTTTTTTTTTTATTTAAACAAAGCAAATTACGTTTATCTATAATGTTTTCCACTTTTATCAAAATTTTGATACTGGAAAAATTGGAAAATTTTAATGTCCCAATGAAAAAGTGCGGAATATAAAATGACCAAATGAATTAAATTTGTTAAAATAATAATTGGACATAAATTTTGATAAAAATATTTATGAGATAATAAAAAGAAATGTAAAGAATATTTTGAGACACCAAATTAGAAAAACATAAAAAATAAAAAGAAACGGAGGGAGTAGCATAATGAGTACATATCAGTGATTTCATATAAGAGGATCTTATATTTTTGTCGCCGGCTTACGGAAAAGAAGTAAGCACGAAATTGATAACAGGTGGTAAAAACATCAGGTGCAAGACGTATCCGTGCGGATCCTAATACATTAGTGCTAGGCTGCTAGCTTGTTTAATTGATAGGAAACTTGTGTGAATTGCTATCCCTGTGATTTTTAGGACCTGAAATACAAGTCCACAAATATGCAACACAATGTGGCCACATAACAATATAACATAATAGTGAAAATGATACAAGTACTACCTCCATAATAGTGAAAATGATACAAGTACTACCTCCGTCAAATTGTGTGTTGCTTAGCGCTTTAGTAAAAATGTCAGCCAATTGTGATGTTGTTTCGACATATGATGGCGCAATAATCCCCTCTGTTACTGCATCCCGAACGAAATGGCAGTCAATCTCAATGTTCTTCGTGCGTTCATGAAACACCGGATTTTTTGCAATATGTAAGACAGATTGACTGTCACAAAATAAGGGAATGGCCTTAGGATGTTGAATCCCAAGACTCAGTAACAACCCCTTCAACCATTTTAGTTCGCAGGTAAGAGCTGCCATGGAGCGATATTCGGCCTCTGCTGAAGAACGAGGAACTGTATGTTGCTTCTTTGTCTTCCATGAAATAGGAGAATGGCGTAGAAAAACTAGCCATCCGGACAAGGATCGACGAGTGATTGGGCAAGCAACCCAATTTAAATCACACCAACCTTGAAGAGTCACGTCATTATCGGCTTGTAGAAGAATACCTTGACCCGGAGTCCCCTTGAGATAGCGCACCACGCCCAAAGCAGCATCCCAATGGGCAACCCGGGGTTCCTGCAAAAATTGCGATAAAACATAAACAGAATAAGCAAGATCGGGGCGAGTAACCGCCAAATAAACCAGTCACCCTACGAGGCGTCGATAGGCCTCGTGATTCGTGAGAGGCGGGCCATCTGCATGGCTCTGTTCAATCGGGAATCCACAAGGCTTTGCCTCAGATAATCCTGCTTCATTGATAATATCAAAAGTATACTTGCGTTGACATAAGAACAAGCCTGAAGCATTGCGGGCTACCTCAATGCCAAGAAAATACTTCAAGGAGCCCAAATCTTTCATTTTGAAGTAATCGCTCAAATAAATATAATTTCAAAGTAGTAATCGCAGCGGAATTGTTTCCAGAAATAATAAGATCATCAACATAAACCAATATATTCATTGTATAGCGCCTTTAGTGTATGTAAATAAGGAGTAATCAGAATAGGACTGAAGAAATCCGAATGTTTTAAGAGCATGAACCAACTTTTCAAACCAACATCTAAGAGCTTGTTTTAATCCGTACAATGATTTGCGAAGACGACATACCAACTTTGGGTAGGAGCACTCAAACGCGGGGGGTAATTTCATGTAAACTGGCCTCTTCTTCAAGATCACCATGGAGGAAAGCATTATGAACATCCATTTGATGGAGTTCCCAATTTTTAGAAGTAGCTATAGCAAGAAAAACACGAACAATAGTCATTTTAGAAATTGGAGCAAATGTCTCATTATAATCAATACCTTTCTTTTGATGATTTCCCAAAACAAACAATCTAGACTTGAGACGTTCAATATCCTCGCTTGAGAAAAATTTGGTTTTATAGACCCATTGACTGCCCAAAGCATGTTTTGCTGGAGGAAGTTCCTCTAGAGTCCATGTCTCATTATCCTCTAAGGCTTGGATCTCTTCCTTCATAGATTTATTCCATCCCTCATCCTTCATGGCCTCCCTAAAAGACTTTGGATCTTTTCCAGAAATAATAGCTGCCAAAAACTTACGATAATTTACAGAGAAATTGTTACAATTAATATAGTGTGTTATAGGATAAGGTGTACCTGAGGAGCGATTTGGAGACGAGGTAGATGGAGATGGACTATCAGCTTTAATTGTGTGAATAACATAATCGCGGAGCCAAGAAGGAGGGCATTTGTCCCTTAGACCACGACCCAAATCTGAATTTTGGGTCTCCTCGGTAATCGGAGCTGCTAGGGTGGTAGTGGCAGTGGGGGGCTACGGGGTTGGCGGAGGGTCAGGTTCGTTGGCAGTGGGCTGAAGCGTGGGCAGGGACATGGTTTGGGGAATAAAAGTTTCTGGATGGGCCGTGTCTGAAGGTTCAATTTGGGCGGCGCACTCTTGAGAACTGGGAGGATGAATTGTTGAAGTCTAGAGCCATTAATAACAGAAAAATGATGTTTAAGATGATCCCATAAGCGCTTAGGATCTCTATATTTTGTTAATTGGGATTTTACCTCGTGATCAATAGTGTTGGTAATCCAAGAAACGAGCATGGCGTTGATTGTATTCAAATCCGATTGCGTGCATGGTGGAGTTTGGGCCGTGATGGTGCCGTCTAGGAACTCAAATTTTTGTCGTGCTTCCAACGCGGTCTGAATATCACCGGCCCATTCATCATAATTGTTATTGCGAAGAAGAGTTGGAGTAATGAAATCACCGGGACGATCTTGATTGCCCAGATAAAAAGGAGAGTCGAAAGCTATAAGCTTTACCGGGGTGAGCGGTGTTTCTTCACCATTACCCGCCATTGAGAAAAAATAAAAAAAATTATACGTGAAGTGTGATCTCGCTTGATACCATGAGAAGATTAATATTCAATACTTGAAAGCTTGAGTTTATTATTGCTTGATCATCAAATATATATATAGCACAATATAAGTTGTATACCTACTAGGACTAGGTAACATGGCAGACTAATCTATCAAATACGTAATGCATAATACGACTCTAAACCAATGCAAACACTAATACGAGTGTTAGGATCATATTCCAATTATACTGGATATATGATTCTGTAACAAAAAACACAAAAAAGTAAACGTAAACTAAAATAGTCTGGTTCCCTTGCAAAAGAAACCGGAGCAAAATCTTGTCGAATCGCATTCCTTGCCAGTTCATGAGCTTCCTGGACTTGATTACACCCTACCTTGTGAACAACACATCGATAAAATGTCTTACCCTTACGTCGGATTCTCGCAACAGTCCGTTCCTGATGGATATCTTGAACATGTTTATTTTGTAGAGCTGTAATCAGAATCGCAGAATTTGTGAGGACTAAAATAGAGTCACACTGTTGGTCCTTTGCCCATTGAAGCCGCATAAACATGCATGTGCCTCTGCTTGTGCTGCAGAATATGTCATTCCCCAAGCACATCCTCCTCTTGAGTGAATCTGGTCGTCTCTATTTTCTGACAAAGACCACTCGATTCCTGCTCGGTAATTCTCTTTCCTCCAAGCTGCATCAATTTGAAGATAATATTGAATTTGACCTTCTGAATGTCTTCCAATATCAACCTTCCGAAATCCTGGTGGAGGACTAGATGTACTGTTATGGGAATTTAGTAGCAAACTCTTCTTTTGTTGGACTCTAATAAAATGTCATATTGTTCAAAAGCCCTCGAATATGTGTAAAGACACGATCTACATTCCCGATTTCACCTATGAAAATTCTATAGTTTCTCTTGACCTTAAGCGCCCACAAAGTACCAATGAAGTAAGTAACCCTACCACCTTTTCTCCCGCCCGGGCTAATAAAAAATTGGATATAGTAGAGAACACAATCCCGAAGGGATAAGTTCTCATCAAAATTTGAATGGATATTCATATATCCACTTATCCAAATATGTTGTGTAAACGAACAAAAACGAAATAAATGTTGTTGATCCTCATCTTGAACACCACACTGCGTACATAATTTATCTTGAATACCTATTGCTGAAAGAGTTTCCGAAATAGAGAGACAACCCATAAATATTTTACAGAAGAACAACTTCCACTTTGGAGGAATGTTGAGTGACCATAAAGTAGATAGGAAAGTCGTTGTACGATCACTAATGTCCCTCAGAAGCTGAACTTTCTCCAAACCACATAAAAAAGCATAGACTGATTTAATTGTAAACCTTCCAGACTTGTGGCCGTACCATTGAAGATGGTCTTTCATCATCCTCTGGTAATTCCATGGATAAAATATCCTGACTATCCTTCCACTCAAAATTATGTCGAACTTTTACAGGATCCCATCGCCTTGGTTGTTGGAGCCTAAAATAATTAACTCTCCATGTTCTTGCCTCATTCAGGTGCACGTCAGACGAAAACACGAGAACACTTCCTTCAACCCATTAATTTTCCCAAAAAGTTAATGAACTAATTTTACCTTCAAAAAAATTATAAAAACTTAATATTTGGAATTTTGCATCGATACGAAATTAACAACATCTCACTTGACTATTTTTTTCCTTACATAATGGTGAAAGAAAGATTGTCAAAGTTAATTGATGAATAGTGCCCAAATGAGAAATATTGCATGTATTGTGGAAAGGAGGTAGTATATATAGTTGAGGCGAGAACAAAAATGACGTGCAACTAATGCTAATCTATGACTATACTAAAAGAGAGGCATCTAAAACCTAAGAGAACACTTGTCGGCTTGTGGTTAAAAAGTTTCCCGCTTAAAATCTATTTACTATATAAGTAAACTTAACATTATATATATGCAATCTATATTATTAAAGGAGAGTGGCGAGGAATGTGAGGACTCCAAAACCTCCATCCTCACCTCCCATGCATGCTTCAATTCGTTATTTAAGGAAACTTAGAAAATAAAAATATTTAACAAATCAGCAAAATCACCCCACACACAATTAATGGGGAGAATAAATTGGAAATAACAATAATAAAGGGTAATTGATGGACATGAAAGAATAAGGAAATAAGAACAATTATTCACTTTCATATTTCATGACAAATCTATAGTACAAAATGAAAATGTTACATATTTTAGATTCTACCAAAAAAAAAAGAAATTAACATGTTTTAGCCATGGAAGATCGAATCATACACAGTTACACAATACGAAAATAAAAATAAAAATATTATAACATTGGCAGAATTATAAATTGAAAATCAAATTACAATAAATTACTTCTAAGCCTACATGCACAATTGTACATATTATCAATAGCTCTGCATTTTCCACTTGCCGCTACATTTTAATTTCCCTACTATTGTAATATGCATGTCTATATTCTACCAAATCTCATGACATTCTAATCAAATTAAATCGGCAAACTCCAAAAAAAAGGGAAAAAATATAACACATAAGAATATGAAGAAAAAATATATCAACCGAGGATTAGATCAATTAAAAATAAATTTACAACTAAAGAAAAACAAAATAAGAGGAACTAGATATGAGAAGTTGTTAAATCTAGATAAATGATATTTTTCGATAGCAAATCGCTTTTTCAACCATCGAAGCAGAATGGAAACATTCATTTTGAATTTTTTTGTTTAAAAAAAATATATAATTTAAGGGAATACTCTTAGTTTACCGAGTATAAAAATACATGCAATTACACAAGTCAGCAAACCTATTAGTTTTGTTGGCGTAAGGACGAGTAATTGTGTATACATTGTTGAATATTTAAAGAGAAATCTTGGAAAGAGGAGAAAGAATGAAGCTTATGCTTAGTAATTTGAGTTAGATGTCCTTTGACTAAACTTGGTATACAACTATACCACATAGATTTTTTAACACATGAAAAGAATATTTTTTGGAAAATAATGTTATATTATTACCAAGAGAGCTAGAGAACTAGCTAAAGAATACAAGGCACAGCAGCCACAGCACCACAAACACCACTAGGCAGCAGCCAACCAACAACTAGCTACAAAGCCAAAAACAAAACAAATGCAGCACTAATCTAACAGCAAATGCTGTTGACTATCAGTAGCCCTACGACCTACTCTAAACTTAGTTTCTTTCAGCATATCATGAGGACTTCTGCGAGAACTAGTGAACACCTTAGCATTCCTTTGCATCCATATACCATAGAGATATTCAGCAAAATAGATGATCAACAATTTGCACCTATCTCCTGATCTCTTTGCAACTTTCATCATCCAAGTCATCTCATAATCAAAATTCCTCACTGCTCTGTTAAACTGCAAACTTCTCAAAACATGAGACCAAATGGCAGCTTAATAACCACACTCAAAGAAAAGATGTTGAATAGATTCTGGTTGGTTACTACACAAAGGGCATGTGTTGTTGTCCACCACTTTTCACCTTAGCAGCCTATCTAGAGTAGGGAGTCTACCCCAAATAGCCACCCAAACAATGAACAAACTCTTTGGTGAAGCTTTGTTATGCCAGATAAGCCTCCTCCATCTAACTTTCTCATATGGACCCAATAACCTCTGATACATAGCTTTGATAGAATAAGAGCTATTCTTGCACACAGCATGCCACCCCCCAACATCATCAATCAACTTCTGAGAGCACAACACCTTCTTCAGTGACCAAGGCATAGACTTAGGCCACTGAACATTCCTAATCTCTCTCCCCTTAATATAATAGGTATGCACCCATTTACACCACAACTTATCTTTCTTATGAGTAATAGCCCAGAGTAACTTAGCCACAACTGCTTTATTCCAAATACACATGTCTTTAAGGTTCAGACCCCCTGCACATTTAGGTAAGCACATAGTTTGCCAAGCCACCAGAGCTTTCTTAGAAGGATCAATATTGCTAGTCCACAGAAAAGTCCTGCAGAAACTTTGAATTTCTTTAATCACCTTTTTGGGAAAAATGAAGATCTGACACCAAAAGGATTGAAGACTCAACAGAATTGTTTGAACAAGCTGTAACCTGCCTGCATAGGACAAGTGCTTAGCAGTCCAGGTTTTAGCCCTTGCAATCAACAAAACATAAGATCATACCTCCCTTCTGTTTTAGTCCAGGATTAAATGTTTCTTATCGTTGACACATGAAAAGAATATTATATTAACAAAACATTAAGGTAGGTTCGGTACAAAACCAACTTCCCTTCTGGTGAAGCAAATAACGATAAGATCATACCGGCCTCCCTTCTACAAAATATCCCAATAACCTAGATAAACCATGAGGCCACAAAAATCTTGGTTATCTATATAAGCCAAACTATGAAACACTACTAAGGCACTTGGGAGAATTAATTGTTGGTGATTTCTCCATCTTCCATTTCAAAAATGGTAATCGGATTATCCACTATTGAACGACTAACAACAAAATGAGTAAAGTCCTTTGACTTCGAAGAAGGGCCTTCTGCCACATTCAAGTCCTTTGAAACCCGAATGACCTCCTAACTATCGTACCAAAAACTATCCGAGATGCATTTGAAGTAGTTGCTGCTTTTTTATATCACTGCAGCTCTTGCCTCTCCTTCCTTTTTAATTTTTAATTTTGTTAAATGGATACATTATTCTCAAAGAAACATTTAATCCTAAATAAAGCTTGATCATTAATATCATAGCCAACTAAACATTAGTAAATCTACCTTAGTTTGGGATGAAGGGATTATAGTAACGTGTGGTTGATATGATTAGAAAAAATAACATACTCCATCCATATATAATAAATGGTGCATTTGACCGGCCAAAGTTTAAAGAGGGAGAATTTTATTAAAATAAAAGTACAAGTGGGTAAGTGAGGGTATTAAGGTATTCAAATAATGTAAAAGGTAATGAGAAATAAAATGAAGGTATTCAAGTCCCTTTTGTCGAATCGTCATTTCAGAAATAAAGCTCGAACATTCAATTCTTTGTTGGCATTCACGTCTATCGGCGGTAGAAATAATTGAGAACACCGTTAAATACGGTAGAGGCCCCTATGTCTTCCGCATAAGTGGTAGTAATCATCAAAAAATAGAGTCTTTAATCCCAGAGCCAAGAAACTTGCTAAAGTTTGAGTAATTGTACATTTATGACATTGGTAATGAAGTACAAAATCGCATACATGTGATAGATGGTTCTGAATCTTCTATGATAAGCCCCGTAATCCTATATATAAGGACTACGATGTTTCGGAATGCCCGAACCATGTTGCGTGACTAATACGCATATCGAGATTTGCAGATTAGGATTATTCGGGCTAGAGAATGTAGATAATATGTTCACACGTTTTTAAACTCTCATGAATCTATAACTTAATTTTGGATACTTTTTTAGTATATTACTTCTGGTTTTATGTTTTTCATAAGGGATATACAATATTTAAAAACGTTTTGATATTGCCAAATAATAAACATTGTAATTAGCATAGTCGTTTAAGATATTTTTTCATACTCCTCACTTTTCTACTTTTAATCAAGCATTATGTTGTTCTGTAACTAAATTTGAGTCTCACATAGTTGTTGCTAGTAGAATTTTGATTTAGATCCACCCAATTTTTCACGTGTCACAACTTAAGAGATTTAGAGGGGTTATTCCCACAGTAGCTCATATTCCTATCGTGGTTCCACGGAAGAGATGAGGAAGAAATTTCTAAGCCTGAAGCCATTATTAACAGAAGAGTGGTCAAGCATCACAATGTAGCTGCAACTCAATTCCTGGTTAAATGGCTGAACTTTCCTACAACATAAGCTACCCGGGAGTTTGCAGATGATTTCAAGCAAAGTCTTCCTTATTTTTATGTTCAAAGTTGAGGACAAATCATTTCTCAAGAAGGGAGAATTGTAACAGGAGAATATGTTATTTGCCTCTCCTTATAATTAGGAAATTTGTTATGTTGTTATAATTAAATTGTGGTGGGAAAGTTAGTTAAGGTAGCTCGGCTATTGTATAAATAGTTTTATTCAGAGCTTGTAGCACTTATGATTGTCAATTATAAACTTCCTTCTTCTTCCTCCTAAATTCTCTCTATTTCTTATCTACCATGTTATCTGATCAAGTTCTGTTGAAAATATGACTTCATTCAGCCATTAACAATACCTCATTGTTACAAATAATTAATCATCCTCTAAATACCCCCTCTATGGCTCTATAATAGATTTATTTGAGGAACCATTACTCTATTGAGGACAAGTTTTTTTGGCGAGAAACAATTCAAGTAAAACAACAAGTATGGAAAACTATACATTTTATCACCTATCAAAATTCAAAAAGGTCCAACCTTTATCAGATGGCATTTTAATTAAACAAGTAGCACAAACAATTTGTCATATTTACCGCACCGTATCATAAATGGCAGCTATATCACCCCCATGAATTAAGCAGAGCAAACCCAGAAGATTCAACAACAATGGATGTTGGATTCAGCTAAAAATAAAATAACCTAATTAACAAATAAACAGTAACGATTGATGTTTTAGTTTAACTAAACACAAAAACTTCTCTCTCTAAAAATGGCGACTTAGGATGTACGGTAAGGTTTTTTACTATTGTGCACCCCTTTAGCTATGGCGAGGAAGAAGAAGCAAAATAAGCCTGAGCAGCGAGATTCGAGTACGGAATCCTCACCCCAACCTCCTGTTCAAACTATGAGAATGATGAACCAAAGCCAACGGAGAAATATTATACCCAGCAATGACGATATTCGAATGTTAGATCTGAGCCAAGCAGTTCCACCTAACCCGAGCAATGGGCCACCGTCACCGAAGTTAATGGAGGTTATTAGGGCGTACCATGATTATGTTAGGCGTCCTCTTCCTCACTTTTTCGATTTGCACACTAACATGGCGCAAACTCCATTGATTATTGGGGATGCATTGGAGAAATTACAAGGAGGTCAGCCGATGGAAGGGGTAGCGCTGTCCAGGATGAGAGAACTTATGCGGAGTGTGAATGCCTCGCTTGGTCTGGTGGCCAACTCAGGTGCGAGAAAGGGTCAACGGACCTCCATGGATGTTGCTGAAACAGAGCATCAAACTGGCTATGAAGATAAAGGTGATGATGTAGGAAACCCTAGTCCAGCACAGAGACAATTTAACTTGGGCCATAAGAAACCTTGGGCGAGCCTTTTTTCAGGGGCAAACCTCACCTCGAAAGGTACATCTCTGGCTTTTATAGCACCTTCACTTTCTGATGGCAAACCAATATCTATGTTGGATAGATTGGATATTGATAAAATGGCTAAAAACTGGGAGAGTTCTATGATTATGTATGTGGTGGGGGATAAGCCTTCTATTGGAGCTGTGATTCGTTTTATTGAGAAGGAATGGGGTAAAGCTAGAAAACCACAGGTGTTTCTCCATGACGAGGGATACTTCGTGATTCTATTTAAGAACAAATTAGAGAGGGATGTTATTATGGTGGATGGCCCTTACACTTTCTATGGCAGACCAATGACGATCAAACCTTGGTCTGCAAATTTTAATTTCCAGGAGGAAATTTTGAGGGTAATTCCTATCTGGATCAAGCTTCCTAACTTGTCATTGAACTGTTGGGGGAGTGATTCACTCAGTAGAATTGGTAACTTGCTTAGTGTGCCCTTTATGCAGATGAGTGTTCCTCCAAGCAAATGAGAATTTCATTTGCTCGATTGCTTGTGGAAATTGATGTTACCAAGGAATTGCCTAAATCTGTCACCATACAGGACCCTGCAAGAAACACTATAATACAGAAGGTGGTATATGAATGGAATCCCCCATATTTCACTAAATGTAATATTGTTGGTCATGTGTGTGGGAAGGGAAATTGTAACACTACCAGATTTCAACTTGCAGGGAAGCAACAAAAGAAGGTTGTGCAAGTTTGGAAACCAAAGAAAGTTGTTACTCAGTCAGTTGAAGAATAGAAGGAACCTGAAGTCACAATGGGGGGGGGGGGGGTGTCACTAGTTCAGATCCTAGCCAGCCTAGCAGTGTCCCTATTTCTGCTCTTGTAGATTAAGTGTGGAGGGTGGTTACAAGAAGGAATAGAGAGCCTAGACATTCTTCAAGCATTGTGGGGTTGGCTCAGGTTCATGATGAAATTCAAGGGGGCAGTTTTGATGATGGTGGAGGAGGAGGAGATGGGGTTACTCCTATATATGCCACATGAACATATGCTCATGGAATGTTAGGGGATGAATGATCCCTCAAAAGTAGTGGAAATAAAGAGACTCTTAAGTAATAATAATATTAGTGTAGTAGTTTTAGTTGAGACAAAAGTTAAAGTTGCTAATTCTGAGAAAATTCAGAAGAAATTTGGTAATGATTGGAGGTGGGTGATGAACTATGCTGAATCTCCTAGAGGGAGAATCTGGATTGGTTGGAAACATGGTGTGATTACCTATCAACCTCTTTTTCAATCAGATCAGGTGATTCATGGTTGTATTACTGCTAAAAATGGGTAGTTTAACACTTCCTTTACTGCTGTGTATGGGTTGCATTCTGTTGATACAAGGAAACTTATGTGGACTGAATTAGTTTTATTAAGCTCAGTTACTCTTGGCCCATGGCTTGTCATGGGAGACTTTAACTCTATGCTGCTTTCTGGTGATAAAGTTAATGGTAATGCTGTTAATCATGCTGAAACCCAAGGTTTTGAAGGTTGCTTAGATTTTACTGAGCTGACTGAGGTGAAAAGTTGTGGACATTTCTTCTCCTGGAGTAATAAGGGGCAGGGTCAGTCAAGGATATGTTCTAGAATTGATAGAGTTTTTGGTAACACTGACTGGCATAGTAGGTTTCTTGATGTTGTGGTGGATTACATGAATCCAGGGATATCAGATCATTCTCCACTAGTTCTGAGTTGTAGTATTAATATGAAAAATGGTGGTAGGCCTTTTAAATTCTTCAATTACATGGCAGGTCAGGATGACTTCCTAGAGGTTGTTCAAAAGGGATGGAACACTAATGCTAGTGGCACCCCTATGTTTACTTTATGGCAGAAAATGAAAGCAGTAAAAGGTGGTTTGAAGGCTCTTCATCACAGATATTTTGCTAGACTAAAAGAGAAGATTGATCTTATTAGACAGGAACTGGATGTGGTGCAGTCTCAATTGGCTAACTCTTATACTGATAGCCACCTCCAAGATCGGGAGAAAGAGTGTAGTTTGAAACTGAAGAAGTTTCTTAAAGTGCAAGAAAGTGCTTATAAACAGAAATCGAGAATTTAGTGGTTAAAGGAGGGTGATGCTAATACTAAATTCTTCTTCAGTGCCATGAAGGAGAGAATTGCAAGAAATAGTATTGATTTTCTTTATAATTCTGCAGGAGAGAAACTGGAAACTATTGATGCTATCAAAGAGGAGATTAAAGGGTTCTATGTGAGCCTTATTGGTATTTCTTCCCCCTAGTTAACTTGCATTGATATTGAGCTAGTTAGAAAAGGTAATCGGCTCTCACCTGATGTTGTAGAAAGTTTGATTCAACCTGTTACTAACTTGGAGATTGATGCTGCCTTAAAAGGAATTGACAATAATAAGGCTCTTGGTATTGATGGATTTAATAGTCTTTTCTTCAAAAAGACATAGGGGATTGTGAAGGAGGAGGTCTATGATGTTGTCAAGCACTTCTTACTGGAAACATGTTGAAACAAGTAAACAATACTGTAGTGACTTTGGTGCCTAAGGTTCAGAATGCTACTCATGTGAAAGAATTTAGGCTAATTGCTTGTTGTGCTGTCATTTACAAGTTGATCTCCAAAATCTTGACTAATAGAATGCAACCTGTGATAAGTGACGTTGTCATTTCAGCTCAAACTGGGTTTATTCCAGGAAGGGCAATCTCAGATAACATTCTTTTGGTTACAGAATTGATCAAATGCTACTCAAAATCTTATGTGTCTCCCAGATGTATGATCAAAGTGGATCTCAAAAAGGCTTATGATTCTTTTGAATGACCATTTCTGCAAGCTATTCTTTATGAATTGGGCTTCCCTGATAAATTTGTGAAATAGGTTATGGCATGTCTTTCTTTTGTTTCCTATTCTATTTTGGTAAATAGTTTCCCTCTCATCCTATTCCAGCAAAGAAAGGATTAAGGCAAGGTGATCCTATGTCTCCTTTCTTGTTTACTTTAGGTATTTTCTAGGTGCTTGGCCTCTCTCAATACTGAAAAGCTCTTTAAGTTCCATCCTAGATGTAAAAGAATTGGGCTCAACCACATGATGTTTGTTGATGACCTGTTGTTGTTTGCTAGGGGTGATGACCCCCCTGTCTCTTTGTTATTTGATGCCTTTAGTAAGTTCTCTGAAGCTTCTGGGTTGGAAGCCAATCTAATGAAAGTGAAGTGTATCTGGCTAGTGTGACTGATACAGTATCTAGTAACCTTCTTTCTAAGTTAGGTATTCGTATGGGTTCTTTCCCTTTTAAGTACCTTGGGGTGCCTCTAACCACTAGAAAGCTGAGTTTCACTGATTGTAAGCCTCTTATTGAGAAGATTGTAGCTAGAGTTAAAAGCTGGGTAGCTAAGCTGCTATCTTATGCAGGAAGACTTCAGCTTATCAGATCAGTGTTGTTTGGCATCCAGTTGTATTGGTCTCAAATCTTTGTGATGCCCAAAAAGGTAATGAAGGAGATTCAAAGGATTTGCAGGTGCTTCTTGTGGGCTGGTTCTGAAGGTGGTTCTAGAAAAGGTCTTGTAGCTTGGGAACACTTGTGTTTACCTAAGAGCTGTGGGGGGTGGAACCTTAAAGATCTAACCATTTGGAATAAAGCTTCCATCACCAAACACTGATGGGCTCTCTCTTTGAAGGAAAATAGATTGTGGGTGAGGTGGATCCACACATACTATGTGTAGAATAGAGATTTTTGGAGCATGACAGTCCCTAATGGTCTTTCTTGGTCACTAAGGAAAATATGGCAACATAGAGATGTTCTTAGCCATTCTGGAGATATGCAGCATTTTATGGTTGCTGGTAAGTTCAAGATTCAGAAAATGTACAACCATATGAGGCAACAAGGTGAACCTGTTGTTTGGAAGAGAATAATTTGCAACAGTAGAGCTAGCCCAAAAAGCACATTTATCACCTGGTTGGCTCTGCAGAACAGGCTAGCAACAAAGGATAGGTTGATTAAGTGGAATCTGATAACTGATGGTTTGTGTAGTTTTTGTCAAGGTTGTGATGAAGATCTTTCCCATCTTTTTTTAATGCAGTTACACTGCTGATATTTGGGCTCAAGTTCTGCAAAGAAGTGGGATTAATATAAATGTTGGTAATTGGACTGCTAAATTTTAGTGGGCTCAGAACATGTGCAGGAGCAGCAAGAACAAAGACAAGTTATGTGGCAGTTTGTTCATTGAAACGATCTATGCAATTTGGCTTCAGAGGAACTTGAAGATCTTTTATAATAAGCTTGATCTGAGTCAGGAAGTTGTAAACAAAATCTTGTTTAGTGTAGCTTGTAGAGTGGATTTATTTGTTCTGCCTATGTGGGATGTGTGTTGCTTGGTTGTTCCTGGTGTTTTGTAGTCCAGTTGTAACTCTCTTTGGTAATTAATATATCCTCTTATTATTTGCCATAAAAAACAGTAATAAAATCGCATATCCGTTTGGTTGGGTGTAAAATATTTTCAGTGTAAAATGATTTTCACGTAAAACAATTTACAACGGAAAACACAATTCCAAAATTAGTGTTCCGTTGTTTGGTTCCATGTAAGAAAAATGATGAAACAAAAGAAAAATTAATGGGAAAGTAAGCAGGGAGTCAGAGGAGTGCACAAGCGAGATAAGGAGAAGGAAAGAAAACAATTTTCCCTGCAATTTTACTCCTACGGAAAATGGTTTTACATTCCTTCGCAAACCAAACAATGTAACATTGAAAATAGAGGAAAACGGTTTCTAGGAAAATGTTTTACGCCCTACCAAACGGAGCCTAATTGGAAGGATGAAATAAAAAGGGAGCTTACTGACTAAAAGGGTTCGAGAAAGAGTCTATTTTTACGCACGACCAACGATGGAAAAGGGTAACCAATGAGTAGGAATAAAGGAATGAAGAAGGGAGTATATGTTTCCCTTTTTTTAACATTGATACTGCAATTTAGATTTTTAGTCATGTATGGCCATGAGTTTTCATCCTCAGGTAATTTAGTTCGACAGAATTTTGGTTCAATATGTTATCTAATTTCAGTGTATATAGAGTATGTTGGGTGATTCAACCTGGCCTAGATGTTCCTAGGTCTGCGGCACGTGGAGTGGAGGCATACAGACATTGTTATTATTCTAAGCTTGTTGGTGATAATGAGGCTTCATTAAGTTGGATGTTTACTATAATGAGGTGGTTGCTGTATGGTGTTTTTCAGTCTGGTAGTTTATGCATGTTTAGCAAGTGATAACATGCAATTATGTACCTTGAAAGGATGTTATTTTTTGGTTTATTATTAGATTCTATGATTGAGGTGCCATTATAATTTGTTGTGATTAGTTGTAATAATACAATTTAAAGTTTTTTATATAATTTCGCACGCATTGCTTGCATATAAAACTAGTCTTAACTAAAATAGGAATGAATAAAAATAAAAGAGAAAATCCTAATACACAATGTCGGTACGTAGTACTTAATACTCCGTACGTCGGAAAAATATTAACTTTTAGATTAAAATAAGAATTTAATACGGAGTACAAATTAAGGTATGATATTAACTTTTAAAAAGAATAATTTATAAGACTTGGCCATAAAAAAATTATGATTGATTCTAAAATATTTTCCTACCTTCTGTTCCATATAGATTTTAACATAACACATACGTAGTACCAAATAATAGTGTTAAAGCAATATCATATTCTAAATGATACAAATAAAGGGAAAAGGGTATTCTAAAGCCAAAAATCAATATACTGTCTATAATTTTTTTTAATAAGTCTATCAGTTTGACCATCACATATTTTAAGAAGTTTAAATTGAATTTGTATAATATTATGCAAGTGATATAAGTGCGTAAATTGGTAGGACCATGGAAGAGAGAGAGAGAGAGAGAGAGAGAGAGATAGAGAGAGAGAGAGAGAGAGAGAGAGATATTAAAATAATTGAGTAGAAATATGGTAGAAAAGAGAAATAATAAATGATATGAAGTATTAGAAATTTCCAAAATGAGAAGTGATGCACTTTTAAGAAAAACAGTTGATTATGAAAAGCAGTGCACTTAATTAAAAAAATGAGTGAGTAAAAGACAATTAAATAGGAGAAATTTAATAATTTAACATAAGAATAATATCCTACTTAATATACTACGTATGAAACAAGTAGAAAGTATATAGAGGGGGATCGTTCTCTTCGCCTTAAAAAAAACATAGCATTAAAGTATGGTAGGAGGGAGAAATAAATGATGTTAGAAATTTTCAAAATAAGAAGTGATGCACTTATTTAAAAAAAAATAGTTGATTATGCATGATTAGCGATGCTCTTATTAAAAAAGGAGTGAGTAAAAGGCAATTATAGGAGAAATTTGATAATTTAATATGTACAAAAATAATATCTCCTATTAAATATACTAAACAAGTAGAAAATATATACAAGATGATCTTTCTCTTCATCTTTGAAAAAATAAAACATATATAACGTCTTCTTCACCTTAAAAAAATAGGTTTATGTTGTCTAATTTAAAATACATCTATAATCAAATTTAATTAGAAAAAAAAAATACCCAAAACAAAAGTTACTCGGTATGACATTAGATGTAACATATATATGGGTACTCCGAAGCTAATTAAAAAACTTATTACATACGATTAAAGGGGTGTTCTTTTCACTTTAAAATAAAAGTTTTGGGTCCAATAAGTTCATATAAGTTGCAATCGAGTCTTATAAGGTCAATAAGTTCCAATCAAGTCCTACTAGTTTCAATCAGGTCCTATAAGTTGACTTTCTCAACTTTACTATTTTGAAATCAGTTTTATTTAGGCTTAACAGTTTCAATCAGGTCCTATAAGTTGACTTTCTCAAGTTTACTCATTATAGTCTAGAGAGAATTAAATTTTGATTCTTAGAGGGGGTTATATGAGATTTCATAGGATTTATAAGGAAATAGAGATCCTCTGGCATAATTATCTAAAAAGCCCAACCAAACATTTGAAAGAAATGAATTAATTGAAAATTCATACATTTTCATACGTCCACCAAACACGTCGAATTAATTTTCTTGCCAAGGGTGATAGCACTAACATAAAAAGTGATATTTGAAAATTTTATATTGAAAAGGATCAAATGAGATCCAACAAAATAATAAAATTTTCTACTATCTTACTATCAGTAATGACCAAAGTTTAAAAATTTTATCCTTATGAATAGTTAACTAGTCTTTGAGCCCGTGCAATGCACGGACTTTTTCATGTGAATGGTTATTATTTTTTCGTGGTATACGCAGTTAAAGATAATTATGGAGTATCAAATAGCATTTTCCACGAAATTATAATTATCATTTTTTAAAGCAACCAACTAAATTAATATTATTCGTGATGCTAAACATCTGTTGCATACACACATCACTTTCTCCGAGCAATATTTTTAGTATTTGTAAAGCTTGCTTTGCTGCTTACCTCTTTCATTTCCTTAAGAAAAAATAATGCTTCTTTAAGTTTCTCTTCCCTGCCAAAAAAGTTAATCAAAGTGCGAAGTATCAAACTTTGTAAGTTAAGCCGGTAGGTACAATCTAATCTTCTAAGATCATCTATTTAAAGTGATCGAGTACTTATTTTAGTCTTTTATTCTGACGTACTATTTTAGAAAATAGCTACAATTTCACTCTATATTCGAAAACTATATGTATACCTAAATATTATTCTGTATTTCTTAACAACCTGCCAAGTGCTTCATGTTTTTATTTTGATGTCTAATTTTTGGCGATCAAAAAAATACCATCTAACCTGCCTTTTACAATGCCCATGAAGAAGTTTATGAAGTAAATTGAGTAATTTTGTGATATTTTCCTCAAAGTTCAATTAGAAACTGTCAATCCCTCCAATTTTTCTAATCTCATGCGAAGTGTAATTAACCAATCTCAAATTTCTCTAATCTCATATAATTAACCACATTAATTGCATAAAACCCCAAATCTTCCATAAAAAAATCGAATAACCTGGTTAAGATGCTTGTTTTTGTAGCAACTCCAGTTGTATGTTTTCTGTAATCGTCACTAACTAATAAATTAGCCTTAAATTCAATGAAAAACACTCAATTTAAACAATTAATCAATCAGATGAATAAGATAGAAAAGGAAGTTAACATGAATTCACATAATTATAAAAGTTACAAAAATAGTGAACACGAATTCACAAAATTATCATGAACTAAAGATTAAACATTTAAAAAACCACAAAATATAGAACCATACCACGTACATATAATTTCCCATAAACTCCCCATTCTAGTAGCCACGCAAATCAAACAAATGTATAGAGTAGCTACCTCATATTTATTTATGACGGTCATGTGATTACAAAAGAGAAACCCAAATATTTTGGATTAAATTCTCTATTAATTAATAGATTAAATGATTCATGAATAAATAAAAGGCTAACATTAATTTATTTCGTACAAAACAGATGAATACCACAATTGAAGAGGAGAGGAGTAAATTAAGGTTTTAATTTTAAGTGTAACGTAAATGGATTAAATGAGAGAGTAAAGGCTGGAGATGAATGGAAGGGGAATATGGAAAGACTAAGGACTCAAAAGGTTAAGGGTGAAACCGAAAAGGGAAGATAGGTAGTAAGAAGAGAAGACATGTGGCAGGTAGAAGAATAAGATAATAACAACAAAGTGACATGTGGTATACATGGTTTTAGTTTTTAAACTAGTGTGTAGCCCGGGCGTTGCCCCGGGTTTTGACTTTTATTCGGGTTTTTTTTAAAATTATGTGAACGTAGAGATGGTGTCATCATCAAATTACGGTGGTGACATAAGATTAGTGGCCGATCTACAACCTCCCAGATCTAAAACCCTGACCCACATCCAAAAATCTAAACAAAGCCGGATCATTTTCTTCAAAGTAATAACTGTACATTTATAAATTAAATAATCATTCCCTTTTTTGCATTCACTTTTATTCAATGTATTGTTTATTGTAAAACGAATATACATTTGCTTATATGGAAAGATAATACATAAGTTGTAGTTGGTTAAGATGGTAAGAAGTGTAACTTTTAACAAAGAGGTCTTGTGTTCGATCCTTAGTAGATGTTTTTTTGGTTGTAATGACATGTCATGATGCTAATTAGTGGTGACGTGACGTAATAAGGAGAGGTGTACGTGACACGTATACGTTCTTCAAAACGCCTTTTAATATATTAGTATAAATTCTAGGTATAGATTTTGTGGAACTTTATGGAACGAAAGAATTTATACATAGTTTAATAATAAATGATTGGACTTGTAAGTAATACAGAATAACATCCTTTATGACATAAAATAAAAACAACCGAAGTAATAATGTAAATAGTAACGTATATTTGTGTTATGAATTTTTGTGTTGCAATGAATAGTACTGCATACAAATAAAGGCGTAAATAAAATGATTTTCACCTAAAGTATAATTCCTCTATTTATAAATAGTTTCATCACTTTGACTTTATGCACTTTTCATATATTAGCTTTACAAATATATAAATAACTAGTCAATAGCACGTGATATGCACGTGTCGGAGCAACGTACAATTATAATATTTACTACTTACTCATACTACCTCCGTTTTAAAAAGATATTTACACTTACTATTTGTACGGACTCCGATGTAATATTTGACCATTAATATATCCAATTTTGTATGACAGAAAATTATAAAAATTTGATATTTATAAATTACATTGCGAGACGAATCTAATAAGATATCCCATTAATTTTTTATGGATATAATATTGATAATTTTTTGTCAAATTTTTTATTTTTGTGCACATTTTTCAAAGCATTTATGAAACAAAGGTAGTACTAATTAATTAAGGTCTTTTTACAACATAAAAGACACAGTTTCTTATTTATTTACATCAAAAGTAGTTTGTTATTCTTAATTGCAAGTTACGAAGCGTATATCCCTATCTTTGTAAAAAGCTTCATGAATATGTTTACATTTACAAAATAATTATATATATATATATATATATATATATATATATATATATATATATATATATATATATATATATATATATTCTCTCCTTTTCTTTTTAAATGTATCACTATAACGTTCACAATATTTATGTACTAACTTTGACTTGGATATTTTACTATGTTTGATTAGTCACAATGCATATGCTCATCATAACATTTTTTTATATAATTTTTAGAAATAGGTTAAAGATGATCAATGGTCATAATGATGCAATGACAAGTGTGACGGTCCAAGTGTTACATTTAAAAACAAAGAGATGGAGTTGTATTTATAGGAGGACATTAAAATCTACAGTTACATAGTTGTAGCTTATAACAAGCTAAATTAATGAGTGCACGCTTCAATGACACGTATGGGTATTATAATTATTTGAATTTTATTTTGAGCAAAATGTACATACCTGGCCTATATGAAGTTTAGAAATTTGTCACTGCACGCATATTCGGATATTTCTAAGTAATTAAGATTGGAAGTTCATTTAATTTCGCTAGTTAGACAACATGCTAGAAACAATACCTCAAAACTATCATAAGAACTTCCTACGTACATTACATTGATAATTAATTACAACATCACGAGCTTTCCTGTATGAACTCTTATCTGATAAACTACTACCAATCTATCATACTTCCTCCTTTTCCTAAATATAGCACAATTTGGATTTTCACACTATTCACAATAGATCTTTGATCATCTTTTGTGATTAATACTTATGAATAATTGTAGTCATGTGCGGTCTTATTAGAATAATATCAATATATATTTTCTAAATATCCACTTTTAAAATTTTCACATAACTCAAGATATTAAGAGTCAAAGTCATGTGTGTGAAAAGCGTAAAGTCAACTATGATACAATATTTAAGGAATTAATGAGGGAAATACTTAACCTGATTCATGATCAACACTTGACAATCATGAAAATAAAAATAAACATAAATTGAATTAGCTAAAAGATTTTGTAATAAACAAAGGGATGGAGGGGTAAAATTGGAAAAAAAAATACGCCAAAATCTTGATACCATTCGGCTTTTTAATATAGAAGATAAATGCTATCATATAAAAAAGTTGTTGGATTAGTCACAATGTCTACTTTTCGAAGTATTAAAAAATAGAGTTTTACACTTTTACTAATAGGTAATTAAAGATATTAACAGTCAAAGTAGTGCATTGACAAACGTAAAACTCAAACCGGTGCAACCATTTCTGAACGGATGAAGCAATTACTTTTTTATTATATAATAACTAGAATGTGCCCGTGCAAAAGCACGTGATATATAAGTGTTGCAAAAAAAAAAAAGAACGGATATAGTCAATTTATTTAAACAAAAACACGGTTATTAGAACAAAAAATAAATTTTAAACAAAAACACGGGATATATAGAATGTTGTAAATAAAAAAAAAATTACATACAGAGTAGTCAATTAGAGTATGTTTTAGTTCCAACAAACTAAAAGAAAATGCCTAATTATAAATGGATTTAAATCATATCCTTAACATAATTTGTTCTCTTGTAATCTTGATAGTATATTATGTAGGATGAAAAGGCCTCATTAGAAATGGATTTAAATCATATCTTTAACATAATTTGTTCTCTTGTAATCTTGATAATATATTATATAGGATGAAAATGCCTAATTAGAAATGGATTTAAATCATATCTTTAACATAATTTTTTCTCTTGTAATCTTGTTAATATATATAGGATGTAATTTTACACTGTAATCTTCAAATATTCGTAGTCCGGAATTCGAGAATTTAATGCAGTAAATGCAATGGGAGGTTTCCAATTTTTCAATAATAAACTAAAAAAAAGTTACTCCGTATTAGCAAGCTATTATTAATTTCTTTTGGAATCATGTCGTATATGGAGTACGGTTAACCTATCAAGTACGATGCAATCTTTTTAAAAAAAAAATTAACTATGATTTTGTTTTTAAAATTAATTGGCAAATCACGTGCATTATTCTCCATTACTACTATTAAGTATATCATTATTATTTCAAGAACACTATAGAAAAAAACAAAGAGGACTTAAAACATGAAAGGGAGTTACCAAATAAAAGCAACAATTCAGGGAGATGTTAGTGCTAGTTAACAAATGATTAAAAATATTTCACAAAACAATTACGCACTTGAACGACCAAAATAATAAAATATCACCAAGAACCGAAGATTCATAAAGAGCAAGAAAAAGATATTGTACCTTTGTGTCGCAAGGAGAAACGTTGCCTTCGAGCTTGTAGCACACCCCAATTTTCACCTATTGTAACTGCCACCTTCTTTAAGGTATCACCGTTACCACACTTTGGACAAAATATCCGACCAACTTCAGTAGTAATATTTTGGCAGACATGACAACAAAAACAAAATTTAGTGTGAGATGTCAATGCAGGCCTACAATTATAATCATAAATAAGAATTTAATCACGATACTTAGCATTAAATTTTCATAAGAGGATACCGATGAGATACTACAATTGGTATTCAAACAATTTTTTAGCTTAACTTGCAGTATCTTGCTAATAAAGATATAGCTTCAAATTTACTTATCCCTTATACATTTATCATCTTTTAATGGAAATTAATTATGATTATCATTTGATGATTCACTTATTTGCACTTGTATGCCTACAGATTTACATTTACGTGCCTACATTAGGGGTGTTCATAAAAAACCGGTACCGCGTACCTTACCGAAAACCGAAAAAACCGACCTAAATGGGCGGTAAACCGAACCGAAAAAATAATATAAACGGTTACGGTAACCGAACCGGCAAAATTAACGGTTAAACGGGTCGGTTACGGTTACAATTTTTGACAAAACGGTTAACCGAATAAACCGAAACTTATTTTTTCAAAAAAATTATTCAATTTGATTTAGTTGAAGGTGACAAAATCACAAAATTATAGGTGAAGTATTTTAGTAAAAAAATGTTTGTTTGTGCACAACTAGCCCAATTAGTGTACTTACTTTTTAAGCTCTTAGCCCATTAGTCCTTTCTTGAAACAATAAGTACGTTACTTCGTAATTTTGTTTGAATTTGATGAAATTGTGTAATTTTAGATGTTGTTTAGACTTATTTTTCTTTGACTTGATCTTCTATTTCAAATTGTTGTTTTTTGTAAAAAAAATAATACGATAAATGTGATCCAAAATAAAAATAAATAATTTAATAGCGGTTTATGGTTAACCGGGTAACCGTACCGAAACCGCGGTTAACCGTTTAAACGGTAACCGGTTTAAACGGTACGGTTACGGTTCATGAAAATGCCGAACCGAAATTTTCGGTTACCGAACCGAATCCAATTTCGGGACGGTTAACCACCCATGAACACCCCTAGCCTACATATGCAACTTGATTAAATAAATGCCAAAAAAAAAGATATATCATTATCCAGAATTTTAGGAAATTGTGTTAGGAATAGTTTAGTGGGATTTGGGATTGCATTAACAATATTAATAATTGGTCCACTATTAATACCGAAAAAATCTTTATTCGTACTAAAATTTTTGGCTATTAACAATGTGCCCGTTAAACAATTATTAGCCAATCATCTTTATACGTAATACTAAAAATTTGGCTATTAATTGTTGTTGGACCAGTGGCTAATAAAAAATTGGCAAAAAGAAAAAAGTCCAACTTCTTGATCATCAATCCGTCATCACCAATTGGCATCTCAAATTCATTCTCCGTCAATTAAACGTTATCTACCATAGCCATAGCTCTTATCTCTTATCTCTGAGCCGGCATAAACATCACAGCATTATCGACTCCCCTAATCTACCATAGCCATAGCTTTATTCTCTAGGCAAGCACTATCGACTCCCTCATCTACCATAGCCATAATTCTTATTCTCTAAGCCGACATAGACATCACATATTGACACCCACTCAACTATAATTTAATATTCAAATTTTGGCTGTAAGCATCAAGCTGTTGGTGTTCAAGACTTGAGAGAAATTAATTTATTCGTGTGTGACCATGATTAATAGGTCTATGTGAGCGGTTTAGAAATTGAAATTATCCTTGAGCCTTTATATCCATCACTTCAAAAGCCACATATGACAACATAAGTACATAAGCAGAGAAGTACAGAACCAACAACGGAGGTAATAGTTTTTTTGAAAAATCAAAATTAATACCAATGCCTTCATCTATTCAGAGAAAAATCTAATAAATTATATGAGCAGTACAGTAGAGGTAGTCCACAATACCAAAACCGACTCGACTGATAGAGTAAAGTTAGTGAATGACAAAGGACATCAGAAATTCAAGACTTGAGAGAAATCAATTTCCATAGTAAGGTTATTAAAAGGCAATAACTATAACTCTAATTTGTAGAATTTTCTTATAACTCTAAGATCCGTTTCATCTTCATCATAAACCATTAAAAATTAAGTTGGCTACAAATTTTACATCAATAAATCTAGCCGTGCTTAAACAAAAATAAAAGAATTACATACTGCACAATTCAATTACAATTGCAAAATTACAGAAAAGAAAAGAAAAGGAGAGACAGTAAACCTGGAGGGGTGAATCTAAAGAATCATAGGAAACCCTGAACTGGTGTGGGTCGGCGAATCTACGGAACTTCTCCTCGTACTTGACGGCGTCTCCGTGTAGTTTGTGGTGATGGTTTAGAAATTAAGAGGTGTGAAGGTCTGTTATCGTGGGGGCGAAAAAAATATCAGAGGAGAGATAGGAGGTAGTGGTGAACTGTGAGGGAGAGGACAAGAAGATGATGTTGAAGAAACTGGGTAAGAGGAGGAGCAGTTTCCATGAAAGTAGGAGGAGGAATTTACGTGGGTTTTAGGAGTAGCAGTTTAACTGGGTTTTCCTTTTTTTTCTTTTTTTTTTAATTAAATCTATTTGAATTTTAGATACTAGGATATTTTGATTGGATTTGGCAGGAGTCAATAGAGTTTTGGAGGTCTCACATACTCTAGTGACTTTTCTATTATTATATAGGATATAGGATATACGTATTTAACTTGCTCATTCGGCCCATTTTACTTGCTCCAATTGACCCAAATAACCTCTTACAAAAAAATGGTGAAATGGTGCAAGTAAAATGAGACGGAAGAAGTATTCCGTATCATCATTAAATATAAATATATATTTTTAATTTAGTGCAAACTTAATTTTTAAATCTTGCAATTGCACGGATACTTATACTAGCAAAATGACTAATTACTACTTTTGTAAACTGCGACAAATTTAATGTGAGTATATGATGATTGCCATCTTTAATTCAACTAATTATTGGGCCCATTCGAGGAATAAGTTGGGAAGATATAGGTATTCATCGGTCTTTTATACTTCCTCTGTCTCAAAATCTTCTTTATGTATTCCATTTCGGGTATATTAATATATTCTTTACATTTTCTTTTACATTATCACATAAATTCTTTAATATTCTATCAAAATTTATGTCAAGAATTATTTTAACCAATTGAATTCATTGAATACTTAATCTCTTACACTTTTCCATTGGAACATTAAATCTTTTCCATTTTTCCAATGTCAAATCTTTGACAAAAGTGAAAACATTATAAATAAATAAAGTTAATTTTCCTTGTTTAAATAAAAAAAATAGAGAAATCTCAATGTGTTGTGAAATACAGAGATAAGGGAGGAGAAATTGGGAGAGAACAACTGTGTGTGTTATTCCATGAACAATGTGGTATATATACATACAATAGAATAGGGTTTGCTTGGGGAACAATAAACCCTAAGATCTAGAATATTCGGGAATTATACTAGGGGTATAATGGGCATCCACATAATATTTCATAACACTCCCCCTTTGATGTCCATTATTGAAGATTATGCCTCGTTAAAACCTTACTAAGAAAACCCCGTGGGATAAAAACTTAGTGAAGGAAAAAGAGTACACCGTTCTTCATAATACGCTTGAGATGTTGCCTCATTAAAAACCATACCAGGAAAACCCAGTGGTACAAAACCTTGGTTAAGGGAAAAAGAGTGCAACGCGTATTTCTCCCCCTGATGAATACAATATTTGAGCTCTTTAAGTGCAATCAATCCAATATTGTTGAGTAGCTTTTCAAATGCAGCATCATGGAGTTCCTTGAAACTTGATTCTCCATAGTTTAACTTGAATCTTCAATTCTCTACTTGAGCAAATGAAGTGAATATCTTTATCACCAATGCTTTGAAAATAATACCTGTAAGATCTTGTGATTTTCTCTCTCTCATTCGATACGTTTGTTTTCGAGTTTCCCGATGCATAATATATTACTACTTTACCTTCACCTAGGATAAATACATTTTCTTATACATGATATTGCAAAACTTATCCATACATATTGGACATATATACCTTCTTCTGGAGGTCATAAAAGGTAGTTTTCGATCAATAATGATTAAACCTTCATTGGTCATATACTTTCATGGCAATGCATGATAAATAACAATATCATTGTCCAACTTGGAGGTATAATATATCTAATAATCTTATATATGGTTCTTCTGGACCTTAAAATAATATCCATTGGAAGGACATTACATACCTTTATCTTAAATTTTAAGATGATTCATAGTTGTACAAGAATTATTTCATGAATAAATTAATATGTGCATTTCATAACTTTCAAGTACTCAAACTACTAGTTGAGACGACATTTCAAAAACACTCTTTTAGAGTTTTGATAATATCTGAGAGTGATGGATAGCTCAGTTGGTTAGAGCTTCTATCCCGGTTCTAGGTGATCCTGGGATCGATTCTCATCTCCCGCCCTTAGTGGCTCATTCGCACCAAAAATAATAATATCTTATCAATGTTGTAATATTCATGTGCAAACTTCAAAGGGTTAGATGTTTAAGAGCATCACGAACAAGCTCTTCCGGAACTCTTATTTGCATGAATTATAACATGCTATTAAATCAACATCATATACTCATTTTACAACTACAAGCCAACGGAGTAAGAATCTCTTATAAATTTTATACCAAAATTGCAAAGTTGTCTTATTATGATCTGGATGCATATATATTCATGTACGTCATGATAATAGTTTAAAAAAATTTGCATACAATATAAAATTCATAACTGGATAAATCAAAATCATACAATGATAAAATGTAAAACGAACTAAATGTATGATGAATAATGCATTTACATATTAATTACATATACACATGAATGTAAGAATCAAAATACAAAACAGTGTACATTGTGGATTATAAAATCCATAACTTTTTGGACTTCGGGTCCATGAGCTCATTTTGATCATTATGATTTTGTCGACATCAATAAGAACATATATTTCATATCCCCATTTCAAATCCATTACTTTTCGCATATGCATATCGGTTCCATCATATACCGGCATCATCAAGTATTAGTTAATATATATTTTGCATGCTATTCAACGATGATATCTGAATACATATTAAATCGGTACCATTAAACTTTTCTCACAGGCCATCTATTTTAGTTCAGATATCTATACCACTTCAAGGGTATTTCATACACTATATTATTAGTGTTTTCTTTATTTTCAATAATATCATCAACTGCATTATCTTGCTCTTTTCATATAAATAAATTTATTTCGCACTATGTTGGAACCGTATATATAATCTACACTTCTGGTGTAGAGATTTAAGATAAATATTGGCAAGATATATATATATTTCTCAACACCTGATATATATAGCATCAAGCAGTATGCCCATTATATACCTTCATGCCTCTGAACGTGTAATAACTTAACACAATCAAGTCATAGACATTTTATGTCCAAACATACTTCGAAAACATAAAGTTGGCATGTACACTTACTCATATGAGAATCAATTTATTATCTTTCAATTTTGCCAACTTATTTCTAGCTCGTCTCCCCCTAAGTTGGGAAAATGTTTTCAACATATCACGGGGCATAAAATCTTTCACCAACTAATAGTACACTTTTTAACGTGTATTTTAATAAATATTTCATAATTTTGTTCTCTTCTGGAGATTAATATTGATTACGGGGAGTAGATACAATATGCAGTTGTTTTTCTTCATATTTTCTCTTTTCGTGCTGACGTATGATTGCCCCAATCAAGAGATTTATGATACTTAAATAAATCACAAAGCACTTGTAATAAGTTAAACTTCTTGGTGATCTTCAATTCACTTACTATCATGGTGAACTTCAAATCACCTATCATACAATTTTTCAAAAACATTAATATCTCGTGTACGTATTCATTATAAATTTTCGATTGAAATAAAACTCAACCTCATAATTATGCCTTGCCTTTGGATATATACAACATATGAGGGAGTGTCAGCACATTAAACTTTTATTTGACATGAATTTTCAAATTCTCATGACGGGTGTTTTTAAACCAGGATGGCCTGAATTATCACATCATATAATATCACACGAAATATTTCATTCTCTAACTTCTGGTTATATTCTCAAAGTGATCACTGTAATTATGATAACATCAAACTTGGCCATATTGTGATGTGATATAACGACACAAACCGGTGTCTTAATTATAACGGCAAGACAATCTTACCAAAACTTATGGAAGATAGAGTGTACTCTTCAGGAGTATCCATTACAATTTGGTACATATCACAAAGCTATCCATCTTCAGAATGGCTTGTATACATGCTCATAAAGCGAGTCAATAACACATGAAAACATATTGGTACCAAATTCAACATCATATATTGTATTATATTCTTGATCATATACTACTACTTTTGTTATGTTGACAGCTATCTCCCACTAATCCTTACATGTATTCATGCGTAAATTTGACTCGGAGAGCGCGTTACAATCATTGTCTAAAAGACATATTATTTCATTATCTTCATACCTCATGGTTATCTATAATTTATTCACTTGTGATGAGTACCAATAAAACTCAACAACATGTTTTGGTTTAATAAGCCAAACATTTTTTTTTCCGCAACCAACCAAATAACATTTGAGTTTTCTCATCATTAAATTTTCCCTGCTTTTCATCATTTACAATCTCACTTCTAGTGTGTATTTATGTATTTCGAATAAATTTCACCCATGACATTATCTTCACTATCTTTGGTCTTACAATTTCTCACTCACTTCTGGGAATGATTTACCTAGTTGAATGTGATCATAATATATATTTGTCTTCAGGATTTCATTATTCTGTTCATCCACCAAAAACACAATACATGAACTATTTTTTTAAAAAAAAATTCTTTAATCTTTCTCAAACTTATCGTGTGTGCAAGATCAAATTAGTTTCATGAAAGATATATAGGGTATCTTGACAACAAGATTTAACAACTATTATAGTTTTCTAGGACGTCCTATTTTCTTGTACTTCTCCAAAAGGTCTGCGAGCCTTTAATGGTCAAATGTCCAGACTTAAGTCGTGAACCTATTTCGACTTGTAAACAACAATGAAGGGTATATTTTCATTTCAACCTATAACACCCTTGATAAATAATTTTCTCCAGGGAAGAGCAAGACCACATATTAAGTTCTTCAATATTATATAGTAAATTCTATTATAAATTATACTTGTTTTACTAGGCAACTGCCCTTTTCCTCCATAGCGGTAACATACATTGGTCACATATCATTTTTCTCTTTCTCTTTTTTGTTACCATCTTTGTCCCACTTCTGGTGGGGATATGAGTTATTGAGAGAATCACCTCAACCTCGACCTCGACCATATTCATATCCACGACCACGTCCATGACCACGTCCTCGACCACTTTTGTTGTGTGGTATTTTCTTTCCCGTTATGGGATGTCACATTCGCTTTAGGAAATTGAGCAAAACTAGTTGGACTTGATTCTTAATTTTTCATTAATAGCTCGTTATTTTTTATTACTATTATTATTTATCAGCCACAAGGAGACAAGATAGAAGATCGATATTTCGTAAATCTCTTTTCACGGTATTGTGTCTGCAGGACAATATTCTTTGCGTGAAAATTAGAATATGTTTTCTCCAGCATTTCTGCATCAATGATTTCTCTCCACATAATTTCAAATGTGAAGTAATTCTGAATATAACTGAATTATATTCACTTACAAATTTAAAATCTTGTAGTCTTAAATGTAACTAATCATAATGAATTTTGGGTAATATTACAGATTTCTAGTGGTCATGCATTTTCTTTAAATTATTCCAAATAATTTGTGGATCTTTTACGGCTAAATACTCAATCTTAAGACCCTAATGGAGGTGATGACAAAAAAATGTCATAGCCTTTGCCTTGTTTTGATTTGTTGATTTATTTACTACCTTGATTGCATCACAAGTTCCTTTGCATCTACGTGAATTTCACCATCTAACACCCATGACAAATAATTTATTTTATTTTATTTATTCCAGTAATATCAAGGGTCGTAAATTCAAAATTGATAAGGTTCGACATACTTCACTATACAAGATGAAATTAGGATATAAGGTTTGGGATTTAGTAGTAAAAAAAATCATATCAGATCGTAATAACGTAAGAATTCAAAAGAACTAAAATATCTACACATGAAACATATAGAAGCTTGCAATTTCTATCGTATAAGAATTCATCCGTATCAACCTATGTGATTCATTTAGCGGTTACCGAGAGATTGTAAATATAAATTGCCTACTTAAATGACCGTCAAAATTGTTACAATCACATATTATCAAGTATCAACAACCGCATGTGTGACCTATAAGTCGGACACAAATCAAAGTTTATAAAAATCAATTACGAATAATAATGCAAAAAAAGATATCAATATAGCATAAATCAATGCGAGGTTGAATTACAAAAATAAAAAATAAAAAAAAGGAACATCATAGCATTATCAATAAATCATAAGGCACTATAAACAAATCATGACAGTGAATTAAAAGAAACCATTAAAGTGCAACTTATACGAAACTGTGGAGTATCGAGTGCGGCGATATAACAAAAATCCTATATAAAATATTGTCATCAAGTCAACAACATATGCAGTATCATGTATTTACCAATTGATCTAAAATATGAAAATAAAAAATATTTGAGTAACCATATATTGATCAAAACCGGTCAGAGCATACTTTATCAAGTATAATATCATGTGTGCCTGTGAAAATCGATTACTAAACTTACATCGATAATGATATGGATTATGGAGTAGATGATTCTGGTGGTTACTTTCTTATTCGTTCCATTGCGATTTTCTTTGATTTCCATCAACGATTAGTAATGGTGCTGATAACGTTTTGTGAAATACAGAGATAAGGGAGGAGAAATTGGGAGAGAACAACTGTGTGTTTTATTCCATGAACAATGTGTTATATATACATAGAATATAATAGAGTTTGCTTGGGGAACAATAAACCCTTAGATCTAGAATATTCCGGAAATATACTAGGGGTATAATGGGCATCCACATAATATTTCATAACACAATGCATATTAATTAATCGTTAAATCATGTGCAAAACACCAAACATAAAGAGCATTTTGGGACAGAGATAGTAGTTTTAATTTTAGCGGGAATTGAACTTGTGAGTGGAGGCCATTGGACAGGGGGGGCGGGAACAGATTGTGGGATTGAAATTGAAGGTAAAATTAAAGATTGACACCAATTTATGTTTGAATTGAAGGTTCAAATAATTTAATTGGGATACTAATTAGTATCTTAAAACGGAATGAAGTTTTACAAAATTGAAGTTTTGAGGCTTTAAAGTTAAACTAGTGTTTGTACCAGGCGATGCCCCGGATTACAACGTTTAATACTATATGAAGTATTTTTCTACAAGCTGGTTACATATGTTGGTATGCGAGTTTCACTTCTTTTTTATAATAACTATCCGGAAATCGTTTATTTTATTTGGATGTTGTGCGTTGTACGTGTCAGTGACAGATGTTCTATATGGCTCGGGTAGGGCTGTCCCGAGCGAAAAAATTTGTTGTGTGTTTTTAGTTACGACCTCCTCTAAAATTTGTATATAATCGTATAATTTGCATACTATTTTTCTTAATTCTTCTATTGGCCCCCCTCGTAACAATGTTCAAGATGCGCCACTATACATAGTATCTTTTTTTAGTAATAGTGGTCTTCATCCTTTTTGGGTTGTTAGTATTTGTAAATCACTAGTTGTTGGCCGACGCGCTAACGCGCGCCGTCCCCCAAGTTAGCCAAAAAAAAAAGCGAAATTATTATTGTCATAATTCAGTAATTAAAATTTGAAAGCTTTTCCAGATTATTATTATAGTATTAATATAGTAATTACAATAGTGATTTATGGTATTTTTCAAAGCGGGAGCATACAACACATTGACAACGTAAGCTTTTCGCCTACTTCTTCACAAAACGACATAGTTTTGAAAGTGTACAAGGAACTAAAGGGAGTGACATCATAGTTAAAATAAGTATAGAAAACAATTAACTATTCTCTTCCATAGCTGCAAAAATGTTTACTGAAGCACTGACAAAGATTCTTAACGAATACAATACCAAAAGACCGATAAAAAATAACAAGCCTGTCCCAATATCTTATTTTGCAAACTAAAATGCTAACACAATGCCACTGCCGATTCCGGATCCCCTGATATCCTTGTTAGGGTAAGCCTCATCAACCTTGCAGGACATTGGTCTGACATTATTCAGCTGATAAGGGAAGATGAGGGCTTAGGAGAGAGGAGAGTCCTACTTCTGGATTGGTGTATTGATATTGAAATGGTGATATAGAAACCGCGGTTGACATCTGCGTGCTATGGCTAAGTGATAATCCTTGCAAATTCTGTTCACCATCAACCATACTCATCTGACTTCTAGATGTCAATTGAAGTTCCCCCAGCAAAGAATTACCCACGTTTTCACTCATGGACTGAATACACATAAAATCCCCCGGTAGGTGGGATAAACATCATCTCATTTCTACCATTCATCTCAACACCATTTTGGGGATTCATTGGTGAAATCTCTGAGAATGAACCAGGTGAAGATGTAAGATACATCATCATGTTGCCATGGAGAAGAGGTGACTCAGAGTATGATGCAAATTTTTGGTCCCTGACATAAGGTGCTGACAGGACATCTAGCTGACCACTTGAACTCGGGTAATAAGTTGCCATTTTGGTGTGAATTCTATCTTACTAATTCTCAAAAACAAGCACAATTCCAACAGTAGAAACATCAGCAGATATCTTGATATGTCATATGATCACAGTTCATGGACCAGTAACAACCTAAGATCAAACTGTAAAATGCATAGTAACGATATCCATAAATAACAACTCCGTACGTTGTAAATAAATTGTTTAGATCATAACTTCAAAGAGTTTGTCTTTTAATTACTAAGTTTGGCTACGTTTACACGAGATCATTAAACTTTTGAAGAAATTAAATTTAAATTCCTAATATTTTCATAAACATCTAAGTTCGTTACTTCTTGTTATAATACAAATTACGACCACCATCATCATTCGAGAACTGGCCTTCCAAGCAAGAATCCATCATTGTTTGAATGTTTCTGTCACGAATCAAGTCAAGAGCCTGAAAAATATCAAGTGATGTTCAGACGAGCTACCATATTAGACACAGAACACCACCAAAAATTTACATTTCTGCAAGAAAATCACAGACTTTATAGTTATAGCATCCTATATATCAAACATTTCCACGAACTCATGTATTTTATTGTCACATGCAAGCTGAAATTTCCTTAATGAATATCATTGCCACCCCACCTTGAATCAGAAACTCAAACACTTTTCTGCCTTACCTAGATTAGATCAAACAAAATAAGAATAGAAAATAAGAGTCAAACAAGAGACTTACATGGCTTGGAGGGATATGCTTTCCGCTTAACAGATCAAGCAAAAGGGTTCCAAAACTATATATCAAGCTCTCTGGGGTCACCCTACCTATCAAAAGTAACAAGTACAAAGCCATCACATGTACAGACATCAAGTTAATCATTCATGATAATCAATCAAATACAAAGCAGGTATTTAAACAAAAAACTGATGCACGTAAGGCTATACTTGATTGAACACATATTTGATCTTTAAAATTGTGATTAGTCCGTGATATTTTTATTTTCTGATAACGATTCTTTCCCTAAGAAAAGGGAATATGGAACTCGTGAAAATATTCGATTGCAAGTGGGGGTGAATGAACACTATATGAAAGTCTGGCTGTACACATGCCTCGAAAATGGAAAAATAGATTCTCATATCAAGAATGACAGAAGCATCACTCTCTGGTGAAGGCCCTATTCCCAGAAAAATCAGACCCACTGAATTTATTATACCAACTCTAATGTCAGATTATATATTCTCTATGTTACGACAATGAAGAATATTTTAGTTTGACATCATTGAAATGGCAACCACTTACCATTCCTCAAATACTCAGGTGGAGTAAAGGCCAAATTTGTACTGTAGCTTTTCCCATCTCTACTATTTTTCATCAAACCAAAGCAGGAAAGTCTAGGATCACCTTCCTACAAAAGCAATAAAGAGAAAAAAACTATAACACAAGAATGAAGGATCTAAAACATTAAAATAAAGTACGGAATTTACTTTTTTGATGGGAGTATAGATATTATTTTAGCTATCTTTTCATGTAATAGAACTCCTTTCGTATAGCAGGGATACACTTAAAAGTTCCTTCCTAAATAATGATAAAGTAAGCACCCAAAACCTGAATAGGTAAATTGCATTTAAACATAACAAAGCATGTTCTCCAATTTATCAAGTAGGTCATCAAAATTTAACGCGTCTAAGGGAGCTAGAAAGAGCTCCTCTAGGAACCAAAATGTTTGCCAAAATAACCAAATGTTAATCTCGGATACAGGGTCTAAGCTGTTCCATGTGCTTAACCCCCGCGGAAGATATTAATAAGTGTATGCATGATGCAAATCATGGGATACCACAATAACAGACTGAAGCAAAGCTGGTTTCATTTTTCTCCTAGGTACTGCAACTTCAATTGACAGTAGTTTCATAACAAAATCTTACCAAGTTTACGTGCCTCTTCCAGTGGCAGCTCCTAAACATGCCTAGCGTGAGGACTAAATGCAACGAGGAAAACTTTACCACCTCCTTCCAACGATCTTCTCAACTTTCAAACGCGCATTGTTCTGTTAAACCCGTGGATTTCAGAACCTCGGAAGAAAATGTCGGTCCCTTTACCAGCAACCAGATTTTTTATGTTTAATATTTTAGTAACTCTAGCTCTTATCTCTCTATGTCCTCAATTTTTTCGTTCTCTTCCTCTATCTCTCATCTTCTTTTCTCTATGCCTCTCTGCTGCTATGTCTTTCTATCATTTTTTCTCATTTTCTCTAATTTGTCTCTCATCAATTCAAACTTAAATGAAATGAATTCAAAACCATAATTTTCAGAAGAACTGAAAGAGTAAGGTGAATCACGAAAATATATTATTACCAGGAAAAGAAAACTACAAGAAAAATCACTAAGAATGAAGAAGCTCTAGAAAAACCAAAACAGTAATTCTAATCTCACAATTAGAAAGATGGGAAAATATATTTATAAAAATTAGTACCTTGCACAATGGCTTTGATTTGGGGAGAGATAGACATCAAATTGTAACTTACTCATTTAAAACAAGCACAAGGAAGGAAACTGTAATAAACCAACAAGGCACTGACCCACCTGTTTTGGTTTATAGCAAACGCAACAAAAAGGGAGGAGCAACAAAAAAGGAGGGCAACAACACAAAAGTGGCAGGAGTTGGCACATAAGGGCATAAGGCCGTTACCACTACCTGATAACCGGAGCAACAGTAGCAGAGTAACATTAATGCACTTAGTAATAATTACTTTTGTAACCTTACACTTGAGTAATTCAGAAATCTATAATTATTCTCTTCCATTTGCTGTGTTATTTGCTCTATTTTCTCTGTTATTTGCTGGTTGTTGTTGGAAAGAGCAGGTGTATTGCAGAAATACAGTCTAAGAAGGACACGGTCAACACCAAGACATCGTCAACCATTAAAACTTCAAAAATGATTGAATTAGGTACTAAATTCAGCCATGTCAGAAGCAACCTCTCTTTGAAAATCCAACCAATAGCTGTCAACATTAACCCTCTCTTTATTTCACCTCATTTTCTAAAAATATCTTAATCCACCCAAAATCCTCTAATTAAAGATGGTGAGAGATTACCCATACAGTTGGTGATGTTGAGGGAAATTCAGCACATCGCCCCCGAATTCAGGATATGGTCAAGTCAAACATTAAAGAAAATTGACTACCCCACCAAAAGTCACCTGGTTGCAATACCCAAAATTCAGGATATTGGCTGTGACTCTTGATTGCAATACACAAAATAGTAGTTCAATGATTACTCTACCAAAAGTATCCTACTTTATTACAAACAAGAAAATTAAGACCAACAAAGAAACTTACATATTTTGCTGCAGTGGTGAGATTCCAATCAATTATTTTTTCTAAGTCAATTGAAGTAAATCAATTATTAAATGCCTTCTTCCCCTTTAGAAGTTGGTTCATCCCAGCATAGAAAACATCGACGTGCATCTGCACGGTTCAAATTGAGGAATAGACATGTTCTTCTCCCTATTGAGCTCATGCGCACTGGATATGATTTCAAAAAACACAAAACAAAGTCAAAGAATCAAACTTTAGCAGCCCAAAGAAACAAACTGAGAGGATATAAAGCTTCTAGAATGTAATACAAGAGATATCAAGCCTGAAAGACCAGGCATTGATATCTTCAAATATATAAACAACGTGAGTAAAGAAGAGGGCTAACCATGGTAAACCTAACAATCAATATGAAAACTGAAACGACCCGCACTCAAAAGGGGCTATGAGAAAGATTTTAAACATCAGCGAAGGAAAGTGAGGAAATATTTGGCCTTTTCTTGACAATTACAAATCAAATGCAAGAGAAATGATTCTACATAAATGATAAAAGTGAAATCAAATTCTCTGAAAGCAACACAAACCAGAGGTAACAAAAGTAAAAACACATACATGCACAATCACTCAAAAAGTGATCAAATCACCTAAAATATGTACATCTCATATCCAATTTTCCCCACTATACCATCGACGATGGTGAGGGGAAAGCTCTTTATATCAAGCAACTTATGAACACAAATAACGCAACTGGTCAACAGCTAGCAAAAACGTTTTGGATACTACATTATGTTCGTTGTTCTTCCCGGTGTCGACTTACAAAACATAAAATAAGTTAAGTAAGCTAATGTTTGTGCCCTCCTATTCCACTTACAACTAAAACTTCCTACAGAACACTTCTTTATTCTTCTAATCCTACTTGTATTCAAACGAACAACCATCAAAATACACATCGACTTGTTCAATTTCATACCGATACTCGAAATTGACCCCAACAACAACAACAACAAAAATTAAAAACCCCTGAATTAATTATTCTAAAACCAATTAATCAATGACTGACGCTTGCAATAAAATCAGACATAAGAACCCTAAAAGGCTGACTCCAACAAGCTACTTATGCCGATTTATCAAATTAAATAGACCATTAATTGACATTTCTAAATAAAATAATTGAAAAAATTGAGATTAAAACTCAAACCTTGGAAGGGTCAACTTTCTGGAAGTTCTTGGCGAGGTAATGACACGATCAACAACCTCAGATTTGTTGAGGAAGGAACATCGGTCCTCATCAGGAAAGTGGCTGTGAGAGAAGAGGAGGTTGAAGGAAGACGAAACCGAAGATGGAGAATGTTTTAGAATTGAGCCCATTTCTCTCAAAAGGTGTTTCCATCTTTGGTGAGCTTACTATCACCGGAATTGCCCCTGCAAATGAAATACAACAATTTTTATGAAGAGTTAGTTAATTAACAATTAAATTACTGAAATTAGGCCATTAAAAAAGAAAAAAATTGAGATGTTTAAGATACCTAAAGCCAAACCCTAAGTTTCAAGAACTCTGCCTAAATCCTAAACCCAATCCTTAAAACAAACTGAAATAAAAAAAAAGTGACGAAACTAAGAGAATTTGGAATAAATGATTCATGGAGATGAGATAAAGATTTAACAATTAAAACTCACCTCACAAACATAAAAACTAAAGCAACTCTATGAACAAAATAAGGAGGAAGAATGCCCGATTGATTAGTTTGTTGCAAAAGTAATTAAAATATCATAAGATCAGTAACTAAATCAATCCCTTGACTACAACTTAGAGTTTCAATTACATTGAGAAGCATTGGAACAATGAAAAGAACACCAAAGAACTGATGTCTTCAAAATTAGCAGAAAGACGAATTGAAGAACATAGTAGACCCCGAGCAAGACAGAACGATCCGAAAAGACAAAAACAAAAATATTAAAATACATATTCTGTGATCAAGAATCACGAACTCAGTAAAAAAACCAAACACTGATGAACCCAGAAAACACTAATGAACCCAGAACAGGAAAATAAATCAAAGAGGCTAACCCAGAAAGACGAAGAAACAATAAAGCATGTTCAATTAACAAAGGAACTCACGAAAAACTACAATTTATTAATAACTCCAATCGACAAAGAAATTCAGCTTTTATGTTTTACCCATCATCTAAATCTTTGTAAATACCCTAATTATTAATCATAATATTCTACAATCATCTGAGGACTGGTCAACATAATTACACGCAAAAACCAAAAATAAATCAAAAACCTTCTTTCTCAAAATGTGAAATCAAATGATTACACTTTTCTCATACACAAATTGCAAATTTTCAATCAGCTAAGTAAGTAAGTCATTAAGCTGAAGCAAGTCAAACCCAGAATAGAAATTCATCAATATGAACACTATGAATCAAAGTACATCATCAAAACCATGATTAAATCAGAAAAACTAATATTTTAAAAAAACTAATAACACTAAAAAGATGGGGATTTGTTATTTGAAGTATACCTTAAAGAGTCCCCCAAAGAAGTTGGTGTCTTAATAAGGGAACAAAGAAGCTTAAGATTGCTAAAAAGCATAAAAACCTTATACACCAAAGACAAACTGATCCCAAGAGATTTTGCAAACAATAAACCAACCCACCCTCAAAATCTCTTTTCAATCGTAAAAACAATGACGCACCCAATTAGAATAATATACTCACTACAACCAACAAACTATACATTATAAAAATCCAAACTTTATATTACACATACGAAACAAAACCCTAATCACCAATCATTTCTTACACAAAATTAAATTAAATTCAAGAAACAGAAAATAACTAAAAGAGTGAGAAATTACCTTGAGAAGATCCAAGTCAAGAAGTTTAGCACCAGCTTTTGAATCCCAAACATCTTGTAACTAAATCAAAATCATAAATTAAAATCTAAATTAGAATCATAAATTAGAACCTGGGCATAAATTTAGAAGCAACAATCAATAAAGTAACTAAATCAGAACAAATTCCACCCGAAGCAAACGAAGATTATCGCATGTTCCAGATGAAATCAACATAACGCAAATAATGAAATCAACAAAACGCAAATAAAAATCAGATGAAATAAACAAGCAGAAATCACAAATAATGATCGAAGTAGATTGAATTAGAAATGCAAAATAGAAGAACAAGAATAATAGATTACCATTAGAAAGAGCGAAAATGAAGACGGAAAGACGAGAGAGCTTCGTAAAGTGAAGTTGATGCGGCACTATCGATCCACCGGACACCATTTTTGTGGAAGATGAAAAGCATCGCCAAGTCTATGGAGTATGAATTGCAGGAGAGATGAGGAAAAGGGAAGAGAGCGAATTTCAATGGCGGAAATCGAAGAAGGGAGAGGAGGGAGAAAATGGGGGCGGAAGAGATGGAGTAAGACTGTAAGAGTTAGGGTTTTCCACGGGGTGAAAGGAAAAAGAAAAGGAAAGCACGAAGGAGGGAATCCGAAAATGAAAGCAAGTTTAAGGGCATTTTGGTCAGTGAACTATTGGATGAATAGTGAAAACTAAGTTCTCACTTTTAAAGGTTGTAGGATATCTAATTAATATCTTGTATATATGTTAGGAACCATATATGCTAACAAAATGTTTGACACTGAATGAAAAAACATGCTCTATTATATATAAAAAATGGACAAATAAAAGATGTAACAATTATTCGAAACTATTTTCAATAATCGTAACAAAATTACATTTTCTTGCAATCACTATGTTGTGCGAAAATTAGCAAATAACATAAAACATTTGAAATAATAGTATAACACGAGGGCGTCAAAATCGCAGCCAGGCATGTATTATGAAATACATGCCATGAGCTTGTATGTAATTTTCCAGCCATTTTGAAATTGTTGACTAGTCAACCCCGTTTGCCAACTTGGATCCTATATAGAAAAATTGAGTACCAATTTTGTAATATGAATACCATTTTAAAATATTTAGCACCATTGTTGTGATATTAATACCACTTTATAAAATTTAGTACAAAACGAGTACCATTTAAGGAAAATGAATTTAATTTAAAAAAAGTTTATTACCATTTTTGTAATACCAATACCATTTTTGTAATACCAATACCAACTCAGCAATGCCAAATCACCACCCCGTTTTACAAATTTACAATTCCATTATACATTTCCCTCCAAAAATATTTAACATTTACATTTACATTTTTATTTGGGGTTGGCATGTTTTTGCAAATACATGCCAGGCATGTATTTGGACTTCCTCGTATAACACAAGCTTTTCAATAAGGTCGGTCTACAGTATTTTATAATATGGCGGCCCAAATAAGGAAGCTAATCTGCCGCATTTTTCTCGGATTTTGGTCTCACGCGTGTGAGTAAGCTTTTTATTTTTTATTTTTTCTCATCCCTCCTTTCTTTTCGGGGATTCTTTTTCTCATTTGTGCTTTTTCACTTTCTCTCTCCTTCCTTTCTCATGCTGTCTCCTCTGTCGTTAGTGTCCTTCCTTTCTCTCTTGCGCGCTTGAAGCCTAGAGATGGTAGCAAAATTATAAAGAAAACAACAGCTCTTTCGAACTAATGGTGGTAATTTTAACGTATTTGCAATTATTTTTAATTTCTAGGGTTTTCTTTATTTTCTACTTAGGCCATGTTCTGTTCATCTTATTTCCACTTATTTCAGGAAAAATAAGTTCAGATAAGATAAGTTCAAGAAAAATAAGGGTTGACCAAGTACAATATATAATTAAAATAAGTTTTGATAAGTTCTAATAAATTCATATAAGTTCAGTTAAGCTCAGATAAGTTCAGGAAAAATAAGTGAAAATCAGGTGAATAGATCACAACCTTATGCTTTTGATATTGTTGCGATTTGTTATCATATTTTTGTGTTGATTTTGTTCTGATTTTCTAATTCCCAGGGATGACTTGTGTTGATTTGTTTTATAGTTTGTATGGGCTTTGAATTGATGCGTGGTTTTCCTTGGGATTCTTTTTTAAAACCTAAATTTTGTTCATTGATAGAACTAACTTGCTACTGCTACATATTTGAAATTTTTTATAATTTGGCCAATATTTTGTAATTGTGATTTGGAAGATAGTGATTTTTATAGGAATTCGTTGAAGCTGCTTTTTGCTTGCACCTCTATGATTCCTCTTCGGTTTGTGGTAGATGAATAGTATAAATCACAAAAAGTGTGTATTAATTTGATGCGTATGCAGTTACTTAAGTTGACCAAGTATATATTATGATCCCTGATTTGACTAAGTAGCAGTACTAGGCCACATTTGTGTAGCTCTGTAGGGTCATCGATCTTTGATAGACTTGATAGTTCAAATAAGAAAAGTCTCTGTTGGAGTTGGTTGCTTTTGGTTTGGGAGTTTGTTCTCTGCCTCTTTTGGATGGTGTAATGTAGTTTTTTTTTTTTAACAGAAACAGAGATATATTACTTAGAGGGCATAAGCCTCATAATCATAGAGTTTGTTACAAAAGAGCCTAAAGATAGCTTTGTGCCAAACGCAAAAACAAGTAATGGCCAAAAAGCTCATGTTAGATCTAGGCAAACTTAGCAAAAGAAAAATATATATAGTACTAGGAGAAGTTAGACCATTAGACGTTAGCATTATATACTTCATCCATGACAGCAAACAAGGCATTAGGGATCTGCTTCGTCTTGCACCACCAATTCATTTTCATAGTCTTCTTGCAAGGTTGGAGGTGGTTGAAAGTGATACACCATGGTAGACTTTATATTCCTCCCAATTTCAGCAAGAGCATGTGCCACCTTGTTAGCATCCCTCTTAACATGATATATAGAGACATTCCAGTTTCTCTTTAGTAAGGCAGTGATATCAGTGATGATGCTTGAGAGGTGATGATCCTTGTAGTTCCCAGGGTGTTCCAGCATGAATTTCAAAGCTTCAGCATCAATTTTCAACTCAAGATGAGTGATCTTCCTTTCCCAAGCTATGAGCAATCCCTCTTTGATGGCAGTGAGTTCAGCAAAAGCGGGTCCAATACTGTTGAAATGAGAAGAAAACCCTATGTGCCACAGACCTTTGCTACATCTAATGACACCACCTCCACCAGCATTGTTGATGTCCAGCCACGAACCATCAGTATTCAGTTTGAAATAAGAGTTTTGAGGAGGAGCCCATATTCTAACAGCAGTTGAACCATCCCTAATAGCAGGAACTTTTGACTGCAAAATATTGTTAGTGAAGTTGAATCTGCCCAGAATTTGTTATAGAAGCTAGAACTGTTTTCCATTTTCAGATTGAAAACAGTGTTGTTTCTATAAGACCAGATATGCCATAGAGCCAATTGCAAAGATAGTTTGCCAAGAAATAGAACCAGTGAAATTGTAAGAAATCCACTCATGCCAAGTAAGAGAATAAAATTGTCTTAAGTCTAAATCAAACGAGGAAGCATGATACTGAATAATCATAGTCCAGAACATAGAAGTGCTATGGCAATCTCTAAAAAGATGAAGGTTATCTTCAATAGAGGAGTTACAACGGATGCAAATAGGATTAAAATCTGGAACCTTACAGGATAAGGTTTTAGCAACAGGAAGAATGGAGTGACAAACATTCCATAGCAGCATCTTATATTTGTAGGGTACTGGTATTTTCCACATTTTTCTCCAGTTGACTTTAGCTAAACATTGATAATTGGGAGTGGTGGTAGTAGAGTGATAAGAAGATTTAATTGTAAAAGAGCCTTTGTTGTCCAGCTTCCAACACAGTCTATCTTTATTTTCAGAGATATTGGAAAGAGGAATAACCTTAATGAGATGACAGATATTAGTAGGGAGAATATGTTGAACTCTTAAGAGGTCCCAAATGTTATTCACAATGATTTTAGAAACCCTAAAATGAGCCATGGATTCAGGAATATATATATTAGGAATAAGGTAGATGGGAGAATCACCCACCCAATGGTGAAACCAAAGAGAAGTGTCCTCACCATCCCCAATGTTAATGATAATTCCTTTTTTAAGAATTTCTCTCCCTTTGAGAATGTCCTTCCAAATTGGGGACGCAGAGTTATTGGGAAAACAATCCGTGAAATTTGAAAATTTAAGATATCTAGAAGTTAAAATTTTAACCCAAAGTTTATTAGGTTGAATGAGAAGTTTCCAACCTAGTTTAGTCATGAAAGCCATATTCCAACGTTTCAAGTCTCTTATTCCTAACCCTCCTTTATTAATAGGGTCACACACCCTACCCCAATTGGTTCAAGGAATGTATTTAGATCTATCAACTCTATTCCAAAGAAATTTCTTGCATTTGGTCTCGACCTCTTGAATAACAGTGGCAGGAAGCAAGGTGGTTTGCATGGCATAAAGGGGGTAAGCATTAAGGACATATTTAATGAGAGTATTCCTACCAGCCATATTAAGAATCTTGGCTTGCCAACCCCTAATTTTACTAGTTGTTTTATCCAGAAGGTTAAAAAAATCAGCCGTATTGAGTTTAGTAGGGGAAATAATACAACCAAGGTATTTTCCAAAAGTAATGGTGTCTTTAAATGTACAAACTTCTTTAATAGAATCACGAACATTATGATTCATATTTTTTGGAAATATAAGGGAAGATTTAGAAAAGTTGACTTGCAAGCCAGAAATTTTGCCAAAAGCATCAAGAGTATTCATCATAATGTCAATATTACTAGTTGTGGAAGATCCGAAAAGGAAAACGTCATCAGCATAGAACAAGTGAGAAATAGACATCTCCTTAGAAAGACGTAACGGTTTCCAAAGTTTCTTGTTGACAGTTTCTTCAATTAAAAGAGAAAGTCTTTCTAGGAATAGGACAAAAATATAAGGGGAGAGAGGGTCTCCTTGACGAATACCTCTTGACGGGAGAAAACTTTCCGTAATTTGACCATTCCAAATGACCGAGATAGAGGCAGTTGTGAGGGGGTCGAAAAAGCACGAGGCTAATGCGTGACCTTGTCCCTCGTGGGAGTGACGTTTCTTTTTGTCAAATCAAGTGTAATTGGATTTCCTGTGAGTTTACACCCAATTGACTAGTAATATAGGAGTCGCCATTCAGTTTTTAACGACAATGAGAAAAACTGACAAAACCCTGTTTTCGTGACATAAAGGGAGTGCAATTATGTTTGACCACGACGACCGTAGGTTCCCTTGTGATCCCTGGTGTGGGGATCTCTCAACATACACCCGCAAGGTAAAGATTGAGGGTTCGGGGGACTGTAACTACCGAGAGGAGTACTCGCTTTTCGATAACTCCAGAGGCAGGATATCCTTACTAGCTCAGCATAAATAATTGAAGGGACATGCGTTAACTATTAAACTAATCTGAGTTGATTTTAACAATATGCAACATATAGTACTAGATCGAACGCGATTATCTGATTTAGATTGTTTTAAGGGACCTAGCATGATAATCCAATTTCCCAACATATTATCTTTATTAGGCGTGATAGAACAATCAGGTTTAATTAGTTTAACAGTTCATAAAAGGGCGAGGAAAGCAATTAAACCATGGAAGAGGGACACATTACGACGCACCCTTGAGAGGTGTGTCACGGTTCTCAGAAAACTAACCACTTTCACTTTGCTTTTTCTCCTTTTATTTAACGAATCTCAAATTATAGGACAGAATACGTTCTGCTCGATTTTTGGATCGATTGCGACAGAACGCGTGATCAGTTTTGCAGCGTGAGGCTTAGGCTTAGGGGTTTATAGTCAATACTTAGAATAATAATTGTGTGTTGTGTCTTTTTCACGTCGAACTTAGGGCCCTATTTATAGAAAAGAGTTCGTGGAAAGATAGAATTGTAGAACTCTAATCCACGAGGAATTAGGAAAGAACACGTCCCAGGTAATTTCAGCGCCCAGGGATGGGCGCCGAAGATTTCGGCGCCCAGAGCCAGGCGTTGAAAATAGGATCTGGGCCGTTTCTTTGTCAGATTAGGATTCTTAGAATTCGGAGTGTATGAGACTTTAATCGAGTCTTTTAGTGCGTATTAATTTTATGATGGAATGCATCTGGGCCCGTTACGAACTCTAGGCTCGTTAGGATTTTAATTAATACGTAACTCTTATTTTCCAATCGTATTAGGAATAGGATTCTCTCGCAATTTCTATCTCATTTAGGATTTATGTTGGAGTGCAACACCTAATTCTGACAGGTTTCTATCTTTTATGACTTGCCACTTTTAACAACTACCCATTACGACAGTTACTATTTTTAGCAGGTTTCTATAAATAGCTGGTTTCGGGTGAAATGAAAAGGGGATTGAGATTCGTTATTTTATAGGAGATGCGTTGTCAAGTGGAGATTCATGATCTCATCATCGAACCTTCCCTTTCGGGAATGGGGACAAAAGTAGGTGTCTACAGTTAGCCCCCACTTTGACTAAGTCTTGGAGTAAGACGATGGTCAAAGTATTAGACGGAGTGCGTCACACAAGCCATGGTGACCTGCTTTTGTGAGGGTCTCACGAGACCCCGAGTGATAACATTTGACTTAAGGGTCATCACTTGAAGTGCCGACATATCCCTCACGTGTCATTGGGATTTGTCAACGGATAGTATAGAAACTCCCTCACTTTGTCATTGGAAGTATCTAAAGAGACGTAGAAACTCCCTCACTTTGTCATTGGGAGTAGCTACAGATGTTTTCGAAATTAAAGCTATAAAGTGTAATTGGGCCTGGCCAAGCCCAACCACGAGGTAAAAATGTTTTTAAAGATTCTCATTTTCAGGGTTAGCTAAACGAGAAAACCCCCTTGTTTTTATGGGACGTAAAACGAAGGAAAATCCAGCACATCGTTCTTTTTTGGAAAAACGGAAAACCAATCCTTTAATTTTTGGAAAAAGGGGAAACCGAAAAAAGTTATCGCTGCAGCGACTAAGGACCTGCGCGGTTAGTGACGCAGACCCCGCCGGCTGAAGATGGCGAGCCTGTTCGCTAAGGGTGGACACCCCGTCCGATAGAAGTGGACGAATCTGTTTTGAAATTTGAAAATAAGGATCTACGCGGTTTGTGACATAGACCCCGCCGGCTAAAGATGGCGAACCTGTCCGCTAAGGGTGGACACCACGTCCGATAGAAGTGGACGAATCTATTTTGAAATTTGTTTGTGCTTTTTGAAAATAAGGACCTACGCGGTTTGTGACGTAGACCCCCCGGCTGAAGATGGCGAGCCTATTTTTAAATTTGAAGACTTTATTTTTCGAAAACTGAGGACCTGCGCGGCTAGTGACGCAGACCCCGCCTGTTGAAAGTGGGCGAGCCCATTTTGAATTTCTTACTTTCTTTTCATTTTGCCTATGTAGAAGGGCTTTTGTGTTTACAACCTGTTGGTGGGTCGCAATATTCCCTGATTAAGTGTGTCCTATAAGTGGGCCCACACCGTGTATATTTCTGTTAACGATATTTTTTTTTTTAAATACCGTTTTTTTTAGATTATCCAAACACGGGACTGTGTATAGCGTAGTCCGGGAACATGATTTTAACCTTGCACACTCTTTGTTGGAGTATATATTTTTTCGCGAGCCCCCAAGCAATTGGGCTCGTCGGTCATTTTTTGCCAAGAGAAGTACGTAGCTTATAACGTCTTTTAATCATGTCTGGGGTCATGCTCGTATGTGCGAGTGACCTTTATAGTGGTATGCTATTTTGACGAAGTCGTGGAGTGCGACGTCAGTTTTCGGGCGACAAAGCTTATTTTCCAATAATATTCGGTTTAGCTTGGCCCGGATTAATCTTTTGACAAACAAACATTTTTCATTTTGAGAAACCAACGACTTAACAATATTTTTTTTTGGTGTTTCGAAGAATGACCTTGATATTTATTTTTCTCATATTTGTTTTGAAAAGTGTACACATATATTCCTTGAGACGAGTCTAAGTTTTGACCAAGTTTTAACATTCATTTTTTGATATTTGGGTGCTAAAGGTGCTTTTGGGCTTGATCTTAATTGCAATAGGGCCTCGCGTCTAGCGACACGGTTTTAAGTCCTTTCCTGTTCCGCGTTTTTTGAAATCTGGGCCTTGGGCTGCATTATCAGCGCTCAAGGGAGGGCGTTAATTATTTTGGCGCCCAGCCGTGGGCGCTGAAAGTTCTCTCCTGGCGATTTTTGGTTTTCGGATTTCTTTACGCGTTTCCGAATGGGATCAGGATGTCACTTGATGTCTTCAGCTATATATAGGGGCTAGATACGTCCCTATCTTTCTATCACTCTCAATTTTCTTCTCTCTTATAGTTGCTTAGCTTTAATTCTCCTTGCTTTTGTCATGTCGATTCCTCCCTTCTCACTCCAACGAGCTGTTAGGCGTTGGCTACGAGCCCTTACTCCTACAGAAAAGGCATTGTTAAAAGAATACCACTTAGAGGCACTCCTAGGCTTACAACAAATTAATATTGATTATAACTTTCTGCATGCATCCCTAAGCTTTTGAGATTCCGATCATCATGTTTTTGTCTTTCGGGGCAACGAAATATGTCCTTTGCCAGATGAATTTGCCGCGATCCTTGGTTATCCTACTAATGCTACTCCTGCCACCCCTGGCACCATTGAAGAGGGTAAAACAACCATAGGGGCTTTCCTAGGACTAGATACTAACACACTTACTGAGATTGTTGTAGGTGATGAGGTTAATTTGGCAAAGCTTGTAAAACATCAATTTAGACCTAGTAACAATATGACCGAACAAAAATTGAACATTCGAGCCCTTGTATTTTGCTTGTTGAATCATTATTTACTGTCGAATAACAATGGTGAGTTCGGTGACATAAGGTTGATCCCCTTGATTAGCTAGATGGAAAGTTGCTATTCTATCATACCGTTGGTTGTTGCCGAGACCTTGCTGAGTGCGGATGAGCTGAAGAAGGATGCCAAATCTGAATATTTTAAGGGGAGCCCCCTATTACTGCAGGTAATCGATCTTTTCCTTGCGCATCTTTTTTTTTGCATTCTTTTTTACTCGTCCTTCCTGGAGCTGAGTTTCAGCGCCCAGGGCTGGGCGTTAGAATTTTCGGCGCCTGGTCCTGGGCGTTGAAACTGCGCCCCAGGCTTCGTTTGTTTATTTATTATTTTTTTGATCTGATCGTACCCGTTTTTTGCAGATTTGGCTCATGGAACGACTTAGGCTCTTAGAAATTCCTGCCGATCCTAAACACTATCGCCCTATAGCCTTGGGTAACCGGAAGTGTTTGCACCGAGGCCAGGACGAGGCCGAGTGGGCCTCCTTTTTTACTCATGGTATCTGTTCTATTAAGTGGGTGGTACCGTGGTGGGGTTTGACTACTATGACGGGGGGTTCTGATGTATCGGTTTATGTTTCTTTGTTGGGGCTATCCCGGCCCATTTATATCTTTTCTTACCGAGTCATGCGTCAATACGGCTTAAGGCAGACCATCCCCTTTTCTGATACGGTACCACCTAAAGTAGCGGCCTTTTCACAAGCACGGGTTCAAGCATGGGCTAAGTATTATGATGGTCTCCCGCGTTGGGCCGTAACTACAAATGGCTTTGTGGGTCTTTCTGAAAACTATAAGTTGTGGATGAGCTCCGATGATAAAGCTGTGAGGACCGAGGCTCGAAATGGGGAGTCGGCTGAGCTTTTGATACCTCGTATTCGGGTTAGATATGAGGGCCGTGATTCTGCCAATCCTCGCGCCCATGGTTTTAAGACTGTGAAAGCTCGTCCTGATCGAAAGCGAAAGGAAGTTCCTCCCCATTCCAGTTCTAGGCCTAAGAAGATGCCTAACATGAAGGGGTCTGCCATTGCTAAAAGAAATGCAAGCTCTCGCGGAGATCGTCGCCGGAACAATGTATGGGTTAGGAAGGCTCAGCCGCCTGTAGAAACGGTGACTAATCTAGTTGATGTTGATAATCCTTCTCCCGCCATTGTCTGTGCCCTTGAGGCTGAGCAGGCTGTAACTGAGAATGTTTCTGAAGTCTTGGCTGAAGGAAATAATGCCCTTGGTCCAAGTATGCATTCTATGTTAAGTCTAATAAATGCGGTTCAGTATTAATTAACAAGTTAATAATTCAGTGAGATCAAGTGAGCTGAATGCCTAGCTAGAGGCCGCTTCAGTTCAAGTGGAATTAATGATATTAATCCACAGCTTACTCTTGACTGAACCCGTGGGGTCACACAAATAGTACGTAAACGGATCAAGTATTTAATGGCATTAAATACTCTATCTATGGATATTCGGAATCGACGGATCTTGGTTTCAGTGGGAGCTGAGATCGTCACAGGCAAGAAATGAATACTCCGGAAACGATGATATTGCCGGAAACGGAAATATGGATCGTATCGGAAATATAAATATTATCCAAGTCGTAGATGTTGCCGGAAACGGAAACATGGTACGTATCGGAAAATATTATCGGAAATGGAAATATTACCAGAATCGGAAATATTGCCGGAAACGGAAATATTGTCAGAATCGGAAATATTACCGGAATCGGAAAATAATTCCGGAAACGGAAATATTAAATATTTGTTCGAAACGGAAATTAATTCCGGAATCGGAAATGTTAAATATTGTTCGTATCGGAAATGAATTCCGGAATCGGAAATTTAATCGGAAGCGTATCGTACGAATAAGCATCGGACGAGGCCTGCCGGACGAGGCCCAGCACGAAGCCAGGCCATCGCCCAGCAAGCCAAGCGCGCCGCACAAACAGCCACACCAGGCCCAGCGCAAGGCCAGGCCCAGCAGGCCGTGGCAGCGCGCACAGCGCGCGCAGCGCGCGCGGGAGCTGCGTGGGCTTGCAGCTCGCGCAGGCCTCGCTGCGTGGGCTGCTGCTCGTACGCACGCATGGGCGGCCCATCGAGGCTGCCGTGTGTGTGTGCGTAAGTGTTTGTGTTCGTGCACGTTTCCTAAAACGTGCAGAGTTCGGTTAATGATTAAATTCCTAATTCTATTTGATAAATTAATTAAATTAGAGTTCTTGTAGGATTCTAGGTTTAATTAATTTGTATCTGAATAGGATTCCAATTCCCTTTCCATACCCCTATAAATATGTGGCCAGGGTTCAAAATTTATAACGAGTTTCAAAGTATTCAAAGTGAGTTTTTGAGAGAAAAATTCAGCCACACATCTTGCTCAAAAGTGCCGAAAATTCTAGTACCTTAAGGGCGATTCTAGTTGGTCAATCTTAAGGCAGATCCGGACGTGCTGTGGACTATCTACGGAGGGACGACACTTGGAGTCCTAAAGACTTGTTCTTGATCGGTTCGGGCGCAGCTAGGGAAGGCACGCAACAAAGTGTATGCATCTAAACTATGCTAAATGATTATGTGTAAATAATATGCTTTCCTGGCTTTATGGTTTTTCCGCATGATTTATGAATTGTCATATGTATCATAACCTAACAGTGGTATCACGAGCCCCTTATTATTTTCATAATCTAAATTGCATGAACATGGTTAAATATTACAAATTTGCATGAATTAAAAGGGGTGATTAATTTTCGTAATTGTTAATTAATTGCAAATTGCGTTTATTTAATTATACGTACGCAGTTTTTCGGCAGTTTCTTCGTTACTCATCCAAATCGAGTGATTTTTGTGTCAATTCCGCATGTAAAAGGCATTCTAAAATGTTGACAAAAATAGTATTTTTCTGCCGAACCCAGAATTCTCAAATTCGAAGCCTAACTATGACTTTTCGAAGGTTTTAGTTTTTCGAATGCAAAATTTCGTAAATTTAAGATGTTAAATTAAATATTTGCGATTCTTGTTGATAAATCTTGAATTTTTGATTGACCTACTGTATATGTTTAACAAGTTTGAATGCCTAGCCTTGTTAATTATGCAATCTAATTTGTAATTATGATTAATTTGTTGAAAATTAGAATAATTTAGAATTAATTTGATTTTCATAATTAATTATAATTTAATTAGAAACCTATGATTAAAAACCACCATAAAAATTGTAAATTTATGATAAATTTTAAATTTTTATGACCTAGACTTGAATCCATAACAATCGGAAATCAATTGGATAATAAATTTTCGATTTTTTCGCCCTAAAATTATGAAATTAATAATATTTATTAATTTGTCATTAATTTTATAAATTTTAATTTTTTTTTATGCGATTCGTTCATATAACTTGCACGCACAAAGCAATGGACGCTTCGTGTTACCCTTAAGGGGTGTTGTATAGTGCGGGCATGCGACGACGAGCAAGGGAGCTCGTCGCCCGTGCGGCACGAATGCAATGAGCAAGGCATGGTGCACGTGCACAAGGCAGCAGCCCTGCCTTATGTCGTGGGCCACGAGCAATGGACGAATGGGCATGGGCGAAGGGCGAGCCAAGGCAGTCGCGTGTGGGCAGCAAGCGAGCTGCGCCACAACGCGCACTGCCTCGCGCAAGAGCGCGCAGCCTCGCGCGCAGCGAGCGCAAGCTCGCATGCCACGAGCGCTGCGCCCAGCGTTGCGCGCGCGCACAGCGAGCGATGTCGCGCGCCCAGCGAGCGATGTCGCGCGCCCAGCGAGCGATGGCTCGCACGCACAGCGAGCGATGTCGCGCGCCCAGCGAGCGATGTCGCGCGCACAGCGAGCGATGGCTCGCGCGCACTGCGAGCGATGGCTCGCGTGCGACGAGCGCTGGCGCGCGCGCAGCGTGCGATGGCTTGCGATGGAAATGCAGTAGCTATGCGACGAGCGCATGGGCTGCGCGCACATGGCCAGCGATGGCTGTGTGCGAGCGGCCCATGGGCGTGCAATGCGTAGGGTGTTTGCGATACGATTAGATCGTTTTGAATGTTTAATTTGAAAATTTCAGTTCACGTAATTTTAATTAATTTTAAAATTAATAATTTAAATTATTTTCTTGGATTTTAATTTTGAATATTGTAATTATAATAAATGTTATTTATTCTAATTATTTTACTAAAATTAAAATCATGAATTAATTTAAATAACGACTGAAATTAAATTAAACTTTTTGGATTCAATTATAAATTTATATGAGCTTTAAATTTTAATTAAATTTGTATGTTTCCGGTTAGACTAGAAATACATTTTTATGTTTAAAATTGGTAAAACATATGAATTTATTGGTTTAAGTGGGAGCGCTTTTTAGTCATAAACTCTTGATTAGGTCTACAAATCCTTAAGGTTAAAACAACTTGATTAGAATTAATAAGGACTGAATAATTGGTAGATTATTGGTGCCCTTGATTAATTGCTGCAAATGTTTACGTGATGCATAATGGGTTTTACTAACCAGCTATGTGGGCCATTCATGATAATGAATGGGTGAATGGTATATATTGTATATGTACTGTTTTGCAGGTTATGAAGTGACTAGTATGGCCCAAATAGGATAGAAAATATGGTCTGCGTACCATTAATTTGAATGTAATTGGTCTGAAGTACCAAAGTTATTTTTCAATTCAAATATGGTCTGCGTACCATCAAATAGTTGTAATTAGTTATAGCTTATCCTATTTGAAGAAAATGGTGCCTCCCACGGAGATTTTCAAGACGGACTTTGAAGTCAAAGCTTCAAGATGAAGTCGGGCCATACTAGATCACATTTATCTTATGCATGCTTTAAGTTATTTATTGTTTTAAATATGTCTTAAAATGCATGAGATCAAAAGCTTGATTATGTTGCATGATTAAGGATTTTAGTTCACTTAAAATCTAACCAACATAGTAAGAGCCTTAAGTTCCAAACTTAAAAATTGAGTTATAAGGTGCCATGCCAAAATATACACTTGCTTGGATATCCTTTACATCAATCTAGTAATAGTTTTCGCTCAGCGAGGTGTTACTTATTGGTCCTAAAGGGGCAAGGTACACAAATAATTGTGAGTACACGTTAGTTTTGGTGAAACTCAACGATATAAGTAAGGAGTCCTTTTATGTCGTGGCAAAATCGATAGGTTTACCTAACAAGTTCTTAGACGTACCTATCAACCAAGAGTAGTTTCTAGACTATTAGCAAAAGGCTTTTGCTTACCTAAGATGTTTTAGGATTAAGTCGACAAACTGTGCTTAGTTCTTCAATGATTTTAGGGTCTTGGAATCATTTTATTCACACCTGCCGGAACAATAAAATCGAATAAAATGCTAATAACTTGTTTGAATTGCATGGTTGCTTTAATTTCAAGTTATTATTCATGATAAATGTTTAGACTTTGCATGCTTCAATGTATGTTTTAATTATTGTTTATAATTAAATATCTTGCACTGCAATAAATCCTTTTAGAAAGGTAACAGAAAATTTCCTCGATTGGTAGTGAATCCAAGAACGATTCACGGAAATGAGAGAAAGTGAGCAATTTAAAATGTACGTTTCTTTTAGCGACTTTTATGGTTGTTTTCGAATATCAAAATCGAATGGCAAACCAATTGGTGCTTGTGAATTCAAAATACAATGTAGTTTTGAGATCATAAAGCATTGAGTTTAATACGCTCAACTTTACCAATGGTTAACAACCTAATATCTTTGTCCATTTAATTCTCGAATGAGTCTAGTCCCTAGACATTCGAATAGATCGATGCTTAGAGAACTTTAGAAGCTTCTGTGAGATCATCTAGTTGAAACAAAATATTCAACATAAATTAAAATGGTAAAGAACCTTGTTGGTGACATTGGACATGTCTAACAAAGTATAAAAGTCAACACTAAAGAATTCAATTCTTAAGACTATAAGAAAGGGTACAAGAAATAGGAAAACGAGGAACAAATGAAAGGAATTTACGATTCCGTTTCTACCTATAAGTTTATGTTTAAAGAGAAGTGACCTAGCAATCAAACTTCCTTGGTATCATATACCGCTTGAGGTTCTTACTTCGGTAATAACTCAAACAATGGAAGCTAGGATACACTAATGACCTACAAGTGGGAAATGAAGCATGGCAATGCTACATTAGTTGTAGGGTCATCTAGTTTGTTTTAAGTCCTTTCAAAGGCTGGAACTTAATGGCTATTTTGTTCCATAATCAGCATACCTAAATTTCTGCTTCAAACACAGAAAGACTCACATTCAAGAAAAACAAAAACAATGTTTGTTTGTTTATTTGAATGAAATGGTCAATTACAGGTTGAGTCAATATGCTTGATTAAAACAAACAACTCTTTAAAGAACTTTACTAGGTTCAAATCAAGCCCTTGATTTGAGTTCAACTAATCTTTGGCATTGTTGCTTAGATCATGTCAACAAGTTAACATTCAAAAGCTCTATTTTAATGGACTTTTGAAAGTTGGTTGATTTCTAGATCAACTTAAGACAAGCTAGTCTTACTTGTTGAAAGTAACAAAAGATATGAACTATTGTTTGAACGCCTAGACAATAGAGTTCAAAGCTAAAGAAAGATTTTATGACTTTATTATTTCACATGGATTTGAGTGAATATAGGTTTATTTACTCAAATGTGATATAAGTTGAATCTGTTTGGCTAGTTCAAAGATTCAGAAGTATAAAATCCACTTGGCAAGAAATCATAAAGATCTAGGTTAGATCATGTTGATGATTACTTGAGACCAAATATGATCATCAATGATTGTGTGTTGTAATTTCACAATCTAGGTCCATAAGATATGGCATAAACTTGATTCGATCAATGATGGATCATAAAGACTTTTCCTATAATTTCTAAAACAAAATGCTCAACTACCACCAAACTAAACCAAAATTCGTCAAAGCTATTGAAAAGTAAATTCAGAATAACTTTTCATAAAATATATCTAGAGAGTTGTAAAACTCAGTGGGAGCTTAGTGTTTGTCATTCGACAAACTAAGGCCCAAGTATAGATATATGTTTCATTGTGATTTATTCAAATGAGACACAAGGGTATTGTTTCTACCACGAATTTTTGAGAACATAATGTTTGTTTGCTCGAAATGATGTCCTTTTGGAGATTCGTTTCCAAAATGACAAGTGGGAGAAAATAGACCTCGAAAGTTTTCGAGGCGAACAACAAACATAAACGGAGATTCCGGAGGCTTTTCGAAGTGCTTCAGAAAATCCGAACTTATTCTTTAAGGACTTTAGAAGTGGCTTTAAAGAATAGACGTCTCTTAGAAGACTTTACAAGTGCTTCAAGGAAAACAGAATATTCAAAGGACTTTCAAGTGGCTATTGATATTCTATTGTTTGATGTTCAATACCCAAGTAGGCATAGAATTCAAGTCACTGAAACTATGAGATTCTTCTATTAGATAGTGAAGAAACATAGAGATCAGGTCAAAGAAACTATGAGATTCTTCTATTAAATAGTGAAGAAACCTATAACTTGCAGTCAAACTATTATCATATAGATTAATGAGTTTGTGACTTGTAAGAAAGCTATGACGAAATATAGATTCCCTAAAATGGTTAGAGGCCATATATAGACTCAAATGTTTTAAATGGTTAGAGGCCATAAAACGTACTCAATGTTTTGATGACAAAATTGAAATTTTGTTGATTTGCAAGAATGGTTTCACACCTATTGGTTGCAAGTTTGTTTTAAGGATAAAAACCATCAAACATGGAATTGTGTTCACACACAAAGCTAGATTAGTTGCTAAAGGTTACAAGAAAATTCATGGCATGGATTATGTTGAAACCTCATGCATAATCATGATGCTCAAGTCTATAACTCAAGCAATGATTGCATATTGGTACATATGACAATTGGATGACAAAACGTATTCCTCAATCAAATGTTGGAAGAAAACTATGTACATGGCATGTCATAGGATTTGTGGATCCAAATAAATGCTTGAAAAGGAATGCTAACTTATGAAATCTAAGTACAGATTTAAGCAAGCAATTGGGAATTAGAACTGTATTTTAGTGAAGCTAATAAGCATTTTAGTTTCATAAAAAAAAAAAAAAAAAAAAAAAAAATATACATGATTCTTATAGATATATAAGAAGTTTAGTGGGAGTACTTAAAACTTAATTGGTCCTATGTGTATCACACACATATCTCTCTATTGTGAAATAACATTCAAATGCTAATGACTTAGATTTGAAATAATTCATCAATGATGGACCATGGCGAAACTTAGTACATACTGGGTATTAAGATCTATTTACAAAAATCTTATGATATTGTTTTGGATTAAGTAATGGCATTTACTAAATCAAACACGAAAGTCTCCATTGGAGATATTCGACCCATGTGAATAAATCTAAGTAAAGGATGTTTGAACTATGTATAAGCATTTACTAAGTTAAACATCAAAGAGTCTAAATGAGATTCTTAACCTATATTATATGTCAAAGAATTTAGCTGGATTCAGTATCTGCTGAAATTGAATAAGCTAAAGTTACATGAATAGAATTCAATTGGGAATTATTCTGCAAAAGAATTTATCATGTATGATATAATATGAGGATCGCCAAAAACGTATCGTATGACTTTAGCCATGACGAACATATACCAATCTCTATTGATCTAAGTGAAGATCAACTAGATTGAGATCAAGAATACTTATGGTACTTGAAAAGGTACATAGGAATAGTTCTTGATTCAAGGAAATAAAGATATGCTAAATATTGATGCTACACGCAGAAACACTGGCAAAGGATCAAGCAAGACCCCTTTGGAGTTAACCATTGGCAAGGACGAGCTAAAGAGCATCGTGTTTTGAAATGGCAACATGGATTGAAGACCATGAGTTGTTGCGTGGGAAATTAAATATGTTCTAAGATATAGCTGGAAAGTCTTCCACATATCTGTGAACTGCTTGGATAAGCAAATCCAAACAAAGCATCACTAGCAACCTAAACAGTTGAAGTAAAAGTACTTATTGCCTAAGAAGCAATAAAACAGAGTTGTTTATATTAATGAGTTCTTCATTGAACTTGGGTGGATCACATGTCTGCTAAACTTGATGATTCTTCATTGCAAAATGCGTAGAACCACTATCGAAGTAAGAAAGACTAGATCACATAATAAACAAACTCAAAATATCTTATCATCATATCTCGAAGAACATTCGATGAAAAGGATATTAAGATTGGCAAAGCATGATAACTAAACCTATGCAACAAGTGAGAAGCAACACTCACATTGTAGCACTGGAAATCAAACATAGCTTTGAATTCCATGAAATGTTTTAAAGATGGGTTAGAGGCCCATGGTTGTAAAACATTGGGGTTGAACATTTATCATATATGAAATGTGTTTTCATATTCCATTTAATCTTGGTTTAGTATTAAATGATGAGTCCCTTCAATTTGACAATATATTCAAGATGGACTGTCAGGACCAGTCCTGTGACTAAGAAATGTCTATCAAGTGAACTTGAATGTCAAAAGTTGAAAATGGTCCCTAGTCGGAGTTTTCTATAAAATTGGACGCATAGAAAACGTTAGACGACTAGAATGCAAGATGACTAGTAGTTCTGTTTCTTGAACTATGTGGACATGGCAATGTCATAATCATTTGCATAGATACTTACTTTGGGAAGACTAGTATCGGACAAGACCTATGAAACTTTACTGTAAGAGATGAAAATCTGTCATAAGTAAATTTCATTAAAATTATTAGACACTAAATCCTCAATACCTGAGTGATTTGAGATTACTTGTTTGAGAACTGGTTGCTTTGACGTTGACCAACCGTCGCACCGTAAAAGGAGGCTATAAAGGCAACGCTCAGGTAATCACCTATCAAACGAAGTCTAATCTCAAGATCGCAAGATTGGGATTGTCCTCCCATAAATCGGGATGAGATGCTTAAAAGTTGTACAAGGCCACTCGGAGAGCTAGAAACTGTGAAATGCATGGCCGTGCTCGGATGAATCATAGGCTATGATTATCTGTTTATTTGATCAGTTGAACTCTGAAACCGAGGAACACCTCTGGACATAATAAGGATGACAACTCTTACCTTATGTTCAAGAGCAAGCATCGAGCGACAAAGGAATTAGGAAATGCACACTTGTCCCTAAGGACAAGTGGGAGACTGAAGGAAATAATGCCCTTGGTCCAAGTATGCATTCTATGTTAAGTCTAATAAATGCGGTTCAGTATTAATTAACAAGTTAATAATTCAGTGAGATCAAGTGAGCTGAATGCCTAGCTAGAGGCCGCTTCAGTTCAAGTGGAATTAATGATATTAATCCACAGCTTACTCTTGACTGAACCCGTGGGGTCACACAAATAGTACGTAAACGGATCAAGTATTTAATGGCATTAAATACTCTATCTATGGATATTCGGAATCGACGGATCTTGGTTTCAGTGGGAGCTGAGATCGTCACAGGCAAGAAATGAATACTCCGGAAACGATGATATTGCCGGAAACGGAAATATGGATCGTATCGGAAATATAAATATTATCCAAGTCGTAGATGTTGCCGGAAACGGAAACATGGTACGTATCGGAAAATATTATCGGAAATGGAAATATTACCAGAATCGGAAATATTGCCGGAAACGGAAATATTGTCAGAATCGGAAATATTACCGGAATCGGAAAATAATTCCGGAAACGGAAATATTAAATATTTGTTCGAAACGGAAATTAATTCCGGAATCGGAAATGTTAAATATTGTTCGTATCGGAAATGAATTCCGGAATCGGAAATTTAATCGGAAGCGTATCGTACGAATAAGCATCGGACGAGGCCTGCCGGACGAGGCCCAGCACGAAGCCAGGCCATCGCCCAGCAAGCCAAGCGCGCCGCACAAACAGCCACACCAGGCCCAGCGCAAGGCCAGGCCCAGCAGGCCGTGGCAGCGCGCACAGCGCGCGCAGCGCGCGCGGGAGCTGCGTGGGCTTGCAGCTCGCGCAGGCCTCGCTGCGTGGGCTGCTGCTCGTACGCACGCATGGGCGGCCCATCGAGGCTGCCGTGTGTGTGTGCGTAAGTGTTTGTGTTCGTGCACGTTTCCTAAAACGTGCAGAGTTCGGTTAATGATTAAATTCCTAATTCTATTTGATAAATTAATTAAATTAGAGTTCTTGTAGGATTCTAGGTTTAATTAATTTGTATCTGAATAGGATTCCAATTCCCTTTCCATACCCCTATAAATATGTGGCCAGGGTTCACAATTTATAACGAGTTTCAAAGTATTCAAAGTGAGTTTTTGAGAGAAAAATTCAGCCACACATCTTGCTCAAAAGTGCCGAAAATTCTAGTACCTTAAGGGCGATTCTAGTTGGTCAATCTTAAGGCGGATCCGGACGTGCTGTGGACTATCTACGGAGGGACGACACTTGGAGTCCTAAAGACTTGTTCTTGCTCGGTTCGGGCGCAGCTAGGGAGGGCACGCAACAAAGAGTATGCATCTAAATTATGCTATATGATTATGTGTAAATAATATGTATTCCTGGGTTAATGGTTGTTTCCGCATGATTTATGTAATATCATATGTATCATAACCTAACATTGGCATCTTTGGAAGTTAGTGTCCAGAAGCCGGTTCTTATGGAGATTGATATAGGGGCAGCGCAGAAGACTGTGGGGGTGGATCCTGCGAACCTTGCCCTCTACAAGACTTTATTTGATGATCCGGAAGAACTAGAATAGTGTAGTTCCTGTTAGGGTGTAGGTGCCGTTTGTTTTTCCTTCTTAGCACTTTTGTTTTCCTTCTTATTATTTTTTAATAAAGGCGTATTTATTTTATTTTATTTTACTTTCGTTTTTGCTTCTCCCCATTTTTTTTATATTTTATATATGTCTAACACTTTTGCACAATGTATATATATTTTGCTATTTAATTGGACCGAATCCATAAATAGGATTGCCTACGTATCTTTGTTAGAATCAGGTCGCGCGTAGTTCTAGTTAGAAAAATTCTAGGATGCCGGATCTTAATAGATATGCCCTGAGGTGGAAACATATTATTTAATCGGTCAAATGAGTGAAGTATCTTTATTTTCGTCTGCTGATTTTTGCCGTAAGCCGTGTTTTTTGTACGGCTATTTTTTTGGTACGCATATCTAGATACGTGCTGTACCCCCCAAGTGTTCGTTATTTTTCTGTTATGTGCGGATAAAATGACGAACACTTTCTGGGAAAAAAAGTTAGGCAGGGAGAGAGTTTCAACGCCCAGGCTGGGGCGTCAAAGATTTCAGCGCCCAGCCCTGGGCGCTGAAAGTGATTTCTGGGCGGTCGTTTTTTGACGTTGTGCTTCACATGTTCTTGCACTTATTTCTTTTCTCTTTGTTTTGTGCTTTACTTTTTTACTTGTATTAAGATCAATTTTGAGGCTATTTCGGAGGCTTTTTTGACTGTTAGCGTGAGACGCATTTTTGTCCAGATTAATTTTTTCTATTTGTGACTCGAAACGGTTTTGAGAATGGGGTTAGTGTGTGGAAGATATGAAGATTTTTGTATAGGCTTTTGAGTGGGCTGAGGTGCGTGTCGATGCGGGGGGCGGTGTCTATTTTTTTATGAGTTTTTTCTTGAGCAACCTTTGTATTGTTTGAATTTGATTTCCTTTTGATTTCTTTGGGTTGCATGGGTTAGACCCTCATGTTTTGGTAATATGATAATGTGGTTCTCTTTTGGGGTTTGATGAATTTCGATGTCACAATTCAAGACCGAGTGGGCCTTGTTTATTGGGCCTAGAGTGGGCCGCCTCTTTGCAAGTACGTTTGGTGCTCATTTAGTGTTAGAAATAAAATTTTTAGGAGGAATATTACGCCTTTATTAATTCGAAAAGTAAGGAAAACATACTGATATAAAATTAACCTATATTCTAAGGGGTCTTAGTGTTAGGTTATGATACATATGACAATTCATAAATCATGCGGAAAAACCATTTAGCCAGGAATACATATTATTTACACATAATCATATAGCATAGTTTAGATGCATACTCTTTGTTGCGTGCCTTCCCTAGCTGCGCCCGAACCGAACAAGAACAAGTCTTTAGGACTACAAGTGTCGTCCCTCCGTAGATAGTCCACAGCACGTCCGGATCCGCCTTAAGATTGACCAACTAGAATCGCCCTTAAGGTACTAATAATTTTCGGCACTTTTAGGCAAGAAATGTGACTGAATTTTTCTCTCAAAAACTCACTTTGAATACTTGAAAAACTCGTTATAAATTGTGAACCCAGGCCACATATTTATAGGGGTATGGAAAGAGAATTGGAATCCTACTAGGATACGAATTAATTAAATTAGAATCCTAGTGAAACTCTTATTTAATTAATTTATCTTTTAGGATTAGGAATTTAATCATTAAACGAATCCTGTACGTTTTAGGTTTCGTATGTGAACACAAACACACACGCACGCACAGCAGCCCACGAGGGGCGCCATGCGCGCGCGCGCACAGCCCGAGCAACGCAGCCCACGACTGCCGCAGCCTTGGGCGCGCGCTGGGCCTGCCTTGCGGTGGGCCTGGCGCAGCCTTGGGATGGCGTGTTGTGGCGCGCGTTTCCCTTGCTGGACGTGGGCCTGGCTTCGTGCTGGGCCTTCGTCTAGCAAGCTCGTCCGATGCTAATTCGTACGACGCGCTTCCGATTAATTTTCCGATTCCGGAATTCATTTCCGATACGAACAATATTTAACATTTCCGATTCCGGAATTAATTTCCGTTTCGAACAAATATTTAATATTTCCGTTTCCGGAATTATTTTCCGATTCCGATAATATTTCCGATTCAGACAATATTTCCGTTTCCGGCAATATTTCCGATTCCGGCAATATTTCTATTTCCGATAATATTTTCCGATACGTACCATGTTTCCGTTTCCGGCAACATCTACGACTTGGATAATATTTATATTTCCGATACGATCCATATTTCCGTTTCCGGCAATATCATCGTTTCCGGAGTATTCTTCTTGCCTGTGACGATCTCAGCTCCCACTGAAACCAAGATCAGTCGATTCTGAATATCCATAGATGGAGTATTTAATGCCATTAAATACTTGATCCGTTTACGTACTATTTGTGTGACCCTACGGGTTCAGTCAAGAGTAAGCTGTGGATTAATATCATTAATTCCACTTGAACTGAAGCGGCCTCTAGCTAGGCATTCAGCTCACTTGATCTCACTGAATTATTAACTTGTTAATTAATACTGAACCGCATTTATTAGACTTAACATTGAATGCATACTTGGACCAAGGGCATTATTTCCTTCAGTCTCCCACTTGTCCTTAGGGACAAGTGTGCATTTCCTAATTCCTTTGTCGCTCGATGCTTGCTCTTGAACATAAGGTAAGAGTTGTCATCCTTATTATGTCCAGAGGTGTTCCTCGGTTTCAGAGTTCAACTGATCAAATAAACAGATAATCATAGCCTATGATTCATCCGAGCACGGCCATGCATTTCACAGTTTCTAGCTCTCCGAGTGGCCTTGTACAACTTTTAAGCATCTCATCCCGATTTATGGGAGGACAATCCCAATCTTGCGATCTTGAGATTAGACTTCGTTTGATAGGTGATTACCTGAGCGTTGCCTTTATAGCCTCCTTTTATGGTGCGACGGTTGGTCAACGTCAAAGCAACCAGTTCTCAAACAAGTAATCTCAAGTCACTCAGGTATTGAGGATTTAGCGTCTAATAACTTAATGAAATTTACTTATGACAGATTTTCATCCCTTACAGTAAAGTTTCATAGGTCTGTCCGATACTAGTCTTCCCAAAGTAAGTATCTATGCAAATGATTATGACATTGCCATGTCCACATAGTTCAAGAAACAAAACTACTAGTCATCTTGCATTCTAGTCGTCTAACGTTTCCTATGCGTCCAATTTTATAGAAAAACTCCGACTAGGGACCATTTTCAACCTTTGACATTCAAGTTCACTTGATAGACATTTCTTAGTCACGGGACTGGTCCTGACAGTCTATCTTGAATATATCGTCAAATTGAAGGGACTCATCATTTAATAAACCACAAATTAAATGGAAAAATGAATTCTATTCATTTATTGTGAATGATTAACCAATAATGTTTTAGAAAGATTTAAACTCTAAAACTTTAAAACATTAAACAAGGATATCAAAGCCATTCTCCAATATGCTTGATTCCCATAGCTGCAGTGTGCGAGTTGTGCTTCGCCTGCGGCAGAGGTTTAGTCAATGGATCTGATATGTTGTCATCAGTTCCAATTTTGCTTATCTCGACTTCTTTTCTTTCAACGAACTCTCGTAGAAGGTGAAATCTACGAAGTACATGCTTGACTCTCTGGTGGTGTCTAGGCTCCTTTGCCTGTGCAATAGCTCCGTTATTATCACAATACAGGGCTATTGGTCCTTTAATGGAGGGGACTACACCAAGTTCACCTATGAACTTCCTTAGCCATATAGCTTCCTTTGCTGCTTCATGTGCAGCAATGTACTCCGCTTCAGTTGTAGAATCCGCAATGGTGCTTTGCTTAGCACTTTTCCAGCTTACTGCTCCTCCGTTGAGGCAGAAGACAAACCCAGACTGTGATCTGAAATCATCTTTGTCGGTTTGGAAACTTGCGTCCGTATAGCCTTTAACAATTAATTCATCATCTCCACCATAGACCAGGAAGTCATCTTTGTGCCTTTTCAGGTACTTCAGAATATTCTTGGCAGCAGTCCAATGCGCCTCTCCTGGGTCTGACTGGTATCTGCTCGTAGCACTGAGTGCGTACGCAACATCCGGGCGTGTACATATCATAGCATACATTATTGAACCAATCAATGGTGCATATGGAATCCCATTCATTCGTCTACGCTCATCAAGTGTTTTTGGGCACTGAGTCTTGCTTAGAGTTATTCCATGAGACATGGGTAGGTAGCCTCGCTTGGAGTCTGCCATCTTGAACCTATCAAGCACCTTATTGATATAAGTGCTTTGACTAAGTCCAATCATCTTTTTAGATCTATCTCTGTAAATCTTGATGCCCAATATGTACTGTGCTTCTCCTAGATCTTTCATCGAAAAACATTTCCCAAGCCAAATCTTGACAGAGTTCAACATAGGAATGTCATTTCCGATAAGTAATATGTCGTCGACATATAATACTAGGAAAGCAATTTTGCTCCCACTGACCTTCTTGTATACACAAGATTCGTCTGCGTTCTTGATGAAACCAAAGTCACTGACTGCCTCATCAAAACGTATATTCCAGCTCCTGGATGCCTGCTTCAATCCGTAGATTGACTTCTTTAGCTTGCATACCTTTTTAGCATTCTTTGGATCCTCAAAACCTTCAGGTTGTGTCATAAACACAGTTTCTGTTAAAACGCCGTTTAAGAAAGCAGTTTTGACATCCATCTGCCATATTTCGTAATCGTAATATGCAGCGATTGCTAACATTATCCGAATAGACTTTAGCATTGCAACTGGTGAAAAGGTTTCATCGTAATCCACACCGTGGACTTGCCTGTAACCTTTTGCAGCCAATCTAGCTTTGAAAACTTCAAGTTTCCCATCCTTGTCCTTTTTCAGTTTGAAAACCCATTTGCTTCCAATGGCTTGGTAGCCATCTGGCAAATCGACCAAATCCCATACTTGGTTTTCAGACATGGAGTCTAATTCAGATTGCATGGCTTCTTGCCATTGCTTGGAGCAAGGGCTCGTCATAGCTTGTTTGTAAGTCGCAGGTTCATCACTTTCAAGTAATAGAACGTCATAGCTCTCGTTCGTCAAAATACCTAAGTACCTTTCCGGTTGAGATCTATATCTTTGGGATCTATGCGGGGTAACATTTCTAGATTGACCATGATTCTCACCAGATTCTTCTAAAGATCTCCGAGTTTCATCCTGAATGTCATCTTGAGCATTCTCTAGAGTTTGTTGTTCGACTCGAATTTCTTCGAGGTCTACTTTTCTCCCACTTGTCATTTTGGAAATGTGATCTTTCTCCAAAAAGACACCATCTCGAGCAACAAACACCTTGTTCTCAGATGTATTGTAGAAGTAATACCCCTTTGTTTCCTTTGGATAGCCCACAAGGATACATTTGTCAGATTTTGGATGAAGTTTGTCTGAAATTAATCGTTTGACGTATACTTCACATCCCCAAATCTTAAGAAAAGACACATTTGGAGGCTTTCCAAACCATAATTCATATGGAGTCTTTTCGACAGCTTTAGACGGAGCTCTATTTATAGTGAGTGCAGCTGTATTTAGTGCATGTCCCGAAAATTCTAATGGAAGTTTGGCCTGACCCATCATTGACCTGACCATGTCTAGCAAGGTTCTGTTCCTCCGTTCCGACACACCGTTCCATTGTGGTGTTCCAGGAGGAGTCAATTCTGATAGAATTCCACATTCTTTCAGATGGTCATCAAATTCATAGCTCAGATATTCACCGCCTCTATCAGACCGCAGTGCCTTAATCTTCTTGCCCAATTGATTCTCTACTTCACTCTGAAATTCCTTGAATTTGTCAAAGGATTCAGACTTATGCTTCATTAGGTAGACATAACCATATCTACTGAAGTCATCGGTGAAAGTGATAAAGTAGCTGAAACCACCTCTAGCATTTGTACTCATTGGTCCACATACATCTTTATGGATTAAACCCAATAGTTCATTTGCTCTTTCTCCAACTTTAGAGAAAGGTTGCTTTGTCATTTTGCCAAGTAAACATGATTCGCATTTACCATAATCCTCTAAGTCAAATGGTTCTAGAATTCCTTCCTTTTGAAGTCTTTCTAAGCGTTTCAAGTTTATATGGCCTAATCGACAATGCCACAGATAGGTGAGATCTGAATCATCCTTTTTGGCCTTTTTGGTATTTATGTTATATACTTGTTTGTCGTGATCTAATAAATAAAGTCCATTGACTAATCTAGCAGATCCATAAAACATCTCTTTAAAATAAAACGAACAACTATTGTCTTTTATTAAAAAGGAAAATCCCTTAGCATCTAAGCAAGAAACTGAAATGATGTTTTTAGTAAGACTTGGAACATGGAAACACTCTTCCAGTTCCAAAACTAGCCCGGAGGGCAACGACAAATAATAAGTTCCTACAGCTAATGCAGCAATCCGTGCTCCATTTCCCACTCGTAGGTCGACTTCTCCCTTGCTTAACTTTCTACTTCTTCTTAGTCCCTGTGGATTAGAACATAAGTGTGAGCCACAACCTGTATCTAATACCCAAGAAGTTGAATTAGCAAGTATACAGTCTATAACGAAAATACCTGAAGATGGAACGACTGTTCCGTTCTTCTGATCTTCCTTTAGCTTCAAGCAATCTCTCTTCCAATGCCCCTTCTTCTTGCAGTAGAAGCATTCGGATTCAGAAGTGGGTTGACTGACCTTCCTCTTTACAGATTTGGCGCCAGTTTGCTTAGTTGGGCTGGCCTTGTTGCCACCTTTCTTAGCATTCCTCTTCTTTCCAGATTTCTTGAACTTGCCCCCACGCACCATAAGCACATCCTGCTTATCACTTTTGAGCGTCTTTTCAGCGGTCTTCAGCATACCGTGAAGCTCAATGAGCGTTTTGTCCAGACTATTCATACTGTAGTTCAGTTTGAACTGATCATACCCGCTATGAAGAGAATGGAGGATGGTGTCTATAGCCATTTCCTGAGAAAATTGCTGATCCAGCCGACTCATATTCTCAATGAGTCCAATAATTTTGAGAACATGTGGACTTACGGGCTCGCCTTTCTTAAGCTTGGTCTCAAGAATTTGCCTATGAGTCTCGAATCTTTCGACTCGAGCCAGATCTTGGAACATGTTCTTCAACTCACTGATGATTGTGAAAGCATCTGAGTTGATGAACGTTTTCTGCAGATCTGCACTCATGGTGGCGAGCATTAGACATTTCACATCCTTGTTGGCATCAATCCAACGATTGAGGGCTGCCTGAGTGACCCCGTCGCCTGCGGCTTCGGGCATCGCCTCTTCTAGGACATACTCCTTTTCTTCCTCCATAAGAACTATTTGCAAGTTCCTTTGCCAGTCAAGGAAGTTTTTCCCGCTCAACTTCTCCTTTTCGAGAATTGATCGAATGTTGAATGAATTGTTGTTTGCCATATTTAAAACTACAATTGAAAAGAATAAACAAATAAATAACCATTCACAGTTTCTCTTAATAAACTTAAATTCTAGCATACATGCATAATTCAATGTTTATTAAGCATTTTATTCAAGTTATGTGTTCCGGCAGGTGTGAATAAAATGATTCCAAGATCCTAAAATCATTGAAGAACTAAGCACAGTTTGTCGACTTAATCCTAAAACATCTTAGGTAAGCAAAAGCCTTTTGCTAATAGTCTAGAAACTATTCTTGGTTGATAGGTACGTCTAAGAACTTATTAGGTAAACCTATCGATTTTGCCACGACATAAAAGGACTCCTTACTTATATCGTTGAGTTTCACCAAAACTAACATGTAATCACAATTATTTGTGTACCTTGCCCCTTTAGGACCAATAAGTAACACCTCGCTGAGCGAAAACTATTACTAGATTGATGTAAAGGATATCCAAGCAAGTGTATATTTTGGCATGGCACCTTTTAACTCAATTTTTAAGTTTGGAACTTAAGGCTCTTACTATGTTGGTTAGATTTTAAGTGAACTAAAATCCTTAATCATGCAACATAATCAAGCTTTGATCTCATGCATTTTAAGACATATTTAAAAGCAATAAATAACTTAAAACATGCATAAGATAAATGTGATCTAGTATGGCCCGACTTCATCTTGAAGCTTTAACTTCAAAGTCCGTCTTGAAAATCTCCGTGGGAGGCACCATTTTCTTCAAATAGGATAAGCTATAATTAAAACTAATTACAACTATTTGATGGTACGCAGACCATATTTGAATTGAAAAACTAATTTGGTACTTTAGACCAATTACATTCAAATTAATGGTACGCAGACCATATTTTCTATCCTATTTGGGCCATACTAGTCACTTCATAACCTGCAAAACAGTACATATACAATATATACCATTCACCCATTCATTATCATGAATGGCCCACATAGCTGGTTAGTAAAACACATTATGCATCACATAAACATTTGCAGCAATTAATCAAGGGCACCAATAATCTACAAATTATTCAGTCCTTATTAATTCTAATCAAGTTGTTTTAACCTTAAGGATTTGTAGACCTAATCAAGAGTTTATGACTAAAAAGGGCTCCCACTTAAACCAATAAATTCATATGCTTTACTAATTTTAAACATAAAAACGTATTTCTAGTCTAACCGGAAACATACAAATTTAATTAAAATTTAAAGCTCATATAAATTTATAATTGAATCCAAAAATTTAATTTAATTTCAGTCGTATTTAAATTAATTCATGATTTTAATTTTAGTAAAATAATTAGAATAAATAAAATTTATTATAATTACAATATTCAAAATTAAAATCCAAGAAAATAATTTAAATTATTAATTTTAAAATTAATTAAAATTACGAAAACTGAAAATTTCAAATTAAAATTTTAAAACGATCTAATCGCAACGCAACAATCCCACGCAACGCACGCCCATGGGCCACACGCACACAGCCATCGCTGGCCATGTGCGCGCAGCCCATGCGCTGCGTCGCATCGCTGCTGCTCACCATCGCAAGGCATCATGCGAGCTGGTGCTCGCTGCGCGCGCCAGCGCTCGACGCAACAAGCATGCTGTCGCAGCCCATCGCTGCGCGCAGCGCTCGTCGCACGTCGCAACAAGCAAGCTGCTCGCCATCGCTGGGCACAGCGCTCGTCGCACGTTGCAACAAGCACGCTGCACGCCATCGCTGGGCGCAGCGCTCGTCGCATGTCGCAACAAGCACGCTGCACGCCATCGCTGGGCGCAGCGCTCGTCGCACGCACACTAGCGCTCGCTGCGCGCGAGGCTCCGCATGCTTGCGCGAGGCAGTGCGCGCTGTGGCGCAGCTCGCTTGCTGCCCACACGCGACTGCTCGTGCCTTGCTCTCGCCCTCGCCCATTCGCCCATCGCACACAGCCCACGACACAAGGCAGGGCTGCTGCCTTGTGCTCTTGCACCATGGCCTTGCTCATTGCATTCGTACCGCATTGGCGACGAGCTCCCTTGCTCGTCGTCGCATGCCCGCACTATACAACACCCCTTAAGGGTAACACGTAGCGTCCATTGCTTTGTGCGTGCAAGTTATATGAGCGAGTCCCATAAAAATTAAAAATTTATATTCAAAATTAATGACAAATTAATAAATAATATTAATTTCATAATTTTAGGGCGAAAAATCGAAAATTTATTATTTAATTGATTTCCGATTAACATGTATTCAAGTCTGGGTCATAAAAATTTAAAATTTAACATAAATTTACAATTTTTATGGTGGTTTTTAATCATAGGTTTCTAATTAAATTATAACTAATTATGAAAATCAAATTAATTCTAAATTATTTCAATTTTCAACAAATTAATCATAATTACAAATTAGATTGCATAATTAACAAGGCTAGGCATTCAAACTTGTTAAACATATACAGTAGGTCAATCAAAAATTCAAGATTTATCAACAAGAATCGCAAATATTTAATTTAACATCTTAAATTTACGAAATTTTGCATTCGAAAAACTAAAACCTCCGAAAAGTCATAGTTAGGCTTCGAATTTGAGAATTCTGGGTTCGGCCGAAGAAACTGCCGAAAAACTGCGTACGTATAATTAAATAAACGCAATTTGCAATTAATTAACAACTACGAAAATTAATCACCCCTTTTTAATTCTTGCAAATTTGTAATATTTAATCATGTTTATGCAATTTAGATTATGAAAATAATAAGAGGCTCGTGATACCACTGTTAGGTTATGATACATATGACAATTCATAAATCATGCGGAAAAACCATAAAGCCAGGAAAGCATATTATTTACACATAATCATTTAGCATAGTTTAGATGCATACACTTTGTTGCGTGCCTTCCCTAGCTGCGCCCGAACCGATCAAGAACAAGTCTTTAGGACTCCAAGTGTCGTCCCTCCGTAGATAGTCCACAGCACGTCCGGATCCGCCTTAAGCTTGACCAACTAGGATCGCCCTTAAGGTACTTAGAATTTTCGGCACATATAGGCAATTATGTGACTGAATTTTTGCTCTCAAAAATCACTTTGAATACTTGAATTCTCTATATAAATTATGAGCCCTTAACTCATATTTATAGACCATGGAATAAGTAATCGAATCCTACTAGGATACGAATTAATTAAATTAGAATCCTAGTAGAATTCTTATTTAATTAATTTATCTTTTAGGATTAGGAATTTTAATCATTAAACAAATCCTATACTCTTTAGGTTTCGTATGTGAACACAAACTCTACAGGAGCATGACCCGCAAGCGTGCAGGCCATGCCCGCGCACAGCCCACACGACCGCTCGGCCCACGCGAGCTACAAGCCCACGCGAGCTGCAGCAATGCTCGCAGCCCACTGCTCGTAGCTGCGCGCGCTGCCACGGCCAGCTGGGCCTGGCCTTGCGCTGGGTCTGGCGTGGCCTTGGCTGTTCGTGTGGCGCGCTTGGCTTGCTGGGCGATGGCCCGGCTTCGTGCTGGGCCTTCGTCTGGCAGGCCTCGTCCGATGCTAATTCGTACGATACGCTTCCAATTAAATTCCCGATTCCGGAATTTATTTCCGATACGAACAATATTTAATATTTTCGATTCCGGAATTAATTTCCGTTTCGAACAAATATTTAATATTTCCGTTTCCGGAATTATTTTCCGATTCCGATAATATTTCCGATTCTGACAATATTTCCGTTTCCGGCAATATTTTCGATTCCGGCAATATTTCCATTTCCAATAATATTTTCCGATACGTACCATGTTTCCGTTTCCGGCAACATCTACGACTTGGATAATATTTATATTTCCGATACGATCCATATTTCCGTTTCCGGCAATATCATCGTTTCCGGAGTATTCATTTCTTGCCTGTGACGATCTCAGCTCCCACTGAAACCAAGATCCGTCGATTCCGAATATCCATAGATGGAGTATTTAATGCCATTAAATACTTGATCCGTTTACGTACTATTTGTGTGACCCTACGGGTTCAGTCAAGAGTAAGCTGTGCATTAATATAATTAATTCCACTTGAACTGAAGCGGCCTCTAGTCAGGCATTCAGCTCACTTGATCTCACTGAATTATTAACTTGTTAATTAATACTGAACCGCATTTATTAGACTTAATATTATATGCATACTTGGACCAAGGGCACTATTTCCTTCAGTTTGCGGAACACGTATTTCGGTATAATTCTTTGGCCAATTGGTTTATGAATGTTTGGGCAATTTTTAAGGTCGTTGGTTTTCTAACATTGTTTGTCACACACAATCACATATTTCGCTACACATAACTAACATTACATCATGAGGCAATAATAATATGTCATGTAGTTTATGATAGGCTTCTATGGGTAGGTTTTGCGCCTGGCTTGGTACCGCTTCTATCGCAGATCCAACACATGCCCCGGTCGAGGTAGTGCCTTCAACAGACGAATTTCGCCCAAGAGGCCAATCACGATGTAAGCCAAGGGGGCATGCACCAATGAGAGGGACCTAATGGGCGAGCGATTGGGTTTGGGACGGGTGTACTACTAGCGAAAGTGCCGGGTGGACAACATCCGAAGCGTATGCACCCCCCGGTTGGCGATGGGTATCCTTAGTCCTAACTTCTGAGGGAGCCAAGATTCGTTATGCGGTTCTGTCCGTTCACATTAATATGCTGATTTTCAGGTCGTCCCAACTTGATGGGGAAATAAACGCGGGGTAGGATCGTTTCACCCTTCGGCTATTTTGATTACCTACGAGCACGAGTATTTCCTTCACTATCCCCAGTGGAGTCGCCACTGTGAGGGGGTCGAAAAAGCACGAGGCTAATGCGTGACCTTGTCCCTCGTGGGTGTGACGTTTCTTTTTGTCAAATCAAGTGTAATTAGATTTCCTGTGAGTTTACACCCAATTGACTAGTAATATAGGAGTCGCCATTCAGTTTTTAACGACAATGAGAAAAACTGACAAAACCCGGTTATCGTGACATAAAGGGAGTGCAATTATGCTTCACCACGACGGTCGTAGGTTCCCTTGTGATCCCTGGTGTGGGGATCTCTCAACAGACACCCGCAAGGTAGAGATTGAGGGTTCGGGGGACTGTAACTACCGAGAGGAGTACTCTCTCTTCGATAACTCCAGAGGCAGGATATCCTTACTAGCTCAGCATAAATAATTGAAGCGACATGCGTTAACTATTAAAATAATCTGAGTTGATTTTAACAATATGCAACATATAGTACTAGATCTAACGCGATTATCTGATTTAGATTGTTTTAAGGGACCTAGCATGATAATCCAATTTCCCAAAATATTATCTTTATTAGGCGTGATAGAACAATCAGATTTAATTAGTTTAACAGTTCATAAAAGGGCGAGGAAAGCAATTAAACCATGGAAGAGGGACACATTACGACGCACCCTTGAGAGGTGCGTCACGGTTCTCAGAAAACTAACCACTTTGACTTTTCTATTTCTCCTTTTATTTAACGAATCTCAAATTATAGGACATGATACGTTCTATTCGATTTTTGGATCGATTGCGACAGAACGCGTGATCAGTTTTGCAGCGTGAGGCTTAGGCTTAGGGGTTTAGAGTCAATACTCAGAATAATAATTGTGTGTTGTGTCTTTTTCACGTCGAACTTAGGGCCCTATTTATAGAAAAGAGTTCGTGGAAAGATAGAATTGTAGAACTCTAATCCACGAGGAATTAGGAAAGAACACGTCCCAGGTAATTTCAGCGCCCAGGGCTGGGCGCCGAAGATTTCGGCGCCCAGAGCCAGGCGTTGAAAATAGGATCTGGGCTGTTTCTTTGTCAGATTAGAATTCTTAGAATCCGGAGTGTATGAGACTTTAATCGAGTCTTTTAGTGCGTATTAATTTTATGATGGAATGCATCTGGGCCCATTACGAACTCTAGGCTCGTTAGAATTTTAATTAATACGTAACTCTTATATTCGAATCGTATTAGGAATAGGATTCTCTCGCAATTTCTATCTCATTTAGGATTTATGTTGGAGTGCAACACCTAATTCTGACAGGTTTCTATCTTTTATGACTTGCCACTTTTAACAACTACCCATTACGGTAGTTACTATTTTTAGCAGGTTTCCATAAATGGCAGGTTTCTATAAATAGCAGGTTTCGGGTGAAATGAAAAGGGGATTGAGATTCGTTATTTTATAGGAGATGCGTTATTTTATGTTCTCATCATCGAACCTTCCCTTTCGGGAAGGGGGACAAAAGTAGGTGTCTACAGTTAGCCGCCACTTTGACTGAGTCTTGGAGTAAGACGATGGTCAAAGTATTAGACGGAGTGCGTCACACAAGCCATGGTGACCTGCTTTTGTGAGGGTCTCACGAGCCCCCGAGTGATAACATTTGACTTAAGGGTCATCACTTGAAGTGCCGACATATCCCTCACGTGTCATTGGGATTTGTCAACGCATAGTATAGAAACTCCCTCACTTTGTCATTGGAAGTATCTAAAGAGACGTAGAAACTCCCTCACTTTGTCATTGGGAGTAGCTAAAGATGTTTTCGAAATTAAAGCTATAAAGTGTAATTGGGCCTGGCCAAGCCCAACCACGAGGTAAAAATGTTTTTAAAGATTCTCATTTTCAGGGCTAGCTAAACGAGAAAACCCCCTTGTTTTTGTGGGACGTAAAACGAAGGAAAATCCAGCACATCGTTCTTTTTTGGAAAAACGGAAAACCAATCCTTTAATTTTTGGAAAAAGGGAAAACCGAAAAAAGTTATCGCTGCAGCGACTAAGGACCTGCGCGGTTAGTGACGCAGACCCCGCCGGCTGAAGATGGCGAGCCTGTCCGCTAAGGGTGGACACCCCGTCTGATAGAAGTGGACGAATGTGTTTTGAAATTTGAAAATAAGGATCTACGCGGTTTGTGACGTAGACCCCGCCGGCTAAAGATGGTGAACATGTCCGCTAAGGGTGGACACCACGTCCGATAGAAGTGGACGAATCTATTTTGAAATTTGTTTGTGCTTTTTGAAAATAAGGACCTACGCGGTTTATATTGAAAGGTTTATATCCTTCCAAAACTTTCGAAGGAAAAGAGGTTGCAATCCATCTGGCCCAGAGCTTTTAATGGGGTTCATTTGGAAAAGCACATTTTTGACCTCATCAGAAGTAGGGCAACTAATCAAGTAGGCAGAGTCAGCAGAAGAAATGTTAGAATAGGAGCAGGTTGGAACATTCTTATTAAGGCTATAAGAGTGGGAGGAAGAAAACACATTAACAAAATAGTCCCTAGCCATAGACTTCAGGATGTCCTGGTCATGAATCCACACATCATCTTCATTTTTTAAGCACGGAATTTTACTTCTTGATTTTTTTTATCTTGGCAATAGTGTGAAAGTATTTAGTATTCCAGTCAGCAAACTTTCTCCAATTTAAACCTACTTTTTGTGCCCAGATAACTCTTTCCATATGATAAATATTTTTAAGCTCAGAAAGTAATTCCTTTTCAAGATTAAAGATGAAAGGAGAAAAAAATTTAGTGAGGCTAATTTGACATCCATCAATTCTACGTAGTAAGTTTTGTTTCTTAAGTTTAAGATTCCCAAAAATGTTCCTATTCCAAGAATGAATAGAGGAAAGAAATTTTTGGCGTCCATCAAGGAAATTCATATTAGTATTACTCCAATTCCCACAAAAAGTTCATGAAAATTAGGGTGAGATAACCAAAGTTCTTTACAACAAAAGGGGAAGGGGCCAAATAATTTATCAGAAAAGACATTAATCAACAAGGGGCAATGATCTGAATAAGTTTTTGGTAAATGGAGTACCTGAGTGTTAGGATAAGTGTTCAGCCAGCTTGGATTCGCCAGTGCTTTGTCCAACCGTTAACAGATTATCCCCATTCCTTCACGAGCATTAATCTAGGTAAAGGGATTGCCTTGGAAACCCAAGTCAACCAAGGAAGCTGCATCAGCCAAGACATTCAAATCCGCACATTGAGAACCCACAAATAAACCTTCTACCACCCAATTTTTCTGCCTGACTTGTTACCTCATTTAAATCACCCAACACTAGCCAAGGGGTGGTAGGGGAGGAAGGCTAGACTTAAGCTCGTTCCAAAGCTCATGTCTTTTGGAACTGGTACTAGGAGCATAAACTCCAGTGATTAAAATCTCAGGTTGAGAAGGATTCAGTTTAAACAGGGCATGGAAGTAATTAGGAGTTTTTTCAGTGTGCAGAATGAGAGAGACAACATCTGGATTGTAGAAACACCAAACACCTCCCCTTCTCCCATCAGCAGGAACAACCAAACATTTATCAAAACCTAAGTATTTCCCCACAGCATTAGCCCTATCTTCATTATTTTTAGTTTCCAAAATAATAAAAATAGAGGGTTTGTGGTTACTGATGATATCCCAAGCATAAGGAATAAAATCATTCTTGCTATCTCCCCTAACATTCCAGATAACAAGATTCATATCAGGATCAGGAAAAGAGGTAGGAGTAAAACCTGAAACCTTGAGATTATTGGCTAGAATCCATGGAAAGAATTTCTCCATATCCTTCCGATTTCCCAGTTGTTCCATCAGTACCACATCCTTCATCTTGAGTGGTTGAACCATTGATTGAATCTCCTTCTCTCCTCCATTGATCATCCCCTAGTAGCGGAATTCCAACTGAAGACCCACTACTCCTTTTCGAACTTTGTAAGTTTTCGTATGGTTTGCTAGCCTTTCTAAGTTTAGCTCGACTGGGTTTGACAGCAAGGCAAAGTTTGTTGGATTTTTTGAAGGTGGAAGAAGAGGAAATTGGTTGAAGTGGGTGGAGAACGGTGGTGGAGGCAGGTTCACCGGTGGTTGCAAGAGGTTGAGGGAGTTGGTTTGGTAAGCTTGGAGCCGGAGTAACAAATTGTGCATCTATGCAATTTTCTGAGTGGTGGGAGGTGTCTCTATCGGTGCCCATGGGAGATGAATCCTCAAGGGAGTAGATGGGGGTGGGGTGATAAAGGGGTTCACGGTCGGGTCTAGTGGTGGAGGTGGACGAGTTGGTGGTTTCTGAAGTGGGTAAGGGTTGAATGGAAGCCGGAACGACAACGACGTCCTCGAGCTGGAGGCAATTTGTTGCTGAAGGGTTCTGTTGACAGCTGGGAGAGGTGGTGGAGAAGCTGGTGGGGGGGTTGCTGCATTGATCGGGGATGGAGGAGATAGGGGTGGAGATGGTGGTGGTGGTGGCCGACGACTTTGATTTGGTCGGCGGGAAGCTCTTTGTTTGCGAAGTCGAGGGAATTGAGGCTTTCTTTCCATTGTTTTTGAATTTCTTGGTTGTGAGAGAAGACAGTGGAGTTGTAAGATCATTGTTGTTAGTTGTTTCTGATGTATTTGAAGATGGTAGAGGAGTGGAATAGAGATGGTCACCTCCCGGATTGCCCATTGTTGAAGGTTCCATGTGGCGTATCAGAGCTGGGTGGGAAAAAGCAGAAGAGGAAGATGAAGGGATGTGTTTCTCTGGCATAATTAAGAGATTTATTGTAGGATCTCCTTCATTCCCAATAACCTTTACACAAATACCTGAAAAGCTAACTTCCTTTTGTAGATTTGCCAATGATTCCCTTTCCATGGAAGTTTCGAATTGTATTTTTCTTTGCCTTTGGGAAGATGGTTCACAACTGATTGGCCCAGTTTCGGTTTTTGTGGAGTATTCCTTGGTTGCCTCAGTTTATTGGGCCTTGGCCCTCTTTTATTAACTACCATTGTCCATGGCCCATAGTTATTATTCTTGTAATTATCCATAGTTGATTGATCAGATAATTGGGGGGTCATGGGTTGACTAGATGGATTTTGGCACATGGTGGGGTTATGGGTGGAGGGAACTATTTCAGTAGTGGGATTTTTAGTGGGTTGAATTTCAGAGGTGGGGTCCAACTAGGAGGAGGTTGTGACAAAAGTGTTATTTAAATTATTTTGTCGGTTAGTTTGAGCAAGGTTAGGGTAATTAGGGTTAGTGGACAAGGAGCAATTATCTTTTTGGTGCCCAATTTTTCCACATGAAAAACATAAGGAATGAATATTTTCATATTCAATAAGCTGCCATTGATTTCCTACCCGGACTGAAGTGACAAGAGGAATATTAAGACTAATGACTAAACAGACTCTTGAGTACCTAGCTTTGGTTAAATGATCCGTTGCGTAATCATCCCCGCCATTTTCACAATTTCGAACAAAGCTTGTTTATCATAATATTCAACATGCAATTCTGGGAATCTAATCCAAACCGTCATTGAATCAAATGGATTTGTTGAAGGTCTAAAGTTTGGTTTCCATTTTGTGATCATTAGATAATGATCAAGAACGAACCAAGGTCCTCCTAAAGAGCCTTATCGTAATCATCTTGTAGCGAGAATCTAAACAGATAAACATTATGAACAAGATTAATCACTTCTAAATTACCCTTTGGCTTCCAAGTAATTCTCACCCGTTGGGTAATGAAGGAAGGACGAACTGAGATACCTAGACACTTCCCCATCAAAGTCAGTTTCCATGGCTGACGAAGCTTATCCAAAGTAGCTTTTGGAAACTGCACTGCCTTTGATTCATCAGGTGGATCAACCTCTGGGTCTTCCCATTCCAGAGAAGTTATTTGGATGCGTTTGGCTTCATCAAACCATTGGGAGTTCCCTTCTACGGCTTGTTTAAAGGACAATGGGCGTGGTGGAGTGTTGAGTTGAGGTGAAATGGTGAGTTGTGATGGGTTTTCTTGGTCTTCCATTGTAATATCTGGAGTTATTTGGGGTACGGTATCAGTGATCAAGTTAAACATTGGTGACTCTGGTTCCATTTCGAAAGATTGAAGCTACGACTGCGAACGAAGTAGACAAGCACCTGCAAAAACAAGAAAGCAAACACGAAAAAATTTGAGGCCTCCTTTCCAAAGGCGAGAAGGATTATCTCCAGCAATCTAGCTTAGATCAAGAGAGAAGGCAGAGAGAAAAGCTAGAGAGAGAAAAGCTAGAGAGAGAAAGCATAGAGTGAGTGAGTAGGATGTGTTATTTATACTGATGGTGTAATATAGTTGGTGTTGCGGATAATGGGATATAATAAGACTTAAGTATGTGTTTTGTATGCATAATGACATGATTGTGTTAGTGATGAACGGCATTGATGTCGCTCCCAGCTTAGGTTTTCGTATTAGTTTTATTATGATTTTCGTAGTTTATATAGTTTTTTATAGCATTTTTATGTTTTCTTTCCATCATGTGCATTATAGGTGAATCTTGTGGAAAACCAAGTAGATTGGAGCAAATTGCAGTGTTGTGCGATCGAACATGGTCTTGTGCGCCCGAACAGTGAAGAAAAGGTGGACTTAAGGAAGAAGCAGCGTTGTGCGATCGAACGACTTTCTTGTTCGATCGCACAAAAGACCCCTTGTGCGGTCGTGTTCTGTTCAACGACCGCACAAAATGGAATTTCTAACCAGAATGTCCCCAGATTTTGGAATCGATCGCACAGGAAATCACTCGCCCGCACAAGAATTAGTGCGCCCACACGAAGTTGCTGTGCAACCACACTGAAGATTTTGATGAATTTGGCTAAGGCAGGTCTGTTCGATCGCACAGAAATTTCGTGCGGTCGAACATGACGAAGGAAAATATTCTTCGCTCTGTTTACTCGCACACAAATTATGTGTGCCCACACGATTTCACTCCGTTCGATCGCACAGAGGGTTTGTGCGACCGAACGTCGACGCGGGCTGGGTTTATTTGAATTTTAAGTTTCTATTTGGAGAAACATATAAATAGCTTTATTGATTTTTATTTTAGGGAGAATTTTATAATATCAAATTTAGTTTTCAGAAATTCTAGAGAGCTTAGTTCTTAGTTTTGTGCTTTTGAGGAGAGAGAAACTCATCAATTGGAGGAAGCTTCATTTGTAATTCTCTAAACTCTTAATTTCTTTAATGTTTTCAATTCAATTCTTAATGATTTACTTCTCTTCTTGAAATTCTTGAATGTTTTAATGCTTTGATGATATTTTGCTTGAATTTCTTCATCTCATAATTCTCAATTGATTTTCTACTTTGATTCTTAGTTGTTGATTCTTTTAATTCAATTTTTCAATTCAATGTCTAATTGCCTTCAATCTTTCATTTCCTTAGTTAGAACTATGATTTGTGAGTAGTTTCTAGTTAGGGAAAGGGGTAAAACTAGGGGTTGAATTGGGGGAAATTGAAGGATAATTCATTATTATTGATGTGATTAAATTTGATTTGATGCTAGGAATTCCATGACTAGTGAATTGGTAGTTGCAAATGCTAGTTTAACTAGGATTGATTGGAGTGCTTCGTTTTGATTTGGCAAGAGATTGTGAATTTAGATGTTGCATGTGAAGAGTTGATTTCAATTTCTAGTTGTTTAGTCTTAGGATCATGCTAGAGCTCTTCCTAGATTAGAGAACTAAGCGCGTTCTATCCAAGAGGTGGTGAGCGCGTCATTCGTTGCTTTTCCCCTATTTGTCAAGTCGTGGCACCATCAATGTGTGTTAGCCTTCGTCCTTCCTCAATTACCCTAAGTCTATCCCCAACTCCCTAACGCTTTCCTTATTTGATAATCTCGTTTCGTAGTATAGCTTTGTAGTTGATAATCAAACTTCAATCTCGTATCTAAACTAGCTTAACTAAGTGGCTCATTACTCTCCGTTTCCTTGGGACGATCCCGAACTTCCACTATAACTCATATAGTTGATAGCGAGGTGTTTATAAATTTTGTTTGATAGGGTAGGTTTCGTTTAACGACGCGGAAAATACCGTCTATCAAAATGGCGCCGTTGCCGGGGAACGGTTGTTGTTTTTTGGTTAAGCTGAGTCTAGTTTAACCATAGAAAATACAAACATATTTCATTCTTGCTTTAGTTTTTCCTTTGCATTGCTCACGGTTTGTTTGAGTTTTGTATGCAAGATAGGGGTCGAACTCGTCATAGGCCTCTATACCCTCTCGGCCTAGAGTTATAGAGGACTTTGCGAAGCTTGAGACGTATCTGGACCCGTTCGTCGAGCTATAATAAATTCGAACCTTTGAGTGAAGCTACGGATCACGAGTCAACAAGTCCAACCATTGAGAGAATGGCTCTTCCGGTTAAGAACCAGGAATTCTGGGAGCCTTTGAGGCGACTTGCGGCATTCATGCGCCTACTACCAATGCAAACAATTTTGAAATAAAGCTCGCATTGATTAATTTGGTGCAAAGTCATCCATTTTGCGGAAAGAGTAGTGAATCACCGCATGAACACTTCAAACAATTTGAGCACTATTGTGATACCATTAAGCACAATGGAGTGACTTCCGATTACATAAGGTTGATGCTATTCCTCTTCTCCCTCTTGGGGCGTGCTAGTGATTGGCTTGACAAGGAGGTCAAGCCGAACTCACTTCGGACTTGGAATGAAGTGACAAGTGCGTTCTTGAGCAAGTTCTATTCGCACGGGAAGACGGCGGAGTACCGTCATAAGATCCAATTATTTGAGAAAAAGCGGGATGAGTCTCTATTTGAGGCTTGGGATCGGTTCAAGGAATATCAAAGGGAGTGCCCTCACCACGGGATTCCTAAATGGCTCCTCCTACAAACTTTCTACTTGGGATTGAGCCCAACCTCCAAAACAAGTCTTGATGCGGGGGCGAGTGGTCCTATAATGAATAAGAAGGAGGACCAAATAGAGGAGATCATAGAGGATGACGTGCAAAACTATCAAGCATGGCATGTTGGAACAAGGAACTATGATTGCAAGAGCAAAGGTGAGGTTGGCAAGGGTTCAATCTATGCAATGGAGCAAGCGCATATAATTGAGAAGCTTAGCTCAAGGCTCGAGAAGCTTGAGAGTGCTCCTAGTCAACCTCCATCACCATCTACAATTCCTACACCATCACCTACTCTTCTCACTAAAGGGAAGAGCAAGGTGAGTTCCTACAACACCATGCCATTGGATACTCCCTCCTTCCCTTAATACTTGACATGTTTTGACTTTTTGCACTATTCATATAATTTACTTTGACCCTATTTTATTTCTAGTATATGAAAATAAATGTTAGTATATAATATATTGTTGGCTTCATGTTAATAAATATTTTAAAATATTAATATTTTAATAAGTTTTTATAATATGTAGTTAAAGAAATTGGTGGTCAAAGTTGTGCATCGGCAAGTGTGTCCGGTCAAAACATGTCGAGTATTAAAGGACAGAGGGAGTACATCTTTTGTGACAATTGTGGTGAGCATGGACATTTCCCTAACATGTGCCATTCATTGCATAATGTTTCATATGTTGATTATGGCCCTTCTTATGAAGGAGATTTTGATGGGGAATATGCCAATTCTATGAATGAGAGGCCTAGATATGATGGCCCCCCAAACCATAACTATAATAGGCAAGCACGTAGAGGCCCTCCTATGCATGCCAATTACCAAAGTGGATCCTTCTAAGGAGGGGGTATGATAATCAAAGCCGAGGTAACTATTGGGCGCAAAGCTATCAAGGCCAAGAATCCTATGGTCAATCTCATGGCCTTGGCAATCAAACTCAATACAATCAAGGTAGTTATAACCCTAACCACCAAGGTGGAGGGGGTTACAACTATCCTTATGGGCAATATAGGGGTGCTTCTAGTGGGGGCTATCCGTCGAACCCGGGAGGCCAATATGTTAGTTCTCAATTTCCTCCTCCCAGATTTAATGGGCCAAGGACCTACGGCAATCAATATCCACAAAATCCTATGGGTTATGGCAATGCACCTCCACCAATCCCGCCTCTCAAGTCTAACCTTGAGGCTCTTATGGAGTCGTTTGTGGGGGCGCAAGCCAAGAAGAATGTTGAGTTTGAGGATGGATTCAAGCAATCCAATACTCATTTGAAAATGATTGAAACTCAATTGGCACAACTTGCTAGCACTATCAAGGAACAACAAGTGCATACTAGTCTCCCACTCCAAGGTCAAGGTCCTAAGCAAATGTATACGGTCATGACTAGGAGTGGGAAGATTTTAGATGATGGTGCTAAGTTTGTTGATACTCCTTGCTCTAGGGGATAAGGATATAAGGGAAATGAGTCTACGGACTATGATGTGGGGGAAGAGAAGTCTCACGTTGATGACGTGAGCGATGGTGTAAAGCCAACGGAGGCTACTCTTCTACCTCTCCCTGCTCCTCCTCTCACCTATCCTCAAAAGATTGTTGGAAAGAAATTGGATGACCAATTCTTCAAGTTTCTAGACAACTATTAGTAAGCTTTATGTGTCATTGTCTTTCACCGAGGCGCTTAAGCAAATGCCACATTATTCTCGGTTCACGAGAGACATTTTGTGTGGCAAAAGAACTTGTGGCCCCAAGGAAACCGTGCATCTCACGGAGAATTGTAGTTCCTTGATCTTGAGCTCGCTTCCCCCAAAGCTCAAGGATCCCGGGAGTTTCTCGATTCCTTGTAGCATCCAAAAGCTAAAATTTGATAACGCTCTATGTGACTTGGGGGCAAGCGTGAGCATTTTTCCATACAAAATCTATTAGAAGCTTAGGTCTTGGTGATCTCACCCCTACCCCTATGTCTTTGCAACTGGACGATCGCTCGGTTATGTTCCCTTTGGGTAGGGTTGATGATGTTCCCCTTGTGATAGGAAAGTTAACTTTTCTTGTTGACTTCATTTTCTTGGACATTGATGAAGACGCCCACACACCTATCATCTTAGGGAGGCCATTTTTGGCCACGACGGGGGATCTCATTGATGTTCAAGGTGATCTTATCACCTTGAAGGCGGGAGATGCCAAGTCTAGTTTCAAGCTTCCTATTGATGATGAATGTTGTTCCAAGAAGAAGAGTTGCATGAAGTTAGACACTATTGCTTGCATTGAGCATCGTTATGCTAACATTTCTAACGACTCTTGTATTTCTAAGTTTGATGATAAGCTTGCTAGGAACAACATCAAGACGAAGAAGGTATTTGTGAACCCCTCGGTATTGGGTGATTCTTTTGATGATGTTATAACCATCCCCGAGATCTTCGGGATTGGTCTAGATGATGTTGGAGCGGAAACTTCGGCTCTTAATAGTAAGAATTATCCGGTCAAGAAGCCCAAGAGGGGCAAACACAAGTTGAAGGGGATTTGGTTTGATCCTACCTCAATGAGTGGTGGCTTAGGTAAGTTGTTTGCGCCCAAAGGGGCAAAAAGGAGCTTTTTGATATGTGATGATCCTAAGTTGGTTGCATTTGACCCCCCATGATTATGGGGGGATTCGTCAAGCTAATGGAGTTTAAACGAGCGCTACCGGCAGGCAACATGTGTATTGGTACTTTCTCTTGTCCCCCCGTGAGTTTTGGGGGGATTCGTCAAGCTAATAACGTTAAACGAGCGCTTCCTGGAGGCACCCCCGCGGGTTTTGTGCATATTTTTGTGTGATTTCTTTGGTGTGGATTCTTGTCATCCACCATTGCCTTGCCCGTTGATCTTTTGGTGAGTTTGTTCGATTTTTCCGGTTCTTTGCGGGACTTGCTCCCACGGCATCTCCGGTAATATCTTTCTATCTCACATGCATTATTTGGGACGGGCATTATTCTTGTGGGGCATTGGTTGGATAGGTAGCTGCGCCCCTCCTAGTTTTGTTTTAGGCCTTGATGACATGGCCTAATTCAAGCTTGGGGGGAGATTTTATTGTGTGGTTGCTATTGTGATTCATGCCAATGATTTCATGCATTTGTGTGCTCATGTATATACTTTAGTGCTTAGTTTCTTTGATTTTTGTTTCTTTTTGTTTTCTTTTTGTTTCCTTTTGTTTTCCTTATTTTATTTTCTTCCTTTTTATTTCCTTTCCTTTGTTTTCCTTTCCTCTTGTCAAGGCAAGTTTTTCTAGCTTTTTAGGAATTATTCTTGATTCTGGCATAATAAAAATGGAACTTGTAGTTTCGAATGCTTTTATTCTTGATTGGTAGATGTGTGCACGGTTTTCATTGTCTTGGTTCGATTCTAGGATTTAGGTGTTAAGAAAGTCGGTTAGAACTTTGGGTAGCATGAGTCTTGAACCCTTGGTTTGTGGTAAGACGGTGTCGTTCTCTCTAGTGACTTGAAACCGGAGAGGGTAGTATTTGCTCCCATTTGTGAGGATCATGTTTATTTTAGCCCAAACACATGTATACATATATTGAGTGGCATGAATCCTTGGCTTGACTTTCTTATATCCCGAATTTGACTTTTTCCTTCCAGAGACCGCGACCGAACTATTTTAGTGGACGATAGAGGCATTTCTTTCGGTGACTATTTTTCTTTTTAGACCAGGACATCTTTATTTTTTATTTTCTTTCCATGATATTTTTGTTTGCATTTGCCCCCTTGCTAGCCATTTGAGCCTTGCCCCTTCATTTCTTATAAGCTCATTACAAGCCTATTAGCCTTTGTTTTATTTTCACCCTTAGAAGTGATAGTGAAGCTTTGTGTTGTTGTGCTTGATGATTTTGAATGATTATGCAATGATGAGGAATGATTGTTGTTGGTTGGAATGGCAAGTTTTGGGAAAATATGTTGTATATAGTGAATAAAGAAGCATAAGAGAAAGGAGAAAGGAAAGTTTTGAAAAAGCCAAAAAAATAGAGAAAAACAAGGCAATGAGAAAAGTTTCAATTGAAACACAAAAAAGGAGAAAATTAAATCAAGAAAAGTTCAAAAAGAGTTTTAGTTTAGTTTTGTTGTTGAATAAGCTTGGGGGTTCGCCAAATAAGTGGTATGAGTTTGTTTTGGTTCGATTTCCTTGAGGAAAGTTCATTTTGCGCTTCACTTTAGGATTGAGCATCAATTTCCAAATTTATTCCACTCCCTTACCCCTAGCCTATGCATTACACCATAAAATCCCTCTTGACCCTTTTGAGTTGAGTCATTGTCGGTGGAGGGAGGATTTGGTCAAATTTATGGAAGAGGATTGTCATGCTAAGATGTCGAGTAACCTTCTCTCCTCTCTTGCAATTCTTGTCTTTTCCGGCGCCTTCACGACGTCACAAGAAGCTATCTTTGAGGGTGAATGGGATCTAGAGAGTTGACGCGGTAAGATCGGTTGAAGGGGGATAGATAAGTGTAAATCCTTAGTTCACTTTGCTTCACACTTGAATCCTTCACTCGACTTAGGACATTGGTTATCGTGCATTCATTTATTGGTTAGTAATATTAATTAGCATTCTTTCGTGCTCGTTCTATAATAAAAGCCCTTTTCTTGAATTTTGTAGTGTTATTTTACTTTCTTTTCTTTTTTTTCTTTTCTTTTCTTTTTTTTTTCTTTTCTTCCCTTTTTCTTGGTTTGTTTTCCTTTTAGGTCTTGCCTTGATTGTGTTTTTAGAAGAGTTATGGATTGTTCTCTTTGGAAACCCTTGCGAGATCCCACTCGCCCTCATGAGCGATTGTGGGGTTTAAAGAGCTTGTTGCATGCGCTTAAATGCAACCGTGAATCCTACAAAAGTACGTTAGGTGGTATATTCTTGTAGTTCTCGTTTTTTGTAGTTTTTAGAATCTTAATAATATGCTCATTCTTCCATATTTCGTGCTTAGTTTGCTAGAGACTAGCAAACGCCTAGCTTGGGGGAGTTTGATGAGCGGCATTTATGTCGCTCCTAGCTTAGGTTTTCGTATTATTTTTATTATGATTTTCGTAGTTTATATAGTTTTTTATAGCATTTTTATGTTTTCTTTCCATCATGTGCATTATAGGTGAATCTTGTGGAAAATGGTGGAAAACCAAGTAGATTGGAGCAAAATGCAGAGCTGTGCGACCGAACATGGTCTTCTGCGCCCGAACAGTGAAGAAATGGTGGACTGAAGGAAGAAGCAGTGTTGTGCGATCGAACGACTTTCTTGTTCGATCGCACAAAGGAGCCCTTGTGCGGTCGTGTTCTGTTCAACGACCGCACAAAATGGAATTTCTAACCAGAATGTCCCCAGATTTTGGATTCGATCGCACAAGAAATCACTCGCCCGCACAAGAATTGGTGCGCCCACACGAAGTTGCTGTGCGACCACACTGAAGATTTTGAGGAATTTGGGTAAGGCAGGTATGTTCGATCGCACAGAAATTTCGTGCGGTCGAACATGACGAAGGAAAATATTCTTCGCTCTGTTTGCTCGCACACAAATTATGTGTGCCCACATGATTTCACTCCGTTCGACCGAACGTCGACGCGGGCTGGGTTTATTTGAATTTTAAGTTTCTATTTGGAGAAACATATAAATAGCTTTATTGATTTTTACTTTAGGGAGAATTTTAGAATATCCAATTTAGTTTTCAGAAATTCTAGAGAGCTTAGTTCTTAGTTTTGTGCTTTTGAGGAGAGAGAAACTCATCAATTGGAGGAAGCTTCATTTGTAATTCTCTAAACTCTTAATTTCTTTAATGTTTTCAATTCAATTCTTAATGCTTTACTTCTCTTCTTGAAATTCTTGAATGTTTTAATGCTTTGATGATATTTTGCTTGAATTTCTTCATCTCATAATTCTCAATTGATTTTCTACTTTGATTCTTAGTTGTTGATTCTTTTAATTCAATTTTTCAATTCAATGTCTAATTGCCTTCAATTAATCTTTCATTTCCTTAGTTAGAACTATGATTTGTAAGTAGTTTCTAGTTAGGGAAAGGGGTGAAACTAGGGTTTTGAATTGGGGGAAATTGAAGGATAATTCATGATTATTGATGTGATTAAATTTGATTTGATGCTAGGAATTCCATGACTAGTGAATTGGTAGTTGCAAATGCTAGTTCAACTAGGATTGATTGGAGTGCTTCATTTTGATTTGGCAAGAGATTGTGAATTTAGATGTTGCACGTGAAGAGTTGATTTCAATTGCTAGTTGTTTAGTCTTAGGATCATGCGAGAGCTCTTCCTAGATTAGAGAACTAAGAGCGTTCTATCCGAGAGGTGGTGAGCGCGTCATTCGTTTCTTTTCCCCTATTTGTCAAGTCGTTGCATCATCAATGTGTGTTACTCTTCGTCCTTCCCCAATTACCCTAAGTCTATCCCCAACTCCCTAACGCTTTCCTTATTTGATCATCTCGTTTGGTAGTATAGCTTTGTAGTTGATAATAAAACTTCAATCTCGTTTCTAAACTAGCTTAACTAAGTGGCTCATTACTCTCCGTTTCCTTGGGACGATCCCGAACTTCCACTATAACTCATATAGTTGGTAGCGAGGTGTTTATAAATTTTGTTTGATAGGGTACGCTCCGTTTAACGACGCGGAAAATACCGTCTATCAGTTAGTGTTGTTTATTTAAAGTAGACTGTTGTTTATCATTAGTTAGTTGTAATCATAAGTTATCCGTTTTTTTATATGAATTACTCTCAATGACATGCATCTGGTTTGTTACTCTTGTTGATATTATTAGTTTTCTTTAATGAAGTTCTGAGTGACCTTGTTTTTTATAACGAATTATTTCTAATGTTATGTATCATGCGATAAGTTCGCCTTGTTTGTTGTATTAGTTGTTGTTTTTAATGATATATGTTACCTATTGTTGTTGTTTTTTTCTTCTGTCTTTATTTGTGTGTTTTATAACTTTAAAATCAAGGTGAGGCAAGATTGAATATTTGAAAGTCTGTTTGAGATATTGCTGATATTACGATAGATATGCAAGCGTCTAATTTCAAGGTTATTAGCTTAAATGGTAGAGCAATGTACACTAGTGTACATGGTGCGGGTTCAAGCCCCGCATAACCTACATAACACTTGGTATTAGTATATTTCTACTGTTGGTGTTGATCATTGTTACGGTTTGTGAGAACTGGGAAAGCATATATATTGCTTAGGATTTTCGCCTTTGGTAAGGGTCATTTTAGTCTTTGGTTAGGGTGTCTTTTGCCTTTGAGTAAGGTCACTTTTGTCCTTGACTATGGTCACTCGCTTTTTTTCAAGGTTATTTTTATCTTTGGTTACTTAGTTAAGGTCACTTATGTCCTACTCACTTATGGTCACTTATGTCCTAGAGTAGGGTCACTTTTATCCTTAGTCGTGGTCACTTTTATCCTAAACTTCGGGTCACTTTTACCCTTAACAAGGGTCACTTTTATCCTGAACAAGGAACACTAGCTGACACAATGGCTAGACACTAGCTGAAGAAGGAACACTTTTATCCTGAACAAGGAACACTTTTATCCTGAACAAGGAACACTTCTATCCAAAAACAAAAAGTTAAAAGTCACCTTATAAGAGATCTATATTGTTAAATAGATAAGTGTTGATTCTTATACAAAATACAACCAAGAGCCTATGTAGGATTCGAGCCTAGCTACATTATTTGTGCAAACACAAAGTGTTCGACCAATTAAACTAATAGGTTTATAGACAACACCATGTAGAATAATTTTACGTCACATACACTACCCTTCAAATTTTAAAAAAGGAACACTGCAATGCAACTAATATCTTAAACACCATAAATCTAAAATGCTACCCATATTATTAACAAGTTTGCATATTAATTTATACAAGTTTTCCTAGATACTAATTATAATAAGCCTCTAACAAAGTCTCAATAACACACCAAACTAATATGCAATGAAGAAATCTCTTACATCCTCTAAATTAATAAACCTATAGGATACTAAAGGTAAACTTATATGATAATAATGGGGAACGTATAAGTTTTAAAATATGTACGTTGTTTCAAAAATTACCTTCAAGACTATGTGTTCTGCAATTTCTTCAATTGGATAAAGAACAATTTCTGTACGTGTTAATATGAATGGATTTTGCAAAAATAATTCTAAACTCAAACAAATAAATTGAAAAAATTAAATAACCGATTTGAGATAAATATTACCTTTTAGGTTTGATTTCCCCTAAATTGTGAAACTGGAATACTATTGTCTCCATCAATTTTTTCGTTTCTCAAATCCAACGTTAAGTCTTCAATGATCGTGTTGTTGAGGACGATTTCAACAATAGGTTCGATTTTTGAGTTTTATGCTTGTTGGAGTTCGAACTTCCCGCTGCTATTGTAGAAAACCATGAATTAGATTTTCACAAATTCTCAAGTTAAATTGATTTGATGATTTCTCCATAAGTTGATTGAAGATTCATGGACTTTTCTCTCTCATCTCGCACGATGTCGCTTTCTCTCTCGTCTCCGTGGCTCGTTCTCTCCGCTTATTTGATTTTTGCACATGAATTGTAAAAAAAAAGGTCTCGCACGTGTGAGATACGCGAAAGGGTCAGATGTACAGTATTTTACTGTAGACTGGAGACATGTAAAAGATTTTGATAGTATAAATACACACTTGTCCTATCTAACTTAAGTATATTTAAGTAGAATTATAAGACATAACTAATACTTAGCTAAGATGGTAAGCTTTCTACTATACTTCTTGTTGTATCCATGTTCAAATGCTCATAAAAATATTTTGTTTATAATTGTAAAGCACACCCTACATGTCATTGTTGATGTGGCGACTTGTCATATTTAGAGAACATACATGACACATGGCGGCGTGATATGCTTTGTCTTGGAGATTTAATAATAGTATAGATGTGGATATGTGATTAGTGTAGGAAAGAGGGTAACAGATACTACCACTAGAGGAAAAATCGCCATGTGCTTCCCTTCAAGTGCGGCTCATTTAGTAAATTGGCAGCACTTGAAAGCACCCAAAAAAAAAAAGCATTTTCTCAAGTGCGGGCTATTTTAGAAAATTGGCAGCACTTGAGTTCAAGTGCGGGCTTTAAACTCAAGTGTTGCTTGTTTAAAAATGAGCCGCGCAAAAAGTGTCCAAAAATAATATAGCCTTTCGAAAAAAGAAAAAACATACAGCCTCATATTTCTATCTCCCCGATATATCTCCCTCTTCACCTTCGTTTTCTCTCTCCTATGTCGCCACCGTCGCTTCCTCACCGCCGGAGATCATCGTCGAACATTTGTGTCGATGTGTAGTTGTTCATTGTTGGTGTGGGGTTAATTGTTGCAGTAGCTCCACTCTCCATCTCACTTGTCTTTGCGGTCTCTCTCATCTCCAGTCCGTACCTCTACCGTCAACGGTGGTCGTGAATCCACCATCAACTTTACTCCATTATCAAGTGGTGAGCTCTTTAACCCATTCCATAAATCAATTGAATTGAGTAATTAAAATTACCAATTGAGAAAACCCTAACTTACTAAACGATGCATATATTGTTTCAATGAGTAGATTAAGATATATTGATTATGTAATGCTAATGTTGCATGGCTTATTCCTCTTTCTCTCTATTATTCAATGTTTTAGTGTAATTTCGATTTAAAGTTCGAATCATATGGTTGAATCCATCTTCAGTTGATTGGTTAGTTTTTACAAAATAATTTTCTGAATTTGATTTCATGGTTTAAAGGTCATAGATTGAGCTTTCCAGTTGATCATTTTCCTATTTTCTTTCATTTTTTTGGCCTGAATTATTTGTTTTCATGTTTTTTATATCGATTTTATTTCTAATTTGTGTTTTTCTTAAATATCAGTTTAATTTCAATTATTGATTTCGGAATTTCTATTGTTTAACTCTTGTTTGTCATATCTATTTCTCTGATTTTGATTAGAATTTATATCTGATCTATGTTCACGTGCCTAAGGAGTCACATCATTATAAAATGGGAAGTTCTCAGGCGGTTTTCACATCAATTTATTGTAGATAATTCATGAGGTTCTACAAGTCTTAGGAGTTTAGATGTTGATTAGCATGAATAACTCATTTGTGGAGTGAACGCAAGGAACGATAGATTGCGTAGTTAGTATGCTGGGTGTAGGGGTTGGTCTCGTATCTGTACAAGACTATTAATCGGCGTAGGCTTGCATCAGTGTGTGTGTGAGGATGTAGGGGTTTGGTTCATTGGGTCAAATCCATGGAAACATACTAGTTCAAAGGCAAGAAATGGGCAAGCATAAGATAAGATGTCAATCATTTTTTGTTTTGGCACCGTGAAAAACTTTAAGCTTGATCACAATCAATATTTCTTCCTGATATCCATTTAAGTCTGACTGTTATAATTTCTGTGGAAGCGTCATTTTTATTATTTTCTTCGAGTAGATTACATCAGCTGATCATGTTTTGAAGCGACATCATCTTTCATTTTTGTCTGATGCTCTCATATAATCTCGTGTCATTATTGCATCATGTTTCATTTTTTTCTATGATCTAAATCATACATCCCTGGTTGCACAAAGCAATCAACTAATATTGAAACATGAAGATTTCGATCGTCATATATTTGAGTCTCCGACTCTCACCAGATTGTGATATCGAGGTGGATACAAAGTAATCTTGATACCTTTGGGAAATTGAGCTTTGGGAGAAAGGTTTTTAATGTTTACTATAATGCTTTGTTAAACTCGATGGATGGATTTAAAATGGTTTTGTCTTTATGTAACATTTGTCAGCTTAATGATGGTGGCCAGATAGATAATTAACTTTTACATGTACCAGATTTTATGATGTTCCAAAATTTGGAATCTAATGTTTACAGTATGCCTACTGTCATAAGCAGAACCGAGGTTCCGGATTTAAAAGTTCACAACTATCTACTTTAGGACTCTTGTGTTGATTTTATGTTGTCTAGGAAAGTATGAAGTCTTTCTTATGTGTACCATATAAAAACCAAGTCTCCAAGCGTTGCATTTTTTTTTCTCACAATTGGGTTGAGCTTGTGTTCTTTCGATCAAGTTGGGTATTTCCTCAATATACAATTAATGTTCCCTTCTTTTGTTACAACAAATAGTCTGCTTGCTTGAGCTTGAGACAGTTCTTTCAGTCAAGCTGGGTTGAGCTAGAGCTCTCTGTATGAATTCCTTTTAAATGTGAACTATTGACCTCACTTATAAATATGCCGAAATTGAGTTTGAAAAAACTATGGCAATCTTTTGTATTGACTAACTATTTACTTATCGTAAGATGAATATGTCGATGTTCCTAATTCTTTTTTTGTTATTGTCGTAGATGCTAGAGGCTGCATTCAAGAAAGAAATTGCAGGTCTTGTTACAAGGGAGGAATATGTTGAGAAGGTATATGAGCTTTGTGGTTTCTTTTAAAAATCTCTTCCATCTCTTGAAGCTTTAGAAGTTCACGTTGTCTAACCATGACATTTATCTTGTTTTGAATTTGTTGAGGTCAAAAATTAAGAAGAAAATTATGGAGGAAGTGAAAAAGGAATTGCGAAAGCTACTGGAAGAGTGAGTAGAATTAAAGATAGTGTGCTTAAAGGGACTAACAGGGCCTTATTTTAGAGCATGAAAAACTTGAGTATTAAGTATTCTTATGTTTTATCAAGTATTAAGTACTGTTTCAAAGAATTCTCACCGTTAATTTAAATTTGACATTTTTTAGATATGCAGTCTCCATAACCATATGTATTGTGGTTTGTTGGATCTCCATCCCCCCCCCCCCCCCCCACATGTTTTACACATTTTTCAGATATGCAGTCTCCATAACATACGTCTTTTTTGTACTTCCTGTTTGGAATCTTTTTGTGAGACGGAAAAGGTCAAACTTGAAAGAACAAATAGAGACAGAGAGAGTATTAGGTGTGAGCAAAATAAGTGAGTATCGGGTATCTTCAAAATTACGGTGCATAGTTACAAAATTGGATTTTTCATGAAATGACTCTAAAGTTTGTCTTAATGCATCAAATACCCCTAAACTTTCCAGAATGCACCAAATACCCCTGAGGTTTTAAAAAATAACACAAAATGCCCTTAATGAGAATTTTACGTCCATTCCGTTAAGTCTCTGTTAGCGTGAATTTACTTTTTTTCCCTTACTCAACCATTTTCTCTACTAATCCTAATATTAACACATAATTATATTAATTAAACCCCCCAAAAATTAATTAACTACTATTTTTTTTTAAAAATAAAATAAAATCTTAATTAATTTTCTTCTTCTTCCCTTCACGCCATCAATCTTCTTCTCCTTCCACCATCATCATCCCTAATTAAAACTTATCTCACTTTTTTTTCCCTTGGTTGGTCCTTTCTCTCTCCTCACCATCACTTTTCTTCAATTCCTTCATCCCTCCCAAAAAAAACTCACCATTTTCTCTCTCCTCAAGGTACAACAATGGTGGTCTCGATTTGAAAGAGAGGAGAGAAAAGCAACCTTCTCGTGGTCTCCATTTAATGTCGGTGACAATTTAAATAGTTCCAACAATGGTGATTCCAATTGCGGCTGTGATCCCCGTGTTGTGGGTCCAGCCCACTTGTTGCACAAGTAATTAATGTATCTTGTGTTTGTTAGCCCAAAATATTGAGTTATGTTTTTAGTCCACTTGGGGCTAAATTGGTTGTCTTATCTTAGAAGCCTTGGAGTGTTTTTGATGTTTATTATGACCTAAGGGGAGTTAGGTTAGCTGTAAAAAAAATCACATACAAAAAGGAGAGGGGAGAAAGAGAAGAGAGGGTTCGTAGCTTTTAGGGTAGTCATCAGAAAACTGTCGTTGGCCAGAGATTCAACGGTCGAATCGTGCTGATTTTTGGTCACCTTGTTGAAGATACATAGGGCCTCATTTTGAACGGTTGGATCGTCGTTTAGAGATCTGGTTTATCTGTGGTCGCTGATGGACAGAACCTACATTTTTGGGTGATATTCTTCATCTCTTGTCTCTTAATTGTTGATCTCTTATGTATGGAAGTGTTGGTGGGTTGTGAACCTTTGTATGTATAATTTGGGTTCTTTTTCCCTCAATTTTATCATAATAAGAGAAGGTGACAAGGGTGGACTCCTCATAAGTCCCATGGTTTTTACTCTTCAAATCGAAGGGGTTTTCCACGTATAATTCACGTGTGTTGATTGATTTTTTTCTTCCGCATTTGATTGTTTCTTGCTTTCCATTATTGGTTGATTTCTAGGTTATTTGTTTCACTAGTGGAAAAAACCCCTGTTGTAGCCCCCTTGTTGAGGGGGGCATACATAAGCGCGCCTCAATAGCTACTTAGTCAACGCGGGTCAAATATTTTACTATTCTGTTGAGGCGGGCTTTTTTAGTGTTCGCTTCTACAGAAGCTGTTGAAGGGGGCTTTCCTTGCCCGCCTCAATAGATAGAAGCTGTTGAAGGGGGCTTTTAATTGCCCGCCTCAATAGGGTCTATCTGTTGAAGGGGGCTTTTAATTGCCCGCCTCAATAGGCTACATTATATTTTAAAAAAATAAAACCACCGCCAAACAGATCGATAAGCTTCTCTTCTCTTCACATCTCTTCTCTTCACATCTCTTCTCTTCACCGCGCGACTCCACCACCACCATAACCACCACCACCACCTTCCTCACCGCGCGGCTCCACCACCACCATCTGAAGGAGAGTTTCCCCACCGTCGTCTTCCCTATCTCGGTTGATTCTGTTTCACACAGTGCCGCAATATATCAAGGTTAGGTTATAATTGATTCTTGTTTTGCTTGGTCTTAAAATTCAGTTTCTCTTCAATTAGTTGAGCATAATGAGTTGATTATGCAGAGAATTTAGGCTAATGTTTCAATATTGGATGAATTTACAAATTAGGGTTTGATATTTGTGGTTTTTCTAGTTCAGTTACAAAATAGATGTTAGGTTAAATTTTTCTAGTTCAGTTACAAAATAGAAGTTAGTGATATGGGTTTTGTGTCTAAATGATGAAGGTCTCTTTTATGGTGATGGTTTATGTAAGCTATGTGAGTAGCTCGATCCAAAGTATGCAGATGAAATGAAGTGTTTGAACTTTTAAGTGGAGCGAATCGATATGAATCTGTTGAAAATATGTCTGCATAAAATATACTCATGTGTTCATTGTAATATTGATAGTTTATTAATGATGTAAACTAATCGTTGATATTGGATTGTAGCTTTATAGGCTCTAAAATTACCATAGCTTGATGTATTCACTATAGTATATTGTGATGTTTTTTGTACACGCTTATCTACAATATTCTGATGTATGACAGTGGAGACTGTTGTTGCTGCTGCTTTGATTTTCAAGTTCTTTTAGTTCCATTTTTATTATGCTACAATATTGCTCTTGCTATTGTTGAGTTCCTATTCTGGGGTTTTGTGAGATCGGAAACTGTCCATAGACAGCTGCCTGTGGGGCTTTGACAGGTTCAACAAGGACTAAAATAGGTGCAACAATAAACTTTGTCACCTTCTACTTGGTTGCATTGCCTGTACTAGTTGTTATGGCATTTTCGGTCAAGGTTGGATTTATCGGTCTGTGGTTTGGGCTCGCAGCAGCTCAACCAGCTGGTGTACCTGATGCAACCAGCTGGTGTACCTGATATAGCCTGCTACAGTATCTGATAATAACGCAGATTGTAAACACTTCTTTATTGCAAGTATTATGTTAACGGTGTGAAAAAAACTAGTCTGCCCCCCTAGAGATTTTTTTAGTCTTTTTTTGTTTCTTGGTTAAAAATTTAATCAAGCCAGGTCGTCGAGCACCTGTCAAAATTTGAAAATGTATGCACAGTCCGCAGCAAACCTCCGTGCCTCTTCCTTTGCCGAGGACCAGTCTCATATTAACTAGTTCTACTTACAAGGCTTTTGACTATGGCTGAGTATGAGTAGTGCCAGGTGCTTGTAGCTTAACTCTTGCATAGTTGCATGCATAGGGGCTCATTCAGTTATCCATCCTGTTGCATGGAAACAAACTGTGGTTTGATATTTAACTTAAGAAAGGACTTTAATAACCAAATTAGGAGATTCTATAGCTATGTTATTTTATGTGGAGCTTTTTCCTTTCTGTTACTTTTCAACTAAATCTAATAGCATTTGCTTACTTCTAATTTTCAAGGGAGATGAAGCATCATTGCAAAAAGCGCTGCATTTGGTGTACAACCTCAATCAGGACTGTGTAGATGTTCTGTTTTATGCTTCTTGGTGCCAGTTCTCGAGGAACTTCAGACCAAGCTATTCAACCCTGTCTTCCTTATATCCATCTATTCCTCATTTTGCAATAGAAGAATCAGCCATCAGACCAAGGTTTGGACTTAAAACCAAATCTTAGTTTTTTTTAACTCACCAGTTCTACGCACTGATCTGCACAGCTCAGATCAGAACTGTGCAGATCAATGCACAGAACTGATCAGAACTGACCAGTTCTGTGCACTGATCTGCACAGTTCTGATCTGAGCTGTGCAGATCAATGCACAGAACTGATCAGAACTGACCAGTTTTGTGCACTGATCTGCACAGTTCTGATCTGAGCTGTGCAGATCAGTGCACAGAACTGATCAGAACTGACCAGTTCTGTGCACTGATCTGCACAGTTCTGATCTGAGCTGTGCAGATCAGTGCACAGAACTGATCAGAACTGACCAGTTCTGTGCACTGATCTGCACAGTTCTGATCTGAGCTGTGCAGATCAGTGCACATAACTGCACAGTTCTGATCAGTTTTGTCCACTGATCTGCACAGTTCTGATCTGGGCAGTGCAGATCAGTGCACAGAACAGAACTGATCAGTGCACTGAGAAGCTAAAACAGTACTTCATGCATGTAAATTACACCTTCAAACATGTAAATTACACCATACTGTAAGCAAAGTATCAAATTGTAAACAAAGTCATCTTCAAAACGGTTTTTATGTACTTATCCATCATCAACCACCAGAAAGCAAACATCAGAAACTAAGCTAGTATAGTTCGTGTGTCAAAATTAAGATTGCATCATTAGAGAACTAAGATCTTATGCCAAGCTAGTATAGTTCTTGTGTCAAAATTAAGAATTTGTGGCTTGATTTATCTAATTCTGTGTAAAACCTTGTGTTATTAGAAATGAGTCGTCGTTGGATGTACGGTGACCATACTACGGTGGAATACTTGAGTGGGGTTGAGGAGTTCCTTAGATGTGCTTTAGCACACCAACGGAATACGAAAGCCGCAAAGATCTATTGTCTTTGCCGTGATTGTAACAATGTAAGGCGGTTAGCTGATATTGATGAAATTGAGGATCATTTATTTCGTCGTGGGTTTAAGCAAGATTACCATGTCTGGTTTTGGCATGGTGAGAAAATACTTGATCGTCCAAGTTCTAGTGTGAATGAATTTGATGTTCTGGCAGAGAGTGATGAGAGTGATGAGAGTGATTCTGATATTTCTGAGAATAATGAGATGGATGATGATGAGCAAGAAGATAATGAAATAAATGAAATGATGGATGCGGTGAAAGATCACTTGAATGAACGACCTCACATACTCGAGCAGGTATTAAAGGCTGCTGAGACGCCTTTGTACCCTGGGTGTACAAAATTCAAATTGTTAGAATGTGTGGCATCACTTTCCAACTTGAAAGCGGAGAGTGGTTGGACCGAAGAAAGTTTCACGAAATTATTGAAACGACTAGGTCTTTGGTTTCCCGATGGCAATGACATTCCCACCTCTGCCTATTATGCCAACAAATTGACGAATCCCTTAGGCTTAGAGGCCGTCAAGATAGATGCTTGCCCAAATGATTGTATTCTTTACAGAAAAGAGTATGAAAATTTGGATAAGTGTCCAACGTGTTCTATGTCGCGTTACAAGCGTAAAGGGGCCAATTCAGCTAAGAGGGGACCGCCCGCCAAGGTATTGTGGTATCTTCCGATCATACCTAGGTTTGAGCGCTTGTTCTCCGTAAAGAAGAATGCTAAGTATCTGAGGTGGCATGCGGAAGGGAGGAAGAAAGATGAATTCCTTAGACATCCGGCTGATTCTCCTCAATGGAGAACTATTGATAAGAAGTATCCTGAATTTGGCAAGGAGGTTAGAAATCTGAGACTTGCTCTATGTACAGATGGGATGAATCCATACGGCTCTCTGAGTAGTCAGCATAGCACTTGGCCGGTTCTTCTTGCAATTTACAATCTTCCTCCATGGTTGTGTATGAAACGCAAGTATATCATGTTGTCACTCCTCATCTCAGGGCCTAAGCAGCCAGGACATGATATAGATGTGTATCTCGCTCCACTCATAGATGATTTGAAATTGTTGTGGAATGAAGGTGTTCCAATGTTCGATGCTCACACCAACTCAAACTTTACATTGCGGGCAATGGTTTTCTGTACCATAAATGATTTTCCGGCCTATGGAAACTTGTCTGGGTACAAAACCAAAGGAGAACAAGCATGCCCTATATGTGAAGAGGACATGAAGCCCACACGGTTGGATCATTTCAAGAAAAATATCTACCCAGATTTCAGGAAGCACCTTAGTCGATATCATCCTTATCGTAAGAAGAAGAAGGAATTCAATGGGTTCACCGAGGAAGGAGTAGCTCGTACACCTTTGACAGGATCACAAGTTTATGAACGTATCAAAAATGTTGAAACCAAATACGGTAAGTGCTTCAAGTCCAAGTCTAAAAAGGGTGTTTTATGGAAGAAAGTGTCTCCATTATGGGATCTTCCCTACTGGAAAGATTTGTCGGTTAGGCATTGTCTCGATGTAATGCACATTGAGAAAAATGTGTGCGATGCTATCATCGGGACTTTGCTAAACATACCAGGAAAGACCAAGGACAATGAGAATGTGCGGAAAGATATGAAAAAGAAGAATATTCGACCAGATTTGTGGCCTGTTAAAAAAAAGGATGGTACAAAGACCTTTCTGCCTCCAGCGTGTTACACAATGTCGAGAAAGGAGAAGAAGAAGTTTTGTGAGTGCTTACATGGCATTAAGGTTCCCTCGGGATATTCGTCGAATGTTAAGCGCCTAGTGTCTCTCTCGGACCTTAGGTTGATTGGTATGAAGTCTCATGATTGTCATGCACTGATTAATGTATTTTTGCCAATTGCACTTCGTGGGATATTGCCGAAACACGTGAGACATGTTATAACAAAACTTTGTTTGTTTTTCAATTCCATATGTGCTAAGGTGATTGATCCGGAGACTTTGGATGCTTTGCACAATGATGTTGTTGAAACTCTATGTCGATTTGAAATGTATTTTCCGCCTTCTTTCTTTGATATAATGGTGCATTTGATTGTCCATTTAGTTCGCGAAGTCAAGTTATGTGGTCCGGTGTTCTTAAGATGGATGTATCCTTTTGAGAGATTTTTTAAGACTTTAAAGGACAAAGCAAGGAATCCGGCTAATCCAGAGGGTAGTATCATTCGGGGAGTCCTTAAAGAAGAGATTTCTGGATATCTAGCTGAGTTTTTGTCAAGCCTTGAACCAATAGGACTTCCAAAATCTCGACATGTTGGTAGGCTCGCAGGGGAGGGAGTAATTGGTAAAAATGTGATATCTCCTCCATCGGAGAGGAAGAAGAAGGCACATCTTTGTGTGTTGCAGCATCTTACAGAGGTTCATCCTTATTTAGAAAAGCATCTGCTTGAATTGCAACATTGTAATCCTAAGTTGAAGGAAAGAGCGTTGATGCGGGAACATAATCGCACATTTATTGAATGGTTTAAGAAGGAAGTTGGAAAGAAACAAGACCATGATGTTTCTGATACGATCAAGTGGTTATCTCGAGGTCCTCGACTATGTGTTCGATCTTTTGAAGGATATGATATCAATGGGTTCACATTCTACACTAGAAGGCAAGATGAAAAGAGTGTAGTGCAAAATAGTGGAGTAAAGGTTGTTGCATCATCTAGGGTCTATGCAAGCGCTAAGGATAAAAGGCCGGTTGATTCAACACAATCATATTATGGTGTTATCGAAGAAATATGGGAGCTTGATTATACCTATTTTGTGATCCCTGTTTTTCGGTGTCAGTGGGCTAACAACCAAAATGGTGTGAAGCGAGATGAAATTTTCCCGGGTTTAACCTTGGTGAATTTTGATCGACTAAGTGACAGTGACGAGCCATTCATTCTAGCATCACTAGCTAAGCAAGTTTTTTATGTGGTTGACAATATTGATCCTAGATGGCGTGTTGTTGCCCAAGGAAAAAGACATATTTTGGGTATTGATGATGTTGTAGATGAAGATGAGTATGATGAGTATGATGACACACCTCCGTTACCAATGGTTGTTCAACCATTGCCAGAAGAGGAGGATGCAAATAATACTAATCATATGCGTACAGATCATACGGAAGGAATATGGGTTACGAATCGTAATTGAAACATACATGTGTAAGTTCGGGCTTCACTTCTGATGCATTGTTGAAGTTTTTGACTTTGTTCTTTCTATTCATATCTGAAAGCCTGTGCGCCTTGGAATTTTTGTTATCTTGACTACTTAAATTTGAATAGTGAAGGATACTTGTGGATATTAATTCATATTTTTTTTCTAAAAATTCAACCCCAATCAATTGCCACTTGTATTGTGAAGAGGAATTGCAGTGATAGTCTCCTACTTTATCCCTCCTATTTAAGTTACTGAGAGTCTGATACTTCTAATAACTTGACTAACTTTATCTGGTTAGTTTTCAGTACATTTTGTCTAATAATATCAATTACCTGTTCTTGTTTGCATGGCTTTGTGATTGGTAACTTAGTTTCTGATGTTTGCTTTCTGGTGGTTGATGATGGATAAGTACATAAAAACCGTTTTGAAGATGACTTTGTTTACAATTTGATACTTTGCTTACAGTATGGTGTAATTTACATGTTTGAAGGTGAAGATTTGAACTCCAGAATCATCAAATTAGACCAGGAATCAAATTTGACATATATTGCATTTTATCAATCCACGAGAACTGCAAGTAGCACAAGGAATATGCACTGATCAGAACTGTGCAGTTATGTGCACTGATCTGCACAGCTCAGATCAGAACTGTGCAGATCAGTGCACAGAACTGTGCAGTTCTGTGCACTGATCTGCACAGCTCAGATCAGAACTGTGCAGATCAGTGCACAGAACTGGTCAGTTCTGATCAGTTCTGTGCACTGATCTGCACAGCTCAGATCAGAACTGTGCAGATCAGTGCACAGAACTGGTCAGTTCTGATCAGTTCTGTGCACTGATCTGCACAGCTCAGATCAGAACTGTGCAGATCAGTGCACAGAACTGGTCAGTTCTGATCAGTTCTGTGCATTGATCTGCACAGTTCAGATCAGAACTGTGCAGATCAGTGCACAGAACTGGTCAGTTCTGATCAGTTCTATGCATTGATCTGCACAGTTCTGATCTGAGCTGTGCAGATCAGTGCGTAGAACTGGTGAGTTATGATTTTTTTTTTGGGTTGTTTTTTTAGGTGAGGTTTGATTTGGGATTGTTTTGCATGTTAGGTGTAATACCATAAGGCCATTATTTTAGGTATAGCTTTGTAAATGGCCAATTGTAGCATTTTGCTCTCTTTTCTAAGTATTGCTCCCTTTACTAAGTATTGCTCTCTTTTCTTTGTTGCAGGACCGTAGCTACCATGGATGATCATCGTGATAATGAAATACAGGGAATTGATGGAGCTAGTCATCCTACGGGGGAATCACAAGGTACCAACACTAGTAAAAAGACCAAATTCCGTGGTCCGTCAAAAGGAGTTCAAGCCAAAAAGCCTATGCATCTTCAGTATAATCAATATGGAATCCCCGATGGAGAATGGTCAGGAGAATACGGGAAGCAAGTTGGGTCTTGTGCTGCTAGAATTAACATTAATGTGAAAGAATATTCAACGTTAGATGAACACACAAAGAAGGGGTTTTGGGAGGAGACCAAGGTAAACATTGAATAAAAACTTGATTTGTATTCTCCTAGATTATCTATTTGTGTAGCATACGTTTCTAACAATCTCTTATCCATAAAATTAACAGCTTCTGTTCCACATTATTGATGATCCGGCTAAAAGGAGAGAAAAATATTTTCATATGTGTGTGGCGAAACGCTTTGGAGCTTTCAAGTCCAGGTTAACGCGGCGTTGGATAACTAAGAAAGAAAAAATGCCGAAACATCAGACAAATGACATGCCTTGGGACATCTACCATCAAATCACAGAGGATGATTGGAAAACATTTGTGATAGAACGAAACAAGCCGGAGATGTTGGTAATAATGAATTTACTTTGCTAGATATTTTTTTATATAATTATATGATTAGTTTGTTGTTGCCATCTTTAAATGTTCGACATGTTCTTTATGTGTTTTTTGACAGGTTCGTAGAGAAAAAGCAAGTAAAAGTGCATTACAAAACAAGCACCCACATCGCACAGGCCAAAAGGGTTATGTTAGAAAGAGACCAGAGTGGATAAATGATGGGCGACTACCGCCAGAGGCAGCTTTAACCCTCTCAAGTGGCTCCTCCTCAGTGACCTCATCACTCACCACAGCGCCAGATAGATTTAAGAAGTTTAGATCAGTAGAGTGGATCTTGGCTCATCAAGTTAAAAACAAAGAGGGAAAGTGGGAAGTTGACCCGAATGATAAAGAAGCCGTAAATATTGCTAAGATGGCTGTAAGTGCATATGAAATTTTACGTTCTATATCCTTTTCTTTCCTAATTCCTAGTTCTATTGCTAAGATTGCTTCTCCTTTCCATCATGTATACCATCTAATTTTTACTTTCCTAATTCTTATAGTTGGAGTACATAGAAGAAGAGGGAAAAGGAAATATTTCATTCACCCAGGGAGAAGATGCCCTCACCAAGGCTATGGGAAAAAAGGATCACCGTGGGCGTGTCAAGGCAACAGGTGGAGTTAATGTCGGTTACAAAGTTGCTTTCGGTCCAATAGACCGAAGTAGTAGATGTGGCCATATTGAACCATCACCGGAGGCTATCGAATCAATCAGAGCTTCGGTGAGAAGGGAGTTTGAAGATCAATTAGAGAGAAAGGTGGCGGAGGCCCTCCAAAACCAACTAGCCACATTGAAAGCAACCGGTCAACTACACACCCTCTCTACCCCCGCACTTGATTCTGCTCTTGTAAGTGATGAGTTTGATGTTAACCGTGCACTCGTAACCTGTTGTTCGAGTTCATCGCAGCAACCACGCGAGCTGAAGGTATATATTCTCTATATTGCATACACTCAAAACACCCCTAGCTAGGTTTTTAATATTGTACTTTGTAGTGATTTCTGAAATTTTGTAAATTTATTTGTGAAGGCCATAACTCCATGTCGTCTTGCCCTTGAGGATAAAGTTTTGGGTAACAAAGTGATAGTGGCAGATGGTATGGCGTACCCATTGGATGGTTCGTTGCACCAACACTTTAGATCGATGAAGCCTAGTCATTATAAGGTCCAAGTTGATTGTATTTACGACGGACATGATGATGACACTCTTCCGGTACCTACTGGAGATGGATTCAATAACTTAGGCAGGGCTCTTGCTAGTTTTGTGCAATGGCCAATTCACTTGGTGATTTTCGAAGAAGACGAGGTATAACTTTTTTATTATTAATTGTCATTCATTGCGTTATGCATCTGTTTAGAATTAGATTCAGAGCCTTGAACTCCTTTGGTTTCTACCTCTGTTTAGGAGTACTCTACTCCACGCCCAACAAAGAAGTCCAGGAGTCAGATTTTTGAAGAGGTGGTTGGTAGCTCCAAAGGGAAGAAAAACGAATTAATTGTCAAAGAGAAGACAACAGAATTAGTTGTCAAAGATAAGACAACAGAATTAATTGTCAAAGAGAAGGCAACACTTGATTTAGGGTCCAAAGAGAAGACAACACTGAAGTTAACGGCCAAGGTAAACCATATGCTTCCCACTCCCCTGTGCTTCAACACTGAAATCAAAACTGAACTTTTCATGCTAGCTTAACATTATTGTTACAGGGAAATTCATGCTCAAATAAGTTGGAGTCGAAATCGAAGTCGAAGAACTCTAAGACGGCCAAAGAGATGGTAGGTAGTTGTGATCGTAAAACTGAAGAATCAGCCGCCAAAAGTAAGAAGCAAAATTTGGCAGACGACACAATTCAAGGTCTTGGCCCATCATGCAATTATTTGAAGTTTATCATCAATACGGCGCCCGGTGATGTATATAAAAATACTTCAATCCCATTGCCCGCTTCGGTTTGGCATTATGACGAAGATCGACAAACTTATGTAAATGAGGTTGACGTTGAAGAGTTCCTTAGAGGGGCGTGCCTCAACATTTCAGTGATCCAAGTCTATATGATGTAAACTTTTCCATCGATATTTTTGTTTTTGGTTTTGTCAACTATAATAGTTTTTGAAATTTTTGCATTATACATTTACTTTGTAGGTGTTTATTCCACGAACACACCTTTGCATTTGACAACTCTCAGATTGGGTTTGTTTGTCCCGAGGCAATGTCAAGCTCTAGAATCAAGGCCAACCCTCAGGCTGCATCAATGTATTTGAAAGTAGTTTTCAATGCTGAAATTGAAAAGGAGAAGAAGGGTGATCCTAACATTACCAAGTGGTTTTTGATCCCATACCATCAAGAGTAAGTGTTAGAGATTGATCGATATTTGGTAAATAGCTATGTTATTGTTATTTTCATGCATAAGGTTGCAATAACATTTATATATAATGCAGAAATCATTGGATTTTGTACGTGTTAGACCTACGTAGAGGTTGTGCGTATATTTTCGACTCTGCGATAGGTTCCAACCGAGAAAATAGTGCATGGGGAATCTTGTGTTTGTAAGTTACTTTCAATTCTTTTTAAGTTATTTCTTTTCGTGCCGAATCAGATTCATGAAGTTTTACTCAACTTGCAGGGCATACCAAGTGTACAAGTTTAATGATGGGATTTGTCCGAATAGAGCGACTATGCAGGGGTTGAAAGGCTTCCATGTAAAGGTATATCATGCTTACTAATTAGCTTTACTTTTTTTTTTGGGTAACTACTTGGATATATAATTTATGATTTATCTCCAAATCAGTGTGCTCAACAAGTCGGCGCCCACGAGTGTGGCTATTACGTTATGAAGTTCATGCATGAAATAGTCACGTTACACCATAACACTGATGAGCGGTTAGACAATGTTCGTTCTTTTACCATATGTTAGTTGAACTACTAATACTAGTACTTTTACGTAGTAGAATTCTTAATTTACAAGTAGCATTACTTATCATGTTACTTATTTCAGGCTTACACTCCAAGAAATGCGCCTTATACCGATGAGGAAATAGATGTGGTTCGTGAGCAATGGGCTAAGTTTTTTACAACCGAGTATTTATTTACTTAGGTTGTTTAGACACAAAGATGGAAGCGTTTATATCTTCATGGATTTGGTAAAGTTCTTTAATTTTTCCATAATTACAAGTCTGCTGGATTTGCTAATTTATTGCTTTGAATACTAATCTGCTGGTCTTGCTGCTGTTGCATGTGAATTCTGATCTGGTGGTCTTTAGAATTTCACTTCCATCTGTGTGTTTCTCCTCTGTTTGCTTCTGTTTAGAGCTAAAATGACATTTCCGCTCCCAACTTTGAACTAAAGAACCTAAGGACTCATTTGATTCTTATTACATGACTAATATACATAGTTTTAACTTTCTAAAACTCATTCGAATCTATTTATGCACATTTAAGGCTCATTAGGTCGTTATAGGTCATGTTTAGAGCTAAAATGACATTTCCGCTCCCAACTTTGAACTAAAGAACCTAAGGACTCATTTGATTCTTATTACATGTCTAATATGCATAGTTAAAACTTTCTAAAACTCATTCGAATCTATTTATGCACATTTAAGGCTCATTAGGTCGTTATAGGTCATGTTTAGAGCTAAAATGACATTTCCGCTCCCAACTTTGAACTAAAGAACCTAAGGACTCATTTGATTCTTATTACATGTCTAATATGCATAGTTTTAACTTTCTAAAACTCATTCGAATCTATTTATGCACATTTAAGGCTCATTAGGTCGTTATAGGTCATGTTTAGAGCTAAAATGACATTTCCGCTCCCAACTTTGAACTAAAGAACCTAAGGACTCATTTGATTCTTATTACATGATTAATATGCATAGTTTTAACTTTCTAAAACTCATTCGAATCTATTTATGCACATTTAAGGCTCATTAGGTCGTTATAGGTCATGTTTAGAGCTAAAATGACATTTCCGCTCCCAACTTTGAACTAAAGAACCTAAGGACTCATTTGATTCTTATTACATGTCTAATATGCATAGTTTTAACTTTCTAAAACTCATTCGAATCTATTTATGCACATTTAAGGCTCATTAGGTCGTTATAGGTCATGTTTAGAGCTAAAATGACATTTCCGCTCCCAACTTTGAACTAAAGAACCTAAGGACTCATTTGATTCTTATTACATGATTAATATGCATAGTTTTAACTTTCTAAAACTCATTCGAATCTATTTATGCACATTTAAGGCTCATTAGGTCGTTATAGGTCATGTTTAGAGCTAAAATGACATTTCCGCTCCCAACTTTGAACTAAAGAACCTAAGGACTCATTTGATTCTTATTACATGTCTAATATGCATAGTTAAAACTTTCTAAAACTCATTCGAATCTATTTATGCACATTTAAGGCTCATTAGGTCGTTATAGGTCATGTTTAGAGCTAAAATGACATTTCCGCTCCCAACTTTGAACTAAAGAACCTAAGGACTCATTTGATTCTTATTACATGTCTAATATGCATAGTTTTAACTTTCTAAAACTCATTCGAATCTATTTATGCACATTTAAGGCTCATTAGGTCGTTATAGGTCATGTTTAGAGCTAAAATGACATTTCCGCTCCCAACTTTGAACTAAAGAACCTAAGGACTCATTTGATTCTTATTACATGATTAATATGCATAGTTTTAACTTTCTAAAACTCATTCGAATCTATTTATGCACATTTAAGGCTCATTAGGTCGTTATAGGTCATGTTTAGAGCTAAAATGACATTTCCGCTCCCAACTTTGAACTAAAGAACCTAAGGACTCATTTGATTCTTATTACATGTCTAATATGCATAGTTTTAACTTTCTAAAACTCATTCGAATCTATTTATGCACATTTAAGGCTCATTAGGTCGTTATAGGTCATGTTTAGAGCTAAAATGACATTTCCGCTCCCAACTTTGAACTAAAGAACCTAAGGACTCATTTGATTCTTATTACATGATTAATATGCATAGTTTTAACTTTCTAAAACTCATTCGAATCTATTTATGCACATTTAAGGCTCATTAGGTCGTTATAGGTCATGTTTAGAGCTAAAATGACATTTCCGCTCCCAACTTTGAACTAAAGAACCTAAGGACTCATTTGATTCTTATTACATGTCTAATATGCATAGTTTTAACTTTCTAAAACTCATTCGAATCTATTTATGCACATTTAAGGCTCATTAGGTCGTTATAGGTCATGTTTAGAGCTAAAATGACATTTCCGCTCCCAACTTTGAACTAAAGAACCTAATGACTCATTTGATTCTTATTACATGATTAATATGCATAGTTTTAACTTTCTAAAACTCATTCGAATCTATTTATGCACATTTAAGGCTCATTAGGTCGTTATAGGTCATGTTTAGAGCTAAAATGACATTTCCGCTCCCAACTTTGAACTAAAGAACCTAAGGACTCATTTGATTCTTATTACATGTCTAATATGCATAGTTAAAACTTTCTAAAACTCATTCGAATCTATTTATGCACATTTAAGGCTCATTAGGTCGTTATAGGTCATGTTTAGAGCTAAAATGACATTTCCGCTCCCAACTTTGAACTAAAGAACCTAAGGACTCATTTGATTCTTATTACATGTCTAATATGCATAGTTTTAACTTTCTAAAACTCATTCGAATCTATTTATGCACATTTAAGGCTCATTAGGTCGTTATAGGTCATGTTTAGAGCTAAAATGACATTTCCGCTCCCAACTTTGAACTAAAGAACCTAAGGACTCATTTGATTCTTATTACATGATTAATATGCATAGTTTTAACTTTCTAAAACTCATTCGAATCTATTTATGCACATTTAAGGCTCATTAGGTCGTTATAGGTCATGTTTAGAGCTAAAATGACATTTCCGCTCCCAACTTTGAACTAAAGAACCTAAGGACTCATTTGATTCTTATTACATGTCTAATATGCATAGTTTTAACTTTCTAAAACTCATTCGAATCTATTTATGCACATTTAAGGCTCATTAGGTCGTTATAGGTCATGTTTAGAGCTAAAATGACATTTCCGCTCCCAACTTTGAACTAAAGAACCTAAGGACTCATTTGATTCTTATTACATGATTAATATGCATAGTTTTAACTTTCTAAAACTCATTCGAATCTATTTATGCACATTTAAGGCTCATTAGGTCGTTATAGGTCATGTTTAGAGCTAAAATGACATTTCCGCTCCCAACTTTGAACTAAAGAACCTAAGGACTCATTTGATTCTTATTACATGTCTAATATGCATAGTTAAAACTTTCTAAAACTCATTCGAATCTATTTATGCACATTTAAGGCTCATTAGGTCGTTATAGGTCATGTTTAGAGCTAAAATGACATTTCCGCTCCCAACTTTGAACTAAAGAACCTAAGGACTCATTTGATTCTTATTACATGACTAATATGCATAGTTAAAACTTTCTAAAACTCATTCGAATCTATTTATGCACATTTAAGGCTCATTAGGTCGTTATAGGTCATGTTTAGAGCTAAAATGACATTTCCGCTCCCAACTTTGAACTAAAGAACCTAAGGACTCATTTGATTCTTATTACATGATTAATATGCATAGTTTTAACTATCTAAAACTCATTCGAATCTATTTATGCACATTTAAGGCTCATTAGGTCGTTATAGGTCATGTTTAGAGCTAAAATGACATTTCCGCTCCCAACTTTGAACTAAAGAACCTAAGGACTCATTTGATTCTTATTACATGATTAATATGCATAGTTTTAACTTTCTAAAACTCATTCGAATCTATTTATGCACATTTAAGGCTCATTAGGTCGTTATAGGTCATGTTTAGAGCTAAAATGACATTTCCGCTCCCAACTTTGAACTAAAGAACCTAAGGACTCATTTGATTCTTATTACATGTCTAATATGCATAGTTAAAACTTTCTAAAACTCATTCGAATCTATTTATGCACATTTAAGGCTCATTAGGTCGTTATAGGTCATGTTTAGAGCTAAAATGACATTTCCGCTCCCACCTTTGAACTAAAGAACCTAAGGACTCATTTGATTCTTATTACATGATTAATATGCATAGTTTTAACTTTCTAAAACTCATTCGAATCTATTTATGCACATTTAAGGCTCATTAGGTCGTTATAGGTCATGTTTAGAGCTAAAATGACATTTCCGCTCCCAACTTTGAACTAAAGAACCTAAGGACTCATTTGATTCTTATTACATGATTAATATGCATAGTTTTAACTTTCTAAAACTCATTCGAATCTATTTATGCACATTTAAGGCTCATTAGGTCGTTATAGGTCATGTTTAGAGCTAAAATGACATTTCCGCTCCCAACTTTGAACTAAAGAACCTAAGGACTCATTTGATTCTTATTACATGATTAATATGCATAGTTTTAACTTTCTAAAACTCATTCGAATCTATTTATGCACATTTAAGGCTCATTAGGTCGTTATAGGTCATGTTTAGAGCTAAAATGACATTTCCGCTCCCAACTTTGAACTAAAGAACCTAAGGACTCATTTGATTCTTATTACATGACTAATATACATAATTTTAACTTTCTAAAACTCATTCGAATCTATTTATGCACATTTAAGGCTCATTAGGTCGTTATAGGTCATGTTTAGAGCTAAAATGACATTTCCGCTCCCAACTTTGAACTAAAGAACCTAAGGACTCATTTGATTCTTATTACATGACTAATATACATAGTTTTAACTTTCTAAAACTCATTCGAATCTATTTATGCACATTTAAGGCTCATTAGGTCGTTATAGGTCATGTTTAGAGCTAAAATGACATTTCCGCTCCCAACTTTGAACTAAAGAACCTAAGGACTCATTTGATTCTTATTACATGTCTAATATGCATAGTTAAAACTTTCTAAAACTCATTCGAATCTATTTATGCACATTTAAGGCTCATTAGGTCGTTATAGGTCATGTTTAGAGCTAAAATGACATTTCCGCTCCCAACTTTGAACTAAAGAACCTAAGGACTCATTTGATTCTTATTACATGATTAATATGCATAGTTTTAACTTTCTAAAACTCATTCGAATCTATTTATGCACATTTAAGGCTCATTAGGTCGTTATAGGTCATGTTTAGAGCTAAAATGACATTTCCGCTCCCAACTTCGAACTAAAAAACCTAAGGACTCATTTGATTCTTATTACATGTCTAATATGCATAGTTAAAACTTTCTAAAACTCATTCGAATCTATTTATGCACATTTAAGGCTCATTAGGTCGTTATAGGTCATGTTTAGAGCTAAAATGACATTTCCGCTCCCAACTTTGAACTAAAGAACCTAAGGACTCATTTGATTCTTATTACATGACTAATATACATAGTTTTAACTTTCTAAAACTCATTCGAATCTATTTATGCACATTTAAGGCTCATTAGGTCGTTATAGGTCATGTTTAGAGCTAAAATGACATTTCCGCTCCCAACTTTGAACTAAAGAACCTAAGGACTCATTTGATTCTTATTACATGTCTAATATGCATAGTTAAAACTTTCTAAAACTCATTCGAATCTATTTATGCACATTTAAGGCTCATTAGGTCGTTATAGGTCATGTTTAGAGCTAAAATGACATTTCCGCTCCCAACTTTGAACTAAAGAACCTAAGGACTCATTTGATTCTTATTACATGATTAATATGCATAGTTTTAACTTTCTAAAACTCATTCGAATCTATTTATGCACATTTAAGGCTCATTAGGTCGTTATAGGTCATGTTTAGAGCTAAAATGACATTTCCGCTCCCAACTTCGAACTAAAAAACCTAAGGACTCATTTGATTCTTATTACATGTCTAATATGCATAGTTAAAACTTTCTAAAACTCATTCGAATCTATTTATGCACATTTAAGGCTCATTAGGTCGTTATAGGTCATGTTTAGAGCTAAAATGACATTTCCGCTCCCAACTTTGAACTAAAGAACCTAAGGACTCATTTGATTCTTATTACATGACTAATATACATAGTTTTAACTTTCTAAAACTCATTCGAATCTATTTATGCACATTTAAGGCTCATTAGGTCGTTATAGGTCATGTTTAGAGCTAAAATGACATTTCCGCTCCCAACTTTGAACTAAAGAACCTAAGGACTCATTTGATTCTTATTACATGACTAATATACATAGTTTTAACTTTCTAAAACTCATTCGAATCTATTTATGCACATTTAAGGCTCATTAGGTCGTTATAGGTCATGTTTAGAGCTAAAATGACATTTCCGCTCCCAACTTTGAACTAAAAAACCTAAGGACTCATTTGATTCTTATTACATGACTAATATACATAGTTTTAACTTTCTAAAACTCATTCGAATCTATTTATGCACATTTAAGGCTCATTAGGTCGTTATAGGTCATGTTTAGAGCTAAAATGACATTTCCGCTCCCAACTTTGAACTAAAGAACCTAAGGACTCATTTGATTCTTATTACATTACTAATATACATAGCTTTAACTTTCTAAAACTCATTCTAATCTACGTATGCACATTTAAGGCTCATTGGGTCGTTATAGGTCAACAACGTACTTAATTATCTCTATAGTCTGCAACTATATCTTTTAATTTTATGCTTCAATGGAATGTAAAGACAATATCGTGAGTGTAAACTTTGGTACTCATATATATTTTCCTTCCATGCAACTTGCAGGCTAGGGATCGAGTCGATTGGAAGAAAGTCAACACGACCTTACTTAAGGTTTGTAATGCATGATCTAAAGGGACCTAAGTGGCTGGATTAGAGACATTTGTTAGATTAGCTCTCTAGCCTTTTGTCTTTAGTTGTTAATATTAGTTGTAATTTGTTAGACTAGCTAGGTGTTTAAAAATTGTAAACATACGTACTATATATACGCTTTGCTCTGTTGGGTTAATATAAATGAAGTTAATGTAATGATTTATTTATCAAAGATAAGCAGATTCATACCTTTGCTATTTTGGTGTTGATTGGGTACAGGTTTCAATACTCAATGGAGTATATATCTAGTTGTGGTTATTGCCGCCTATTTTATATTTTAAAAGAATTTGGAAAAAAAAAAATTAATGTTGTTGAAGGGGGCTTTTAATGTACGCCTCAACAACATATGAACTTTTGGCGCAAAAATAAGGACCTGTTGAGGGGGGCATTTAAGAAGTGAGCCTCAACAGAGGAGGCTGTTGAGGCGGGCTTCTTAAATGCCCCCCTCAACAGGTCCTTATTTTCGCGCTTTCTGTAGAGGTTTTTGAGGCGGGCTTTTGAAAGCCCCCCACAACAGATCACCTGTTGAGGCGAACAAAGCCCGCCTCAACAGATCACTGAGCTGTTGAAGCTACGTCTGTCGCAGCGGGCCTTGTTCGCCTCAATAAACCCAAAATGCCCCCCTCAACAGGTATTTTTTCCACTAGTGTTTGGTGAATTATTTGTGGTGTATTAGAGTTGTATTGTTTGGTTGATTGTCTTAGAGGTGATCCTTGTGGGTAGTTGATATACTACTAGGGTTCTATATCTATCGACCTTCTCTTCTTCATTCCCGGACTCTCTGTTGTTGCTGCTGCAATTTGTTTTTTTTATAGTTTATTTTTTCACTTTTTAGTTTTTTTAATAGAGTTTTGGAATAATCGCCCAATTTGAGTTTTGATGCCTTGTTGAGTGTAGTATTGTTGAGGAGTGGTGCTCGAGTAATTGGGGTTTTGGGTTGAATTTGGTGTTCTTCATTCATCTTTTGGTAGATTTTCGGGTCTTTTATGGGTTTTGATTTGAGGGGTCGAATGGAAGATAATGGAGAAATTGACACGTTAATTTGTTTCAGTGGTCTTAGTATTTCTGTGGGTGTTGGAATTGTGGAGGTGCCTGGTACGACCAGCGAGGAGGAAGGAGAGGGAAGGAGGTCGACGGTGGCTTTCATGGAGGACCGTGAAGAAGGAAAGGGCATTGAGAAAGAGAAAAGAGGAAAAGGAAAAGAAATGGGTGGCTTAGTTTGGGTTAGTAGATGGGTGGGTTGATTAGGGGGTTAATTGTGGGATTGGTAGATTGGTTAGATTTTAATTGGTTGATGAATCATTAAGGGTTATTTGGTGTTAGAAAAAAAAATAGAGTTATAGAATATAGAGTTAACGAAATGGACGGAAAATGCTCATTAAGGGCATTTTGTGTTATTTTTTAAAATCTCGGGGATATTTGGTGCATTCTAGAAAGTTTAGGTTATTTGGTGCATTAAGACAAATCTCATGATCATTTCATGAAAAATCCGTTACAAAATTGAAGGTTTGCGGGAAGATGAAAGTTAAAAATGAGCCACACTTAATTAATTTATAAAATAAGTCACATATTTGAATCCCCTTTCTCATTTATATCTTATAATGCTCTTATATATAATATATTATGGCTCATTCAATTCGGCACCTAAACAAAATGATTAAAAAGTGAAATGAAAAAGACATATATATGTACCCGATTATGTATTTTATAACAAGATCAAACGACAACAATAATACATTAATACTCCGAGCAAGTACTACATATACTTTTAACAAATAATAACTAGAATAAATATTGCAAAATTCACATAAATCACATGTGGAAGTGTAGTTCCATTAACAATCCTTAGAAGGAGCTTTTAGAGTAGGAGCTACGTGTTCGCCCTTGTCGATCACGGGTACATCGGGTGTGTAGCCATAACCATGGACATAGGGTGGTGGTGATGGATAATAATATGGATCAGGGTGACCAAGAGCATAAGGTAGAGGTGAAGGAGGTTGACTGTTATGATCTAAGAAAGGATGTTTGGCTTCCTCATCTTCAATACTCCGCCGTGGATTGGGGTGCATTGTTCGAAGTACCATGGCTAGGAAGAATGAAATTCCCTGCAATAATATTCAATCCAAATCATACATACTACGTGGATGTAGGTTTCGTTCTATATATTCAACTTATCTTATCTGAACTTATCTTGTTTTATCTGAAAAAACTTATTTTGTATAAAATGTATTGGAATTTTTTTTCCCTCCTGAAATTATCTTATGTTAAGTTCATGGGTGGAACCAATGTACAAATAAATGGGGTCAATTGACCCCACTTGCATTGTGAAATTTCAGAAATTTTCTTTATACTTCTTACGATTTTCTTCAAATTTTGTTATAAAATTAATTAGTTGAACCCACTAAAATCTATAATTTTGATTTTGCACACTAAACGTTTTTTTCTAGATCTGCCACTGCTTAAGTTATCTTAACTTTTCCTATAAGAAAAAGGTTATCTAACTTATCTTATCTGAGATTATTTTTTCTAGAATAAGTCAAAATAAGCCGAACATAACGTATATAATTGTATTCATTTTCAATAAAAATAGTACAAGTACTTCATAAGTCAATTGATCGTGAGTTGACAAAAGCGGCCCCTAATGAAAATCATTGACTCGAAACAAGGTGTAGTAACATAGAATAAAAAATGTCGAAATATTACCTGGGAGAATGCTATCAGCACACATAAACATCTGAAGTTGTCGATGTTGTTATCCACAAAATGCATGAAGTGGTTAAACCTTTTTGTGTGATCCTTAGGGAAGTCCTGTTTCATCAAAACAATAAGTATTAGTGAAACGCGCACTATTGGAAAAGGTAAAATCTCGTATAAGGCCTACTTACAAACCTTATCCCAGTCGTCATTTAGGCATATATCTGCTGTGATCAAACACTCCACCAAAATAACCAGGAACATAAACACAATATACTGCAGTAATTAAGATTTTAATAAATTATTAATTAATTAATTGGTGAAGAAAAGATTAAAGAATATGTTTATGAATTGTAATTTTTTATAAGAAGGTTACCGAAGAAAGCAAATGGTTGTTCTTAGTAGAAGCTGCAATATGCCCAATGCATGCTAAGAAACAAAATATGATTCCAGTTCCAATAGAACCCCATAAAAACCTGCAAGTTCGCCAAAATAATAAGTATGTAGTTAAAAAAAAGCAAATCAGATCAAACCAGACTAAAGTATGGCGAACTGGCTAGTATAGAAATAAAAATAAAAATAATAAGGCCAAATGTTCAAACTTTCTCATAAAACATACTTTTGTCACTTTACAGATGCGCGCATCATGTTGACTTTCTACACTATTTATATACTAACTTTGACCATCTATATATTAATTATATATTAAAAGAATTTATGAAAGTTATATATATTGAGATCATATATATATACCAACAACAATTAAAAATGCAAAATTTGTCATTTCTATATGTGGTCAAATTTAACAAATTAATAAATAGTGTGAAAAGTCAAATGATACATCTATCAAGAAACGGGAGAAAGTTATGACCCGTAAAAGTATCAGAATAGAAATAATCAAATTAAATTAGACATGACTAAACCCTAATGTATAAAGTGAAACAAGACTAAATTAGACTGGACCTTAAAAAATTCAGACAAGATCGTTGAATATTTCTCCTTATTTTTATACATTTGATCAAGAAAGTTAGATATATACAACATGATGTGAAGAAAAATCTAGGAGGAATTTATGACAACATAATACATAGAAGTTTTTTTTATGAAAAACTATAATGCACCAATAATTAAATTTTAAAAAAAAAACATGAAATGCTTATTGTGAAATGAATTTAAGAAAAGAAATATACCATGAGAAAGGATATTTATAATATTCGCGTAGGCATACAACTATCATCCACACAGAATACATAAGAATCGCGATACCGGCTATCGCCATGATCGAATTTGCGAGCTTAAGTGTTGTTTTGATGCAGTTCTCGGCAGCTTTGTCCATGGTAAGTAGTCTAGGGTACTTTACGGTTGACATTTTAATCAATGAGCTAGCTAAAGGTTTTTTGGTGGTATCCTATATATATTATTATTATTAGATGTTATATACGGAGTGTTATTGTTGTAGTTTTCTGTTTTATGGATAATAATCACCAAAATTGTTGTATAAGTTAAAGTTTCTCATTTTCTTAGAAATTTCCTTTTTTTTTTTGGATTTTTCGAACATGTTAAAAGAGGGAAATTTCTTAGAAATTGTTCAGTTAATATCTTCTTGATATTTTTGATTTGTTGTGGGTTGAAGTTTTTCAAACACAGCCCATTTTAACCCATCCCACCCCGATACGGTACACCCGACCCATCCAACCCAACCCGCGAAACTATTTATTGTATAAACATACATTAATCACATTTTTGTGAGTAAGTAAATAACATAAAATTTAATTAAATTAAGTTTATTAACAGCTTAACGCTTTATTAATCGTTCAAACTCACCTGACCTAAATTAGTTCCTACAACTCATGTAAACCCACCTGACCCATCGTAATCACATCTGTCGTAACCCACAAAACCCATCAGACCCACCCGACCCACACAACCCACCTCGACCCACGACCCATCAAGTACTGTGTCTATTTTTTTCGACACAACCCACGACTCATCCCACCCAAGTTTAACTGAAGCAGGTTGTGTGTCAATCCCCCCGACCTACGACCCACCAAACCCACCCACAACCCACCCAACCCGCCACATTGGCCATCTCTAGCGGGGATGTTACTGTTTCCTCGGGAATATGATATGACAAAAACACTTGATAATAGTTGAGGTATTGTTTCATAGTTTGTGCCCAAGTGAAAGATCAGAATGGGGGGAAGCTCGGTTCCACTCGTATCACCTTTAAATATAACCATCTTTTAGCTAAATCACATATCTACAAACTACCAAGTTTTGCAACTAAATCTAATTGGCACAAGATACAACTCGTTCTCGATCTTGGAACTGATTTGTTTCTCTTAAAATTTTCAGGGGAGTGGGATGATATTGGCCGAATGACAACAATGGACTAGTTCAATAGATTAAGACACAATCTCTTGGCACTGCATCAAATCATATCATCGATTGAATCCACAATAATAGGCTGCATCAGTGCAATTCATCACTTCCCATGTTCTCATGTATGTAATGTGACTATTGTTTCTGGCGGCGGAGAAATTCACGCATTTCATTATGCAGCTCGCCTTTTACTACAAGCTGCATCTTTTTCGAATCATCCCACAACAGAGCTCCATATTCCCGTGCAAAGTCGCAAACAGCCTCAAATAGATCCTACACAAAATAGAGGAACACAAATTAATAAACAAACAAATGCAAAGAGCTTGCTAGATCGTCTAACTGGGGCCGTAGTCTTCACCTTAGACGGAAATTCGTCATAAAATTGAGCAGGTGCCATTTCAACTCTGTTTAAATCTGATTCCCAAAGCCTAATCTGTCAAACAGTACAGGTTTCAACTTCAGATATCGTCAGTCCAATCTTTAGCATCTATCTCAAATTGGTGGCTCGGTCGATATGAGATAATAAAATCAAGGGAATAGTAATTTTGGCAAACAATTAGGTGGCAGTAAATCTATTAACTAGTAGTAATGAGAATATAATGAAGTAAAAGCACGTCGGCTAGTGGAAATACATTACATCAGATGTCTAAGTTGGAACTTCCTTGCCAAATCAAACAAAATAAACATTATCATCCCCTTCTTAATTTATTATCTCATACGAAACAGGCTGTGAGACCGAAGCACCTCACACTATGAATCATTCACAAAAGCGATGGCAAATAAAGTTGAAAACTAATGGTGTAAAGCATCCAGAAACATAGCAATAACATGTCAATGTCAAGAAAAAAGACAGAAACTAAAGAAACCTGATCAGTGACATTTTCTGGAACAGTTGGTACTTTCTCAGCTACACGAGGATGTGCATTTTGTTGAAGAAATGAAACTATCTGGAAAATACAAATGAATTTCATTAGGGCACATCCAAATCAAAAATCTAAAGAAATAAATTTTCGTCCATTCCACTTATATACTGCGAGGGTGTAAGTGATATCTTAACAAACTTCTGTTTCTAGTTCTCTCATTGATTTATTCTCCCTCGTACAAAGTGATTCAGATGCGAGATCACCTCCATCCAAAAACGTTGGTAAAACTTTGTAATTAAGAGAAATAAGGGGACTTCTCTAATCACAGATTATGATGTAAAAGGTTGTTCAGTCATTGATATGCACCCTCAATTTTAATATACAGCATCAGTTATGTCTTCGGATACCAAATATGGAAGTGTTTGCCATTTCTATGGGACATAAGTATTTAAAATGAAACAAAAAGCACCAAGCACCACAACCTGATTCTTTTAATTCTCCTAGAACAGAAAAGAACAAAAAAAGAAGATAAGAAAAACAGGATCAGAGTAAATGTACAAACACACAATTTATTTGTTATTCAAACGGGGCCACTCGATTTTATTCGATCTTGCTAAGAGAACCCCAACGTCTCTTTAAGCACCTCCAACCCGATTCCAAAGAGACGCATGATCCAAATGGTCCGAAAGCCAAATGGCAAACAGAAAAGGATTTATCAGAGAGAATCCTGGAAATATTCTCAAACCATATTCACCCAAAAAACTTTGTAGAGATCTTACACTACAATTTAATCTATACCAGAACCATATCTACAATATCTACAGCACGTGGTCCTGGTAAAGAGCCAATGCAGCAAAGGATAAAGATTTTGTGGATGAATTTTAATGCAAAGAAGCAGATGAATAGTTTAGTGCATATCAATGACTGAACAACCTTTTACATCATAACTTGTATATCAATGACTGAACAACCTTCTACATTATAATCTGTGGAATCATGTGGAATTTACAAAACTGGCATTCAGTTTCACACATGAGCATTCTTGGACATTGCAATATCCAAGTAAATGAACCATTCTCTATTCATGATCCTGAAAGCGTGTATAGGCGTATGTAGGAGATTACAATGAGTCCATGACCAATGCATTTGATCTTATGCAGTGCTTTTGTATAATCTCTAAGGAAAATCCTATACGCAAATAACTCTCCCAGCTCCCGAAGGCTCACAAGGTTTATAAAGGGGTCAAAAGAGAAATTATCCTGCAATTGCTTGCTGTGGGGCGAAAGTTTCAAGCTCACAACTCAGGCTGTAACCATGCCAAATGTAAGATTCTCTCAAAAAAAGCCAAATTTTTAGAAAGAAACAAAATGTTTAACTTGCAAGTTTTAAAGTCCCACCTCAAAGTAAAGAAAAGCACTGGGGTTTCATTCGTCAGGGTTCTTAGATTATCCAGAAAAAAAATCTTGCCTGGTCTGAAGTAATGCCATTATCAAAGGCATTATACAAGCTTTCTTTATTAATTGCCCCCACGATGAGATTAGGAAGTTCGTATTCTATCCTGCAAAAAAGAAGAACTATGTTTGATTAGACGAGAGAAAAAATCCTGAGCTTAACTAAGCAATCTCCAGAATGAATGGCAAAATAACAAGAAATAGCTAAGGTTAATGTGGATAAAAATGTTAAATATCAGAGGGCAAGCACAAGAACGTGAATCATCAACAGAAAGAAAACAAATTAGATCATAAACCACAATATGTGAATACTGAAACAATTGGAAACAAGCTTGTTTCACCAGCAGCAGCCTGATGGGACAAACAACAGAATCGTTTACACAGGAATAAACCGCAAATACCTTGCAAAAAGACGCATAATTTCACAGTGTAGTTTGGACGTAGAATAAGCATACATCTTGAAGTTTGTCTCCACTACCACATAACCCTGATAAAAGAAAAGTCGTTAATGCTTAATAATAGGCCAAAGGTGAAATTTATTGCCCTTTAAGAACATAGATCAGTACCTAGGGAAATAACAAAATGTAGAAAAAAATAATTTGAGAATCTGAGATGGATGGGTAGAATAAAAACAACAAAGAAAAAGTAAGACTAATGGCCATCAGATTGCAGTGGAACAAAAAGTTTAGGGGCTGGGAACTTGGGACAGGACAACATGGAGGTACAAATCATCCAATATCATAAAACGAAACATATTAAGCATATATGTCCAAAGAGAGGTAAGGGGGAACCCTACGGTTAAGGTTCAGCAAAATACCTGTTTCCTAGTTGCTGTATCTGATAGGCTGACTGAAAGGGTGGTAGCCAACTTTGTCGGAAGGAACCAACTCTCCTTCCTTCCCTGCAAAATCACATGTATATCAAATATCTGGAGCATGTAATACCTAAATTATGCATTGCAAGTACAGATAAACAGAAAAACCTGCTGAAGTTTGACTAATCCCAAATCACTAAGGTCCTTGATTGTATTAAGCTGAACTTCATTCAATGTGTTGATGTTGTATGCCTGCCAATTATCAGCCCAGAGTGAGATAAACACCGATTTTACCAGCTTTATCTTAAAACATATAACAGAGTCTAGAAATCTAGAGTAGAGTAAGAATGCAGAAAACTTCACAAATCTATTAGACATAAACTAAAAACCAAGGATAAGTACTCTGGAGCAAGTCCTAGGACACAAACTCTATACAGACATCAATGCTTTCAAAAAACTGGTAAGGATATTCAACATGAACAGTTTGCATACCTGTCCTGTCTCGTGAAAACTAAGCTCCAGCAGAAAAGAAATTATATTTGCTGGATCTACGCCACGTTCCTACAGAAAATTCAGCAAATGGAATGATAATTAAGGTTGCCACCCAATACACGGCAAATTATTTGATACCAAACAATGAAATAAGATCCTTGTCCAGTGGTCGGCTTGATGGTAAAGCCTTCTCTCCCAACAGCCCCCACCTCCCACCCCCACCGTATGTACTGTATATCTGTAGCTAGATCGCCAGTTCAACTTTCAGAAAGGAACAGTAAGATAAGGGATATGTTTTGATGAAAAAACAAATAAATATAAATTCTCAGGGACTGAGTATGTGCAGAACACCAAACAATAAAAAGCTGCATGCACATCAACATTACCCTAATCCCTATAATCAGGCTCCTGCCTAGGACAGGATAAAGGGGATTAGATCTATGAAGCCTTACACCTGTTAGTGACCAAAAAGAGGTTGTTTGCAATTAACTCTTGAGGCCTTGATTAAATATGCAATGATCGTCAAATACGTTACTTCACAACACAGTAGAGGAGCAGAGACATTTTAATGAGCCCTATAATATAGTAAATTGTAATCCAAAGACCATATAATAATGAAACTTTGACTCCATTAGAGATGCATAATAATAGTAGAAGCTGAGTATGTTTTGTGTAAAATCCATACACACTGATCCACATTAGTGCGGTAGAATCATGTCTTTTACTGTGGTTATAACAAGTGATCATCAACCTCAAATGTTCATATCAAAGCCCCTCCATAGAGTCTAATGAAATACAAGCTATATAGTTGCATATGCCTATTGATGAGCCGTAGAAAACTAGCTTCACTCTTCCATAAACCAATCTAACTTTGCTTTCCTATTTGATACAAGATATGAAACCAAGCCTAGCTTAACATATTGTATGATCATGAATTTATGACTGTCCAAGGAAAGAATGTGCAGCAGTCTATTGAAACAGCGAGCACGACAGGCAATGTGGTCCTTACCTCAGCGTTGGCAATATATTCCCTGATGATATACCAAAGTTGTGCATTTGTTTCCATCAGCTGTCACAATCACAGACTATGATATTGGTGCAACATCTTACATAAAATATCAGGGAAAAAAACATATTTCCATGGACATACCAGGAACTGGAAGCCATACTCAGTCAACCTTGAAGCTTCTTTATCTCTGATAATACAAAATGTAGATGCATAATGAAATAACATGTAAGACAGAGTATTACCTTCAACCTTGATAGTGGGCGTACAAACAAAGCTCTGAGTGGTATTTTTTCTTTTTATTGTCAGATATAAAACAAAAACAGCTTCCGTATCAATAAAAGATTTTTTTCAATACATAACTCCTCATAGACCTCGCTTGGCTATTGGTTGTCAGCTGAGTCACCTGGCTTGTTTGACCGACTATCTGTATTGGCTTTTTTGTTGGTTGTTTTACCTTTTATTTGTTTAAAAACATGCTTGGTTAAATGGCTGTTGGATGTTATTAACAACTTTTGTACCCAAATTAAAAAGCTACTCTAAGCATCTTTTTAATTTTGGTAGAAATCCAGCTTTTTAGCTGGTTGAAAAAGCCATTCACTAAACATAAACTTTTGGTTGTTTGACCAAATGAAAAAGCCAAAAAAAAAAAGCCATTTACCAAACAAGGCCATAATTAGAATAATGAGGTAAAAGAACCTTTGACTCAAGAGGCCACGTTGGAAAACCTTCATCATTGAAGAACTGAAGTTTGTTAGCTTTTCCGATTGGTTTGAGCTGATAAGATGCAGCAGGAAATGCTGAAACCCAAAATTAGATGTTAGCGCAAATTAAAGATACACATAACATGAACATCTAAAATTATGACCAAGGGCACACCTAGATAAAATCATAACATAGCCTACAAGTGAGATCGCCAGGATAACAAGAGCCACGAGATCTCCAAGAACAAGAAAAGTAATAAGATGCTCTTTAGCAGGAATATGAGGTACAAACTACACACCTCCCACTGTTCAAGAGCATAGATTTCTAGTTCCTCCGAGCTTGGAAGAATCACAGAACTTGAAGCCATTGGTTCCCTTGGTAATATTCCACTGCACAGTGAATTTAAAAGATTATACACACAGATCGATTAGAACTTTACTTGAAATTTCGGGTGAAGTGGAGATTTACATGGAACAAATTAGAGTTTTTTCTAAAATCACATAAAGGCCATAGCAAACACATATTGGATAGAAAATCATGTCTTCACTCAGTGATTCAACGAGAAAATCAGATTACCATATTTTAATGCTTTTAATTATAACAAGACGGGAAAGTTTGAATAGTAAAGATCCAGATCAGCCCATTCAAGTTATAAAGCTCAAGAAATCTGCACTAAGAAATAAACGACACGGGGTTATTCATAATTTCATATGGATGAAAAGCTAATACATTAAGCCTTGAAGTTCCATGAAGCCCATTGCTTTTAAACGGTGACTAGCCACACACTTATATTTATTTATTTTGATAAGAAAAGAGATTATCAACAGTTGGAAAGGAGGAGAACAAACAATGAGGATAAGCTGTCCTCTAATCTGGAAAACAAAATTACAGATTTCCCCAATTCCTTTGTATTTCCCCAACTGAGTAACTCTTGAAAGCCCGACATGCCTTAGCCTATAAAGATAATTAATATGTGACCTTGTCCCACAATAACTCCGAAGATAACAAAACCTCATGAAAAGCCATACAAACTTATAATAATTACGTTTTATAAATTAGAAAAATAAAAATGAAACCGCCAACAATGCTATCAAAATTTACGGCATTATGACCACCTTCTCTTTCTATCCTAGTACTCAATCAACACAGAAACAGATTGCAATTCATAGAAGACAACCAAAAACAGGATCAGAAGAATTTCTGATACAGGACTGAAATTACCCATGTATTAGCTGCTTCTGAAGGTTAATCTGAAACTTTTTATTCATTTCATAGCTGGTCTCCTTTTTCCTGCAAAGAAAACATAGATAGCTAACATCAATAGCCTAATATTCATAACTACAAATATGTACAGAAGACTATTGGTGAACAACAATATCAAAACCTTAATCCCAATGATGTGATCAGCAACATGAACGGTCAACCATGATCCTAGGCCTCCATTCCCTTTTATCAAGTGTTATATGCTCCTGTAAACCCAACTTCTGCTTATCATTCCTAACTCCTTCCATCCAAGTCATCTCTGGTATCCATCAGCTTGTTCTAACATCCCTTTGATACCAACCTTTTACTTTCCTTACCCGCACATCTTCTAATCTCTGACTCACATGCCCAAACCACCACTATTGGCTTTCCCTTATTTTATCCTCAATATCCGCAACTCCAACTTTCCTCCTAATATCTACATCAGCATATGAAAAGGCGCGCCAAGGCGCTAGATCATTGGGTCAAGTTTTTTTTTGCTCTAGGGCGAGGTGCATTCAAAGAGGCACACCCGAGGCCCATATAAGGTGCACAAGTAAATTTAAAATAGATTTATACAGTGCACCTCACTTAAATGAGGCGCAGGCCGCACAGCAAGACACCTATCAACTTAGTGCGCCTTGAGCTTTTTAATACATTGGTCTACATTTCTAATATTATCTTTAAGGTCTTCCCCCACACCTACCTGCTACTCCTATTTCCTAATATGATGTTTCCTAAATGCCTAACATTCTAACCCATATAAAAATGTCAGGCAGAATTTTCCCTTTACCTTCAAAGGTACACTATAGTCACACAATATCCCCAATGTTGCTCTCCATTTGGGCCACCCAACTTAATCTTATGAGTCACCTCCTGGTCAATTCCTCTATTCCTCTGGAGAATAGACCCAATGGACTCAACACACTCACTCTTAGGCAACTTTTTACCATCCAGTGCTACTAGTGCTAAAACGGCATTTGATGTACTCTGTTTTGCTGACTTGTCTAAAATCTTGAGATTCGAGTTGTTGCCTCCATTGCTCCAATTTAGTATTAGCCCCAACTCTAATCTTGCCCAACAGTACAATATCATCAGCAAACAACATACACTATGGTATCTCATACTGGATAGAGACCTTATTAATCCATCCAATATTGTCGCAAAGAGGAAACAACTCAATATAGATCCTAGGTGTAGTCAATCGTAACAAAAAAATCCGTTGTTGTTCCACGTCTCCACCACAAGCCTTACATTTGTTTTTACATACTAACCAGATCAAAATGTTTACGAGGAATACCCTTCTTAGCCATTATCCACCAGCATAAGCCTCTCAGCACCTTGGCATAAGAGTTCTTCAAGTTATTGAAAATCATGCATTCATCTGTCTTCATCACCCTATAATATTCCAGCATTTTCCTTATCAGATGTATAGGTTCCATAATAGACCTCGCACACGTAAACTCAAAATGGTACTTGTACATTTCCTCCATCCATGCTCTATCACTCTCACCCACTATTTGATGGTCTGAATCATGAGCTCAATCCCTCGATAGTTTGAGCATCCCTTTTGTTCTTACAAATCGGTACCAATGTGCTTTTCCTGCAATCTTGTGGTATCCTATTAGTCTTCCAGATCTTGTTAAATAAGTTTGTTAACCAATCAGTGTCAATCTTCCCCAGATATATCCAAGCCTAAATAGGTGTAAATGTTTTGCAGGATATGTAATAAAAAGAGTGCCAGATTAATAATGCAAAATTAAGTTAACAAACTAAACAAAACAATAATGAAAAAAATTATAGAGCAACTTAAGGTTCAAAGGCTTGCTTATTCCCAAATGAAAAGGTCAAAGTTCACCTCTAAAAATACTCTAAAAAATCACATCCTAGACTCCAACTCCAAATACATGCTAACCTGTCAACAGTTTCAGAAAGCACCCTCAGTTGAATCAATCGATCGATAGCAACTCTATGTTTCGAGAGTCCATCCGGAAGAACCCACTCTTCCAAGGACTTGGCAGGTATCGGAGCATCAATGTACATCATCTGCAATACATACTTCTTTGCCAAAGGCGGTAAGGACCTGAGCCACAAACCACAGCAGCAAACGTGTTAGTAAAATTAAGGCATCTCATAGCCATGGTTTCACGTGTTCACTGCCACATCAATCATTCCAACGTCCCTTGTCATTAGTAAGCTACTTGCAGAACTAATACTCATTATACTTACTTCCTTGATGACCTTGGCAATGATAACTAAGGAATGTGTATGTGGTTAGAGTAATGTTTTGTCGGATTACAAACTTTCCTCTACAAAACACTAGTGTCAATCTACAAGTATACAATTGAGGGAGGAACTACGAAATATTGATGATTACCGATATCTGTATGTTTAAACAATCAACTACAAACTTTAATTTCATTTCTTTAGGAACACAAATATTTCCCATAACTCAAAATGCAAAGCATAGACTTTGTACTTGTATCAAATTCAACATCAAATACAAAAGTAAAAATCAACCAATGTTTCCATACTAGTGATAAGTGTTACTTATCCACTACTACAAGATTGATATGGAAACGCAATTCACTGCCTATTTTTGTAAATTAGGCAAAGTTGCACCACTTTCATGTATTGATCCGTCTTTTCCTAATTCGTCGCTCATAGGGGATTAGTGAATTTAGTAACACTACAGAAACCATGAGAAACATGTTCACTAATACTTCATCAACACCACATTCCCTAAACATAACTATTATCCTTAGGTCAATAATGCATTGATCATAACGGCTCGTCGTTTGGTAGGTGGTAATAAATGATTGTCACTCACTCGGGTGACAGGATAGTGACCATCAGGAACAACCAAACATTTTCCGTTATCACTAATCAAATTTTTCAGCAGAAATTAAATGATGACTAAAAACAACAAACAAAAATAATCAAACAACTCAATTTAATAACTTTGAAGAAAAAAAATTAGAAGCTATAAATTGGGTAATTACCTGAGAATGGCTTCACATATGAAGGGGTTAGCGTAAAGCATATCGAGCTTGACGGCAGGCAAAGATGCAACCATGTCTATGAAATTCTTGGCTATAATTTTAACTTGCGGCATGGTGAATTTGTAATTGAATAGCAACAAAATCTGCAATTCGGAGGCTGAATTTGTGAATAGATTTTAGGTTGAAATTACTTGTCGGAGCCGTTGATCAGAGAAGCCACTCCGAAAGCGTCTGGGTTCGACTGTTCGAGTGTTCAACTTTGATTATTTGGTGGGGAAAGGTTTGAGGTCTGATTCAAGAAATCTGAGTGTATTCTATTGATCTTACTATAATGTTAGGTTATAATATTTCTAACAAAATTTGGTGAAACACTACCTTTGTTTGGTGGTCTATAAATTGTTATATTTTTTATATTTTACTACCTTATAAGTTTGGTTTGTTTGACTAACCACAAATTCTTATTTATAATAGTTGTACAATAATTATTGCACACCGGAATAAAAGTTAACTCAAAATGCTTAAAAGTTATGCTTATATAGGTAAAAGTTATTTATTTTTTAGTGATAAATTTTTTCATTTTAGTAAAACTTATTTTTTCAAAATCACTAATAATGTATAAAATTAATTATTTAATTATTTAAAATGTTTATCTATCAACTTTTTGTTACTAATATAAAAGTTAATCAAAACTAAGTTAAAGTTATAAAAAAATGGGTTAAAGTTATCTTGGTGTACAATAAATTTATTGTACACCTTGTGCGCGCAAGACCTTTTGTTGACTAACACTATCATTTGACATTTTTCGCCAAGTACCAAGTAGGTCCCAAGGCCCACGGCCCGAGCCCAACCCGTCCGCCCGGCACGCGCGTGTGTTGTGTGTCCACCCATGACACTCTCATGATTTCTTAAACAAGTATTGTAAATAATGAAGTTAGTATTTTTTCAATGTGGGACTTTTCACTTTCTCACTTTTTCCTCTCTTTTTCTTTTGTACTTTCACAAGAACTTCCAACAATCCCCTACATGTTCGAAGATGAGAAGAAAAAGGAAAGAAATGAAAGAATTCAAATTCAGGGCAAAACAAACAATTGAATAAGTGTCAATGTCTTGCGACTTGAAGTAACACTTAGTGCCATTCAAGCTAGGATCTCTTTCCTACAGAGTGACTTTCGTTTTGAACTTAATAGGAAGTTAGAAACCCGATACTCAAAGCACACAATTGAACATGTATAATATTCTGAATCTCAGGCAATAAAAGTGACGCATTATACTGGTCATACGTCCATAACATGAATGCTCATAGGTGCTCTAGAGAATAGCCCATGCAATTCTCATAGGAAGCGGCCTCACTTCCACACCTAAGTAGGTGAATCCCATCAAGTGTGAGCTACATCACACCACCAAAAATATGTGTAATACCCCAGATTTTTAAACTTGATTAATTATGCTAATTATTTTAATTAGCCTTTCTAATTAAGCTTTAACCTGATTAATGAATATTTTATTTTGAAAATTAAAATTCTTTAATGATAAGTATTATTTTCATGTTTTATGATTATGTTAAAACTTGGTTTTATTAGTTAATTTTCAGAAAAAGGAGAATTAAAAATATATTTACTAAAATACCCTATGTGATTCACAGAATTGGAAAACCAGGTTCTCAAACTCCCCTTCTTCTCCCTCTTTCGTGTCACCATTTCAATGAAGCTCAAACCCATGACTATCCATGTGTCTCTACTATAATTCATTCTCCTTGCTAATTCATCAAACCTACTTACCTAAAACTAGACCAGATAATCCTAATCACCAATGTATTAGCTCAAATCTCCTACACTTGTCTCTGCAAACAAGCTGACTTGTATCCTCAATGGAGCACCCAAGCTTCTATAAATAGCTGTTAATTCATCCCCAAATGCAATACAAATCAGATTACCTTCAATTCACAATTAAAAATCATAAGTTCTTAATTTTTCTGTTCAAACAACTGAGACCACCGCGAGCAACCATCACCGAAGTTGCCGCCATCGACCTGCCACCACCCACCTTCGCCTAGTAATCCGGCCAACTCTTGTGTGTGGGTCCCGACCAGAAGCCGTACACCCCGCTAGCGGCCGATTTCTTTTTCTCCCTTCTCTGTTCTTCGGCTCCTCTGTCCTTCGGCTTTGCAAACCGTAAGTATTCTCTTACTGAAACTCCAAAATCTAGTCACTTATTTTGGTAAAGATAATGGGCTTGGGTTTTCATTAAAATATTCTATTGGATTTAATTTTCATAGTTGACTTCCAAAAAGGGGATTATTAACATTGTGTACTATTATTGATAATTTAAAAGCAAATTTGCATATTATTATTCTTTTAAAAATGAAAGGTGTTTAAATTATTATTATTATTATTATTATTATTATTATTATTATTATTATCATTATTATTATTATTATTATTATTATTACTAAAAGAAAGTAATAAGTTAACCGTACTTATTTTCATAAAGATCTCGACCCTCGGAGTTCAGGAAGGACGATAATCAAGACTAGAGGAAAAGCCTAGTCAAGCAGGAAATTGAGGTAACGGCTATTGCTAATGCCCGCAAGTCCCTTCTAAATGAGATTATAAAATTACGACGTTACATTTTATTTAATCATTTTTATCGTGTTTTATGATTTGTGGGAAAGAAGTATGCTTTGAGAAAACTATTTCATATTTATATGATATTTATGAGAACCATGAAACAATTATGTTTTATTGATCACCTGATCTAAAGAGTTATTTTACTTCAACTGAAGTACAGAGGTTGAGAATTATAAAACTCATTAAAACATGATAAATAAAAGTGAAAGACCTAGCTTTGTTGGCAGTATCAGTTCACAGTTTACAGTTTCGGTCATGCATGTACCCAGGGGCACAGGCCCACAGTTGAGCACAGGCTCTTATGGACACCGTCCATCGTGGAAGACGTTCCACCAGTTTATACTTGCCAACAACTAGCATGTTAATAAAAGAAAAGGTTATGAATAAACTAATATGATGTTTTTATTAAATGTTTTATGCAATTCTATTCTCCCTATTTTAGTAACTAAAATGAGTTAAAATGATTTTACATTGCTAGAATAGTACGTTACTGAGTCTTCGGCTCACCGTTTTGTTTTATGTTTTAGGTGCCGACCGGGACGACGGATGCGAATAGTGGCAAGGATTTCGTCTTATTAGGGTTCACCTAGTTTAAGCTTAATTTGTAATAACTTCAAGTAAGAAATTTCTACTAAGTTATGTAAGTCATTTTTGAATATTAATATAGAACATAGTTATATTAGTTTTATAAAAGTATTATGAGGATAATAGCCTTGTAATTCCCAAGAGGGAGTTACGGCGGTAATGTCCCGACCGAATTAGGGTAATTCCGCTGCTTAATTACTTGAGTTAGAGGTCGGGGCGTTACAATATGGATATGAGTTCATTAAGAGCCATGTGCTCAACCTCGTTCCAAACAATAGCAAGCACATAAAAAATATCTAAGGGATGGACAAAAACAAAAATTTGTGCTTCTGAATTTTTACATGATGTTCCCCTTTGAACTCATAGTGAGTAGGAGTTTATTACCTTACAATTCCTCCAATGGGCCTTAAGCCCATCCCCTCCGACGTTTCCAAAACTAGTTTCTTATATAGGCATTTCGTTAACATAGTCTAGTTATATCACTCCACTTGACAACAATTATTCGACAGCATTGTGCCTACGAATGTGTCTATTCTTCCCATTGTAGGCATGGTTGTTTTCCACGACAATAGCAGATTGCGAATCACAATGATGTGCAACTGAAGGAGCTGGCTTCCCCCACGGTGGAATATTTGCAAACACGTTCCTCAACCATTCTGCCTCATGACCTGCCAATTCAAGAGCAATAGCTCATATTTCATAGTAGACATAGCAGTACAAGATTGCTTACAGGATTTCCAAGAAACAGCTCCACCCACTAGGGTGAAGACATGACCACTAGTGTAGTTGACTTAATCATTGTAGTATTCCCAGTTGGCATCATAAAATCCCTCCAACGCTCCTTGAAACTTGGAGTAGTGCAATCCCCAATCCATAGTACCCCTTAGGTACCTAAGAAACCACCTCAAAGCACCCCCAATGCTCACTGCTTGGGTTATGAGTGTACCTGCTCAACCAACTCACAAAATAAGAAATGTCAGGTCTAATGTAATTCATAAGAAACATGAAACTACCAATAATATTAGCATACTCAGATTGACAAACATGATCACCTTTATTTTTCTTCAAATGGATGCTTATATCATAGGGGGTCTTGATTGGATCGACATTGAATGAATCAAACTTTTTAAGAAGTTTTTCAACGTAGTGAGCTTGACTAAAACATATGCCATTTCTATTTCTAATAATTTTTACTCCCAAAATCACATCTTCCTCACCCATGTCTTTCATTTCAAATTTTGAACTTAAAATTCCTTTGTTTCATTCACTCGATCCAAACCAGTACCAAAAATTAGCATATCATCGACATAAAGACAAATAATCACACAACCAAATGAATCATATTTTGAATAAAAGCAAGAGTCACCTACATTTACATGATAGCCATTATCAGTCAATATCTTGTCAAACTTGGCATGCCATTGCCTAGGGGCTTGCTTAAGCCCATACAATGACTTGACCAATTTACAAACTTTGTTCTCTTGACCTGGGACAATAAAACCTTCAGGTTGAACCATATAAATATCTTCATCTAAATCACCATTCAAAAATACAGTTTTCACATCCATTTGATGCACAACAAGATCATGAATGCATGTAAGAGAAATTAAAGTTCTAATGGTTGCAATTTTAGTTACAGGAGAATATGCTTTTGGATCGGGCATTCATTTCAATCAATAATCAATGCCATGTTTTTAGCTAAAACCCCTTACCACAATCCTGGCCTTATACTTGTCAATGGATCCACATGATTTCAATTTTTTTTCTAAAGATCCACTTATAAGTAATGGTTGCTAAACGGGTTAACGAGCGTATTCTAGGCACTCGTAAACCTTTTTAAGTAACTTGGGTTAACATTTACATGTATTGTGCCTAATAAGTATGAGTTTGAGAAGTGCTATTGTTCAAGCTATGTTATTCTAGAGCCTGAAGGCAAGCATTAGAACATTGTGGCCCGTACAAGTGTGCTGTAATGCGGACAACCATATTCTATCTTTCTATCGATGCAACCACATATTAAGCCGTATCGGGATGCGAATGCGACTAAATATGTGTCCAGTCTATTTCAGGAAGCTTTCTATTTATGGAAGTTACTATATTTAATAGGTTCTGTTTTGGATGGTCTTTTCAGCCAGTTGAGGGTCATTCTTCAGCTAATCAGAGTGCTTTGTTGGAGAGCGGGTTATAGTTTCATCATCGAACACACCGCTTCGGGCCTAGGGACAAATGTAGGCGTCTATAGGCTGGTTTAGAGGAATTACGGTGATGGTGTTGCGGTGGCTGGTCGGTGATGCGGTGGTTGTTTGGGATGAGGGGAGGAGAGAGAAATATGAAGAGCTTGAGTCTACTAGAAGTTGGGAGTTGAGAGGAAGAAGATCGTAAACCAGAAGAAAAAAAATTGAAGAAACCTCAGATTAATCTTGACCCTTGATTTAGATGGTTCATTTATATATATATATATATATATATATATATATATATATATATATATATATATATATATATATATATATATATATATATATATATATATATATATATATAGTTCCGGTGAGAAACGACTTAAGGTGAGAACCACAATTATAGCCGTTTGATCGCACAGAATCTGAGGTCGTTATACGCTCATATCTTTTAGGAGAATATATCACGTCGTAAATACCAAAAAAAATCCTAAAAAAACTAAAATTTTTGAAAGCTTCCCTCGATTTCATTATTATGTGACTGTTTTGCGATTTCATTGTTGCATCCAAGCCAATCAAGCAAGCTAATCGATGCGTCAAAATCCTCCTGCATTGATTCTTCTCCCAAGTATTGATTCTTCAATTGTCGCAGTACAGGTAATTTTTGTAAAATTGGATTAAAAAAATTTAGGTTAACATCATATAATTTTCTGCACAAAATAATTTACAATCCCATAAGTTTTAGCTCAATTTTAATTGATTTTGTGATGTTTGAAAAATTGACATAAATAATCCCATATTTCACTCATCTTCTCAAAATAATCCCAACTTTGGAATATTTTAGAATAATCTAAACTTTAGAGGTTATCTTCTCAAAATAATCCAAACTATCAATTTGCTTATGTACAATAGACCCAAAATGGATTAGTAATGACAAGAAAAAAAGATTTCGGATTATTTATTTGAAAAAGTAACCCCTAAAGTTTGGATTATTCTGAAATAATCCAAAGTTGGGATTATTTTTAGAAGATGTGTGAAAGTTGGGATTATTTATGTCAATTTTTCCTTCGGTTTTTGAGACTTTAGGTTTAATTTTACTTTGAGCCCATGATATTAATTTCAAATTTAGGTTCAATATAATTTTAGGTTCAATTTCTTGCAATTTAAATTTTATGTTCATTGATAAACCTTTTATTGTCTTCTATTGAATGATATTTTTTCAAAGATTTTTATATCTGCAGATATTCTTTATTTAGTTGTTGATGTACTTTGAACTTAAATGGCATGTGTTTTGACATAAATGTGCATATATTTTGTTTTACAGGTGCATATAGTTTTACTCAACTATGCATATGCTTTTAGGTACTGTGCATATATTTTGACATAACTGTGCATATATTTTGACATAACTGTGCATATATTTTGACATAAATGCGCATATATTTTGACATAAATATGCATATAATTTTGACATAACTGTTCATATATGTGTGTGTACCAGAATTAATGGAAGAATTTTCCACCAATTTGTCTACTATGAACTTTGACGTTTCTCATATTAGCTCACTTATAAATATAGGTACACATACTTTCTTAAGTTGGTTTGGTGTGAGTTTATTGATAGATAGGTAATGGTGGTTTTGTGTTATTACCTAATACTAACTAATTCGTTAATTTTTGTAGATACATATGTGGTGAGGAGTCTAACTCATCATCCCACTCCTAATCATAAAAAAGAGTGGTTTTCCTTTTGCTTAGCTGATACTAAGCCATTTGTTGGAATGTGGTTCGATACTTTTGAAGAGGGTATCACATTTTATGAAAATTATGCTAACTTAGATAGCTTCACAACTCGTTAAGAAAAGGAAATATGATAGAGTAATTGTAGGGGAATACAGTTAAACATACATAACATGTGCGAAACATCCCCAAAGCCAGAAAACATGTATAAATCACAGTTCAAGCGTACTTACATTTGAAGCGTGTTTTCCCGAGTATTGTATCAACGAACACGAACAAAGAACTCCACTTGTCGTTCCTCTATTTGGTTCACCGACACGTTCAGATCTGTCTTGATTATTGTAGCTTAGACAACACACAAGATTTTTGCTTTTCGGGATGAACTATTTTTCAGAGAGAAAAACTGAAGAACGTAATTTAGGAATTAGGTTTAGGTTAACTTGGAAAACTGATTGTGTGTGTGTGTGTAAAATATAATAACCTAATTATATTATTAATGTAACCGGCCAAGACCAAAAGGCCTTGACCAGCCACATCCCACACGAGCACAAGCCCCGCGCCCAGCCAACACACTGAAGGCCGAATCCCACAGCGTGCGCAGCCGAGCAACATGGGCCGTGGGCCTTGCGTGCTCGCTGCTATGTTGCTGTGCGGTGATGCATGCTGCCACGCCCCGGGCTGGCTTGCTTGCTGCGTTGCGAGCTCGCTGGCTCGTTGGGCCTTGCGCGCTTGCGCGCTTGGCTCGACGGGCCGGCAACTCCGATACGGCTCGTATTCGCGACGAACGCCTTACGGCTATTATTTATTGTATCGTATACGACGAATCACCGTCGTACGTTACGATTATTTTTTTTGCCCAGATTACGAATATTCGCGATACGATTTACGATTCCGACGCAAGGTCGTATCGTATAATACATTTTCCAAACTAATTCCCGAAAAGCTATTGAATGAATTTCCGATTCATTTAATCCAATGATCTGTTACATGCCATTGGTGTGACCTTATAAGTTCAGTCAAGAGTAAGTTGTGAGCCTAATATAGATTAGAACTCACTGATCGGAAGCATTGCTCCAGCTAGCTGTTCCGATCACTTTATCTTACTGAATTAATTGTTCGCAATTAATCTGAACCTTGGTATTAGACTTAATGCACCTTGGGTGAAGGACATATTTCCTTCAGTCTCCCACTTGTCATTCAGACAAGTGTGCATTCACATTCCTTTGTCGCTTAGTCTTACTTGCTGAACATAAGGTAAGATCCAAGCCATCCTTATTAGGTCCAGAAGTGTTTCTCGGATTACAGAGCTCAACTATTAAACTTTTACATAAGGTTAAGCCTTAACCATTCTCACGACCATGCATTTTCACAGTATCTAACTCTCCGAGAGGCCTTGTTACACAACAACACCATATCCTATCAAAGATAGGAGAACAATCCATTATTGCAATCTATAAACACTCACTTTGATTCATAGTACGCCCAATAACTGCTTTGATAGCCTCCTTTTACGGTGCGACGTTTAGCTAGTATCAAAGTGAACTAATTCTCAAACGAGCAGACATAATCACTCATGTTCTGAGGAATGGTTCTAATCACCATTAATGAGAACTACTTATGACATGACTTTAATCTCTTAAAGTGTTCTCATGGTCAATCCGATAAAAGATCCAATAAGTATCTATGCAAAAGATTCTGACATCCAGTCAATCTAGTTCAAGAAACCGAACTACAAATCTACTTGCAATCTAATCTTCATTAGTCATTGGTCGTCCACCTTTCAATGACCTGGATTAGGGATCCTTTGTGACTTCAATATTCAAGTTCACTTATAGGTGTTTCTTTGTCGAAGAATCCATCTTGACATCCCATTTGAATGTTTTGAATCACATGGACTTATCATTTAATACTAAACCAAAATTAAATGAATATGAAATAATAAATTTCATAAATGTGAAATGGTTTAACCAATTGTTTTAAACATAGATCTAACAGATGTTCTAAAACAAAACTTAAAAAATCAAAGCCATCCTCCAATATGCTTGATTCCCATGGTTGCTACATGTGCGTTGTGCTTCGCTTATGGCAACGGTTTAGTCAATGGATCCGCGACGTTGTCGTTAGTTCCAACCTTGAAAATCTCAATTTCTTTCCTTTTAACTATTTCTCGAAGTATATGAAATCGCCGCAGTACGTGCTTGGACTTCTGGTGGCTCCTAGGCTCCTTTGCCTGGGCAATGGCTCCGCTATTGTCGCAATACAAAGCCACTGGTTCTTTAATGGAGGGGACAACCCCAAGTTCTTCGATGAACTTCCGAATCCAAACAGTTTCCTTTGCTGCTTCTGAGGCAGCAATGTACTCGACTTCAATTGTAGAATCCGCAACAGTGCTTTGCTTAGCACTTTTCCAGCTTATTGCTCTGCCATTAAGGCAGAACACAAACCCAGACTGTGATCTGAAATCTTCTCTGTCGATTTGAAAGCTTGCGTCCGTATAGCCCTTACCAATCAACTCATCTGTACCACCATAAACCAGAAAATGATCCTTAGTCCTTTTCAGGTACTTTAGGATATTCTTGGCAGCAGTCTAATGTGCCTCACCTGGTTCTGACTGGTACCTGCTCATTGCACTGAGTGCGAACGAAACATCTGGCCTTGTACAAATTATAACATACATGATGGATGTAATAGCCGAAGTGTATGGAATTCCACTCATCTTTCTACGCTCATCAGATGTTTTGGGACACTGAGTCTTGCTTAGATATGTGCCATGTGACATGGGTAGATGGCCTCTCTTGGCTTCCATCATATTGAACCTAACTAGCACTTTGTCAATGTAAGTTCTCTGGCTTAGTCCAATCATCCTCTTAGATCTATCCCTATAGATCTTGATGCCCAATATGTATTGTGCTTCTCCTAAGTCCTTCATTGAGAAACACTTTCCAAGCCAAGTCTTTACAGACTCCAACATAGGAATGTCGTTTCCAATAAGTAGTATGCATGTCATCTACATACAAGACTAGGAATGCAATTATACTCCCACTGACCTTCTTGTATACACAAGATTATTTCTCATTCTTGATGAAGCCAAACTTATTGACTACTTCATCAAATCGTTTATTCCAACTCCTTGATGCTTACTTTAATCCATAAATTGATTTCTTAAGCTTGCATACCTTTCCTTGATTCTTTTGGTCGACAAAATCCTCCGGCTGCTTCATAAACACAATATCTTCTAGAACACCATTCAAAAAGGCAGTTTTGACATCCATTTTCCATATTTCATAGTCATGAAACGCGGCAATCGCAAGGATTATCCGAATAGACTTGAGCATCGCGATTGGAGAAAAGGTTTCATCGTAGTCAACGCCGTGAACTTGCATGTAACCTTTTGCTACCACTCTAGCCTTGTATATGTATAAAATTCCATCTTTGTCTTTCTTCAATTTGAAGACCCATTTGCATCCCATAGGTGTGAACTCATCCGGCAAATCTACCAAATCCCAGACTTGATTTTCAGACATGGAGTCTATCTCAGGTTTCATGGCCTCTAACCATTTAGTGGAGCTTGTGTAACACCCTAATAATTCCTTGCTTTTATATAACCATTTTCCAACTTTAAAATAAAGGAATTACTAAAGCATTACCGCCACCGTGATAACGGTTAAGGCTATTACCAGAGTTACGCAGCGGAATTTAATGTCAACTAACTTTTAAAAACATAATTAATGAAATGTCGAGGCCTCCTACAATTTGGAACCATAATGGCCCAAAACCCAAAGTATAAATAATTCAAACCTTTCAAACATAATTAAAGTATTATTAAATAGTTCAAAATACGAAAACATGCAACTCTCTCGATCATCCCAAGCCACATGATTCCGATCTACCAACCTGCTATATTATTCTACTCTCCATCAATGCAAGTGCAAATAATAGATCATCATAGGGTCATTAAGGCAAAGGCCATGACCAAAAACACACAAAGCACATAGTCAACCAAAGCTGAGTACTTACAAGAATAGAGTGAATACAACTAAAACATGCATCACTCACTAAGTACTAACCATCATGCAAAAGCCATATAATAATAACAATCAATCATGAATACAAGACTCGACCTTTGACTCGAGTCTTGACTCACAATTAAATTAGAATAAGCTTCGAACGGGCCAAAAGAATATTCCATAAAGGAAAAATGTGATGGGAGCCAACCATACACCAAATAATAAATAATAAATTCGGGCCATACCGAGTGTCGGGCCATACCGACGGAATTCCTGCGCATATTATAAATGAAACAACGTCTTGTATCATTAGTAGGAGTACGAGATTTCTGGCAAGACTCCCCCCATTGTTCATACTCAAGGTATATACGTTCCAAGAGTTTTGAAGCTTGTTCTGGTTGCACTTTACGTTTATTAATATGTTATTAAAGGTGAACTCAAGACTCAACAATGTACACACATACAATTAATAAACGACAACCAAAATAATCTTATTTTAATGCTTTAGGACTTGTGAGCAACCAAGCAAGACTCTTGTGAAATTAATACCATGTTCCTCCTCACCAAAGTGAGACTCCACATCATGCACATTAATATGAGGGTTGTGCCCTAGCACGACAAATCCTAATTCATTTCATACATAATATTCCCAACTGAACCCTACATGTGCGGTGGCTTACACGAGCTAACCCTTCACATGTGGTAAAATAAATAGTACAACGAGGTACGAATAATTGGCTCAAAGTATGCTAGACATCCCGTATGATAGCATACAAATAAATAATCCATCCCTTTCATGTGAACCAAACCATACATGCATAACATGATTGACAATGAAATCCATGCTCATAATAATTTCAACATGCTTGTTCAACAATTAATCCAATAAATCCAACATCATAAATCACATGCTCGTTCACCAAAATAAACATGATTCCACATAATATAATTCACATCAATAACAATCATAGAATTCTCTTGACAATTGGTGTGGTCGCCCTAGACTTGTACGTACCTTGAATACCTAAGCGTAGGGGCCACTTTGCAATAACGAGCACTCAACTAGAAATCACCTCCTATCATCAAAATAATGAAACTTAAATAATTTCCATGTTCATTAAATTTCCAGCAACTTTATAAAATTTAAAACCTCATTTAAACTTTAGAATTCAATCGTTTTTCAATAATATAATCGTCTCAATTTGCAAAATCAATCCCTAGTACAAAAACATATTTTTTCCGCCTTTAAAATCAATAAAAATCAACACTTTAAGCCTTTATTCAAATTTGAAATTATAATTGATTATCATAACTAAAATCATCACCTAATTATGCTAATCAATTGACTCATTAGGTCTAGGTTAAAACCCTAACTTGAAAATCCCAATAAAACTAATTTATTATCATAAAAATCAATTCTTTATTCAATAAACAAATCTGAAAATTCATCCTTTAATAATTAAAACAAGCCTAATGAATCACAACACGCAAATCCTCAAACCACGGTATTCATAACCGGTTCCCAGCATTTTAATTACTCAAAACAATATTAATATTATAATTTAAAATACGGAATTTAAATAGAATAGGTAAGGAAGAAGAGAATTATACCAATCCGGCCTATAGCACGGAACAACCACGAATTAGAGTGATTGGGCGAAAGATTGAACAAGAACGAACACACACACACAACGCACAACTCGTGTGCGTGTGTGCGCAGCGACGAAGGGGGACGCAACAGGGTCGCGCCCGGGCTGGGCGCAGCGTGTGCGCGAGAGACGAGAAGGAGAGTGTGGGTGTGCGAGGAGCAGCAGCACACCATACGGCACACAACACTCGACGCAGCAAAGGGCAAGGGTGTGGGTGTGCGAGGGGCAGCAACACACCACACGGCACACACACACACTCGATGCAAGGAAGGAACAAGGGGGGGCGAAGGACTGTGCCGTGCGAGGAGCACGAGCAGCAGCGAGCAAGAGGGACAGCAAGGCACACAGCGCGCGAGGGCGCGAGGGCACGAGGGAAGGCGACGGCGAGCACACGGCACGAGCACCCGAGTGCTGGGCGGTCGTGTGTGAGCCGGGCAAAGAGAGGAGAGGAGTGAGGTGCAAGAAATCAAAGGGAGGGTTTATAAGATTTTAGGGGTTCATTTAATGATGGGGGAGTCCTATTTATAGGCTCCCTATTTCTAATGGGCTAGGGTTAGGGAATTTGAGTTGGGCTTAGGGAATGAAATGATTGGGCTAGCTTAGGACTTGAATTAAATTCTTTAGATTGGGCTCGTTTAATAAAACGAATTGGACTTTTCATTTAAAACCCGAAACCTTTAAAAATCATTTGCAACCCATTTAATTTCCCGACTCAAGAATTAAATTCGTTTCGTAATTAATTAAAATAATAAATATTCTAATTAATTGAAATACGTTAAATAAAATACATTTAAATATTATTTAAATGCTAATTAATTGTAAAATGCTTTATAAATATAATAAAATATACTTAAAAATATTATAAAAATACGAGGTATTACAGTCTACCCTCAAAAGAAGTTTCGTCCCGAAACTTGGGTTCGGAAATCAAAATTCAACTCAAAACTTGAGACTTCACGTGACTTTCAATGCGTTCATTTGCAAAAATTTTAAGTTGCTGTACTCTTTACATGATTAAACAGGACAATAATAAATGCAAATTCAATAGAAAGCACTAAATTGAGCATAAAATAGGGGAAAACAAGGTAAAAAGCGCGAAATTCTACCGCACTCTACCCCCCTTAAAAGACACGAGTTACGACCCCGTAACTCAACTAACCTCGGGAAAAAGCTCGGGATATTTCTTTCTCATTTCGTCCTCCGCTTCCCAAGTAGCTTCCTCAGATTCTTGATTAGACCACAACACTTTGACAATTTTCACATCTTTAGTACGCGTACTACGCACTTTGCTATCAAGGATTTTGACAGGTCTTTCCTCAAAGGTTAGACTTTGGTCTAATTCTATGGTCTCCGGTTGCAACACATGCGATTTGGTCCGGGATATATTTCCTTAACTGAGATATGTGGAACACATTATGCACTCTATGCAAGTCCATAGGCAAGGCTAGTCTATAAGCTACCTTTCCGATTCTTTCTAAGATTTCATATGGGCCTATGTACTTAGGGCTTAACTTCCCTTTCTTTCCAAATCTCATGACACCTTTCATTGGTGACACTTTGAGTAACACTTTATCACCTATATTGAACTCTTCATCCCTACGTTTCAAGTCTGCATAACTCTTTTGGCGATCTTGCGCACCTTGAATCTTCGATTGGATGGTTCGGATTTGGTTCATGGTGTCTTCTATCATTTGAGGTCCCAACACTACGGTTTCACTAATAACGTTCCAGCAAAGTGGACTTCTACACTTTCGTCCATACAAAGCCTCAAATGGTGCCATTCCAATGCTAGCATGATAGCTATTGTTATAGGAAAACTCAATCAAATCTAGGCTATCTTCCCAACTTCCTTGGAAATCAATAACGCATGCCCGAAGCTTGTCCTCCAGGGTTTGGATAGTCCTTTCGGTTTGTCCATCTGTGGCTAGGTGGAAGGCTGTACTCATTTTCAATGTCGTACTAAAGCTCTTCTGCACACTTTTCCAGAAATTCGAAAGAAACCTTGAATCCCTATCTGACACGATATCCTTAGGAACTCCATGTAACCTCACAACATTCTTAATGTAAGCTTTAGCAAGTTGTTCCATTTTCCAGGTTTCCTTCATTGGTATAAACACTGCTGACTTAGTCAACCTATCTACCACAACCCAAATTGTATCATTCCCAGTCTTTGACTTAGGTAAACAAGTGACGAAGTCCATAGAAATACAGTCCCATTTCCAGCTTGGAATCACTAAAGGTTGGACCTTTCCTTGAGGTCTCCTGTGCTCTTTTTTAACCTTCTGACAAGTCAGACATCTAGCCACAAATTCAGCCACTTCGTTCTTCATCCTTTGCCACCAATAGACCTTATACAACTTGTCACCACCTGGGTGCATAGAATATGGCGTATTATGCCCTTCTTTCATCAATTTCTCTTTCAATTCTCCACACTTTTGAGGTACGCACCACCTGCCTTTGTACCTCAAACTTCCATCATCATGGATTCGGAATTCTAACTCCTTACCTTGCGAAATCTTTTCCTTGATTCGCTCCAATTTTACATCACCAGCTTGATTCTCCCTAATCTCATCAAATATTGACGGCTGGATGGTTAAGGCATTCATCATTCCCTCAAGGCTTTCACCACTCACTATTTCAAGGTTCAAACGCTACATATCCTTACACAACTCGTTAGCAACTACTAACGCATTAACACTATGACTTGATTTCCTACTCAAAGCATCCGCGACTACATTGGATTTTCCTTTATGGTACTGGATATCCAAATCATAGTCCTTAATTAACTCCAACCACCTTCGTTGGCGCATATTTAGGTCCTTCTGTATGAAGATGTACTTTAAACTCTTGTGATCCGTAAATATCCTACACTTCACACCATACAGATAGTGTCTCCATATCTTCAATGCAAACACTATAGCAGCTAGCTCTAAATCATGGGTAGGGTAATTGGATTCATATGGCTTCAATTGCCTTGACGCATATGCAATAACCTTCCCGTTCTGCATCAATACACACCCTAAACCATTCTTAGAGGCATCACTATACACATCATATGCACCACTCTCATCTGGTAAGGTTAACACTGGCGCGGTTGTCAATCGCGTCTTTAAGGCTTGGAATGCTTCCTCACAATGGTCACTCCATTCAAACTTTGCTTCCTTCTTCATCAAGGTATTCATGGGCTTGGATATCCTAGAGAAGTCTTGCACAAAGCGCCTATAGTAGCCAGCTAATCCCAGAAACTACGAATGTCAGTCACACTCTTGGGTGTAGGCCATTCACTAACAGCTTTGATCTTAGCAAGGTCAACTACCACTCCTTCTTTAGATACAAAATGTCCCAAAAATGCAACTCTTTCCAACCAAACTCACACTTTGAGAACTTGGCATACAACTAGTTATCTCTCAAGGTACTCAACACAGATCTCAAGTGTTCCGCGTGATCCTCTTCACTCCTTGAATACACTAGGATGTCATCTATGAAAACCACTACAAACTTGTCCAAATAGGCATGGAATACACGGTTCATTAAGTCCATAAATATTGCAGGGGAATTGGTTAACCCAAAAGTCATAACAATGAACTCATAATGTCCGTATCTAGTCCTGAATGCGGTCTTTGGTATGTCGTGATCAGCGATTCTCAATTGATGATAACCCGAACGCAAATCGATCTTTGAAAAGATTCCAGCTCCTTTCAGTTGGTCAAATAGGTCTTCTATCCTAGGTAAAGGATACTTGTTCTTGATCGTGACCTTATTGAGCTCCCTGTAGTCTATACAGAGCCTCATACTTCCATCCTTTTTCTTCAAAAACAAAACTGGTGCTCCCCAAGGCGATGCACTTGGCCTAATGTAACCTTTCTCCAATAGATCCTCTAGTTGGCCTTTTAACTCATTCATTTCTGCTGGAGCCATTCGATAAGGTTCTTTTGAAATAGGGGCGGTTCCAGGCACTAAATCTATGGTAAAGTCAATAGGTCGATTGGGAGGCATCCCCGGGATCTCTTCTGGAAATACATCAAGGAATTCATTGACTACTGCAATATCTTCAGGCTGATCCTTGACCACATGCTCTAGGTTTCTCACATTACATAAGAAGGCTGGGTTCCCTTTACCGACTAGCTTCACGAGTTCCATTGCCGTGATGATTCCTATGTTCTTAGGCTTACCAAAACGACGATATGACACTACTTTGCCTAGGCTAGACCTCAAGTGAACCTTCTGCTTCTCACAATCTATTTTGGCTTTGAACATGGCCAACCAATCCATTCCTAGAATTATATCTAGCTCTCCTAACTCAAAATCGATTAGGTTAGATAAGAACACGGTCTTGGCTATGGTCAAAGGCACATCTCTATGGATTTTGGTACACTTCACTATACTACCAGTAGGTATGACTATAGGTACTTCAATTGTTTCAGGCTCTTTCAACCCTAGTTTCCCCAAAGCATTTACTGATATAAAAGAATAAGTCGCACCAGAATCAAATAGAACTTTAACTAAAACGGAATTAATAGAAAAAGTACCCGCTATGAAGTCAGAGGAAGTTTCCGCTTCTTGCCTAGATATCACATTCAACTTTCCTTGGGCAACTCCTTTGTTATAGCCACCTCCATTGGTGTTCCCATTGTTGTTTCGGTTCTCATTCTGCTGTTGGTTTCCTCCAGGCTTTCCATGGTTCTAGTGGTTGCCATTGCTGTTGCCATTGGTACCACCTTGGTGGTTCCTTTGGTTTCCACCTCCATTTCCCCCATTTCGGTTCTGACTGTTCCGATTATTGCCTTGTTGGTTACCTTGGTTAGGCTTCCCATTCTTAGAATAGCATTCATACTCCCTATAGCCTAACTTCTGGCAGAATCTACAAGTCACTAAGTTTCCATCACAATCCTTTCCAGGGTGATTCATGTTACAGCGCCTACAGTCGTAGGTCCGTACTCCATTTCTTCCAGACCGATTTCCACCACCTTGGTTGTTGCGATTACCCCATTGTTAGCCCTAAACTGGAAATTCCCATTTCCTTTGTGCTTCTTAAAATTCCCCTGATTCTGATGGTTATTCCCTTGATTCGAGCTTCCGCCATCCTTTCTCTTTTCAGCACTACCAATCTTCCTTTGTTGTAACCCATACAGGTGAGCAGCTTTTCCGTACAGGGTGTCTAATGAGGTAAAGGTCTCTCCAGACAACAACAGCTGTAAGTCCATGGTCAAACCATTCTCAAATATTTGAGCCTTGAGCTCTTCCGTTGCCACCACTTTAGGTGCAAACCTAGACAACTCTATAAACTTAGAATAGTATTCCGTCACAGACAGACCCCCCATTTTGAGTTCAATGAACTCCGACGCCTTTTGCTTCTTCAGATAAGGTGGATAAAACTTGTTCCTTAGTGCAGTTTTGAATGCTTCCCACCCAAAGTTAAGTGTGGCCCTAAGGGTATTCTCACATCGTTGCCACCATAAATCAGCTTCACCTCTCAGGTAATACACAGCACTGTTCACCCTAAGGTTTTCGGGGCAATTCACGGCTACAATGAGCTTATCAAACTCTCTCAACCAGTTTTCAAGCACACTTGGTTCAATCTCTCGGCTATACAGTGGAGGCTTGCTTTGAGATATTTTCTTAAACATTTCCCCAGCCGGATTATGCATTGGGTTGGCTCTAGTTTGAGCTAGGTCTCGAACTACCTCAGCTAGTTGTCTAACCACTTCAGAAATCTCTTGGTTAGCCATATCCCTTCTCCCGAATAAAATAAAAAGGTTAACTTTAATATTGGTTGGACATGACATTACTAAGGCACTAGTTCGACAACGAACCTACTCACAACAAGAACACGTTTAGGCGCACCCTAGGGGAAGAGTTGGCGCCATTTTTGGGCCTTATCACCCCACTATTTGATGCAAGTAAATTTAGATGGTTGCTACTAGACCACCTTGCACATAAAATTTCAATGAAGAAATAACAATTAATCCCTTTGCGATGCCCACAAGACTTAGAATTGAGAGTTGAACTTAAGAGATAACGAAAAGGAAATTTGAAGCTTTTACTAATACTTCAATGAAAAGGCCTTACATCCATCAATAACTTTGCTTTTATTTCTCCAAACCATAATTGGACTAATAACCATAAATAGTAGCTTTGCTACTTTATTAATCAACAAAATAAATAACTAAGGATTACAGTTCTTTAAAGACTAATGTCATCACGACGATCATTTCTTTCCTTGTATTGCTCTGGAGTAAAGTCTTGATCATTAGGATCATCTAAGTCTTCTTCCGGATCCGAGTCTTCATCCATAGCCTCATCAATTTGCTGTGGCTCACTATCAACCACATTGTTCTCTTCAAGCTCATCTTCAGATCCACTGGATATCTCAATGGTTGGTTCAGGAACTATAGGGTTAGGATTTTTAATCTCTACCACATCATCATCACTATCCTCCTCAACCTCACTAGCTTGCTCATCATGGATCATGCCATCCTCACCATCACTTTCTATTCCTCCATAGCCCATACCTAGACCCGCAGAATACTTCCCATCCTCATAGCTATTTTTCGCAACCTCTAAGATAGTAGCAAGAACCTCAGAATCATACTTCCACCTACCATCACTAGTCCCATATTTGTACCAATTAGGGGTACCATCACCAAAATGCATGTCACTGAACTTGTTCTTGAGGTCTATGTAAGGGTTCTTATGGGGCAAACAATGAATAACCATACTAGCCATCATATCTTTGTGCCTAAGGTGGGGCATATTCTTGGTCGAAGCCAAATAGTCACAAGCAAACACGATCTTCTGAACATACATGCGAGGAGTCTCATTATCCATTTTCTCTAAGTATCCTAGACTGGTGAACTTAGAAGGTAGCATCCTTAATTCCTGAAAATTCACAACTCAAAAGTCTTACTAACGCGTTTCCATAGAAATTCCAACCCCAAAAGGATACAATAAATAGTTCGTGGAGCCATACAATTTTCAATGCACAAATATATGCTCAACATGAAATATGATGCACTTAATCACATAAAGCAAGATAAAACATGGTTAGAACATATACATGGCAATTAATAATCCACATAATCACATAAAATGCATACTTAAGCTAATATGCCCTTCTTAGTCTACCCATTTCTTACGTGAAAATAAAATTAATTTTTGAAATTAATTAAGAAATAACTCCTAACATAGTTGAAATTATTTAAATTAAAATCGAAAATTAATAAGAATTATTGATTAATTAAATAAATAAATAAATTTCGGATAATTAAAAATAAAAAAGAAATCCGAAAAAAAAATTTAAAATATAAATTCGAAAAAAAAGATATTCGAATAATAATAAATAAATAAATAATAAAATAAAATAAATAAATAATTCGGATATTTAAAGAAAATCCAAAAATAATGAAATTTATTCGAATTTAGTTCGAAATTTTCGAGTGAAATAAAAAAAATTATTTCGGAAAATTTAATTTAATTAAATAATAACCCAAATTTTCAACTCATTTCAAACGACCCAAAATAATTGATATTTGATCTTTAAAATATTGAGTACTCAAAATAATACGTTTTGACTTTAGGAAAATAATATTTAAAAATCCTAAAGTTCCGCATTTGTCTCCGATTACCACTTTGTAGTATTGATTACTACAAAGAAGGAATGAAACTAAGCTCTAGTATACCACTTTGTAACACCCTAATAATTCCTTGCTTTTATAAAACCATTTTCCAACTTTAAAATAAAGGAATTACTAAAGCATTACCGCCACCGTGATAACGGTTAAGGCTATTACCAGAATTACGCAGCGGAATTTAATGTCAACTAACTTTTAAAAACATAATTAATGAAATGTCGAGGCCTCCTACAATTTGGAACCATAATGGCCCAAAACCCAAAGTATAAATAATTCAAACCTTTCAAACATAATTAAAGTATTATTAAATAGTTCAAAATACGAAAACGTGCAACTCTCTCGATCATCCCAAGCCACATGATTCCGATCTACCAACCTGCTATATTATTCTACTCCCCATCAATGCAAGTGCAAATAATAGATCATCATAGGGTCATTAAGGCAAAGGCCATGACCAAAAACACACAAAGCACATGGTCAGCAAAAGCTGAGTACTTACAAGAATAGAGTGAATGAAACTAAAACATGCATAACTCTCTAAGTACTAACCATCATGGAAAAGCCATATAATAATAACAATCAATCATGAATACAAGACTCGACCTTTGACTCGACTCTTGACTCACAATTAAATTAGAATAAGCTTCGAACGGGCCAAAAGAATATTCCATAAAGGAAAAAGGTGATGGGAGCCAACCATACACCAAATAATAAATAATAAATTCGGTCCATACCGAGTGTCGCGCATATTATAAATGAAACAACGTCTTGTATCATTAGTAGGAGTACGAGCTTTCCGGCAAGACTCCCCCCATTGTTCATACTCAAGGTATATACGTTCCAAGAGTTTTGAAGCTTGTTCTGGTTGCACTTTACGTTTATTAATATTTTATTAAAGGTGAACTCAAGACTCAACAATGTACACACATACAATTAATAAACGACAACCAAAGTAATTTATTTTAATGCTTTAGGACTTGTGATCAACCAAGCAAGACTCTTGTGAAATTAATACCATGTTCCTCCTCACCAAAGCGAGACTCCACATCATGCACATTAATATGAGGGTTGTGCCCTTGCACGACAAATCCTAATTCATTTCATACATAATATTCCCAACTGAACCCTACATGTGCGGTGGCTTACACGAGCTAACCCTTCACATGTGGTAAAATAAATAGTACAACGAGGTACGAATAATTGGCTCAAAGTATGCTAGATATCCCGTACGATAGCATACAAATAAATAATCCATCCCTTGTATGTGAACCAAACCATACATGCATAACATGATTGACAATGAAATCCTTGCTCATAATAATTTCAACATGCTTGTTCAACAATTAATCCAATAAATCCAACATCATAAATCACATGCTCGTTCACCAAAATAAACATGATTCCACATAATATAATTCACATCAACAACAATCATGGAATTCTCTTGACAATTGGTGTGGTCGCCCTAGACTTGTACGTACCTTGAATACCTAAGCGTAGGGGCCACTTTGCAATAACGAGCACTCAACTAGAAATCACCTCCTATCATCAAAATAATGAAACTTAAATAATTTCCATGTTCATTAAATTTCCAGCAACTTTATAAAATTTAAAACCTCATTTAAACTTTAGAATTCAATCGTTTTTCAATAATATAATCGTCTCAATTTGCAAAATCAATCCCTAGTACGAAAATATACTTTTTCCGCCTTTAAAATCAATAAAAATCAACACTTTAAGCCTTTATTCAAATTTGAAATTATAATTGATTATCATAATTAAAATCATCACGTAATTATGCTAATCAATTGACTCATTAGGTCTAGGTTAAAACCCTAACTTGAAAATCCCAATAAAACTAATTTATTATCATAAAAATCAATTCTTTATTCAATAAACAAATCTGAAAATTCATCCTTTGATAATTAAAACAAGCCTAATGAATCACAACACGCAAATCCTCAAACCACGGTATTCATAACCGGTTCCCAGCATTTTAATTACTCAAAACAATATTAATATTATAATTTAAAATACGGAATTTAAATAGAATAGGTAAGGAAGAAGAGAATTATACCAATCCGGCCTATAGCACGGAACAACCAAGAATTAGAGTGATTGGGCGAAAGATTGAACAAGAACGAACACACACACACACACAACGCACAACTCGTGTGCGTGTGTGCGCAGCGACGAAGGGGGACACGGCAGGGCCGCGCGCGGGCTGGGCGCAGCGTGTGCGCGAGAGACGAGAAGGAGAGTGTGGGTGTGCGAGGAGAAGCAGCACACCACACGGCACACAGCACTCGACGCAGCAGAGAGCAAGGGTGTGGGTGTGCCAGGGGCAGCAACACACCACACGGCACACACACACACTCGACGCAAGGAAGGAACAAGGGGGCCGGGGGCGAAGGGCTGTGCCGTGCGAGGAGCACGAGCAGCAGCGAGCAAGAGGGACAGCAAGGTACACAGCACGCGAGGGCGCGAGGGCACGAGGGAAGGCGAAGGCGAGCACACGGCACGAGCACCCAAGTGCTGGGCGGTCGTGTGTGAGCCGAGAAAAGAGAGGAGAGGAGTGAGGTGCAAGAAATAAAAGGGAGGGTTTATGAGATTTTAGGGGTTCATTTAATGATGGGGGAGTCCTATTTATAGGCTCCCTATTTCTAATGGGCTAGGCTTAGGGAATTTGAATTGGGCTTAGGGAATTAAATGATTGGGCTAGCTTAGGACTTGAATTAAATTCTTTAGATTGGGCTCGTTTAATAAAACGAATTGGACTTTTCATTTAAAACCCGAAACCTTTAAAAATCATTTGCAACCCATTTAATTTCGCGACTCAAGAATTAAATTCGTTTCGTAATTAATTAAAATAATAAATATTCTAATTAATTGAAATACGGTAAATAAAATACATTTAAATATTATTTAAATGCTAATAAATCGTAAAATGCTTTATAAATATAATAAAATATACTTATAAATATTATAAAAATACGAGGTATTACAGCTTGGGTTCGTCATATATTGCTTGTAAGTCATAGGTTCGTCACTATCTAATATGAGAACGTCTAAGTTTTCACTCAAGAGGACGCCTGTCCATCCGTCCGGCTGAACCTTAGTTCTATTTGACTTACGAGTGGCAACAACATTTTGAGGAACTACTCCCACTAGATCTTCTAAAGACCTTGGAGGTTCTTCATCCTGAACTGCTTCTAAAGAGTTCTTTGTTCGTTGTTCGTCTCGAATCTCTTCGAGGTCTATTATTCTCCCACTTGTCAATTTGGAAATATGATTTCTTTCCAAAAAAGACACCGTCACGAGCAACGAATACCTTGTTGTCTGACTTGTTGTACAAGGCCTTTGTTTCTTTTGGATACCCAACGAAGAAACATTTGTAAGATTTTTGGTTCGAGCTTGTCCGAAATTAATCGCTTGACACATGCTTCGCAACCCCAAATCTTTAGAAAATACAACTTTGGAAGTTACCCAGTCCATAATTCGTATTGAGTCTTTTCAACAGCTTTTGACGGAGCACGATTCAGTGTGAGTGCGCGCTGCTGTTTGTAACGCATGTCCCTAAAATTGTAAAGGAAGTTCGGCTTGACCCATCATTGACCTGACCATATCGAGTAAGGTCCTGTTTCTCCGTTCCGACACTCCATTCCATTGAGGTGTCCCCGGAGCAGTCAATTCAGAAAGAATACCGCATTCTTTTAGATGGTCATCAAACTCGTGGCTAAGATATTCACCTCCTCGATCTGATCTTAGAGCTTTGATTTTCTTGCCATGTTGATTCTCTACTTCATTTTGAAATTCTCGGAATTTCTCAAACGATTCAGACTTATGTTTCATTAAGTAAATATAGCCATATCTACTGAAATCTTCCGTAAACGTTATGAAATAGCTGAAATCACCTCTAGCTTTCGTACTCATAGGCCCACACACGTCTGTATGTATTAGCCCTAGTAGTTCGCTTGCTCTTTCTCCCACCTTTGAGAAAGGTTGCTTTGTCATTTTGCCAAGTAAACAAGATTCGCATTGATCAATCTTCTCTAAGTCGAATGATTCTAGAATTCCCTTCCGTTGAAGTAATTCCACGCGCTTTGTGTTTATATGGCCTAATCGACAATGCCACAGAAATGTGAGATCGGAATCACTAGTTTTAGCCTTTTTAGTATTTATGTTATAAATGTGATTGCTCGTATCTAGCACACATAGACCATTTTCTTGTTGTGCTGAACCATAAAACATTCCATTCAAAGTAAAAGAACAACTATTGTCTTTAAATTGAAAACTAAAACCTTTAGAATCCAAACTTGAAACGGAAATAATGCTTCTGGTGATACTAGGAACATAGTAACAGTTTTCTAGTTCCAAAACAAAACCACTAGGCAAAGAAATAAAATAAGATCCTATGGCTAATGCAGCAATCCATTCTCCATTTCCCACGCGTAGATCCATCTCGCCTTTATCAAGCCTTCTACTTCTCCTTAGTCCCTGCGAATTGGAACGTAAGTGTGAGCTACAACCAGTATCTAATACCCAAGAAGTAGAATTAGCAAGATTACAATGTATAACATACATACCTGAAGGAGAAGCAACGTTTCCGTCCTTCTTCTCTTCCTTTAGTTTGGGGCTATCTCGCTTATAATGACCAATTTCATTACAATTGAAGCATTGCGATGTTGAAGGATAAGCATATTTCTTCATCTTGCTCTTGGAAGACGCCAGTTGCCCTCCGGGAGTGGATGGAGATCCAGCCTTGCTTTTCTTCCCCTTGCATACTTTCTTGAATTTAGTGCACCTCACATTCAAAGGGTCTTGTTTGAACTTAAGCATTCTCTCGAATTTCTCGAGCAATTCCACAAGTTCACAGAATTTGCTCTCTTTCTGATTAAAGAGATAATGCATCTTAAACCCTTCATAATCCCTATGAAGAGAATTCAGCACTAGTGCAATAGCTATCGACTCTTTGACAGAACCACCAAGTCTCTCAATTGTGAAAAATAATCCATATATCATATCCACATGAGACCGAATTGGTGTGTTTCTGTCCATGTTAGTTGAGTAAATGCGCTTTTGTGCCTCTAGAAGCTCGTTCTCTAGACACGACCTGTGTGGGGGTAATGAGTTTGAGATTGCTCATTGAATTAGCCAATTCATCAACCCTTTTGCCACCAGTTTGGCCCTTGGGTTGAAACCCCGCACGACATCTATCCCCAAGGCGACTTAGGAGAGAATGAGGCTCAAAAGTAATGAACCTCCCTCTCCAATTTTCGGGAATAAACTTTAGGATAAACTCCGTGACAAGGTACTTGTGAAGTGCCCAACTTCTGTACCTTTCTGGAGTCATACCCTGCGCATCATAGCTAGGAAAAGGTTGTTCAATGACATAGTGTATGTCATTAACTTTTAAAACTTCAATAAGTTTCCTTTCTCATTCAAGACAGTTAGTCAAGTTTAACTCGACATCCAGAATTTCCGATGATTTGATTGTTGTTATTTTGTGGCCATTTGATTATTACATTTGGAAAGAATTCGCAATAAATAACCATTCATAATTTAATAACTTTAAAATAAATGCTAGCATGCAATAATTAAAGCTATTAAACATTTCATTCATGCAAAAGCAAAAATATGGTCCAAAAATGAATGAAACGATTCCAAGACCCTAAAAGTACTAAATCCTTAAGCCGCTTTAGCATGTCTCAAGTATTTTAAGATTCTAGGTAAGCAAAACCCATTGCTAGTAATCTCTAAATTACTCTTGGTTAATAAATTAATACCATAATTTATCCCATTGCCACAACATAATGCCATTGTTGTTTGAGTTAAAAGCACAATCAACGTGCTCCTTTGGGACGCCTTACCATCTAAGTCAACTAATATAGCACCTCGCTTTGGCGTAAACCTACTGTTAGGGGGGAAAATACCCTCTTGGTGACGTGGACATACGTGGCAAGTGAAGCCTATATGGCTGCCAGCTAGGCGTGTGGTAGCACCTTTCAGACTCGCCCTCAACGGCTGGGATCAGTGCAGCGGTTACAAACCGTTGATGGGCAAACCATCATTACACATTCATTGGTCAATTATGTGTAATTAAATACGAACGTTACAATCATCCTACAAAAGCCTATAAAATGGCTTAAATATGTCAGTTTGTATATACGAAGGCTAAGCAATAACAATACTCTCATTCCATGCTCTTACAACTTGCTCTCGTTACTCTAAATTATCTTGCTCAATCGATTGTTAGCACCATCATCAAGGCAAGTTCGTCTCTAAGTAGAATTTGCCCAAAACAATTTGGCGCCCACCGTGGGGCTGACAATCCAAAGCAGCTTGATAATACCATTCCAATCACCATAGCCGGAAATGCTAGCTCATCCGACGATATCACTCGTCGCTTTGAGGCCATGGAGCAGCGCATCAACATCCTCCAAAAGGAAAACGAAGCGTTGCACTCCCAGGTCAGATCCACCGCCTCCATCGCCACCGGGTCAAGGTTCCAGTATCGGCGAGACACCTCCAGTCTAAACCGCCATTTAGATCTCGACGCTGCTCTGCCCCATCCCCTTCATGTACCCTTTGGCGAGCCAGGAGGCCCAATCCTCGAACAGATCCGCGAGTTCGACCGACTGCCAAATCAGCCCCGCTCTAACCCGAGTTTCCTTCCCCCGCCTCCAACTCAATCATCTTCTGCAGGTACATCAGTGGCCGCCGTCGCTACAACGGCTGCCCGGGTCGCCCCATCTCAGGTTGGCATGACGACATCCACCATGATGTTGGCTCTCGCCTCCAATCCGGTATCTCGTCCGTTACCACCCCCAATGGTAACCATGTCGATGCCCCTACCCGTCTCAGTCCCGGTGCAAGGACCGACATCGACGACTCAAATACCATGGGATCAACTCTTCTCTCAGCAAGTCGTTCAGCCTGTTGTCAACCTAGTCACTTCGGCACCAGGAGCGCCCCCCTAGATGATGACGGTCCCTTTAGCCAGCTAGGCGCCGCAAGCAGTGTTCCCGAACACTCTAATGCGCCCAGATTCTTCTCGAAACTATTCTCCATATACTCCTCTCAACAAGTCAATCGTTCCAGTTAGTCATGGTTTCGTAACTCCTTTCCCTTATGTTGCAGGTACCCATGCTACCCAAGGAACGCCCCCTTATATACAACAAATGGTGCCGCAGTTCACTCCTCACCAGCCTCACATCATATACCCACAAAACACCTACTACCAACACCTCCAAGCCAGCCTCCCCAAAACATTCAGTCCCCTCGTCCCAGTGCTCAACAGCATCTGTGAAAACACTAATCATCAACTCCAACAAATTATGACCATAATAAACAAAATCCCAGGAATACCAACACCAATCAAAGAAGCCAGCCTAGACAGCTATGCCGACTCACCGTATGCCAACCCCATCGATGCAATCGACATCCCGAAGCGATTTAGCCCACCTAATATGCCCATGTATGACGGAACGACCGACCCAAGGGAACATATCTTGACCTACAAGCAGCGGATGATGACAATTCCAGTTCCCAAGAACATGAGGGAAGCTAGTCTCTGTAAAGGGTTCGGTTCGACACTGGTTGGACCCGCCTTGAAGTGGTTAACTAGCCTGCTGAATGGATGCATCACCTCTTTTGCTCATCTCGACAACATGTTTAATCAGCAGTTTGCCAGCAGCAGGTGTTTGGAGAAGCAAACAAGCGACCTGTATCGTGTGGTTCAACAACCAGATGAACCTCTGAAGGATTATATAGCTCGATTCATTAGAGGGAAGGTAACTGTACCTGAATGCGACGTCCCAACAGCAATCGAAGCGTTCAGACATGGATTGTATGGTGAAACCGATTTTTGGAGGGATTTGATCAAATACCCCTGCAAGACATTTGAGGACGCTCAAGCCAAAGCAATGGCCCAAGTCAGGTTGGATAAAACTCCCTATTCTCGGAAAGGAGCTAATGACTACACCAATACGGACAGGCGATTGCCCTACCCAAGACAAACAGTGATCGTGCTGCCCCTTATTCTCGACCTCAACATGTAGCGGTGGTGGAAGACGACGACGACTCCGACTGGAAGAACAACCCAGACTTGCCTCCAAGGATTAACGAATATTCTTTTTTGTGGTGAAACTGTAGGGCTGATGAACCACCTCTCGAAGATGGGGAAAGCGGTGCAGTGGCCACCAAAGTCCAGCAAACCCGAATCAAAGAAGGATCCCTCAAAATGGTGTGATTTCCATGCCGACATCGGTCACACCACCAACGACTGCGTTGCATTAAGGAGAGAAGTAGCCTATCTATTGAAGAACGGATACCTCAAAGACGTCATGTCGGACAAAGCCCGTGGTGTCGTCAACAAAGACAACTCTAACTCTCCATCTCGACCTCCTCCACCTCCTCCTCATACTAAAACTGTAAATTTCATTGCTGGAGGTTCTGACATTTGTGGTTTAACTTATTCTGCAGCGAAGAGGCATGCTCGAGAGAATGAGATAGACAGACCGGCCCGAGCCGTAGCCGCGAAGTATCTAACCCCTATATCTTTTGATGAATCTGATGCAGGGGACATCTCGGACAAACATCACGATGGCTTGGTGATATCCATTCCTGTTGGAAACTACATGATCAAGCGAGTCCTAGTCGACAACGGCAGCTTAACTAATGTGATGATGCTCGACGCCCTCAAGGAGATGGGGGTCAACCCAGAAACATATGTCGTCAAAAAATCCACCGTGCTGATAGAATTTAGCGGCGAGGCAAAGACCACCTTCGGAGAAGTCACCTTACCTGTTTACGCTCAAGGAATCAACCAACAGGTAAAGTTTTGTGTTATTGATTTCCCTTCATCTTACAACATTATATTGGGCAGGCCTTGGATCCACGACATGAAGGCCATCCCCTCGACATACCATCAAACCATCAAATTCCCAACTCGATGGGGGGTTCAGGAAATCAAAGGAGATCAGCAAGAATCCAAGGAATGTTACAAGGCAGCTCTAAAGCCCTTAGCCACCAATAGCCCTAGCAACTACAGTCCAGTTCCGACCCAGCAGGCTACAAAGAGCCCAAGTCCGAGCAGCTTGACGAAGTCATCTTAGATCATGCGAAACCAGAACAAGTCGTTTTTATTGGATGCGACGTGCCCGACGACATCAGGTCGGAACTCATCACATTTCTCAAAGCCAACGCAGATTGCTTCGCATGGTCCCACGAAGATATGCCAGGCATCAGTCCAGACGTCATCACTCACAAATTAAGTGTTGACCCACATCACAAGCTCGTTAAACAGAAACGTCGGAAGTTCGGCCCAGAACGCAACCAAATCATCAACGACGAAGTTCAGCAACTATTGGATACCGGAAAAATCAGAGAAGTCAAATATCCCGATTGGTTGGCCAATGTCGTCGTAGTCAGAAAGAAGAACGGGAAATGGCGTGTCTGCATAGATTTCACCAACATCAACAAAGCATGCCCCAAGTATTCCTTTCCCTTACCCCACATCGATGCCATCGTTGATGCTACCGCAAGGCATGAAATGCTCATATTTATGGATGCGTTCAGTGGGTACAACCAGATTCTTATTCACCCGGAAGATCAGGAGAAAACCGCCTTCATCACGGAGCGAGGAACTATTGTTACAAAGTCATGTCGTTCGGATTAAGAAATGCTGGTGCCACCTACCAACGCCTAGTTAACAAAATGTTCAGAAAACATCTAGGCGACACGATGGAAGTCTACATTGACGACATGTTGGTAAAGTCTAAGAAAGCCTCAGATCACATCTCACATCTCCAACAAGCCTTCGACGTACTACGAGAATACAACGTGAAGCTCAACCCCACCAAGTTCTCGTTCGGAGTCTCCTCTGGGAAGTTCTTAGGTTACATGGTTACTTAAAGAGGCATCGAAGCTAGCCCTGACCAGATCCGTGCGATCATCAATCTACAATCACCTCGAAATCAAAAGGACGTACAAAAGTTAGCAGGCAGAGTGGCTTCTCTCAACCGCTTCATCTCCAGGTCGTCCGACAAGTGCAAATTATTCTACGACATCCTTAGGAAGAACGAGAAGTTCAGTTGGACCGATCGACATGAAGCTGCATTACAACAACTCAAGCAGTACCTGTCGAACCCTCCGCTACTGTCCAAGACAAAACACAATGAAGAACTACAGATATATCTTGCAGTCACAGAGTCGACCATCAGTGCAGTACTAGTACGAGAAGAAGACGACAGACAGTTACCTGTTTACTACATCAGTAAGTCTCTCCTTAGCGCCGAAACGAGGTACTCCCATCTTGAAAAACTTGTCCTTGCATTAGTTGTTGCTTCCATTAAATTACGCCCTTACTTCGAATGTCATCATATAACTGTTAGAACTAACTATCCCATGAAGTCAATCATGAGGAAACCCGAGTTATCTGGCAGGATGTCCAAATGGGCAATACAATTAGGTTGTTACGATATCGGGTACGTGTTAGGTTATGATACATATGACAATTCATAAATCATGCGGAAAAACCATAAAGCCAGGAAAGCATATTATTTACACATAATCATTTAGCATAGAATAGATGCATACATGTTGTAGCGTGCCTTCCCTAGCTGCGCCCGAACCGAACAAGAACAAGTCTTTAGGACTCCAAATGTCGTCCCTCCGTAGATAGTCCACAGTACGTCCGGATCCGCCTCAAGTTAGACCAACTAGAATCGCCCTTAAGGTGCTTAGGAATTTCGGCTAGTGTTTGTAAGTGTATGGCTGATTTTTATTTCAAAAACTTACCCTTTGAATACTTCAATCGTACCCATAAATTGTTTCCGGAATTATTTTCCGATTCCGACAATATTTCCGTTTCCGGCAATATTTCCGATTCCGGCAATATTTCCATTTCCGATAATATTTTCTGATACGTACCATGTTTCCGTTTCCGGCAACATCTACGACTTGGATAATATTTATATTTCCGATACGATCCATATTTCCGTTTCCGGCAATATCATCGTTTCCGGAGTATTCATTTCTTGCTTGTGACGATCTCAGCTCCCACTGAAACCAAGATCCGTCGATTCCGAATATCCATAGATAGAGTATTTAATGCCATTAAATACTTGATCCGTTTACGTACTATTTGTGTGACCCTACGGGTTCAGTCAAGAGTAAGCTGTGGATTAATATCATTAATTCCACTTGAATTGAAGCGGCCTCTAGCTAGGCATTCAGCTCACTTGATCTCACTGAATTATTAACTTGTTAATTAATACTGAACCGCATTTATTAGACTTAACATAGAATGCATACTTGGACCAAGGGCATTATTTCCTTCAGTCACCCACTTGTCCTTAGGGACAAGTGTGCATTTCCTAATTCCTTTGTCGCTCGATGCTTGCTCTTGAACATAAGGTAAGAGTTGTCATCCTTATTATGTCCAGAGGTGTTTCTCGGTTTTAGAGTTCAACTGATCAAATTAACAGATAATCATAGCCTATGATTCATCCGAGCACGGCCATGCATTTCACAGTTTCTAGCTCTCCGAGTGGCCTTGTACAACTTTTAAGCATCTCATCCCGATTTATGGGAGGACAATCCCAATCTTGCGATCTTGAGATTAGACTTCGTTTGATAGGTGATTAACTGAGCGTTGCCTTTATAGCCTCCTTTTACGGTGCGACGGTTGGTCAACGTCAAAGCAACCAATTCTCAAACAAGTAATCTCAAATCACTCAGGTATTGAGGATTTAGTGTCTAATAATTTTAATGAAATTTACTTATGACAGATTTTCATCTCTTACAGTAAAGTTTCATAGGTATGTCCGATACTAGTCTTCCCAAAGTAAGTATCTATGCAAATGATTATGACATTGCCATGTCACTAGTAGAAAAAACCCCTGTTGCAACCCCCTTGTTGCAGCGTACAAGTATTAATACGCTTCAACAACCAGTCGGTCAAACCGGGTCAAACCCTTTATAGGGTTGTTGCAGCGTACAAATTAATTGCCCCCTGCAAAAGAGATTTTTGCAGCGTACATAGTAAAAGCCCCCTGCAATAGACCTTTTATTTTGCAGCGTACATGGTAAAAGCCCCCTGCAATAACATATTTGTAATTTTTTTCGCTGCAACTTTAACTCAGACCAAACATTTCTACCTCAAACCTCATGACCAATTTCGCAGCGAATATCCCACTCTCATTACTCCCTTCTTCTTCTCTCGGCTTACCCTGCGTCTCGCCGGTGGTTCTCACCAGTGGTCGTCGCCGCGTGGTCTCGCCCGTCGCCGGTGGTACTCTAGCAAGAGTCTATTTAATTTCCTCACCTCTCACCGGTGGTTCCCTGCTCGAAAAACCCCCGCAAAAGGTATTCCCTGCTCGAAAAAACAACCGGCGAAGTGATTCCCTGCTCGGAAAACTAAGCTTCTTTGCTCGGCCGGTTCGCGAACCCTGTTCTCCGTCAATCCTCGCTGCGGCAAGTAACTTTCTCCCCTGTCCCTTTTTATTTTCGTTTTCAAAATTAGGGTTTGTTCATTTTTCATTTTTGCAGAGAAAGCCAAAGAAATTGTTGGCTGACAAGATTAGGAGAAAATACATACGTTTATCTCGGGTGGGTTATGATTTCTTTTGTTTTAAATGATGAAATTTTGCAAATTCTTGAATCTTGATCTTCGTATGTAATTTAAACAGAGATATGTCAGTTAATTTGATTTTCTTGATGAGAAAAATATTGGAATAATCCCTGATTAAGGAAATATAATTCTGTTCATGCTAGAAAAATTCACTCAAAGATAAATGTTGAACATCCGACTACCGTAAAAGTGATGTAAAATCGAATGTTTCTGGTGGTTTCATCTTGGTTAGTACCTCAAATAATGTTTTAGGCTCTTTCATTAGGCAAATGTGAAAAACTACTCCCTCCATTCTTGAATGTCAGTCCTTTTTTGAATCTAAAGCAATCCAATTTAAGTAATTTCATGTTTCATGTTTTTGGCCTTTTCATTAGCCAAATGTGACAAACTATATATTATTCTGATGAAATTAATATGCTTATTTTGAGGTGTTTTCTTACTTGGTTCATTTGGTGGAGTCACAGAGACTTCCTCCACCGTTTTGTAGGGCGCATATACCAGTAAAAAACCGTACTGTTATAATACTCGAGACAGATACTGGAGAACAATACGAAGCCAATTATCTGCCTCAATATCGTGGACTCAGTGGTGGGTGGAAAAGGTTTGCCATAATTCTGAAATTGGAAGGAGATACTGTTGTTTTTCAACTAGTTGAACCTGCCAAATTTAAGGTAGTTTTTGATAAAACTTTGTTATCTTTAGTTTGCATTTATTTTCTTCTTGGTCCTGCACATTGAAGTGTTCTTTAATACTAGTATATGTTATTGTTCATGGACTGACTGATATAAGGATAAGGGTAAATGTTAGGATTCTGCTTTACTTCGGGGGAATTCAATTGATCAAGTTTATATTTTGAAATCAGCCATACTTTGATACGTTAAAACAAAAATTGATATGTTTCAGCTAGGCCAGGCTTACTATTATCTGTCATTTTTTATTCCTTGCAGAATTCTTGTTATGGTCATCTAATAGTTCTATTCCACTTTCAAGTAATTATATGAATACAAATGATTTCGTGCAGTGGGTTATAGATGTGGATGTTAGCATATTGTTGTTAAGGGGTAGACCGAAGCTTGAAAATAGTGGCCAAGCAATCCAACGCAACTTTTATTCTTAACTTTGAGTGAATATGCATTCCTAACTTAAGCGTAACTGACAACATCGAGGGTTGTTGATTGAGCGAAAAGTCTTTTCAATTCCTAATTTTTATCCGTCCCAAACACATGTCTTAGCATAACCATCTGAACCACCTTTCAGCTAGCTGCACTTTGATTTAGCGTTTGAGGTATTGTCGTATTTATGCCTTTCCAAAGTTTCAGCTTTCATAATACTAGTCCCATAGTCTGCCTAGTATTATTATTTTCAGTTTTTCAAGGTCTTGTAGTGATCACTGATTCACTGCAAACTGGAAATTGATTATTTATATACTGTATTAGATGAACTGCAGTTTCATGTTCGAGAGGGGTTCAAATCACTCTCTGATCAGTGGTTCCACACTTCCAACTCTCCTATGTAGTACTTATGCAATATATGCCGAGAAGCTACCTCTAGGATAGGTCTTTCTAGTAGTATGTTACAATGGTGTATTGGTGACCGGAATTATAAAATTATAATTGCTTCCACTAGAGCATTGATAGTCCTAGGAAACTACGTTGAGCAGCTTGGTATTGTGCGTACCGTAGAGACCCAGATGAATACAACGTTTCCTGGTATCTAGCAATCACTTTCTTTTTGGTTTAGATACTTGTGCTGCTGTCTCCTTTATTCTCTGATAAATTGACGGGTTTTTTCCTTTGAGAGACTTGAGTTTTAGACCCTCATCCCCTGTAACTAAAAGCTGAAATGAGTCCAGTTTTGAGATTGAAAAATGCGCTTGACTATGTAAGAGATGCAGATGATGGAGCAAGTCTTTTTTGGAAAAAGTATAATTGGTGTTCAGTGTAAGTTAGAGAAGAACCAGAGTGATGGCCAGGGACTCAGTTACAAGCCAAGCCCAGAATTTGTCTTGCGGACTCTTGCCTTTATGGGTTTTGTTTGAGATGAGAGGAGGGTGGACATACTAATTTCAATCTATTTACGCACATCTAAGGCTCATGCCACAAACTTTTATGTTAAAAGGAATTTCATGGATAAAACCGTTCCACTGTTTTTTTTCCTGTTAAAGTTAAAAAAAATCAGACAACTGTTGATTTGATATTCCTCTGTACTCTAGTTCTGTTGTGATAAATTCACTTCTCCAACTCTTTGTTTTTGTAAATGTAGTCTGACATATCTTCCCGTGCCTCTACTTACTATGTGATCTATTCTATCTTCTTGTATCTGTCCACAGTCTACCTCTTCTAGAATCAAATCACTAAACTAGTTGAAGCTGAGGATAAAAGCTGCTAATGAAGCTGAGGCGGCTTGCCAACGGCGTCTCTCTGTTGCTGAGGCTGAAATAGCTGATTTAAGATCCAAATTGGATACTACTGAAAGGTTTGGACTTGGTTGAGTTTACTTCAGGCCTTGGTTATTTTGTGCTTTTGGATTCACTTTTAAATACTAGGAGCTAGGCAATTGTTTTATAGAGGTATGGTAGGCAAGCACTTTTCGTAAAGGTATTCCATTGTATGTTTATTTTGTTTGAAGAAAGGGTTTTGTATCAGTAAACTAAACTTGTATGCTCTTGCTGGGCAGGGAAAACTGACCCAGAAAACTACACCCCAGTCATAATGCCATCAGGGTCTCACCCCCCCCTCCCCGCCCACCCCAACCCCCCCACTCCCACACACACACACACACACATGTAGATTTGGTCCAACTCATCATCCAATTCTTACTCGAACCACTTCTATTTGCTTTATTTGAGTCACTTCTTCCACAAAGCTTTTGATTTCCCAACATTGCATCATTAGTTGACAAGTGATCGTTGCGAGGATTAGAAGCTTCGATAGACATTGTGTACTTTATAGTAGTTTTTAACAATGTTAACTAGCTTGGGTATAGGTGATAGGTATCTGTATATGTTTTCTGTGGCTCATTAGTTTGGATTTATCACTAGTTAGGGTGGAGTTGTGGGAACATGACAATTCAAGAATTAAGTATTTATAAAGAGTTATAACAACCTGTAAGTCTGTAACTTATTTTGTTCAGAAAATAGGACCCAAATTTCAATCTTATAAACAGGTTTGCTGTCAAATGTTTTGTGAAGCTGTTGAGATCCACATATATGAATATCCCTTATACCTAAGAAGTGACAGGGAGAGAGGGATCACCCTCTTAATGGTTGTTTGAATAACATATTCGCTCCATGTATGTAGATCACCAAATGTATTAACTTCTATGCAGCATGGAAGGCAAGCATTCGTTTCTGTGCCTAGCACTTTTCCTGTGCCTAGAGAAGAACTGATGTTTTGATGATTGTAAGAGGGGCAAGGAGAAGCTTGTTTGTGATGCTGCTCAAGTACTGCTTTATTTCGGAGTTGAACAAATCATCTATGTTTCTGAAATGACGCACTGCTAAATAAAGGTTTTTCTTCTTAACTATACCACTTCAAAGCACTATTTGTAATGCTTTCGTGTCCTGTTTCTCTTATTGAGTTGTTCAAATGAAGGCGAGATTTCTTTTCAGAGTTTCTGATTCAAGAACATTTTAGCTCTTATTCTCAAACACCTAATACAACTTAAGATTTAGAAATGTTTCACGATAATACATTTGAGCTTAATAGAAGTATCAACATAATTAAGAGACTATATTCTGAAATAGATAGTTGCTCTTATGTCTCTTGTGTCCGTACTGCTCATAAGCACTATTTATAGACGAACAAAAAAGTGAAAAACAATATGAAGCTATTAAAGTGAAGTACATAACTCAAACATATGAGATAACTAGATCATAGGACATGCACCGATATCATAGATGGAGTTGTTCTGGTTCATGTTTAGAGGTGGACAGTTGGTCATCTTTCATAATATTAGCCAATTCATAAGTTATAACCTGATTTGGCCCGTGAAATTTGAATAAACTTGCTGCAAATATGTACTTTGTCCGGCTAATATTTGTCCCCAAATTCTGAATGTTTTCATGTTTACATGTTATATCCTTCGGTTTAAATGAACCACATTATTAAAATTTGGAGATTTTGGACTTGAGGATGCTGCAAGTTAGAGACTAATGCAATAATATTTGCTGAAATCAAGTCCTAGAACATGGTTAATATACGGTAACAAGTGGAGTGTTTCCTACTTTCCTTGTTGGTCCTTAATAGATACAAAGTACGGAGTAATAAACACTACTTGCTATTATGATCAATCCTCAAAGGGTTTACTTTACAATAAACCTTAATTTATATGGACCGATACAACATGGAGTCAGGCCAATATCTCCAAACCATCATCAAACTATGAAAAATAAACTGAAACTTCATGAAAAACAATAATAAAGCACAAAACTTCATCATCTTAGTCTTTAGTTACTCATTTATAAACAACTCATATTTTGGCTAAAATGATATTTTCGTCCCCAACTTGAACTAAAGAATCTAATGACTCATTTCAAACTTATTACATGATAAATGTGCTTAGTTTTAAGTTTCCAAGACTCTTTGCAATGTATTTATGCACATTTAAGGCTCATTGGGTCGTTATAGGCTATATTTAGGCTCAAATGACTTTTTTGCTCCGAACATTGAACTAAAGAATCTAATGACTCATTTTAAACCTTTTACATGATTAATATGCATAGTTTTAACTTTCTAAGACTCATTTCAATCTATTTATTCAAATTTAAGGCTTATTGGGTCGTTATAGGTCATATTAAGGCTAAAATAAAGCATTTTCGCTCCCAATTTTGAACTAAAGAACCTAAGGACTCATTTTATACTTATTACATGTTTAATATGAATAGTTTAACTTTCTAACACTCATTCCAATCTACTTATGCAAATTTAAGGCTTGTTTGGCCGTTATAGGTCATATTAGGCTAAAATGAGGCTTTTTTGCTCCCAAATATGAAATAAAGAACCTTAGGACTCATTTTAAACATATTAAATGTTTTATATGATTAGTTTTAACTTTCCAAGACTTAATCCAATCTATTTATGCACATTCGAGACTTCTTTGGCCGTTATAGGTCATATTTAGGCTAAAATGACATTTTCGCTCCCAACTTTGATCTAACGAACTTAAAAACTAATTTCAAACTTATTACATGATTCATATGATTATTTTTAACTTTTCAAGACTCAATCCGATCTATTATATATGCACATTTGAGACTTGTTTGGTCGTTATAGGTCATATTTAGGCTAAAATGAGACATTTTCGCTCCTAACCTTGAACTAAAGAACCTAAAGACTCATTTCAATCTATTTATGCACATTTAAGGCTCATTGGGTCGTTATAGTTCATATTTAGACTAAAATGACATTTAATCTAATGCTCCCATCAAATTTTTGTTTTTGAAGGTCTATACTACGAGGAATGCGCCTTATGCTAGTGAGGAAATTGATGTGGTTCGTGAGCAATGGGCCAAGTTTTTTACCAGCAAGTATTTATTATTGGCCTGAGCGCGTTTGATCGAGTTGGCTTAGATGTTATAGAACAATATTTTGTATTAAAATGTATGCGTACGTTGAAATTGGAACGTACATATATTTAAATGTATTAGTACGTGCACTTTGGTTTTGGAATATATACAAAACTACAGTTATTGTTTATATATTTGTTATACAGGTTGCGATATTCTATTATTGTTATGACAGGTTTCTATATTTGGTGCAAATTCCCTAAACAAAATTAGAATTTTCCCGCCAAAAGTGCTTTGTTGCAGCGTACATATATATGTGTACGCTGCAACAAGGGTGTAAATTTTGGCTAATTTCCAGACTTGTTGTAGCGTACAAATAGATGTACGCAGCAACAAGTGGAGTTTTTTGCAGCGTACACTTCTTTGTATGCTGCAACAAGTCACTATTTTTGCCAAAATTTTGACACTTGTTGCAGCGTACATGCATATGTACGCTGCAAAAAAGTACTTTTTGCAGCGAACATTGTACGCTGCAATAAGTTCAGACTTGTTGCAGGCCCCCCAGTTGCAGCATACGATGTACGCTGCAACAGGGGTCTAAAAGCCCGCTGCAATAAGGGTTTTTTCTACTAGTGTGTCCACATAGTTCAAGAAACAGAACCACTAGTCATCTTGCATTCTAGTCGTCTAACGTTTTCTATGCGTCCAATTTTATAGAAAACTCCGACTAGGGACCATTTTCAACTTTTGACATTCAAGTTCACTTGATAGACATTTCATAGTCACAGGACTGGTCCTGACAGTCTATCTTGAATATATTGTCAAATTGAAGGGACTCATCATTTAATAAACCACAAATTAAATGGAAAAATGAATTCTATTCATTTATTGTGAATGATTAACCAATAATGTTTTACAAAGATTTAAACTCTAAAACTTTAAAACATTAAACAAGGATATCAAAGCCATTCTCCAATATGCTTGATTCCCATAGCTGTAGTGTGCGAGTTCTGCTTCGCCTGCGGCAGAGGTTTAGTCAATGGATCTGATATGTTGTCATCAGTTCCAATCTTGCTTATCTCGACTTCTTTTCTTTCAACGAACTCTCGTAGAAGGTGAAATCTACGAAGTACATGCTTGACTCTCTTGTGGTGTCTAGGCTCATTTGCCTGTGCAATAGCTCCGTTATTATCACAATACAGGGCTATTGGTCCTTTAATGGAGGGGACTACACAAAGTTCGCCTATGAACTTCCTTAGCCATATAGCTTCCTTTGCTGCTTCATGTGCAGCAATGTACTCCGCTTCAGTTGTAGAATCCGCAATGGTGCTTTGCTTAGCACTTTTCCAGCTTACTGCACCTCCGTTGAGGCAGAAGACAAACCCAGACTGTGATCTGAAATCATCTTTGTCGGTTTGGAAACTTGCGTCCGTATAGCCTTTAACAATTAATTCATCATCTCCACCATAGACCAGGAAGTCATCTTTGTGCCTTTTCAGGTACTTCAGAATATTCTTGGCAGCAGTCCAATGCGCCTCTCCTGGGTCTGACTGGTATCTGCTCGTAGCACTGAGTGCGTACGCAACATCCGGGCGTGTACATATCATAGCATACATTATTGAACCAATCAATGATGCATATGGAATCCCATTCATTCGTCTACGCCCATCAAGTGTTTTTGGGCACTGAGTCTTGCTTAGAGTTATTCCATGAGACATGGTTAGGTAGCCTCGCTTGGAGTCTGCCATTTTGAACCTATCAAGCACCTTATTGATATAAGTGCTTTGACTAAGTCCAATCATCTTTTTAGATCTATCTCTGTAAATCTTGATGCCCAATATGTACTGTGCTTCTCCTAGATCCTTCATCGAAAAACATTTCCCAAGCCAAATCTTGACAGAGTTCAACATAGGAATTTCATTTCCGATAAGTAATATGTCGTCGACATATAATACTAGGAAAGCAATTTTGCTCCCACTGACCTTCTTGTATACACAAGATTCTTCTGCGTTCTTGATGAAACCAAAGTCACTGACTGCTTCATCAAAACGTATATTCCAGCTCCTTGATGCCTGCTTCAATCCATAGATTGATTTCTTTAGCTTGCATACCTTTTTAGCATTCTTTGGATCCTCAAAACCTTCAGGCTGTGTCATAAACACAGTTTCTGTTAAAACGCCGTTTAAGAAAGCAGTTTTGACATCCATCTGCCATATTTCGTAATCGTAATATGCAGCGATTGCTAACATTATCCGAATAGACTTTAGCATTGCAACTGGTGAAAAGGTTTCATCGTAATCCACACCGTGGACTTGCCTGTAACCTTTTGCAACCAATCTAGCTTTGAAAACTTCAAGTTTCCCATCCTTGTCCTTTTTCAGTTTGAAAACCCATTTGCTTCGAATGGCTTGGTAGCCATCTGGCAAATCGACCAAATCCCATACTTGGTTTTCAGACATGGAGTCTAATTCAGATTGCATGGGTTCTTGCCATTGCTTGGAGCTAGGGCTCGTCATAGCTTATTTGTAAGTCGCAGGTTCATCACTTTCAAGTAATAGAACGTCATAGCTCTCGTTCGTCAAAATACCTAAGTACCTTTCCGGTTGAGATCTATATCGCGATCTACGCGGGGTAACATTTCTAGATTGACCATGATTCTCACCAGATTCTTCTAAAGATCTCTGAGTTTCATCCTAAATGTCATCTTGAGCATTCTCTAGAGTTTGTTGTTCGACTCGAATTTCTTCGAGGTCTACTTTTCTCCCACTTGTCATTTTGGAAATGTGATCTTTCTCCAAAAAGACACCATCTCGAGCAACAAACACCTTGTTCTCAGATGTATTGTAGAAGTAATACCCCTTTGTTTCCTTTGGATAGCCCACAAGGATACATTTGTCAGATTTCGGATGAAGTTTGTCTGAAATTAATCGCTTGACGTATACTTCACATCCCCAAATCTTAAGAAAAGACACATTTGGAGGCTTTCCAAACCATAACTCATATGGAGTCTTTTCGACAGCTTTAGACGGAGCTCTATTTATAGTGAGTGCAGCTGTATTTAGTGCATGTCCCCAAAATTCTAATGGAAGTTCGGGCTGACCCATCATTGACCTGACCATGTCTAGCAAGGTTCTGTTCCTCCGTTCCGACACACCGTTCCATTGTGGTGTTCCAGGAGGAGTCAATTCTGATAGAATTCCACATTCTTTCAGATGGTCATCAAATTCATAGCTCAGATATTCACCGCCTCTATCAGACCGCAGTGCCTTAATCTTCTTGCCTAATTGATTCTCTACTTCACTCTGAAATTCCCTGAATTTGTCAAAGGATTCAGACTTATGCTTCATTAGGTAGACATAACCATATCTACTAAAGTCATCAGTGAAAGTGATAAAGTAGCTGAAACCACCTCTGGCATTTGTACTCATTGGTCCACATACATCTGTATGGATTAAACCCAATAGTTCAGTTGCTCTTTCTCCAACTTTAGAGAAAGGTTGCTTTGTCATTTTGCCAAGTAAACATGTTTCGCATTTACCATAATCCTCTAAGTCAAATGGTTCTAGAATTCCTTCCTTTTGAAGTCTATCTAAGCGTTTCAAGTTTATATGGCCTAATCGACAATGCCACAGATAGGTGAGATCTGAATCATCCTTTTTGGCCTTTTTGGTATTTATGTTATAAACTTGTTTGTCGTGATCTAATATATTAAGTCCATTGACTAATCTAGCAGATCCATAAAACATCTCTTTAAAATAAAACGAACAACTATTGTCTTTTATTAAAAAGGAAAATCCCTTAGCATCTAAGCAAGAAATTGAAATGATGTTTTTAGTAAGACTTGGAACATGGAAACATTCTTCCAGTTCCAAAACTAGCCCGGAGGGCAATGACAAATAATAAGTTCCTACAGCTAATGCAGCAATCCGTGCTCCATTTCCCACTCGTAGGTTGACTTCACCCTTGCTTAACTTTCTACTTCTTCTTAGTCCCTGTGGATTGGAACATAAGTGTGAGCCACAACCTGTATCTAATACCCAAGAAGTTGAATTAGCAAGTATACAGTCTATAACGAAAATACCTGAAGATGGAACGACTGTTCCGTTCTTCTGATATTCCTTTAGCTTCAAGCAATCTCTCTTCTAATGCCCCTTCTTCTTGCAGTAGAAGCATTCGGATTCAGAAGTGGGTTGACTGACCTTCCTCTTTTCAGACTTGGCGCTAGTTTGCTTAGTTGGGCTGGCCTTGTTGCCACCTTTCTTAGCATTCCTCTTCTTTCCAGATTTCTTGAACTTGCCCCCACGCACCATAAGCACATCTTGCTTATCACTTTTGAGCGTCTTTTCAGCGGTTTTCAGCATACCGTGAAGCTCAGTGAGCGTTTTGTCCAGAATATTCATACTGTAGTTCAGTTTAAACTGATCATACCCGTTATGAAGAGAATGGAGGATGGTGTCTACAGCCATTTCCTGAGAGAATTGCTGATCCAGCCGACTCATATTCTCAATGAGTCCAATCATTTTGAGAACATGTGGACTTATGGGCTCGCCTTTCTTAAGCTTGGTCTCAAGAATTTGCCTGTGAGTCTCGAATCTTTCGACTCGAGCCAGATCTTGGAACATGTTCTTCAACTCACTGATGATTGTGAAAGCATCTGAGTTGATGAACGTTTTCTGCAGATCTGCACTCATGGTGGCGAGCATTAGACATTTCACATCCTTGTTGGCATCAATTCAATGATTGAGGGCTGCCTGAGTGACCCCGTCGCCTGCGGCTTCGGGCATCGCCTCTTCCAGGACATACTCCTTTTCTTCCTGCATAAGAACTATTTGCAAGTTCCTTTGCCAGTCAAGGAAGTTTTTCCCGTTCAACTTCTCCTTTTCGAGAATTGACCGAATGTTGAATGAATTGTTGTTTGCCATAGTTAAAACTACAATTGAAAAGAATAAACAAATAAATAACCATTCACAGTTTCTCTTAATAAACTTAAATTCTAGCATACATGCATAATTCAATGTTCATTAAGCATTTTATTCAAGTTATGTGTTACGGCAGGTGTGAATAAAATGATTCAAAGACCCTAAAATCATTGAAGAATTAAGCACAGTTTGTCGACTTAATCCTAAAACATCTTAGGTAAGCAAAAGCCTTTTGCTAATAGTCTAGAAACTATTCTTGGTTGATAGGTACGTCTAAGAACTTATTAGGTAAACCTATCGATTTTGCCACGACATAAAAGGACTCCTTACTTATATCGTTGAGTTTCACCAAAACTAACATGCACTCACAATTATTTGTGTACCTTGCCCCTTTAGGACCAATAAGTAACACCTCGCTGAGCGAAAACTATTACTAGATTGATGTAAAGGATATCCAAGCAAGTGTATATTTTGGCATGGCACCTTTTAACTCAATTTTTAAGTTTGGAACTTAAGGCTCTTACTATGTTGGTTAGATTTTAAGTGAACTAAAATCCTTAATCAGGCAACATAATAAAGCTTTGATCTCATGCATATTTAAGACATATTTAAAAGCAATAAATAACTTAAAACATGCATAAGATAAATGTGATCTAGTATGGCCCGACTTCATCTTGAAGCTTCAACTTCAAAGTCCGTCTTGAAAATCTCCGTGGGAGGCACCATTTTCTTCAAATAGGATAAGCTATAATTAAAACTAATTACAACTATTTGATGGTACGCAGACCATATTTGAATTGAAAAACAATTTTGGTACTTTAGACCAATTACATTCAAATTAATGGTACGCAGACCATATTTTCTATCCTATTTGGGCCATACTAGTCACTTCATAACCTGCAAAACAGTACATATACAATATATACCATTCACCCATTCATTATCATGAATGGCCCACATAGCTGGTTAGTAAAACACATTATGCATCACATAAACATTTGCAGCAATTAATCAAGGGCACCAATAATCTATCAATTATTCAGTCCTTATTAATTATAATCAAGTTGTTTTAACCTTAAGGATTTGTAGACCTAATCAAGAGTTTATGACTAAAAGGGCTCCCACTTAAACCAATAAATTCATATGCTTTACTAATTTTAAACATAAAAATGTATTTCTAGTCTAACCGGAAACATACAAATTTAATTAAAATTTAAAGCTCAAATAAATTTATAATTGAATCCGCTTATTTAATTTATTTTTCAGTCGTATTTAAATTAATTCATGATTTTAATTTTAGTAAAATAATTAGAATAAATAAAATTTATTATAATTATAATATTCAAAATTAAAATCCAAGAAAACAATTTAAATTATTAATTTTAAAATTAATTAAAATTACGAAAACTGAAAATTTCAAATTAAAATTTTAAAACGATCTAATCGTAACGCAACAACCCCACGCAACGCACATCCATGGGCCACACGCACACAGCCATCGCTGGCCATGTGCGCGCAGCCCATGCGCTGCGTCGCATCGCTGCTGCTCACCATCGCAAGGCGCGCGCCAGCGCTCGTCGCAACAAGCACGCTGCTCACCATCGCTGGGCGCAGCGCTCGTCGCATGCTTGCGCGAGGCAGTGCGCGCTGTGGCGCAGCTCGCTTGCTGCCCACACGCGACTTCTCGTGCCTTGCTTTCGCCCTTGCCCATGCGCCCATCGCACACAGCCCACGACAGAAGGCAGGGCTGCTGCCTTGTGCTCGTGCACCATACCCTTGCTCGCTGCATTCGTACCGCATGGGCGACGAGCCCCCTTGCTCGTCGTCGCATGCCCTCACTATACAACACCCCTTAAGGGTAACACGTAGCGTCCATTGCTTTGTGCGTGCAAGTTAGATGAGCAAATCGCATAAAAATTAAAAATTTATTTTCAAAATTAATGACAAATTAATAAATCATATTAATTTCATAATTTTAGGGCGAAAAATCGAAAATTTATTAATTTATTGATTTCCCATTAACATGGATTCAAGTCTAGGTCATAAAAATTTAAAATTTAACATAAACTTACAATTTTTATGGTGGTTTTTAATCATAGGTATCTAATTAAATTATAACTAATTATGAAAATCAAATTAATTCTAAATTATTCCAATTTTCAACAAATTAATCATAATTACAAATTAGATTGCATAATTAACAAGGCTAGGCATTCAAACTTGTTAAACATATACAGTAGGTCAATAAAAAATTCAAGATTTATCAACAAGAATCGCAAATATTTAATTTAACATCTTAAATTTACGAAATTTTGCATTCGAAAAACTAAAACCTCCGAAAAGTCATAGTTAGGCTTCGAATTTGAGAATTCTGGATTCGGCCGAAAAATATTGTTTTTGTCAAAATTTTAGAATTCCTTTTACATGCGGAATTGACACAAAAATCACTCGATTTGGATGAGTAACGAAGAAACTGCGTACGTATAATTAAATAAACGCAATTTGCAATTAATTAACAATTACGAAAATTAATCACCCCTTTTAATTCTTGCAAATTTGTAATATTTAACCATGTTTATGCAATTTAGATTATAAAAATAATAAGAGGCTCGTGATACCACTGTTAGGTTATGATACATATGACAATTCATAAATCATGCGGAAAAACCATAAAGCCAGGAAATCATATTATTTACACATAATCATTTAGCATAGAATAGATGCATACATGTTGTAGCGTGCCTTCCCTAGCTGCGCCCGAACCGAACAAGAACAAGTCTTTAGGACTCCAAATGTCGTCCCTCCGTAGATAGTCCACAGTACGTCCGGATCCGCCTCAAGTTAGACCAACTAGAATCGCCCTTAAGGTGATTTTTATTTCAAAAACTTACCCTTTGAATACTTCAATCGTACCCATAAATTGTGACCCTAGGCACCTATTTATAGGGGTATGGAAAAGGAATTGTAATCCTACTAGGATGTGGATTTGCTAGTTAGAACTTTATTAGGACTCTAAATAACAAAACAAATCTAATAGGATTAGGATTTTAATCTTTTCACAAATCCTAATAGGATTAGGATTTCCCGCACAAGCATTGCACAAGCCGTGCACCCGCGCAAGCCTTGCGGCCCACGACAGGCGCACAGCCCACGCTGCTGTGCTGCGCGCGCGCCCTTGGCTGGGCCTGGCCTTGCGCTGGGCCTGGTCGAGGCGTGCGTTGGTGCGTGCGGCTCGCTGGGCGATGGCCTGGCTTCGTGCTGGGCCTTCGTCTAGCGGGCCTCGTCCGATGCTAATTCGTACGATACGCTTCCGATTAAATTCCCGATTCCAGAATTCATTTCCGATACGAACAATATTTAATATTTCCGATTCCGGAATTAATTTCCGTTTCGAACAAATATTTAATATTTCCGTTTCCGGAATTATTTTCCGATTCCGATAATATTTCCGCTTCCGGCAATATTTCCGATTCCGGCAATATTTCCATTTCCGATAATATTTTCTGATACGTACCATGTTTCCGTTTCCGGCAACATCTACGACTTGGATAATATTTATATTTCCGATACGATCCATATTTCCGTTTCCGGCAATATCATCGTTTCCGGAATATTCATTTCTTGCTTGTGACGATCTCAGCTCCCACTGAAACTAAGATCCGTCGATTCCGAATATCCATAGATAGAGTATTTAATGCCATTAACTACTTGATCCGTTTACGTACTATTTGTGTGACCCTACGGGTTCAGTCAAGAGTAAGATGTGGATTAATATCATTAATTCCACTTGAACTGAAGCGGCCTCTAGCTAGGCATTCAGCTCACTTGATCCCACTGAATTATTAACTTGTTAATTAATACTGAACCGCATTTATTAGACTTAACATAGAATGCATACTTGGACCAAGGGCATTATTTCCTTCAGTATAAACCTCGCACAGCCATCAAGTCGCAAGCTCTAGCAGTTATGTGGCTGACTTCAGCCCAAGCCTCCAACACGAAGTCGACCAAGAAATCAACATACTAACCGATGGTGGACTCTCATCGACATGGACTCTTCATACTGACGGCTCCTCCAACATACGGGGGACAGGCCTAGGCATTATGCTAAAGTTGCCACAAGGGGACACCATAGTACAGTCTGTCTGGTGCGAGTTCAAAGCTACCAACAACGAGGCCCAATACGAAGCCTTGAGCCTGGGATTATCACTAGCACTCGACAAGAGTATCCGCCGACTCGAGGTACGTTGTGATTCATTATTGATTATTAGTCAGATTCACGGTTCATATGCAGCAAAGGACTCAAAGATGAAGGCTTACTTGGAAATAGAGAAAAGGCTCGTCAACAAGTTCGACTCATGCACCCTATAACAAATACCAAGAGATCAGAACACCCAGGCTGACGCCTTAGCCAACCTTGGCTCAAATATCAAACCCAAGCTCACCTCCATCCCCGTAGTCAACTGAATGTACCCAGCCATCATCAAAGATAACCTACCCGTCACCGAACAAGCTCCACCAACTCAAGTGCCTTCATGGCGCGACCCCTACATACACTGGCTCAAACACCATACCATCTCACCTGGAGTCACCCCCGAAAAATCCTTCTGCATGAAAGCTTCCAGATTCATCTTAATCCATGGGATACTGTTCAGAAAATCAGTTGCAGGACCGTACCTGAGATGCTTAGATCACGACGAGGTCGAGTCGACACTGTGCAATATACATGATGGCGAATGTGGAAACCACGCCGGAGGAAGAAGCTTATCCCACAAAACTCTTACCATGGGATATTATTGGCCCACCATGAAGAAAGACGCAATTGCCTTCGCCAGGAAATGCGACTCTTGCCAACGGTTCGCATCCATCTCTCACCAACCTTATGAAGTGCTCCATCCCATCTTGTCCCCTTGGCCCTTCATGAAGTGGGGGATGGACATAGTGGGACCCTTACCACAAGCATTAGGGCATCGCGTCTTCATGTTGGCAATGACTGATTACTTCTCCAAGTGGATCTAAGCGGAAGCATTCAAACGAGTTCGAGATACTGAGGTCATCTCATTCATAAAGCGAAATGTCCTTAGTCGGTTCGATATCCCTTCCGAGATCGTCTGCGACAACGGTGCTCAGTTCATCAGCAACAAAACCAAAGAATTCTGCAGCAGGTACAACATCACCTTGCACACCTCAACACCAAGGTACCCTCAAGCAAATGGCCAAGCCGAGTCTAGCAACAAAATCATCATCAACAACCTCAAGAAGCGCCTTGATGACGCCAAAGGAAGATGGGCAGACGAATCATCTATGATCCTTTGGGCTGACAGGACGACACCCAAGACGTCGACTAACTCAGAGAAGCGGCATTGGTCAGAATGGCATCCTATCAACAAGCAGTCGCGAATAGTTACAACAAGAATGTGAGAGTTCGAGTATTTCAGCAAGGAGATTGGGTTCTGCGCAAAGTCTTTCCAAATAAGAAGGATCCTCGACACGGCAAGTTGGCTCCGACATGGGAAGGTCCTTACCAGATCATAAGACGAACAGGTCATGGCGCATACGAGTTGGTTGACAGAGACGGTACATCTATCCCAAGGAGCTGGAACGCGACGCACTTAAAACTGTACCATTTCTGAACACTTGAATCTTTTCTTTGTCTAGTTTTTCCTAACACACAGGAACTTTGGCATTCACCGCCACTATGTCGACACCCCTAAAAATGGTGTGGGCATGACGTATTACGAACCCGAGAACATCTCGGACGCCACTACGGTAAAACACAATTACAAAAACAAAAGAAGTTAAGTCCCTCGTCTCTATCTTTCTTTCTTCCTTTTTCGAATCGTATTATTATCATTACTAACTTAGGCATCGGAGGGCCGTTGGCTCCACCAACGACCAACCTTCATGCCATCATCTCGTTTTGCAGGTAACGACACTATGCCAGCATGAACGCACGTCTAGAAGGAATGGCAAACACATGTATACGTCTCGACGTCGTCTAGTATTCTTTCTAAACCTTTTTTCTTTTCTCCTCCTTGTCGCAATTTCGTTTCATTTCATGTTACTCTATACTGACTTAAGCATCGGAGGGCCGTTGGCTTCACCAACGGCCAACCCTCACGCTCTGCTATGTTGACAGTATGATGTTCGCATAATGACGAATTCGACAAGGAGAGGATGGATGAATTGAAGTATACAACACAGAATACAGGAAAGCAAAACTCGAAATCATACACACATGTTCAAGGAAACAAATGCAAAGAAACATTGTCAACTTTATTTCATTCAAACATACTTGTATACATTACACATTACAATTTTACAAACTACAAAACACAATTTAGGCCATGACAAAAACGCCTGGTACACTACAATGTACATTACATACACAAATGGAATACAGATCTACACTTTTTGTGTACAGTATACATTTCGCAGCATCTTGCCAACAGGCTGGAGGCGTCGCCAAAGTCAAACTCGAGGTATGTGCCCAACCTGCAAAACAAAACACAAAACCAAACACATTTTTTCCAAACACAAGCAATTCACACACACCAAACCTGGAAGTTAAAGAGTCCACAAATATTTACATGACTGGTCCCCTTGGAAAAGCCCAAAACACACACAAAAGGCTGCCGCCATTAAGACGAAACACAGCCCCAATATTTTTTCGACCTCTTCAAAGGCCAAACACAAAAAACATTGTTTAAACGAACCATTGTTTAAAGAAAACACCATTGACAATTTTAAATTTTTAAGGAGGGAGGACAGAGCTACTCCTGAGGGTCTGCTGGACCTGCATTCTCCCCTTGTTCGCCATCGCCTGGTGCCGCCACCGTCTCGGCGTTGGGGCTGGTTGCTGTTGCACCCTCCTCAACGTCCTCCTCATCGCTAACGACACCAGGGGGGATATAGTCCTCGGGGAATGCAGCGTTGAACTAAGCAATATCTTCATTAGGAGTCCAACTCACATGTTTTGCCCCCTTGAAGTCCTCCATCATCTCAGCTTTCATCTTCCAAGTGTAGTAACCAGCACACTCGAAAATCCTCGCCTTGACTTTGGATAGAGACGTCTTCAGCTCTTCGACCTCAACAACCAGCGTCTCCTTCTCGGCATTCAACGTTGCAATCTCAGCAGCCCCCTTTTCTTGCGCCACCTGCAGCGCCTCAGCTCTGGCCGCCGCCTCCTTGGCCGCGCCGCCAAGACGACCAAGCTCATGTTTTGCTTTCTTCATGTCGTTTTTCATTTTTACTATTTGATCCTCTAATATTATGACATAATGGCGTGTAGCCAAAGCAGATTGCAGGGCCTATTTAAACAAGAAAAGAAAAATTCTAAGTCACTGAATGATGAGACGATGATGGCATGCAACAAAATAAAGAAACAAAGAGTAAGCAAAATAGGTCATACCTTCCATGCATCCGAGACGCTCTCAACAGTTGCAGCAACTGGGGACAGGGACTCTTGACGCTCTCGGCCGACCGACATCCACAGGCGGTCGACCTCAGGCCAAAGCTAGACTCGTGGCGCGTCTGCCGACCCATAGTCGTCAGGAAACTCCACTGTAAGCTTCCTCTTCCGAGATGGAGGCGACAGCTTTTTCTCAACAGGCATGGACGACCCGGTCTCCCTAGTCACCGTGGCATCGATAGAAGCCTTTGGCGGCCTCGGAGGTGATAACACAGTGATGGGTTTAGGTCGAGACACACTTCCCAGTGTCTCCAACCTTTTCCTCAGCAACGCGTCCGCAGAGGGAGCCTTACCAGAGCGTGTCGACGGGCCAATTCCTGTGCAAAACATTTCGACGACACAATCTCGTCACAACAGTTGTAATTTATATTTGTTTTAAGGGCAACGAACCCAAAGTTGTAAACTAACCCTAACACATGTTTACCTGTTGATGTCGACATATTTGCAGGCTCAGAGATCTCTTCTTCTTGAGAAGGTTCTTCACGTTCGAACTTGATGCCAATGAAAGTTCTGTCGTTTAGAGGGACTCCCAACAGCACGACAGTTTTTTCTATAGCCTCGGCACTGACTCCAACCGTGTCGAATGATGCACCTACAAAAACAAGCAAGTGAGACAAAGTCAAATCAACAAGCCCAAAAACACAAAAAGCAAACAAAAATACCTCTAGCCATCAATTCCCCCGTCAAGAAGTCGGAGTCGGGCCCTAAACTAGCCAACTCCACAAAAAAGAACCGACCCATCCACCCGCAGTCGTTGGACTTGTCCGCACCAAGAAGAGCCTCCCTGTCATCTTTGACATGCAGCAAGTACCTTCCAGCCCCATAGTTCTGGACTTTGTAGGTGTAAACCAGGTCTTCAACCCGGAACTCCATGTCCAGTTGGCCGGCCAAATGGTCGACCAGATGCATTACTCCCCAGACTTGCGGCATTAACTGCGCCGGCGGCACCGCCAGGGCCTTCAAAACTCCCTGCACCAGTGGCGAGAAGGGGTAAGTGTGCTCAATTCTGAAGGGGTACTCATAAAAGCACACCCAACCGTCTAATGTCCAATCGGCCCGTTCATCGGGCTGCGGCAACCGAATTACCGCCGACGGAGGGAAGCCACACTCTTCCCTAAGCGCCTCCAAATCTTGTTTCCCCCAAGTGGCCGGCCGAGCATTCTTCTTGTCCAGTATGTGAGTAGGGCTGAAAATTGGCCATTCATCCAGATCGCACTCCACAATCACCTTCTTGTTCTTCGCGCAGGTGGATTTCGCCCCCATTCGTTACGACATAGAAGAAATTGAGGAAAGAAAAGAGAAGGAAAGAAGATGAAAGGGAAGAGGTTACCTGAGGAAAGGAGAGAGAAAGACGCCGATTGTTTTTCTGGGAAAGAGAAGAGAGAGAATGCAAAAGTGTGTGGGAGTGGTTAGGTGGACAGGCCTATTTATTGGCGCAGTTGATCTCTCCAAGACAAATCATCATTGCATTAACGCCGTCAGTGTTGGGAGGATCAAGGGGCAGTTTCCACCCTTTTTTCCGTAAAAACCCATTTCTCCTTTTGAACTTCCCGGGATAAATTCAAAATGGGTTTGGGGACAATTGTTAGGGGGAAAATACCCTCTTGGTGACGTGGACATACGTGGCAAGTGAAGCCTATATGGATGCCAGCTAGGCGTGTGGTAGCACCTTTCAGACTCGCCCTCAACTGCTGGGATCAGTGCAGTGGTTACAAACCTTTGATGGGCAAACCATCATTACGCATTCATTGCTCAATTATGTGTAATTAAATACGAACGTTACAATCCTCCTACGAAAGCCTATAAAATGGCTTAAATATGTCAGTTTGTATATACGAAGGCTAAGCAATAACAATACTCTCATTCCATGCTCTTACAACTTGCTCTCGTTACTCTAAATTATCTTGCTCAATCGATTGTTAGCACCATCATCAAGGCAAGTTCGTCTCTAAGTAGAATTTTCCCAAAACACCTACTACGTTAGATCCTTAGATTTTTGTAAGTGCTTGATTTGGAAGTCAACTTTTGAACTCAATATTTCTTTGGACCTAGTTGTTTCTATGTTGGTTCGATTATTTAGTGAACTAAATCTAATCGAGTAATACAAACAACCTATTCATGCATAACATACATTCATTCAAGCATAATATATATAGATGTGGGATAAATTATTTTTTACCACCTAAAAAAATCAAAAAATTGTTTTTTACCACCTAAAAAGCTAAAACTTGTATTTTACCACCTAAAAAAATTTTAAAAATTGTTTTTTACCACCTGAAAAATGAAAAAATAGATGAAAATGTTATGTAGGGGGTCACAATAACGGTAATACTTCTAATATGTTCTATTCTTCCACAATTTCATGTATTTAACTCTATTTTCTTCCCCCGCTTCCTTATTTTCAATTAATTTACATAATTTTTCACCACCATTAATTTATAAAATTGACAAAATTTAATGGAAGTAAATAGCGAAGGGTGAAAGAGTTAAAGAAAATCACACAAGGAATGTATAAAATTGGAGGAAACTTGAATTAGGTAGCCATACATATAGGTTTCATCTATTTTTTCGTTTTTTAGGTGGTAAAAAACAACTTTTAATTATTTTTTAGGTGGTAAAATACAAGTTTTAATTTTTTAGGTGATAAAAAACAATTTTTCGATTTTTGTAGGTGGTAAAAAACAATTTGTCCTAGATAGTGCATAAATAAATTGGTGAACTAGTATGGCCCAAAACTCTTGTCTTGAAGCATCCAATCTTCTTCACCATCTTGTTAGCTTGACATCGTCTTGAATCTTCATTCAATGCTAACTTAAAGTTCTAAACTAGAAATAATTGAAATAATAAAATTACATCAAAATTTCAATGGTTCGCTGACCATATTTAAAACTTTACATTCAAAGATAAAACGGTTCGCAGACCGTATTTAACTATCCTAGAATGGCCATACTAGTCACTTGGAGTACCTGCATTACATAAAACATACATTCTATGCATTCACCCATTCTAATGCTAAAACGAATGGCCCATATAATTATATAAGTATTTACGTGAATTAATTAAAATTCACGTTCACATAAACACTTCCTAAAAGATTAATCAATTTCAAAATTATTAATCCTTAGAATTTATTCTAATTAAAATTGAATTTAATTAAAATAATGCGACCTACGAAAATAATTAAAATAATTATTTCATTTTTAATTTCATTTAGCGGATCCCACTCAAACCAATAATTATTACGAATAATTAATTATTTAAATATTAAATTAAACTCACGGCCCAGCCCAAGTTAAATTTTTTTTATTAATTATCCCGTTAGCCAATTTTAATGCAAACATATATGTCAAGCCCAACGAAACAAAATTTTTTTTGTTCGAGTGCAATGGCGGGCTAAGCTTGCGCCTAGCCCAGCAATGCACGCTGCTGTGTGGCCTACTAGGCACACGAGCAGCTGCCCATGGCCCCGCAGCCAACGCCCACGTACCGCAGCTCTCGCTGCCCCGTGCTGCTGTGTGTGCTCGACGCTGCGCAAGGCAAGGCAGCCCTTGCTTGCTCGCAGCTCGCAAGCCAAGGCGTGCTTGCCTTGCTTGCCCCTTTCCTCGCCCAGCGCGCGCGGCACACAGCACGCTTGCTGCTGCCCGCGTCGCTGCGGCTCGGCACAGGCGTGGCAGCCCGCATGTGAGCCACACATCCACCGCACCCTTGTGCTCTTGCCTTTGGTTCGTGCCTACGGACCAACTAATTAAAATAAAGTTAATTTCACGAACATTTGCATTAAGTTATTTTTCACAAAATTTACGATTTTTATTTTTGAAAAATAACGATTTTATGATTTAATTAATTTTTAACAACAATCCTATTTCGTTAAAATTATTAAATCTAGGCTAACATTATTCAAATTTTAAGAACGAATAATTTTAACTGAACCGTTGAACTTTTAAATAATCGAATCTAAAACTTTAAATCGTTCTGAACATTTATATTTCAGATTTTTACGAATTTGTTTTAAGTGTCGATTAAAATTAACAAATCTAATCAAAATTTTAATCCAATAATTTTTAAAAACTGACACTTTACATGAAATTATATTCCCTTTCCCAATTAACCAAATTACTAGATCCAAATTATTTAAAAAATCAATTAGCGATCTAAAATGTACGAAATTGGGGAAAGGATAATTAGGGTTTATACTTAATAAAAACGGCTGAAATTTTTACCATAATCAAAGAATATACCCAGAAGCATTGTGTCAAAATTTCAATCAATTCCGAGTAGTTTAGGTCGACCAATTAAATGAAAAACTTTCCGAATTTATTATTTTTAACTCGAAAATTAACAAAAACGCCCAAAAACACATACTTCAAGGCCTGGTTTTGCAATTCCGTTCTCATGAGTGGATCTTAGAAAATCGTTTTCAATCCGATTAGGGTCAGAAAAGTCGAAAATACGAAACTTTTTGAATTCAGAACCTATTACGCAATTCATCAAATAATTCATAATAATTCCGAAAAATTCAACATAAATTCCAATAAATTCGACAACCAGGAAAAACAATAAATCATGCTAAAAAATGCTTTGAATTCATAAGGCTCATGATACCACTGTAGGGGAATACAGTTAACCATACATAACTGTAGGGGGGTGTTTTTGCGTATGTATTGCAATTCCCTACAAGGGGGCGGTTTTTTTTAGAAAACCATTGTATTTTTGTACCTCGAAGGAGTCGCCACCAAACGTATTTAAAGTCTCGTTTGGAAAGACCGCAGGTGACTCTATTTTGGATAAGGCTTTGAATCCTCGAAAAGGATGGGTTAGATCCGGGCACGGGAACGAGATGCTTATTCCGCGAGCTTTAGAAATATTCGATTACGTGACATAGCATTTTCGAAAATATACCCTAGATTAGACTATGTGGGTTCGAAATTTAGAGCAAATAGAATCTCTAATTGTATGGTGGTGTAGACACCTACTTTTGTCCCCATTCCTGCAAGGGAAAGGTTCGAAGATGAAAGCATAAAAACTCCACTTGACAACGCATCTCCTATAAAATAAACGAATCTCGATTCCCCATTTCATTTCACCCGAAACCTGCTATTTATGGAAACCTGCTAAAAATAGTAACTGCCGTAAAAGGTAGCGTCTAAAAGTGGCAAATCATAAAAGATAGAAACCTGTCAGAATTAGGTGTTGCACTCCAACATAAATCCTAAATGAGATAGAAAACCGCGAGAATCCTATTCCTAATAGGATTCGGAAATAGGAGTCACGTATCAATTAAAATCCTAATGAACCTAGAGTTCGTAATGGGCCCAGACGCATTCCGTCATAAAATTGATACGCACTAAAAGACTCGAATTAATCTCAAAACTCTACGGATTTTAGGAATCCGAATCTGACTAAACAAAACTGCCCAGAGCCCACTCGGCACCAAGTGCGTCTCCCTAACGTTAGCAAACCCAACAACAACAAGAGCCCACTCGGCTCTTGTCACATCTCTCTCGACCAACCAGAGAATTTCGACCCCACAGTGTATATTACACCTTAAGGTGCACCACTCGCTGTGGTCCCTATGGATCGAATCGAGAGGGAAGTGTGCGGTGTGTGGAATGATGATGTTGAAGATATTTACCTATCTCAAGTCTCGGGCCTGGACCTCTTCACTGAAACTTGGCCCGGGTATGCTCTCATTGATACCACCTATCAGGAGCCCGAGGTCGACAACCTCACCCGATCCGGAAGGATATACCAACCGGACATTGACCCGCCTCCTATGGACGACATCCCGGTTAGGCAAACTCCTGAGAACGGGCGGCACGCCACCGTCGCGGAAGTCATTGAAAATCCTCTCCTGAAACAACTAAAAAGAACCAAGGCTGAGATTACCATCTAGGATCTTATGTGTACTTCAAAGGAACATCGCGAAAAACTTATTCGCTCACTTGACCTCATCTCAGTACCCACAGATATCACACCTGACTCATTGGTTAGCCATGTCACGAGAGATGCCGGAGAAAAGGCCATAGTTTTCACTGATAAAGACTTACCCAAAGAGGGGGGTGCTCACAATAAAGCCTTTTACCTAGTGGTTGGGTGCAAAGGACAAAACATCCCTCTAGCGCTCGTAGATAATGGTTCGGCAGTTAATGTTTGCCCATTGCGAACCGCCCATTGCTTGGGGCTAGGAAGCGATGACTTCCAAACCTCCTCACAAGGGGTACGAGCTTATGATAACTCCCGAAGGCCTGTATTGGGAAAAATCAACCTTACCATACAAACTGGGCCTATGGCACGCACCACGGAGTTTCAAATAATCGACATCAAGCCCACTTTCAACCTCCTCTTGGGGCGACCTTGGCTCCATGACTTAGGAGGTGTGGCTTCGACCTTGCACCAAATGGTTAAACTTAACCATAACGGGGTAATACTAGAAATCCGTGCCCCTCCTCTCGACGTCAGTTGTACTATGGTTGGAACGGCTGAAACTGCAGACGACCTTTATGGGTTTCAAATGGAAGAAACAATCCAGTTCATCGAAGATTATGATCCAGCATTCCTAGACCCGCATGCATCCCGAGTCATCCCTAGAATGCTGCTAGCTCAAGGCTATTTTCCAGGAACCCCATTGGGCATAAGGAAGAAGGAATGCACATTCCATCCTTTTCCCAAAAATCTACTCCCTTTGGCTTAGGTTATGAACCAACGGAGGAAGATATTGCTGACCGCCTATCTAGGCTACGCCTTAACAAAACCAAACAAACCACCCTCCTTCCCCCATATCAAAGGACCCTTAACGGGATGTTCGTTCGGGAAGGAGAAGAACACCCATGCTGTGATTTCCCTGAACCCTTCGTTCTGGATGGCTTGCTAAAACCCGGATTTGAAATTTTCCATGACTGCCACACCTTGGATGAGGCACCCCACCTCACCAAGACTAAAACAGCCGAAATATTGGACAACCAGGCTCTGTGGACATTGTTTAACGAATCGAGGCCTATGGAGGACGAGACTGGGATGACTACCCTAGCTTTACAAGATGAAGGTTTCGATCCAACCCGGTTAATCTCTCCTGCATCAACACTAGAAGAGGTCGAGAACGGATGGGTGAAGACATATCAGTGGGTCAACACAAAAGGAATGAAATTCAAGATGAGTACCGGTGAAGGACCGAAGTTTTATGAGACTAAACCCCAGGCTTGAGCCACATAGAGCACCATTAGTAAAAAGCGCCTAGTAGTTCTTTAAGATTGATAGAAAAAATAATAGAGACTTTAGATGGTCCTAAGGCCCTTTAGAATATGGGTCAGTTTTATTTCAGTGTATTTTCCTTACTTTCCGAATCAATAAAGGCGTAATATTTCTCCTAAAATTTTTATTCTAACACTAAATAAACACCAGATGTACTTGCAAAATAAAAAAATATAATAAAGAAGCGGCCCACTATAGGCCCAACAAACAAAACCCACTCGGTTTTGAAATAATGCCATTCCCGAAACCCACAAAATAAACCATACTATCCCATTCACATCCCCAAAACCTAAAAAGCCAACCAGTGTCAGAACCAATCCATGTAACCTAAAATCAAAGGAAATCAAACATTCAAAACAATGCAAACGTTACCAAAAAACAGATTCATAAAACATAGATTCCATCATACCCTTCACTACCAACCGACCTCCAAAGCCTACACAAAGATCTTCATAAGTTCCGCACCCTAACTCCATTTTCAAAACTGTTTTGAGTCACCAATAGAAAAAATTAATCTGGACGAAAATGCGTTTCACGCTAACAGTAAAAAAAGCCTCCAAAATAGCCTCAAAATTAACTTTAACTACAAAGCAAAATATCAAGGCACAAAAAAAACGAAATAGGAATAAACGCAAGAACATGTGAAGCAAAGCGTCAAAATTGACCGCCCAGGGTTGGGCGCCGAAATTTCTGACGCCCCAGCCTCGGCGTTGAAACTCTCTGCCTGCCAAAAGTTTTCTTTTTCGAAAGTGCTCGTCATTTTATCCGCACACAACGGAAAAACAACGAACACTTGGGGGGTACAGTACGTATCCAAATAGGTTTACCAACAAATTGGTCGAATTTTACGCAACCTATGGAAAACGGCAGATGAAAATAATGACAAATACTTCACTCATTTGACCAATTAAGTAATATGTTTCCACTTCAGGACATATCTACTGAAATCCGGCATACTAGAACCTATTCTAAAACCAGAACTACGCGCGACCTGATTCTGACAAGATACGTAGGCAATCCTTACCAAGGATTCGGTCCAAATAAAAAAAATATATTCTTTGCAATAAGTGTTAGACATATAAAATACATAAAAAAGAGGAGAAACAAAATAAAAAGAGTGAAAATGAAAACCAAAAATACGCCTTTATTAAAATATAATAAGAAGGAAAACAAAGTGCTAGGAATAAAAACAAACACAACTGAAATAAATAGAGGGCACCTACACCCTAGCAAAGAACTACACTACTCTAGTTCTTCCGGATCATCAAATAAAGTCTTGAAGAGAGCAATGTTCGCAGGATCCACCCCCACAGTCTTCTGCGCTGCCCCAATATCAATCTCCATAAGAACTGGCTCCTGGACACTAACTTCCAAAGATGCCAAAGCTTCAGAAACATTCTCAGTTATGGCCCGCTCAGCCTCAATGGCACAAACAATGGTGGGAGAAGGATTACTATCATCAACTGGACTAGCCACTGTTTCTACGGACGGCTGAGCCTTCCTAACCCATACATTGTCCCGGCGACGATCTCCGCGAGAGCTTGCATTTCTTTTGACAACAGCAGGCCCCTTCATGTTAGGCATCTTTTTAGGCCTGACACTGGAACGGGGAAGAACTTCCTTTCGCTTTCGATCAGGACGAGCTTTCACAGTCTTAAACCTATAGGTACGAGGTCTGGCAGAATCAGGACCCTCATACTTAACACGAATACGAGGTATCAAAAGCTCAGCCGGCTCCCCATTACGAGCCTCGGTCCTCACATCCTTGTCATCGGAACTCATCCACAACTTATAGTTTTCAGAAAGACCCACAAACCCATTTGTAGCTACAGCCCAACGCGAGAGACCATCATAATACCTAGCCCACGCTAAGACCCGTGTTTGTGCAAAGGTCGCTACCTTAGGTGGTACCGTATCAGAAAAGGGGATAGTCTGCCTTAAACCATATTGACGCATGACTCGGTAAGGTAAAATATAAATGGGACGAGATAGCCCCAACAAAGAAACATAAACCAATACATCAGACCCCCCTGTCATAGTAGTCAAAGCCCACCATGGTACCACCCACTTAATAGAACAAATGCCATAAGTAAAAAAAGAGGTCCATTCGGCCTCGTCCTGGCCTTGGTGCAAGTATTTTCGGTTACCCAAAGCTATAGGGCGATAATGTTTAGGATCGGCAGGAGCTTCCAAAAGTCTAAGCCGTTCCGCAAGCCAAATCTGCAAAAACAGGTACGATCGAATCAAAAGAATGAAAAGAAAGAAAAAATGTTCCTGGGGCGCAGTTTCAACGCCCAGGACCAGGCGCCGAATATTCCAGCGCCCAGCCCTGGGCGCTGAAACTCAGCCCCAGGCAGAAAGAAATATGTGCAAAAAATACATGTGCGCAAGGAAAAGATTGATTACCTGCAGCAATAGGGGGCTCCCCTTAAAATATTCAGATTTGGCGCCCTTCTTCAGTTCATCCGCACTCAGCAAAGTCTCAGCAACAACCAACGGCATAATAGAATAGCAACTTTCCATCTGGCTAATCAAGGGGATCAACCTTATGTCACCGAACTCACCATTATTATTCGACAGCAAGTAATGATTCAACAAGCAAAATACAAGGGCTCGAATGTTCAATTTTTGTTCGGTCATATTTTTACTAGGCCTAAAGTGATGTTTTACAAGTTTTGCCAAATTAACCTTATCATCTACAACAATTTCAGCAAACATGTTATCATCTAGACCTAGGAAAGCCCTTATGGTTGTTTTACCCTCTTCAACAGTGCCAGGGGTAACAGGAGTAGCATTAGTAGGATAACCAAGGATCGCAGCAAATTCATCAGGCAAAGGACATATTTCATTACCCCGAAAGGAAAAAACATGATGGTCAGAGTCCCAAAAGCTTAGGGCAGCATGCAGAAAATTATAATCAATATTAATTTGTTGTAAACCTAAAAGTGCCTCTAAGTAGTATTCTTTTAACAAAGCTTTTTCTGTGGGAGTAAGGGCTCGTAACCAACGCCTAACGGTCCGTTGGAGTGAGAAAGTAGGGATCGACATGGCAAAAGCAGTAAATAATTAGAGCACAGCAAAAAGAGAGAAAGAATTTGAGAGTGGTGGAAAATAAGGACGTACCCAGCCCCTATATATAGCTGAACGCACCCAATAACATCCTGATCCCATTCGGAAACGTGTTTAGAAATCCGAAAATCAAATATTACCAGGAAAGAACTTTCAGCGCCCACCCCTGGGCGCCGAAATATTTAACGCCCGAGCTTGGGCGCTGAAAGTGCAGCCCAAGGCCCAGATTTCACAAAACACGGAACAGGAAAGGACTTAAGACCGTGTTACTAAAACACGTGGCCCTATTGCAAGTAAGATCAAGCCCAAAGCACCTTTAGCTCCCAAATAAAAAAAAAACAATAAACATTAAAAACTTAGTCGAAACTTAGACCCGTCTCAGAAAACGCTCATGTACACTTTTCAAAAAAAACAAGTTAAATATCATGGTCATTCTTCGAAACACCAAAATATGTATCGTTAAGTCGTTGGTTTTCCAAATAAAAAATGTTTGTCTGTCAAAGGATTAATCCGGGCCAAGCTAAAACCGGATGTCGCCTGAAAACTAAAGTCGCACTCCACGGCTTCGCTGAAGTAGCATACTACTATAGGAGGTCGCTCGCACACACGAGCGTGACCCCAAACATGATTACAAGATGCAAAAAAACAACCGACGAGCCCCAACTCTTGGGGGCTCGCAAAAAATGGACTCCAACAAGAGCGCGCAATCAAAATCACATTCCCAGACTGCGCCACACACCATATCATGTTTGGATATCTCGAAAAACATATTATTAAACAAAAATATACACAGTGTGGACCCACTTATAGGACACATCTAATCAGGAAATATAACGACCCACCAACAGGTTGTAATCACAAAAACTCTTCTACATAGGCAAAATAAGAAATTCAAAATGGGCTCGCCCACCCTCAGCGGGCGGGGTCTGCGTCACTAAGCCGCGCAGGTCCTCAGTTTTCGACAAAAAATAAAGTCTTCAAATTTAAAATAGGCTCGCCATCTTCAGCCGGCGGGGTCGACGGCGCAAACCACGTAGGTCCTTATTTTCAAAAAAAAAAACAAAAAAAAATTTCAAAACAGGTTCGTCCACTTCTATCGGACGGGGCGTCCACCCTCAGCGGACAGGTTCGCCATCTTCAGCCGGCGGGGTCTACGTCACAAACCGCGTAGGTCCTTATTTTCAAAACATCAAAACAGATTCGTCCACTTCTATCGGACGGGGCGTCCACCCTCAGCGGACAGGCTCGCCCACCTTCAGCGGGCGGGGTCTGCGTCACTAACCGCGCAGGTCCTTAGTCGCTGCAGCGATAACCTTTTTTGGTTTTCCCTTTTTCCAAAAATTAAAGGATCGGTTCTCCCTTTTTCCAAAAATTAAAGGATTGGTTTTCCCTTTTTCCAAAAATTAAAGGATTGGTTTTCCCTTTTTTCAAAAATTAAAGGATTGGTTTTCCGTTTTTCCAAAAAAGAACGATGTACTGGATTTTACTTCGTTTTACGTCCTATAAAAACAAGGGGGTTTTCTCGTTTAGCTAGCCCTGAAAATGAGAATCTTTAAAAACGTTTTACCTCGTGATTGGGCTTGGCCAGGCCCAATTACACTTTACAGCCTTAATTTCGAAAACATCTGTAGCTACTCCCAATGACAAAGTGAGGGAGTTTCTACGCACCTTTAGATTCTTCCAATGACAAAGTGAGGAAGTTTCTATACTATCAGTTGACAAATCCCAATGACACGTGAGGGATATGTCAACACTTCAAGTGATGACCCTTAAGTCAAATGTTATCACTCGGGGGCTCGTGAGACCCTCGCAAAACAGGTAACATACACCATGGCTTGTGTGACGCACTCCGTCTAATACTTTGACCATCGTCTTACTCCAAGACTCAGTCAAAGTGGGGGCTAACTGTAGACACCTACTTTTGTCCCCATTCCCGCAAGGGAAAGGTTCGATGATGAAAGCATAAAAACTCCACTTGACAACGCATCTCCTATAAAATAAACGAATCTCGATTCCCCATTTCATTTCACCCAAAACCTGCTATTTATGGAAACCTGCTAAAAATAGTAACTGCCGTAAAAGGTAGCGTCTAAAAGTGGCAAATTATAAAAGATAGAAACCTGTCAGAATTAGGTGTTGCACTCCAACATAAATCCTAAATGAGATAGAAAACCGCGAGAATCCTATTCCTAATAGGATACGGAAACAGGAGTCACGTATCAATTAAAATCCTAATGAACCTAGAGTTAGTAACGGGCCCAGACGCATTCCGTCATAAAATTGATACGCACTAAAAGACTCGAATTAATCTCAAAACTCTACGGATTTTAGGAATCCGAATCTGACTAAACAAAACTGCCCAGACCCTATTTTCAACGCCTGGCTCTGGGCGCCGAAATCTTCGGCGCCCAGGCCTAGGCGCTGAAAATACCTGGGTACGTCTCTTTTCCTAATTCTTTGTGGATTAGAACTCTGCAATTCTATCTTTCCACGAACTCTTCCCTATAAATAGGCCCCTAGTTTTGACGTGAAAGGACACACAACAACACATAATATATTCTGAGTATTGACTCTAAACTCCTTAGCCTAAGCCTCTCGCTGCGAAACTGTTCACGCGTTCTGTCGCAATCGATCCATAAATCGAACAGAACGTATCCTGTCCCATAATTGAGATTCGTTAAATAAAAAGGAGAAATAGCAAAGTCAAAGTGGTTAGTTTTCTGAGAACCGTGACGCACCTCTCAAGGGTGCGTCGTAATGTGTCCCTTTTCGATGATTTAACTGCTTTCCTCGCCCTTTTTATGAACTGTTAAACTAACCTAATATGATTGTTCTATCACGCCTAACAAATATAATATTTTTGGGAAATCGAATTATCATGTCAGGTCCCTTAATGCTATTTAAATCAGATAATCACGATCGAATTAGTATTATATGTTGCATATTGCTAATACAATTCAGATTAGTTTAATAGTTAACGCATGTCCCTTCAATTACTTATGCTGAGCTAGTAAGGATATCCTGCCTCTGGAGTTATCGACGAGCGAATTACTCCTCTCGGTAGTTACAGTCCCCCGAACCCTCAATCTCTACCTTGCGGGTGTATATTGAGAGATCCCCACACCAGGGATCACAAGGGAACCTACGGCCGTCGTGGTCAAACATAATTGCACTCCCTTTATGTCACGATAATCGGGTTTTGTCAGTTTTTCTCATTGTCGTTAAAAACTGAATGGCGACTCCTATATTACTAGTCAATTGGGTGTATACTCACAGGAAATCCAATTACACTTGATTGAATAAAAAGAATCGTCACACCCACGAGGGACAAGGTCATGCATTAGCCTCGCGCTTTTTCGACCCCCTCACAGGTGGTCACTTTGTTTAAAGGTAATTTAAAGGAACCTAAGGCCGGTTTGTCCAAGAAATTATCTTCGTTAAGCGTGATGTAACCTTGCATTTTGTTGTATTTAGCATGTATGGTGATGAAAGCAATAAAGCAACATCATAATTGTAAATGAGTGCGGAATTAGTAAATACAAGACCCCCTAGAAAAGGACTAGGGAGTAGGTCCACATTGCCTAGAAGGACTAGGCAAGTATAGATGCGGAATTGAAATGCGGAATTGAGAGTGCGATATTAAAATTGCGGAATTGAAAGTGCGATATTGAAATTGCGGTATTGAAAGGTGCGTAATTGAAATTGCAATATTGAAAGGTGCATAATCGAAATTGCGATATTGAAATTTGTACTTGGGCACATGAGATTCGAACGCCAAGCGGCTCCTTAAAAATAAGTGCGCCCGACACGAATTGAAGCCAAAAATCTCAACTTGGGAGAAGTTGCTAATCCCAAAGTATCCTAGATTTTGCATATAGAACTTGAACTTGAAAGTTTGAATCTTGAAATATTGAACTTGAAATAATTGAACTTGAACTTGAAATATTGAAACTTAAGAGACTTGAATCTCAAAGATCGGGCCTTTTAATGTTGAAAAGGTTAGATCTTTGATGTGCTCTTACTTTGAAGGGATCCTAGTTTAGGGAAGTAGTCATGAGCAACCCTAAACATTGTGGGATCTTGAAATTTGAAAACTTGAACTTGTATATTGAAAAAATGGAGTCTTGAATCTCAAAAGACTAAACCTTTAAAAGCTAGAAAGGTATCATCTTTGATTACTCCATACTTGAATGTGATTCTAGTTCAAAGAAGTGATTGCAAACAACTTTGAACATCCTTGAATCTTGAAAGTTTGCATTTTTGTATTTTGAAAAGTTTGGGTTTTGAAAAGATGTATGATTGTTGCAAGTGACACTTTTAGTAATAAAAATGCCAACTTGCTAATCATTTTTGAAAAAGGAAAATCAAAGAAACATGATTGGATATTGTGGCATTCGGAATTAGCTATTTAGGTTTAGGCAAGAATTCCTTTTAGAGCTCCCAATTGCTTAGAACTTGAAGTTTGTATGTGTTTTTGAAGGATTTTTGGACTTGAATTTGAGGCGTAATTTTTGTATTACGACGTTGTATATTGAAGTTGCCTCACATAATGCCGGGAATTAGGGGGTTTTTTTTAGGAAAAGAGGCTTCTAAACGCCAGCCATCGCCAGCACAGCACGCAGCTGTCAGCGCTGGGCGCTGGTGACATGGCATGAATGCCGCCAAAAAGGACGGAAAGATGCCGTCCTTGATTTGTCTTGTATGGGTGTACCTTCGTACGAATAGTACGATGCTTGGCACATAGTGCTTTCTTGGAGGTTAAGACTTGATTTTGTGTTAAAAAATAAGCCGTTGCGGGTTTTGAATTCCGGTTGTACGGGACGGGGCCCGGCTTGCTCGGTTTTGTGGGTCGGCGCCCGAATTTGACTTGCCTTATATTATTTTGAGTGGAAAAGGCCTAGTAAAACCAATGGAATGGTATAATAGATGAGATTTTACTTGGATTATGGAATTGGTTTTTTGAAGATTGTATTTTGTACCGAGTTCCGGGAGGGGAACGGTCTCGGGGATTGGATTTTGGTTTAGGTTAACTTGGAAAATGGATTGTGTGTGTGTGTGTGTAAAATATAATAACCTAATTAAATTATTAATGTAACCGGCCAAGACCAAAAGGCCTTGACCGGTCACATCCCTCACGAGCACAAGCCCCGCGCCCAGCAAACACACTGCAGGCCGAAGCCCACAGCGCGCGCAGCTGAGCAGCATGGGCCGTGGGCCTTGCGTGCTCGCTGCTGTGTTACTGTGCGGTGATGTGCGCTGCCATGCCCCGGGCTGGCTTGCTTGCTGTATTGCGAGCTCGCTGGCTCGTTGGGCCTTCCGCGCTTGGCTCGACGGGCCTGCAGCTCCGATGCGGCTCGTATTCGCGACGAACGCCTTACGGCTATTAGTTATTGTATCGTATACGACGAATCATCGTCATACGTTGGGATTATTCGTTTCGCCCAGCCTACGAATAATCGCGATACGATATACGATTCCGACGCAAGGTCGTATCGTATAATACGTTTTCCAAACTAATTCCCGAAAAGCTATTAAATGAATTTCCGATTCATTTAATCCGGTGATTAGTTACATGCCATTGGTGTGACCTTATAGGTTCAGTCAAGAGTAAGTTGTGAGCCTAATATAGATTAGAACTCACTGATCGGAAGCATTGCTCCAGCTAGCTATTCCGATCACTTGATCTTACTGAATTAATTGTTCGCAATTAATCTGAACCTTGGTATTAGACTTAATGCACCTTGGGTGAAGGAAATATTTCCTTCAGTAATTACTTCTAGATATTGTGTGTGCAATAAAGAAGGTTACAAGAAAACACCCACAGATGGTGCAACTTCTAAAAAGAAAACGAGCAGTTACAAGATTTGGATGTAATGCACGGGTGAAATTGAGGATTTGTGAGGAAGGTGGGGTTGTGGTATTTTCTTTTCATGAAGGGAATACACATGTCTTATTGACTCCAACATCAATGCGTCATGTCAAACAGTCTAGAAACCTGACAATGGTGCACAAAAAGCACATAGTTGATAACAGTAAGGCCAATGTGGGTCCTGTGAAATATTTTAGGTTATTCAAGGAGAACGTGGGAGTATATTATACAAAAATTTTGGAGCACCGATATGTGACTTCAAGAACTTTCATAGGGATGCTCGAAAGCATATAAGAGGCAAAGATGCACAAATGTTGATAGATTGCTTCAGAAGGAAAAAAAAGAGATGTGTAGTTCATAATTTTTTTTAATATGAATTAGATGATAAAAAACACATGACTAAAGTTCTTTGGGCGGATCCTGTTAGTAGAAAACAATATGCTGTGTTTGGAGATTATGTATCATTTGACACAGCCTATTCTATGAATGAATACGCAATGGTCTTTTCACCCTTCACAAGAATAGACAATCACAACAAGTGTGTCACTTTTGCCATTGGGATTATAGGTAAGGAAGACACAGAGTCATTTGTTTGGCTTTTCAATGCATTTAGGAAAGAAATTAATTATTGTGATACAAAATGTCTTGTCACTATTCAAGACCCGGCCATGAAGATTGCCTTTGAAAAAGTGTTTGACAAGGAGATCACTAGGCACTGATTGTGCATGTGGCACATTATAAAAAGCTCACAGAAAAGGTGGGGGTCTACGTTTGGACAAGATGAAGAACTTTTATCCGCATTCTGCTCTTGTGTCTGGAGTAAAGAACTTGAGCCTGAGGAGTTTGCCGAACTTTGGCACATGATTCTGTAGGAGTATGAGTGGTTTCATAATGAATGGCTCGTATATATGTTTGAAATTCGAGATGAATGGATTCCTTCTTATTACAGGGATATGCCTATGTATGAGGACTACGTTCAGAAGTGAGAGTGAGAATAATTTTTTTAATCACTTCACTAATCCTCACCTTACCTTGTATGAATTTTGGATGCGGTATCTTAGTGTCATGGATGCTAAAAGATATAAGCAATCAAAGCTTCTGTCAGATTCTAAAAATTCAATGCCACAACGTAAAACTCCTCTGGACTTGGAGATACATGCATCAAATGAGTACACACACAGTTTTTTGATTAGTTTCAACAAGAGTTAATAATAGCTTGTATTAAGAGTAGCATTCAAAGTATGAATGTTGAATAAGAAATAGAGAAGATTGCATCACTGATCGAAAACGTAGGAACAAGTTATTTATGGTAAATTATATTAGAAAAATTTGCAAAATGCTCTTGTAAGTTGCTTGAAAGAGAGGGCATCCCTTGTAGGCACATTCTTTGGGTGATTAAATAAAAGGGTATAAAATGTTTACTGGAAGGGTACATTAATATTCGATGGAAAAAAGAGGCAATGAGTATTCCTATATTTGATTTAGGTGGGAATTTAAAAGAAGATTGCTCTCAAATGGAAGATGTGTAGAAGAAAGTTGGACACTTATGGGCTGAAATTTTCTCTAGCTTTTGTGGCCCTTGCTGAGCAAAAGGAGGAATACCTTGATGATTTCAGCCAAAGAATAAAGATCTTTAAACAAGAATTGGTCTCCAAGGGTAATCCTAAGATGCTTCAGGACAAAATCAAAGAAATTGTACTGCTCCTTGATTGCCCAGTTTCGACTGAAGTTTCTAGTGAAATTGATATCCTGAACCCAAACATGTGTAAAAACAAAGGATCAAACAAAAGAATGAAAGGTGAAAAAGAAGAGGTAATGGAGAAAAGTAAAAAACCTCGTAGACTATGCAGAGCATGTGGGGAACTATCCAATCACGATAGTCGAAACTTTTCGCAAAAGAAAAAGGACATAGGAAATGTTTAATGGTGTACTTTCTCTTCCTTTTTCTCTTCCTTTTTCTTTTTTACTCTTCTATTTAATCTAGTTTTAACATCAAAGATCATATTGTACCTGTACTTTCCTCTTGCATATTTTATGTTTATGTTGTTTTGTTGTTGTGGTGTTAGTTTGTGCATGATGTTGTGCTGTAGTTCTGTCTAGCGACAGGGTGTCTGTGCTGCTATTCTGCTTTGTATGTGAGGATTAAAGTCTTGTGCAGGCTACTGTTCTATTTGATGGCTTATTGGGTTATTCTATTTGGTCAGGAAATTGTGGTAACCACGCTTACTATGGAGTTCTCCTCACGTGCTACTTTGATCTTGTTTTGGTCAGTTTTGGATTAGGTAGACCTATTTTGACTTTTGATATATTGTACATATTTTCTTGTTGAGCATTGTTTAGGATCTATCCTGGTATATCTTTTTCCCATCGGTTCATGTAGTTTATACTAACTAATTTACTTTACGAGTTTGGCCTCTAAGACATAGACAACTACCAATGTAATGGCTTTACCATGGTTGCTAATTGTTCTTCATTTATGTATCACAATTTTTTTTTCTACTAGTGTGTTATTAATATTTTCTTAAATATAATATCATATTTTTACTGATATATGTATATTCCTTTAACTCTATGTGCATATTTTTTAACTATATGCACATATAGAGTTCAAAGAATATCCACATCGAGTCCACGTATTTTATCAATAAAACAGAATCTCTAACGAGTAGGTAAAACTTATCGAGGGTACTGCTGCAGCATGACTAATTCTTCACCAGTTGCAGTTCTAACATGCACCTGAGTAGCTGAGTCATAATGCAACTTCTTCTACTAGTTTAGCACGGGCATCTGTGAAGAAAAGCACAAAAAATACAGTTTACTAGTGCAGGTGCAGGTGCAAGTGCTACCAGAGGTGTAGGTGCAGGTGCTGCTTCCTCCTCAACAGCTTTGTTGTCATATACAGGTCAAACTGTATTCTTTGGTGGTCCTCTCGTGAATGAGAATTTGACGAGAGGGGCCAGAAGTACTAGGGGTCAGGAGCTGCTGCAGGAGCAGAGTCGACTAAAGAGCGCTGTACAACTTCCTGTGTTTGTTCCTAGTGATGCACAGTGAGGCTGTTTACCTTCTGGTTTGCACATTCAAGTAAAACTTTATGCATATTTAAGTGAACATATATGCACTATGCAAAAAACTGAACCACTGAATCATGCGAGGAATGGAATAGCAAATATGTTGTATTTAAGTCAAAATATATGCACGTTTAAGTCAAAAAAATATGCACAGATGGAAAAAAAATGAAACAGGAGTAGTACCAAAGATGTCCAACTCAAAATTGATTTTGATTGCAGATATGCAGGTAAAACTTTGGTGGGTATCCCACCTCCATTATCTAATTTTTTTATCATCTCCTTTTTAATTATTATTTTCCAGTTATATACAGAGTATGAGATTTCTAATTTATGCTTTACATAAACCAAATTAAGACAAAGTCAATGTTGATGTTGGTTGTTATATCCCTTTTAAGTAAATGAAATTGTAAGATGGCGGAGAAATCAAGGTGGTAAAAGCTGGAAAAGAAATTGAGGATTCTTGTGTTGCAATTGTTATTGTATTCGAGTCTTAAGGTTTTTGTTATTGTTGGGGTGACGATGTATATCTTCGACCTCTCTTTGTTCATGGTATTTAGTAGCGGGGATTGGAGAGGAGGGAGGAGGAAAAGTGCCCATTTTGTACAAATGAGCAAAAATATTTTGCTCATTTCGTGCAATGAGAAAAAAGTTTTTGCTCATTTCTTACAATGAATAAATTTTTTTTAATGAGCAACAAGAATTCAAATGAGCAATTTTTTTGATTTTTTCTATATCAAATTCTACAAATCAGCGTAATTACAATTATGTGTTTAAGAATTGTGATTTTTGATTCAATTATAATTCGCGATTAATTGGCCATATAGAGTGGGTGAGATATTGTAGGGGGTTTTTTGATTCGTACGTTGTACTTTGCTTTTCGTAAAATTGTATATGTTGTATTTTTGAATCTCGAAATGCAAGTTAGGGGAATTTGATGAACCCCGATTAGGACTCATCAAAGACCTAAACTTTGTCCGCTTTATCGAAGACTCCAGTTATCGAAGAGGAAAACTCGTAGTTTTGACTTGGTTTTTTTACAACCCCACCCGATCAAAGGGAGCCAAAATCTAGAGTTGTCCTAATGACGTTAACCGGTTTTGAACATTTTGAAATATCAAAACTCAATATATAAAAGTCTACGTAAAGACCCATAGGACTTTCAAATATTGAACTTTGACGGAGTCGCCACCAAACATATTAAGGGTCCCGTTTGGAAGGACCAAAGTTGACTCTTTTTAGATAAGGCATTGAATCTTGAAACCGAATGTGTGAGATTCAGGTACGGGAACGAACCGCATATTTTAGTAAGCTTTAGAAATACATGTTAGGTTATGATACATATAAAGCATATATATTTCATGCAGAAAAACCATAAAGCCAGGAATCCAAATTAATTGCCACATAACAATTAGCATAATTTAGGATGCATACATTTGTAGCGTGCCCTCCCTAGCTTCTCCCAAACCGAATAAGAACAAGCTTAGGACTCCAAGTGTAGTCCCTTCGTAGATAGTCCACATCACGTTCGGATCCACCTTAGATTTAATTAACCAGAATTCAACCTAAGGTTTTAAGTTATTCGAATATAATTTGTCGCAAATTATTGACTTTAGTTTTAACCTTAAAACTGTATGAATACTTGAATTGATTGATTATAAATTGTGAATGCTATCACCTATTTATAGGGTAGGATTATCGGAACTAGAAACCTACTAGGATTCTATTAATCTAATCTTATTAGAATTAGATATCAATTAAAACTATTAAGTTAATGTTTAATTCAACAACTAACTCTAGTAGTTTTAGGAATTTAATATTTAGTCTAATCCTAATCGCTTAAGGATTCGATGCATACACGAACTCAAGGCACACACGTATGCACAGCCCACGAGGGGCGCTGGGCGTGCGCGCGTACGGGGAGAGCTCGGCCCAGCAACTGCTCGCAGCCCAAGAAGGGGTGCGCGCACTGCTGGCCTCGCTGGGCCTGGCCTTGCGCTTATCTTGACTGGGCCTTGCGGTGCTGGAGGGCTGCCTTGCTGCCTTGCGCGCATGGGCTTTGCTAGGCGCAAGCCTGGCTTCGTGCTGGGCCTTGCCTCTAGCAAGCTTGTCCGATGTTTATTTCATATGACGCGCTTCCGATTAATTTTCCGATTCCGAAATTCATTTCCGATTCGAACAATATTTAATATTTCCGATTCCGGAATTAATTTCCGTTTCGAACAAACATTTAATATTTCTGATTCTGGAATTATTTTCCGATTCCGATAATATTTCCGATTCCGACAATATTTCTTTTTCCGGCAATATTTCTGATTCCGGCAATATTTCCATTTCCGATAATATTTTCCGATACGTACCATGTTTCCGTTTCCAGCAACATCTACGACTTGTATAATATTTATATTTCTGATACGATCCATATTTCCGTTTCCGGCAATATCATCGTTTCCGGAGTATTCATAATTTTCCCTTTGACGATTTAAGCTCCCACTGGAACCGAGATCCGTCGATTCCGAATATCCATAAATGGAGTATTTAATTCACTTAAATACTTGATCCATTCACGTACTATTTGTGTGACCCTACGGGTTCAGTCAAGAGTAAGCTGTGGATTAATATTATTAATTCCACTTAAACTGAAGCGGCCTCTAGCTAGGCATACAGTTCACTTGATCTCACTGAATTATTAACTTGTATAATTATTTAATACTGAACCGCATTTATTAGACTTATCATTGAATTCATACTTGGACCAAGGGCATTATTTCCTTCAGTCTCCCACTTGTCTTTAGGGACAAGTGTGCATTTCCCAATTCCTTTGTCGCTTGATGCTTGCTCATGAACATAAGGTAAGAGTTGTCATCCTTATTATGTCTAGAGGTATTTTTCGGTTTCAGAATTCAACTGATCAAATAAACAGATAATCACAACCTATGATTCATCTGAGCACGACCATGCATTTTACAGTTTCTAGCTCTCCGAGTGGCCTTGTACAACTTTCAGCATCTCATCCCGATTTATGGGAGGACAATCCCTATCTTGCGATCTTGAGATTAGACTTCGTTTGATAGGTGATTACCCGAGTGTTGCCGTTATAGCCTCATTTTACGGTGCGACGGTTGACAACGTCAAAGTAACCAGTTGTCAAACAAGTAATCTCAAATCACTCAGGTATTGAGGATTATTGTCTAATAATTTTAATGAAATTTACTTATGATAGATTTTCATCTCTTACAGTAAAGTTTCATAGGTCTGTCCGATACTAGTCTTCCCAAAGTAAGTATCTACGCAAACGATTGCGACATTGCCATGTCCACATAGTTCAAGAAACAGAACTACTAGTCATCTTGCATTCTAGTCGTCTAACGTTTTCTATGCGTCCATCTTTATAGAAATCTCCGACCAGGGACCATTTTTCAACTTTTGACATTCAATTTCACTTGATAGACATTTCTTAATCACAGGACTGGTCCTGACAGTCTATCTTGAATATTTCGTCAAATTGAAGGGACTCATCATTTAATAAACCACAAATTAAATGGAAAAATGAATTCTATTCATTTATATGAATGGTTAACCAATAACGTTTTACAAAGTATTAAACTCTAAAACTTTAAAACATTAAATAAGGACATCAAAGCCATTCTCCAACATGCTTGATTCCCATAGCTGCAGGGTGCGAGTTGTGCTTCGCTTGCGGCAGAGGTTTAGTTAATGGATCTGAGATGTTGTCGTCAGTTCTAAGCTTGATTATCTCGACTTATTTTCTTTCAACGAACTCTCGTAGAAGGTGAAATCTCTGAAGTACATGCTTGACTCTCTGGTGGTGTCTAGGCTCCTTTGCCTGTGCAATAGCTCCATTATTATCACAATATAGAGCTATTGGTCCTTTAATGGAGGGGACTACACCAAGTTCACCTATGAACTTCCTTAGCCATATAGCTTCCTTTGCTGCTTCGTGTGCAGCAATGTACTCCGCTTCAGTTGTAGAATCCGCAATGGTGCTTTGCTTAGCACTTTTCCAGCTTACTGCTCCTCTGTTGAGGCAGAAGACAAACCCAGACTGTGATCTGAAATCATATTTGTCGGTTTGGAAACTTGCGTCCGTATAGCCTTTAACAATTAATTCATCATCTCCACCATAGACCAGGAAATCATCTTTGTGCCTTTTCAGGTACTTTTGAATATTCTTGGCAGCAGTCCAATGTGCCTCTCCTGGGTCTGACTGGTATCTGCTCGTAGCACTGAGTGCGTACGCAACATCCGGGCGTGTACATATGATAGCATACATTATTGAACCAATCAATGATGTATATGGAATCCCACTCATTCGTCTACGCTCATGTAGTGTTTTTGGGCACTGAGTCTTGCTTAGAGTCATTCCATGAGACATGGGTAGGTAGCCTCGCTTGGAGTCTGCCATATTGAACCTTTCAAGCACCTTATTCATATAAGTGCTTTGAGTGAGTCCAATCATCCTTTTAGATCTATCTCTGTAAATCTTGATGCCCGATGTACTGTGCTTCTCCTAGATCCTTCATCGAAAACATTTCCTAAGCCAATCTTGACAGAGTTCAACATAGGAATGTCATTTCCGATAGGTAATATGTCGTCGACATATAATACTAGAAAAGCAATCTTGCTCCCACTGACCTTCGTGTATACACAAGATTCGTCTGCTTTCTTGTTGAAACCAAAGTCACTGACTGCTTCATCAAAACGTGTATTCAATCTCCTTGATGCTTGCTTCAATCCGTAGATTGATTTCTTAAGCTTGCATCCCTTTTTAGCATTCTTTGGATACTCAAAACCCTCAGGCTGTGTCATAAGCACAGTTTCTGTTAAAACGCCGTTTAAGAAAGCGATTTTGACATCCATCTGCCATATTTCGTAATCGTAATATGCAACGATTGCTAACATTATCCAAATAGACTTTAGCATTATAACTGGTGAAAAGGTTTCATCCTAATCAACACCGTGGACTTGCCTGTAACCTTTTGCAACCAATCTAGCTCTGAAAGCTTCTAGTTTCCCATCCGTGTCCTTTTCAGTTTGAAAACCCATTTGCTTCTTATGGCTTGGTAGCCATCTGGGAAATCGACCAAATCCCAAACTTGGTTTTCAGACATGGAGTCTAATTCAGATTGCATGGCTTCTTGACATTCCTTGGAGCTAGGGCTCCTCATAGCTTGTTTGTAAGTCGCAGGTTCATCACTTTCAAGTAATAGAACTTCATAGCTCTCATTCGTCAAAATACCTAAGTACCTTTCCGGTTGAGACCTATATCTCTGCGATCTACGCGGGGTTACATTTTTCTAGATGGTCCTTGATTCTCACCAGATACTTCTAAAGATCTCTGAGTTTCATCCTGAATGTCATCTTGGGCATTCTTTAGAGTTTGTTGTTCGACTCGAATTTCTTCGAGGTCTACTTTTCTCCCACTTGTCATTTTGGAAATGTGATCTCTTTCCAAAAAGATACCATCTCGAGCAACAAACACCTTGTTCTCAGATGTATTGTAGAAGTAATACCCCTTTGTTTCCTTTGGATAGCCCACAAGGATACATTTGTCAGATTTTGGTTGAAGTTTGTCTGAAATTAATCGTTTCACGTATACTTCACAACCCCAAATCTTAAGAAAAGACACATTTGGAGGCTTTCCAAACCATAACTCATATGGAGTGTTTTCGACAGCTTTAGATGGAGCTCTATTTATAGTGAGTGCAGCTGTGTTTAGTGCATGTCCCCAAAATTCAAGGAAGTTCGGCCTGACCCATCATTGATCTAACCATGTCTAGCAAGGTTCTATTCCTCCGTTCCGACACACCGTTCCATTGAGGTGTTCCGGGAGGAGTCAATTCTAATAGAATTCCACATTCTTTGAGATGGTCATCAAATTCTTAGCTCAGATATTCACCGCCTCTATCAGACCGCAGTGCCTTAATCTTCTTGCCTAATTGATTCTCTACTTCACTATGAAATTCCTTGAATTTGTCAAAGGTTCAGACTTATGCTTCATTAGGTAGACATAACCATATCTACTGAAGTCATCAGTGAAAGTGATAAAGTAGCTGAAACCACCTCTAGCATTTGTACTCATTGGTCCACATACATCTGTATGGATTAAACCCAATAGTTCAGTTGCTCTTTCTCCAACTTTAGAGAAAGGTTGCTTTGTCATATTTCCAAGTAAACATGATTCGCACTTACCATAATCCTCTTTTTTAAGTCTTTCTATGCGCTTCATGTTAATATGGCCTAGTTGACAATGCCATAGATAGGTGAGATCTGAATCATTCTTTTTGACCTTTTTGGTATTTATGTTATAAACTTGTTTGTCGTGATATAATAAATAAAGTCCATTGACTAATCTAGCAGATCCATAAAACATCTCTTTAAAATAAAACAAACAACTATTGTCTTTTATTAAAAAGGAAAATCCCTTAGCATCTAAGCAAGAAACAGAAATGATGTTTTTAGTAAGACTTGGAACATGGAAACATTCTTCCAGTTCCAAAACCAGCCCAGAGGGCAACTACAAATAATAAGTTCCTACAGCTAATGCAGCAATCCGTGCTCCATTTCCCATTCGTAGGTCGACTTCACCCTTGCTTAACCTTCTACTTCTTCTTAGTCCGTGCGAATTGGAACATAAGTGTGAGCCACAACCTGTATCTAATACCCAAGAAGTTGAATTAGCAAGTATACAGTTTATAACAAAAATACCTGAAGATGGAACGACTGTTCCGTTCTTCTGATCTTCCTTAAGCTTCAAGCAATCTCTCTTCCAATGCCCCTTCTTCTTGCAGTAGAAGCATTCAGATTCAGAAGTGGGTTGGCTCACCTTCTTCTTTTCAGGCTTGGTGCCGCCAGATTTCTTAGTCGGGCTGGCCTTCTTGCCACCTTTCTTAGCATTCCTCTTCTTGCCAGATTTCTTGAACTTGCCCCCACGCACCATAAGCACATCCTGCTTATCACTTTTGAGCGTCTTTTCAGCGGTCTTCAGCATACCGTGAAGTTCAATGAGCGTTTTGTCCAAACTATTCATACTGTAGTTTAGCTTGACCTGATCATACCCGCTATGAAGAGAATGGAGAATGGTGTCTACAACCATTTCCTGAGAGAATTGATGATCCAGCCGACTCATATTCTCAATGAGTCCAATCATTTTGAGAACATGTGGACTTACGGGCTCGCCTTTCTTAAGCTTAGTCTCAAGAATTTGCCTATGAGTCTCGAATCTTTCGACTAGAGCCAGATCTTGGAACATGTTCTTTAACTCACTGATGATCGTGAAAGCATCTGAGTTGATGAACGTTTTCTGTAGATATGCACTCATGGTTGCAAGCATTAGACATTTTACATCCTTGTTGGCATCAATCCAACGGTTGAGGGCTGCTTGAGTGACCCCGTCGCCTGCGGCTTCGGGCATCGCCTCATCCAGGACATACTCCTTTTCTTCCTGCATAAGAACTATTTGCAAGTTCCTTTGCCAGTCAAGGAAGTTTTTCCCGTTCAACTTTTCCTTTTCGAGAATTGATCGGATGTTGAATGAATTATTGTTTGCCATAGTAAAAAATACAATTGAAAAATAATAAACAAATAAATAACCATTCATAGTTTCTCTTAATAAACTTAAATTCTAGCATTCATGCATAATTTATAATTTTTTAAGCATTTTATTAAAGTTATGTGTTCCGGCAGGTGTGAATAAAATGATTCCAAGATCCTTAAATCATTGAAGAATTAAGAACATTATGTATTTAGACTCAATTCTAAAATATTTTAGGTAAGCAAAGCCTTTGCTAATAGTCTAGAAACTACCCTTGGTTGATAGGTACGTCTAAGAACTTATTAGGTAAACCTATCTCTTTTGCCACGACATAAAAGGACTCCTTACTTATATCGTTGAGTTTCACAAAAGCTAACATGTACTCACAATTATTTGTGTACCTTACCCCTTTAAGATCAATAAGTAACACCTCTCTTAGGCGGAAAACTATTACTAAGATTGATGTAAAGGTTATCCAAGTAAGTGTTATTTTGGCATGGCACCTTTTAACTAAATTTTTAAAGTTTGGAACTTAAGGCTCTTACTATGTTGGTTAGATTTTAAGTGAACTAAAATCCTTAATCATGCAACATAATCAAGGCATAATCTCATGCATAATTAAGACATATTTAAAGCAATAAATAACTTAAAGCATGCATAAGATATAATTGTGATCTAGTATGGGCCGACTTCATCTTGAAGCTTCAACTTCAAACTCCTTCTTGAAAATGGATTGGAAACTCCGTCTTGAATTTCACAATGGGAGGCGCCATTTTCTTCAAATAGGATAAACTATAATTGAAACTAATTACAACTATTTGATGGTACGCAGACCATATTTTAATTAAAAACTTTGGTGCATTAGACCAATTTTACATTAAAATTAATGGTACGCAGACCATATTTTCTATCCTATTTGGGCCATACAAGTCACTTTCCATAACCTGCAAAACAGTACATTTACAATATACCATTCACCCATTCATTTATCAATGAATGGCACACATAGCTGGTTAGTAGAACGTATTATGCATCACATAAATATTTGCATCAATTAATCAAGGGTTCCAATAATCTACCAATTATTCAATCCTTATTAATTCTAATCAAGTTGTATTAACCTTAAAGGAATGTAGACCTAATCAAGAGTTTATGACTAAAACGCTCCCACTTAAACCAAGAAATTTACATGCTTTACTAATTTTAAACATAAAATTGTATTTCCTAGTCTAACCGGAAGCATACAAATTTAATTAAAATTTAAAGCTCATATAAATTATTATTTGAATCCTTTAATTTATTTTTTTAGTTTATTCACTTAATTAATTTAAATTTAATCAAGGTTTTAATTTTAGTAAATTAATTAGTGTAAATAAAATTTATAATAATTAAATTATTCAAAATTAAATTCCGAGCAAAAAAATTAAATTACGAATTTTAAATTTAATTAAAATCGTTTTTCTAACTGAAAATCAAAATTAAATTAAAACGAATCAATCGGGTCAAGACGAGGCTATGGACTTGCCCCCATGCCCCGTCGAGTCTACGAGGCAGCATCGCCCCACTCGACTGATCGCACAGCAAGGCACGAGCAGCCATGCGCAAACGCAGCAAGCCAAGCAAGCCACGCTTGCGCGCAGCAGCTTGCTCGCTGTGTTGTAGCATTGCTTGTTGGGCGAGGCAGCGCTTGCTGTGTGCCGGGCAGCGCTCGCTGGTCGAGCTTGCTCTCGCTCCCTGCGCGAGCGCGCCTCGTTTCGCATGGTGCCTTGCCTCTCGCCCCATCCGCCCATGCACGTCGCAGCACTCGACGCAAGGCAGGGCTACTGCCTTGTGCTCGCGTGCCACATGCTTGCTCGCTGCATATGTACCGCATGGGCGACGAGCTCCCTTGCTCGTCGTCGCATGCCCGCACTATACGACACCCCTTAAGGGTAACACTTAAAGTCCATTTCTTTGTGGGTGCAAGATTCGTGAGCGGTTTTTATAAAAATCAAAACTTTATAATTTAAATTTATAGACGAATTAATAAATCATATTAATTTCATAAATTTAGGGCGAAAAATCAAAAATTTATTATTCAAATTAATTTCCGATCAATTTTATTTTCATGGATTCAAATCTAGGTCATAAAAATTTAAAAATTTCCAAATTTAACAAATTTTATGGTGGTTTTTAATCATGGATTCCTAATTAAATTGTCAATTAATTATGAAAATCAAATCAAATTCTAAATTATTCGAATTTCAACAAATTAATTACAATTACAAATTAGGTTGTATAATTAACAAGATTACGCATTAAAATTGTTAAACATATATAGTAGGTCAATCATAGATTCAAGATTTACAAACAAGAATCGCAAATATTTAATTTAACATCTTAAAAATTACAAATTTTGCGTTCGAAAAACTAAAACCTCTGAGTTAGGCTTCGAATTTGGGAATTCTGGGTTCGGCATTAAATCTTTGATTTTAGTCAAAATTTTAAAACGCCGTTTACATGTGAAATTCACTATAAAAGTATACGATTCCGACCATTATTGACTAAACTACCGAAACTTCTGCGAACATATAATTAAATAATCACACGAATTTGGAATTAATTACAAAAAACGAAATTAATCACCCCTTTAATTCATTGCAAATTTATAAAATTTAACCATGTTAACTATAATTTATTATGGAATTAATTAGAGGCTCGTGATACCACTGTTAGGTTATGATACATATAAAGCATATATTTTTCATGCGAAAAAACTATAAAGCCAGGAATCCAAATTAATTGCTTCATAACAATTAGCATAATTTAGGATGCATACATTTGTAGCGTGCCCTCCCTAGCTGCTCCCGAACCGAACAAGAATAAGTTTAGGACTCCAAGTGTAGTCCCTCCGTAGATAGTCTACAGCACGTTCGGATCCGCCTTAGATTTAATTAACTAGAATTCAACGTAAGGTTTTAAGTTATTCAAATATAATTTGTGGCAAATTATTAACTTTAGTTTTAACCTTAAAACTATATGAATACTTGAATTGATTGATTATAAATTGTGAATGCCATCACCTATTTATAGGGTAGGATTATCGGAACTAGAAACCTACTAGGATTATATTAATCTAATCTTATTAGAATTAGATATCAATTAAAAATATTAAGTTAATGTTTAATTCAACAACTAACTCTAGTAGTTTTAGGAATTTAATCTTTAATCTAATCCTAATGGTTTAAGTATTCGATGCATACACGAACTCAACGCACACACGCACGCACAACTCACGAGGGGCGCGCGCGCGCACGGAGAGAATACATTCAAACACAAGACAATGATGTGAACTCATAATCATGGCACTAGGTTGGTTGAATCATGCATTTATAACATTGAAATTGCTACTTGTATGTGGTCACTTTGCTTTAAAGTTAATTAAAGGAACCTAAGGCTGGTTTGTCCAAAAAATTATCTTTGTTAAGCGTGATGTAACCTTTTGTATATTGTTGTATTTAGCATGTTAGGTGGTGAAAGAAATAAACACGCAAAGCATCATCACAAACAGAAGAGGAATTATTGAAATGCGTACAAAACCACATCGTCTTGAAAAGACAAGTAAAGAGTGCGATATTGAAAGTGCGATATTGAAATGACGATATTGAAATGACGATATTGAAAGTGCGATATTGAAAGTGCAATATTGAAATGACGATATTGAAAGTGCGATATTGAAATTGTACTATTGTATTTGAAATCCGAAAGCCAAGCAAATTCTGAATAATAAGTGTGCCCGACACGGATTCAATTCTCTAGAAAATCTTAACTCTAGATGAGTTCCTCATCTTGAAGAATTATTGATTTTGAGTATAGAATTTGAAATGAAACTTGAACTTGAATATTTAAATTAGGAGGTGATTCTTAAACGTTAGACCTTTCCATGTTAAAAGGCCTCACCTTTAATATGCTCCATGACTTGAAATTGATTCTAGTTTAAAGAGACGTTGATCTCATTTAAACATCATTTAATATTGAATGTAGAACTTGAAATGTTCATATGTTTTAGTTTGGAAAAGGGTTTGCACTTTCCCAAACATCCTTGAACCTGTATAAAGTTGAGGTTTTTTGAAGATTTGATGATCATTGTTGTAAGGAATACTTTCAAGAATGAAAGATTCAACTTACTAATCATGTATTTGAAAACAAATCAAAAAGATTGAAGCTTGAAATTTGTAAAAGGAGTTTGGAAGATCATTTTAGGGGGGTTTCAAGTATGAAATCCCCTCAAAGATTACTCCTTTTTTAACATTATATTTCCTAGTTCAAGTGTGTATGAGCATCACAAAAACATCATAGGATTAGTAAACTTGAAATACGTAAGGTAGAAACTTGGATTAAATCATGGTAATTTGTATTAGGGATTCGGTTTACCTTGTTAGGTTTAGGCTAGTTTTCCGATTTGTACTCCCAATTGCTTTGATATTTTAGAAAAATGTAGGAAAATTGAAAGTTTGAAGATTGAATTTTGTGTTCGAGTTTTGAGAGGAAAAATGTGTATTACGGCGTTGTATTGAATTCCTCCCCCCTCCTTTGGGTGAAAATGAAGGGTTTAAATAGGATATTAGCCGGTGAAACGCCAAGCCACGTCAGCGCCTAGTGCAAGAGCAGTGCTTGGTGCTGTTGACGTGTCCTAGGTGCTGCCAAACAAGGACGATGACGCCGTCCTTTTTTTTTTTTTGTACCTTTGCTTTGTACTTTTGTACCAGTTTTGGAGCTTAGCATTGCTTGATGGTTAAGGCATTTTTGCGACTAAAAACACACCTTTTCGTATATGAGTTTTGTATTTCGGACTCGGTTTTACAGGACGGGGCCCAGCATGCTCGATTTTATGGGTCGGCGCCCAATTTCGGATTGCTTAAAGGCATTCCGACGGGAAATGGCCTTGTAAAACCAATGGAGAGATCCATTGGGTGATATTGTGTTTGGATTTTGAACTTGATTTTCAGAAATTGAATTTTGTACAGAGTTCCGGAATGGGAATGGGCTCGCGAATTGGACTTTGGATTTTGGAATATATCTTAGCAATTGGGACTTCCGCATGGAGTTGTACCAACCACCTAACAAGGGTAATGGTTTCGTCATTATTCCATTAGGGGAGACACGAAATAGGTGTCTAAAGATATTAAGTTCCGTAGTTGAATGCTTAAAAAGGAGAAATAAAATAAATGAAGCTCAATTATGGAAAATCGGAAGTTGTCTGTGTGAAGGGGTCGAAAAACACAACGGGGCGCCTCTAAAAGAGTATACGGCCCGCACGAGTTTTCCCCTTTGGATGTGGCAAGCATATTAAGTAAGTAGGAACAAACTGTGGGCGTTAGCCTCTTTTTACTAGTCTGTAAAAGTCGTCATTCAGTTAAAGAAAACTGACAAAACCTGGTCATCGTGATATGCCTAGAGTGCAAACATATTTGACTCACAATGGCCATAGGTTCCCTAGTGATCCCTGGTGTGGAGATCCCTCAACGAACATCCAGCGGAGCAGAGATTGAGAATTCGGGGGACGTTTACTAATACGGGGAGTGTCCAGCATTAGCCCACGCGGCGGTCCTTACTAGTTCAATTGTGACGACGATGGGACATGCGTTATGCTACCTTACTACTCTGGATTGATTTTAATGCACAAATATTACTGAAAAAATGTCAAAATGCTGATTTAGATTAATTCAAGGTGCTTAGCAATAAAACGGTTTGTCCAAGGATTATCTGATTTAAGCGTGAATAAAATAACATATTAAAGTTAACAGATTTATATGGAGATGAAAGTAATAAAATATAGATTCAAGTTACAGTATAGCGTAGGCTATACTGCGGTTCTCAGGAACACCTACCACTCGCCTTAGCATAGCCTCCTTTTAGCTTTAGAACAACCTTTATACTGACTTTCAGATCCTTATCCTTCCTTCAATTCAGATCCTTATCAAGCTTATGAATTTGCTAGGACTTTGGTAGTAATTGGGATGATTGGAATTCTTGTACGGACAGAGTTCTGCTTAACAAGAGTTAATACGGTAGAACTATTACGAATACGGGGTGGGACGTCAACAAAATTTTAGTGTACTGGAGAGGGAAGAGAGAACTCAGAATATCAGAGGAGTGAGACTGAATTGATGATTGAAAACGGGGTGCAGAAGGGCTGTATTTGAAGAGTTTGAGCGCCAGAATGGTGAGCGTTGGAAATTTCTAGCCCTTGACAATGTAGCGCTAGAAATTTCTAGCGCGCATAAGATATGATTTGAAGAGTTTGAGTTTTAGTCAGAATCAAATAGCAGCGTTAAAAAATAGTGGCGGTGACATTGAAAGCGTAGGAAATTACCAGCGCTAGAAAATTCCAGCGCAGATAGATCTTTGGATTTCCAGAAAACTCAAACTTTAACAGCTCATAACTTCTTCATACGAACTCGGATTCTTACAAATAATATCATGTGGAAAATCTACGGAATCCAAATTACCAATGCCGCCGGTCTCGCATCAATGGGGTTCGTAAATCTCGAGTTATGGCCAAAGAGTGGAGGTCGGTCTGTTTTAGCGAAGCTCAAGTAAAAGCCTTATAACTTATTCGTTTTAAATCGGATTTTGCCTTATATTAAGTCTATAGAAATATTATTCCAAGTCCTATACAATCATGTGATGTGCATGATGCAAATCATAATTTATAAGACAGATTTGACTTCGTAAGGACGTATCATTTGCTAAACGGGCTAACGAGCGTATTCTAGGCACTCGTAAGCATTTTTAAACTTGGGTTAACATTTACATGTATTGTGCCCAATAAGTATGAGTTTGAGAAGTGCTATTGTTCGAGCTATGTTATTCTAGAGCCTGAAGGAAAGCATTAGAACATTATGGCGCATACAGGTGTGTTGTAATGTGGACAATCATATTCTATATTTTTATCGATGCAACCACATATTAAGCCGTATCGGGATACCAATGCGACTAAATATGTGTCCAGTCTATTTCAGGAAGCTTTCTATAAATGGAAGTTACTATATTTAACAGGTTCTCTTCCGGATGGTCTTTTCAGGAATCATTGGGAATCTATTGACTTGAACTGACTTCTCACAGAATCATTGAAGATGTTCAAATGGTGAATGGAGCTTTTTGAAAACAGATACTTAACTTTGATTTGGGATGACGGGATATAAAGTAAAAGATCATAAATGAAGATGGGTTACGGTTAAACTTTTTTAAACTGGAAATGAGGAATGTTGCGACCTCTAACTGGGACTCTAGTTATCCGTAAGGTAATATGAGGTATCTGGTAACCTCGATCTGGGTCTTCTGGTAATTCTTAAACGGGAATGAGGAATCTAGTAACCTCGATCTAGGACTTCTGGTAATCCTTAAATGAAAATGAGGCGTCTAATACCCTCCGTTTGGGACTTCTAGTAATCCTTAAATGAAAATGAGGCGTTTTGTAACCTCGATCTGTGAGTTCTGGTAATCCTTAAATGAAAATGAGGCGTCTAGTACCACGATATGGAACTTCTGGTCATCCTTAAATGAAAATGAGGCGTCTTGTACCTCGATCTGGGACTTCTGGTCATCCTTAAATTAAAATGAGGCGTCTGGTAACCTCGATCTGGGACTTCTGGTCATCCTTAAGTGAGGTGACTGGTAACCTCGATCTGGGACTTCTGGTCATCCTTAAATGAAAATGAGGCGTCTAGTACCTCGATCCGGGACTTCTGGTCATCCTTAAGCGAGGCGTTTGATAACCTCGATCTGGGACTTCTGGTCATCCTTAAGTGGGGATAAAATCTGTATTTCTAATTTATGAGGATCGGGTCCTTTAATTACTGAGGACCAGGACCTTTAATTTTGGAGAATATCAGGATTTCTAAATTGAACTTGAAAATGAGGAGTATTTTTTAGAAAACCGTTAGCTAAAGTGGGCCACGGTTGTTTCCCAAAGTGTCGTTGCCTGTCGGTGGGCCAACGGAATAACTTATTATTATAAGAAATAATAATTTGAAAAACCGTTACTCTTTCTGCGGGAAGAAAATAGAGTAAAGCTGAAGGTTATTTGCAGTATACGAAGGGTGAGGTGGCCTGACAAATTTCTTAATGAGAATAATTATGCGCCAGAATTTTCTGGCGCTGTAGACACCTACTTTTGTCCCCATTCCCGAAAGGGAAGGTTCGATGATGAAAACGTAAATCTCCGCTTGACAACGCATCTCCTATAAAATAACGAATCTCAATTCCCCTTTTCATTTCACCCGAAACCTGCTATTTATAGAAACCTGCTATTTATGGAAACCTGCTAAAAATAGTAACTGCCGTAATGGGTAGTTGTTAAGAGTGGCAAGTCATAAAAGATAGAAACCTGTCAGAATTAGGTGTTGCACTCCAACATAAATCCTAAATGAGATAGAAATTGCGAGAGAATCCTATTCCTAATATGATTCGAAAGTAAGAATCACGTATTAATTAAAATCCTAACGAGCCTAGAGTTCGTAACGGGCCCAGACGCATCCCGTCACAAGGTTAATACGCACTAAAGGACTCAATTAAATCTCAAATACTCCGGATTCTAGGAATCCGAATCTGACTAAGAAAAACAGCCCATACCCTATTTTCAACGCCTGGCTTGGGCGCTGAAAATACTTGGTACGTGCTTTTTCCTAATTCCTCGTGGATTAGAGTTCTGCAATTCTATCTTTCCACGAACTCTTTCCTATAAATAGACCCTTAAGTTCGACGTGAAAAGGACACACAACACACAATTATATTCTGAGTATTGACTCTAAACCCCTAAGCCTAAGCCTCACGCTGCAAAACTGATCACGCGTTCTGTCGCAATCGATCCATAAATCGAACAGAACGTATCCCGTCCCATAATTTGAGATTCGTTAAATAAAAGGAGAAATAGCAAAGTCAAAGTGGTTAGTTTTCTGAGAACCGTGACGCACCTCTCAAGGGTGCGTCGTAATGTGTCCCTTTTCCATGGTTTAATTGCTTTCCTCGCCCTTTTATGAACTGTTAAACTAACTAAAATCTGATTGTTCGATCACGCTTAATAAATTTGATATTTTTGGGAAATTGGATTATCATGCTAATTCCCTTAAAACAATCTAAATCAGATAATCGCGTTCATATTGATAAAATCAACTCAGATTAGTTTAATAGTTAACGCATGTCCCTTCAATTATTTATGCTGAGCTAGTAAGGATATCCTGCCTCTGGACTTATCGAAGAGCGAGTACTCCTCTCGGTAGTTACAGTCCCTCGAACCCTCAATCTCTACCCTGCGGGTGTACGTTGAGCGATCCCCACCACCAGGGATCACAAGGGAACCTACGGCCGTCGTGGTCAAACATAATTGCACTCCCTTTATGTCACGATAACCGGGTTTTGTCAGTTTTTCTCATTGTCGTTAAAAACTGAATGGCGACTCCTATATTACTAGTCAATTGGGTGTAAACTCACAGGAAATCCAATTACACTTGATTTGACAAAAAGAAGCGTCACACCCACGAGGGACGAGGTCACGCATTAGCCTCGTGCTTTTTCGACCCCCTCACAGTGGCGACTCTGCTGGGGATAGTGAAGGAAATACTCATGCTTGTAGGTAATCAAAATAGCCGAAGGGTGAAACGATCCTACCCCGCGTTTATTTCCCAATCAAGTTGGGACGACCTGAAAATCAGCATATTAATGTGAACGGACAGAACCGCATAACGAATCTTGGCTCCCTTGGTGTTTCATCTTGGAGTTGGGACTAAGGATACCCATCGCCAACCGAGGGGTGCATACGCTTCGAATGTTTTCCACTCGGCACTTTCTCTAGTAGTAAACCCGTCCCAAACCCAATCGCTCGCCCATTAGGTCCCTCTCGCCTGCATGCCCCCTTGGCTTGCACTTGCGGGTTGGCCTCTTGAGCGAAATTCGTCTGCTGAAGACCCTACCTCGACCGGGGCATGTGTTGGATCTACGATAGAAGCGGTACCAAGCCAGGCGCGAATAACTACCCATAGAAGCCTATCATAAACTACATGACATATTATTATTGCCTCATGATGGAATGTTAGTTATGTGTAGCGAAATATATGATTGTGTGTGACAAACTGTCCTAGAAAAACCAACGACCTTAAAAGTTGCCCAAACATTCATAAACCAATTTGCCAAAGAGTTATACCGAAACACGTGTTCCGCAAACCCGAACGATCGCCACAAAAATAAGCGACGCTCGGGATGGCCTCTAACGAATCCCACAAACGCTGCACAACGCGTAAAGGACGTTATTAGGCAAGCACGCAAAATCGAAGTCGCATAAACAAAAGTAGACGCAAACAAAAAACGAGAACCAGCCAGGGACGTATTTTCAACGCCCCTGGCTGGGCGCCAGAATTTCTCACGCCCCACGCTGGGCGCTGAAGTTGCTGCTTGGCCTTCTGGTCAGGCGCAGCAGCCTCGGTGCCCGCGCAAAAGGAAAATACGTAGCACAAAAAAAACGTTCGTAAAAAGAATTGCTACGAGGGCGTAAGAAAAGCACTCGATTTCAAAAGCGACTCATAAAAAATTAATAACTCTTTGCGTCGTTGTTAGGCCTCCTACGACGACAATGCTCGGCACTAAAAACCGAACATGCTAATAATTATGAATGTCACACGGGCAAGTGTTTCGAAAATCCAAAGAATGACCAAAAGAAAAAAAAACTAAAAAGTGTACTAACAAAAGAAAGAGTGAAAAACCAATAGAGAGAGTCGAAGTCCAGACTAAGTAATACTTGAAACTTTGGGACCTAAACTTTAGCTTATCTTATGCATAGGACTGGTCCTGCCACTTGGTGCCGATCAGGAAATCAACGGTTAGTGCGCCTCGAAGATACATCACCAGCACCAGGTTTAGTGACTCCAAGCTCCATCCGTCATCCCTCATTTCAAGGATCTCCGCTTCCCCAACCTCGATTCGCACCCTCAAACATGTCCGTCGAAGAATTGCAAGAGCAGATGGCTCAAATGACCCAACTCATGGGCCAACTGAAAATGGAAAACGAAGCCTTAGCGGCTGCGCAAGCCAAAAACGACCTCGATAACGAGAAGAGGATTGAAAAAATGGTCCTACAGCAAACCATGGGGAGCAAGTACTTCTCCCTCGATCCTGAACCTTTTCCTGGCAAACTACCAGAAAAGTTTAGTTCATCGGACTTACCAAAGTTTAAAGCCACGGATAATCCCCGTGATCATCTATTGAGCTTTGTGAATGCCATGAACTTGAAAGGCGTGGAAAAGTCCATGTATTTACCTGCCTTTCCTTTGTCCTTGGAACCTGTGCCGCTCAAATGGTACTATCACCAGGACCCTAAGCTCTTCCCCACTTGGGAAGACTTTTGTCAATGTCTTCATCAAGCAATACTCGTCGAACATGGATTTTCAAGTCACCATGCGCGAGCTGGAGGTTCTCTTCCAAAAGAAAAATGAGGGTTTCACAACCTACTTTGCTAGATGGAGGGATCAGGCGGCCTAGCTAATCAATAGGCCTCCCAAAACAGAATTGGTCCAAAAATTCATTGACAAATTGGACCCGGCCTACAGACAGCACCTTAGGTACCTGGGACTTGACACTTTCAAAAGAGTTTATGATGTTGGAATAAAGATCGAGGATGATCTCGCAAAAACAATACAAAGTAAACCCGCGTACAAAAGCAATACCTACAACAGGGGCAACACATCCCAAGCCCAAGAAGTCCATGCCGTAGAGGAGACTCTCGCCCGAAGAAGCCCTGGAAGATGGGTCCGAGACTGAAAGTTTGCCCCACTCGGGTCGACTTTGGTACAAGCCTTTGAAAGACTAACCAATCAAGGAAAGTTGAGACCTATAGGCCCTACCCGTGACCCTCCTGTCAAGAACAAATATTGGGTCGAAGGTACTTACTGCAAATTCCATCAAGGAAATGGGCATGACACCGAAAACTGCTGGAATCTAAAACATACGATCCAGGACATGATAAAGGATGAAGTGATACCTCTCCCTAACGTTGGCAAACCCAACAACAACAAGATCCCACTCGGCTCTTGTCACAACTCTCTCGACCAACCAGAAAATGAGAACTTCGACCCTACGGTGTACATTACGCCCCAAGATGCACCACCCGCTGTGGTCCCTATGGATCGAATCGAGAGAGAAGTGTGCGGTGTGTGGGATGATGATGCTGAAGATATTTACCTATCTCAAGCGTCGGGCCAGGACCTCTTTACTGAAACTTGGCCCGGGTATGCTCTCATTGACACCACCCCTCAGGAGCCCAATGTCGACAACCTCACCCGATCCGGAAGGATATACCAAACGGATATTCACCCACCTCCTATGGGCGATATCCCAGTTAGGCAAACTCCTGAGAATGGACGGCACACCACCGTCGCGGAAGTCATTGAAAATCCTCTATTGAAACAACTAAAAAGAACCAAAGCCGAAATTACCATTTGGGATCTCATGTGTACTTCAAAGGAACATCGCGAAAAGCTTATTCGCTCACTTGACCTCATCTCAGTACCTACAGATATCACACCTGACTCACTGGTTAGCCATGTCACGAGAGATGCCGGAGAAAAGGCCATAGTTTTCACTGACAAAGACTTGCCTAAAGAGGGGGGTGCTCACAACAAAGCCCTTTATCTAGTGGTTGGATGCAAAGGACAAAACATCCCCCTAGCGCTCGTAGATAACGGTTCAGCGGTCAATGTTTGCCCATTGCGAACCGCCCATTGCTTGGGGCTAGGAAATGATAACTTCCAAACCTCCACGCAAGGGGTACGAGCTTATTATAACTCCCGAAGGCCTGTGTTGGGAAAAATCAACCTCACCATACAAACCGGCACTACTAGAATTTCCGTGTTATGGCGACGCCTTTTGAGCTGATTAGCGACGCCTAAGGGCGTCGAGATAAAAGGCCTCGACGCCTGCCATCCACGTCGAGGAATCGTTAGTCGAGAATTGGCGACACCTTATGGCGTCGAGAATGGGGACGCTCTCCGCTGTCCAGGTCATGAGTAAGGCGTCCAGAATTGCTACGCCTTACAACGTCTACTGTGTAGTGCAGCGTCGATAATGGCGACGCCTTTAGATGTCCAGAAAATGAGAGGTGCGTCGTGATTCTCGACGCCTTAAATCGTTGTAATGGTTTTTTAGGCGTCGAGAAACATAAAATTAAACCTAGATTGAAAAAATTTGTCGACGCCCTTTTGGGTCCTTATTCTAGACATCATTTGTCATCCACATTGTTCTTGACGCTTTTCCGCGACATCACAAAGAGTTATGGCGGTAAATTTAAAACATAAATAATGTAAAACAATCACAACGACATCATAACGTGTCCCCAATTTTTTTGTAAGCTTTTTTCACCTGTACATATATATATATATTGATCTTCACTTCATCGAACAATGTACGTAACATATTTTTTTGGCAAGTAATAAAATTTTATTAATCACCAATATAATAAGCTAATTAAGTACGTAGTTAATATTAAAATCCATACTAGCTAGAATGTATAAATAAGTACGTTACAAATCCATAGTACGTACATTGATATTACTAATTAAGTCTAGAAAAACTAAAATTATTGGTAATTAAAAGGAAAAAAAAAGCCTAAAATAACTAACTAGGATTGTTCGTAGACGATGGTTCATAGTACAGTAGATAATAAAGACTAAAATAACTAGCTAGCTATACAGACGATTGTTCGTAGTAGCTAATATGAAGCTCAAGTGTCTCAGGCTGGTTCATTCTTTTGTTGCTCCTTTATCACGTTGGACAATCTTCAAAACAAAATAAAGAATAATAATAAGTAAAAAAAAAATATACCAAAGCTCATATGAGGCCCCTCCGCCCCTAATAAAGTTACAGCGCAATTATTAACTATAAACATATTATTTATTTATTTATTTATTTGGTAATAAGACATACTCCGTGTTTTTATTACACATAAGCAAACGCAAAACACTAGCCAAACAACACAAAGGCAGTTAAACTGCAGTGGACACAACAGAGTACAGCAGGAGAGCACGCAGTAGAGCACATTAGTAGAGCACGCAGCAGAACACGCAGCAGAGGCTGAAGAATACAAGGCTGAAGATGATGGAAGTTCAGAACACAATGCATCTGATGACGGTTATGACGACTACTGGTAGCTAGGAAACTTGAGATTGTTAATGATTAAAAGATAATTTCAATTGTTACTGAGTCTCCTAAGTTAGAGGCCGGGGAAGTTGAAGATCTGGAATGCATTTGTTAAATTCTGTTTTTTTAGATCAATATTTATAGGTATTTTGAGATATGCTGATGTTTTTAGACTATTTAAGCTTACAATGCAGCAGATAAGCAGACACAATGTAGCAGATAAGCAAGCAGCACTGTGGATTAAGCAGTCAGCAGAGCAAGAATCACTGCAGCCGTAGAGCACAACAACAACAAAGATACAATGCAGCAGATAAGCAGACACAATGCAACAACTGCACTACAGGCAGAACTGCAGACCTGTAGTAAGCCCTGGCAGCCTGCACAACAGGTACATATATGCACAAGGCGTCGAGACAACAGCAAACTTTCTTGTGACTGAATGTACTCTGGATACAAATAACAATATATCTTTATGATGCAGGACAAATGCAGATGGATGCAGCCAACTTCATGACTGAATGAATGCGCGCAGGGACAAATTTTGTGCATGACTGAATGTTTGTGCATCCAAATAATTGTCTTGCCAAGCAACATATAACATGTAAAAAGAGTTCAAATGATAAGAGATTAGAATATATACCCTTTGGTGTGCCATGCCCAAGACTTGTTGTGCTAAACTTAGAGCTTCTGTAGAAGCAGTTCCTGTACGAACTTGACCTACGAATTGAGAAAATTGTCCAATAAAAGTTGTAAGCAGAAAATTATTCTCTTTCACTTGGGCTTGCAGCTTTTCATTTTCCTTCTCAAGCTTTTCATTTTTCTTGCTGAGAGCTGACACTTCTTCTTTCACACTTTCCATCACCACGGTCCTCTCTCGAACTTTCCCATACCCTTTCTTCCTTAGCACACCATGCACCCCATAAACGTCGCTCTTTCGAACTCCAAGTCCGTACCGTACAGGGCGTTCGGGAATCTTTCCACCATGCATAGTGTCCTCAAAAGCTGCATTTTCAAGTTCTTGTTCAGATTTAGAAGGATCTACATTCCTCAACGTTTCCATCTTAGCCTTTGCATCATCCTATACAACAATTTAGGATAATAGTATAAACAAATTAAGAAGCAGACCCATATTGGTTTATCAATCACCTATCTTTTTCATAACAAAAGTAGCTTAATTAATCTATTAAATTTGAATGTTTATACCACAAAATCTTCAGTGACTGTGCCTGGAAGAAAGGTCCCGTCCTTGCCGCGATGAGACTTTACCTAAAGGGCTAATAAGCTCATTTTTTTCCATGCTCATCTTCCTATATATGAATAGCAATGTAAAAAGTATTAAAGAAAATCTGAAAAGATGTGATGCATATATTTAACCAACACAAAATATGTGAGAAGCAAAATCATATAAGTCCATTCATACATAATCAGCTTGTTGGTTTGCATAGCTGTCAGAACCCGATCTATGAAATTGATTTTGAGATGCCCGTGCAGCCTTTCCACATTCTGATGCTTTCTGCAGTCATATTCAAAGAGATATATTAAGAAATAATCAAGTTCCAGGATCTGTAGTGCTTGTAGTTTGTTGGGTTTCAAATTTATTCTGTTACCATTGAAATCTTCTCACTCTATACAGTATGATATTGGCTATCTTCTCAAATGTTTTTGTTGGATTGTATGGCTCAATCGTTGTCTATCAGGTATATCAACTATACTACCAAAGTAATTTCTCTGTCAATAATATGTTATTTGTCACTATTTTTGTTACTTGTTGATTTTTTGTCCGGAGTTCCATATATTGATCAAACTAAATTAATGGCAGCTAGGCCCTGGTACAGAAAGAAATTGTGTATATGTATTTGAATAGCTAATTTGGCTACTGTTGAAAATACATAAGAAGTAAAAGACGCAAACTAAGTGAAAAGAAAAAACAGCTAGCTCCACTGCATACAAATACAGAATAAAAAAGCAGACGTAGTCAGGTTTGGAGGCAATGGTGCTACAAAATATGTTCTCTCTTAATCGAACTCCCGAAAAGTAACCAGTAAACAAAGTTGGAAATAAATCTTTCCATTTAAACAAGGTTATGTTTTACCAAGCAATACATGATCAATGATTGAAAGAAGCAATTAAGAGAAGCTCCATTAACATAAAAAGAGAATGGCTTCAAGGACATTGACAACTGACAATATAACAGGTATACTTAATAAACCACTCAAAAGTTCAGTTTACAAAGTACTTTCAAAATAAGAGTAGCACAAGGAACCAAGTTTTCAACATGCCAAGAGAAAACTAAAAACAAGAATACACAAGCAGTATACTTGTTGGATTTCAAAACAAACATGCTTAGTGTAACTATGACTGATTTTAAATTCAGTATCCCAAAACAGTGAAAAAAACTAGCACTTAAGCTCAACCAACTGTCAGGACATATACTTAAGCAGATCAATTCATGGTACTTACTTGCCCTTCATCCGAAGCCCAGTACTTAACCAACTTTCTCCATTGAGTACTGGTAATTCCATGTCTTGGCACAATATCGCACATCTCAGCAAGTGTTTTCTCATCTGGTTTGTAGTATCTCACCTTAAGAGAGTGTTTATACTGCCTCTAACTTTTATTGGCGCGCTTGAGGATTTGTTTGTTATATTCCGGATGAGCGGGAATAACAAAGCGTTCCTTCGAGAAAAGCATTTACAAAATCAAAATTTTTATGCTATAGAAATAAAATAAACTTCTAGAAAAGCGAATAAAGACTTGAACTTACTCTTATTTCTTCTACCATCTTAGCTTTTGAATCTTTGTCGATATCAGACCAATCCCCTTCTCCAAGTGGACAGTAGGTCTCTACCTTTACAATACTACCAATGAATCTGACCAACATTTGTCCACCTTTCCTAAGCGGTTGGTAAAGGTCATTGAATTCAACATAGTACTGCACGCCATTGTTACTCCAGAGGTCGATGGTTTGAATAGAACCACTCACCAGTTTAACATTTCCCTTAGCATCTGCATAAAAAAAAGAATAAGTAACATATATACTATGTATGTGTATATATATATATATATAGAAGATTACAAGAACAAGACGTATATTCAGCAACATAAGGGCAGAATATAACATAACAGGTATACTGGTGATTCTTTTGGAAGCATTCGGTTTAGTTTTGGTGGGGTTGTATCATATTTGCATTTACGTCATAATAAAACGTATTCTCCGTTTCATGATATTATAATATGAACGAAGATTAATGCTAATGCAAATGATTTCAAACGAAGATTAAATCATTTCAGAACTGATGCACATGAATGAAGATTAAGGCAGATGCAGCAGTTGTGAAAATGGATAAATTGCAGTTGGTACTTGCAGCCTCTGTACTGGAACAGATTGGTAATTGCAGCCTATGTGATTACCCATCAGTTGTGACTATGCTAAAGAAGTGTGGACTGCTGTACTGCACACACTTTCAGTCAGATAACAGTTGTGAAAATAGATAAATAGCAAGGATCGCAATACAACGTATTCTCAGTTTGAATATGAGAGAGTGAGATAAGTCAGATAATAGTTGTGAAAATGGATAAATATCAAGGATATTGCTAGTGACTTACCAATGGTCAAAACCTCCTCCTTGTCATCAAAATCTATAGTTACAGGCCAATCCGGATATGACTTCACCCTTAGGGACTTCGATTTTGTTGAGTTCTCTTTTGGTTCTTCACTAGAGGAAAAAAGCTCAAGTGCGGGCTCATTTTAAGGGGTTAAGTGCGGGCTTTTACATGTGCAGCACATGGCCTGCCCGCACTTGATGTTTCTCAAGTGCTGCCAAAATATTGGCAGCACTTGATACTTCAAGTGCTGCCAATTTACAAAATGAGCCCGCACTTGACAAACTTGGTGCTGCCAATTTTGCAATATGAGCCCGCACTTGACAAAGTTTGTGCTGCCAATTTTGAAAATGAGCCCGCACTTGACAAATTTTGTGCTGCCAATTTTGGAAAATAGCCCGCACTTGACATAAAAATGGGCAGCATAAGCATAAAAAAGAGCCGCACTTGATATATAAATGAGCCGCACTTGATCTAAAACATTTGTTATATAACTGATATCCCTGCTACATATATTATACAATTCGACCACCACTAGTTAACCTCCATACATCATATAAAAAAGTATCCAATTATATAGATAATGAAATTGAATATTATATAATTATAAATATAAAAATTTATTACATTACAATCCTATGATAAACTAGCATCAATAATCTAAGATTCACAACAAGAAAATATCAAAGACAATAAATGGTAATGACATTTGCCAACTTTTCTCGAACTTCATTTATCTACTCAATGCTAAAAGGCTGTTCCCTCGGATTGTTGAATACCTAAAGAAGATAAACCATCGAGAAAAAAAATATGTTAGTTATATTATAAATATTGTAAGGTACATTAAAGTAAGACATAATTTGCTCACAACAATGAAATAATGAACCTTATAATAATAAAAATGGCTTATTTCTCTCCTAACTTTCATCCAATGAACCTAAATAAGTATTTTAAACCTTTTGGATGTTTTATATACTTAGTTTTATGTTTCAAACACTCATTCTCACCTACTTTGGTCATGTTATGCACATTTAAGGCTCGATTGTTCATTATAGTTCAAATTTTGACTAAAATGGCTTATTTCGCTCCTAATTTTCCACTAATGAACTTAAATAAGTATTTGAAACCATTTACATGTTCATTAGACTTAGTATAATATTTCAAAGTATTATTCTCACCTACTTTGGTCAACTTATACACATTTAAGGCTCGTTTGATCATTGTAGGTCACATTTTGACTAAAATGACTTATTTCGATTCCAACTTTCAACCAATGAACCTAAATAAGTATTTTAAACCCTTTAGATGTTTAATATACTTAGTTTTATGTTTCAACACTCATTCTTACCTACTTTGGTCTTGTTATGCACATTTAAGGCTCGTTTGCTCATTATAGTTCATATTTTGACTAAAATGGCTTATTTGCTCCTAAGTGTCAACTAATGAACTTAAATAAGTATTTGAAACCATTTACATGTTAATTATATTTAATATAATGTTTCAAAGACTTATTCTCACCTACTTTGGTCAAGTCATACACATTTACGGCTCGTTTGATCATTATAGGTCACATTTTGACTAAAATGGCTTATTTCACTCCTAACTTTCAACTAATGAACTTAAATAAATATTTGAAACCATTTACATGTTCATTAGACCAAGTATAATAATTCATTAGACATATTCTCATCTACTTTGATCAACTTATACACGTTTAAGGCTCGTTTGATCATTATAGGTCACATTTTGACTAAAATGGCTTATTTTCATTCCAACTTTCAACCAATGAACCTAAATAAGTATTTTAAACCCTTTATATGTTTAATATAATTATTTTTATGTTTCAAACAATTATTTTCACCTACTTTGGTCATGTTATGCACATTTGAGGCTCATATGTACATTATAGTTCATATTTTGACTTAAAATGGCTTATTTCGCTCCTAAGTTTCAACTCATGAACTTAAATAAGTATTTGAAACCATTTACATTTTCATTAGACTTAGTATAATATTTCAAAGACTTATTCTCATCTACTTTGGTTAACTTATACACATTTAAAGTTCGTTTGATCATTATAGGTCACATTTTGACTAAAATGACTTATTTCGATTCCAACTTTCAACCAATGAACCTAAATAAGTATTTAAAACCCTTTAGATGTTTAATATACTTAGTTTTATGTTAAAACACTCATTGTCACCAACTTTGGTCATGTTATGCACATTTAAGGCTCGTTTGTTCATTATAGTTCATATTTTGACTAAAATGACTTATTTCGCTCCTAAGTTTCAACTAATGAACTTAAAAAAGTATTTGAAACCATTTACATGTTCATTATTCTTAGTATAATGTTTCAAAGAATTATTCTCGCCTACTTTGGTCAAGATATACACATTTACGGCTTGTTTGATCATATATATAATTTATGAATATTTATTTCTTGTGAACTTCATTAAACGAACTGAAGCACATTTGAGTTTGGAAATGGTATACAAGTACATGACTTAATTTAAATAAGTAATTAGGCTTCAAGGAAAACAATGTATATATATATATATAAAAGTTGTTTAAACTTACTTGGATTGTGATGTCCAAATACTACTTGAGCAATGGCTTCTCCACCATCTTGTCCAGGATAACAGACCCACAGAATGGCACGAATCTTTCTCAATTTAGTTGCGAATGACACATCAACTGGACCAGCTGACATGATCACAAGAATAACTTTTCCTTTGGCTGAACTAGTGACCTTCTCTCCCAGCATCTTTTGATAACCTGGTAATGTCAAGTTTACTCTGTCTAGTCTCTCTGCTTCAATTGACTGATCGAGTCCCACTACCAAAACCACAACATCAACAATGGCTGCCACCCTAGCTGCTGCTTCGATATGCTGTTTATCTACACACTTTACATTGTGGCATCCTGGTTGATACAACACTCTTTTCACATGTTTTTGAAACCCGTGTAGAGGACTAGTATACCTACATGGTACACCAGCATAATTACTTAACATGGTTTTGGTGGCATTAGCATTAGGACCAATAACAACCAACTTTTTGACATATTTTGAGGACAATGGAAGAGTTGATCCTTTTTTTTCTAACAACACTATCCCTTGCTTTGCTGCATCAAGGGCCAACTTTTTGTGATCTTCTGTACATACATCAGACGGCCTTAGTTTCCAAAGGGGTTCTTTTTGGGATTCCCATCAAAGAACCCAGGTGGCATGAGGACTACATAGTTGTATATCAAGGCTTGGTCTACAACTGATTCCGACACCTTTCTCTGGTTAACTGCTCTCACCGTGTACTTACGTAGATAATCTCCACAATTAATGTTCACTCCTGCATGCATGATTATGAAAATGTATAATCACTTGCTGCAGACTGCAGTATAAACTAAATTCCAAGTTTCAAATAAGTGCAATGTACCTGCTTTCAATGCAAGGGCAACTGCATCCTCTGGTGTAGCTGTGTAATTGATAGACTCGTACAACACTTGGATAGAATCACAATCAGTGACAACATAACTGTAATTCAAGGAAAACTTTAGTATACACATGCACGTTCTAAATTTCATGTGAACGAATGAAATAAAGATAAATATACAAACTATATAGTAACAAACAAAATATACTTATTTGTTAGACATCATAAACAAGGCACAGGAAAAAGTGTACAAACCCATCTAAACCCCATTGCTCTCTGACAGTTCCTTTAAGAAGATTGGCTTCAGCACAAGTTGGAATTCCATTCACTCTGTTATGAGCACATAACACTACTGAAAAATTGTTTATGTCAAGGCATAAGTGCCGAATACAATTGCAGAAAAATTCATCTCGAACCTGGAACAAAACAAGTGAAAGAGACATATTATTAGTAATGCATCCAAAAATACATACATCTGTGCATAGCAACACACTTGAACAAGAACAACAACATGAATGATAGTATAGAGAAACTAACATGTCTTGCACCTTTAATTGGATTATCACCCACCATGTAAAGAGCTCTGAAGTAATCTGATTGATTATTGTTCAATTGAACATCAAAATCTGTATAGCAATGAAGCTGTCAGAAAGTGACCTCTGCATTCTTAAAAGACCACCAAAACTGCTATGAAAAAGTAACAAGCACACCAAACCCGGAATATTAAAGTGATAAAACTAACCTTCTGTCTTTCCCTTTAGTACAAAGATTCAACACGACACTTTGGAATGCCCCTGCTGTAAATCCGACTAAACTAAACTGTACATCCTTGTACAGAAGAGACTGAATTTTTTCTGTAGATCAAATTCAATATAACAGTAACTTGCTTCAAATACGTAGTGTGGGAGCTTCTGCAGTCTATTCTGCAGACCAGATCTGAAGGTGTTGGCATATAACCAACATAGAGCAAGTGCCCAAACAACTACTAAATTGCATGCTGCTACTGTGACCATATTTATAAGTGCCAAATCCCATTCCTCCTTTATTCTGTCACATACAATAACCAAAACTTTAAGGCCATATGACATACTCAGTTGATAAACTCATCATATAATGACAGTAAATCAGGCAGTTTTATTAGTGCTGAGTGCTAACAAATCCGTATTTATGGCTGATATGCAATCTGCATTAAGAAACTGAATGATTTCAGCTTGAAGAATCAGTTACATCGACGAAGGAGAGAAGATGACGCATATTGTGAAAGACTAAAAGTTACTAGTAAGTAATGGCTACTAGTTATTGGTAAGTAATGGATACTAGAAGAGAATATAGGCAATAACAACACAGTCAACAGGGCAAATAAATATGATTCAGCTTGAAGAATTAGTACATCGACCCAGATTTCTCCACCAATTTTAATAAGTAAAATGCTAAATTTAATTCCAAAACAATCATCAGAAAACCTTAATCGAAAATTACAGCACATTTGATCCTAATTGTTGCAATTTATCGGAAAGTAGAGACCTAATTCACGTAATTTCTCATAAATCTATTCCAAAAACAACAAAAATAAAACTTAAATCTTTCAAATTAAACTTGGAATACATCTTAATATGGAAGGATGTAATTCTTCCTTATCTTAATATTTCATGATGAATCTCGTCATTTCCTTTAACAACTCGTCATTACAGTAACAATCTTATAGAAAGTAATTAAATTTACATCACAAACTTACAAGAGAGATAAGGAGGAGCGACGCGGCGGTGGGGGAACCACAACGGCAACTCGGCGGTGGGAGACAACAGCGGCAACTCGGCGGTGAGAGACAGCAACGGCGACGTGGCGGTGGGGGAAAAGCTGTGCGGTGTGTGCAGTGAGTGGTGTGAGTCTGAATTTCGCGCCCGGAGAAGAACCAGAGAGTGGAAGGAGAGAAACCAGAGAGGGGAAGAGAGATAAGCGGGAAATTGGAGTTGGGTTATAGTAACCAGAGAAGAGGGAGGAGAGAGAAGCAGGAAATGAATATTTTTGGAAAATATTTTGTGCGGCTCATTTTACAAATGAGCCCGCACTTGAACTCAAGTGCTGCCAATTTTTTAAAATAAGCCCGCACTTGTGAAAATGTATTTGTTTTTTTTTTATGTCCTCAAGTGCTGCCAATTTAGTAAATGACCCGCACTTGAAGGGAAGCACATGACGATTTTTCCTCTAGTGCTTCACTATTGTTCTGCTGTTGATTGGTCTGAGAAACTCTTGAAGATGTTTTAATATGACTAGGTGGGATAATAGGTGTCATATTGGGTGGCATATAAGGTGAGATATGACTAGCAGGCGAGATATGAGGTGGGACACGACCAGAGGAAGTAGCAGGATATTTTTGTGATTTTGATGTAGGGTATTTCTGTGATTTGGTTGTGTTAGAAGGTGGGATACTAGTTGGAACTTCAGGTGAAGTCTTGGATGAAATCTTGGGTTGAACTGAATCTCTAGTTGCTTCCATAAGTGAACTTGATGTTGATCCACTAGGTGGATTTTTCCATATAGCTCCAAGTATGTCATCGGTTTGCAGTGCACTTTTTGAAGTACTCGAACATGGAGGTGCAACCACTGATTTTACGGTACCTTGTGGAGAAAATGGTCCGAATTTGACAACGGTAGTAGGAACCTGAGATGAATGTGGTTGAGTAACATGCTTCTTGGTTGGTAGTGATGCATCTCCACTCAAAGATGAGGTATGTGCGGTAGCTGGATCACGTGTACCATCTATTTCAGCAGGTCTAACCCTCTTGCGATAAGTCATATCTATATAGCACTGCAAGACAAGTCACACAACAAAACCAAACAGGCATACTCATTAGTTGCAAACGTAATCAGTAAAAATACCAAACAGATTTCAAATTTTCAAGAGCTTTGACAGTCAGCACATACTGTAAACTGGAATACAGGCAAGTAAGCTGGAAGGCATCTGAATCTAAAAAAAAAAAATTAAACCCGAGAATTATACTGTAAACTGGAATACAGGAAAATGCAAATACTTAGAATCCGAGCCTCTTTCAGGTTGTTGATAAGAAACCTGCATAAAACTGCTAATTCGATCTGTGAATAACTGAACATAAAAGATTAAAATCTGATGCATGTATTCCTAGTCATCTGTGAATTGAGTTTCACTCAAGGTTGATTTGTTTCTTCTATCCTGAACAGATTAAAGCATTGCATTTCCAATTTATTTTACAAATTTTTTCGGTAGATTAAAAAAATCCAGTAGGTTTTTGCTGAATTGGGCTCCAATTAATCTGAATTTGGGCATCAGATTCTGGGAATTACCAGGGAAGTTGTTGGAGATTGATTACCATTGCAGTTCAACTGTCTCAGGTTAATTTATACTTTTACTTTTGAAGGGGTTGTGGTCACAGATTCAAAAACCTGGTTTTATTACTGCATGTAGTTATTCCTAAGCATTGTTTCACAGTTCTGTTACTAGGAGCACAAGTAGCAATAAATGCCACAACAGCACACAGGCCAACCTAAAACAGGCCAGCAGCAGGCAGCAAAGCAGAAGAGCATGGACAACAGACACTCATTGCAGACAGCACAGAACCACAATCAACGCCTCAATTACAGGTTGATAGTTCAACCACTAGCACAAAGCAGACACAAAGCAGCACAAAACAGCCAATCAAACAGTACAAAGCAGCACAAAATAGTCTCGTTGGACTGAAAGGGGTAATAAAGTACTCATAATTCACCAAACGAGGCTAGCAATATGGTAGCATTCAGAAATTGCTCAAGGTACAAAAATAACCGAAACCAGACACAAATCAGCAGTGTTGACAACTATAAAAAGACTAACAAGGATCACAAATACAAACAGTATGCAAAAAAGTTTTGATAGTGGTCAGGAAGTAATGTTCAGATTCATTACCAAGCAGCAATTGCACTCGGTCGCTTAGCTTGTCAGGTCAGTAGGTCACTAGGGTAACAACCTCAATTTCCTGAGAAAGAAAAATGATTATGGTTATTAGCAATCACTTCTAAAAGAATATTATACTATTACCCTGTTCATTATTTGATTCAGTGGAAATTTTATGAAACAAAATAATATGCAATATGGTAGAAGATTTAAATTATCAACCCTAAACTATTATGCTTTGTTAATGTAAAAACGCCATATACAACATGCAATATAAATATAACTTATAACCGAAATGAGTATAACTAAATGAAATCTCATATAACACGTGAATAGAAGTTTATAACTCAAATCCAAAAGAAAATAATACACATAAACTTTGATAAAGAATTCCATACACCCAAAACACTATTATCCTAGAAGCTACTCATCATCATTATCATCATCGCCGGGTATATCAAACAAGCCCCTAGGCTTAGTCTTAATAACATGAAACCATCCTTTTTGTATCTCATCCTCAATGTAAAAAACTTGTTTTGCTTGAGAAGAGAAAATGAATGGATCATCTTCCAGATTTTGACTAGTGTGCATCAACTTCGAGAAATTGACACGAACTCTGCCACTCGGGTATGTTTTGAAACCCCTACGTATATCAGCCCAATCACAACGGAACATTAGAACCTTGAAAGAACCATAATAATCAAGTTCTAATATTTCTTTAAGCTTTCCATAATACTCTTGGCCTTCAGCTTCTACCATAATTCCAGAATTTTGTGTCTTTCGAGATCTCTCACGATCCACGGTGTCAAATTTATAGCCATTAATAATAACGCTTTTCATCCTTTTGCTGCGATTGCTTAAACCACCGGCCAAGGCTTTTCTCAATTTCCCTTCTTTTGTGCTATCATCTAGGTTATTTGCCTATAATTCGAAAAAACTAAGTTAAACTCAAATGGTATATAAAATAAAAAAGGAAACTCTAGACTTAGAAGCATATAACCTGGTTTTGCAACCAATCAGAAAATTCATAGATTATCCATTGATTTTCATGACCTGCTCCGACTTGACTCTCTTGCCGTTTTTGATGTATGAAGGCACTTTAGGGATTGAGAAAATTGAGTTATTAAAATCGTAATAATTAATATGGTCAAAAAAATTAATCCATCAAGCTACTTACTCAAGCACCGGTTTCATCTCATCTGAATGAAGCAAAACATAGCGATGTGCTTGCTTTAAACTTTTGTCATCCAGACGGACATTTTCTTTGATCCCAACTACACGACCACCTGAGTAGTATAAATAGTTATTGATGTCTGGAACACCATCTTCGTTCCTCTTGGGTCTGTTGAATATGGTCTCAACACTTTCTAAGTATCTCGAACAAAATGCAATCGTCTCCCATAAAAGGTACCCTTCTGCTATATATCCTTCTGGTTGCGCTTTATTGCTTACATGAGATTTCAAAAGGGCCAAGTACCTTGAAATATATTGAACAAAATTGTGAACGTGAAAGAATAAGACAAGTATTTTGTGATGTATTCTTATTTTAAAGTTATTAAAAAAAATATTAAAGTTTAAGATATTGACCTCTCAATGGGATACATCCACCTATAGTGAACAGGTCCGCCGAGTTTGACCTCATCCACTAAATGAATTAGTAGATGCACCATGATTGTGAAAAATGTTGGCAGAAACTCTTTCTCCATCTTACAAAGAGTCAACACAAGCTTTGACTGAATGGTGTCTAATTCATTTCTATCAATAGAAGTTGAGCATATCTTCTTGAAAAAGTCTGACAATTCATCAAGCAAATCAATTACTTTTGTGGCATTCGATGCCCTTAAATCAACAGGAAGGATATCCTGCATAAGGACATGATTGTCATGGCTTTTCAGATTAATAAGTTTACGCTGCTTCATATTCACACACTTTTGCAAATTAGATCCATATCCATCAGGAACTTTAAGCTTTTGTAGGACATTTAAAAACCGTTCTTTCTCTTCTTTAGACATGGTGTACGCAGCCGAGGGCAAATAGTCCTTAACACGATTTGGATGAGATTGAGGCCAAAGATGAGATTTTATGTTCCGTGCTTGAAGGGCCAATTTAGCATTCTTATCATCTATAATCTTCTCCATATCTAAAAGAGTTCCTAAGAAATTGTCGCATACATTCTTCTCAATGTGCATAACATCTAAATTATGTCTAAGAGGATTATATTCCCAATATTCTAATTCAAAAAGTTTACTTTTCTTTTTCCATAGAACCTTATCAACATCATCTTCACCATCATCATCTTCTTCAATTTCATCATTGTCTAGTCTCCCTCTTTTTTTAGAAACAATTTTTGACTTTCCATAAACATACTTAACTCTTTCTTGTTGCTTCAGAATTTCTGTCCCGCTTAAAGGAACCGGAGCAAAACCATGTTCCTCTTTCCCATCAAATAAGTTGGCTTGAGAACGATAAGGATGATCAGCTGGTAACCATTTTCGAGCTACATGGTAGAAAACTTTACCACCAAAACTATACGCACAACTAGAATCGGCACAAGAAGGGCAAGCTTTATAACCTTTTGTACTCCAACCCGACAACATAGCATATGCTGGAAAGTCATTTATAGTGGAGTGCAAAGCTGCTCGCGTTTTGAAACTTTTTCCGCTATGAGCATCAAAGGCATCTACACCTTCCCACAACAATTTTAGCTCATGGATTAGTGGTTGCAAGTACACATCAATATCCATACCGGGACCAGACTTACCAGGGATGATCAAAGACAAAATGAATGACGTTGACTTCATACAAAGCCATGGTGGCAAATTATAAGGAATTAGGATCACTGGCCATGTACTGTAACTAGTATTCATCAAACGATATGGATTAAAACCATCACTTGCTAGACCCAATCTTACACTACGAGGGTCTTTGGCAAATTCCTCATATCTTTGATCAAATTGTTTCCAAGCTTCACCATCTGCCGGGTGACTTATGATCTTTTCATCCTTGCGGTCAAAATGCCATCTCATGTCCTCTGCTGTTTTAGATGACATGTAAAGCCTCTTTAGTCTAGGGATGAGAAGAAAATACCGCATTACTTTAGCTGGAACGCCCTTCTTACGTGTTTTTATAACATTCTCACTTGTATCACCCTCATTTCCGTTCACATTTCTCCACCTTGATGTGTGACAGATATGACACTCATTTTTTTCTGCAAATTCACCCCAATATAAAATGCAATCATTTGGACATGCATGGATTTTCTCGTAACTCAATCCCAAATCCTTTATTATCTTCATGCCTTCATAATACGATGACGGAAACTCCATAATAATAGGAAATGCGTCTAATAGAAGCTCAAGCAACTTATTAAATGACGCAGCTGACCAATGAAACATACACTTGAGGTGAAACAAGTGCAATAGAAATGACAATTTTGAGAAAGTAGTACACCCCTCGTATAAACCCTCATCAGAAGCTTCCCTTAGTCGTTTATATTTCGCCTCTTCTTCATTGGTGTTGGTTGATGGAAACTCATCATCTTCCTCAGGATCAAAATTTAACTCTTCATGCATGTTATACGGATCTTCATCTTCAAAATTTGCTTCACTTAATGATGGGTCTTGGGATTCGTTGGTGGGTTGTGCAGTATTGTCAACCCTGAAAGCTGCTGCTAATAACCCATCAATATCATCTCGACCTACTACCTTTGCTTGATCACTAGGGATCTCTATGGTATTACTCTCTTCATCTTTACAATGGAAAACCCATTGTCTATAGTTCTTATAAAAACCGTAAAATAAAATGTGTCCTCCTACCTCTTCTAAGGGATATGAGTTATTCAACTTGCATTTATTACATGGGCATCGAGTCATTCTCTCTAAAAGAGTCTCCTTAGCAACCTCTAAAAATTTCATGCAACCATTATAATAACCGGCAGTCCCTTTTCGTAAATCAATCCAACTAGTATCCATGTCTACAAAAAAAATTAAAAAACAAAACATAATAAAAAAGGACCCTTGTAGGGAAAAAAAGCCTTTCAACCGGATTATATTGTTGGAAGTTAGTAAGCTCGCAATAAAAGGAAAGAATTCATAGGTTTTTACACGTTTTTTCAGACTTGCAGATAATAACAAAAGGCTATGTCCTATGAACGCTTTTAGTAATCTCTCTTATAAACACTTTTAAAACATACTACACCTCGCTTTGCATAATCTGCTCGAAAGTCACCTAATATTAAAATAATATTCAGCAGATAAATCCAACTACGCTTTCAAATAATACTCTCCATTGTTCATGTCAAAAGCAAATCTACTCCCACGAAAAAGTACTAAGAACAACCTTAAAACGCTAACAGCCAATAAAAAAGTGTAAGGTCTTTTCGGAAACATTAAAATTGATATTTTCTTTTACAGAGAAGGTCAAATATTGATACTCCAAAAAATTTTCCCCTTTTGAAACATTAAAATTGATATTTTCTTTTACAGAGAAGGTCTACAAAGTTGAATATAGCCCAATAAGTCATTTAACAAACCTCACACATTCAGCTACGAAAACATTAAGATCAATTTTTTTCTTAGAATTACTTAATCTCCCCAACAAATCGCTGTTTTCCTTTCAAACCAAAATATCTAATCAATACAAACAAAAATCATCAAACAACTAAATAGCAGACTACTTCATGGAAAACAACTAAATATACCTTCAAATCCTTTCGGAATCAATAACTAACTACACAGCTACCAACTTGTTCTATATTATCAGTTTATGCAACCATTCAAAAGAACACATATATTCTTCTTTGATGTGATAGTGATACATAATAATCCACAACACCAACAAATAGAGGGGCCAAATAAAATCAAGCAACAAATAATCCAAAACACCAACAAATAAAATCAAGAAATTCCACGAGAAATCTTTGCAATTCCGTTTTACATAATTCACAGGATTCTAATGTCAGATACAACAAACTGAAAATATCAATAAGAATTGGGAATGGATGCGATTGAGAAAACAGAACACGTGCAATAAATACATTAGAAATTTCAGCACACAATTGAGCCGTAAGTAAATCCCTTGGAATTATCAGCACCCGATGCGATTTTCCACTGTGACTCGTTGGATTATGATAAGAAGAAGGAGGAGAATCAAAAATTCAGATCAAGAAGAAAAACCAAGAAGAAACTACTCAAGCATAGAACGGTTTCAAATTGAAGAAAACGAATAGAATATAAATCGAACGCGAGTTTTGAAAAAACTAAGAAGTCAAAGAAGAAGAAGAAAGTATAAAATTGACAAACCTTGCTGAAAAATCAATGGCAGAGTAAAGCGGCTTCGAATTTGCAGAGAGCTGAGGAGAATGACGATGACGCGGTTTTTTTGCTGGTCACCTAATTAATTAGGGTTAATTAATTAGAGAGAGATAGAATACGTGCGTGTATACGGTTTTGAGTTTTAGGGAGTTTTAGCGCTTATTTTTCGTGAATTTTCTTTTTTTTAATTAATAGCGCTCAATCTAATTTTCACCAAATTTGAAGCGCGGGTTTGAAATTGGAAACACGTGCAAGGCACATGTTTTGACGACGCCTAAACGCGTAGCCAAATATCTCGACAGCCAATGGCGTCGACAAAAAGCTGTCGGCAATATGCACGACGCCATAAGTCTTCGCCTAAACACGGAATTGTTTTTGCCCCCCAACGCCCCCCCCCCCCCCCCTTGGCGTCGAGGCTCAAGCGTCTCCAAATAGGTTGTTTTGTAGTAGTGCGGGCCTGTGGCACGCACCACGGAGTTTCAAATAATTGACATCAAGCCCACTTTCAACCTCCTCTTGGGGCGACCTTGGCTCCATGACTTAGGAGGTGTGGCTTCTACCTTGCACCAAATGGTTAAACTTAACCATAACGGGGTAATACTAGAAATCCGCGCCCCTCCTCTCGATGTCAGTTGTACTATGGTTGGAACGGCCGAAACTGCAGACGACCTTTACGGGTTTCAAATGGAAGAAACAATCCAGTTCATCGAAGATTATGATCCAGCCTTTCTAGACCCGCATGCATCCCGAGTCATCCCTAGAATGCTGTTAGCTCAAGGTTATTTCCCTGGAACCCCATTGGGCATAAGGAAGAAGGAATGCACATTCCATCCTTTACCCAACAAATCTACTCCCTTTGGCTTAGGCTATGAACCAACGGAGGAAGATATTGCTGACCGCCTGTCTAGGCTACGCCTTAACAAGGCCAAACAAACCACCCTCCTTCCCCCATATCAAAGAACCCTTAACGGGATGTTCGTTCGGGAAGGAGAAGGACACCCATGCTGTGATTTCCCTGAACCCTTCTTTCAGGATGGCTTGCTAAAACCAGGATTTAAAATCTTCCATGACTGCCACACCTTGGATGAGGCACCCTACCTCACCAAGACTAAAACAACTGAAATATTGGACGACCAGGCTCTATGGACATTGTTTAACGAATCAAGGCCCATGGAGGACGGGACTGTGACTACTACCCTAGATTTACAAGATGAAGGTTTCGCTCCAACCCAATTAATCGCTCCTGCATCAACACTAGAAGAGATCGAGAACGGATGGGTGAAGACATATCAGTGGGTCAATGCAAAAGGAATAGGATTCAAGATGAGTACCGATGAAGGACCAAAGTTTTACGAGACTAAACCCAAGGCTTGAGCCACATAGAGCACCGTAGTAAAAAGCGCCTAGTAGTTCTTTAGATTGGTAGAAAAGTAATAAAGACTTTAGATGGTCCTAAGACCCCTTAGAATATAGGGTAGGTTTATTTCAGTGTGTTTTCCTTACTTTCCAAATTAATAAAGGCGTAATATTTATCCTAAAATTTTATTTCAACACTAAGTAAACACCAAATGTACTTGCAAAATACAAAAATAAAGAGGCGGCACACTATAAGGCCCAATAAACGAGGCCCATTCGGTCTTGAAATAGTGCCATGGGAACCAGTTCCCGAAACCCACAAAATAAACCGCACCATCCAATTCATATCCCCAAAAACCTAAAAAGTCAACCAGTGTTATCACAAAGAGTCAATCCATGCAACCCAAAGAAATCAAAGGAAATCAAAATCCAAAACAATGCAAATGTTACCAAAAAACAGATTCATAAAACATAATTCCATCATACCCTTCACTAACAACGCGCACCTCAATCCGCCCAAAAAGCCTACACAAAGATTTTCATATCTTCCACACCCTAACTCCATTATTAAAACCGTTTCGAGTCACGGATAGAAATAATTAATCCGGACAAAAATGCATCTCACGCTAACAGTAAAAAAAGCCTCCGAATTAGCCTCAAAATTGATTTGAAATACGAGCAAAATCAAAGCACTAAAAAAAAAGAGAAAATAAATAAATAAATGCAAGAACACGTGAAGCAAAGCGTCAAAAACGACCGCCCAAGTCATTTTCAGCGCCCAGGGCTGGGCGCCGAAATCTTTGACGCCCCAGCCTGGGCGTTGAAACTCTCTGCCTGCCTAAATTTTTTTAGAAGTGCTCGTGATTTTATCCGCACATAACGGAAAAATAACGAACACTTGGGGGGTACAGCACGTATCCAAATAGGCTCACCAAAAAAATATAGCCGTACAAAAAGTAGTCGAATTTCATTTTTTTACGCGACTTACGGCAAACAAAAAAAAGAGAAGACGAAAATAATGATAATACTTCACTCATTTGACCGATTAAGTAATATGCTACAACCTCAGGGCATATCTATTAAAATCTGGCATCCTAGAACTTATTCTAGCCAGAACTACGCACGACCTGATTCTGACAAGATACGTAGGCAATCCTTACCAAGGATTCGGTCCAATCAAAAAACAAACATACATAAATTGTGTAAAAAGTGTTAGACATGTAGAAATATAAAAAGAAGGAGAAACAAGAAATGAAAATGGAAAAATAAAATACGCCTTTATTGAAAAATAATAAGAAGGAAAACAAAGTGCTAAGGAATGAAAAAACAAACACAACTGAAATAAATAAAGGGCACCTACACCCTAGCAAGAACTACACTACTCTAGTTCTTCCGGATCATCAAATAAAGTCTTGTAGAGGGCAATGTTCGCAGGATCCACCCCCACAGTCTTCTGCGCTGCCCCAATATCAATCTCCATAAGAACCGGCTCCTGGGCATTAACTTCCAAAGATGGCAAGGCTTTAGAAATATTCTCAGCAATAACCCGCTCAGCCTCAAGGGCACAGACAATGGTGGGAGAAGGATTATTATCATCGACTAGACTAGCCACTGTTTCTACAGGCGGCTGAGCCTTCCTAACCCATACATTGTTCCGGCGACGATCTCCGCGAGAGGTTGCATTTCTTTTGACAACAGCAGGCCCCTTCATGTTAGGCATCTTTTTAGGCCTGAAACTGGAACGGGGAGGAACTTCCTTTTGCTTTCGATCAGGACGAGCTTTCACAGTCTTAATACCATAGGTACGAGGTTTGGCAGAATCAGGACCCTCATACTTAACACGAATACGAGGTATCAAAAGCTCATCCGGCTCCCCATTTCGAGCCTCGGTCCTCACGGCTTTATCATCCGAGCTCATCCACAACTTGTAGTTTTCAGAAAGACCCACAAAGCCATTTGTAGCTACGACCCAACGCGGGAGACCATCATAATACTTAGCCCACGCTAGAACCCGTGCTTGTGAAAAGGCCGCTACCTTAGGTGGTACCGTATCAGAAAAGGGGATAGTCTGCCTTAAACCATATTGACGCATGACTCGGTAAGGGAAAATATAAATGGGCCGAGATAGCCCCAACAAAGAAACATAAACCGATACATCAGAACCCCCCGTCATAGTAGTCAAACCCCACCATGGTACCACCCACTTAATAGAACAGATGCCATAAGTAAAAAAGGAGGTCCATCCGGCCTCGTCCTGACCTTGGTGCAAGTATTTTCGGTTACCCAAGGCTATAGGGCGATAATATTTAGGATCGCCAGGAGCTTCCAAGAGTCTAAGCCGTTCCACGAGCCAAATCTGCAAAAAACGGGTACGATCAAAAAATAATAATAAAAGAAAACGGTTCCTGGGGCGCAGTTTCAATGCCCAGGACCAGGCGCCGAAAATTCCAGCGCCCAGCCCTGGGCGCTGAAACTCAGCCCCAAGGCAGGACGATTAAAAAATGTGTATGCAAAAAATGTGTGTACCTGCGCAAGAAAAAAAATTGATTACCTGCTGTAATGGGGGGTTCCCTTAAAATGTTCAGATTTGGTATCCTTCTTCAGCTCATCCGCACTCAGCAAAATCTCGGCAACAACCAACGGCATAATAGAATAGCAACTTTCCATCTGGTTAATCAAGGGGATCAACCTTATGTCACCAAACTCACCATTGTTATTCGACAGCAAATAATGATTCAACAAGCAAAATACAAGGGCTTGAATATTCAATTTCTGTTCGGTCATATTCTTACTAGGCCTAAAGTGGTGTTTTACATGTTTTGCCAAATTAACTTCATCACCTACAACAACTTCAACAAGCATGTTAGCATCTAGTCCTAGGAAAGCCCCTATGGTTGTTTTACTCTCTTCAATAGTGCTAGGAGTGGCAGGGGTAGCATTAGTAGGATAATCAAGGATCGCAGCAAATTCATCTGGCAAAGGACATATTTCGTTGCCCCGAAAGACAAAAACATGATGATCGGAATCCCAAAAACTTAGGGCTGCGTGCAGAAAATTATAGTCAATGTTAATTTGTTGTAAGCCTAAAATTGCCTCTAAGTGGTATTCTTTCAATAAAGCCTTTTTTGTAGGATTAAGGGCCCGTAGCCAACGCCTAACAGCCCGTTGGAGTGAGAAAGTGGGAATTGACATGACGAAAGCAAGGAGTAATTAAAACGCAGCAAAGAAAGAAGGAAATTGAGAGTGATGGAAAATAAGGGACGTATCTAGCCCCTATATATAGCTGAACGCATCAAGTGACATCCTGATCCCATTCGGAAACGCGTTAAGAAATCCGAAAGTCAAAATTCGCCAGGAAAGGACTTTCAGCGCCTGAAGCTGGGCGCCGAAATATTTAACGCCCAACCTTGGGCGCCGAAAATGCAGCCCAAGGCCCAGATTTCACAAAACGCGGAGCAGGAAAAGACTTAAAACTGTGTTGTTAGACACGAGGCCCTATGTACGATTAAGATCAAGCCCAAAAGCACCTTTAAGCTCCCAAATAGCAAAAATGAATGGTAAAACTTGGTCGAAACTTAGACTTGTCTCAAGAAACATATATGTACACTTTTCAAAATAAAAAATATCAAGGTCATTCTTCAAAACACCAAAAAATGTTGTTAAGTCGTTGGTTTCTCAAAAAAAAATTAAAAAAAAATAATGTTTGTCTGTCAAAGGATTAAATCGGGCCAAGTTAAACCGAATGATATTAAACTTTGTCGCCCGAAGACTGAAGTTGCACCCCATGACTTCGCCAAAGTAGCACACCACTATGAAAGGTCGCTCGCACATACGAGCTCGACCCCAAACATGATTAAAAGACGTTATGAAGTATGCAAAAAATGACCACCAAAGCCCGAGTGCTTGGGGGCTCGCGAAAAGTATACTCCAACAGAGAGCGCGCGATCAAAATCACATTCCCGGGCTGCGCTATACACAAGTCCCGTGTTTGGATAATCTCAAAAAAAAAAGAAAAGAAAAAAACGGTATTTTAAAAATTAAAAAATCGTTGTAATCACAAAAGCCTAATCAGTGTAATCACAAAAGCCTAATCACAAAATCGTTGTAATCACAAAAGCCTAATCAGTGTAATCACAAAAGCCTAATCACAAAAAAAAAAAATCGTTGTAATCACAAAAGCCTAATCACAAAATCGTTGTAATCACAAAAGCCTACTCAGTGTGATCCCACTTATAGGACACACCTAATCGGGAAATATTACGACCCACCAACAGGTTGTAATCACAAAAGCCCTTCTACATAGGCAAAATGAAAAGAAAGTAAGAAATCCAAATTGGGCTCGCCCACCTTCAACGGGCGGGGTCTGCGTCACTAGCCGCGCAGGTCCTCAGTTTTCCAAAAATGAAATTTTCAAAAATCAAAAGGAAACAGGCTCGCCATCTTCAGCCGGCGGGGTCTACATCACAAGACGCGTAGGTCCTTATTTTCAAAATTTCAAAAATAGATTCGTCCACTTCTATCGGACGGGGTGTCCACCCTTAGCGGACAGGCTCGCCATCTTTAGCCGGCGGGGTCTGCGTCACTAACCGCGCAGGTCCTTAGTCGCTGCAGCGATAACCTTTATCGGATTTCCCTTTTTCCAAAAATTAAAGAATCGGTTTTCCCTTTTTCCAAAAATTAAAGGATCGGTTTTCCCTTTTTCCAAAAATTAAAGGATTTGTTTTCCGTTTTTCCAAAAAAGAACGATGTGATTGGTTTTCCCTTTTTTCCAAAAATTAAAGGATTGGTTTTCCGTTTTTCCAAAAAAGAACGATGTGCTGGATTTTCCTTCGTTTTACGTCCCATAAAAACAAGGGGGTTTTCTCGTTTAGCTAGCCCTGAAAATGAGAATCTTTAAAAATATTTTTACCTCGTGGCTGGGCTTGGCCAGGCCCAATTACACTTTATAGCTTTGATTTCGAAAACATCTGTAGCTATTCCCAATGACAAAGTGAGGGAGTTTCTACACTTCTTTAGATCCTTCCAATGACAAAGTGAGGAAGTTTCTATACTATCCGTTGACAAATCCCAATGACACGTGAGGGATATGTCGACACTTCAAGTGATGACCCTTAAGTCAAATGTTATCACTCGGGGGCTCGTGAGACCCTCACAAAAACAAGTCACCATGGCTTGTGTGGCGCACTCCGTCTAGTACTTTGACCATCGTCTTATTCCAAGACTCAGTCAAAGTGGGGGCTAACTGTAGACACCTACTTTTGTCCCCATTCCCGAAAGGGAAGGTTCGATGATGAAAACGTAAATCTCCGCTTGAAAATGCATCTCCTATAAAATAACGAATCTCAATTCCCCTTTCCATTTCACCCGAAACCTGCTATTAATAGAAACCTGCTATTTATGGAAACCTTCTAAAAATAGTAACTGTCGTAATGGGTAGTTGTTAAGAGTGGCAAGTCATAAAAGATAGAAACCTGTCAGAATTAGGTGTTGCACTCCAACATAAATCCTAAATGAGATAGAAATTGCGAGAGAATCCTATTCCTAATATGATTCGAAAGTAAGAGTCACGTATTAATTAAAATCCTAACGAGCCTAGAGTTCGTAACGGGCCCAGACGCATCCCGTCACAAGGTTAATACGCACTAAAGCACTCAATTAAATCTCAAATACTCAGGATTCTAGGAATCCGAATCTGACTAAGAAAAACAGCCCAGCCCCTATTTTCAACGCCTGGCTCTGGGCGCCGAAATCTTCGGCGCCCAGGCCTGGGCGCTGAAAATACCTGGTACGTGTTTTTTCCTAATTCCTCGTAGATTAGAGTTCTGCAATTCTATCTTTCCACGAACTCTTTCCTATAAATAGACCCTTAAGTTCGACGTGAAAAGGACACACAACACACAATTATATTCTGAGTATTGACTCTAAACCCCTAAGCCTAAGCCTCACGCTGAAAAACTGATCACGCGTTCTGTCACAATCGATCCATAAATCGAACAGAACGTATCCCGTCCCATAATTTGAGATTCGTTAAATAAAAGGAGAAATAGCAAAGTCAAAGTGGTTAGTTTTCTGAGAACCGTGACGCACCTCTCAAGGGTGCGTCGTAATGTGTCCCTTTTCCATGGTTTAATTGCTTTCCTCGCCCTTTTATTAACTGTTAAACTAACTAAAATCTGATTGTTCGATCACGCTTAATAAATATGATATTTTTGGGAAATTGGATTATCATGCTAGGTCCCTTAAAACAATCTAAATCAGATAATCGCGTTCGATCTAGTACTATATGTTGCATATTGATAAAATCAACTCAGATTAGTTTAATAGTTAACGCATGTCCCTTCAATTATTTATACTGAGCTAGTAAGGATATCCTGCCTCTGGAGTTATCGAAGAGCGAGTACTCCTCTCGGTAGTTACAGTCCCCCGAACCCTCAATCTCTACCCTGTGGGTGTACGTTGAGCGATCCCCACCACCAGGGATCACAAGGGAACCTACGGCTGTCGTGGTCAAACATAATTGCACTCCCTTTATGTCACGATAACCGGGTTTTGTCAGTTTTTCTCATTGTCGTTAAAAACTGAATGGCGACTCCTACATTACTAGTCAATTGGGTGTAAACTCACAGGAAATCCAATTACACTTGATTTGACAAAAAGAAGCGTCACACCCACGAGGGACGAGGTCACGCATTAGCCTCGTGCTTATTCGACCCCCTCACAGGCGCGCATTCGTTGCACTTGAATTTTCCATTGCGTGCATTTTTTATATATGGGCAATATCGGCAGTTTCTTTGTCGTTTATATAAGGATTGAGGTGTAACCGGCCGAATAAGAGTGACGTTTGAAGAGATTGAGCTTTTTGTGAAACAACTAGCAGCGCTAGATGTTATTCATGCATGGTTGTTCAAAAATTTATCTTTGTCGTGATTAGGTGAGAACCAAACTGTAGCGCCAGAACTTCTGGCGCTGCCTTTGGTACGCTGGAATATTAGTGGCGTATGTGTGCCTAGCGCTAGAAATATCTAGCGCTGGTGTTTAATTCCACTTTTCCAGACTTATTCGATTTTATTCCAAATCTTACATTTCATTCACGGTTTTATATCTTTTAAGGATATCGGTTGGAGTGCAACCTTTTTCTTTCCTCAAGGATTAATTGTAGTGAAATGTAATCACTTTGAATATTCGTCTTGTACGATTACTATTTTTGGTAGTTTTTTAAGTATGGCAGCTACTATAAATGGCGGTTACTAAAAGCGGAAGTATAGGCTTCGGGATCTCGTCAGCTATTTAGCTGTTATTCTTCGCGATTTCACATTTTCTCTTAACTCTTGCTGCCCATTTTTCTCGGATTTCACCGATGTCTTAACCAAATTCGTCCCCAAGTCACTGGATCACTAGTCTGTAAGTAATTCAGATTTTTCTTGAGTTTTTGGTTTAATTTTGAGTAAAATTCGTGTAAAAGTTTATTCTCAAATGTATTTGGGGTTTCTTGATTTTTCCCCAATTTCTTGCAATTGTTTGCTTGCATGCAATGTTTATAACATGTATAAGTATCTTTCATGTTGATTTTCACAAGTTTATTGATTTTGGGATTGCTCAAAATTAGCCCCCAAGCGTGCCTATGAATTGATGCCGTGACACACTGTAGGTGTTCTTGGCTTGTTTCTTGCGGTTTACATGGTCTATGCATGAATTTTCACTTTGGAGTCGTTTTGATCACTTTGCAGGTACTTGTTTTGCTACCGATTTGAACTTAGCAACATGTTCGTACCCAGGGAACAAATTTGTTTGACTCCGCCAAGTAAGACAAACTTGTTATGAATTTGAATACTTGGAACTTAGAAATAGTATGTGGTATTTGCGGGGTTGAGGTATGATGCCCCTATAATTTTGGAATGTTAATCCGTAGATTGTTCTTTTCAGCCTTATTTACTGTTGTTTGTTTGTAGTTGTGGGCCTTTGAGCGTTTGCCTTTTCTCATTCTTTGGTCGGGAAGGGAGAACTACGGATATCCCATCGTTACTTGCTAGGGGTGCTGCGAGGCAGCTGAAAGAGGCAGCTTAACCTGTCGGTGTTGCAGGAGATGTTCGGGACTATGAGTCCTACTCAGGTAAGTATAAGTATTTTCTTACTTTGTATCGTCTCGTTTCATGCGAGATTTTAACTATTCGTTTTTGTCTTTTGTTCATGTTGTAGATACGAAGAGTGTCTGAAATATGCAGCGTCATGTGGGGTAACCTTCATGGGTACTTGGGGTTTGCGGAAGGGATTTTCCGCGTGTGCCCTGTTCTTGTAGAGGGATTCGGGGTTTAAACCCCCGAGCATTTACCTTTTCTTTCTTTGCTAGCAGTGAAAATTTTCTCATGACTTTTCAGAGTCTTCTGAAGCAGCGGTTGAACTGTACGAACGGATATGTGCAGAGTGATTATCCTGCATGTTCGATGCAGCTGAATGATCGGAGTTCTCATAAACTCGCGATGTTTTATTGCCCTATTAGTTTGGAGTAACTTTAAAGTAGTTAACTTTGCTTAGAGTTAAGATAAGGGATTAGCAAACTAAGGTTCATTTCATGCGACTGACATTAGGGTGTGTTCCCTATGACATATGTGTAGCATTATCATCGAGAATTTGCGATAAAATCGGCAATCAGAGCAGTTTTGAGGTGTTTTCTTCAAGCCCCCAAGCATAGCTACGGGATTGGCTTCGTGCTATGACGCTTGGCATATGTTTTGCATGTTCGTGATGTCCATGATGAACAGAAATTGGCTGGCTACTAATAGTGCATGAACAGTTTGAATCATACTCGTTTAATGCAAGGTATGTTTATAGAACAAGTAGTAATTTCTACTCATCGTTTTTCTTTGTACGTGTCGTATTAGGCGATAGAGCCCTGGTCAAGGTGGTCAATAAGCTGAAGTCAGCCTGGACCAAGGCTCGGGTGACTCTTTTTAGTCACAGTGAGGAACTCCAACCTGTACTATAAGAAACAGACATAAAATGACAGCATGCATAATTTAGGTTTAGGGTCAACAACGTCTTTTTTGCAGATTCAGCTATATTAAGTCTGTGGAAAGATATTAGTTAAAACTTGCGGATTTAATGCCAAATTATTCGCAATGGGAAAGTATTGTATGTTCAACCAGTTGTTAAGGAAGAGACTGGACGTGTTGGCTAAGCTAGCCCCATGTCTGACTAAGATAGAAGACATATCCAACTAGTTTTTGAAAACATGATATTTTGAAAACCGAAAGGAAGAGGTAGGGTCCTTATTTAAAAGCATATTTGAGACTGTTCAAGGAAGTCATTTGACAATGCGGTCACACGGTGTAGTATAGTCTGAGATCAAACAGTCTCTTTTTTATTGTATCTGACTCAGAAGCTTCCACTTGGGTTGTTGGATGTGATACTTGCAGATTACTTGTAAGAAGTATCAGTTGCTCGATTCAGGATGAAGTTTAGATGCTCAAAGTTCAAGTAGGTGAAGGATATTCATGCATGAAGAGATGTCGAGAGATGATAAGGATAGTAAGTGATACCCTTTACTGTTTATAAAGAATGCTTGATTGTCTTAGTTTTTTTTGGCAATGTTTAAGAAGACGTAGAAGAGTCTTTTATTTAAGGAAATTATTTACTTATTCGAATGGCAGAAAGCGGCGAGTTGCTCCTATTTTTGGAAAATTAATTAGGTGGATAATAGAATCGTGTGCCTAATTAACAAGACTTTTAGCAGTTTTGCATTTAATGACTTAAGTTGAATGTTATTGTTCCATGTTTTAGTCACTTTTAGCCATAGTGGGCCGTGTTTGTTTTGTTCAAAATAGATGTCCATAGTGAATTTGGACTAAAGTGGCCGCGCCTTTAGGGGTTGATCGAATTCGTATCCAGGTTGGAATAATGCCTTACGTAGTTCTGGGTTTTTTATTCCGAGTCATTTTTATTATAAATGCACCTTGATTTGCGTGAAATTGCATAAAAATAATCGGATTGTGCACGGATGTACCCCCAAGTGTTCAGATATTTCTGTAAAAGTGCAGGAAAAATTCCGTAACACTTAAGCATAGGCGCTGGAAAAATCCAGCGCATAGCTTGCATGCGCTATAAGTTATTAGCGCTTACATGGCAAGCGCTAGTAATTTCTAGCGCAAGGCAGTTGGTACGCGTGTTTTTTACAGGATTCGGTTTATTTTCACGTTTGTTTAGTTAATTTGGAAAGTTGATTAACTTCTTGCTACCGAGTAATTGGTGTTCGGTTTTCAGGTATTCCTGAGTGGGGATTTCTCTTCTTTTTTGCGATTTAAGAAAGAATTATGTATATTACTTCACCTCAAGGAGGGCTTTTCTGGGGTTGTAACATGGTTAGGTTTCGGGTGGAGAAAAAGTTAAGGCCAAAAAATTCCCCATTGTACCCTTAATTAAATTGAAAACTTGACTTAGTGCTTTGGCCTAGCTTGTTTGGTCTTGGTAGAACTTCATCAGCGCTTTATTTTTTCTTCACATTTTATTTAAAGGACTTTTTCTTGACCGGTTACTTCACGGTATTCTTGGATTCTTTCTTCTCGCAATGGTCCTTATAGTCCTTTTTCACTTTATTAGTTTGTTGTTATTGTCCATATTATCGTCATGGTGCATTCCCATCCCAGGTTCGGATTAGTGTAGGTTGAATAAAATGGCTTCTTCATATGAGGTTCAACATGGCTAACAATAAAGTGGATTGTCGTTTCATGGTCAAAGGAAAGGAAATTTTAAAGGTTGAAAGTAGCCTCTTGTGTTGGTGAGTTATATCTTTCAGAAATCGTTAAGGTGGACGGATCTCTTTTTTTTTTTTTTTTGTTAATGGGCTGTGTTGGGCCCAGGTGGCTGATTATTTGCAAACTCTTTCATGTAAAGTGCAGAACAAGTCTTGCCATTTGTCTCTTACATCGAATAATTTGCCTTTTGTTTGTTCATTTCTTTTAAAACTGTTATCGTAAGACAATCGAGGATATACTTTAAAAAGAAATTTTATTGATTTTGGATGAAAGTACCTAATAAGAAGGCTTTGACAACAATATAGCCTTTTATTCTATTTTAGGAATTAAATGGAAGGGATAATGACATAGAATTAGTTTGTAGTGCTAGATTCTAAGTCTAAGCTTCTTTGAACTTTGAGTCTGCATCATCGAGCTTTGAATAATCTTTAGTCTTCAGTGCAGCCAACAGTCTAGTTCGTAACTTCGCGATTCCAGTCCAGGAGAGATTTGCTTATGAGTCCGTCTTTCAAAACATTCTGGTGGTGGAATTTTTATTTAAGACTGAGGGTCATGATTTTATCGACTTTGAACGTCCTGGTGAGGAACATTCAATCTGACAGAGGGTAGGTGTTCCATAGTTGTCCCTAAATGTTGGTTTGTACCAAAGGAATGTGATGTTTAATCTTAATTGGAGTGTAGTGCTCCTAACTTCGTATCTTTACACGGGGAGGGTCAAAACCCTGTCCTCAATTAGATCATGTACTGAGTTCCTTAGGTTTCAACAATTTTTGGGTGGAATGGCCTTTTTCCTATTTGGACTGGAAGTGGCAGAGAGCGGATTTGATAAAGACTTTCTTGAAAGATTTGACTTTATGTAGCAGAATGACCGTTCCTTGAATTATTCTCGAATTAGTTAGGACCCTTAGAGAAGAATTAATGAATTATTATTGAAAACAAGAAAGAAATTAGAACTGATTTTGAAAAGTTGGATATGAACACCTAGTTCTTGATTAAATATTGACAGATTAACGCTACCAGCAAGTTCATATGATAAGGAATGCTTGATTAATCTGAGTGGCAAACAGAGTACTTGGAGGTTTGGGTTGCCAGTTTAAAGGTAGCTCTTTCTTTTTGTTCTTGACTGGGTATTAGACTAAATAAATAGGTTGCTCTAAATCTGGACGATTAGAAATTGGGTCATCATGATCATTTATAGATTTAATCAAAATAACAAATCGGGTAAGGGCCAAACTTGTAGTTTGGGCAGTAACTCCGTGTATTAGTCAAGTGAGATTTATATTGCTCTCATGGTCAATATTTTTAAGATCTAGGGGATTTGAAAGGAATGTAATAATCCCTTATAAATTAAGATTGTTAATTTGTTAATTTCGAGGTATAAACTGCCCTAATTATCCTCTTAGATGGTGAACTCCATCTATAATAAACGTACTAATTATTTGTAATATGTTAGCACGCTATTTCGGACGACTCAAACTCAAAGGTTGGACATGGGTTTGACTAAAAAACACAAAAATGGATTTTGGCGAGACTGATGGACTATAACAGCTATAACTTCCAATCCGCTAACTGTTCAGGGCTGAAACTGACTTTGATTGATGGACTAAGGTTAGACCTACGGATTGATAGGTTATGATCCTCATAGTTCTTCGTAAAACTCTTTTTATGACCGTTTTAGTGTTTATACTTTTGGCTATACGGGTTTGACTTAAGTTACAAGACGGGGATTAAAGGAACTGTCCTAGGTGTAAGTGGATACTAGGGGAAGGACCCTAAGTGTGTGAAGATTCCATAGAAGGTAATTCTAGGTGAACGATGACTCTAACGGTTGGTTTTGACTTGGTTTAGACTCTTAGGAACAATTTTTGTTTAGACTAGGTGAATGATAGACTCAAGGGAAGACTCACATAAATGGTGACAGGCTCGGTTAGGGTTCTTGACTCGACTTAACTCGTCCTTTGCCTCGAATATTATTAAGCGATTACAACGAGCAGTTTGGTATAAATCCATTTTTATTAACTGGTTTTAGAAAACAGACTCTCTTCCTTTTTTAGAAATCTTTGCTTTTAGTGAACATCAAAGGTTATTTTAGCATGAACGGTATTATGCCGAGCATTAGTGTCATTAGAGGACTAATAACTACTTTACGAATTGTTTTTATTTTAAGCTAAGGGTGCGTGAGAGTTTTCGAGAATTGAACCAGTGAGCGCTAGAAAATTTTAGCGCTGGAGGGTGCAGCGTGCGAAATTTATAGCGCTTGCCTTTTTTGCGCTGGAAATTTCCAGCACCTGCAGGTATTTGTGCAGTTGGCCCTTTTTTAGTAAATTTTGTTCCGTAGCCTGAATTTAACTAAATTGAGCCCTTTCGTTTGAGCGTTTGTGCATTCAAACGTTCATCATTCCGACGCAAAGGGATGTAATTTGCGCATACTGGCCTTTGTGCTTGGTTGGTAAAAGCTAATGCAGAATTTTGTTTAATTTTGACTTAATGAGGCTTAATCCCGTGAGAATATCTTTGGCGCAATTTTGAATATGCGTTCCTTAATGGGTACTTTCAGCCAGACCTACGTAATGTCTAAGGGGCAGATGCGTATTTTAGTCTTTCAAATTGTTTGCACGATAGACTGGACTCTTAACTTTCAAGTTCTTGTTTGTAGGCTTAAATGCGAGGAATAAGTAGGCGTACGCTGGAAAAAAGCAGCGCGCACTAATGCAGCGCTGGAATTTTCCAGCACTGGTCTGGTCAGCGTAGAAGTTTCTGGCGCTGGCCATTATGCTTTTTTATTTCCTCGTCGCAGGCGTTAGAAACTTCTGGCGCTTAAGAGTTGCGCGCTGGAATTTTCTAACGCTGGCCAGGGCAACGCTATTTTATTATGGCGCTTGTCTCCTGGTTGCAGAATTTTAATTCTGATTCGCTGCTTTATTATTATTTTGATATTTTAAAGCATGTTATGAGTTTTGAAAGCATTAATGACCATAAACTGAGTGTCTGGTTAGTTAGTTTCACATAGCACATAAGAAATCTACACGAATGCTAACAACAAACATGACTTCAAGTACGATGCGCATTTAGTTTATGCTAGATTCTAATGTTCAATAGGCTTGGGTGTCAAAGGGTACCAGACTTATCGCCAATCCCCCAACATGCCCTTGTTAGAGTAGCCAGGTTCATAACGAATTTTATCAAGGCCTATCCGGTACGTGCTGAGTGACATATACCGTGAATGGACCTAAGAGATAAGCGGTTCGATTTTGGTGGATGTGCTACATTGCGAATGCATCGAGTGGATAACATCCGAAGCGCGTGCACCCCCGGGATGATAGGTGTCCTTAGTCTGGACTTTCGAGATGAAACATGCCAAGTAAGCCGAGATTCGATTATGCGGTTCTGTAGCGATCATTCGTCATATTGAATATTCAGGTCGTCCCAACTTAATAAGGAAATAATTGTGGCACATCGTGGTTTCTGCTATACGGCTTCCTCATCGACGCAATACTTGCACAAATTATTTCAATATTGCCCCTAGTGGAGTCGTCTATGTGACGGGTACAAAAAATACGACGGGGGGCCTCTAAAAGAGTGTACGGCTCGCACGAATTTTCCCCTCTAGATGTGGCAAGCATATTAAGTAAATAGGAACTAACTGTGGGCGTTAGCCTCTTTTTACTTGTCTGTAGGAGTCGCCATTCAAGTTAAGAAAATTGACAAAACCCGGTTATCTTGATATGCCTGGAGTGAAAATATATTTGACTCACAACGGGCATAGGTTCCCTTGTGATCCCTGGTGTGGAGATCCCTCAATGTACATCCAGCGGAGCAGAAATTGAGATTTTAGGGGACGTTTACTAATACGGGGAGTGCCCAGCATTAGCACATGCGGCGGTCCTTACTAGTTCAATTGTGATGACGATGGGACATGCGTTATGCTACATTACTATTGTGGATTTATGTTAATGCACAAATATTACTAAACAGATGTCAAAACGCTGATTTAGGTTAATTTAACGTGCTTAGCAATAAACCGGTTTGTCCAAGGATTATCTGATTTAAGCGTGAATAATATAATAGATTAAAGTGAACAGATTTATATGGTGATGAAAGCTATAAAATATAGATTCAAGTTACAGTATAGCGTAGGCTATACTACGGTTCTCAGGAACACCTACCACTCGCCTTAGCAGAGCCTCCTTTTAGCTTTAGAACAACCTTTATACTGACTTTCAGATCCTTATCCTTCCTTCAATTCCGGCAGACTTTCCTCTTATATTCCTTGGTTTTGGTTTATGAATTGGCTAGGACTTTGGTAGTAATTGGGATGATTGGAATTCTTGTACGGACAGAGTTCTGCTTAACAAGAGTTAATACAGCAGAGCTATTACGAATACGGGGCAGGACGTCAACATAATTTAGTGTACCAGAGAGGGAAGAGAGAATTCAGAATATCAGAGGAGTGACACTAAATTGATGATTGAAAATGGGGTGCAAAAGGGATGTATTTATAGTGTAGGTAGTCGAAATAAGATAGATATTTGAAGAGTTCGAGCGCTAGAAAAAAGTAGCGCTCGCCATGTGAGCGTTGGAAATTTCCAGCGCTTGACAATGTAGCGCTAGAAATTTCTAGCGCGCATAAGATAGGATTAGAAGAGTTTGAGTTTTAGTAAGAATCAAATAGCAGCGCAAGGAAAAAGTGGCGCTGACATGAAGTGCGCTGGAAATTTCCAGCGCATGCTATGCCAACGCTAGAACATTCCAGCGCAGGCAGATCTGCGGATTTCCAAAAAACTCGATCTTTAACAGCTTATTACTTCTTCATACGAGCAAGATACGGAATCAATCTTTACAATGCCGCCGGTCTCGCATCAATGGGTTTCGTAAATCTCGAGTTTTTGCCCAAAGAGTGGAGGTCGGTCCATTTTAGCGAAGCCCAAGTAAAAGCCATATAACTTATTTGTTTTAATTCAGATTTCTCTTATGATAAGTCTATGTAAAGCTTATTCCAAGGCCTATACAATCATGTGATTTTCATGATCCAAATCATAATTTATATGACAAACTTTACCTTCGTAAGGACATATCATTTGCTAAACGGGCTAACGAGCGTATTCTAGGCACTCGTAATCATTTTTAAGTAACTTGGGTTAACATTTACACGTATTGTGCCTAATAAGTATGAGTTTGAGAAGTGCTATTGTTTAAGCTATGTTATTCTAGAGCCTGAAGGCAAGCATTAGAACATTATGGCGCGTACAGGTGTGCTGTAATGCGGACAATCATATTTCTTTCTATCGATTCAACCACATATTAAGCTGTATCGGGATGCGAATGCGACTAAATATATGTCCAGTCTATTTCAGGAATCTTTCTATTTATGGAAGATACTATATTTAATGGGTTATGTTTTGGATGGTCTTTTCAGTCAGTTGAGGGTCGTTCTTTAGCTAATCAGAGTGCTTTGTTGGCGAGCGGGTTATAGTTTCATCATCGAACACACCACTTCGGGCCTAGGGACAAATGTAGGCGTCTAAAGGCTGGTTTAGAGGAATTACGGTGATGGTGTTGCGGTGGCTGGTTGGTGATACGGTGGTTGTTTGGGATGAGGGGAGGAGAGAGAAATATGTAGAGGTTGAGTCTGCTGGAAGTTGGGAGTTGAGAGGAAGAAGATCGAAAACCAGAAGAGAACAAATTGAAGAAACCTCAGATTAATCTTGACCATTGATTTAGATGGTACAGATTCCTTCTTATTTTTCCCATTTAAGTTCCCTTCTCATTTGAGTGTGTATATATATAGTTCCGGTGAGAAACGACTTAAGGTGAGAACCACAATTATAGCCGTTTGATTGCACAGAATCTGAGGGTCGTTATACGCGCATATCTTTTAGGAGAATAGATCACATCGTAAATACCAAAAAAATCCTAAAAAAACTAAAATTTCTGAAAGTTTCCCTCGATTTCATTATTATGTGATTGTTTTGCGATTTCATTGTTGTATCCAAGCCAATCAAGCAAGCTAATTGATGCGTCAAAATCCTCTTGCATTGATTCTTCTCCCAAGTTTTGATTCTTCAATTGTCGTAGTACAAGTAATTTTTGTAAAATTGGATTAAAAAAATTTAGGTTACCATCATATAATTTTCTACACAAACTAATTTACAATCCCATAAGTTTTAGCTCAATTTTTAATTGATTTTGTGATATTTGATTCGGTTTTTGAGACTTTAGGTTCAATTTTACTTTGAGCCCATGATATTAATTTCAAATTTAGGTTCAATATAATTTTAGGTTCAATGTCTTGCAATTTGAATTTTATGTTTATTGATGAACCTTTTACTGTCTTCTGTTGAACGATATTTTTTCAAAGATTTTTGTATCTACAGATATTGTTTATTTAGTTGTTGATGTACTCTGAACTTAAATGGCATGTGTTTTGACATAAATGTGCATATATTTTGTCTTACAGGTGCATATAGTGTTACTCAATTATGCATATGCTTTTAGGTAATGTGCATATATTTTGACATAACTGTGCATATATTTTGACATAAATATGAATATATTTTGACATAAATATGCATATAATTTTGACATAACTGTTCATATATGTGTGTGTACCAGAATTAATGGAAGAATTTTCCACCAATTTGTCTACTATGAACTTTGACGTTTCTCATATTGGCTCACTTATAAATATAGGTACACATACTTTCTTAAGTTGGTTTGGTGTGAGTTTATTGTTAGATAGGTAATGGTGGTTTTGTGTTATTACTAATACTAACTAATTCATTAATTTTTGTAGATACATCTGTGGTGGGGAGTCTAATGCATCATCCCACTCCTAATCATGAAAAAGAGTGGTTTTCCTTTTGCTCAGCTGTTACTAAGCCATTTGTTGGAATGTAGTTCGATACTTTTGAATCACATTTTATGATGGAGTAATTAGTTCTAGATATTGTGTATGCAATAGAGAAGGTTACAAGAAAACACCAACAGATGGTGCAACTTCTAAAAAGAAAATGAGCAGTTACAAGATTTGGATGTAATGCACGGGTGAAGTTGAGGCTTTGTGAGGAAGGTGGGGTTACGGTATTTTCTTTTCATGAAGGGCACACACGTGTCTTAACGACTCTAACATCAATGCGTCATGTAAAACAGTCTAGAAACCTGAAAATGGTGCACAAAAAGCACATAGTTGATAACAGTAAGGCCAATGTGGGTCCTGTGAAATCTTTTAGGATATTCAAGGAGAACGTGGGAGTATATTATATAAAAATTTAGGAGCACCGATAAGTGACTTCAAGAAATTTCATAGGGATTCTCGAAAGCATATAAGAGGCAAAGATGCACAAATGTTGATTGATTGCTACAGAAGGAAATAAAAGAGATGTGTAGTTCATTCTTTTTTAATACGAATTAGATGATAAAAAACACATGACTAAAGTTCTCTGGGCGGATCCTGTTAGTAGAAAACAATATGGTGTGTTTGGAGATTATGTATCATTTGACACAACCTGCTCTATGAATGAATACTCAATGGTCTTTTCAACCTTCACAAGAATAGAAAATCACAACAAGTGTGTCACTTTTGCCGTTGGGCTTATAGTAAGGAAGACACATAGTCATTTGTTTGGCTTTTCAATGCGTTTTGGAAAGCAATGAATTATTGTGATACAAAATATCTTGTCACTGATCAAGACCCGGCCATGAAGATTGCCTTTGAAAAAGTGTTTGACAAGGAGATCACTAGGCACTGATTGTGCATGTTGTTAGGTTATGATACATATAACTGAATACAAATCATGCGGAAAAACCATAAAAGCCAGGATTCCAAATTAATTGCCACCTAACAATTAGCATAATTTAGGACACATACACTTTGTTGCGTGCCCTCCCTAGCTGCGCCCGAACCGAACAAGAACAAGTCTAGGACTCCAAATGTCGTCCCTCCGTGGATAGTCCACAGCACGCTCGGATCCGCCTTAGATTTAATTAACTAGAATTGCGCCTAAGGTTCTATGAATAATTTTCGGATATTATGGCAAATAATATACTTTATTTTAATCCTTAAAACTTGATGTATGATTGAAAATTATGTTCTCATAAATTTGTGAATGCCATCACATATTTATAGAGTACGAATATGGTATTGGAATTCTACTAGGACTTTCAGAATCCTAATTCTATTAGAATTAAAGTTCCATTAAACCTAGTAAATCAGAAAATTAATCTAATCCTAATCATTTAAGGATTCGAAGTATGCACAAACTCCAACACGCACACGAGCATGGCCCATATGCGAGCAGGCCATGACCGCGCGCACACAAAGCCCGCAGCAGGCCTCGCAGCCCATACGAGCTCGCTGCCATGTGCTCGCAGCCTTGGCGCGCTGGGCCTGGACTTGTGCTAGGCCTAGCGTTGCCTTGGGCTGCTGTGACGCGCACTGGGCTTGCTGGACGTGGGCCTGGCTTTGCGCTGGGCCTTCGTCTAGCAAGCTCATCCGATGCTTATTCGTACGACGCGCTTCCGATTCCAGAATTCATTTCCGATACGCACAATATTTAACATTTCCGATTCCGCAATTAATTTCCGTTTCGAACAAATATTTAATATTTCCGTTTCCGGAATTATTTTCCGATTCCGATAATATTTCCGATTCTGACAATATTTCCGTTTCCGGCAATATTTCCGATTCCAGCAATATTTCCATTTCCGATAATATTTTCCGATACGTACCATGTTTCCATTTCCGGCAACATCTACGACTTGGATAATATTTATATTTCCGATACGATCCATATTTCCGTTTCCGGCAATATCATCGTTTCCGGAGTATCCATAATTTGCTTTTGACGATTTCAGCTCCCACTGGAACCGAGATCCGTCGATTCCGAATATCCATAGATGGAGTATTTAATTCCATTAAATACTTGATCTGTTCACGTACTATTTGTGTGACCCTACGGGTTCAGTCAAGAGTAAGTTGTGGATTAATATTATTAATTCTACTTGAACTGAAGCGTCCTCTAGCTAGGCATTCAGTTCACTTGATATCACTGAATTATTAACTTGTATAATTAACACTGAACCGCATTTATTAAACTTATCATTAAATGCATACTTGGACCAAGGGAATTATTTCCTTCAGTCTCCCACTTGTCCTTAGGGACAAGTGTGCATTTCCTAGTTCCTTTGTCGCTCGATGCTTGCTCTTGAACATAAGGTAAGAGTTGTCATCCTTATTATGTCCGGAGGTGTTTCTCGGTTACAGAGTTCAACTGATCAAATAAACAGATAATCATAACCTATGAATCATCTGAGCACGGCCATGCATTTTACAGTTTCTAGCTCTCCGAGTGGCCTTGTACAACTTTCAGCATCTCATCCTGATTTATGGGAGGACAATCCCAATCTTGCGATCTTGATATTAGACTTCGTTTGATAGGTGATTACCCGAGCGTTGCCTTTATAGCCTCCTTTTACGGTGCGACGGTTGAGAACGTCAAAGTAACCAGTTCTCAAACAAGTAATCTCAAATCACTCAGGTATTGAGGATTAGTGTCTAATAATTTTAATGAAATTTACTTATGACAGATTTTAATCTCTTACAGTAAAGTTTCATAGGTCTGTCCGATACTAGTCTTCCCAAAGTAAGTATCTATGCAAATGATTGCGACATTGCCATGTCCACATATTTCAAGAAACAGAACTACTAGTCATCTTGCATTCTAGTCGTCTAACATTTTCTATGCGTCCATCTTTATAGAAACCTCCGACCAGGGACCATTTTCAACTTTTGACATTCAAGTTCACTTGATAGACATTTCTTAGTCACAGGACTGGTCCTGACAGTCTATCTTGAATGTATTGTCAAATTGAAGGGACTCATCATTTAATAAACCACAAATTAAATGGAAAAATGAATTCTATTCATTAATGTGAATGGTTAACTAATAATGTTTTACAAAGTATTAAACTCGAAAAATTTAAAACATTAAATAAGGACATCATAGCCATTCTCCATCATGCTTGATTTCCATAGCTGCAGTGTGCGAGTTAATGGATCTGAGATGTTGTCATCAGTTCCAATTTTGCTTATCTCGACTTCTTTTCTTTCAACGAACTCTTGTAAAAGGTGAAATCTACGAAGTACATGCTTGACTCTCTGGTGGTGTCTAGGCTCCTTTGCCTGTGCAATAGCTCCATTATTATCACAATACAGAGCTATTGGTCCTTTAATGGAGGGGACTACACCAAGTTCACCTATGAACTTCCTTACCCAAATAGCTTCCTTTTCTACTTCATGTGCAGCAATGTACTCCGCTTCAGTTGTAGAATCCGCAATGGTGCTTTGCTTAGCACTTTTCCAGCTTACTGCACCTTCGTTGAAGCAGAAGACAAACTCAGATTGTGATCTGAAATCATCTTTGTCGGTTTGGAAACTTGCGTCCGTATAGCCTTTAACAATTAATTCATCATCTCCACCAAAGACCAGGAAATCATATTTGTGCCTTTTCAGGTACTTCAGAATGTTCTTGGCAGTAGTCCAATGTGCCTCTCCTGGGTCTGACTGGTATCTGCTCGTAGCACTGAGTGCGTACGCAACATCCGGGCGTGTACATATCATAGAATAAATTATTGAACCAATCAATGATGCATATGGAATCCCACTCATTCGTCTACGCTCATCAAGTGTTTTTGGGCACTTAGTCTTGCTTAGAGTCATTCCATGAGACATGGGTTGGTAGCCTTGCTTGGAGTCTGCCATATTGAACCTTTCAAGCACCTTATTGTTATAAGTGCTTTGACTGAGTCCAATCATCCTCTTAGATCCATCTCTGTAAATCTTGATGCCCAGTATGTACTGTGCTTCTCCTAGATCCTTCATCGAAAAACATTTCCCAAGAAAAATCTTGACAGAGTTTAACATAGGTATGTCATTTCCGATAAGTAATATGTCGTCGACATATAATACTAGAAAAGCAATTTTGCTCCCACTGACCTTCTTGTATACACAAGATTTGTCTGCGTTCTTGATGAAACCAAAGGAATATTCCAGCTCCTTGATTCTTGCTTCAATCCGTAGATTGATTTCTTAAGCTTGCATACCTTTTTAGCATTCTTTGGATCCTCAAAGCCCTCAGGTTGTGTCATAAACACAGTTTCTGTTAAAACGCCGTTTAAGAAAGCGGTTTTGACATCCATCTGCCATATTTCGTAATCGTAATATGCAGCGATTGCTAACATTATCCGAATAGACTTTAGCATTACAACTAGGGAAAAGGTTTCATCGTAATCCACACCGTGGACTTGCCTATAACCTTTTGGAACCAATCTAGCTTTGAAAAATTCAAGTTTCCCATCCTTGTCTTTTTTCGGTTTGAAAACCCATTTGCTTCCTATGGCTTGGTAGCCATCTGGCAAATCAACCAAATCCCAAACTTGGTTTTCAGACATGGAGTCTAATTCAGATTTCATGGCATCTTGCCATTGCTTGGAGCTAGGGCTCGTCAAAGCTTGTTTGTAAGTCGCGGTTCATCACTTTCAAGTAATAGAACGTCATAGCTCTCGTTCGTCAAAATACCTAAGTACCTTTCCGGTTGAGATCTATATCTCTGCGATCTACGCGGGGTAACATTTCTATATTGACCATGATTCTCACCAGATTCTTCTAAAGATCTCTGAGTTTCATCCTGAATGTCATCTTGAGCATTCTCTAGAGTTTGTTGTTCGACTCGAATTTCTTCGAGGTCTACTTTTCTCCCACTTGTCATTATGGAAATGTGGTCCTTTTCCAAAAAGATACCATCTCGAGCAACAAACACCTTGTTCTCAGATGTATTGTAGAAGTAATACCCCTTTGTTTCCTTTGGGTAGCCCACAAGGATACATTTGTCAGATTTTGGTTGAAGTTTGTCTGAAATTAATCGTTTGACGTATACTTCACAACCCCAAATCTTAAGAAAAGACACTTTTGGAGGCTTTCCAAACCATAACTTATATGGAGTCTTTTCAACAGCTTTAGACGGAGCTCTATTTATAGTGAGTGCAGCTGTATTTAGTGCATGTCCTAAAAATTCTATTGGAAGTTCGGCCTGACCCATCATTGATCTAACCATGTCTAGCAAGGTTCTATTCCTCCGTTCCAACACACCGTTCCATTAAGGTGTTCCAGGAGCCGAGGAGTCAATTCTGATAGAATTCCACATTCTTTCACATGGTCATCAAATTCATAGGTCAGATATTCACCGCCTCTGTCAGACCGCAGTGCCTTAATCTTCTTGCCTAATTGATTCTCTACTTCACTCTGAAATTCCTTGAATTTGTCAAAGGATTCAGACTTATGCTTCATTAGGTAGACATAACCATATCTACTGAAATCATCAGTGAAAGTGATAAAGTAGCTGAAACCACCTCTAGCATTTGTACTCATTGGTCAACATACATCTGTATGGATTAAACCCAATAGTTCAGTTTCTCTTTCTCCATATTTAGAGAAAGTTTGCTTTGTCATTTTGCCAAGTAAACATGATTCGCACTTACCATAATCCTCTAAGTCAAATGGTTCTAGAATTCCTTCTTTTTGAAGACTTCCTATGCGTTTCAAGTTAATATGGCCTAATCGACAATGCCACAGATAGGTGAGATCTGAATCATTCTTTTTGGCCCTTTTGGTATTTATGTTATATATTTGTTTGTCGTGATCTAATAAATAATGTCCATTGACTAATTTAGCAGATCCATAAAACATCTCTTTAAAATAAAACGAATAACTATTGTCTTTTATTAAAAAGGAAAATGCCTTAGCATCTAAGCAAGAAACATAAATGATGTTTTAGTAAGACTTGGAACATGGAAACAATCTTTCAGTTCCAAAACTAGCCCAGAGGGCAACGAAAAATAATAAGTTCCTACAGCTAATGCAGCAATCCGTGCTCCATTTTCCACTCGTAGGTCGACTTCACCCTTGCTTAACCTTCTACTTCTGCTTAGTCCCTGCGAATTGGAACATAAGTGTGAGCCACAACATGTATCTAATACCCAAGAAGTTGAATTAGCAAGTATACAGTCTATAACGAAAATACCTGAAGATGGAAAGACTGTTCCGTTCTTCTGATCTTCCTTAAGCTTTGGACACTCTCTCTTGTAATGGCCAATTCCATAACAATAAAGACAGCTTAATGTGGACTTGTCCTTCTTTGTCTTCTTCTTCTTTGACTCAGCATTGCCCTTGGACTTTCCACCTTTCTTGAATGGTCTCCCTTTAGCCTTGAGTAAATCATTGGCTTTACAGTCGAGTACTATCTCAGCCTTTCTAACAAAGTGAACAAACTCTGCAACTGTTTCTTCTCTTGGTTCACTTAGGTATAGTTGCTTAAAGCGACCAAACCCACTGTGTAGTGAATTGAGCAAGATAAAGACTGCCATCCTTTCGCTTATTGGTGTTCCTAGCAGACTTAGGCGATCAAAATATGAAAGCATAAGTTCTACATGAACCTTAGTGGGACACCAATTCTTTGTTTAGTGCGAAGGAGCTGAACATGTGTTTCTTGGACCTCCATCCTAAAACACCTGTTATGAAAACTAACCTTTAGACCAGACATTGATTCAATCAACTCAGGAACATTTAGGTCCCTGTCCTCCGTGTTTCCACGACATATATCCCTCAGATTCTTGATGAGCGTAAAAGGTTCGTAAGCTACAAACCTTCTAGCCCATTCATCAGTGATATTGTTCAGCATGAGAGTCATAACCTTTTTTTGAGGTCCGCATCCCAGGCGGCATATCTTTCAGGGGTCATGTCTTTGGCATAGTAGCTTGGCATGGGATGGAACAGTACATACTCAAATCCATTGAGTCTGACTACTTCAACTAGCTTATCTTCCCATTCAAGAAAATTTGTTAGGTTCAGCTTGACCATAAGGTCAGAACCCATGATGATGATTTGATTGTTGTTTGCCATAGTAAAAACTACAATTGAAAAAGTATAAACAAATAAATAATCGTTCACATTTTCTCTTAATAAACTTTAAATTCTAGCAAACATGCATAATTTATCATTTATTAAGCATTTTATTCAAGTTATGTGTTCTAGCAGGTGTGAATAAAATGATTCCAAGATCCTTAAATCATTGAATAATTAAGCACATTACGTATTTAGACTCAATTCTAAAATATTTTAGGTAAGCAAAGCCTTTGCTAATAGTCTAGAAACTACTCTTGGTTGATAGGTACGTCTAAGAACTTATTAGGTAAACCTATCTCATTTGCCACGACATAAAAGGACTCCTTAGTTATATCGATGACTTTCACCAAAACTAACATGTACTCACAATTATTTGTGTATCTTACCCCTTTAGGATCAATAAGTAACACCTCGCTTAGGCGGAAAACTATTACTAAGATTTATGTAAAGGTTTATCCAAGTAAGTGTTATTTTGGCATGGCACCTTTTAACTCAATTTTAAAGTTTGGAACTTAAGGCTCTTACTATGTTGATTAGATTTTAAGTGAACTAAAATCCTTAATCATGCAACATAATCAAGCCACAATCTCATTCATAATTAAGACATATTTAAAGCAATAAATAACTTAAAACATGCATAATATATAAATGTGATCTAGTATGGCCCGACTTCATCTTGAAGCTTCAACTTCAAACTCCGTCTTGAAAATGGATTGGAAACTCCGTCTTGAATTTCACCATGGGAGACTCCATTTTCTTCAAATAGGATCAGCTATAATTTACACTAATTACAACTATTTGATGGTACGCAGACCATATTTAAATTAAAAACTTTGGTGCATTAGACCAATTTTACATTCAAATTAATGGTACGCAGACCATATTTTCTATCCTATTTGGGCCATACTAGTCACTTTCAATAACCAGCAAAACAGTACATATACAATATATACCATTCACCCATTCATTATCATGAATGGCCCACATAGCTGGTTAGTAGAACATATTATGCATCACATAAACATTTGCAGCAATTAATCAAGGGTTCCAATAATCTACCAATTAGTCAATCCTTATTAATTCTAATCAAGTTGTTTTAACCTTAAAGGAATGTAGACCTAATCAGGAGTTTATGACTAAAACGCTCCCACTTAAACCAATAAATTTACATGCTTTACTAATTTTAAACATAAAATTGTATTTCCTAGTCTAACCGGAAACATACAAATTTAATTAAAATTTAAAGCTCATATAAATTAATAATTGAATCCTTTAATTTATTTTCAGTTGAATTAAATAAATAAATTTAAATTTATTCAAGGTTTTAATTTTAGTAAAATAATTAGTATAAATGAAATTTATAATAATTGGATTATTCAAAATTAAATTCCTAGAAAAAATAATTTTAATTACGAATTTTAAAAAATTAATTAAAATCGTTTCCACTGAAAATTCAAAATTAAATTTAAAGCGCATCAATCGAATCAAGACGAGGAACATGGGTTTGCACCCATGCCCCGTCGAGTGCACGAGGCTGCAACGCCCCTCGATTGATCGCACAGCAAGACAATGCACGAGCAGGCCACACGCATCGCAGCCAGCCCATGCCACGCATGCGCGCAGCCCGCCTTGCTCAACACGTATTGGTCTGCTCGCTGGGCGAGGCAGCGCGCGCTGTGGCGCAGCATCCATCGCTGCCCACACGCGTCTGCTCGCTCGGCTTGTTCCTTGCCCCCATCGCCCATCGCCCATCGCGTAGCACACACGCCCAGGCATCACTGCGTTGCGCGCGCGCCACGCTCATTGCTCGCTGCATTCGTACCACATGGGAGACGAGCTCCTTTGCTCGTCGTCGTATGCCCGCACTATACAACACCCCTTAAGGGTAACACGTAGCGTCCATTGCTTTGTGCGTGCAATATTCATGAGCGAATTATATAAAAATTAAAACTTTTTAGTTGAAATTTATAGACAATATAATAAATCATATTAATTTCATAAATTTAGGGCGAAAAATCGAAAATTTATGATTCAATTAATTTCCGATTATCATGGATTCAAATCTAGGTCATAAAAATTTAAATTTATCAAAAATTAACAATTTTTATGGTGGTTTTTAATAATGGATGCCTAATTAAATCGTCAATTAATTATGAAAATCAAATCAAATTCTAAATTATTCGAATTTCAACAAATTAATTACAATTAAAAATTAGGTTGTATAATTAACAAGCTTAGGCATTCAATTTGTTAAACATATACAGTAGGTCAATCAAAAATTCAAGATTTAACAACAAGAAGCGCAAATATTTAATTTAACATCTTAAAAATTACAAATTTTGCGTTCGAAAAACTAAAACCTCTGAAAAGTCATAATTAGGCTTCGAATTTGGGAATTCTGGATTCGGCCGAAAAATAATTTTTTCGTCAAAATTTTAGAATGCCTTTTACAAACAGAATTGACACAAAAATCACTCGATTTCGTTGAGAAACGAAAAAACTGCGAACATATAATTAAATAATAGCAAATTTGCAATTAATTACAATTACGAAATTAATCACCCCTTTTAATTCCTTGCAAATTTATAAAATTTAAACATGTTAACTAATTATTATGGAATTAGTTAGAGGCTCGTGATACCACTATTAGGTTATGATACATATAACTGAATATAAATCATGCGGAAAAACCATAAAAGCCAGGATTCCAAATTAATTGCCACATAACAATTAGCATAATTTAGGACACATACACTTTGTAGCGTGCCCTCCCTAGTTGTGCACGAACCGAACAAGAACAAGTCTAGGACTCCAAATGTCATCCCTCCGTAGATAGTCCACAGCACGCTCGGATCCGCCTTAGATTTAATTAACTAGAATTGCACCTAAGGTTCTATGAATAATTTTCGGATATTATGGAAAATAATATACTTTTTTTTAATCCTTAAAACTTGATGTATGATTGAAAATTATGTTCACATAAATTTGTGAATGCCATCACATATTTATAGAGTTCCATTAAAACTAGTAAGTCAGAAAATTAATCTAATCTTAATCATTTAAGGATTCGAAGTATGCACAAACTCCAACACGCACACGAGCATGGCCCACATGCGAGCAGGCCATGCCGCAGCAAGCCTCGCAACGCATCCGAGCTCGCTGCCATGTGCTCGCAGCCTTGGGGCGCTGGGCCTGGCGTTGCCTTGGGCTGCTGTGACGCGCGCTGGGCTTCCTGGAAGTGGGCTTGGCTTCGCGCTGGGCCTTCGTCTAGCAAGTTCGTCCGATGCTTATTCGTACGACGCGCTTCCGATTAATTTTTCGATTCCGAAATTCTTTTCCGATACGAACAATATTTAACATTTCCGATTCCAGAATTAATTTCCGTTTCGAACAAATATTTAATATTTCCGTTTCCGGAATTATTTTCCGATTCCGATAATATTTCCGATTCTGACAATATTTCCGTTTCCGGCAATATATCCGATTCCGGCAGTATTTCCATTTCCGATAATATTTTCCGATACGTACCATGTTTCCGTTTCCGGCAACATCTACGACTTGGATAATATTTATATTTCCGATACGATCCATATTTCCGTTTCCGGCAATATCGTCGTTTCTGGAGTATCCATAATTTGCTTTTGACGATTTCAGCTCCCACTGGAACCGAGATCCGTCGATTGCGAATATTCATAGATGGAATATTTAATTCCATTAAATACTTGATCCGTTCACGTACTATTTGTGTGACCCTACGGGTTGAGTCAAGAGTAAGCTATGGATTAATATTTATTAATTCCACTTGAACTGAAGCGACCTCTAGGTAGGCATTCAGTTCACTTGATCTCACTGAATTATTAACTTGTATAATTAACACTGAACCGCATTTATTAGACTTACCATTAAATGCATACTTGGACGAAGGGCAGTATTTCCTTCACATGTGGCATATTATAAAAAATCTCACAGAAAAGGTGAGGGTCTACTGTTGGTCAAGATGAAGAATTTTTATTTGCATTCTGCTCTTGTGTCTAGAGTAAAGAACTTGAGCCTGAGGAGTTTGACGAACTTTGGCACATGACTCTGGAGGAGTATGAGTTGTTTCATAATGAATGGCTGGTATATGTCTTTGAAATTCGAGATGAATGGATTTCTGCTTATTATAGGGATGTGCCTATGTATGAGGACTACTTTCAGAAGTGAGAGTGAGAATAATTTTTATAATCACTTCACTACTCATCGCCTTACCTTGTATGAATTTTGGATGTGGTATCTTAGTGTCATGGATTCTCAAAGATATAATCAATCAAAGCTTCTGTCAGATTCTAAAAATTCAATGCCACAACATAAAACTCCTCTGAACTTGGACATAGATGCATCAAATGAGTACACACACAGTTTTTTATTGGTTTCAACAGGAGTTAATAATAGCTTGTATTAAGATTAGCATTCAAAGTATGAATGTTGAATAAGAAATAGAGAAGATTGGTATCACTGATCGACAACGTAACAAGAAGTTATTTATAGTAAATTATATTAGAAAAATTTACAAAATACTCTTGTAAGTTGCTTGAAAGAGAGGGCATTCCTTGTAGGAACATTCTTTGGGTGATTAAATAAAAGGGTATAAAATATTTACTGGAAGGGTACATTAATAGTCGATAGACTAAAGAGGCAATGAGTATGCCTATATTTGATTTAGGTGAGAATTTAATAGAAGATTGCTCTCAAATGGAAGATGTGTAGAAGAAAGTTGGACACTTATGCGCTGAAATTTTCTCTAGCTTGTGTGACCCTTGCTGAGCAAAACAAGGAATACCTTGATGATTTCAGCCAAAGAATAAATATCTTTAAATAACAATTGGTCTCCAAGGGTAATCCTAAGATTCTTCAGGACAAAATCAAAGAAATTGAACTGCTCCTTGATTGCCCAGTTTCTACTTAAGTTTCTAGTGAAGTTGATATCCTGAACCCAAACATGTGTAAAAATAAAAGATCAAACAAAAGAATTAACGGTAAAAAAGAAGATCTAATGGAGAAAAGTAAAAAAACTCTTTGACTATGCAGAGCATGTGGGGAACTATCCAATCACGATGGTCGAAACTTTCGGCAAAAGAAAAAGGACATAGGAAATGTTCGAAGGTGTAATTTCGCTTCCTTTTTCTTTTTTCCTTTTTAGTCTTCTATTTAAGCTAGTTTTAACATCAAAGATCATATTGTACCTGTACTTTCCTCTTTCATATTTTATGTTTATGTTGTTTTGTTGTTGTAGTGTCAGTTTGTGTATGATGTTGTGTTGTAGTTTTGTCTAGCGACATGGTTTCTGTGCTGCTATTCTGCTTTGTATGTGAGGATTGAAATCTGGTGCAGGCTACTGTTCTATTTGATGGCTTATTGGGTTGTTCTATTGGGTCGAGAAAATCGTGGTAACCACGCTTACTATGAAGTTCTCCTCCCGTGCTACGTTGATCTTGTTTTGGTCAGTTATGGATTAGGTAGACCAATTTTGACTTTTTATATATTGTACATATTTCCTTGTTGAGCATTGTTTAGGATCTATCCCGGTATATCTTTTTCCCATCGGTTCATGTAGTTTTTACTAACTAATTTACTTTACGAGTTTGGCCTCTAAGACATAGACAACTACCAATGTAATGACTTTACCATGGTTGCTAATTGTTCTTCATTTATGTATCACAATTTTTTTTCTACTAGTGTGTTATTAATATTTCTTAAGTATTCTGTATGAATCAATATCATCCAATATAATATCATATTTTACTGATATATGTATATTATTTTAACTCTATGTGCATATTTTTAACTATATGCGCATATAGAGTTAAAAGAATATCCACATCGAGTCCACGTATATTATCAATAAAACAGAATCTCTGACGAGTAGGTAAAACTTACTGAGAGTACTGCTGCAGCATGACTAATGCTTCACCAGCTACAGTTCTAACATGCACCTGAGTAGTTGAGTCATAATGTAACTTCTTCTACTAGTTTCGCATGGCCACCAGTGACAAAAAACACAAAAAATACAGTTCACTAGTGTAGGTGCAGGTGCAGGTGCAGGTGCAAGTGCTACTAGAGGTGTAGGTGCAGGTGCTACTTCCTCCTCAATAGCTTTGTTGTCTATACAGGTCAAACTGTATTCTTTGGTGGTCCTCTCGTGAAAGGGAATTTGACAAGAGGGGCCAGAAGTACTAGGGGTCAAGAGCTGCTGCAGGAGCAGAGTCGACCAAAGAGCGTTGTATAGCTTCCTATGTTTGTTCCTAGTGATGCACAGTGAGCCTAGTTACCTTCTAGTCTGCACATTTAAGTAAAACTTTATGCACATTTAAGTGAACATATATGCACTCTGCAAAAAACTGAACCACTGAATCATGCGAGGAATGGAATAGCACATATGTTGTATTTAAGTCAAAATATATGCACGTTTAAGTCAAAAAAATATGCACAGATGGAAAAAATATATGAAACAGGAGTAGTACCAAAGATGACCAAATCAAAATTGATTTTGATTGCACATTTGCAGGTTAATCGAGTTCAACTACTGCCAAATGTACCTATTTAATAATAGGTCAATTAATAAAAACGTTAACTACATGTTACATAGTGAGAGTTGAAACATTAATTGAACTAATACCAAAACTAAGTTGAAGAAACAACTAAATAGGTTAATTCCTTAGCAACATTTACATATGTTTCATTTACAAAAAGATCAGCTGCTCATAAGAAAGATCAACTGTGGTAGTTAGCCGAAGCACTCCCTATTTCTTCATCAAGTGATTCCTTGCTTGTTTTATGACATAGGTTTCCTTTCATTTAACGGACTAAGCATAATCGTGCTACAATACTTGGCTCTAAGTGATTGCAGTGTATGAACCCGGCTCAACAAAAATCCAAAATTTATTAGTAAAGTACAAATGTATAACTTATACTCTTAAAAATCACATAAAAAGTAATTGTTATCGTACATTGTCTTTATCTTGTTTCGTGAAGCCACAATCCCGATTCCCATGGACCCCCATGTACGTATTCATATGCATCATTAGATACACCCCACCATATGCCACATATGATTTTGATTTCCATGGAATTATCATTGTTCACCTTTTGCCTTTAAAATTTGTATCCTTTGAGTGTTTAGTAGCCATCAGAAAACTTTGGAAGGCGGTGTCTTACACAAATTTAACAGATATAAAGAAACAATAATGATTGCAGATTTGCAGATTTGCAGATTAAAAGGTTAAAAGAATATGCACATATAGTTAAAAGAATATGCACATATGTGAAAAGAATATTCACATAAAATTGAAGGGGGTATATAGGGTGTCAGGCTGTCAAGAACTGCTAGATATGGTCAAATTCAATGGAAATTCCAACAATGTAGCTATTAACTAGCTCTTCTTTTAAGAGTTTAAGGGGGCTGAAAGTTGCTCTGACAAACAAGCCCAATTCACAAGGTAAAGGTGGCCAAGATGAAAGAAGTTAACATAAAGTGATAATTAGGGGGAAAACACACAAATATTGCATTCGCACCTCTCGGATTGAGTGCATTGAGTTTCCAAATACGAAGGAGAGCTCTCGCATGACCTCTAGACTAGGCATCTACCAAATAGAACTAGTTCATCCCATATGCCTATGTTAATCCTTAATTTCTTAACAAACAAGCATACAACATTTCCAATCAACTAATTAGAGTTAGCATTTGCAACTACCAATCCGATTAGACATGGATATCCTAATCAACAAATCTAATTTCAATCACAACATCATCGTGAATTCAACTCTACATCCCTAATTTATCCCCAAACTTCACCCCATACCCTAGCAATGACTACCCCCTACACATTGAGGTAGTAGTTAAGCTAGAAATTGATATTAAGCAAATGAACATCATGATTGAATTAAAAAAACGAAATTGCAAAGCAAACAAGCAATTAAACTAGAATTCCCAAGGATTCAATTGAAATTAAAATTCAAAGCAAATGCACAATTTAACAATCAAAACAATTAAGAAAATTAAGGCAAGAATTGAAAAGATTAAGGAGAAGAGAAGTTACTCAATGCTTGAAGAATCTTGAACTTGAAAGCAAAACTTGAATTAATCTTGAATTTCACATTAGAATTTAGGAATTAAAAAGTGTTTGAAACTAAAAAGCTTTGAAAATTATCTCTCTAAAAATCAAAAGTATAAACTAAAAATAATTCAAAACTAACTCCCAAAAATAATAAACGAAAAACTATTTATATGTTTCCGAAAATAGAATTTTAAATGACGAAAATGTGCCACCCCGCGTCTGTTTGCGAGCGCACATACCCTTGTGCGAACGAATCAAGAAGTTCGTGTGGGTGCAGACAAATTTTGTGCGTCCAAAAAGAGCGACGATCAGAACCTTCGTGCCGTGCGAGCGCATGGAAAATTTGTGCCGTCACATATACCAAATTCACCATTTTCCTTGACAATTCCTTGTGTGGCCGCATATTTCTGCTGTGTGGGCGCATGGGGTAGCTGGTGCGAGAGAACCGTTGTTCTTCGTTCTAGCGCGCACAAAAAAGGGGAGCTACTGGAAATCTGCTTCGATCTGATGCGAACGCACTCTGTTACCCGGGCGCACAACCTTGTGTTTTCATCAATAATCACTTCTTCTTCACCGTGCGAGCGCACGCATTTCCTGTGCGGTCGCACAAGACTGATTCTTGCATAATTCTATCGTAGGAATCACAGTTGCATTTAAGCACATACAAGAACTACAAGAATATACAACCTAACTCACTATCGTAGGAATCACGGTTGCATTTAAGCACATGCAACAAGCTCTTTAAACCCCACAATGGCTCATTAGGGCGAGTGGGATCTCGCAAGGGTTTCCAAAGAGTTCAACCCATAACTCTTCCAAAAATTGGCCAAGGCAAGACCTAAAAGGAAAATAAAGAAAGAAAAAGGAAAGAAAAGAGAAGAAAGGAAAAGAAAACAAAAAAAAAACAAAAAAAAAACCAAAACAAAACTACAAAATCCAAGAACCGGGCTTTTATTATGGAACGAGCACAAAAAGATGCATATATTTCTAAATCGACAAACGATTGCATGTTAATCAATGTCCTAAGTCGAGCGAAAGATTCAAGTGTGAAGCATAGCGAACTAAGGAATTGCACTCATCTACCCCCCTTCAACCAATCTTACCGCACCAACTCTCTATATCCCATTCACCCTCAAAGATAGCTTCTCGTGACGCCGCGAAGGCGCCGGAAAAGACAAGAACTTCAAGAGAGTAAAGAAGGATACTAGATATCTCGGAATGACAATCCCTCTCCATAAACTTGACCAATTCCTCCCTCCACCGACAATGACTCAACTCAAAAGGGTCAAGAGGGATTTTACGGTGAAACGTTTAGGCTAGGGGTAAGGGTGTGGAATAAATTTGGTAATTGGAGTTCATTCTTAAAGTGAAGCACAAAATGACCTCAACTCAAGCAAATAGAACCAAAACAAATTCACACCACTTATTTGGGGCACCCCCAAGGTTATTCAACAACAAAACTAAACTATACTCTTTTTTGAACTTTTCTTGATTTGATTTTTTTTTTTTCAATTGCAACTTTTCTCTTTGCCTTGTTTTTCTCTGTTTTTGGCTTTTTTCTAAACTTTCCTTTCTTTTTTATTTTTCTTTTGCTTCTTGTTCAATATATACAACATATTTCCCAAACTTTCCATTCTAACCAACAACCATCATTTCTCACCATTTGCATAAACATTCCAAACCACAAAGCACAATTACACACAATTACACTAGCTTCACTATCACTTCTAAGGGTGAAAATAAAACAAAGGCTAATCGGCTTGTAATGAGCTTAAAATAAATGAAGGGGCAAGTCTCAAATGCATAGAAAGGGGGAAATGCAAACAAAAATATGAGAGAGAAAAAAATGGTGTCATAATCTAAAAAGAAAAATAGCCACCGGAAGAAAATACCTCTATCGTCCCCTAAAGTAGTTCGGTCGCGGTCTCGGAAAGGAAAAAGTCAAATTTAGGATATAGGAAAGTCAATGTCAAGGATCCATGCCACTCAATATTTGTGTTTGAGAATTGGGCTAAAAAGAACAAGATCCTCACATATTGGAGCAATTACTATCCTCTCTGGCTTCAAGTTACTAGAGAGAACGACACCGTCGTACCACAAACCAAGGGATCAAGACTCATGCTATCCAAATTTCTAACCGACTACCTTTACACCTACATCCTAGACTCGAACCAAGACATTCAAAACCGTGCACACCTCTACCATTTAGGAATAAAAGCATTCTAACCTACATGTTCCAATTTTATTATGCCCGAATTAAGAATAAATCCTAAAAACTAGAAAAACTTGCCTTGACTAAGAGAAAGAAAAAGAAAAGAAAAGAAAAGAAAAGAAAAGAAAATAAATAAAATGAAAGAAAAAGGAAAGTAAAAGAATAGAAAAGAAAATCTATGAAACTAATCAAGAAAATATACACAAGAGCACACAAATGCACGCAATCAATGGCATGAAAATCATAATGGAAACCACACAATAAAATCTCCCCCCAAGCTCGAATGAGGCCATGTCCTCAAGACCTAAAATGAAACAAGGAGGGGCACAACTTGAAGGAAATAATGCCCTTGGTCCAAGTATGCATTCAATGTTAAGTCTAATAAATGCGGTTCAGTATTAATTAACAAGTTAATAATTCAGTGAGATCAAGTGAGCTGAATGCCTAGCTAGAGGCCGCTTCAGTTCAAGTGGAATTAATGATATTAATCCACAGCTTACTCTTGACTGAACCCGTAGGGTCACACAAATAGTACGTAAACGGATCAAGTATTTAATGGCATTAAATACTCCATCTATGGATATTCGGAATCGACGGATCTTGGTTTCAGTGGGAGCTGAGATCGTCACAGGCAAGAAATGAATACTCCGGAAACGATGATATTGCCGGAAACGGAAATATGGATCGTATCGGAAATATAAATATTATCCAAGTCGTAGATGTTGCCGGAAACGGAAACATGGTACGTATCGGAAAATATTATCGGAAATGGAAATATTGCCGGAATCGGAAATATTGCCGGAAACGGAAATATTGTCAGAAATGGAAATATTATCGGAATCGGAAAATAATTCCGGAAACGGAAATATTAAATATTTGTTCGAAACGGAAATTAATTCCGGAATCGGAAATATTAAATATTGTTCGTATCGGAAACAAATTCCGGAATCGGGAATTTAATCGAAAGCGTATCGTACGAATTAGCATCGGACGAGGCTCGCTAGACGAAGGCCCAGCACGAAGCCAGGCCATCACCCAGCAAGCCACACGCATCACCAACACACGCCAAAGCCTCGACAGGCCCAGCGCAAGCCAGGCCCAGCCGAAGCCATGGGCGTGCGCGGACAGTAGCATGGGCCGAGCGTTGTGCGCTCAACGTGGGCCGCAAGGCCTGCGCGGGTGTACGGTGCTTGTGCGATGCTCGTGTGCGAATCCTAAAGCTATCGGGATTCGATAAAAGATTAAATCCTAAACCTATTAGATAAAGTTTATTTAAATAGAGTCCTAGCAGGATTCTAATTAAATAAATTAGTATCCTAATAGGATTCCAATTCCTTTTCCATACCTCTATAAAAAGGGCCTAGGGTCATTGTTTATACACAAGTTTTCAAGTATTCAAAACTAGGATTTTTAAGCAGAATAATCAGCCATAACTCTTGCCCATTTAGCCGAAAATAAGTAGTACCTTAAGGGCGATTCTAGTTGGTCAATCTTAAGGCGGATCCGGACGTGCTGTGGACTATCTACGGAGGGACGACACTTGGAGTCCTAAAGACTTGTTCTTGTTCGGTTCGGGCGCAGCTAGGGAAGGCACGCAACAAAGAGTATGCATCTAAACTATGCTAAATGATTATGTGTAAATAATATGTTTTCCTGGCTTTATGGTTTTTCCGCATGATTTATGAATTGTCATATGTATCATAACCTAACAGTGGTATCACGAGCCTCTTATTATTTTCATAATCTAAATTGCATGAACATGGTTAAATATTACAAATTTGCAAGAATTAAAAGGGGTGATTAATTTTCGTAATTGTTAATTAATTGCAAATTGCGTTATTTAATTATACGTACACAGTTCTTCGGCAGTTTCTTCGTTACTCATCCAAATCGAGTGATTTTTGTGTCAATTCCGCATGTAAAAGGCATTCTAAAATTCCGCATGTAAAAGGCATTCTAAAATTTTTCGGCCGAACCCAGAATTCTCAATTTCGAAGCCTAACTATGACTTTTCGGAGGCTTTAGTTTTTCGAATGCAAAATTTCGTAAATTTAAGATGTTAAATTAAATATTTGCGATTCTTGTTGATAAATCTTCAATTTTTGATTGACCTACTGTATATGTTTAACAAGTTTGAATGCCTAGCCTTGTTAATTATGCAATCTAATTTGTAATTATGATTAATTTGTTGAAAATTAGAATAATTTAGAATTAATTTGATTTTCATAATTAATTATAATTTAATTAGATACCTATGATTAAAAACCACCATAAAAATTGTAAATTTATGTTAAATTTTAAATTTTTATGACCTAGACTTGAATCCATGTTAATCGGAAATCAATTGAATAATAAATTTTCGATTTTTTCGCCCTAAAATTATGAAATTAATATTATTTATTAATTTGTCATTAATTTTGAATATAAATTTTAAATTTTTATGCGATTCGCTCATATAACTTGCACGCACAAAGCAATGGACGCTACGTGTTACCCTTAAGGGGTGTTGTAGAGTGCGGGCATGTGACGACGAGCAAGGGAGCTCGTCGCCCATGCGGTACGAATGCAATGAGCAAGGCCATGGTGCACGAGCACAAGGCAGCAGCCCTGCCTTGTGTCGTGGGCTGTGTGCGATGGGCGAATGGGCGAGGGCGAGGGCAAGGCACGAGCAGTCGCGTGTGGGCAGCAAGCGAGCTGCGCCACAGCGCGCACTGCCTCGCGCAAGCGTGCGGAGCCTCGCGCACAGCGAACGTAAGCTCGCGTGCCACGAGTGCTGCACCAAGCATCGATCGCTCGCGCGCAGCGAGAGCTGTTGTGCGTACGACAAGCGCTGCGCCCAGCGATGGCGTGCGAGCGCTATTGTGCGTGCGACGAGCGCTGCGTCCAGCGATGGCGTGCGAGCGCTATTGTGCGTGCGACGAGCGCTGCGCCCAGCGATGGCGTGCGAGTGCTTGTTGTGCGTGCGATGAGCGCTGCGCCCAGCGATGGCGTGCGGGTGCGTGTTGCGACGTGCGACGAGCGCTGCGCCCAGCGATGGGCTGCGGCAGCATGCTCGTGCGTCAAGCGCTAGCGCGCGCAGCGAGCACCATGCGTGATGCCTTGCGATGGTGAGCAGCAGCGATGCGAGGCAGCGCATGGGCTGCGCGCACATGGCCAGCGATGGCTGTGTGCGCGCAGCCCATTGGCGTGCGTTGCGTGGGATTGTTGCGTTGCGATTAGATCGTTTTAAAATTTTAATTTGACATTTTCAGTTTACGTAATTTTAATTAATTTTAAAATTAATAATTTAAATTATTTTCTTGGATTTTAATTTTGAATATTGTAATTATAATAAATTTTATTTATTCTAATTATTTTACTAAAATTAAAATCATGAATTAATTTAAATACGACTGAAATTAAATTAAACTTTGTGGATTCAATTATAAATTTATATGAGCTTTAAATTTTAATTAAATTTGTATGTTTCCGGTTGGACTAGAAATACATTTTTATGTTTAAAATTAGTAAAGCATATGAATTTATTGGTTTAAGTGGGAGCCCCTTTTAGTCATAAACTCTTGATTAGGTCTACAAAACCTTAAGGTTAAAACAACTTGATTAGAATTAATAAGGACTGAATAATTTGTAGATTATCGGTGCCCTTGATTAATTGATGCAAATGTTTACGTGATGCATAATGTGTTTTACTAACCAGCTATGTGGGCCATTCATGATAATGAATGGGTGAATGGTATATATTGTATATGTACTGTTTTGCAGGTTATGAAGTGACTAGTATGGCCCAAATAGGATAGAAAATATGGTCTGCGTACCATTAATTTGAATGTAATTGGTCTAAAGTACCAAAGTTGTTTTTCAATTCAAATATGGTCTGCGTACCATCAAATAGTTGTAATTAGTTTTAATTATAGCTTATTTTATTTGAAGAAAATGGTGCCTCCCACGGAGATTTTCAAGACGGACTTTGAAGTTAAAGCTTCAAGATGAAGTCTGGCCATACTAGATCACATTTATCTTATGCATGTTTTAAGTTATTTATTGCTTTTAAATATGTCTTAAAATGCATGAGATCAAAAGCTTGATTATGTTGCATGATTAAGGATTTTAGTTCACTTAAAATCTAACCAACATAGTAAGAGCCTTAAGTTCCAAACTTAAAAATTGAGTTAAAAGGTGCCATGCCAAAATATACACTTGCTTGGATATCCTTTACATCAATCTAGTAATAGTTTTCGCTCAGCGAGGTGTTACTTATTGGTCCTAAAGGGGCAAGGTACACAAATAATTGTGAGTACATGTTAGTTTTGGTGAAACTCAACGATATAAGTAAGGAGTCCTTTTATGTCGTGGAAAAATCGTTAGGTTTACCGAATAAGTTCTTAGACGTACCTATCAACCAAGAATAGTTCCTAGACTATTAGCAAAAGGCTTTTGCTTACCTAAGATGTTTTAGGATTAAGTCGACAAACTGTGCTTAGTTCTTCAATGATTTTAGGATCTTGGAATCATTTTATTCACACCTGCCGGAACACATAACTTGAATAAAATGCTTAATAAACATTGAATTATGCATGTATGCTAGAATTTAAGTTTATTAAGAGAAACTGTGAATGGTTATTTATTTGTTTATTCTTTTCAATTGTAGTTTTAAATATGGCAAACAACAATTCATTCAACATTCGATCAATTCTCGAAAAGGAGAAGTTGAACGGGAAAAACTTCCTTGACTGGCAAAGGAACTTGCAAATAGTTCTTATGCAGGAAGAAAAGGAGTATGTCCTAGAAGAGGCGATGCCCGAAGCCGCAGGCGACGGGGTCACTCAGGCAGCCCTCAATCGTTGGATTGATGCCAACAAGGATGTGAAATGTCTAATGCTCGCCACCATGAGTGCAGATCTGCAGAAAACGTTCATCAACTCAGATGCTTTCACAATCATCAGTGAGTTGAAGAACATGTTCCAAGATCTGGCTCGAGTCGAAAGATTCGAGACTCATAGGCAAATTCTTGAGACCAAGATTAAGAAAGGCGAGCACGTAAGTCCACATGTTCTCAAAATGATTGGACTCATTGAGAATATGAGTCGGCTGGATCAGCAATTTTCTCAGGAAATGGCTATAGACACCATCCTCCATTCTCTTCATAGCGGGTATGATCAGTTCAAACTGAACTACAGTATGAATAGTCTGGACAAAACGCTCACTGAGCTTCACGGTATGCTGAAGACCGCTGAAAAGACGCTGAAAAGTGATAAGCAGGATGTGATTATGGTGCGTGGGGGCAAGTTCAAGAAATCTGGAAAGAAGAGGAATGCTAAGAAAGGTGGCAACAAGGCCAGCCCAACTAAGCAAACTGGCGCCAAATCTGTAAAGAGGAAGGTCAGTCAACCCACTTCTGAATTCGAATGCTTCTACTGCAAGAAGAAGGGGCATTGGAAGAGAGATTGCTTGAAGCTAAAGGAAGATCAGAAGAACGGAACAGTCGTTCCATCTTCAGGTATTTTCGTTATAGACTGTATACTTGCTATTTCAACTTCTTGGGTATTAGATACAGGTTGTGGCTCACACTTATGTTCCAATCCGCAGGGACTAAGAAGAAGTAGAAAGTTAAGCAAGGGTGAAGTCGACCTACGAGTGGGAAATGGAGCACGGATTGCTGCATTAGCTGTAGGAACTTATTTTTTGTCGTTGCCCTCCGGGCTAGTTTTGGAACTGGAAGAGTGTTTCCATGTTCCAAGTCTTACTAAAAACATCATTTCAGTTTCTTGCTTAGATGCTAAGGGATTTTCTTTTTTAATAAAAGACAATAGTTGTTCGTTTTATTTTAAAGAGATGTTTTATGGATCTGCTAGATTAGTCAATGGACTTTATTTATTAGATCACGACAAACAAGTATATAACATAAATACCAAAAAGGCCAAAAAGGATGATTCAGATCTCACCTATCTGTGGCATTGTCGATTAGGCCATATAAACTTGAAATGCTTAGAAATTCTTCAAAAGGAAGGAATTCTAGAACCATTTGACTTAGAGGATTATGGTAAATGCGAATCATGTTTACTTGGCAAAATGACAAAGCAACCTTTCTCTAAAGTTGGAGAAAGAGCAAATGAACTATTGGGTTTAATCCATACAGATGTATGTGGACCAATGAGTACAAATGCTAGAGGTGGTTTCAGCTACTTTATCACTTTCACTGATGACTTCAGTAGATATGGTTATGTCTACCTAATGAAGCATAAGTCTGAATCCTTTGACAAATTCAAGGAATTTCAGAGTGAAGTAGAGAATCAATTAGGCAAGAAGATTAAGGCACTGCGGTCTGATAGAGGCGGTGAATATCTGAGCTATGAATTTGATGACCATCTGAAAGAATGTGGAATTCTATCAGAATTGACTCCTCCTGGAACACCACAATGGAACGGTGTGTCGGAACGGAGGAACAAAACCTTGCTAGACATGGCCAAACTTCCATTAGAATTTTGGGGACATGCACTAAATACAGCTGCACTCACTATAAATAGAGCTCCGTCTAAAGCTGTCGAAAAGACTCCATACGAATTATGGTTTGGAAAGCCTCCAAATGTGTCTTTTCTTAAGATTTGGGGATGTGAAGTATACGTCAAACGATTAATTTCAGACAAACTTCATCCAAAATCTGACAAATGTATCCTTGTGGGCTATCTAAAGGAAACAAAGGGGTATTACTTCTACAATACATCTGAGAACAAGGTGTTTGTTGCTCGAGATGGTGTCTTTTTGGAGAAAGATCACATTTCCAAAATGACAAGTGGGAGAAAAGTAGACCTCGAAGAAATTCGAGTCGAACAACAAACTCTAGAGAATGCTCAAGATGACATTCAGGATGAAACTCAGAGATCTTAAGAAGAATCTGGTGAGAATCATGGTCAATCTAGAAATGTTACCCCCGCGTAGATCGCAAAGATATAGATCTCAACCAGAAAGGTACTTAGGTATTTTGACGAACGAGAGCTATGACGTTCTATTACTTGAAAGTGATGAACCTGCGACTTACAAACAAGCTATGACGAGCCCTAGCTCCAAGCAATGGCAAGAAGCCATGCAATCAGAATTAGACTCCATGTCTGAAAACCAAGTATGGGATTTGGTCGATTTGCCAGATGGCTACCAAGCCATTGGAAGAAAATGGGTTTTCAAACTGAAAAAGGACAAGGATGGGAAACTTGAAGTTTTCAAAGCTAGATTGGTTGCAAAAGGTTACAGGCAAGTCCACGGTGTGGATTACGATGAAACCTTTGTTGGAAATTCTCATTGGGAAACACAAAGGAAAAAAGGGTGAGTGAAAATTCAAGAGTCCCACATTGGAAAAACTCTTCATATTCCTCTTGTTTATTAATTGGGGAATGAGTGTAACTCTTGTTTAAGAAAGTGTGAGAATGGTATGGGTGGACACATCACACACACGCGCGCGCGCGCCGGGCCGGGCGCGGGCCGTGGGCCGTGGGCCGTGGGCCGTGGGCCTTGGGCCTTGGGCCTTGGGCCTTGGGCCTTGGGCCTTGGTACTTGGTACTTGGTACTTGGTACTTGGTACTTGGGAATGCGGTTCGCGGGCGTGGGGTGGGTTTTGTGGGTCAACCCTATTCTTTTTGGTAACTGGACCGTTTTGCTTAAGTCATTGTTACGGGAATCTGTATTGATTACGTAACCGTTGGATTAATTACCATTAATTACGTCCGTTACTACATTCAATGTCTCTGACCGTTTTTGGCTGTTGCAACATTCATTCCCTCAGCCGTTTTTGTCTGTTGCAATGCTTTCCTTCTAATTATTTAAATCAGAGTTTCAGTTCCCTTCTCACAGAAAATCATACACACAAAATACGAAAACACATTCTTACTCTCACACAAAATTGCTCTCGGTTTTGGGCATACGTTCTGACTCCATCCGGCTTTGTGAGTGCACACAACGTCGGAGTTGCGCTAATCCTGGAGGGCGACCGCATTCTGTTCTACTGCACCGGGAGGTAGCGCGGAATCGTCTTTTAGGACAGTGGGTGTCCACGACGCAACAATTGTTCTTCGTTCAGTTCATCGAATCAGATAAGTTTGTTCTAATTTTCGCTTTAATCGCAACAATCTAAAAGACGATTATTATGGCTTTGACTTCCAAATTCATGATTCCTGATATGTCTAAGTTAGAACCTCTTGATGGCAAGAATTATAAACGTTGGGCTGTTAGGATGCGATTCTATTTAGAACAAATTGAGATTGCTTATGTGCTTGATGATGTTGTCGAACCTGATGATGAAACTGAATTGCATGCTTTTGAGTTGAAATTTGCTAAAGATGATAGGACATGTAAGGGCATGTTGCTGCATCATATGTCGAATACCTTGCTTGATATCTATATGGGGTTTAATCATGCTAGGGATATTTGGGATGCATTAGAAAAGAAATATGGAACTGATGATGCTGGTACTAAGCGTTATTGTGTCAGTAAGTGGTTAGCTTTTCAAGTCCAAGATGATAAACCAATTATTGATCAGATTCATGCTTATGAAAATATTTGCATTGCTATGGCTGCCGAGGGTTTGAGTATTTGTGATATTACCCTTGCTATAGTTTTAATTGAGAAACTCCCACCCTCTTGGAAAGATTTTCGTAATCAGTTAATGCATAAGAAAAAGGACCTTACCTTAGAGGAGCTTGTAGGTCACCTGAAAATTGAGGAGGAAAATCGTATTAAGGATAAGGGTCAATCTGTGTTTTCCGGATCTGCTAAGGCTAACCTTGTAGAACCTAAGCCTCATGCATATTCTGAAAAGTTTAAGGGAAAGGGAAGTCCTTTCAAGCCTCAAGGGAAACCAATGAAGTATAAGTTCAAGGGCAAGTGTTTTGAATGTGGGAAAACTGGTCACAAGTCTGTAGATTGCAGATCCAAGAAGAAGTCGGATCAGAACCAAGCCAACCTTGCTGAAGCTAATGAAGTTTCTAATCCTAACCATTTTGTTGCTGTTGTTTCAGAAGCTAACTTGACAGGTAATGTTGCTGAATGGATCGTTGATACTGGAGCAACGAGACATATCTGCACCAACAAAGACATGTTCACTACCTACGAAAAAACTGATGGTGAAAATGTCTTCATGGGTAATTCAGCTTCTGCAACTGTTCAAGGCAAAGGGAAGATCGTTCTCACTCTTACCTCTGGAAAACTTATTACTCTTACCAATGTGTTGCATGTTCCAGAAATGCGTAGGAACCTGATTTCTGGTAGCTTGCTAATGAAGGCTGGATTGAAGCTTTCATTTGATTCTGATAGGCTTGTTATTACTCATAATGGGGAGTTTGTGGGAAAGGGTTTCTGTAATGGGGGTTTATTTACTCTTGATGTCAAACTTGAAATTATGAATAAGAATGCTAGTACTTCTTCTGTTTATATTGCTGAGTCTATTGATTTATGGCATGCAAGGTTGGGTCATCTTAACATTGCTTCAATTAAAAGGCTTAAACAACTTAACTTGATTCCCAGTTTTTCTAAAACTGATTTTGCAAAATGTGAAGTATGTGTTGAGGCCAAGTTTGCAAAGAAGCCATTTAAATCAATAGATAGACAAACTAAAGTACTAGAGCTTGTTCATAGTGACTTGGGGGATTTTAAAAATTATGAAAGCAGGGGTGGTAAAAGGTATTATATTACTTTTGTTGATGACTGCTCAAGATTCACCATGGTTTATCTTCTCAGGTCAAAAGATGAGGCTGAGGAAATGTTCCTCAAATACAAGGCCGAAGTGGAGAACCAACTTGATAGGAAGATCAAGAGACTTAGGAGTGATAGGGGTGGTGAATATGACCCTAACACTCTTAAGGCATTTTGTGAGCAGAATGGGATCATTCATGAGACAACGGCTCCCTACACACCCGAGCAGAACGGGATTGCTGAAAGGAAGAACAGAACATTGAAGAACATGATGAATTCTATGCTTATTAGTTCTGGGTTTTCTGATAACATGTGGGGGGAAGCTATATTATCTGCTTGTCATGTTTTAAACAGGGTACCTCACAAGAAGCTAGACAAGACTCCATACGAAATATGGAAGGGTCGTGCACCTAACCTAAGTTATTTGAAAGTGTGGGGGTGTCTAGCAAAGGTGGCTATACCCAGCTTCAAAAGGGACAAGATTGGTCCTAAAACGGTTGATTGTATTTTTATTGGTTATGCTTACCAAAGTGCTGCATATCGTTTTCTTGTTAAAGGTGCTAACAATTCTTATGCAGGTGGTAACATCATTGAGGCAAGAGATGCCGAGTTTTTTGAAACAGTATTTCCTTTGAAAATATCTTGTATCAATGATGTGCCTTCTTCTAGCACTTCTTCTAGCATGCCTGTTGTTGCTCCTCCCACCTCTGATGTGAATTCTGAATTGGAGCCAAGGAGGAGCAAGAGGGCAAGAAAGGAAACCAGTTATGGTGATGATTTTATTACTGCTTTCTTAACTGAACCTTACTTGATTGATGATGACTTTGTTTATGTCTTTATTTTGGAAGATGATCCTAGGACCTATGAAGAGGCTATGAAATCTGTTGATGCAGTGTTTTGGAAAGAGGCAATAGATAGTGAACTTCAGTCAATCCTAAGTAACAATACTTGGGAGTTGGTTGATCTGCCTAGGGGTTGCAAGCCCATTACTTGTAAATGGATCTTTAGGAAAAAATTGAAATCCACTGGATCCATTGACAAGTATAAGGCTAGAATTGTGGTAAGGGGATTCACCCAAAGGCATGGTATTGATTATTTTGATACTTATTCTCCTGTCACTAAAATTGCTACTATTAGAACTTTGATTGCTCTTGCTTGCATTCATGATCTTGTTGTGCATCAAATGGATGTTAAAACTGCATTCTTAAATGGTGATTTGGATGAGGAAATTTACATGGTTCAACCGGAAGGGTTTGTTGTTCCTGGTCAAGAGAATAAGGTTTGTAAATTAGTCAAGTCCTTGTATGGGCTTAAGCAAGCTCCAAAGCAATGGCATGACAAATTTGACAAGACTATGACAGGTAATGGGTTCCATGTAAATGAAGGTGATTCTTGTGTTTACTCTAAGCATGATTCTGATGGTTGTGTGATTATTTGTCTTTATGTGGATGATATGTTAATTTTTGGGACTAATTTGGATCGAGTAAATGAGACAAAAAGTTTTCTAAGTTCTAAGTTTGAAATGAAAGATATGGGTGAGGCAGATGTGATTTTAGGAGTGAAAATCAAGAGAACTCCAAATGGCATTTGTCTTAGCCAAGCTCACTATGTTGAAAAGTTACTTAAAAAATTTAACTCTTTTGACGTCGATCCAGTTAGGACTCCCTATGATCCAAGCATCCACTTAAGGAAAAATAATGGTGATCCTGTTAGCCAATCTGAATATGCTAAGATTATTGGTAGTGTTATGTTTCTGATGAACTACACTAGACCTGACATTGCTTATTCTGTGAGTAGATTAAGCAGGTATACTCATAACCCAAGTCATGAACATTGGGATGCTTTGAAGAGATTGCTCAGGTACCTTAAGGGTACCATGGATTGGAGTTTGCACTACTCCAAGTTTCCAGGAGTTTTGGAAGGCTATTGTGATGCTAACTGGGTTTCTGGCAATGATGAAATTAACTCTACCAGTGGTTATGTTTTCACCCTAGGGGGTGGAGCTGTGTCTTGGAAATCTTGTAAACAATCTTGTACTGCTATGTCTACTATGGAATCTGAGTTTATTGCTCTTGAATTGGCAGGTCATGAGGCAGAATGGTTGAGAAATGTGCTTGCAGATATTCCGCTGTGGGGGAAGCCAGCTCCTTCAGTTGCACTTCATTGTGATTCGCAAGCGGCTATTGCTGTGGCAAACAACCATGCCTACAATGGGAAGAAAAGGCACATTCGTTTGAGGCACAAGGCCATCAAAGAATTGTTGTCAAGTGGGGTGATATCACTAGACTATGTAAAGTCTGAAATGAACATTGCGGATCCGTTAACGAAAGGCCTATGTAGAAAACTAGTTTTGGAAACATCGGAAGGGATGGGCCTGAAGCCCGTTGAATGAATTGTAAAATAATGAACTCCTACTCACAGAGTTCAAAGGACGACATTATTGTTATAATTCGGAAGCACAAAATTTTATTTTTTTGTCCATCCCCTAGATGTTATAATGTGCTTGCTACAATAGGAAAGAGGTTGAGCATACGGCTCTTAATGAACCCATACCATATGTTTGGTGGTGTGAATGTAGCTCACACTTGATGGGATTCACCTACGTAGGTGTGGAAGTGTGGCCGCTTCCTATGAGAATTGCGATATGGGCTATTCTCTAGAGCACCTATGAGCATATCCAGGTCGGACGTATGGCCAGTATAAGGCGTCACTTTATTCGCGGAGTCAGAATGTCATACATATTCAGTTGCGTGCTTTAAGTGACGGGTTTCTATCTCCCTATCAAGTTCAATACGAAAGTCACTTGGTAGGAAAGAGATCATAGCTTAAATGTCACTAAGTGTTAATTCAAGTCGAAAGACATTGACACCTATTCAATTGTTTTGTTTGCCCAAAACCAATATCCTTCTCCTTTCTTTTCTTTCTTTTCCGCATATTCGAACCTGTGGGGGATTGTTGGAAATTCTCATTGGGAAACACAAAGGAAAAAAGGGTGAGTGAAAATTCAAGAGTCCCACATTGGAAAAACTCTTCATATTCCTCTTGTTTATTAATTGGGGAATGAGTGTAACTCTTGTTTAAGAAAGTGTGAGAATGGTATGGGTGGACACATCACACACACGCGCGCGCGCGCCGGGCCGGGCGCGGGCCGTGGGCCGTGGGCCGTGGGCCTTGGGCCTTGGGCCTTGGGCCTTGGGCCTTGGGCCTTGGTACTTGGTACTTGGTACTTGGTACTTGGTACTTGGTACTTGGGAATGCGGTTCGCGGGCGTGGGGTGGGTTTTGTGGGTCAACCCTATTCTTTTTGGTAACTGGACCGTTTTGCTTAAGTCATTGTTACGGGAATCTGTATTGATTACGTAACCGTTGGATTAATTACCATTAATTACGTCCGTTACTACATTCAATGTCTCTGACCGTTTTTGGCTGTTGCAACATTCATTCCCTCAGCCGTTTTTGTCTGTTGCAATGCTTTCCTTCTAATTATTTAAATCAGAGTTTCAGTTCCCTTCTCACAGAAAATCATACACACAAAATACGAAAACACATTCTTACTCTCACACAAAATTGCTCTCGGTTTTGGGCATACGTTCTGACTCCATCCGGCTTTGTGAGTGCACACAACGTCGGAGTTGCGCTAATCCTGGAGGGCGACCGCATTCTGTTCTACTGCACCGGGAGGTAGCGCGGAATCGTCTTTTAGGACAGTGGGTGTCCACGACGCAACAATTGTTCTTCGTTCAGTTCATCGAATCAGATAAGTTTGTTCTAATTTTCGCTTTAATCGCAACAACCTTTTCACCAGTTGCAATGCTAAAGTCTATTCGGATAATGTTAGCAATCGCTGCATATTACGATTACGAAATATGGCAGATGGATGTCAAAACTGCTTTCTTAAATGGTGTTTTAACAGAAACTGTGTTTATGACACAGCCTGAAGGTTTTGAGGATCCAAAGAATGCTAAAAAGGTATGCAAGCTAAATAAGTCAATCTACGGATTGAAGCAGGCATCCAGGAGCTGGAATATACGTTTTGATGAAGCAGTCAGTGACTTTGGTTTCATCAAGAACGCAGACGAATCTTGTGTATACAAGAAGGTCAGTGGGAGCAAAATTGCTTTCCTAGTATTATATGTCGATGACATATTACTTATCGGAAATAACATTCCTATGTTGAACTCTGTCAAGATTTGGCTTGGGAAATGTTTTTCGATGAAAGATCTAGGAGAAGCACAGTACATATTGGGCATCAAGATTTACAGAGATAGATCTAAAAGGATGATTGGACTTAGTCAAAGCACTTATATCAATAAGGTGCTTGATAGGTTCAAGATGGCAGACTCCAAGTGAGGCTACCTACCCATGTCTCATGGAATAACTCTAAGCAAGACTCAGTGCCCAAAAACACTTGATGAGCGTAGACGAATGAATGGGATTCCATATGCATCATTGATTGGTTCAATAATGTATGATATGATATGTACACGCCCGGATGTTGCGTACACACTCAGTGCTACGAGCAAATACCAGTCAGACCCAGGAGAGGCACATTGGACTGCTTCCAAGAATATTCTGAAGTACCTGAAAAGGCACAAAGATGACTTCCTGGTCTATGGTGGAGATGATGAATTAATTGTTAAAGGCTATACGGACGCAAGTTTCCAAACCGACAAAGATGATTTCAGATCACAGTCTGGGTTTGTCTTCTACCTCAACGGGGGTGCAGTAAGCTGGAAAAGTGCTAAGCAAAGCACCATTGCGGATTCTAGAACTGAAGCGGAGTACATTGCTGCACATGAAGCAGCAAAGGAAGCTATATGGCTAAGGAAGTTCATAGGTGAACTTGGTGTAGTCCCCTCCATTAAAGGACCAATAGCCCTGTATTGTGATAATAACGGAGCTATTGCACAGGCAAAGGAGCCTAGACACCACTAGAGAGTCAAGCATGTACTTCGTAGATTTCACCTTCTACGAGAGTTCGTTGAAAGAAAAGAAGTCGAGATAAACAAGATTGGAACTGATGACAACATATCAGATCCATTGACTAAACCTCTGCCGCAGGCGAAGCACAACTCGCACATTGCAGCTATGGGAATCAAGCATATTGGAGAATGGCTTTGATATCCCTGTTTAATGTTTTAAAGTTTTAGAGTTTAAATCTTTGTAAAACATTATTGGTTAATCATTCACAATAAATGAAAAGAATTCATTTTTCCATTTAATTTGTGGTTTATTAAATGATGAGTCCCTTCAATTTGACAATATATTCAAGATAGACTGTCAGGTCCAGTCCTGTGACTAAGAAATGTCTATCAAGTGAACTTGAATGTCAAAGGTTGAAAATGGTCCCTAGTCGGAGTTTTCTATAAAATTGGACGCATAGAAAACGTTAGACGATTAGAATGCAAGATGACTAGTAGTTCTGTTTCTTGAACTATGTGGACATGGCAATGTCATAATCATTTGCATAGATACTTACTTTGGGAAGACTAGTATCGGACAAGACCTATGAAACTTTACTGTAAGAGATGAAAATCTGTCATAAGTAAATTTCATTAAAATTATTAGACACTAAATCCTCAATACCTGAGTGATTTGAGATTACTTGTTTGAGAACTGGTTGCTTTGACGTTGACCAACCGTCGCACCGTAAAAGGAGGCTATAAAGGCAACGCTCAGGTAATCACCTATCAAACGAAGTCTAATCTCAAGATCGCAAGATTGGGATTGTCCTCCCATAAATCGGGATGAGATGCTTAAAAGTTGTACAAGGCCACTCGGAGAGCTAGAAACTGTGAAACGCATGGCCGTGCTCAGATGAATCATAGGCTATGATTATCTGTTTATTTGATCAGTTGAACTCTGAAACCGAGGAACACCTTTGGACATAATAAGGATGACAACTCTTACCTTATGTTCAAGAGCAAGCATCGAGCGACAAAGGAATTAGGAAATGCACACTTGTCCCTAAGGACAAGTGGGAGACTGGAGGAAATAATGCCCTTGGTCCAAGTATGCATTCAATGTTAAGTCTAATAAATGCGGTTCAGTATTAATTAACAAGTTAATAATTCAGTGAGATCAAGTGAGCTGAATGCCTAGCTAGAGGCGGCTTCAGTTCAAGTGGAATTAATGATATTAATCCACAGCTTACTCTTGACTGAATCCGTAGGGTCACACAAATAGTACGTAAACGGATCAAGTATTTCATGGCATTAAATACTCCATCTATGGATGTTCGGAATCGACGGATCTTGGTTTCAGTGGGAGCTGAGATCGTCACAGGCAAGAAATGAATACTCCGGAAACGATGATATTGCCGGAAACGGAAATATGGATCGTATCGGAAATATAAATATTATCCAAGTCGTAGATGTTGCCGGAAACGGAAACATGGTACGTATCGGAAAATATTATCGGAAATGGAAATATTGCCGGAATCGGAAATATTGCCGGAAACGGAAATATTATCGGAATCGGAAAATAATTCCGGAAACGGAAATATTAAATATTTGTTCGAAACGGAAATTAATTCCAGAATCGGCAATATTAAATATTGTTCGTATCGGAAACAAATTCCGGAATCGGGAATTTAATCGAAAGCGTATCGTACGAATTAGCATCGGACGAGGCTCGCTAGACGAAGGCCCAGCACGAAGCCAGGCCATCGCCCAGCAAGCCACACGCATCACCAACACACGCCAAAGCCTCGACCAGGCCCAGCGCAAGCCAGGCCCAGCCGAAGCCATGGGCGCGCGCGGACAGTAGCATGGGCCGAGCGCTGTGCGCTCAGCGTGGGCCGCAAGGCCTGCGCGGGTGTACGGTGCTCGTGCGATGCTCGTGTGCGAATCCTAAAGCTATCGGGATTCGATAAAAGATTAAATCCTAAACCTATTAGATAAAGTTTATTTAAATAGAGTCCTAGCAGGATTCTAATTAAATAAATTAGTATCCTAATAGGATTCCAATTCCTTTTCTATACCTCTATAAATAAGGGCCTAGGGTCACTGTTTATACACAAGTTTTCAAGTATTCAGAACTAGGATTTTTAAGCAGAAAAATCAGCCATAACTCTTGCCCATTTAGCCGAAAATAAGTAGTACCTTAAGGGCGATTCTAGTTGGTCAATCTTAAGGCGGATCCGGACGTGCTGTGGACTATCTACGGAGGGACGACACTTGGAGTCCTAAAGACTTGTTCTTGTTCGGTTCGGGCGCAGCTAGGGAAGGCACGCAACAAAGAGTATGCATCTAAACCATGCTAAATGATTATGTGTAAATAATATGTTTTCCTGGCTTTATGGTTTTTCCGCATGATTTATGAATTGTCATATGTATCATAACCTAACACAACTACCCATCCAACCAATGCCCCACATGAATAATGCTTGATCCCAAAGAATGCTAGTGAGTTAGAAGGATGTTACCGGGAATGACGTGGGAGCAAGTCCCGCAAAGAACCGGAAAAAATGAACGAACTCACCAATAATAATAGCCGGGCATGGCGAAGGTGGAAGAAATGATTCCACATCAAGAAAATTCACCAAAAAGAAAAACTCAAAAAGAATCAAGAAAAAGTTAGTAGACGATGGCCAAATGGCCAAAAAAACCTAAATCATCAAGAGATTATCATGTATGTACAACCACCACTACAACAAATCGGTGTTTTTCCGACGAAGAGTTGAAACGGTGTAATACTCCGTTTCAAATTTTCCTACGGAATTAAAAACTGTTGGAATTCTTGCGATGGCTTAACATTTCGTTGTAAACTTTACTACGGACTAGTTTATCGTCTATAATTTTGAAACGGATAAAAGAAATCAGTAGCAAAATTGAAATAAGAATACCCCACCTCCATCATCAACTGACATAAATATTCTTAAAATATTACCAACTTAATAGTTGCTATGGTTCTTCATTCACCACCCGTAGTAACATATCTATTACTATATACTAAAAAAGACACCAGGAATGACACGTGCCAATTCCTGATGCGATTTTTTCCCGCCAAAAACCACTTTCCCAAAAAAAGTGTATCTGTTTTATTTTATTTTATTCTCTACCTTTATTTATAAACTATTTATGTGTATGGAAACAAAATTTCGTTTATAAATTATGACAATAATAGATACGACGTAATAGTAATTTTATCAAAATATTGAGTGATATTTTCCATTATTAATATGTTAAAAATATTATAACTATGCAATAGTTTGGGAGATAATCAGTTAAATATTTTGTGAAAAAAATTATCAAAACCCGTGCGTGCACGGGATCTAATCTAGTAGGATATAAAAGCCACATTTCTTAGGTTTCTCTTGTATCCTTTCCAATTAAACATTTCGTTTTGGCGGTCCTTTGGAAAAAAAGTTGGTGCTTCCTCACTCCACCAAGGGCGAAATTCTACTAGGGTGAGGTCTGTGGGCGGCCGGCCACCGGAATTTCTGTGCCGGTGGCAGAATTCCTAATTTCTACGCGGGGTGTAGGAAACACCTCTGCACCTCTAAGTGTTTGTAGTTGTCCGCAATTTTGATCTCCGCATATCTGGATTCTCGCCCACCAAAATTTACCACGGTGATAAGCTTCCTCTTCTTCTCTAGTGTAGTTATTATTGTCCTTAGTATGAAGATCTTGTTCAAGTTCAATTAAATTTAGGGGAATTTTCTTCTTAATCGCAATTTAATTTAGGGTTTGTTACATGTTTTCTTGGTTCTTTATACACTTGCTGCAATTCAAAATTCAAGGTCCTCTAAACCTTTGAAGTTGATTTTGAATGTTAAAAATGCCGATTATTTGAAGGATTTTCACATTAGAGCCTTACTCTTAAACTTTTCTCCAATTAAGTGGTCACAATTACTGATATTTGTGGTTTAAAAATGTGATATGTCTTCCTTATTAATTAAGTGGTCACTATTACTGATATTTTTGGCTTAAAAATGTGATATGTCTTCCTTATTAATTAGGAAACCTTAATATGTTTTTATTTGTTTTCTTTCAAGTTGGTCTGGTTAAGTACAATATTACAATAATATGCGTGGCTTAAAAAAAAAGAATGTTGTGGCATTTACAGGGATACCTTGTTGCTCCAAATAGTCTAGAATGGTTAGGCATCTACCAAACGGAGCCTAAGTAGCAATGAGTAGGCAGATAGGAACTGATATTGAAAGTTGTAACCTCGATTAAAGTCCTTTGGTACACTTAGTTGCAGTGAAATATGTATACTCTGATTAGTGGAACCAACCATCTTGGATCAGTGATCATACCAGTAGAATCCTGGTTTCAATCTTAGTTGGCTAAAAAAAGATAAGGGAAGAAATGTAAGAGCATTTTATAAGATCAACAACTGTCATAAAAAGATGTCACTGCACGCGAGCTGAAACATAAAGTAATCAAGTTAATTAAAAGCAACTTATTAACAAGAAGTTGCCTAAAACAATAATAGTATTACTTCTGATCTAAGCACCAATTCGTCAAGTGATTAAGGTTTACTCTTCAACTCCATTAGATATGAAATTATTTACTGAGGCGATATTGTTTCCACAAGAGAACAAAATACAATGATAAAAGTGAGCCATTTGATGGCATAGACATACAATAACAGTAGAATGCTTTGTACTTCAGTAGAGAAGATTGGGCATCTTTCCACGTAACATGAGTATCTGCAGCATTTTAGATTTGTATCTGTTAATCTTGGACGAAATCATGAAAGCAGTAACTTCTTAAGGCCTTAATTATACTCTTCATAAGATGTCAAAGATTTGGCTACATTGCTACAATGGATATAAAGGTTATTTATATTTTTATGAATGGTGAAAAGTTGTATTTTGACACTACTGTTAGATGTTTGTTTGGAAATCTAATTCATGGGAAATCTAATTTTGTAGGAAGCAAAAAGTAAAGAGGATGTTAGGTAGATATGAGCCTAGGAAGTGAAACCACGTAGGAAGTTATACTTCCCATAAATACATAGTCCCCAGGTAAGTAGAACTTTCCATGCTCAGACAAACAAGAACTTAAAATATACGGGAATCGTAAATATAAGGAAATTATAGTTTCCTGAGTGCATCCAAACAACACCTACTTTAAAGTTACTCTCGGCACTAAGAAATTATCAATAACACAATTTCGTGGATTTCGTAGGTATTGGGACTTTATCTTATATCCCAATGCAATGAGCTCTTATACCTCATACGTAGTATTGCGCACGTAGCACTAATTAAAGAATTACAAGGAATAATTTCATTGCCTCCACCCAAAAAAAGTGGGAGACTTCATTAGATGCCAAAAAATAAACAAAAATGTACAAACTTTATAATATATCTGCTGAAAAAAAAACCGATTCTCTATTTAATGAAAAATTGAATATATCAGCTTTCCTTGTGCAGTGAATATATCAGCTTTCCTTGTGCAGTGAATATATCAGCTTTCCTTGTGTAATTCTCTTTCCCTTTAATCCCATCATCACTATAGGATGGGAAATGGTGCAAGAGGATTATCCTCGGATTAAAAACATGTCATTGGTTGAGTATATTTGGGTCAAATTCCTCACTATGGGGAATAACTTACTGGAAGTACCAAGTTCTCAGCTACTCAACCTCAACATTACCAATCATTTTGTTTTTTTAGTGAATGCCAATTATGATGCCAAAGCAATATGATCACTTCCCCATTTCAGATTAAAATTTACGAAAAAACTATAAATATCAAGCATCTGAGATATTTCCGACTAAAAAACAACTTCAAAAAAAGAAAACAAGGCAAACACACGTTAAAAAGATAAAAACAGATCTGTTAAGTCTGGTTTACATAAACAAGAGCGGATATACCCTAAAAAGCTAAAAACCTCCAACAAATTCTGGTGGTTGTCCAGTTTTCCTTCGAGAGGTTGGAAGGGGTGGGTGTAGTGAAATAGAAGATGATCAAACACCAAAAATGTTTAGAAGAATTATGTACGAAAAAGTGAGGCTACAAGAACTTCTTTGCAATGATACAAGGCAGTACATCGACAATCCCCTTATTTAAGATGTTTTGCGTCTTTGTAATAATAAGATATTCTGCCTTGTTGAGTTCTTGTGTCTGACTTAGTGTACTGCCATAGTCTCATGTTGTTTCCTTAATCATGAAAAACACCATAAGTGTTTTTAATAACAAACTTGGACCCCTTTGTGATACCAGGACGCAGACCACCCTCCTACCTTGAACTCTTGCAGGTATATGACGCTCTTATCCTTTAGTAATTTTTTCAGCTGATCGACTTTTCAACTATAGAGTACATTCTGTAATTGTTAAGGTTATCAAATCTGGTATTATTAGTATTATAGGTGCAGACACTCCTTGGCAGAAGTAGAAGGTATCTCCAATGTCCATTGCTCGTGATGTGGTTCGAATTGAAATAGGAGTCTGATTTATTTTGTTTGGTGAAAATAGAGGGGCAAGCTAAGCCTCCAAGAGGAAAAACAAACACTAATAGGATGCTAAAGCAAAATAATAGGATGCTAAAAGAAACACTAACAGGATGCTAAAAACAAACACTAATAGGATGCTAAAGCAAAATTATTTTAAGTAAAAATATGTTTGCCAGGTAAGGGGCCCTTTGGGTTGTTTCATGTTTGCTAGTTTGCTCGATTTTTAAATTCACTTGCCATTTTTCTCACCCTTTATTCCTTTTCAATGATGGTCGAAGATTCTATAGTCAGCTATTTGTGTGGCAATATCTACAGTTAAGTTAATTGTGTAGTTGGCATAACTAGTGATGAATCAAACATCTTTTCTTTTCTATATTGAGATTCTAAGATACCAAAGTATACTGAATATGCAAGTTAATTTGCAGATTTCAATAGCAGTTTTCAGAATCCTTCAACAAGTGAGGACTACGATTGTGATTAGCAAGTTAAATTAAAGATTGTTGCTGCTTTACAGTGAAGGTCTAATGTTTGTGTCCTTCCTCTCTCTAATTATAATTCTTTTGATTTGTTTGGTTACCTATTATTGTGGTGGTACGTTACAGTGAAGGTGATTTGGTTTTCGAATGCAGTGGAGTGAATGGTCAAGCTACAACATGCAGTTGATTTTTTATTGCTTTGTTTTATTTGGTGTGTTTGCTTCCATATTTTATGTTCTCCTCTTTAGGGTTTTTAAACTAATCAAGCTTACTAAAACCATTATAGTAATGTCATGTTCTTATAGTTTATCAAATTCTTTATTTGTTCTTAAACCGAAATTTTGGGTTTTATTTTTGTTGCTCGTAACTATTTATTTGGTATGCAATTGTTATATAAAATTATCAAAAAAATTCGTACCCTTCTCACTTGTTTGTCTTGTGTATTTTTTGTTACTTGTATTAGTGAATTTATTTGATTTTAGTTATTTCCCCTTGATTTTTTTCCTTGTTAAATAGTTTCTTTGTAACAAAATGATTGTCTTCCTATAGACTTCTTGAGATTTTGGTTTTGCCCTTGAATTGTAGGAATTGTCTTTGAAAAAAATAAGGATTGTTAAGTGAAGTATAATTTTTTTATCTTATTTACCTATTGCTAACATAAGGCAGTATTTAAATATAGATTATTCACGTACTAAGAGTTAAAAAAAATCTAACTAAATTCAATTGACTATGCAGTACTAATGAGGGCTGATCGAAAATGGATGTATAAAATGTTTGATGGAAAACATCTTAGCTTATCTTACACAGAGAAAGTAGAAGAATTTGTTGAGTTTGCTTGTAGCAGGAAAAGGGGGTGTTTGATGGGTTATTAAAGTGTCCTTGTCAAACGTGTAAAAATGTGTCGTATCAAGATCCAGATACTGTTAATTTGCACTTGTATCAGTATGGCTTTCGTCCTGATTATTTCATGTGGACTTCTCACGGGGAGAGTTATATTGAAAATATAACTCCCGTTGATGCTGCTAGTGTTGAGTCTAATCCATATAGGAACATGGTGATAGATGCATTTGAATATGAATATAGTCATGAAAATATTAGAGGAGATGATGTGGAAGAAGAGCCACACCTGGAAGCTAAAAAGTTTTTTGACATGTTAAAGGCTGCTGAAAAGCCTCTATATGAAGGGTGTAACATGTGTTTGTTGTCTGTTGCAGCGAGAGTAACAAATATTAATAGTGAATACAATGTTCCTAATAAAGATGTTGATAATTTTACATCTCTTATTAAGGATATCTGTCCCAATAACAACGACATGACCGAAAGTTTCTATAAGACTCGAAAGTTGCTTGAAGGACTTGAGCTTCCACACCAAAAAATAGACGTATGTCCAGAAGGATGTAGGCTATTCTGGAAGGAAAATGTGAATCTTGAAGAATGTCTTATCCGCAAAGCAAATCGTTATAAGCCAACTAGGGAAAATGGGAAACGTTCACCGAAGAAAGTGTTGCATTACTTACCAATTGCTCCAAGGTTGCAAAGGTTATATACAACTAAATCCACAGCCGAGCAAATGAGATGGCATGCTAATAGTCATTCACCCGAAGGAGTAATGAATCATCCATGTGATGGTGAGGCATGGAAACACTTTAATACCACCTTTTGATCTTTTGCTGATGAGCCACGTAATGTGCTTTGGGCTATGCACAGATGGATGCTCGCCATTTGGTAAGTCAGGGAGGCAATATTTGCAGCCTCGTATTGAGGAACTGAAGAAACTATGGGGGGTCGGGGTGCCAACATATGACGTTTCAAAGAAGCATAATTTCAATATGAAAGTGGCTTTTTTTCAGACAATAAGTGACGTTCCCGCCTATGGTATGTTATCAGGGTGGAGCACCGCTGGTAGATTATCTTTTCCTTATTGTATGGAAAATACAAAGTCATTAACTCTCAAATATGGTTATAAGCAAACCTGGTTTGATTGTCATCGTCAATTCCTCCCATCTGATCATGTTTTCCGGCAAAACAAAAGTGCTTTTTACAAAGATAAGATTGAAAATTGTGCGCCTCTGGAACGGTTAAGTGGTAAACAGATTTGGGATCGTATCTCTCAGTTTCCAAAATCAGGAGACATTGATCCGGAATGTCGATTTGAAGGATCTGGAGTTCACCATAACTGGACCAAGCGTAGCATTTTTTGGGAGTTGCCTTACTGGAGTAAGCTTTTGATACGTCATAATCTTGATGTGATGCATATCGAAAAGAATTTCTTTGATAATGTCTTCCACACAATAATGAATGTTAAGGGGAAAAGCAAATATACCGTCAGTGCTAGAAAAGACTTAAAACTCTTTTGCAAACGAAGAAAGTTGGAAGCTCAAGATGTTGTAAGAAACGGATCAACTAAAACTATTATGCCTAAAGCTTCATTTGTGCTGATGAAAGACAAGAGAAAAGTAGTATGTGAATGGATTCAAAAGTTGAAGTTTCCAGATCGTTATGCATCTAATTTGAGCAGATGCATTGACAAAAAGGATTTCAAGCTATTCGGAATGAATAGCCACGATTGTCATGTGTTTATGCAACGTTTGCTTCCGGTAGCATTTAAAGGGTTGTTGCCTCTTCATGTTTGGAATGTACTAACCGAGGTAAGCCAATTCTTTAGGGATATTTGCTCCACCACTTTACGAGTAGAGGACATGATTCGTTTGCAAAACAATATACTTGAAATTATTTGCAAGCTAGAGAAAATTTTTCCACCAAGTTTTTTAAATGTCATGGAGCATCTTCCTATTCATTTGGCTTATGAAGAAAAAGTTGGTGGGCCTGTACAATACAGGTGGATGTATTGTTTTGAAAGGTTAGTTGAAAATATGTTTATTAATAAATTTATATTGTTATACCATATATTCCATGCATATTAATTTCACTCCATTTAGGTTTCTATACCACTTAAAGGAAAAAGGTGGGGAACAAAGCTCGAGTAGAGGGGTCTATTGTCAAAGCAGTCCTAACGGAAGAAATTGCAAATTTTTATACCCATTACTTTGATCCAAATATTGACACAATGGCGAGAAAATTGGGTTTGGACATTCTCAATTACGATACTAATCAATTAGATCCAAACATGCCCGAGCTTTTCTCCTGTGTTGTTGGGCATAGTTCTTCCAAAGGCGAAGTAGGTTTTCTTGATGAAAGAGATTATAATGCTGCTTATGCATATGTCCTCGGTATTTGTGAGGTTATTAATGAGTATGAAAGGTAATATTTTTCAAGTACGTATCATGAGTTTTCACCTAACAGGTATTTTAAAAATGTTCTAAAATATTTACATGTGTAACAGTATATTTGAAGAGGAAATGATGAGAAGTCATGATTGTGTTGGCGTGGATAATGTATGGAGAAAATTTCATCATAAGTTTCCTCTTTGGTTTAAAGAATATGTAAGATGCATAAACAATAAAATGACTTATACGTTTTGCTACTCGTCCAATGTTTTTTTAGTTAATAATAAAAAATTCAATTTGCTTAGGTCTCGAAAATGGAAATTGATGAGGACATCATATGCTCCTTAGCCCTTGGTCCATCAACACGAGTTCGAAAATTTAACAAATTTGAAATAAATGGATACAATTTTCACACTTACAATTATGGGAAGAATATAAGAACCATGAATTATGGTGTTTGTGTGAAAAGTGTAGGAGGGGATGATTATTATGGCATTCTATAAGAAGTTGTGGAGTTGAGCTATATTGGTGCAAGAAAATGTTACTCTACAATCTTATTAAAATGTGATTGGTTTGATCAAACACTTGGTACTAGGATGCGTGAAAATACAAACTTGTCGAAGTTAATCATGCTAAGAAATACCCTTACTATGATCCCTTTGTGTTGTCTTATCAACTGGAGAAAGGGTGTTTTGTTCCTTATCCGAGTGCCAAAAATGATAGAAATCAATGGTGGGTTGTTTTTAACATTAACGCAAGAGGTATAATTGATGCAAATGTAGATCAATCGGCATTTCAAGAGGAGTTCATTGAGAATCCTCCATTATTATCTGACCTTGGAGATTTTCATCCTACAAATGAGGGTCATGGGCATGACGATACAGGAGGTCAAGAAGAGTGTGAGGACTATTACTCAAGTGATGATGACTTGTGTGAAGATCAAGAGGAGTCTGGAGAAGATCGCTCTTATGATGACTTTGATGATTTTGATGATGATGGATCGGATGATCAGATGATGACTTCTGATGTTACTTTGAATCATGTTTTAGTATATAATTAAGTAGTAGTTAGTAAATGACTGTTTAATTCTTCCTGTTTCAGACACATAATATGCCTTTCATTTTGACAATTTTTTTGTGATGCATGTTGCAATAGTTCAATAGTAGTCAACAAAAGAGGAGCATAATAATTTATTATGCTATAGATATGCATTATGATTAGATATGACTACTCGTGAAATATTTTTCTCATTTTATTCTTGCATGGTAACACCTTTATGCTTCATGTAATGCCGACTGAAATACGCATTGTGTTTTTGAAAATGTTTCTATGTTGGTAATATTTCACTCCTACAGATGACTTATCGGTGTCGAGGTGAATTAAATGGAAGGGGTACAATTATAAGAGGTCCAACTCGGAAGCCCTTGTTCGAAAGAAAAAGTTCCATGAGTATCGATGTAGAGAACCCCGACCATAATATTGCTGCTGAAAATGAGTTTCAATTGGCGGGACTGTATGAACAACAACCTCATAGTCAAATGACTCAACCCAGTTCAACCTCTACACCATCTCCTGCCAACATTTCAACTGCCACACTACTTAATGCTACACCATCTCATGCCAACACTTCAACTTCTACGACACCTAATGTTGACATGACTCCTATAACACATACTGATTTAGATCAACAATCTATGATCATTTCTGATGAAACTGGAAACCCTGCAAAAGTTGACGCAGTTCTGGAACGTGGAGGATTATGGTGGGTTTAACTTTATGAAATGTTTATAAATCATATTCTTATAACAATTTATCAATACCTGGCTTGGTTTTAGGTTTGGCAAACGAAAGGTGGTCAACAAAGTTACTCAAACTTCATACAGGGAGTACTTTGATAAGCCATATAATAGTTTTGCAATGGTAACAGAAGATGTCAAGCGTAGATGGTGGCATTCATTTCGGGTACGTATTGTTATTTGATGGGTTTATTCTGTTTATTCTTCCCATTTTTTCAAGGATTATAGAATATGAACCTAAGTTCTAATTATGCAATATACATCATTTCACTATAACTTGCATTTTTATTATTGAAGAAAGAGTACTCATGGAGTCCATCAATTGCTCGGGTTGTCAAGAAATCTTGGAAGTCAAAATTGAGTAGGCGACTCTCAGATGCAGCATCAAAACTTGCAATTGATCCAATGTATAAGCCAAAGTGGTGTCCAGTGAGGGTGAAAGCTGAAATGAAGAAAATTCGAGCAACGCCTGAATTTAAAAAAAATATGAACAATGCTCCAAGAACAAAAAATACAGCACGAAAGGCTTATCACTTCACTACCAGGGATCTGTCTCAACAAAGGAACTAACAAAGACAATGGCAAGTTCCTAAAATGCTAGAAATTTTAGCATTTCATTTCCCTCTTGATATATTTTAATTGAATATTTTTGTTTGTAATAGAGTAAAGAGTTGCATGGTCAAAAGCCTAAGCCATCACAAGTTTTCAAAAGAGCTCATACGAGGAAGAATGGTAAATTTGTTGATGATAGGTCTGCACACTTTTGGGTAAGTTATGGTTTAAACTTTACCTATATGATGTATCATTTCCTGCCATTTTTCTCATACATTTTGAGGGTTTTCAAAGTCTTCTACTGGAGTATTATGTTCAGACTTCTTTGAGGTTTTGGCTGTTTTGAGGTTTTTCTAAATCTTCTGCTGGAGTATATTATGTTCAGATTGTTGGATTAACATGTGAACTTCCATGTGAATTTATATTGGTGTCCTTATTTATTTTGAATTTTGGGAATGTATTATCTTGTCTTGTGTCCATCTGCCACTCCTAATAGGCCAAGATCGCAGAAGTAGTTCATTAAATTGGCTTGTTTAATTCAGCTTGTAAACTTTCCTTTGTGAAGCTATTGCATAGAAATATAATTTAGAAGGTTGGATTCAATTCAAAATTAGAAGTGACTACTTTATATGAACAATCTAATTTGTAGTCGTCGTTGTTTTCATGCCTTTTTCTTTTAGATTCCCGCTCAGGTCCTATTGTTATTGTGACAAGGACCTAAAAGTATTGAGCGTGTATCTGAATTTGGAGCAGTTTCCATTTCTCAAGACTCTGATTAAACCTTTGATACTTCTGAACTTTTGACTAAAGCCGAGCCAAGCCTTAGCAGTATCACAACATCTCTTACTATATATATATATATTCAATGAAAAGGTGGTTGTGGGTTTCATCTGCAGTCCCACATAACAGACAATGTTTGTCTGTGATTATACCAAAATTCATCACTCTTTCCTTGGTTTTTAGACTTTGCTTCATAACTAACCAAGCTATAAACTTGTGTTTAGGAATAGCATACCTTTCCCACACAGCGACATCTAATTCCTGGGGGTTTGAGACACTCATACACCTTACTAATAGAGTATTTACTCCCCTGCCTCAGCTGAGCAGGATAATACACACTCGTCATTTTTTCCTTTAGTAGCACACACTTGTTTCCAGTACCAACTGCAGTTACTCTTAGGCATATAGCTCCACCAATCCTGATTCTTCAAGTAGACGCTATTTACCCATTTTACCCACATATTCTCTTGTTTAGAGGCTATGGCCCAAACATGCTTTCCTAAGGCTTCTACATTCCATACCTCAATGCCCTAATTCCCAACCCTCCATATTTCTTTTTCTGACAAATGATATCCCAGGCTACAGAACCAGGAACATTGCAAGCTGCTTTTCCATGCCACAAGTAGGCTCTACAAATATCATTCATAGATTTTAAAACTGTTTTGGGGAGAATCATTCGTAGATTTTGTTATGCTGCTGTATTTTTTTCAAGGATTTATGGAACAAGGAAGAATTTTGATCCCCCTCCTTGATCCACGCAACCTTCGCTTTTTGTTGAAGAAAAGGAAGGAAAGCCTTGTTTTTTGAAAAATACTCTCTTCTAACCTTGATTTCAACTTCAATTAATTCTAAGCTCACTAGATTAGCAAGAAGTGCTCTTTGGCATTCATCCATAAGAATAAAAGCTTTATGATTTTTGACCTCTATGTCATGAAAACCTTCTTTGTTCAGAATCCTTAGGCTTTCCTTAACCTTTTTCAGCTTTAACACTTTGTACATTTTAGACCCCTCAACTGATGTTCCCCAAGACTTGTTGACTGTGGCTTCAAAATTTGGAGCTTGCTTCCACATGGAAAAATACCCAACTTTAAAATAAAGAACCTAATGACTTATTTTAAACTTATTACATGTTTAATATGCTTAGTTTTAAGTTTCTAAGACTTATTCTAACTACTTATACACATTTAAGGCTTGTTTGGTAGTTATAGGACATATTTAGGCTAAAATGACATTTTCGCTCCTAACTATGAACCAAAGAACCTAAGGACTCATTTTAAACTTACTAAATGTTTTATATGCTTATTTTTAACTTTCTAGGACTCATTCCAATCCATTTATGCACATTTAAGGCTCATTGTGTCGTTATAGGTCATATTAAGGCTAAAATGACATTTTCGCTCCCAACTTTGAACTTAAGAACCTAATGACTCATTTTAAACTTATTATATGATAAATATGCTTAGTTTTAAGTTTCTAAGACTTATTCTAATCTATTTATGCACATTTAATGTTTGTTTTATCGTTATAGGTCATATTTAGGCTAAAATGAGGCATTTGCGCTCCAAACTTTGAACTAAAGAACCTAAGCACTCATTTTAAACTTATTACATGATTAATATGCTTAGTTTTAAGTTTCTAAGACTTATTCTAACTTATTATACACATTTAAGGCTTGTTTAGTCGTTATAGGACATATTTAGGCTAAAATGACATTTTCGCTCCAAACTATGAACTAAAGAACCTAAGGACTCATTTTAAACTTACTAAATGTTTTATATGCTTAGTTTTGACTTTCTAGAACTCATTCCAATCCATTTATGCATATTTAAGGCTCATTGTGTCGTTATAGGTCATATTTAGGCTAAAGTGCCATTTTCGCTCCCAACTTTGAATTTAAGAACCTCATGACTCATTTTAAACTTATTATATGATTAATATGCTTAGTTTTAAGTTTCTAAGACTTATTCTAATCTATTTATGCACATTTAATGCTTGTTTGATAGTTATAGGTCATATTTAGGCTAAAATGAGGCATTTTCGCTCCTAACTTTAAAATAAAGAACCTAAGCACTCATTTTAAACTTAATACATGTTTAATATGCATAATTTTAACTTTATAAGACTCGTTCCAATCTATTTATGCACCTTTAAGGCTCATTAGGTCGTTGTAGGTCATATTTAGGCTAAAATGACATTTTCGCTCCCAACTATGAACTAAAGAACCTAAGGACTCATTTTAAACCTACTAAATGTTTTATATTCTAGTTTTATCTTTCTAGGACTCATTCCAATCCATTTATGCCCATTTAAGGCTCATTGTGTCGTTTTAGGTCATATTTAGGCTAAAATGACATTTTCGCTCCCAACTTTGAACTTAAGAACCTAAGGACTCATTTTTAAATTATTATATGATTAATAAGCTTAGTTTTGAGTTTCTAGGACTTATTCTAATCTACTTATACCCATTTAATGCTTGTTTGATCGTTATAGGTCATATCTAGGCTAAAATAAGGCATTTTCGCTCCCAACTTTAAAATAAAGAACCTAAGGACTCATTTAAAACTTATTACATGTTTAATATGCATAATTTTAACGATCTAAGACTCGTTCCAATCTATTTATGCACCTATAGGCTCATTGGGTCGTTATAGGTCATATTTAGGCTAAAATGACATTTTCGCTCCCAACTTTGAACTAAAGAACCTAAGGACTCATTTTAGACTATTAGGACATTGTCATTAGTTTCTTGAATGTTAAAATGTGATATTTAATTTGTATTTAATCTAATGTTTAATTTAAATTTCTGTTTTTGTAAAGGTCTACACTCTTAGGATTGCGCCTTATGCGAGGAATTTGATGTGGTTCGTGAGCAATGGGCTAAGTTTTTTACGAGCAAGTATTTATTATTGGCTTTAGCGCGCTTGATCGAGTTGGTTTAGTTGTTATAGAATAAATTTTATATTAAAATGTATGTTTATGTTGAAATTGGAACATATATTTAAATGTAATATGTGCACTTTGGTTTTGGGATATATAGTATACAAAACTCCAGTTGTTGTTTTTATATTTGTTATACAGGTTGCGTTATTCTATTATTGTTTTGACAGGTTTCTATATTTGGTGCAAGGCACTCTAGGTATCCCTAAACAAAATTAGAATTTTCCCGCCAAAAGTGCTTTGTTGCAGCGTACATAAATATTGTACGCTGCAACAAGGGAAAAAAATTTCGCAAAATTTCAGACTTGTTGCAGCGTACAAATAAATGTACGCTGCAAAAAGTTGAGTCTTTTGCAGCGTACATATATATGTATGCTGCAACAAGTCCAAATTTTTGCCAAATTTTTGGCACTTGTTGCAGCGTACATACATATGTAGGCTGCAAAAAATCCCTTTTAGCAGCGAACATTGTACGCTGCAACAAGTTCAGACTTGTTGCAGGCCCCCTAGTTGCAGCATACGATGTACGCTGCAACAGGGGTCTAAAAGCCCGCTGCAATAAGGGTTTTTTCTACTAGTGGCTTTTCCCACCTAAATTCTCAGGGTACACTGTGATTAACCCAGGGCAATGATCGAAATCCGCCTCATTCATGTAGCATACTTCAGCATGTATAAAAAAGTCCATCCATTCTTCATTTGCCATAACTCTATCTAGCTTAGAAAAGACTCTGATGATCGTTGCTTACATTTATCCTCTTTTGCTAGAAGTTCCAACAATTAAAACCCTAAAAGAAAGAGTTTTGATACTACACTTACTAATGAAACTTATTTTCCCGTCCTAAGAGCAATGGCATACTAGACAAGTTAATTTGCTTCGTTTTTTTGAATTTTCAGGATGCTCTTAAAACTAATGAAGCTGCTAACAAGGAGAGTGATCAACCAATAAGCGAAAAGGAAGTGTATTACAAGACTTCCGGAGGATATGATGAGAAAGGAAGATTATATGGCATTGGCTCGGCAGCGGAGTCATATTTTGAGAAGCCTGATGCAAACACAAAAGGTCAAAGAGCTCCCTAACAACATGTAATTCAACTAAAAAACCGTATAGTCAAACTTAGTTCGGTAAATCTACAAAAACAGAAGGTTCTTGATGAGACAGTAAGCCAAATGAAACTTCTTCAAGCACAATTCCAGCTACTTTCTCAACAAATGGCGATGTGCTCTCCTCAACTTGGTACTTAGTCTCACCTCCACCCCCACCCCCACCTTCAAAGGGTTTGGTTTCTTAAGGGTGGAGTTCCTTTTGAGTATTTTATGAATACATTAATCTTGAGGTTTTGGAATATGTTTTTGGATGGAAATTTACCTCGGTGTTTTGGAACACACTTTTGGTTGGAAATGTATCTAATAGATATAACAAGCTAGGTCGACATGTATGATGTTGGTGGAGGTTGGTTTTTGTAAATTGTAGGGAATTTAGTAGGTGGAGATCCTAGAGGATGGTTTTTGAGCTTAGTGAAAAATAGTTGTTTCTAATACTTATCAGGTGTTTGGCTTTTGGGGGAAGAACTTGAAAGTTATTAGCTACCTAGCTAGCTATTGTTGCGTTAACTTCAAAATTTCAATGTTAATGATATTTAGCCATTGTTCTTACATATTCCTGTATTCCTGTGTTTGTGATATAGCCAGTAATGTTGCATTAAAGTATTCACTTTTAATCAAAAATAATTTTTCACCAGGAATTATATTTACTACGGAAAATAAATAATTGTAGCAATTTGTTTCATTTTATACTTTGAGAAAGTTTCTATGGAACATATAATAACCGTCGTAAAATAATTGCTATGGATTGCGTTTCTGTAGCAAAGGTTCGCTAGGGATTTAATCTTCTGTGGCAAAAAAAATTCTACTGATTGTTTTCCTCTGTAGCAAAAGTTTACTACGGATATATGTTTTTTATAGCAATATTTTACTACGGAAAATTTTGTTCCATAGCAAACATTTGCTACGGGACCAAATTACAACGGTTATTTTTCCGTTTCAAAGTTGAAACGGATTACAAGTGAACCGTAGCAAAATGGAATTTGCGACGCCATGTTTTTATACGGTTCTATTCCGTAGCAAACATGTATTTACTACGGAATATAACCATTTGAAACAGATTTTTTTCCGTTTCAAAAGGCTGTTTTTTTTTTAGTGCACACAAAGTGGCAAAGAACCAACAAACCACCAACAAATGATCAACTCCCCAAAGCTAGCCCCTACGGCTCACTTCTCCCCCAAGCTAAATAAAAGCATACAATCACAACTATATGATGGGGAAGAAGTGGAGTGGCTCCTAAGAGCGACTCGGGCCTGTGGCTTTCCCTTTCCGATCATACTCCCTCCAATATGCATCCCGTTCACGACGATGAGCAATTTTTTGCTCGTCGGTGAAAGGGGTGAAGTTGAAGGTCGGGTCCACATCGGGACCCGAGGCATCGGTGTAGGGGGCCAAAGAATAGTTAGGCTCAAGGGGGTACAAGCCTTGGGGAGGCTCTCCTCTAGGACCATCCCAACCTCCGGTATACCCTGCGGGCCAACCGGTGTATCCCACGGGCCAATCACTAGGCCGCTCATCCGGCGTAGCCGTGGGGTACATAGGGTCGCCGCAATAGTCACTCCCCCCCCCCCCATTTAGGTGTAATCATAAGGAGGGTACAAAGGGGGGGTGACATCGGGTTGGGAAGGTCCGGTCTAATAGGGGTAGGTGGGTGTATGATCGTCATTCCAACTAGGGACGGGCCCTTGTTGGGGTGGATGATATGGATGGTTGACATAGGGCTCAATATCCCCTTTGTCCACGTGAAAATCATACACCCGCCTACCATAGTAGGACGAGTCAAAATCATCATAAGAAGACACCTCGCGGCTCCCTTGAGGGGCAATAAAAGCTAAAGTGCGAGCTTGCTCCTCTTGCCCTTGCAAGATAGCCGCGAGAGTGGATTGCAATCCATTAAAATGAAAGAGAGGAGAGGAAGAAGATGTACCGCCCTCTTGGAGGGGAGGCTCCATGGCCATTGAAGTAGGTGGTGGAGGTGGAGGAGGAAGAGGAGAACCATCACGAGGTGTAGCGAATCGGGGATCGCGGGGAATCAAGTAGCGGATATGAGGAACCCATGAGGTGAGGTCCCGATCGGGAAGAAAGCACCAATTAGAACCCTTGACATACCAAACATAAATATCATCGTTGTCCGCATACTTGATCCATTTGGTATTATACATAGCTTAGATGTCCAAGAACTCACCACCGGGAACGGGTGTCAAGGCCTTTAGATCATCCACATAAGGATCGTCCGAAAGAGCCCGCAAGAGGAGAGTGAGCATGCCCCCAAGAAGGATATCCCCACTAACCGGATAAGCATTCCAGACATCTATGATCCTTGCAATTAAAAGTTGACCAAAATCCAACGTCCCCAAATCTTCCCTTGTAGCCAACCAAAGGGCACCAAGCTCCATGCCCAACAAGGCCCCGGTAGAAGCCTTAGAGAAGACGGCGTAGAGAATGAGCCGGCTAACATACCGGATTTTCAGGTGTTGGAATGATGAAAACTTCGCCGAAGCGGAAACAAACTTTCCCCTTTCGCCGGTGAGAGAGCGCCACCAACCATGCTCTTCGTAGCTCTCCAAACATTCACTCACCGGGTTGGTGATGAGCTTTTTGGTCGAAGGGATGGAGAAGAAATTGTTGATGTCTTTGTGCGTCAAAGTATGACGGTTGTTGAAGACTTGAAAGCTTAACTCAACCATTTCTTCCCCATGATCAATCACAACTTCCCTCCTAGACGAAGCTAGAAACTCCAAGGTCACTTGCTTATAAGTCTTGGCATTCATTTTCACAAACTCCTCCCAATCAAGACCCGAAATCAATGTATCAACCTACTTTTCAATCCCCAAGTCCATTATAGTTTTCTTGTGGTAGAACTTGGTCGGCCGAACGGCTCTCTTAGACAATGCGGCAAAATAATCCCAAGACTTTTGGTCTTGGAACTCAATTCCGTAGGTCTCAAGATCCGGAGGAGTTGAGGCCTTCCTCTTGGAAGGGGCGTTGGGACCCTTCTTTGATCTTTTGGACATCATGATGAGCTAGTGATGAAAAATCTACACAAAACAACCAAGAACACAAAACTACAAACCAAAAGAAAAACAAAAATTAGTCTACAATTCACCACAATCGAACACCAAAGCACTACACAAACACTTCGAAAACTTCAATTCATCCAATAGAACTCCAAACATCACCCCACATCCAAAAACAACAAGGAAGCTAAAAATTCACCAAAAATTCACCAAGAGCCTAGAATCCATCAAGAATAAGCAACTAAGCATGCATAACACTTCTAGACAATCAAGGACTACATAAATAAACAAACATGCATCACCAATTAACCAAAAATCACAAATTCAAAAATTCAAAAATTTCCAAAAATATCATGAACATGAAGAACAATAGTATGACAATGAAGAAATAAGGGAAAGAAATCGTCACCAGTAGTAGAGGAAGCAACAAAGATCGATCCCAAGAAGTGTCCAAAGCTCTAAATGCACCAAAAGAGTCAAATTGAAATTTCTAGAGTAAACCCTAAGTTTTGGGGATTTTCTGAAAGTCTGGAAATTTATGATTTTAGGTATGAAATAGTGATGAATTTGAAGGAAATAATGCCCTTTGTCCAAGTATGCATTCAATGATAAGTCTAATAAATGCGGTTCAGTGTTAATTAACAAGTTAATAATTCAGTGAGATCAAGTGAGCTGAATGCCTAGCTAGAGGCCGCTTCAGTTCAAGTGGAATTAATGATATTAATCCACAGCTTACTCTTGACTGAACCCGTATGGTCACACAAATAGTACGTAAATGGATCAAATATTTAATGGCATTAAATACTCTATCTATGGATATTCGGAATCGACGGATCTTGGTTTCAGTGGGAGCTGAGATCGTCACAAGCAAGTGAATACTCCGGAAACGATGATATTGCCGGAAACGGAAATATGGATCGTATCGGAAATATAAATATTATCCAAGTCGTAGATGTTGCCGAAAACGGAAACATGGTATGTCTCGGAAAATATTATTGGAAATGGAAATATTGCCGGAATCGGAAATATTGCCGGAAACGGAAATATTGTCAGAATCGTAAATATTATCGGAATCGGAAATATTAAATATTGTTCGTATCGGAAATGAATTCCGGAACCGGGAATTTAATCGGAAGCGTATCGTACGAAAAAGCATCGGACGAGGCCTGCCGGACGAAGGCCCAGCACGAAGCCATGCCATCGCCCAGCAAGCAAAGACGCGCGCCAACGCCCAGCCCATGGCAGCGCCAGGCCCACCGCAAGGCAGGCCCAGCGCGCCAAGGTGTAGCTGCGCAGCCTGGGATGCGTGGGCCGAGCGCACGCGTGCGGGCGCCCTCGTGGCTCCGTGCGTGTGTGTGTTTGTGTCCATGCACAATTCCTAAATCTATTAGGATTTGGTGTATGATTAAATTCCTATTCCTAAAAGGATTATTTAATTAATTAGGGTCCTTGTAGGATTCTAAGTTTAATTAAATGGTATCCTACTAGGATTCCAATTCCCTTTCCAAACCTCTATAAATAAGGGCCTAGGGTCATAATTTATGTATACGGGATTGAAGTATTCTAAGGGTAAGTTTTGAAAGAAAAATAAGCCAAACACTTGCAAACACTTAACCGAATTTCCTAGTAACCTTAAGGGCGATTCTAGTTGGTCTAACTTTATAGCACACCAACACACACGCACGCATAGCAGCCCACGAGGGGCGCCATGCGCGCGCGCAGCCCGCGAGCTCGCAGCCCATTGCTGCGAGGCCCACACACTGCCGCAGCGTTGGCGCGCGCTGGGCCTGCCTTGCGGTGGGCCTGGCGCAGCCTTGGCTGGTGCGTCGTGGCGCGCTGGCTTGCTGGGCGATGGCCCGGCTTCGTGCTGGGCCTTCGTCTGGCAGGCCTCGTCCGATGCTAATTCGTACGATACGCTTCCGATTAATTTCCCGATTCCGGAATTCATTTCCGATACGAACAATATTTAATATTTCCGATTCCGGAATTAATTTCCGTTTCGAACAAATATTTAATATTTCCGTTTCCGGAATTATTTTCCGATTCCGGCAATATTTCCGATTCTGACAATATTTCCGTTTCCGGCAATATTTCCGATTCCGGCAATATTTCCATTTCCGATAATATTTTCCGATACGTACCATGTTTCCGCTTCCGGCAACATCTACGACTTGGATAATATTTATATTTCCGATACGATCCATATTTCCGTTTCCGGCAATATCATCGTTTCCGGAGCATTCATTTCTTGCCTGTGACGATCTCAGCTCCCACTGAAACCAAGATCCGTCGATTCCGAATATCCATAGATGGAGTATTTAATGCAATTAAATACTTGATCCGTTTACGTACTATTTGTGTGACCCTACGGGTTCAGTCAAGTGTAAGCTGTGGATTAATATCATTAATTCCACTTGAACTGAAGCGGCCTATAGCTAGGCATTCAGCTCACTTGATCTCACTGAATTATTAACTTGTTAATTAATACTGAACCGCACTTATTAGACTTTAACATAGAATGCATACTTGGACCAAGGGCATTTATTTCCTTCAGTCTCCCACTTGTCCTTAGGGACAAGTGTGCATTTCCTAATTCCTTTGTCGCTCGATGCTTGCTCTTGAACATAAGGTAAGAGTTGTCATCCTTATTATGTCCAGAGGTGTTCCTCGGTTTCAGAGTTCAACTGATCAAATAAACAGATAATCATAGCCTATGATTCATCCGAGCACGGCCATGCATTTCACAGTTTCTAGCTCTCCGAGTGGCCTTGTACAACTTTTAAGCATCTCATCCCGATTTATGGGAGGACAATCCCAATCTTGCGATCTTGAGATTAGACTTCGTTTGATAGGTGATTACCTGAGAGTTGCCTTTATAGCCTCCTTTTACGGTGCGACGGTTGGTCAACGTCAAAGCAACCAGTTCTCAAACAAGTAATCGCAAATCACTCAGGTATTGAGGATTTAGTGTCTAATAATTTTAATGAAATTTACTGAAGAAATATTTTCATCTCTTACAGTAAAGTTTCATAGGTCTTGTCCGATACTAGTCTTCCCAAAGTAAGTATCTATGCAAATGATTATGACATTGCCATGTCCACATAGTTCAAGAAACAGAACTACTAGTCATCTTGCATTCTAATCGTCTAACGTTTTCTATGCGTCCAATTTTATAGAAAACTCCGACTAGGGACCATTTTCAACCTTTGACATTCAAGTTCACTTGATAGAGATTTCTTAGTCACAGGACTGGTCCTGACAGTCTATCTTGAATATATCGTCAAATTGAAGGGACTCATCATTTAATAAACCGCAAATTAAATGGAAAAATGAATTCTTTTCATTTGTTGTGAATGATTAACCAATAATGTTTTACAAAGATTTAAACTCTAAAACTTTAAAACATTAAACAGGGACATCAAAGCCATTCTCCAATATGCTTGATTCCCATAGCTGCAGTGTGCGAGTTGTGCTTCGCCTGCGGCAGAGGTTTAGTTAATGGATCTGATATGTTGTTATCAGTTCCAATCTTGTTTATCTCGACTTCTTTTCTTTCAACGAACTCTCGTAGAAGGTGAAATCTACGAAGTACATGCTTGACTATCTGGTGGTGTCTAGGCTCCTTTGCCTGTGCAATAGCTCCGTTATTATCACAATACAGGGCTATTGGTCCTTTAATGGAGGGGACTACACCAAGTTCACCTATGAACTTCCTTAGCCATATAGCTTCCTTTGCTGCTTCATGTGCAGCAATGTAATCCGCTTCAGTTGTAGAATCCGCAATGGTGCTTTGCTTAGCACTTTTCCAGCTTACTGCACCCCCGTTGAGGCAGAAGACAAACCCAGACTGTGATCTGAAATCATCTTTGTCGGTTTGGAAACTTGCGTCCGTATAGCCTTTAACAATTAATTCATCATCTCCACCATAGACCAGGAAGTCATCTTTGTGCCTTTTCAGGTACTTCAGAATATTCTTGGCAGCAGTCCAATGCGCCTCTCCTGGGTTTGACTGGTATCTGCTCGTAGCACTGAGTGCGTACGCAACATCCGGGCGTGTACATATCATAGCATACATTATTGAACCAATCAATGATGCATATGGAATCCCATTCATTCGTCTACGCTCATCAAGTGTTTTTGGGCACTGAGTCTTGCTTAGAGTTATTCCATGAGACATGGGTAGGTAGCCTCGCTTGGAGTCTGCCATCTTGAACCTATCAAGCACCTTATTGATATAAGTGCTTTGACTAAGTCCAATCATCTTTTTAGATCTATCTCTGTAAATCTTGATGCCCAATATGTACTGTGCTTCTCCTAGATCTTTCATCGAAAAACATTTCCCAAGCCAAATCTTGACAGAGTTCAACATAGGAATGTCATTTCCGATAAGTAATATGTCGTCGACATATAATACTAGGAAAGCAATTTTGCTCCCACTGACCTTCTTGTATACACAAGATTCGTCTGCGTTCTTGATGAAACCAAAGTCACTGACTGCCTCATCAAAACGTATATTCCAGCTCCTGGATGCCTGCTTCAATCCGTAGATTGACTTCTTTAGCTTGCATACCTTTTTAGCATTCTTTGGATCCTCAAAACCTTCAGGCTGTGTCATAAACACAGTTTCTGTTAAAACGCCGTTTAAGAAAGCAGTTTTGACATCCATCTGCCATATTTCGTAATCGTAATATGCAGCGATTGCTAACATTATCCGAATAGACTTTAGCATTGCAACTGGTGAAAAGGTTTCATCGTAATCCACACCGTGGACTTGCCTGTAACCTTTTGCAACCAATCTAGCTTTAAAAACTTCAAGTTTCCCATCCTTGTCCTTTTTCAGTTTGAAAACCCATTTGCTTCCAATGGCTTGGTAGCCATCTGGCAAATCGACCAAATCCCATACTTGGTTTTCAGACATGGAGTCTAATTCAGATTGAATGGCTTCTTGCCATTGCTTTGAGCTAGGGCTCGTCATAGCTTGTTTGTAAGTCGCAGGTTCATCACTTTCAAGTAATAGAACGTCATAGTTCTCGTTCGTCAAAATACCTAAGTACCTTTCCGGTTGAGATCTATATCTTTGCGATCTACGCGGGGTAATATTTCTAGATTGACCATGATTCTCACCAGATTCTCCTAAAGATCTCTGAGTTTCATCCTGAATGTCATCTTGAGCATTCTCTAGAGTTTGTTGTTCGACTCGAATTTCTTCGAGGTCTACTTTTCTCCCACTTGTCATTTTGGAAATGTGATCTTTCTCAAAAAAGACACCATCTCGAGCAACAAACACCTTGTTCTTAGATGTATTGTAGAAGTAATACCCCTTTGTTTCCTTTGGATAGCCCACAAGGATACATTTGTCAGATTTTGGATGAAGTTTGTCTGAAATGAATCGTTTGACGTATACTTCACATCCCCAAATCTTAAGAAAAGACACATTTGGAGGTTTTCCAAACCATCATTTATATGGAGTCTTTTCGACAGCTTTAGACGGAGCTCTATTTATAGTGAGTGCAGCTGTATTTAGTGCATGTCCCCAAAATTCTAATGGAAGTTTGGCCTGACCCATCATTGACCTGACCATGTCTAGCAAGGTTCTATTCCTCCGTTCTGACACACCGTTCCATTGTGGTGTTCCAGGAGGAGTCAATTCTGATAGAATTCCACATTCTTTCAGATGGTCATCAAATTCATAGCTCAGATATTCACCAACTCTGTCAGACCGCAGTGCCTTAATCTTCTTTCCTAATTGATTCTCTACTTCTCTCTGAAATTCCTTGAATTTGTCAAAGGATTCAGACTTATGCTTCATTAGGTAGACATAACCATATCTACTGAAGTCATCAGTGAAAGTGATAAAGTAGCTGAAACCACCTCTAGCATTTGTACTCATTGGTCCACATAAATCTGTATGGATTAAACCCAATAGTTCATTTGCTCTTTCTCCAACTTTAGAGAAAGGTTGCTTTGTCATTTTTCCAAGTAAACATGATTCGCATTTACCATAATCCTCTAAGTCAAATGGTTCTAGAATTCCTTCCTTTTGAAGTCTTTCTAAGGGTTTAGATGTTTATATGGCCTAATCGACAATGCCACAGATAGATGAGATCTGAATCATCCTTTTTGGTATTTATGTTATATACTTGTTTGTCGTGATCTAATAAATAAAGTCCATTGACTAATCTAGCAGATCCATAAAACATCTCTTTAAAATAAAACGAACAACTATTGTCTTTTATTAAAAAGGAAAATCCCTTAGCATCTAAGCAAGAAACTGAAATGATGTTTTTAGTAAGACTTGGAACATGGAAACACTCTTCCAGTTCCAAAACTAGCCCGGAGGGCAACGACAAATAATAAGTTCCTACAGCTAATGCAGCAATCCGTGCTCCATTTCCCACTCGTAGGTCGACTTCACCCTTGCTTAACTTTCTACTTCTTCTTAGTCCCTGTGGATTGGAACATAAGTGTGAGCCACAACCTGTATCTAATACCCAAGAAGTTGAATTAGCAAGTATACAGTCTATAACGAAAATACCTGAAGATGGAACGACTGTTCCGTTCTTCTGATCTTCCTTTAGCTTTGGACATTCTCTTTTGTAATGGCCTATTCCATCACAATAAAGACAGCTTGATGTGGACTTGTCCTGCTTTGATTTAGCATCGCCCTTGGACTTTCCACTTTTCTTGAACGGTCTCCTTCTAGCCTTGAGTAAATCTTTGGCTTCACAGTCCAGTATTATTTCAGCCTTTCTGACAAGGTGAACAAATTCTGCAACTGTTTCTTCTCTTGGTTCACTTATGTATAGTTGCTTGAAGCGACCAAACCCACTGTATAGTGAATTGAGCAAGATAGAGACTGCCATCCTTTCGCTTATTGGTGTTCCTAGTAGACTTAGGCGATCAAAGTATGAACGCATAAGATCCACATGGAACCTCAGTGGGACGCCTACCCTCTGTTTAGTGCGAAGGAGCTGAACATGTGTTTCTTGGACTTCCATCCTATAACACCTGTTGGGAGAACTAACCTTTAGACCAGACATTGATTCAATCAACTCATGGACGTTCAGGTCCCTGTCCTCCGTGCTTCCACGACAGATATCCCTCAGATTCTTGATGAGCGTAAAAGGTTCATAGGCTACAAACCTTCTAGCCCAATCATCAGGGATATTGTTCAGCATGAGACTCATAACCTTTTTGAGATCCGCATCCTAGGCATAAAATCTCTCAGGGGTCATGTCTCTGGCATAGTAGCTTGGCATGGGATGTGATAGTACATACTCAAGTCCATTGAGTTTGACTATTTCAACTAGCTTAGCTTCCCATTCAAGAAAATTTGCCAGGTTCAGCTTGACCATAAGCTCAGAACCCATGATGATGTTTTGATTGTTGTTTGCCATATTTAAAACTACAATTGAAAAGAATAAACAAATGTTTATTAAGCATTTTATTCAAGTTATGTGTTCCGGCAGGTGTGAATAAAATGATTCCAAGATCCTAAAATCATTGAAGAACTAAGCACAGTTTGTCGACTTAATCCTAGAACATCTCAGGTAAGCAAAAGCCTTTTGCTAATAGTCTAGAAACTATTCTTGGTTGATAGGTACCTCTAAGAACTTATTAGGTAAACCTATCGATTTTTCCACGACATAAAAGGACTCCTTACTTATATCGTTGAGTTTCACCAAAACTAACATGTACTCACAATTATTTGTGTACCTTGCCCCTTTAGGACCAATAAGTAACACCTCGCTGAGCGAAAACTATTACTAGATTGATGTAAAGGATATCCAAGCAAGTGTATATTTTGGCATGGCACCTTTTAACTCAATTTTTAAGTTTGGAACTTAAGGCTCTTACTATGTTTGTTAGATTTTAAGTGAACTAAAATCCTTAATCATGCAACATAATCAAGCTTTTGATCTCATGCATTTTAAGACATATTTAAAAGCAATAAATAACTTAAAATATGCATAAGATAAATGTGATCTAGTATGGCCCGACTTCATCTTGAAGCTTTAACTTCAAAGTCCGTCTTGAAAATCTCCGTGGGAGGCACCATTTTCTTCAAATAGAACAAGCTATAGTTAAAACTAATTACAACTATTTGATGGTACGCAGACCATATTTGAATTGAAAAACAACTTTGGTACTTTAGACCAATTACATTCAAATTAATGGTACGCAGACCATATTTTCTATCCTATTTGGGCCATACTAGTCACTTCATAACCTGCAAAACAGTACATATACAATATATACCATTCACCCATTCATTAACATGAATGGCCCACATAGCTGGTTAGTAAAACACATTATGCATCACGTAAACATTTGCAGCAATTAATCAAGGGCACCAATAATCTACAAATTATTCAGTCCTTATTAATTCTAATCAAGTTGTTTTAATCTTAAGGATTTGTAGACCTAAACAAGAGTTTATGACTAAAAAGGGCTCCCACTTAAACCAATAAATTCATATGCTTTACTAATTTTAAACATAAAAATGTATTTCTAGTCTAACCGGAAACATACAAATTTAATTAAAATTTAAAGCTCATATAAATTTATAATTGAATCCAAAAAATTTAATTTAATTTCAGTCGTATTTAAATTAATTCATGATTTTAATTTTAGTAAAATAATTAGAATAAATAAAATTTATTATAATTACAATATTCGAAATTAAAATCCAAGAAAATAATTTAAATTATTAATTTTAAAATTAATTAAAATTACGTAAACTGAAAATTTCAAATTAAAATTTCAAAACGATCTAATCGCAACGCAACAATCCCACGCAACGCACGCCCATGGGCCACACGCACACAGCCATCGCTGGCCATGTGCGCGCAGCCCATGCGCTGCGTCGCATCGCTGCTGCTCACCATCGCAAGGCATCACGCGAGCTGGTGCTCGCTACGCGCGCTAGCGTTCGACGCAACAAGCATGCTGCCGCAGCCCATCGCTGGGCGCAGCTCTCGTCGCACGTCGCAACAAGCAAGCTGCTTGCCATCGCTGGGCGCAGCGCTCGTCGCACGTCGCAACAAGCACTCGCACGCCATCGCTGGGCGCAGCGCTCGTCGCACGTCGCAACAAGCACTCGCACGCCATCGCTGGGCGCAGCGCTCGTCGCACGCACAATAGCGCTCGCTGCGCGCGAGTGATCGACGCTTGGCGTAGCACTCGTGGCACGTGAGCTTGCGCTCGCTGCGCGCGAGGCTCCGCACTCTTGCGCGAGGCAGTGCGCGCTGTGGCGTAGCTCGCTTGCTGCCCACACGCGACTGCTCGTGCCTTGCTTTCGCCCTCGCCCATTCGCCCATCGCACACAGCCCACGACACAAGGCAGGGCTGCTGCCTTGTGCTCGTGCACCATGGCCTTGCTCATTGCATTAGTACCGCATGGGCGACGAGCTCCCTTGCTCGTCTTCACATGCCCGCACTATACAACACCCCTTAAGGATAACACGTAGCGTCCATTGCTTTGTGCGTGCAAGTTATATGAGCGAATCGCATAAAAATTTAAAATTTATATTAAAAATTAATGACAAATTAATAAATAATATTAATTTCATAATTTTAGGGCGAAAAAATCGAAAATTTATTATTTAATTGATTTCCGATTAACATGGATTCAAGTCTAGGTCATAAAAATTTAAAATTTAACATAAATTTACAATTTTTATGGTGGTTTTTAATCATAGGTGTCTAATTAAATTATAACTAATTATGAAAATCAAATTAATTCTAAATTATTCCAATTTTCAACAAATTAATCATAATTACAAATTAGATTGCATAATTAACAAGGTTAGGCATTCAAACTTGTTAAACATATACAGTAGGTCAATCAAAAATTCAAGATTTATCAACAAGAATCGCAAATATTTAATTTAACATCTTAAATTTACAAACTTTTGCGTTCGAAAAACTAAAACCTCCGAAAAGTCATAGTTAGGTTTCGAATTTGAGAATTCTGGGTTCGGCTGAAAAATGCTACTTTTGTCAAAATTTTAGAATGCCTTTTACATGCGGAATTGACACAAAAATCACTCGATTTGGAAGAGTAACAAAGAAACTGCCGAAAAACTGCGTACGTATAATTAAATAAACGCAATTTGCAATTAATTAACAATTACGAAAATTAATCACCACTTTTAATTCTTGCAAATTTGTAATATTTAACCATGTTCATGCAATTTAGATTATGAAAATAATAAGAGGCTCGTGATACCACTGTTAGGTTATGATACATATGACAATTCATAAATCATGCGGAAAAACCATAAAGCCAGGAAAGCATATTATTTACACATAATCAATTAGCATAGTTTAGATGCATACACTTTGTTGCGTGCCTTCCCTAGCTGCGCCCGAACCGAACAAGAACAAGTGTTTAGGACTCCAAGTGTCGTCCCTCCGTAGATAGTCCACAGCACGTCCGGATCCGCCTTAAGCTTGACCAACTAGGATCGCCCTTAAGGTACTTAGAATTTTCGGCACATATAGGCAATTGTATGACTGAATTTTTGCTCTCAAAAATCACTTTGAATACTTGAAATCTCTATATAAAATAATGACCCTAGGCCTTTATTTATAGAGGCATAGAAAGGGAATCGTAATCCTATTAGGATACGAATTATTTAAATTAGAACCCTAATAGAATTCTTATTTAATTAATTCATCCTTTTAGGTTTAGGAATTTAATCATTAGTCGAAACCTGATAGCTTTAGGATTCGTATAGCACACCAACACACACGCACGCACAGCAGCCCACGAGGGGCGCCATGCGCGCGCGCGCAGCCCGCGAGCTCGCAGCCCATTGCTGCGAGGCCCACATGCTGCCGCAGCGTTGGCGCGTGCTGGGCCTGCCTTGCGGTGGGCCTGGCGCCGCCTTGGCTGGTGCGTTTTGGCACGCTGGCTTGCTGGGCGATGGCACGGCTTCGTGCTGGGCCTTCGTCTGGCAGGCCTCGTCCGATGCTAATTCGTACGATACGCTTCCGATTAATTTCCCGATTCCGGAATTCATTTCCGATACGAACAATATTTAATATTTCCGATTCTGGAATTAATTTCTGTTTCGAACAAATATTTAATATTTCCGTTCCCGGAATTATTTTCCGATTCCGGCAATATTTCCGATTCTCACAATATTTCCGTTTCCGGCAATATTTTCGATTCCGGCAATATTTCCATTTCCGATAATATTTTCCGATACGTACCATGTTTCCGTTTCCGGCAACATCTACGACTTGGGTAATATTTATATTTCAGATACGATCCATATTTCCGTTTCCGGCAATATCATCGTTTCCGGAGCATTCATTTCTTGCCTGTGACGATCTCAGCTCCCACTGAAACCAAGATCCGTCGATTCCGAATATCCATAGATGGAGTATTTAATGCCATTAAATACTTGATCCGTTTACGTACTATTTGTGTGACCCTACGGGTTCAGTCAAGAGTAAGCTGTGGATTAATATCATTAATTCCACTTGAACTGAAGCGGCCTCTAGCTAGGCATTCAGCTCACTTGATCTCACTGAATTATTAACTTGTTAATTAATACTGAACCGCATTTATTAGACTTTAACATAGAATGCATACTTGGACCAAGGGCATTTATTTCCTTCAAAGAGAAACTGTGAATGGTTATTTATTTGTTTATTATGTTCAATTGTAGTTTTACTATGGCAAACAACAATCAAAACATCATCATGGGTTCTGAGCTTATGGTCAAGCTGAACCTATCAAATTTTCTTGAATGGGAAGCTAAGCTAGTTGAAATAATCAGACTCAATGGACTTGAGTATGTACTATTACATCCCATGCCAAGCTACTATGCCAGAGACATGAACCCTGAAAGATTTTCCGCGTGGGATGCGGATCTCAAAAAGGTTATGAGTCTCATGCTGAACAATATCCCGATGAATGGGCTAGAAGGTTTGTAGCTTATGAACCTTTTACGCTCATCAAAAATCCGAGGGATATCTGTTGTGGAAGCACGGAGGACAGGGACCTGAACGTCCATGAGTTGATTGAAGCAATGTCTGGTCTAAAGGTTAGTTCTCCCAACAGGTGTACGTTATAGGATGGAAGTCTAAGAAACACATGTTCAGCTCCTTCGCACTAAACAGAGGGTAGGCGTCCCACTAAGGTTCCATGTGGATCTTATGCGTTGATACTTTGATCGCCTAAGTCTACTAGGAACATCAATAAGCGAAAGGATGGCAGTCTCTATCTTGCTCAATTCACTACACAGTGGGTTTGGTCGCTTCAAAAACTATTCCTAAGTGAACCAAGAGAAGAAACAGTTGCAGAATTCGTTCACCTTGTTAGAAAGGCTGAGATAATACTAGACTGTGAAGCCAAAGATTTACTCAAGGCTAGAGGGATACCGTTCAAGAAAAGTGGAAAGTCCAAGGGAAATGCTAAATCAAAGCAGGACAAGTCCACATCAAGCTGTCTTTATTGTAATGGAATAGGCCATTACAAAAGAGAATGTTCAAAGCTAAAGGAAGATCAAAAGAACGGAACAGTCGTTCCATCTTCAGGTATTTTCGTTATAGACTGTATACTTGCTAATTCAACTTCTTGGGTATTAGATACAGGTTGTGGCTCACACTTATGTTCCAATTCACAGGGACTAAGAAGAAGTAGAAAGTTAAGCAAGGGTGAAGTCGACCTACGAGTGGGAAATGGAGCACGGATTGCTGCATTAGCTGTAGGAACTTATTATTTTTCGTTGCCCTCTGGGCTAGTTTTGGAACTGGAAGAGTGTTTCCATGTTCCAAGCCTTACTAAAAACATCATTTCAGTTTCTTGCTTAGATGCTAAGGGATTTTCCTTTTTAATAAAAGACAATAGTTGTTCGTTTTATTTTAAAGAGATGTTTTATGGATCTGCTAGATTAGTCAATGGACTTTATTTATTAGATCACGACAAACAAGTTTATAACATAAATACCAAAAAGGCCAAAAAGGATGATTCTGATCTCACCTATCTGTGGCATTGTCGATTAGGCAATATTAACTTGAAACGCTTAGAAAGACTTCAAAAGGAAGGAATTCTAGAACCATTTGACTTAGAGGATTATGGTAAGTGCGAATCATGTTTACTTGGCAAAATGACAAAGCAACCTTTCTTTAAAGTTGGAGAAAGAGCAACTGAACTATTGGGTTTAATCCATACAGATGTATGTGGACCAATGAGTACAAATGCTAGGGGTGGTTTCAGCTACTTTATCACTTTCACTGATGACTTCAGTAGATATGGTTATGTCTACCTAATGAAGCATAAGTCTGAATCCTTTGACAAATTCAAGGAATTTCAGAGTGAAGTAGAGAATCAATTAGGCAAGAAGATTAAGGCACTGCGGTCTGATAGAGGCGGTGAATATCTGAGCTATGAATTTGATGACCATCTGAAAGAATGTGGAATTCTATCAGAATTGACTTCTCCTGGAACACCACAATGGAACGGTGTGTCAGAACGGAGGAACAGAACCTTGATAGACATGGTTAGGTCAATGATGGGTCAGGCCGAACTTCCATTAGAATTTTGGGGACATGAACTAAATACAGCTGCACTCACTATAAATAGAGCTCCGTCTAAAGCTGTCGAAAAGACTCCATATGAGTTATGGTTTGGAAAGCCTCCAAAAGTGTCTTTTCTTAAGATTTGGGGATGTGAAGTATACGTCAAACGATTAATTTCAGATAAACTTCATCCGAAATCTGACAAATGTATCCTTGTGGGCTACCCAAAGGAAACAAAGGGGTATTACTTCTACAATACATCTGAGAACAAGGTGTTTGTTGCTCGAGATGGTGTCTTTTTGGAGAAGAATCACATTTCCAAAATGACAAGTGGGAGAAAAGTAGATCTCGAAGAAATTCGAGTCGAACAACAAACTCTAGAGAATGCTCAAGATGACATTCAGGATGAAACTCAGATATCTTTAGAAGAATCTGGTGAGAATCATGGTCAACCTAGAGATGCAACCCCGCGTAGATCGCAGAGATATAGATCTCAACCGGAAAGGTACTTAGGTATTTTGACGAACGAGAGCTATGACGTTCTATTACTTGAAAGTGATGAACCTGCGACTTACAAACAAGCTATGACGAGCCCCAGCTCCAAGCAATGGCAAGAAGCCATGCAATCTGAATTAGACTCCATGTCAGAAAACCAAGTATGGGATTTGGTCGATTTGCCAGATGGCTACCAAGCCATTGGAAGCGAATGGGTTTTCAAACTGAAAAAGGACAAGGATGGGAAAATTGAAGTTTTCAAAGCTAGATTGGTTGCAAGAGGTTACAGGCAAGTCCACGGTGTGGATTATGATGAAACCTTTTCACCAGTTGCAATGCTAAAGTCTATTCGGATAATGTTAGCAATCGCTGCATATTACGATTACGAAATATGACAGATGGATGTCAAAACCGCTTTCTTAAACGGCGTTTTAACAGAAACTGTGTTTATGACACAGCCTGAAGGTTTTGAGGATCCAAAGAATGCTAAAAAGGTATGCAAGCTAAAGAAATCAATCTACGGATTGAAGCAGGCATCCAGGAGCTGGAATATACGTTTTGATGAAGCAGTCAGTGACTTTGGTTTCATCAAGAACGCAGACGAATCTTGTGTATACAAGAAGGTCAGTGGAAGCAAAATTGCTTTCCTAGTATTATATGTCGACGACATATTACTTATCGGAAATGACATTCCTATGTTGAACTGTGTCAAGATTTGGCTTGGGAAATGTTTTTCGATGAAGGATCTAGGAGAAGCACAGTACATATTGGGCATCAAGATTTACAGAGATAGATCTAAAAAGATGATTGGACTTAGTCAAAGCACTTATATCAATAAGGTGTTTGATAGGTTCAAGATGGCAGACTCCAAGCGAGGCTACCTACCCATGTCTCATGGAATTACTCTAAGCAAGACTCAGTGCCCAAAAACACTTGATGAGCGTAGACGAATGAATGAGATTCCATATGCATCATTGATTGGTTCAATAATGTATACTATGATATGTACACGCCCGGATGTTGCGTACGCACTCAGTGTTACGAGCAGATACCAGTCAGACCCAGGAGAGGCACATTGGACTGCTGCCAAGAATATTCTGAAGTACCTGAAAAGGCACAAAGATGACTTCCTGGTCTATGGTGGAGATGATGAATTAATTGTTAAAGGCTATACGGACGCAAGTTTCCAAACCGACAAAGATGATTTCAGATCATAGTCTGGGTTTGTCTTCTGCCTCAACGGAGGTGCAGTAAGCTGGAAAAGTGCTAAGCAAAGCACCATTGCGGATTCTACAACGGAAGTGGAGTACATTGCTGCACATGAAGCAGCAAAGGAAGCTATATGGCTAAGGAAGTTCATAGGTGAACTTGGTGTAGTCCCCTCCATTAAAGGACCAATAGCCATGTATTGCGATAATAACGGAGCTATTGCACAGGCAAAGGAGCCTAGACACCACCAAAGAGTCAAGCATGTACTTCGTAGATTTCACCTTCTACGAGAGTTCGTTGAAAGAAAAGAAGTCGAGATAAGAAAGATTGGAACTGATGACAACATATCAGATCCATTGACTAAACCTCTGCCGCAGGCGAAGCACAACTCGCACACTGCAGCTATGGGAATCAAGCATATTGGAGAATGGCTTTGATGTCCTTATTTAATGTTTTAAAGTTTTAGAGTTTAAATCTTTGTAAAACATTATTGGTTAATCATTTACAATAAATGAATTGAATTCATTTTTCCATTTAATTTGTGGTTTATTAAATGATGAGTCCCTTCAATTTGACGATATGTTAAGACCAGTCCTGTGACTAAGAAATGTCTATCAAGTGAACTTGAATGTCAAAGGTTGAGAATGGTCCCTGGTCGGAGTTTTCTATAAAATTGGACGCATAGAAAACGTTAGACGACTAGAATGCAAGACGACTAGTAGTTCTGTTTCTTGAACTATGTGGACATGGCAATGTCATAATCATTTGCATAGATACTTACTTTGAGAAGACTAGTATCGGACAGACCTATGAAACTTTACTGTAAGAGATGAAAATCTGTCATAAGTAAATTTCATTGAAATTATTAGACACTAAATCCTCAATACCTGAGTGATTTGAGATTACTTGTTTGAGAACTGGTTACTTTGACGTTGACCAACCATCGCACCGTAAAAGGAGGCTATAAAGGCAACGCTCAGGTAATCACCTATCAAACGAAGTCTAATCTCAAGATTGCAAGATTGGGATTGTCCTCCCATAAATCGGGATGAGATGCTTAAAAGTTGTACAAGGCCACTCGGAGAGCTAGAAACTGTGAAATGCATGGCCGTGCTCGGATGAATCATAGGCTATGATTATCTGTTTATTTGATCAGTTGAACTCTGAAACCAAGAAACACCTCTGGACATAATAAGGATGACAACTCTTACCTTATGTTCAAGAACAAGCATCGAGCGACAAAGGAATTAGGAAATGCACACTTGTCCCTAAGGCCAAGTGGGAGACTGAACGAAATAATGCCCTTGGTCCAAGTATGCATTCAATGATAAGTCTAATAAATGCGGTTCAGTATTATTAACAAGTTAATAATTCAGTGAGATCAAGTGAGCTGAATGCTTAGCTAGAGGCCGCTTCAGTTCAAGTGGAATTAATGATATTAATCCACAGCTTACTCTTGATTGAACCCGTAGGGTCACACAAATAGTACGTAAACGGATCAAATATTTAATGGCATTAAATACTCTATCTATGGATATTCGGAATCGACGGATCTTGGTTTCATTGGGAGCTGAGATCGTCACAAGCAAGTGAATACTCCGGAAACGATGATATTGCCGGAAACGGAAATATGGATCGTATCGGAAATATAAATATTAGCCATGTCGTAGATGTTGCCGGAAACGGAAACATGGTACGTCTCGGAAAATATTATTGGAAATGGAAATATTGCCGGAATCGGAAATATTGCCGGAAACGGAAATATTGTCAGAATCGGAAATATTATCGGAATTGGAAAATAGTTCCGGAAACGGAAATATTAAATATTTGTTCGAAACAGAAATTAATTCCGGAATCGGAAATATTAAATATTGTTCGTATCGGAAATGAATTCCGGTACCGGGAATTTAATCGGAAGCGTATCGTACGAAAAAGCATCGGACGAGGCCTGCCGGACGAAGGCCCAGCACGAAGCCAGGCCATCGCCCAGCAAGCAAAGACGCGCGCCAACGCCCAGCCAAAGGCAGCGCCAGGCCCACCGCAAGGCAGGCCCAGCGCGCCAAGGTGTGGCTGCGCAGCGTGGGCTGCGTGGGCCGAGCGCACGCGTGCGGGCGCCCTCGTGGCTCCGTGCGTGTGTGTGTTTGTGTACATGCACAATTCCTAAATCTATTAGGATTTGGTGTATGATTAAATTCCAATTCCTAAAAGGATTATTTAATTAATTAGAGTCCTTGTAGGATTCTAAGTTTAATTAAATCGTATCCTACTAGGATTCCAATTCCCTTTCCAAACCTCTATAAATAAGGGCCTAGGGTCATAATTTATGTATACGGGATTGAAGTATTCTAAGGGTAAGTTTTGAAAGAAAAATAAGCCAAACACTTGAAAACACTTAACCGAATTTCCTAGTAACCTTAAGGGCGATTCTAGTTGGTCTAACTTGAGGCGGATTCGGACGTACTGTGGACTATCTACGGAGGGACGACATTTGGTGTCCTAAAGACTTGTTCTTGTTCGGTTCGGGCGCAGCTAGGGAGGGCACGCTACAAACTGTATGCTCCTAAATTATGCTAAATGATTATGTGTAAATAATATGTTTCCTGGCATTAAGGTTTTTCCGCATGATTTATGTTTTGTCATATGTATCATAACCTATCAGAATTTGTGTTAGTGAAGATGTATAGAGTGAAATTTGAGTGAGGATTTGAGCAAGTACTATGTAGAGTGGAGGTATGAGGAGTGAGAATGGAGAGGTTTTCTGGTTTGAGAGGAGTTGGAGTTTCGAATGAAATGAAAGAAGAGAAGGAATTCGCGACTTATTAAAAACTGTTGTTCTGACATCCGGGCCCCGTGCGAGCACACGCAATTTCCGTGCGATCGCACAGATTTTCTGTGCGAGCGGGCTGACTGTCATGCGAGTGCGCAAAAATTTCTTTATCCACTAATTAGCTTACCAACATTTCTGCGAGCGCACACCTCTGTTGTGCGATCGCACAAGACCTGAAATGACAATTTTTGGGTGATTCCTTTACCTAAAGCAAAAAAAACTAGAAAATAAAAAAAATTAGTAGACAAAAGCAAAATTAATATAAGAGTTAGACAACCGGGTCGCCTCCCGGGCAACGCTCGTTTAACGACATTAGCTTGAAGAATCCCCCCAAAACTCATGGGGGGATGAGAGAGAAAATATCAATACACGGGTTGCCTCCGGGTAGCGCTCGTTTAACGTCATTAGCTTGACGAATCCCCCCAACTTCATGGGGGGTCAAATGCAACCAATTTTTGATCGTCACATGTCAAAAAGCTTCTCTTTGCCACTTTTGGCACGAACACCTTACCATCATTACCACACATGAGGTGTCGATCAATTAAGAAAACCACCACCAAGCTTCTCCTTGGCCTTCATTGGTTTCTTGGCTTTCTTAGCCGAGTGATGAATCACCTTGGAGGCCGAATCTCTAACATCATCATCCCCATGCATCCCAAATATCTCGAGAAAGGTTATAATATCATCAAACTCATCCCCTAAAACCTTTGGAACCACATGCACCTTCTTCTCATTTAGAGAAGACATAGCAAACTCATTAGCAAACTTAGAAACACAAAGGTTGTTAAAAGGGTTAACATGTATGCAATGATGCTCAATGCAAGCAATAGTGTCTACCTTCATGCAACTTTTCATCTTAGAACAACATTCATCACCATTAGGAAGCTTGAAGCTAGCCTTGGCGTCTCTCACCTTCAAGGTGATAAGACCACCTTGAACATCAATAAGGGCCCCCACGGTGGCCAAAAATGACCTCCCTAAGATAATAGGGGTATGGGCATCCTCATCGATGTCCAAGACAATGAAGTCAACAAGAAAAGTGAGCTTCCATATCACAAGGGGAACGTCATCAACCCTACCCAAGGGGAACATAACCGAGCGATCGGCTAGTTGCAAAGACATAGGTGTAGGGGTGAGGTATCCAAGCTTAAGCTTCTCATAAATTTTTTAAGGCAAAATACTCACACTTGCCCCCAAATCACAAAGAGCGTTATCAAATTTCAGCTTTTGAATGCTACAAGGAATTGAGAAACTCTCGGGATCCTTGAGCTTTGGGGGAAATGGGCTTTGTATTAAGGTACTACAATTCTCCGTGAGTTGCACGGTCTCCTTGGGCCCACAAGTTCTTTTGCCACACAAAATGTCTCTCATGAACCGAGAATAATGTGGCATTTGCTTAAGTGCCTCGGTGAAAGACAATGAAACATAAAGCTTGCTAATCGTATCAAGAAACTTAGAAAATTGATCATCCAAATTTTTTCCAACAAATTTTTGAGGATAGGAGAGTTTGGGAGCAGGGAGAGGTAGAAGAGTAGTCTGCGTTGGCTCCAACCCATCATTCACATCATCAACGTGAGGCTCCTCTTCGACCTTATCATAGTCCTTAGACTCAACTCCCTTAGACTCTTCACCCCTAGAACATGAAGTTTCACTTAGCACCATCATTTATAATCTTCCCACTCCTAGTCACAACGGCATACATTTCCTTAGGAGGTGCTTGACCTTGGGGTGGGAGACTTGTATGCACTTGATTCTCTTTGATGGTGCTAGCTAATTCAGCTAGCTGAGTTTCAATCATCTTTAGATGAGTATTGGATTTCTTTAATCCATCCTCGAATTCCACATTTTCTTGGCTTGTGCCCCCACAAACGACTCCATGAGAGCCTCAAGATTAGACTTAGGAGGCGGGAGTGGTGGAGGAGCATTACCAAATTCGGTAGGATTAGGTGGAAATTGAGTGCCATAGGTCTTAGGTGCATTGAATCCGGGAGGAGGATATTGGGAATTGCCATATTGGTTTCCCGAATTCAATGGATAGCCCCCACTAGACGCTCCCCTATATTGCCCATATTGGTAGTTGTAACCCCCTCCACCTTGGTGGTTTGGGTTATAACTAGCTTGATGGTATTGAGTTTGATTACCTAAGCCATGGGGTTGGCCATAGGAAGCTTGGCCTTGATAGCCTTGCGCCCTATAGTTAACCCGGCCTGGATTATAAAACCCTCCTCCTTGGCCTTGGCCTTGGTAGGATCCACCTTGATAACTAGTATGCATAGGAGGGCCTCTAGGTGCTTGTCTATTAAAGTTGGGGTTTGGGGGCCCATCATACCTAGGCCTTTCATTAATAGCATTTGCATATTCCACATCAAATTCTTTCTTATAAGGAGAGCCATGTTCAACATATGAGACATTATGCAACAAATGGCACATGCTTGGGAAATGACTGTGCTCACCACAAATATCACAAAAGATGTATCAAGTGGCATGGTGTTGTAGGAACTAACCTTGCCCTTCCCCTTAGTGAGAAGGGTGGCCGACGGTGGAGGAATTGTTGATGGAGATGGGGGTTGACTAGGAGAACTCTTAAGCATCTCGAGCCTTGAGCTAAGCTTTTCAATGATATTTGCTTGCTCCATTGCATAGACCGAACCCTTGCCATCTTCATACATGCTCTTGCTATCATAATTTCTAGTCCCCACGTGCCTTGCTTGATAGTTTTGCAGGACATCTTCGATGATCTCTTCTATTTGGTCCTCCGTTATATTCATGACCGGACCACCCGCCCCCGCATCTAGGCTTGTTTTGGAGGTTGGGCTAAGTCCCAAATAAAAGGTTTGGAAGAGGAGACATTTTGGTATTCCGTGGTGAGGACACTCCCTTTAATACTCTTTGAATCGATCCCAAGCTTCAAATAGGGATTCATCACGTTTTTGCTCGAAGGATAGTATCTTGTGCCGGTATTCTGCGGTCTTCCCATGCGAGTAGAACTTGCTAAGGAATGCACTTGTGACTTCGTTCCAAGTTCTTAGTGAATTTGGCTTAACTTCCTTGTCAATCCAATCACTAGCTCGCCCCAAAAGAGAAAACCGGAATAGCTTCAATCTAACATATTCGGAAGTCACCCCGTTATGCTTAATAGTGTCGCAATAATGCTCGAATTGCTTCAAGTGCTCATGCGGCGACTCGCTACTCTTTCCGCAAAACGGGTGACTTTGGACAAGGGTGATCAAGGGGGCCTTATCTCAAAATTATTGGCATTTGTGGTGGGGGCTTGTATGCCACAAGTTGCCTACAAAGCACCCGTATGCCCAAATTATTCACCGGTAGAGCCATACTTTCAATGGGAGGACTTATAGGCTCTTGGTCTGGAATCTCGCTCAAAGAATCAAATCGGTTGTAGCTTGATGATCGGGTTCGAATTCGCCTTAAACTCCGCAATGTCCTCTCTAACTCTAGGTCGAGAGGGTAGAGAGGCCTATGACCAGTGCACCCCCTATCTTGCATACAATCTCAAAGAAAACGTGAGCAATGACAAGTACACTAAAACAATAACAAAATTTTGGTTAAACTAGACTTGACTAAACTAAACTCAAAAACAACAACCGTTCCCCAGCAACGGCGCCATTTTGATAGGCTCGATTTCCGGTCGTTGAAACGGATACAAACCTAATCAAAAAAAATTATAAACCACCTAATCTACCAACTATAATGAATATAGTGGCAAGCTAGGGATCGTCCCAAGAGAACAGATATTAATGAGTTTAAACTATCAAGCTAGCCTAGGAGTGAGTTTGAATTGAATTGTAAGAACTAAGGTGGTCAAAACTAATATGATAAGCAAACAATAAGGAAAGGCTAGGGAATTTGGGGATTGGTTTGGGTTCATCAGGAAATATAGAAGTTCATCAATCAATGTTGCAAGTGATAATTAGGGGAAAAACCAACAAATATTGCATTCGCACCTCTCGGATTGAGTGCATTGAGTTGCCAAATCCGAAGGAGAGCTCTCGCATGACCTCTAGACTAGGCATCTACCAAATAGAACTAGTTCATCCCGTATGCCTATGCTAATCCTCAATTTCTTGACAAACAAGCATACAATATTTCTAATCAACTAATTAGAGTTAACATTTGCAACTACCAATCCAATTAGACATTGATATCCTAATCAACAAATCAAATTTCAATCACAACATCATCATGAATTCAACTCTACATCCCTAATTTATCCCCAAAATTCACCCCATACCCTAGAAATGACTACTCACTACACATTGAGGTGGTAATTAAGCTAGAAATTGAAATTAAGCAAATGAACATCATGATTGAATTCAAAAATGAAATTGCAAAGCAAACAAGTAATTAAACTAGAATTCCCAAGGATTCAATTGAAATCAAAATTGAAAGCAAATGCACAATTCAACAATCAAAACAATTAAGAAAAGTAAGGCAAGAATTGAAAAGATTAAGGAGAAGAGAAGTTACTCAATGTTTGAAGAATCTTGAACTTGAAAGCAAAACTGGAATTAATCTTGAATTTCACACTAGAATTTAGGAATTACAAAGTGTTTGAAACTAAAAAGCTCTGAAAATTCTCTCTCTAAAACTCAAAAGCATAAACTAATACTAATTCAAAACTAACTCCCAAAAATAATAAAAGAAAAAATATTTATATGTTTCCGAAAATAGAATTTTAAATGACGAAAATGTGCCAGCCCGCTTCTGTGTGGGAGCACACACACCCTTGTGCGAACGAATCAAGAAGTTCGTGTGGGCGCACAGAAATTCTGTGCGTCCACACAGCGACGATTTAGAACCTTCGTGTCGTGCGAGCGCATGGAAATTTGATGCGATCACATAGACCAAATTCAGCATTTTCCTTGACAATTCCTTGTGTGGTCGCACACTTCTGCTGTGTGGGCGCATGGGGGAGCTGGTGTGAGCGCACCGTTGTTCTTCGTGCGAGCGCGCATAAAAAAGGGGAGCTACTGGAAATCTGCTTTAATCTGGTGCGATTGAACTCTGTTACCCGGGCGCACAACCTTGTGTTTTCATCAATAATCACTTCTTCTTCACCGTGCGAGCGCACGTATTTCCTGTGCGGTCGCACAGGACTGATTATTTCACAATTCTACTCGGATTTCCACATTTCTTCAAGATTTTCCTATAAAGCATCAAAGTGGAAAAGAACATATAAATGGAATTAAAATTATACAAAAATCACGCAAATCATAATAAAAACAATAAGAAAACTTAAGCTAGGAGCGACATAAATGCCGCTCATCACAAGGTCATCATAAATTACTAGATTTATTTAGAGAAAACACGCAGATTTTATGTAAATTCAAGAGTGGAAGTTGAGAAGTACTAGATATACGTGACTAAAATGTAGGAAAATCCATTGTGACATTTCTGAAGCAAGAACACCGTAAGACCTTCAATGTTGAATGCGGAGATGCACTTTTGATTCCCTTTCGCACACCAGCCTACTTAACTAATATTTACAATGACGAGAAGCTGCAAATAGTAGAGTTATTACGCCCTGTTAATATTCCTGGTTGTTATAAGGTACTTGTATATGTTTTTATATTGTGGTTGTGTTTTAATTATTAGAAAATCTGCCATGTGATTTGCATTTTTATGTTGTTTTCTAAGGGTAATACTTAATAAAATGATTAGGTAGATGACTTCATCTGATTATCTTATACAAGAACAACTAAGCTGTTAGATTCTATTTAAGAAAATGAATTATTTCTAGAATTAGACTTATGGGTGTGTCCAAAAGTTGAATGATTAGAATATTTAGTAGATGAGTTCGTTTGCACATCTATTTTCAAATATTTTAGAGAGGATCAAGGCCAATCAATTGACTACAAGATGTGGTATTACCAAATAATGAAATGGCTCTCGTCTGAAAACAAAAACAACAGTTAGAAGATAAGTTGAATGGGGCCCTCTGACCAAACATGATGGACAGTCATTGGACAAATTATTAATGATTGCATTATTCTATAATGCGTTTTTTTGTTTGGGAAAACTTTCATATAAGCATTATTTAATTTATAATAATAGTAGTATTTGATACATCAAACTAGTTTAGTTTTTTAATGGTATATATTAGGCTAGTTAAAAGAGTTGCATTTGCCTCAACTTCAAACATTAAGAGTTCCTTGTTTTGAAATATAAAAGACCCCACTCATAACATTATTATTCTTCCATTTCTGATGCTTCTGTTTGTAGTCCTGTACTACTGTTTCATCAAAAGATTCAATGGGCATACAAGGTAGACCTTTTTCACCCCATAGAAGGTCTACAGCTAATTAATTAAGACTTCGGGGATAAGTCAGAAGACAACGGGGTATTATGAGAGGTGTAATCGCAATAGCTTCTCATAAGGTTGGGGAGATAACACGAGAGACGTGAGTGAACTGGAAGACTGAAAACCCACATCAGACTGAAAATGAAAGGAGTTGATATTATCAAGACTTTAAGCAAGAATCCCAGGGATGGAACAACAGTGCTGGTGGGGGACAATCTTTGGCTGGCAGGCAAAATAATTAAGTGAGCTTTACATCTTAGGATGCTTGCCATCAAAAGGATGATTGGAAGGAAGGTTCTAACAGCTTGAGAAGCAAATTCAAACTAGTTTGAGTCCTCCCTATGTCAAACTAAAACTGTCTAGCAAATTCATCACATAGCTCCAGCAAATTCACTTAGCTTTCTCTGCCCCGCACTCTACCAACCTCTCTCAGCCATTAGAAATACAGATACTTAATCCACCAATAACTTGGTCTTTCAGATTCAAAATAACTCAGAAGGCACAACAGATTGAGCAAAATTTCACATAATGGATTTTTATTCAATTTCAATAGGACTATTATAAGCTTACATTCATATATAGAACATGTAAAACCATCCTCCAAAACATTCACTTAGGATTCTTGAGCCACTATATACCTGGCCTGAACTGACTAGTATTCCTTCACACGAGGTCTCACACTAATTTGGCTTATTAGACCGAGTATGAATCCTCAATCATACTTCTATATCACTTTTCTAGGACAATAATCCTTATTTGTTCCAACAACAATGTAGTTATAATTCTGCAACACCCTATCACTACCTATTTCTATCAATCTGCTTGCCAAATATTTTTTGGAACTAGCTACAGTATATCACATCACAGGGACATCCTAATGATTCGTACAGAAAGGAAGATGAGGTCACGAAAGTCTCAGAAAACCCACATTCAATTTTTATCCATGATCAACATACACTGCAAAGTGAACCTACGATTGAACTGCAAGATATACCTCCAAAAAAAAAACACATATATTTTAGAAAATATGCCTATAGAGTTACAAGAGGATGCACATATCGTTAAAAGAATATGCACAAATAGTAAAAATTCCAATCATAATACGTAAGGAATTTAAAGTACTTACCAAAAGGTTATAAACATCTCCAAATTTTTTGTTGAAGGAAGAATTTTGGGGTAACGATTTGTTATCAATGTACTCTAACACATATTTCTCAAAATTGAAGCACATGATTATGTAATGTCAGTTGTGGCACATCGGGAAGAAAACCTAAATAAAATTACATCAGGAAAATTAAGTGAAATATAATGTTCTTAACCTAGCTTTCTGCAGTATTAGCAATTTTGCACTATGAAAAGCAGAATGTAAACATACTAAATCAGCTTGATGTAGTGAGGGATATCTGTACAATTCCAATTCAAATTGTAGGTGAGTGTGAAAGTTGGTCATTTTAACAGCATTTGTCACTCTACTAGAAGCATCTTCAAGTGTCAAATAAAACTGTAAAAGAGACGACAATGTTTAAATATTAGTTTTATGTAAAAAAACCAAAGAACTTCAAATGGAAAAGAAAAAAGAATTACTTACAACTGGATTGGTAAAAAAGAAAACTCTATGGGGTTTGTTTTCTCCACGATGCAAATTTTGAATATTCAATATCAAACTCCAAATGTCAATCACAGTTGATGACACATCTTGATCAGTAGAAAGAGAATACATATCTTCTCGTGTTGCAAACAATTCTTTGTTCTTAAACAATTTCTCACTAAAAAGAAACCAAAGACATGAGATTAATATAAGTCTAATATACTAGGAGTAAAAGAGATTAAATTAAAGATATGCATACCTTTTAGGGTCGTTCCAAAAAAAAAACAGTAATCGGACACAATCCTTTCTTTCTCTCTTACATCACCTAACAAATCACCATATTGAGTCCAATATGGAGATAAAAGGTACTGTGAGAGACTTCATAGATCTTTTGCTCTCTCCCCAATGACTAATGTATAGTCATCATCTCAATCAGAAAGTTCCTTGAAAACACTACAGTAGTGACATAAAAAAATCAAGTTAGTGATTTTCTAATACCAAAATTGCATAATTTGAGTGATTTAGCCTTATATCTTAATTATTAAATGTATTTATAGCATGATTTGCAAAAGGATAAAAGTTTCATGAAAGAGATGTGTGAGATTAATACCTTTAATCAACATCTTTTAAAGTACAAGTAGGAGAAGTGGGAGGAGGACGAGGACGAGGAGGAAGAGGAGTAGGAGTATGAGCATGAGCAGGAGATATAGGACTAGGAGTAGGAGTTCGATCCAATTATAATGAGAAAGATGGTGGAGTCAAGTTGTGGTTGCGCTTCTTTTTTTCTGGATTCTTAATGAGACGACCCTTATGTGTGGAAATTGGACTCACATCCAATGGAACATTGTCCATTTGTAATCAATCATTCGTTATTGAAATTCAAACATCTCGTTAATAGTGTCCTGGACATGTGGTTGATCCCAAAAATCACTGTCTTGACTTAAACAAGGATTGGAACAATCTTCATTCGTTGAAATCTTCCTTTGGGTTGAACATGTGTTGAAAAGCTCAGAAACACTCTTGAATGCTCCGTTCTCAAATAAGGAATAACGATCAAAGTTCACTGGCAAGAAAACTACAGGAATTCCACCTCCACAAATTCTTGTTCAGAAGTCACAAGTACCACCTCAACCAGTGATGATATTCACTATCCACAGTAAAACCAAAATACTATAGTTCCACCTCAAAGAACTTTAGCTCAATACAAACAGATTCCATATGCGCAAAGGTCACCTCTAAGGGAGGAAAAGAAAAGGCTTTAACCTACACTAGTGCATAAGGTTTTAAAATTACACAGTAAGTTGTAGTTAGGGTAGACTGACACATCATTCAGACGTATCTCATAAATCATAACATCATGGGTAACACATAACAATATTAATCTTAGCATAATATTTCTTACTCTCAATATAATGCGTATATAGTTCAAAAAAATTGTACATAGAATATAAAAAAATACGCACAGATCTTCAAATATACCTTTTTTGGATTTTTGGAGAGCGGTAACTGTAACCGATCAATAATGTGTCCTTTTCCAAACCCCTCCTCTCTCTCATCTTTTCACTCTCCTCTTCAAAATCTCATCTATCCAACTACAGACAGTACGAAATTTCCTCTGGACTTGTCCCGCGTTAAACTCAACTCTGTTTATGTAGCACATCTATAAAATAAAAATAAAAATAAAAGTTAGCAATAAGAAAATAAAGAACAAGTTATAACATCTAGGTAGTGATGTAAACTATTTACTTAGTAGTTTGATTACCATAAGAAACAAGAGCGGATCCTTGAAGTTTCTTGAATCTTTGACCTTCCAACACTCCATAGAATACAAAAGGCTATGATAGGTAAACTCGCACCAGTTTGAATTCTTAATTTCACCAACATCCATAAGTGAGTACAACACTCTTGAGTTGCAAAAATAATTTTGCTGACCACTGAGAATGCTCGATATAAGACATACTACAAAGTCAAGCTTGAACTCATCACCATGATCTTTTCGTTGCATTAAAGCTATGCACATAAAACTTGTAACAGGTCACTCGTCATATTTCTCAGCCTTATGTTTATTTTTCATTTTTTTCCCTTATCTATCTTCTTCTCCTTAGCCCGTTTTCACTTTCCTCTTCTAAAATAATTGTGTTACGCCATCGAAGGTAGAATGAAAAGTTATTGAAACTATTGTTGTCCTTCAATGACTTGATGTCTTTTTCTTCAACAAGATTTCCTTCACAAGGAAACCCCAAAGTATAATGCACATCATATTTGGTGATTGTCAAAGTCCCTTTCTCCAATACTAAATAATGACTACATTAGTAAAACTTCTCCACAAGAAATCTCCCCAATCGTCTATTGCAAACGATAACTTTCAGATTAAGAATATCTCTAAAAACAAGACTTGTTACTGCAACTTTTTGATCTGGGATAAACTTACTCAACATGTTATAAAAGTTTCTTGATGAAATTTTACTTGGCAAGGCATTTTCTTCGTTATCTTTACTCCTTAATATCTTCCTTTTCTTATTAATAGAGCCACCACTCTCATTCTCACTCTGTTCACAGTAGTCATCATCATCATCTCCGCGGTCCCCTTTCTTACTAATACACAGAGCTTTAACCATGTTTGTGGAAGAAGCATTGGACAACCAAAACAATCCTGCAAAAACAAACAAAAATTAGTTACTGCCGAGGTACAGGAAACTAGATTATTGAAAGCATTAATTTGAAATATTTACACTCAGTTAAGTAATAACAATAATGAATTTACACTATCAAAACTACTTTCTGTAGACTCTAGCCAATTGTACTGTCGGAAGGAGAAGCTACAGACGCTCAGGTTTGAATATGGACAAATTTCTAGTATACTTCATGTTATTTCATATCAGCTAAATATGAAAGCACACCAATATTGTTCAACATATTCATTATACAAAAGGTAAATAACGTGGGTTGGATTGCGGAAAAGGCTTGTCTTTGTTTCAGGGAAAAATAAAATACAGAAAAATAAACAGGAGAACATATGTTTTTCTTCTAGAAAGACAGTAGAATGTCCTAAAAAATAAGAAATTGTATGAAGGTCGAGTTGGGCTTATTAATGCATTGACCTACCCTGCCTAGAACAACTATAAGTACTCTTAGTTTGCAGATATTGGTTATGCATATAGCGTGAAAGGATTAACTGATCAACAATAGAATGGTTTCACATAAACAAGGGGTGAGGACCATGCAAGCGTGCCTAGTAATTGATCTGAGGTATGTAGATGTAACATTGGACTTACTACATTAGCATTTACCATAAGAGCAGTTATCGACTTATCGTACAACTTATTTTTAACATTTGATTGATACTTGTGCAGTCAAAGGATTTTATCTACTTTTAATACATGGATCCAAACAAAACATTTGACTTGCTAATGAGGAAAAGCAACATCACATAAGAGTCAGGGAGCAATGTCAGGGTAAATGGCTAGCACAAGAGGTATAACTGATAGAAAATTTGTTTCTGGGCCCGTTTTTAGTAAATTAGTTCCTCGATTTCTATCTGGTGGTCAAACTTCAAAGTATTTGACAATAACAATAATGAATTTACACTATCAAAACTACTTTTTGTAGACTCTAGCCAATTGTACTGTCAGAAGGAGAAGCTACAGACACTCAGGTTTGAATATGGACAAATTTCTTGTATACTTCGTGTTGTTTTATGGTGTCTGATTGCTTATATTAGGAACAAACTGCTACATGGTTAATCTGATATTTCGGGGGATTTCACTGAGAGAAGAACGTGAATTACATTTTCTGCGAAAGTAGAGGGAAATTGCAGGTCATTCATCCTTGATATTTTTTGTGGCAGTATATACTTTATCTAAGAGGCCATGAAGGGAGAGGAGTGGTCTTAGGTCATAAACACTAATCAACATTATCATATAATGCTAAAAATCAACAACGAAACTCAAAAATCAAAATCAACAACAAAACTAAAAATCAAAATCAACAACAAAACTCAAAATCTAACCCTAATTTACTCAAATTCCTACACAAATTCTCTAAATATATGCAAAAAATCGAGCTAAAAATCACAAATGCGATTATACATGCTAGTAGCAATTTTGAACTAATTTAAAGCAAATTACACTTCGAGAATTACCAAATTTGAGCAGAAAACTTAAATAAAACGAATTAAAAGTAAATTGCGAACAATTTTGAGCTTGAGGATATGAAAAGATCGGATCGAGCTAAAAATCACAAATGTGATTATACATGCTAGTAGCAATTTTGAATTAATTTAAAGCAAATTACACTTCGAGAATTACCAAATTTGAGCAGAAAACTTAAATAAAACGAATTAAAAGTAAATTGCGAACAATTTTGAGCTTGAGGATATGAAAAGATCGAGAAAACTTACTTGATTTTGATAACGACCTTCAAAGAAAAATGAGGATTAGAAAGATAATTGGGGAATAAATTTGAGAATTGCGGGGGAAATTTAAGAAATAGGAGAGAGAAGAATAAATAATACGTACAAAAAGGGTGAAGAGAGAGAAAATTAAGTGTGATGAAATAACGCATAAAAGTAATAAACGAACGAATGGTCCAGATTGAAGTAAATAAACAGTCACACACACACACACACACACACACACACACACACACACACACACACACACACACACACACACACACACACATATATATATATATATATATATATATATATATATATATATATATATATGTATGTATGTATGTATGTATGTATATATATATAAAGGAGGCATATTTGCTAAATTATTAGAGCGCCGCATAGGAAATCAAATGGTTTCGACCAATGAAAAATAAGATTTTTAATTTATTTTTGAATTAAAAAAATCGTCTGCCATATAGATAATTAATTAGGTGTCACGTAGATATTTTAATTAATTAATTACTAATATATACAACTCCATCCAAAATCAAACACTCTAATAAATAAAAAATAAATCTAAAATAAAATTCATTCAGAATCAAACGCTTATCTAAAATAAAATTCAACCCAAAATAAAACATTAATCCAATATTAGAGCGCCACGTAAGAAATCTAATGGTTTCGGCCAATGAAGAATAAGATTTAAATTATTAAAAAAGTCGAATGCCATATAGATATTTTTATTAATTAATTATTGATATTACACATATGCCAATTTCATCCAAAATCAAACACTCTAATAATTAAAAAAATCTAAAATGAAATTCAATTCAATTCAAAATCAAAAACTAATCTAATCTACTACGTAATATATAAAACATAGTTGTTGGTATATATAGGGGTTTATTTTAACTTAACAATTTAATAGAATCTGTAAACTATTTTTGAATAAAAAAATTCAAGTGCTACGTAGATAAATAATTAGGTTCCATGTAGATATTTTTAGTAATGAATTATTAATATTACGCATATACAATTTCTTCCAAAATCAAACACTCTAATATTTAAAAAAAACAATCAAAAATAAAATTCAATCCAAAATCAAAAACTAATTTAATCTAATATATAAAATATAGCAATTAGTATATAGAGGAGTTTTACTTTAACTTAATAATTTAATAGAATCTGTGCATCACGAAATAAAATTTCTTAGTTTTATAACGTACTACTTTTCTAACAATATATTGATATAACATACTAGTATATGCTCAAAATTTAATTGATACACTAGGTTGGTACACCTTCAAGAATAGAGGTGTATATGTTTTTGCTACATAGTACTCCATATAATTAAGCCAGGACGAAATATCGATGATTGACAAGTGCCCTTTAAGTATTTGGTAGAAACAAATACGTAAAATATATTATAAATTTTATAACACATCGTACCATTTTCTTCAAATAAAAAAAATAAGAAACATGAAACAGTATTATATTCTTAAAAAAACAAAACTTTATTACTCTCTTTCATTCGTCTCAATTAAATCGACTCACACTTTTCTTTTAATTTACGTCCTTTGCAACTTAGACTGTGTTTGGGAACCCAGTTAATGTGGAAATGTGAGGAAAATTAAAAAAACGAAATCTATAGAAAAGTAAATCAGATGAAATATGTGGAAATCTCTAAATTTTATTTTGTTTGGCTAATTATTATGAAAAACTATGGAAAACAGAATATTACATAATTTTTACTTCTTTAATTTTGTTTTCCACAGTTTTTCCATCACTTTTGAGAGGAAAAGTGTGGAAAATAAAACAGGTAAAATATAACTAATTGATTTCCACATATTTCAACATATTTTATTTCCCATTTTTCCATTTAAATTACCAAACAAGATAAAACTGAGAAATTCTTATGTTTCCACAATTTTACACTCCTTTCCTCAGTAAATTAGAATTCTCAAACAAACTCTAAGTAGGTAGTCGTTTTAATTCCAATTTCAAAATGATGATGAATCAAAATGATAAAAATTAAGTCATATCCATGTTTTGGTCGAAGATTATCTTTTCGGGGGGGTGTTTTTCAGTGGTAACGGGGTGGGTTTTCGAGTGGCAGTGTAAAATTTTCGTGGATGTTGTGTTCATGGGTGGTTAACCATCCCAAAACTTGATTCCGTTCGGTAACCAGAAATTTTGGTTCAGCATTTTCATGAACCGTAACCGTACCGTCTAAACCGGTTACCGGTTACCGTTTAAACGGTTAACTGTGGTTTCGATACGGTTATCTGGTTAACCATAAACCGCTATTCGATTTTTTCTTTTTAGTTTTGATCGCATTTATTGTATTATATATTCTTAACAACAATAATATTTTTAAATTGAAAATCAAGTCAGACAAAAATAAGTCAATACAACGTCTAAAATTAAGCAATTTCTTGAAGTTCAAACAAAATTACAAAGTCACTCGTTGTTTTAAGAATGGACTAATGGAATAAGAAGTAACTGAAGGAAATAATGCCCTTAGTCCAAGTATGCATTCAATGCTAAGTCTAATAAATGTGGTTCAGTATTAATTAATTATACAAGTTAATAATTCAGTGAGATCAAGTGAACTGTATGCCTAGCTAGAGGCCGCTTAAGTTCAAGTGGAATTAATAATATTAATCCATAGCTTACTCTTGACTGAACCCGTAGGGTCACACAAATAGTACGTGAACGGATCAAGTATTTAAGTAAATTAAATACTCCATTTATGGATATTCGGAAAAGACGGATCTCGGTTCCAGTGGGAGCTGAAATCGTCAAAAGGCAAATTATGAATACTCCGGAAACGATGATATTGCCGGAAACGGAAATATGGATCGTATCGGAAATATAAATATTATCCAAGTCGTAGATGTTGTTGTAAAAATTGGGTTTTCTAAGCAAAATACTAGAATAAGAATAAGAATGTGTTTAGGAAATCGTTGCGCCGTGGTAACCAAACCACTGCCTTGAAAACGAGATTCGGTGCAACCGGGGTGCACAATTGTATTCACCGATTCGTTCCCTAAGGTTTACAGAACCCTCATCACACAAAGGAACTTTTGGGTGATGAGATTGAGCCACATAAACTTATGCCCAAAAGAAGGAAATGAGAGGAGAGAAATAGATGACAAGAGTGAACCTTTCTTATATTCCATTTCCAAGAATGAAAGAACTTATATATATAATATTCTAATCAAGAAGAGAAGGAAGCTCTAAAGTTTTGGGAAAACCAACCACCAAAAGAAGTCCAAAGATCTAAAGAGATCAATGACCATAAAGAATAATAAAATCACTCATAATCATGAGAGATTTAATTATCTCCATAAACATGGAGAATAACCACAAAGAATAATTCATCAAAATCAGAAAAATGAAGGTTACATATGACTTAGTGGAGGAATCAAAACAACCCAAGGAAGCCAAAGGATTCAAAGGAATCCAATGACCATCATCAATAGACTTAAGTATGATTATGAAGAGTTTAAATAACCTCCTTAATCAAGGGGATCATCAAACAACTTAACTCAACATAATTGGAACAATTAAGTCACTCAAAATATCAACAAAAGGGTTGTTTACAAAAGGAATCCCAAGGAAGCAAAACTAACGTCCAAAAAACGTCTTTTTACGTCTTTTTGCATTTCGCCCGATCCATCGCCCGATCGGGCGACAACCGCCCGGTCGGGCGAATTACTCGCCCACTTTTTTCTTTGAACGCGCGCCCGATTGGGCGCAATCCGCCCGATGACCATCGGGCGGACTACTTTTTCAAGCTTTACTTCCAGCAATCCCCCACTAAAGATAGAAAAAGAAATGATGAAAAGAAGATGAATTTTTGGGCATAAGAGGAGCTTAATACATAACATTTGGTGTTACATAAAGTAAATTGAAACCAAATGATTAGTGAAGTGGAACTATGACTCACAAACCCAAGGGTGGATGAACCTTGAAACCCTCAAGTTCTTGATCAAAGAGTGGACTAACCTTGAAACTCTAAGATTTAAGCCACGCCCCCACAACACATACCTTACTCCAAAGATCATGTGGACGCCGCAAAGCGTACGCGTTTTAAGCCATGCGTTTACCTTAGTTCTCATGGAAGCTCTAGGAAACCTCACAAGTTTCCATAGAAGATGGCGAGTCTTCACAACCATGTAGGTAAATCTTCAAGTGCTTCTCAAAATAGCACTTAGTCAATAGGGTTAAAATATGTTCACTTGTAGTGAACCATCAAGAGCTACCTCGTAGCTATATCAACTCCCACCAGACCATAGATTCATTAAGAACATAATATAATGTTCAACCTCTCAAATAATTTTAGTTGGTGAATCCACAAGTTGAATGCGTCCATTTCAATATGTTAGATTCATTAATAGTTTATACAACTCAACCCTCATACAGATGGTGGTTCTCTTTCAAGTGCATCTCTACTAGCACCTTGCCATTAAGAGTTCAAAGACTCAACCTCATCAAAGCATTACAACACATGTCATAGGGATAAACAAGTAATGCTTGTTAATTTACTCAAATGGGCATAAAGCCTATCCCCCTCGACATTTCAATCTTCAAGGATCATCATAAGTCCCAATTCAATATTCTTACCATAGTACGTACCTTGCATTTCAATTTCCGTTAGAAATATAACCACAAGCAAGGATAATATATGATTACTCAAAAGCACACATGGTTTAGAAATCATAAAACAATTTGTTCTTGGTTAAACAAATTAAAATTGATGGGACACTTTTGTATAACTCTCTTTTACAAAAATTAAAGTATGATCCTCAAAATCAACATAGCATCTCTTAGTGAAAGCACTTCATCAATATCAACCTCTATAATTCGCATCGAAAACTTCAAAGTAACATACCTTGAAAATAATGCAAATGAAGACCGCTATACCTTATCCATGGTACTTTGGAAAAATGAAGTAAACTCACGTTCACTATAAAATTTGTGAAAATAAAACCAAGTCAATTATTTCACAGAAATTTCACAAATACTTGCTATGTCAAAATACCAACAATACATATCATTATCATAGTGGAAAACATATTAGCATACACTACCTAAATAACGTTTTAGGTCCTTTTAAAGGTTGGTGCTAAATAGTACATTCCACACACCCACAAATGATATGATTTTATATTTCACAATACTTCTCAAAATTTTTTTAAAAAATGGCTTACTATGAAAACCAAACATTTGTTTTCATATATTACTCAAAACCATTTAATTAAATAACACTTTCAACTTTCAAGGGAGAAGACTTGGAATTCAACGAAGGTTTGAAACTCAATATTCAACATGTGATGTAAAACTAATATGAGAACATCACCAACATATAGAGTAAAACAACCAAATATATTATCACCTTGAAAAACTAAGAATTGAAATTCTCCACATAAGTCATTACTCAAAAAACAATGAGAATTAAAATTCTACACAATCAATATGCATGAAGATATTGATGAGGTACATGTACCATTACAAAGGTGATAACCTCAATACAAATAATGAATTCCATAAACACATAATTCTTATCCTCAAACATGGGAACTCACAACTCATGGTTTTACCACATAGAACAATCACTTTACATACCTTTAGTAAAAAGAGCATGCAACATAGAAATGAAAGCCAAATCGTCAAAAATTTAAGTGACATAAAACTTGATCCCAAAATAATAAGAATCACGAAATCTCAATCCCTTAATTTGATAAGGTTCTCCCAACAATCAAGTACGACCTTGAAACTCCTAATAACCATCCGGTGAATAGTCAACAAAACCTTTCAAGAAGACATCTAGATATCCACATTCCTTAGGTAGGTTGCGAAACTCTTAAGTAAGCTTAACTTAATCCTAATAGTTCCCTCTCAAAGGTTAACGACAAAAAGTCTCCATTGACAAATCACGGAATTAAGGTCTTACTCATAGGAATTGAAAACACAACATAAATTCAAGGCATACATAAAAACGTCTTTTAGCATAACGGGCAATCCTCATGCTTTGAAAACACTAACTTCAGGTATCTTCTAAATTCAACTTGTTCACTACTAACAAAAGAATTAGAAGAAAATAGAACAATCAAGCAAGAGACACTTTAATCCCAATCTGCATAGCCAAACAATTAAATTCATCATGCACAAACATGCTAAAAGAAAATTACCATTAAAATGAGACTACTAAAATACATATCAAGACTCATCAATAAGAGGACACCCAAAAAGTCATGGGTTTAAACGCAAAATGAAATGAGTACCCTCAAAAATACAAGGACCGAGAAAACTAGTCCAACATTGAAATATTAGGCACTTCCCACATAGAGGACTTAAAGTCTCAATTGCATGACGCCTAAATTTTAAAACTTCGGAAACGAGGACTTGGACTTACAATCACTTTCCAAAAAACAACGGGGTCTAAAGGTTTCCCAAGAGAAACTCTCAAGATACATGAGCATACAAAATACAACCCCCACATGGAAATAATAAGCCCAAAAATTAAGATCATAAAATGATCACTCAACAAGGTTAAACTATGAGAAATACCATAATAAAATTATGTACTCAACAATTCCCATAAAATCATTTAAGATCAATCAACCCTAAAAACTCAAGTCTCAAAACTTTTGGCCAACTTTAATGAAATTCCAACACCAACACAAAATGAGAATAAAAAGTCTATTTAGTCTCAACAATAGAAAACTCATTAAACAACACCATACCAATCATGACAAGATTAATGGTCCAATTTCCAAAAGAGTAGTGACTCGAATAATCAGGTATACATCCAAGGAAAATATTACACGTAAAACTCACTCAACATATTCTAAGGAAAAGGGTTAAACATAGTTTGCTTCCACAAACTGAAACACTAATGTTCTAGGGGGTCATCACTAGCTTATGATAACTTGCTCCAATGAGTACACAAAAAACTCCAAGGAATTAAATATGCATATTTTCAAGAATGCATAAGAAACCATTAACTATGAAGTTACATACCCAATATTCATGGTAATAAACAATAACTTGGAATCATACATATACACCAATATTACTATGACAAGGTAGCGCTTGAAATGACAACGTAAAAGGCTAATAATCTAATCACCATTAGAATAAAACTACTTACTAAATACCCTTAGTAAAGCTAGTACACAAAGTCACAAGCCAACAATTCAATATTTTTACTAAGCGAGAAACTCTACAGAGAAGCGAGAGAAAACCTTGCCTTCTCCCCCAAGTTTCCCTTCGGTGCATGATCTCCATTGTGCACTGCTGCCATGGAAAGGAAGTCTGGGGGCAAAATGCAAGGTAGTAAGCATGGCAATGCAAAGCAGAAACCAAGAGGACCTTCATCTGATTCTAAGGCTCTTAAGACTCGATCGATTGAGGAGGCTTTAGGAGTCGAAGCACTGGATTTGACGATTGAAAATGAAATTCTCACCCCCAAATCTGGATTGAAACACTTGCAAGCTCGTTCTGAACTCAGGCATTCCTTCAATGAGTGGATGCAATCTGTTCACAGATCAGCTAACAAGGTGAATAATACTTCATCTAATGTTGATATTGGTACGATTTCCATTCCAATATTGCAACAATTTGATGAAGTAATGACTGAACATGCTGATAGTGTTGATGATGAATTTAGGCCACCTGATCCAATTGAAATGCATCCTGTTTCTAGCCCTGTACAGATTGATCTTGATAATATACAGGATGAGGTGGATTTTTGGAATTCTTCCATAATCTGCTATATTATTGGTGCTAATCCCCCAATACATGTTATGGAAGGGTTTATTAGGAGAATCAGGAAGAACTTTAATGTTGATAAGGTGGTGTTGGTGAAAAAGGGAATCTACTTAGTGAGATTTCTGACTATGGACATGAGAGACAAAGTCACTTCTGGCCATTTTTTCTTTGACAACAAACCTATGATAGTGAAACCCTGGAGTGTTGATATGGATATGGAGAAGGAAGAGATCAAATCTGTCCCCATCTGGATTCAGTTGAGTCTGAATTTTAAGTATTGGGGTGAAAAATCTCTTTTCAAAATTGTGAGTCAGTTAGGCAAACCAATTAAGAGGGATGCAGCCACTGTGAGTAGGGATAAACTTCAGTATGCTAGGGTGTTGGTTGATGAGCATAGTGAGTTGGTTCCTGATCAAGTTTCCTGATCAAGTTTCATTTATGAATGAGCATAGTGAGCTGGTTCAGGTACCTATCACCTATGAGTGGAGACCAACTGTTTGTGATAATTGCAAACTAGTTGGACATTCAACCATTGAGTGTAGGAAGGGGAAAACTAAGAGAATATGGGTGCAGAAAAAATAACAAGTTCAGAATCACACAGAAGTGGTGGCACAAGAGGTGGATCAGGAGGGGTTTCAGAGAACTCTCAGGCCAATCAGGGTTAGACCTACCAATTTGGTTCCAACACCAGTTGTTAATTCTTTCCAAATGCTGAATGATGATGGTGATCACAGTGCTTGCAGTACTGCTGAGTTGGATAGGGAAGATGACATTGAGGAGGGTAGCACAGGAAGAGGGAACTCTTCCAAATCTTATGGATAGGATATTAGCATGGAATGTTAGGGGTATCAACCTAGCTCAGAAACAGGATACTGTGAAGCATTTTCTTCATAAATATCATGTGGGGTTAGTTGGTCTCCTAGAGCATAAGGTTAAGCTTCCTAACTTAGGGAAGCTTTACCAAAGAGTTTTCCCAAATTGGTGTTTCTCTAGTAATGCAAGTTATCATAATGGTGACAGAATTATTTTGGCTTGGAATCCAGGAAGTTTTTCTGTGAGTATCCAAGCAGCTTCTAGTCAGTTTATGCATTGCTTCATTCAACCAGTGAGTGGTATGCCTAGTTTTTTCTGTACTTTCATTTATTCTTTCAATGATAGCTCTAATAGAGAAGTGTTGTGGAAAGATTTGAAAGCTTTAAACACACAGGATGCCTGGATCTTGTGTGGAGATTTCAATTGTGTTATGAGTACTGATGAGAGAGTTGGCTCCCCTGTTAGGAATGCTGAAATAATGGATATTTGTGATTGTATGCATTTCTGTAGTATGGAAGATATTAAGAGTGTGGGTAATTTCTACACTTGGAATAATAAACAACATGGTGCAGCTAGAGTTTTTTCTAAAATTGATAGAATAATGGCTAATCCTAAGTGGTTAGGTGTTTATAGCTCAGCTGAAGTGTGTTTTATGAATGAGGTTTGTTTTGATCATTCCCCTGGATTGTTGACTTGAAGGAAATAATGCCCTTGGTCCAAGTATGCATTCAATGATAAGTCTAATAAATGCGGTTCAGTATTAATTAACAAGTTAATAATTCAGTGAGATCAAGTGAGCTGAATGCCTAGCTAGAGGCCGCTTCAGTTCAAGTGGAATTAATGATATTAATCCACAGCTTACTCTTGACTGAACCCGTAGGGTCACACAAATAGTACGTAAACGGATCAAGTATTTAATGGCATTAAATACTCCATCTATGGATATTCGGAATCGACGGATCTTGGTTTCAGTGGGAGCTGAGATCGTCACAGGCAAGAAATGAATACTCCGGAAACGATGATATTGCCGGAAACGGAAATATGGATCGTATTGGAAATATAAATATTATCCAAGTCGTAGATGTTGCCGGAAACGGAAACATGGTACATATCGGGAAATATTATTGGAAATAGAAATATTGCCGGAATCGGAAATATTGCCGGAAACGGAAATATTGTCTGAATCGGAAATATTATCAGAATCGGAAAATAATTCCGGAAACGGAAATATTAAATATTTGTTCGAAACGGAAATTAATTCCGGAATCGGAAATGTTAAATATTGTTCTTATCGGAAATGAATTCCGGAATCGGAAAATTAATCGGAAGCGCGTCGTACGAATTAGCATCGGACGAGCTTGCTAGACGAAGGCCCAGCACGAAGCCAGGCCCACGTCCAGCAAGGGAAACGCGCGCCACAACACGCCAGCCCAAGGCTGCGCCAGGCCCACCGCAAGGCAGGCCCAGCGCGCGCCCAAGGCTGCGGCAGTCGTGGGCTGCGATGCTCGGGCTGTGCGCGCGCGCGCATGGCGCCCCTCGTGGGCTGCTGTGCGTGCGTGGGTGTTTGTGTTCACATACGAAACCTAAAACGTACAGGATTCGTTTAATGATTAAATTCCTAATTCTATTTGATAAATTAATTAAATAAGAGTTTCATTAGGATTCTAATTGAATTAATTCGTATCCTAATAGGATTCCAATTCTCTTTCCATACCCCTATAAATATGTGGCCTGGGTTCACAATTTATAACAAGTTTTTCAAGTATTCAAAGTGAGTTTTGAGAGAAAAATTCAGTCACATTCCTTGCTCAAAAGTGCCGAAATTTTTAGTACCTTAAGGGCGATTCTAGTTGGTCAATCTTAAGGCGGATCCGGACGTGCTGTGGACTATCTACGGAGGGGCGACACTTGGAGTCCTAAAGACTTGTTCTTGTTCAGTTCGGGCGCAGCTAGGGAAGGCACGCAACAAAGAGTATGCATCTAAACTATGCTATATGATTATGTGTAAATAATATGTATTCCTGGCTAAATGGTTTTTTTCGCATAATTTATGAATTGTTATATGTATCATAACCTAACATGACTGTCTATCCTAGGGATACAGGGGGGGAAAAGCCTTTTAAGTATTTTACAATGTGGAAATCTGCTCCTCATTTTCTGAATCTTATCCAAGAACAATGGAGTGGTACAGTTCAAGGGAGCAAGATGTTTGGTGTTGTTCACAAACTGAAGAAGGTGAAGTTGGTTCTCAAAGAGTTGAACAGAAAGGGATTCTCTGATGTTCAAGCTGCTGATCTTCAAGCATACCATGACATGATTGCAGCTCAGACATCAATGCATCTTGATCCTGCTGATCAGAGTCTTGCTGATGCAGAACTCAGTGCAGTGCAGAATTACAAAAATAAGCATCAAGCCTATTTAGAGTTTTTGAAACAGAAGGCAAAGGCTTCATGGATTAGGGATGGTGATGAAAATACCTCCCTCTTCCATCAGAGTATCAAAGCTAGGAATAATCATAACCAAGTTTACAGCATTCATGGCATGGATGGGATTTGGAGAGATAATCCTGCTGATATCTCTCAAGCTTTCTTGGACTATTACACAACTTTGTTGGGTAATACTCACACTGATAGAAGACCTGTTCTTAGTCATATTGTCCAAGCTGGTCCCTTGATTACAGATGCTCATAGAAATATTCTAAATGCTTCTTATACAGCTGATGAGGTGAAGAAAGCTTTGTTCTCTATTCCTGGTAGGAAAGCACCAGGGCCTGATGGGTATGGATCCTACTTCTATAAAGACGCTTGGAGCATTGTTGGTGATGATGTTGTCAATGCTATTCTGGATGTTATCCAACAAGGCAGGTTGCTTAAGGAGTTAAATCATACAGTCATTACTCTCATTCCTAAGACTAAGTGTCCAAAGAATGTGAGTGAATTCAGACCTATATCCTGTTGCAATACTCTGTATAAATGCATTACTAAGGTGATCTGTAGTAGATTGAGGCAAGTATTACCAGATTTGATCATTGAGAATCAAGGGGGGTTTGTACATGGCAGATACATAGTGCATAATATCATGGTGGTTCGGGATTTGGTAAAACAGTATGGTAGGAAGAGTGCTAAACCAAGTTGTATGATGAAGATTGATCTTCAAAAAGCATATGACACAGTTGATTGGGATTTCCTGCAAGAAATGTTCGTACAGCTGGGTTTTCCTGTAGCTTTTGTGGCTCTTGTGATGGAGTGTGTGACCACCCCTAAGTTCTCTCTTATGCTTAATGGCACAATGCATGGCTTTTTCAAGTCAAAAAGGGGTTTAAGACAAGGTGATCCCATGTCTCCCCTTCTGTTTGTGATCTGCATGGAATACCTGTCCAGAATTCTCTACAAAATGAGTGAGTTGTCTCAATTTCAGTTTCATCCTAGATGCAAAGAACTTAAGCTCACTCATCTATGTTTTGCTGATGATCTAATCTTGTGTAGTAAAGGTGAGTTCCCCTCTGTGTATCTTCTGCTTCAAGCTTTTAAGCTGTTCTCCAACTCTTCTGGTTTGTTAGCCAACAAGCAGAAGTCAACTATCTACTGCTGTGGTATGGCTGAGAATGAAATCAACAGAATTGTCAATGTTTCTGGTTTTACTAGGAGTCAGCTTCCTTTTAAGTACTTAGGTGTTCCCATCTGTGCTAAAAGAATTTCTGCTGCTCAATGTGATGTCTTAGTGGATAAGATGGTTGATAGGATTAAAGTCTGGAGTTCAAGAAATCTTTCCTACACAGCAAGAATGCAGCTCATTAATTCTGTGTTGATGAGTATTCATATGTACTGGGCTCAGGTATTTATTTTACCCAAGAAAGTAATGCAGGATGTTACTAAAGTTTGTAGAGCATTTCTCTGGAGTGGGCAAGCTTATAGTCAGAAAAAGAGTAACATTTCTTGAGAAAGTTCATGTTGTGATAAGAAGCAAGGTGGACTTATATTTAGAGATGTTGTCAGATGGAATATTGCAAGCATTGGTAAATATGTTTGGGCCATTGCTTCCAAGCAGGATAATGTTTGGATCAAATGGGTTCATGCTGTGTACATTAAGGATGGGGATGTTAGGTTATGATACATATGACAATTCATAAATCATGCGGAAAAACCATAAAGCCAGGAAAACATATTATTTACACATAATCATTTAGCATAGTTTAGATGCATACTCTTTGTTGCGTGCCTTCCCTAGCTGCGCCCGAACCGAACAAGAACAAGTCTTTAGGACTCCAAGTGTCGTCCCTCCGTAGATAGTCCACAGCACGTCCGGATCCGCCTTAAGATTGACCAACTAGAATCGCCCTTAAGGTACTATTATTTTCGGCACTTTATAGGCAAATGTGTGACTGAATTTTTCTCTCAAAACTCACTTTGAATACTTTGAAACTTATTATAAATTGTGAGCCCTAGCCTTATATTTATAGGGGTATGGAAAGGGAATCGAAATCCTATTCAGATACAAATTAATTAAACCTAGAATCCTACAAGAACTCTAATTCAATTAATTTATCAAATAGAATTAGGAATTTAATCATCAACCGAACTCTGCATGTTTTAGGAAACGTGCACGAACACAAACACTTGCACACACACGCACGGCAGCCACGATGGGCCCCCATGCGTGCGCGCGAGCAGCAGCCCACGCAGCGCCCGCGCGCGCTGCGCGCTGCGCGTGCTGTGCGCGCTGTGCGCGCTGCGCAGCCTGCTGGGCCTGGCCTTGCGCTGGGCCTGGCGAGGCTGTTTGTGCGGCGCGCTTGGCTTGCTGGGCGATGGCCTGGCTTCGTGCTGGGCCTCGTCCGGCAGGCCTCGTCCGATGCTTATTCGTACGATGCGCTTCCGATTAAATTTTCCGATTCCGGAATTCATTTCCGATACGAACAATATTTAATATTTCCGATTCCGGAATTAATTTCCGTTTCGAACAAATATTTAATATTTCCGTTTCCGGAATTATTTTCCGATTCCGGTAATATTTCCGATTCTGACAATATTTCCGTTTCCGGCAATATTTCCGATTCTGGCAATATTTCCATTTCCGATAATATTTTCCGATACGTACCATGTTTCTGTTTCCGGCAACATCTACGACTTGGATAATATTTATATTTCCGATACGATCCATATTTCCGTTTCCGGCAATATCATCGTTTCCGGAGTATTCATTTCTTGCCTGTGACGATCTTAGCTCCCACTGAAACCAAGATCCGTTGGTTCCGAATATTCATAGATGGAGTATTTAATGCCATTAAATACTTGATCCGTTTACGTACTATTTGTGTGACCCTACGGGTTCAGTCAAGAGTAAGCTGTGGATTAATATCATTAATTCCACTTGAACTGAAGCGGCCTCTAGCTAGGCATTCAGCTCACTTGATCTCACTGAATTATTAACTTGTTAATTAATACTGAACCGCATTTATTAGACTTAACATAGAATGCATACTTGGACCAAGGGAATTATTTCCTTCAGTCTCCCACTTGTCCTTAGGGACAAGTGTGCATTTCCTAATTCCTTTGTCGCTCGATGCTTGCTCTTGAACATAAGGTAAGAGTTGTCATCCTTATTATGTCCAGAGGTGTTCCTCGGTTTCAGAGTTCAACTGATCAAATAAACAGATAATCATAGCCTATGATTCATCCGAGTACGGCCATGCATTTCACAGTTTCTAGCTCTCCGAGTGGCCTTGTACAACTTTTAAGCATCTCATCCCGATTTATGGGAGGACAATCCCAATCTTGCGATCTTGAGATTAGACTTCGTTTGATAGGTGATTACCTGAGCGTTGCCTTTATAGCCTCCTTTTACGGTGCGACGGTTGGTCAACGTCAAAGCAACCAGTTCTCAAACAAGTAATCTCAAATCACTCAGGTATTGAGGATTTAGTGTCTAATAATTTAATGAAATTTACTTATGACAGACTTTCATCTCTTACAGTAAAGTTTCATAGGTCTCGTCCGATACTAGTCTTCCCAAAGTAAGTATCTATGCAAATGATTATGACATTGCCATGTCCACATAGTTCAAGAAACAGAACTACTAGTCATCTTGCATTCTAATCGTCTAACGTTTTCTATGCGTCCAATTTTATAGAAAACTCCGATTAGGGACCATTTTCAACCTTTGACATTCAAGTTCACTTGATAGACATTTCTTAGTCACAGGACTGGTCCTGACAGTCTATCTTGAATATATCGTCAAATTGAAGGGACTCATCATTTCATAAACCACAAATTAAATGGAAAAATGAATTCTTTTCATTTATTGTGAATGATTAACCAATAATGTTTTACAAAGATTTAAACTCTAAAACTTTAAAACATTAAACAGAGACATCAAAGCCATTCTCCAATATGCTTGATTCCCATAGCTGCAGTGTGCGAGTTGCGCTTCGCCTGCGGCAGAGGTTTAGTTAATGGATCTGATATGTTGTCATCAGTTCCAATTTTGCTTATCTCGACTTCTTTTCTTTCAACGAACTCTCGTAGAAGGTGAAATCTACGAAGTACATGCTTGACTCTCTGGTGGTGTCTAGGCTCTTTTGCCTGTGCAATAGCTCCGTTATTATCACAATACAGGGCTATTGGTCCTTTAATGGAGGGGACTACACCAAGTTCTCCTATGAACTTCCTTAGCCATATAGCTTCCTTTGCTGCTTCATGTGCAGCAATGTACTCCGCTTCAGTTGTAGAATCCGCAATGGTGCTTTGCTTAGCACTTTTCCAGCTTACTGCTCCTCCGTTGAGGCAGAAGACAAACCCAGACTGTGATCTAAAATCATCTTTGTCGATTTGGAAACTTGCGTCCGTATAGCCTTTAACAATTAATTCATCATCTCCACCATAGACCAGGAAGTCATCTTTGTGCCATTTCAGGTACTTCAGAATGTTCTTGGCAACAGTCCAATGCGCCTCTCCTGGGTCTGACTGGTATCTGCTCGTAGCACTGAGTGCGTACGCAACATCCGGGCGTGTACATATCATAGCATACATTATTGAACCAATCCATGATGCATATGGAATCCCATTCATTCGTCTACGCTCATCAAGTGTTTTTGGGCACTGAGTCTTGCTTAGAGTCATTCCATGAGACATGGGTAGGTAGCCTCGCTTGGAGTCCGCCATCTTGAACCTATCAAGCACCTTATTGATATAAGTGCTTTGACTAAGTCCAATCATCTTTTTAGATCTATCTCTGTAAATCTTGATGCCCAATATGTACTGTGCTTCTCCTAGATCCTTCATCGAAAAACATTTCCCAAGCCAAATCTTGACAGAGTTCAACATAGGAATGTCATTTCCGATAAGCAATATGTCGTCGACATATAATACTAGGAAAGCAATTTTGCTCCCACTGACCTTCTTGTATACACAAGATTCGTCCGCGTTCTTGATGAAACCAAAGTCACTGACTGCTTCATCAAAACGTATATTCCAGCTCCTGGATGCCTGCTTCAATCCGTAGATTGACTTCTTTAGCTTGCATACCTTTTTAGCATTCTTTGTATCCTCAAAACCTTCAGGCTGTGTCATAAACACAGTTTCTGTTAAAACGCCATTTAAGAAAGCAGTTTTGACATCCATCTGCCATATTTCGTAATCGTAATATGCAGCGATTGCTAACATTATTCGAATAGACTTTAGCATTGCAACTGGTGAAAAGGTTTCATCGTAATCCACACCGTGGACTTGCCTGTAACCTTTTGAGACCAATCTAGCTTTGAAAACTTCAAGTTTCCCATCCTTGTCCTTTTTCAGTTTGAAAACCCATTTGCTTCCAATGGCTTGGTAGCCATCTGGCAAATCGACCAAATCCCATACTTGGTTTTCAGACATGGAGTCTAATTCAGATTGCATGGCTTCTTGCCACTGCTTGGAGCTAGGGCTCGTCATAGCTTGTTTGTAAGTCGCAGGTTCATCACTTTCAAGTAATAGAACGTCATAGCTCTCGTTCGTCAAAATACCTAAGTACCTTTCCGGTTGAGATCTATATCTTTGCGATCTACGCGGGGTAACATTTCTAGATTGACCATGATTCTCACCAGATTCTTCTAAAGATCTCTGAGTTTCATCCTGAATGTCATCTTGAGCATTCTCTAGAGTTTGTTGTTCGACTCGAATTTCTTCGAGGTCTACTTTTCTCCCACTTGTCATTTTGGAAATGTGATCATTCTCCAAAAAGACACCATCTCGAGCAACAAACACTTTGTTCTCAGATGTATTGTAGAAGTAATACCCCTTTGTTTCCTTTGGATAGCCCACAAGGATACATTTGTCAGATTTTGGATGAAGTTTGTCTGAAATTAATCGTTTGACGTATACTTCACATCCCCAAATCTTAAGAAAAGACACATTTGGAGGCTTTCCAAACCATAATTCATATGGAGTCTTTTCGACAGCTTTAGACGGAGCTCTATTTATAGTGAGTGCAGCTGTATTTAGTGCATGTCCCCAAAATTCTAATGGAAGTTCGGCCTGACCCATCATTGACCTGACCATGTCTAGCAAGGTTCTGTTCCTCCGTTCCGACACACCGTTCCATTGTGGTGTTCCAGGAGGAGTCAATTCTGATAGAATTCCACATTCTTTCAGATGGTCATCAAATTCATGGCTCAGATATCCACCGCCTCTATCAGACCGCAGTGCCTTAATCTTCTTGCCTAATTGATTCTCTACTTCACTCTGAAATTCCTTGAATTTGTCAAAGGATTCAGACTTATGCTTCATTAGGTAGACATAACCATACCTACTGAAGTCATCAGTGAAAGTGATAAAGTAGCTGAAACCACCTCTAGCATTTGTACTCATTGGTCCACATACATCTGTATGGATTAAACCCAATAGTTCATTTGCTCTTTCTCCAACTTTAGAGAAAGGTTGCTTTGTCATTTTGCCAAGTAAACATGATTCGCATTTACCATAATCCTCTAAGTCAAATGGTTCTAGAATTCCTTCCCTTTGAAGTCTTTCTAAGCGTTTCAAGTTTATATGGCCTAATCGACAATGCCACAGATAGGTGAGATCTGAATCATCCTTTTTGGCCTTTTTGGTATTTATGTTATATACTTGTTTGTCGTGATCTAATAAATAAAGTCCATTGACTAATCTAGCAGATCCATAAAACATCTCTTTAAAATAAAACGAACAACTATTGTCTTTTATTAAAAAAGGAAAATCCCTTAGCATCTAAGCAAGAAACTGAAATGATGTTTTTAGTAAGACTTGGAACATGGAAACATTCTTCCAGTTCCAAAACTAGCCCGGAGGGCAACGACAAATAGTAAGTTCCTACGGCTAATGCAGCAATCCGTGCTCCATTTCCCACTCGTAGGTCGACTTCACCCTTGCTTAACTTTCTACTTCTTCTTAGTCCCTGTGGATTGGAACATAAGTGTGAGCCACAACCTGTATCTAATACCCAAGAAGTTGAATTAGCAAGTATACAGTCTATAACGAAAATACCTGAAGATGGAACGACTGTTCCGTTCTTCTGATCTTCCTTTAGCTTCAAGCAATCTCTCTTCCAATGCCCCTTCTTCTTGCAGTAGAAGCATTCGGATTCAGAAGTGGGTTGACTGACCTTCCTCTTTGCAGATTTGGCGCCAGTTTGCTTAGTTGGGCTGGCCTTGTTGCCACCTTTCTTAGCATTCCTCTTCTTTCCAGATTTCTTGAACTTGCCCCCACGCACCATAAGCACATCCTGCTTATCACTTTTGAGCGTCTTTTCAGCGGTCTTCAGCATACCGTGAAGCTCAGTGAGCGTTTTGTCCAGACTATTCATACTGTAGTTCAGTTTGAACTGATCATACCCGCTATGAAGAGAATGGAGGATGGTGTCTATAGCCATTTCCTGAGAAAATTGCTGATCCAGCCGACTCATATTCTCAATGAGTCCAATCATTTTGAGAACATGTGGACTTACGGGCTCGCCTTTCTTAAGCTTGGTCTCAAGAATTTGCCTATGAGTCTCGAATCTTTCGACTCGAGCCAGATCTTGGAACATGTTCTTCAACTCACTGATGATTGTGAAAGCATCTGAGTTGATGAACGTTTTCTGCAGATCCGCACTCATGGTGGCGAGCATTAGACATTTCACATCCTTGTTGGCATCAATCCAACGATTGAGGGCTGCCTGAGTGACCCCGTCGCCTGCAGCTTCGGGCATCGCCTCATCTAGGACATACTCCTTTTCTTCCTGCATAAGAACTATTTGCAAGTTCCTTTGCCAGTCAAGGAAGTTTTTCCCGTTCAACTTCTCCTTTTCGAGAATTGATCGAATGTTGAATGAATTGTTGTTTGCCAAATGAAAAACTACAATTGAAAAGAATAAACAAATAAATAACCATTCACAGTTTCTCTTAATAAACTTAAATTCTAGCATACATGCATACATGCATAATTCAATGTTTATTAAGCATTTTATTCAAATTATGTGTTCCGGCAGGTGTGAATAAAATGATTCCAAGATCCTAAAATCATTGAAGAACTAAGCACAGTTTGTCGACTTAATCCTAGAACATCTTAGGTAAGCAAAAGCCTTTTGCTAATAGTCTAGAAACTATTCTTGGTTGATAGGTACGTCTAAGAACTTATTAGGTAAACCTATCGAATTTGCCACGACATAAAAGGACTCCTTACTTATATCGTTGAGTTTCACCAAAACTAACATGTACTCACAATTATTTGTGTACCTTGCCCCTTTAGGACCAATAAGTAACACCTCGCTGAGCGAAAACTATTACTAGATTGATGTAAAGGATATCCAAGCAAGTGTATATTTTGGCATGGCACCTTTTAACTCAATTTTTAAGTTTGGAACTTAAGGCTCTTACTATGTTGGTTAGATTTTAAGTGAACTAAAATCCTTAATCATGCAACATAATCAAGCTTTTGATCTCATGCATTTTAAGACATATTTAAAAGCAATAAATAACTTAAAACATGCATAAGATATTTGTGATCTAGTATGGCCCGACTTCATCTTGAAGCTTTGACTTCAAAGTCCGTCTTGAAAATCTCCGTGGGAGGCACCATTTTCTTCAAATAGGATAAGCTATAACTAATTACAACTATTTGATGGTTCGCATACCATATTTGAATTGAAAAATAACTTTGGTACTTTAGACCAATTACATTCAAATTAATGGTACGCAGACCATATTTTCTATCCTATTTGGGCCATACTAGTCACTTCATAACCTGCAAAACAGTACATATACAATATATACCATTCACCCATTCATTATCATGAATGGCCCACATAGCTGGTTAGTAAAACACATTATGCATCACGTAAACATTTGCAGCAATTAATCAAGGGCACCAATAATCTACCAATTATTCAGTCCTTATGCTTTACTAATTTTAATCAAGTTGTTTTAACCTTAAGGATTTGTAGACCTAATCAAGAGTTCATGACTAAAATACGCTCCCACTTAAACCAATAAATTCATATGCTTTACTAATTTTAAACATAAAAATGTATTTCTAGTCTAACCGGAAACATACAAATTTAATTAAAATTTAAAGCTCATATAAATTTATAATTGAATCCAAAAAGTTTAATTTAATTTCAGTCGTATTTAAATTAATTCATGATTTTAATTTTAGTAAAATAATTAGAATAAATAACATTTATTATAATTACAATATTCAAAATTAAAATCCAAGAAAATAATTTAAATTATTAATTTTAAAATTAATTAAAATTACTTGAACTGGAATTTTCAAATTAAACATTCAAAACGATCTTTAATCGTAACGCAAACACCCTACGCGTTGCACGCCCATGGGCCGCACGCACACAGCCTTTGCTGGCCATGTGCGCGCAGCCCATGCGCTCGTCGCATAGCTGCTGCATCCCCATCGCAAGCCTCCGCACGCATTGGTGCTCGCTGCGCGCGCCAGCCCTCATCGCACGCGAGCTATCGCTCGCAGTGCGCGCGCGACATCGCTCGCTGGGCGCGCGACATCGCTCGCTGGGCGCGCGAGCCATCGCTCGCTGGGCGCGCGACATCGCTCGCTGGGCGCGCGAGCCATCGCTCGCTGGGCGCGCGAGCCATCGCTCGCTGGGCGCGCGACATCGCTCGCTGGGCGCGCGAGCAATGCTGGGCGCAGCGCTCGTGGCACGCGAGCTTGCGCTCGCTGCGCGCGAGGCTGCGCGCTCTTGTGCGAGGCAGCGCGCGTTGTGGCGCAGCTCGCTTGCTGCCCACACGCGACTGCCTTGGCTCACCCTTCGCCCATGCCCATTCGTCCATTGCTCGTGGCACACGACACAAGGCAGGGCTGCTGCCTTGTGCTCGTGCACTACGCCCTTGCTCATTGCATTCGTACCGCACGGGCGACGAGCTCCCTTGCTCGTCGTCGCATGCCCGCATTATACAACACCCCTTAAGGGTAACACGAAGCGTCCATTGCTTTGTGCGTGCAAGTTATATGAACGAATCGCATAAAAAATTTTAAATTTATAAAATTAATGACAAATTAATAAATAATATTAATTTCATAATTTTAGGGCGAAAAAATCGAAAATTTATTATCCAATTGATTTCCGATTGTTATGGATTCAAGTCTAGGTCATAAAAATTTAAAATTTATCATAAATTTACAATTTTTATGGTGGTTTTTAATCATAGGTTTCTAATTAAATTACAATTAATTATGAAAATCAAATTAATTCTAAATTATTCTAATTTTCAACAAATTAATCATAATTACAAATTAGATTGCATAATTAACAAGACTAGGCATTCAAACTTGTTAAACATATGCAGTAGGTCAATCAAAAATTCAAGATTTATCAACAAGAATCGCAAATATTTAATTTAACATCTTAAATTTACGAAATTTTGCATTCGAAAACTAAAACCTTCGAAAAGTCATAGTTAGGCTTCGAATTTGAGAATTCTGGGTTCGGCAGAAAAATACTATTTTTGTCAAAATTTTAGAATGCATTTTACATGCGGAATTGACACAAAAATCACTCGATTTGGATGTGTAACGAAGAAACTGCCGAAAAACTGCGTACGTATAATTAAATAAACGCAATTTGCAATTAATTAACAATTACGAAAATTAATCACCCCTTTTAATTCTTGCAAATTTGTAATATTTAACCATGTTCATGCAATTTAGATTATGAAAATAATAAAGGGCTCGTGATACCACTGTTAGGTTATGATACATATGACATTACATAGATCATGCGGAAACAACCATTAACCCAGGACAACATATTATTTACACATAATCATATAGCATAATTTAGAAAATAATAAAGGGCTCGTGATACCACTGTTAGGTTATGATACATATGACAATTCATAAATCATGCGGAAAAACCATAAAGCCAGGAAAACATATTATTTACACATAATTATTTAGCATAGTTTAGATGCATACTCTTTGTTGCGTGCCTTCCCTAGCTGCGCCCGAACCGAACAAGAACAAGTCTTTAGGACTCCAAGTGTCGTCCCTCCGTAGATAGTCCACAGCACGTCCGGATCCGCCTTAAGATTGACCAACTAGAATCGCCCTTAAGGTACTATTATTTTCGGCACTTTATAGGCAAATGTGTGACTGAATTTTTCTCTCAAAACTCACTTTGAATACTTTGAAACTTATTATAAATTGTGAGCCCTAGCCTCATATTTATAGGGGTATGGAAAGGGAATCGAAATCCTATTCAGATACAAATTAATTAAACCTAGAATCCTACAAGAACTCTAATTCAATTTATTTATCAAATAGAATTAGGAATTTAATCATTAACCGAACTCTGCATGTTTTAGGAAACGTGCACGAACACAAACACTTGCACACACACGCACGGCAGCCACGATGGGCCCCCATGAGTGCGCGCGAGCAGCAGCCCACGCAGCGCCCGCGCGCGCTGCGCGCTGCGCGTGCTGTGCGCGCTGTGCGCGCTGCGCAGCCTGCTGGGCCTGGCCTTGCGCTGGGCCTGGCGAGGCTGTTTGTGCGGCGCGCTTGGCTTGCTGGGCGATGGCCTGGCTTCGTGCTGGGCCTCGTCCGGCAGGCCTCGTCCGATGCTTATTCGTACGATGCGCTTCCGATTAAATTTTCCGATTCCGGAATTCATTTCCGATACGAACAATATTTAATATTTCCGATTCCGGAATTAATTTCCGTTTCGAACAAATATTTAATATTTCCGTTTCCGGAATTATTTTCCGATTCCGGTAATATTTCCGATTCTGACAATATTTCCGTTTCCGGCAATATTTCCGATTCTGGCAATATTTCCATTTCCGATAATATTTTCCGATACGTACCATGTTTCTGTTTCCGGCAACATCTACGACTTGGATAATATTTATATTTCCGATACGATCCATATTTCCGTTTCCGGCAATATCATCGTTTCCGGAGTATTCATTTCTTGCCTGTGACGATCTTAGCTCCCACTGAAACCAAGATCCATTGGTTCCGAATATTCATAGATGGAGTATTTAATGCCATTAAATACTTGATCCGTTTACGTACTATTTGTGTGACCCTACGGGTTCAGTCAAGAGTAAGCTGTGGATTAATATCATTTATTCCACTTGAACTGAAGCGGCCTCTAGCTAGGCATTCAGCTCACTTGATCTCACTGAATTATTAACTTGTTAATTAATACTGAACCGCATTTATTAGACTTAACATAGAATGCATACTTGGACCAAGGGCATTATTTCCTTCAGGGGATTGGTGGGAGTATAAACCTGTAGCTTCTGCTAGCTGGTATTGGAAGAAGATATGTGCCATAAAAGAGAGATTGAAACTAGTTTATACTCAAACTGAGTTAGCTGCTATGCCTCATTATTCTGTGAAAACAGTTTATGAGAAAATCATTGTACCAAAACCTGTGATTCAGTGGGATAATATGGTGTGGAATAGGCTGAATATCCCTAAGCATAGATTCATATGTTGGTTGGCAGTGCAGGACAGGCTTCAAACCACTGCAAAATTGGCAAGATTTGGTTTTAGTATTACTGCAAGTTGCCTGATTTGTGGACAAGCTGATGAAGATCATAAGCATCTGTTCTTTGCTTGTCCCTATAGCAGCAGATGCATTAGTGCTCTCAAAGCTTGGTTAGGGATTACTTATTCCACTGGTAATCTGAAGCAGCTCATGAGGTGTATTGCTCATGGCAGAATGTCAAAGTTTAGAAGGCAGGTTAGCTTTGCAATGCTAGCTGCTGCAGTGTATGCTGTTTGGTCAAGTAGGAATGGTTGTTTTTGGAATGCTTCCTTTCCAACTGTTCAGAATATGGTAGCTAGAGTTAAGCAAAATGTTAGAGATCGAATTTTGGTTGTTTTACCTAAACATGTATCTAGGAGAGATAGCTTGTGGTTTGCTACTCTGTAAGATAGTTTTATGTTTCTAGCTCTTTGATGGAATGGTCCAACCTAGTTGGTTTGTTTCATCCTTGAGTTAGTTTAGGTTGTAAATCTGTTTTGAGCTTAATATTATTCGATCTTGCTTGCCTAGCAAAAAAAAAAAAAAAGTCACAAGCCCAAAATTCCTCTACTAAGGAAAATATGACAATGCACAAATAATTCACATTAGTCTTTAAAAGACTAAAAACATAACTCTAATAAAACTAAGGTCTCCTCATGAAATTAAACATGCATGAAACCAAAGTAACCTATAGAGTGCAATAACATGTTCATACATCATAAATAATACAAATACTCTACTTTCTAGTAATCATTCCAACAAACATCATTTGACAAGATAAAAATCAATATTAATATTGTCATTTTCACAAAATATAATTCTTTGAAATGGCTATTAGAAATGAACATGTTAGAATAATATCTTATTAAAAGAAGTAGTTTAGAATGAACCTTCCTTGATATTAAATCAAGTATGTGTATTGTAAGACACTCCAAAATCTTCAATGAATCCTCCATCACGATATCATGACCACCATTTATCAATCATCTTCTCCAAGACATTACTTTTGACTTTTCTTATCCAAAAAAAAATCAGGTTCGTTGTGGTATATGTAACTGGAGATCAAGATCATCAATTGACAATCCGAGCATTGAAAATCAAGCCCAAGATGTCCCGGACATTGTGTAAAACTTTCATGACAATCAGACCACAGATGACCCTCGATCGGGGTCAGTCTTTGAGACTGCTCCCAGAAAAACGTGAATGAAAATTATCTTTGGAAACCCTCTAAATTCCCGTTATCTTTCACTCAAACTCACTAATATAAATTTCCTCACAAATTATAAGAAGTATTTAGCCATTGAAATAAATCTCGTTTTCAAATTGTTGTAAAAATTGGGTTTTCAAGGCAAAATACTAGAATAAGAATAAGAATGTGTTTAGGAAATCGTTGCGCCGTGGTAACCAAACCACTGCCTTGAAAACGAGATTCGGTGCAACCGGGGTGCACAATTGTATTCACCGATTCGTTCCCTAAGGTTTACACAACCCTCATCACACAAAGGCACTTTTGGGTGATGAGATGGAGCCACATAAACTTATGCCTAAAAGAAGGAAATGAGAGGAGAGAAATAGATGACAAGAGTGAACCTTTCTTATATTCCATTTCCAAGAATGAAAGAACTTATATATATAATATTCAAATCAAGAAGAGAAGGAAGCTCTAAAGTTTTGGGAAAACCAACCACCAAAAGAAGTCCAAAGATCTAAAGAGATCAATGACCATAAAGAATAATAAAATCACTCATAATCATGAGAGATTTAATTATCTCCATAAACATGGAGAATAACCACAAAGAATAATTCATCAAAATCAGAAAAATGAAGGTTACATATGACTTAGTGGAGGAATCAAAACAACCCAAGGAAGCCAAAGGATTCAAAGGAATCCAATGACCATCATCAATAGACTTAAGTATGATTATGAAGAGTTTAAATAACCTCCTTAATCAAGGAGATCATCAAACAACTTAACTCAACATAATTGGAACAATTAAGTCACTCAGAATATCAACAAAAGGGTTCTTTACAAAAGGAATCCAAAGGAAGCAAAACTAACGTCCAAAAAACGCCTTTTAACGTCTTTTTGCATTTCGCCCGATCCATCGCCCGATCAGGCGCCCACCGCCCGGTCGGGCGAAAACCGCCCGGTCGGGCGAATTACTCGCCCACTTTTTTCTTTGAACGCGCGCCCGATCGGGCGCAATCCGCCCGATGACCTTTGGGCGGACTACTTTTTCAAGCTTTACTTCCAACATATGTTGCCGGAAAAGGTAACATGGTACGTATCGGAAAATTTTATTGGAAATGGAAATATTGCCGGAATCGGAAATATTGCCGGAAACGAAAATATTGTCGGAATTGGAAATATTATCGGAATCGGAAAATAATTCCGGAATCGGAAATATTAAATATTTGTTCGAAAAGGAAATTAGTTCCGGAATCGGAAATATGAAATATTGTTCGAATCGGAAATGAATTCCGGAATCGGAAAATTAATCGGAAGCGCGTCGTACGAAATAAACATCGGACGAGCTTGCTAGACGCAAGGCCCAGCACGAAGCCTGGCCTGCGCCTAGCAAGGCCCGCGCGTAGCAAGGCAAACAGCAGCCCGCCAAGAACCGCAAGGCCCAACCAAGAAACACGCAAGGCCAGGCCCAGCAAGGCCAGCAGGCTGGCACGCCCAAGCGTGGGCTGCAGCGCTGCTGGGCCGAGCCGGGCGCGCGCGCGCGCCCAGCACCCCTCGTGGGTTGTGCGTGTGTGTGCGTTGAGTTTGTGCATGCGTCGAATCCTTAATCGTTTAGGATTAGTGCGATTAATTATTATTTTGCTAAAACTACTAGAGTTAGTTGTTGAAATAAACACTAACTTAAAAGATTTAATTGGAATCTAATTCTAATAAGATTAGGTTAATTAAATCCTAGTAGGTTTCTAGTTCCAATAATCCTACCCTATAAATAGGTGATGGCAATCACAATTTATAACACATAAATTCAAGTATTCATATAGTTTTAAGCTTAAAATTAAAGTTTATAATTTGCTAAAAATTATAATCGAATAAACATAAAACCTTAGGCTAAATTCTAGTTAATTGAATCTAAGGCGGATCCGAACGTGCTGTGGACTATCTACGGAGGGACTACACTTGGAGTCCTAAACTTATTCTTGTTCGGTTCGGGAGCAGCTAGGGAAGGCACGCTTCGAATGTATGAATCCTAAATTATGCTACTTGTTATGTGGCAATTAATTTGGATTCCTGACTTTATGGTTTTTCCGCATGAAATATATGTTTTATATGTGTCATAACCTAACAGTGGTATCACGAGCCTCTAATTAATTCCATAATAAATTATAGTTAACATGGTTAAATTTTATAAATTTGCAATGAATTAAAGGGGTGATTGATTTCGATTTTTTGTAATTAATTGCAAATTCGTGTGATTATTTAATTATATGTTCGCAGAAATTTCGGCAGTTTAGTCAATAATTGTCGGAATTGTATAATTTTATAGTGAATTTCGCATGTAAACGGCGTTTTAAAATATTCACTAAAATCAGAGATTTGATGCCGAACCCAGAATTCCCAAATTCGAAGCCTACCTATGACTTTTCGGAGGTTTTAGTTTTCGAACGCAAAATTTGTAATTTTTAAGATGTTAAATTAAATATTTCCAATTCTTGTTTGTAAATCTTGAATCTATGATTGACCTACTGTATATGTTTAACAATTTGAAAGCATAAGCTTGTTAATTATACAACCTAATTTGTAATTGTAATTAATTTGTTGAAATTCGAATAATTGACAATTTAATTAGGAATCCATGATTAAAACCCACCATAAAATTTGGAAACTTTGGTAAAATTTTAAATTTTATGACCTTGATTTGAATCCATGAAAATAAACTTGATCGAAAATTAATTTGAATAATAAATTTTCGATTTTTCGCCCTAAATTTAAGAAATTAATATGATTTATTAATTCGTCTATAAATTTAAATTATAAAGTTTTGATTTTTACGAAATCCGCTCACGAATCTTGCACGCACAAAGCAATGGACACTAAATGTTACCCTTAAGGGGTGTTGTAGAGTGCGGGCATGCGACGAAGAGCAAGGGATCTCGTCGCCCATGCGGTATGAATCCAGCGAGCAAGCGCATGGCACGAGAGCACAAGGCAGCAGCACTGCCTTTCGTCAAGTGCTGCGACGAGTGGGCGGATGGGGCGAGAGGCAAGGCACCAAGCGAAGCAAGCAGCTGCGCGCGCGGGCAGCGAGCAATGCTCCGCAGCAGCGAGGGATGCCTCTCCCACCGAGCGCTGCCTCGCCACACCGAGCGAGCTGCTGCTGCGCGTAGGCGTGGCTCGGCTTGCTGCGTCTACGCGTGGCTGCTCGTGCCTTGCTGTGCGATCAGTCGAGTGGGGCGTTGCTGCCTCGTGGACTCAACGGGGCATGGGCGCAAGCCCATGGCCTCATCTTGACCCGATTGATTCGTTTTAATTTAATTTTGATTTTCAGTTGGAAAAACGATTTTAATAAAATTTAAAATTCGTAATTTTATTTTTTCTCGGAATTTAATTTTGAATAATTTAATTATTATAAATTTTATTTACACTAATTATTTTACTAAAACTAAAACCTTGATTAAATTTAAATTAATTTAATAAACTGAAAGTAAATTAAAGGATTCAAATAATAATTTATATGAGCTTTAAATTTTAATAAAATTTGTATGTTTCCGGTTAGACTAGGAAATACAATTTTTTGTTTAAAATTAGTAAAGCATATAAATTTCTTGGTTTAAGTGGGAGCGTTTTAGTCATAAACTCTTGATTAGGTCTACATTCCTTTAAGGTTAAAACAACTCGATTAGAATTAATAAGGATTGAATAATTGGTAGATTATTGGAATCCTTGATTAATTGATGCAAATATTTATGTGATGCATAATATGTTCTACTAACCAGCTATGTGGGCCATTCATTGATAAATGAATGGGTGAATGGTATATTGCAAATGTACTGTTTTGCAGGTTATGGAAAGTGACTAGTATGACCCAAATAGGATAGAAAATATGGTCTGCGTACCATTAATTTGAATGTAATATTGGTCTAAAGTACCAAAGCTTTATTGCTTTAAATATGGTCTGCGCACCATCAAATAGTTGTAGTTAGTTTAAATTATAGCTTATCCTATTTGGAGAAAATGGCGCCTCCCATGGTGAATTCAGGACGGAGTTTCCTATCCATTTTCAAGACGGAGTTTGAAGTTGAAGCTTCAAGATGAAGTCGGGCCATACTAGATCACAATTATATCTTATGCATGCTTTAAGTTATTTATTGCTTTAAATATGTCTTAATTATGCATGAGATTGTGGCTTGATTATGTAGCATAATTAAGGATATTAGTTCACTTAAAATCTAACCAACATAGTAAGAGCCTTAAGTTCCAAACTTTAAAAATTGAGTTAAAAGGTGCCATGCCAAAATAACACTTACTTGGATAACCTTTACATCAATCTTAGTAATAGTTTTCCGCCTAAGCGAGGTGTTACTTATTGATCCTAAAGGGGTAAGGTACACAAATAATTGTGAGTACATGTTAGTTTTGGTGAAACTCAACGATATAAGTAAAGAGTCCTTTTATGTCGTGGAAAATGAGATAGGTTTACCTAATAAGTTCTTAGACATACCTATCAACCAAGAGTAGTTTCTAGATTATTAGCAAAGGATTTGCTACCTAGAATATTTTAGAATTGAGTCTAAATACATAATGTGCTTAATTCTTCAATGATTTAAGGATCTTGGAATCATTTTATTCACACCTGCCGGAACACATAACTTGAATAAAATGCTTAATAAATGACAAATTATGCATGTATGCTAGAATTTAAGTTTATTAAGAGAAACTGTGAATGGTTATTTATTTGTTTATTCTTTTTCAATTGTAGTTTTTACTATGACAAACAACAATTCATTCAACATCCGATCAATTCTCGAAAAGGAGTAGTTGAACGGTGTGAGGTGGTCGAAAAAGCACGAGGCTAATGCGTGACCTCGTCCCTCGTGGGTGTGACGATTCTTTTTATTCAATCAAGTGTAATTGGATTTCCTGTGAGTTTACACCCAATTGACTAGTAATATAGGAGTCCCCATTCAGTTTTTAACGACAATGAGAAAAACTGAAAACCCGGTTATCGTGACATAAAGGGAGTGCAATTATGTTTGACCACGACGGCCGTAGGTTCCCTTGTGATCCCTGGTGTGGGGATCTCTCAACATACACCCGCAAGGTAGAGATTGAGGGTTCGGGGGACTGTAACTACCGAGAGGAGTACTTCGCTCGTCGATAACTCCAGAGGCAGGATATCCTTACTAGCTCAGCATAAATAATTGAAGGGACATGCGTTAATTATTAAACTAATCTGAGTTGATTTTAGCAATATGCAACATATAATACTAATTCGATCGTGTTTATCTGATTTAAATAACATTAAGGGACCTAGCATGATAATCCGATTTCCCAAAAATATTATATTTGTTAGGCGTGATAGAACAATGAGATTAGGTTAGTTTAACAGTTCATAAAAAGGGCGAGGAAAGCAGTTAAATCATCGAAAAGGGACACATTACGACGCACCCTTGAGAGGTGCGTCACGGTTCTCAGAAAACTAACCACTTTGACTTTGCTATTTCTCCTTTTTATTTAACGAATCTCAATTATGGGACAGGATACGTTCTGTTCGATTTATGGATCGATTGCGACAGAACGCGTGAACAATTTCGCAGCGAGAGGCTTAGGCTAAGGGTTAGAGTCAATACTCAGAATATAATTGTGTTGCGTGTGTTCTTTCACGTCGAATTTAGGGGCCTATTTATAGGAAAGAGTTCGTGGAAAGATAGAATTGCAGAGTTCTAATCCACAAAGAATTAGGAAAAAACACGTACCCAGGTATTTTTAGCGCCCAGGCCTGGGCGCCGCAGATTTCGGCGCCCAGAGCCAGGCGTTGAAAATAGGGTCTGGGCTGTTTTCTTTAGTCAGATTCGGATTCCTGAAATCCGTAGAGTTTGAGATTAATTCGAGTCTTTTAGCGCGTATCAATTTTATGACGGAATGCGTCTGGGCCCGTTACGAACTCTAGGCTCGTTAGGATCTTAATTAATACGTAACTCTTATTTCTGAATCATATTAGGAATAGGATTCTCGCAGTTTTCTATCTCATTTAGGATTTATGTTGGAATGCAACACCTAATTCTGACAGGTTTCTATCTTTTATGATTTGCAACTTTTAGAAGCTACCTTTTACGGCAGTTACTATTTTTAGCAGGTCTCCATAAATAGCAGGTTTCGGGTGAAATGAAATGGGGAATCGAGATTCGTTTATTTTATGGGAGATGCGTTGTCAAGTGGAGATTTACGTTTTCATCATCGAACCTTTCCCTTGCGGGAATGGGGACAAAAGTAGGTGTCTACAGTTAGCCCCCACTTTGACTGAGTCTTGGAGTAAGACGATGGTCAAAGTATTAGACGGAGTGCGTCACACAAGCCATGGTGTATGTGACCTGCTTTGCGAGGGTCTCACGAGCCCCCGAGTGATAACATTTGACTTAAGGGTCATCACTTGAAGTGTCGACATATCCCTCACGTGTCATCGGGATTTGTCAACTGATAGTATAGAAACTTCCTCACTTTGTCATTGGAAGGATCTAAAGGTGCGTAGAAACTCCCTCACTTTGTCATTGGGAGTAGCTACAAATGTTTTCAAAATCAAAGCTGTAAAGTGTAATTGGGCCTGGCCAAGCCCAATCACGAGGTAAAACGTTTTTTTAACGATTCTCATTTTCAGGGCTAGCTAAACGAGAAAACCCCCTTGTTTTTATAGGACGTAAAACAAAGAAAAATCCAGCAAAAGTTATCGCTGCAGCGACTAAGGACCTGCGCGGATTAATGGCGCAGACCCCGCCGGCTGAAGATGGCGAGCCTGTCCGCTAAGGGTGGACACCCCGTCCGATAGAAGTGGACGAATCTGTTTTTGAAATTTTGAAAATAAGGACCTACGCGGTTTGTGACGTAGACCCCGCCGGCTGAAGATGGCGAACCTTGCGCGCTAAGGGTGGACACCCCGTCCTATAGAAGGGGACGAATCTATTTTGAAATTTATTTTGCTTTTTTGAAAATAAGGACCTACGTGGTTTGCGCCGTAGACCCCGCCGGCTGAAGATGGCGAGACTATTTTAAATTTGAAGACTTTATTTTTGTCGAAAACTGAGGACCTGCGCGGCTAGTGACGCAGACCCCGCCCGCTGAGGGTGGGCGAGCCCATTTTGAATTTCTTATTTTGCCTATGTAGAAGGGCTTTTGTGTTTACAACCTGTTGGTGGGTCGTAATATTTCCTGATTAGATGTGTCCCATAAGTGGGTCCACACTGTGTATATTTTTGTTTAACAATATTTTATTATTTTTTTTTCAAAATACCGTTTTTTTTTTGGGAAAGAAATATCAAGATAACGGATATCTTACACAAAATAGGGGAGTACGCGTGCCCAACAGCGAATATTCGCTGTCTGGGAAGCATTTTCAGCGCCCAACTGTGGGCGCTTGAATTTCTAACGCCCAGAGCTGGGCATTGAAAATGCGAAGGGGGAGGCTGGTCTTTAAATACGCGGACCGTCTCCTTCCTTTCCCATTTCCACCATTTTCGCTCAAACTCTTCACTTCTTTCTACTGATTTTTGCTCGTTTCCTTTACTTTTCTTCACGAATTCTACTCCAAATCACTTCCTAATCTTCCCAATGTAAGTAATTTTCAGTATTTTTGAGCTTTTTTGTTAATTTCAGTATTTTTGTCAAGTATTTTTGTGCATGAAATTGATTTGGGGTTTTTTGATTTTGTGCACCTTTCCTTCAATTAGATAGTTGGAAATGTTCCACATAACATGCTAATTAATTTGTGCATGTTAATTTTTGCAAGTATGTTGATTTTTGTTGAATTTGGGCATTTTCATGCTAGCCCCCAAGCATACATACGACCCTAGCATTTTCTTATAATGTAGGTATTCTTGGTATATTGCTTGCGTTCCTCGTAATTCATGGGTGACAAATCATGGGAGAATTTTGATTTTGCTGGAGTTAATTTTTACTTAGGGAACTTTGCTAAGTATGAACTTAGTATCATGTTTTTAGGGAACAAAAATTATATGACTCCATTTCATGAGTGAAATACACTCTTTTAGGGATCGGTATGAGTGCCGATTTTGTCAAAGGTATAATGCCTTGTTGTATTGTTGATCAGCATGTCTGACGAGTCGTTACCCCCTCCTGGTGGCCACGAGGAGGGTGGCATGACGCGTTAGTCTACTGGCCCAGGTCCCCTATGGGTGGGCCCTGAGCTTTACGACGGTCGTGATCTGCACTACGACCTAGAGCATCACGTGACTTCCCGCCTTCACGCGAGGAGAGAGACTACGGTTCGCGGCTATGGCGCAGCGACGAGTGAGACCGTTTTTAGCTATCTGAGCTCGGACGCCCAGGCCTTGGTGAGGGCGAGCTCACTGTTTCCGGTGGTTGAGACCTTCTGGGAGATATTGCGGCTTAACATTTCCGTGTCCTTTCTGCGGTGGTTCATGAGGTGGTGGTGGGATACCACCAACACCTTCCATTTTCCTTGGGGCGAGATGACGATCACTCCTGAGGACTACACAGCTTTGACGGGCTTGACCTTTACAGGCAACCCCGTTCGTCTGAGGTCGGATGGCCCATCGCCGACTGTTGCTGAGGGTACCAGGCTCCTGGGCTCGTGGATGGGTAGTAGATTGCCTTCGTACCAGCCCCGTGGGATACCTTTCGCTGACCTGATGTGGGCCTTGGAGCATGGGGTAGAGGAGTCGCCTTCGAGACAGGCTCGGCTGTTCTACCTCCATTTTATTACTTCCACTTTTCTATCGGGTCCGACTGACACTTTTGACCCGAGGTGGATAGGCATGGTGGAGGACGTGTCTACACTGGGTGACTATCGCTGGGAGGATTCGGGCTATACGACGCTTGTCGGCCAGATGAGTTTGTCGGTGCGCGACTCGGACCCGAGTAGACGTCACTTTGTGATTACATTAGCGGGAGTGCCGCGTTTGATCGAGGTATGTGCCTAGACTTTCTTTTGTTTTCTCGCTTTTACCGGGCCTCTTTTTTTTATGTTTTATTATCCTTTTCTTTTTGCAGCTGTGGGCCTTTGAGCACTTACCGTGGCTGGCTCCCCGAAAGGGGCAGAGGCCTTGGGAGGTCCCTGCCAGTCGCCGTTGGGGTTGGAAGAAGAAGCTGACAGTGCGTCCACCGCCCGATACTGTGTGGGATCTTATCCGGGACGGGAACCCTGAGCATGTACAAAATCTTATCCTCTATCTCGTATTTCGTCATTCTTTTATATATATTTTTTTATGTGCGAGATCTGACTGCGTTTGTACAAAAACAGGTGGTTTGGACCCCATGGCTCTCTTTTAGGGGTACCCATGCTTCAGTCAGGGATAGTTATGCCCTGAGCCAGATGCGGGTCTTGTTCGTTGGCCGCCGGGACCCTGTCTGGTACCTGGGAGAGCGGGTACGTATGCAGACGGTCGGGGTTTTTTCGGTGCCCGGGCCTCCGCCTGCGACCATGCTGTCTACTCGCTCGATAAGCGAGTCGTGGAGGGTCCACTCGAGGACTGGCGTGCCGGCGACGGAGTTGGTGACAGAGGGAGCTAGCTATTACCAGTTTATCCAGGATTCTCTTCGTCTCCCGGAGCCTGGCGCTGTAAGTTGCCTCCTCTCTTTGTATTGATTTTAGTGTTTTCATGCTCGTGCCCATGTGTTTATGCCTACTGTGTTTTGTGCAGGAGTGTCCTGACCCTTCGTTGGGGGGATGGGTGCTTCCCGATGCTCGGATCTCGTATACCGGAGAGAGTGGATCCGAGATTGTGCAGACTTTCCCGGAAGACCGGGTTTTCCATGCTCCGCTCCCTGAGGGAGTAGAGGCGGTATGCACCTTTTATTTGTGTACTCTTCTTATATTTTTTTTTCTTTCTTTTTTACTGACATTCTTGTTTCAGGTTCCGGCCCGTACGGCCAATGCGATGGTGGGGGTGATCAACCGGTTGAAGTCCGCGTTGGTTCGAGCTCGGTCTGCACTTTCTTGCAGGAGCCCCCACTCTACTCGGGTAATGTTCCCTCTTTTTTTTCTTTTGATCTGTACCTTTTGTTTGGCTTTCGGTTATTCACTCTCTTTTTTGTCCTTTTTTGCACACGGCTGCTGGACGTGCCGGGGCCGACGACGCGGGTCCCTCGAGCGGGGGACACGGTCGTGAGAGAGACAGGGCACGGCACTCGCCCCTACGGCATCGTCGTTCTGACGCGGGGGTGAGTTCTTCCGGGAAGAGGTCCGAGCCGGAGCGTAGGCGACGTTCCGTGTCGGTGGCCCGAGAGCCTAGCCCCGAGTTGCAGTCACAACCTCATTTTTGGGGTGACTCTGGCTGGGGGCCCTCATACCACGGGGAGTGGAGTGGATGGACCGGCGAGGCTTGGAGACATGGAGCCGATGACGAGTCTTAAGCTTACCTCCTGTTTTGTACATATTCATTCTTGTATTCCGCATGTATATATATATTTTTTTGCGATTTTTGGTGCAAGAATGTTTTGAGCCTTCCGTGGGCTTTGTTTTAACATATTATAGCAATATTAGCTTTCTAAACCAACGACGAATTTTGAAAAGGAAAAGACTTTCGTAAAAATAATGAGTTCATATAAGAGTGCACACATATTTTTAGACTAACCGACTACTTGGGGTATTACATATGCATGTTCACTATTTTTTTGTTTTTTGCCGACTCGTGCCATACTCCTTTGTTGGGCTTGTTCCTGGAAATTCTTGTGGCTTTGTTTTTTCATTCTATTTGGTCTTGCCCGTGCATGGGTTAGGGTAGAGTGCCCTTTGCAATATCTTTTCTTCTTGATGCATTGCATGACTTTATTATTTTTTTAATTTTTATTGGACCGAATCCTTGAGAAGGATTGCCTACGTATCTTGTCGGAATCAGGTCGCGCGTAGTTCTAGCTTTTGAAAAAAAAAAAATTTGAAAGGGTGTTCATTACACGTCTGCTTCCCCCCCAAGTGTTCGTGGTTCTTTTGAGGGTTAGAAAAAGGAGTATGAACACTTTGCAGAAGCGGGAGGGTAGGTGGAAAGAGAGAATGACGCCCGATTAAGGGCGAAGGAAATATCGACGCCCAGGCTTGGGCGTGAAAAAATAAAAGCGCCCAGTCCTGGGCGTTGATTTTTTGTCCTTCGCTTTTTCTACCTTATCGAGTTTTATGCCGTTTGCTTAGAGTAATGCGCAGAATGTTTGCTTATGAGTCTTAATGTGTTTTATTAGATGCCTTAACTCTGGACTGAATTTAAATATGGTACTTTTTTAATTGGTCTAAGTTCGTGCGGTTAGCGAATTCCGCTCCATCTATGTCAGCTAGTTGGACTGCTCCGCCAGGTAGGATGGTCTTTACAAAATACGGTCCTGTCCAATTAGGCCGGAATTTTCCTCGAGGGTCCGTAGTAGGTGCGCGGACTTCTTTTAATACAAAATCGCCTTCTTTGATGTTTCGAGGTTTGACTCTTTTGTTGAATTGCCTTGCGATGCGCTTTTGATACACTTGCACGTGATGTAGAGCTCCAACCTCCGTTCGTCTAAAAGGACGAGTTCGTCGTACCTAGCTTGAACCCAATCAGCTTCGGGTAGCTTGCTTTCTAGGACGATCCGGAGGGAGGGAATCTCCAACTCGACCGGTTGGACTGCTTCCATTCCCTATACCAAGGAGTAGGGTGTTACTCCAATGGAGGTGCGGATTGAGGTTCGATAGCCCCATAATGCGAAGTGTAATTTATTGGGCCAATCCTTATAATTTTCGGCCATTTTTTCGATTATGACTTTAATATTTTTGTTGGCCGCCTCTACCGCGCCGTTTATTTGCGGCCTGTAGGGAGAGGATTTATGGTGTTTGACATGATATTTTTTGAGCAGGTCTTGGACTTCGGCCCTGAAGTGGGAACCTTGGTCACTTATGATTTCATGTGGAACCCCGTATCGACAGAATATGTTCTTTTCTAGGAATCGAGCGACATGTTTGGCTGTTAATTTTGCATAGGAGACTGCCTCTACCCATTTAGTGAAGTAATCAATTGCGACTAAAACGTACTCGTGTCCCCCTACGCTTGTTGGTGTTACCTTGCCGATTATATCTATACCCCAGGTGGAAAAGGGCCATGGAGAAGTGAAGGTGTATAGTTCTGAGGGAGGCAAATGGTTAAGGTTACTGAAGATTTGGCATTTTGGGCAAGTTTTTACAAAGTGATGACAATCAGTTTCCATAGTGGTCCAATAGTACCCTGAGCGGGATATTTTTCGGGATAGCATTTTTCCGTTCATATGGGGTCCGCACACGCCGTTATGGTATTCTTCCATCAGTCTCTGGGCTTGGTTTTGATGGACACAAAGTAACTTGATTTTATTCGGCGTGTATTTGTACAGTTCTCCCATAATTATGCTATATTGTGAAGCGAGGAGGCGTAGGGCCTTTTGTGCTCGCGGGGAAGTGTTTGGGGGGGATTCCCCACTTGTTTTGTAACGAAGGATGTCCGTGTACCATGGTTCTTCTTTGGTGTTTTCAGGTTCGGAGTCTATGGCACAACAATAAGCCGGCTCTTTCCTTCGCTCGACCCGAAGGGTCATTCCGTCCCATTCATTCGGGATGTTGAGCATTGAAGCTAGCTTTGCTACTGCATCCGCGAATTGGTTGTCGTCTCTTGGCAAGTACGTATACTCGATTTTTTCAAATTGCTCGACTATTTGGTCCAAGTGAGCTTGATATTTTGAGAGACTAGTGCTTCGGACCTTCCATCTTTTGGATATATGGTTGATTATTAGGGAAGAATCCCCGAAGACTTGTAGGTGTTTGACTCCGAGGCTAACTGCGGCCTCTAGCCCAACTATGCAGGCCTCGTATTCGGCGGCATTGTTTGTGGCCTCGAAGTCAAGTTTGACGGAAATTGGTATATGGGCTCCTTCGGGACTGACTAGGAGAACTCCGACGCCGCATCCTTTTTGGTTGGACGCGCCATCGAAGTATAGTGTCCAATAGTCGTCTCGTATCATCAGAAGTTCCTCGTCGGGGAGGAGGTAAGCTTCCGTGGTTTCCTCATTCGTGGCATGCTCGGCCAGGAATTCGGCTACCGCTCTTCCTTTGATTGTTTTTTCCGGCATGAATTTTAGATCGAACTCTGAGAGCATGACTAGCCACCTAGACAGGCGACCACTTAGGGCGGGCTTTTCGAACATGTATTTTAAGGGATCTAGTTGTGACACTATATGAACAGTGTGGGCCAATAGGTAATGTCTGAGTTTTTTGGATGCCCAGACGAGGGCGAGACAGGTTTTCTCAAGTTCTGTGTATCTCGTCTCGTAATGTATGAACTTCTTGCTCAAGTAGTAAATGGCTCGCTCGGATCCATGTACAAACCGTGAGAGCATAGCTCCTGCTGCAGTATCCGTGACGGTTAGGTATAGGCGTAAAGGGATTCCAGGCAAAGGCGGGGAGAGGACGGGTGGTTTGCTTAGGTATTCTTTGATTTTATCGAAGGCAGTTTGGCATTGTTCATCCCATTCGATCTTTTCTTCTTTTCTTAATTTTTTGAATATTGGCTCACAAGTCATAGTAAGCTTGGAAATGAACCTACTAATGTATTGCAGCTTTCCTAGGAAGCCCCTTATCTATTTTTCAGTTTTTGGTGGGGGCATTTCGGTAATGGCTTTGATCTTAGATGGGTCAATCTCGATTCCTCGCGTACTAACAACATATCCTAGCAATTTTCCCGAGGTTACCCCGAACACACATTTTTGTGGATTTAGTCTCATGTTATATTTCAAGATTCGGGTGAAGAACTTTTTAAGTGCCGGGAGGTGACCGCGCCGGTCTTTAGATTTGACGATCATGTCGTCCACATAGACCTCAATTTCTTTATGTATCATGTCATGGAGTAACGTGGTGGCTGTTCTTTGATAGGTGGCCCCCGCGTTTTTCAAACCAAAAGGCATTACAGTGTAACAATATGTTCCCCAAGGGGTAATGAAAGTTGTTTTTTCCATGTCTTCTTCTGCCATGAGTATTTGGTTATATCCGGCGTACCCGTCCATAAAGGAGAGGAGCGCGTGTTCTGCGGTGTTGTCTACTAGTATGTCAATGTGAGGTAGAGGGAAGTCATCTTTATGACTGGCTTTGTTGAGGTCTCGAAAGTCTACGCACATTCGCACTCGTCCATCTTTTTTAGCTACGGGGACAATATTGGCCACCCATTCTGGGTAGTTGGAGACTTTTATAAAGCCGGCGTCTAATTGCTTAGTGACTTCTTCTTTTATTTTCAAGGCTATCTCTGGTTTGAGCCGCCGTAGCTTTTGTTTTACTAGCGTCATTTTGGGATCTAGCGAATTTTATGCTCAGCGATTTCTCGATCTATTCCTGGCATGTCTTTGTAGGACCAAGCAAAGACACCCTCGAATTCCCGCAAAGTGGAGATTAGATCGGCCTTTTCAGTGGGAGTTAAGGTGAGGCCAATTTTAATAATTTTAGGATTTTCTTCTGTTCCAATATTTACCGATTCTGTGTCCTCAATTATAGGAGTTTTGAGTTCTTGTTCACTTACATCTTTTATTAGTTCGGTATATTCCTCTTCTGGCTCTTTTTCGTGCTCGTTAGTGGCGAGACATTCTGCATTATTACTCGGATTTTTAAGCGGCACATACTCAAAAGTTTTGTTTATCTTAATAAAGTCATGAAGCATTACATCAAAAAGATCTCCCGGAGTAGAGATTTCCGGGTCTAAACTATTTTTTGGAGGGGTTACAATTTTGCTAGGTTCGGAGTCAGAGTCAGACTCGGATTCAGACTCTAATTCTTCGTACATCGGACCCTCTCCCGCAGATATCTTGAACTTCATCCCATAAGCGTTAGTGCATTTGAAAGTCTTGCGCCACCCTCGTTGGATTTGGTCATCTTTTGAGGGTGATGGAGCGATCAATTTAGTAGGATCGAACACTTCATCTTGGAGAGCTAATGCCATAATTTCTGTTTCTTTCTTCGCTCTTTTCTTTTCTAACCCAAATAATAGCCCGAAAGCGTGTGAGTTGGGGAGCGTTTTTGGCATAGTATGGTTCTTTGGGGCGAGTGGCCTTTGAGAACGTAAAGGGTCGTGTCCCAGAGCATGCATCTCTTGGGTTTGTGCGACCTCTAGGTATAGATGTTCGGGATATGCTTCTTCATTCGCGTTCCTTGATGGCTTTCACGGGCAAGTACTCAGGGGTCCTGCATTTTTGTTGTGGAGTTGGAGACACATTAGTTTGTTTCGTGAGTCGGTTTTTTTAGACATTCTATGACTACCCCTAAGTCGGACTAGTATATTTGGACTGTTATGTGCGCACTTTGAACTCTTTATGTTTTTGAAAATCTCTGCCCGTGTGACATTCATGATTATTTGCATGGTCGACTTTTAGTGTCGAGCATTGCCGTCGTAGGAGGCCTAACAACGACGCAAAGAGTTATTAATTTTTCGCGAGTCGCTTTTGAAATCGAGTGCTTTTCTTACGCCCTCGTAGCAATTCTTTTATGAACATTTTTTTTTGCGCTACGTATTTTCCTTTCGTGCAGGCACCGAAGCTGCTGCGCCTGACCAGAAGGTCAAGCAGCAACTTCAGCGCCCAGCGAGGGGCGTGAGAAATTCTGGCGCCCAGACAGGGGCGTTGAAAATGCGTCCCTGGCTGGTTCTCGTTTTCTGTCTTCTGTTTATGCGACTCCGACTTGCGTGCTTGCCTAATAACGTCCTTTACGCGTAACAACGTCTGTGGGATTCATTACAGGCCATCCCGAGCGTCGCTTATTTTATGGCGATCATTCGGGTTTGCGGAACACGTGTTTCGGTATAACTCTATGGCAAATTAGTCTATGAATGTTTGGGCAGTTTATAAGGTCGTTGGTTTTCTAGGATAGTTTGTCACACACAATCACATATTTCGCTACACATAACTACATTACAAACATGGATTTGAAAATTAAATATGCCACGTAGTTTATGATAGGCTTCTATGGGTAGTTTATTTGCTCCTGGCTTGGTACCGCTTCTATCGTAGATCCAACACATGCCCCGGTCGAGGTAGTGTCTTCAACAGACGAATTTTGCTCAAGAGGCCAACCCGCAAGTGCAAGCCAAGGGGGCATGCAGGCGAGAGGGACCTAATGAGCGAGCGATTGGGTTCGGGATAGGTGTACTACCTGCACAAGTACCGAGTGGGTAACATGTGCGGCGTATGCACCCCCCTATTGGCGAAAAAAGGTATCCTTAGTCCCAACTCCCGAGGGAGCCGAGATTCGTTATGCGGTTCTGCCCGTTCACATTAATATGCTGATTTTCAGGTCGTCCCAACTTGATGGGGAAATAAACGCGGGGTAGGATCGTTTCACCCTTCGGTTATTTTGATTACCTACAAGCACGAGTATTTCCTTCACTATCCCCAGTGGAGTCGCCACTGTGAGGGGGTCGAAAAAGCACGAGGCTAATGCGTGACCTCGTCCCTCGTGGGTGTGACGATTCTTTTTATTCAATCAAGTGTAATTGGATTTCCTGTGAGTTTACACCCAATTGACTAGTAATATAGGAGTCGCCATTCAGTTTTTAACGACAATGAGAAAAACTGACAAAACCCGGTTATCGTGACATAAAGGGAGTGCAATTATGTTTGACCACGACTGCCGTAGGTTCCCTTGTGATCCCTGGTGTGGGGATCTCTCAACATACACCCGCAAGGTAGAGATTGAGGGTTCGGGGGACTGTAACTACCGAGAGGAGTACTTCGCTCGTCGATAACTCCAGAGGCAGGATATCCTTACTAGCTCAGCATAAATAATTAAAGGGTCATGCGTTAACTATTAAACTAATGTGAGTTGATTTTAGCAATATGCAACATATAATACTAATTTGATCGTGATTATCTGATTTAAATAACATTAAGGGACCTAGCATGATAATCCAATTTCCCAAAAATATTATATTTGTTAGGCGTGATAGAACAATCAGATTAGGTTAGTTTAACAGTTCATAAAAAGGGCGAGGAAAGCAGTTAAATCATCGAAAAGGGACACATCACGACGCACCCTTGAGAGGTGCGTCACGATTCTCAGAAAACTAACCACTTTGACTTTGCTATTTCTCCTTTTTATTTAACGAATCTCAATTATGGGACAGGATACGTTCTGTTCGATTTATGGATCGATTGCGACAGAACGCGTGAACAATTTCGCAGCGAGAGGCTTAGGCTAAGGGTTAGAGTCAATACTCAGAATATAGTAAGTGCGAATCATGTTTACTTGGCAAAATGACAAAGCAACCTTTCTCTAAAGTTGGAGAAAGAGACCCTGAACTATTGGGTTTAATCCATACAGATGTGTGTGGACCAATGAGTACAAATGCTAGAGGTGGTTTCAACTACTTTATCACTTTCACTAATGACTTCAGTAGATATGGTTATGTCTACCTAATGAAGCATAAGTCTGAATCCTTTGACAAATTCAAGGAATTTCAAAGTGAAGTAGAGAATCAGTTAGGCAAGAAGATTAAGGCACTGCGCTCTGATAGAGGCGGTGAATATCTGAGCTATGAATTTGATGACCATCTGAAAGAATGTGGAATTCTATCAGAATTGACTCCGCTTGGAACACCTCAATGGGACGGTGTGTCAGAACGGAGGAATAGAACCTTGCTAGACATGGTTAGATCAATGATGGATCAGGCCAAACTTCCAATAGAATTTTGGGGACATGCACTAAACACAGCTGCATTCACTATAAATAGAGCTCCGTCTAAAGCTGTTGAAAAGACTCCATATGAGTTATGGTTTGGAAAGCCTCCAAATGTGTCTTTTCTTAAGATTTGGGGTTGTGAAGTATACGTCAAACGATTAATTTCAGAAAAACTTCAACCAAAATCTGACAAATGGGAAACAAAGGGGTATTACTTCTACAATACATCTGAGTACAAGGTGTTTGTTGCTCGAGATGGTATCTTTTTGGAAAGAGATCACATTTCCAAAATGACAAGTGGGAGAAAAGTAGACCTCGAAGAAATTCGAGTCGAACAACAAACTCTAGAGAATGCTCAAGATGACATTCAGGATAAAACTTAGAGATCTTTTGAAGTATCTGGTGAGAATCAAGGACCATCTAGAAATGTAACCTCGCATAGATCGCAGAGATATAGGTCTCAACCGGAAAGGTACTTAGGTACTTTAACGAACGAGAGCTATGAAGTTCTATTACTTGAAAGTGATGAACCTGCGACTTAGAAATAAGCTATGACGAGCCCTAGCTCCAAGCGACTGCAAGAAGCCACACAATCTGAATTAGACTCCATGTCTGAAAACCAAGTTTAGGATTTGGTCGAATTGCCAGATGGCTACCAAGCCATAGGAAGCAAATGGGTTTTCAAACTGAAAAAGGACAAGGATGGGAAACTAGAAGTTTTCAAAGCTAGATTGGTTTCAAAAGGTTACAGGCAAGTCCACGGTGTGGATTACGATGAAACCTTTTCACCAGTTGCAATGCTAAAGTCTATTCGGATAATGTTAGCAATCGCTGCATATTACGATTACGAAATACGGCAGATGGATGTCAAAACCGATTTCTTAAATGGCGTTTTAACAGAAACTGTGTTTATGACACAGCCTGAGGGTTTTGAGGATCCAAAGAATGCTAAAAAGGTATGCAAACTTAAGAAATCAATCTACAGATTGAAGCAAGCATCAAGGAGATGGAATATACGTTTTGATGAAGCAGTCAGTGACTTTGGTTTCATCAAGAACGCAGACGAATCTTGTGTATACAAGAAGGTCAGTGGGTCCAAAAAAAATTCAAGTATTATATGTCGACGACATATTACTTATCGGAAATGACATTCCTATTTTGAACTGTGTCAAGATTTATCTTGGGAAATGTTTTTCGATGAAGAATCTAGGAGAAGCACAGTACATACTGGGCATCAAGATTTACAGAGATAGATCTAAAAGGATGATTGGACTCAGTCAAAGCACTTATATCAATAAGGTGCTTGAAAGGTTCAATATGGCAGACTCTAAACGAGGCTACCTACCCATGTCTCATGGAATGACTCTAAGCAAGACTCAGTGCCCAAAAACACTAGATGAGCGTAAAACATTGAATGGGATTCCATATGCATCATTGATTGGTTCAATAATGTATGATATGATATGTACACTCCCGGATGTTGCGTACGCACTCAGTGCTACGAGCCGATACCAGTCAGGCCTAGGAGACGCACATTGGACTGCTGCCAAGAATATTCTGAAGTACCTGAAAAGGCACAAAGATGATTTCCTGGTCTATGGCAGAGATGATGAATTAATTGTTAAAGGCTATACGGACGCAAGTTTCCAAACCGACAAGGATGATTTCAGATCACAGTCTGGGTTTGTCTTCTGCCTCAACGGAGGTGCAGTAAGCTGGAAAAGTGCTAAGCAAAACACCATTGCGGATTCTACAACTGAAGCGGAGTACATTGCTACACATGAAGCAGCAAAAGAAGCTATTTAGCTAAGGAAGTTCATAAGTGAACTTGGTGTAGTCCCCTCCATTAAAGGACCAATAGCTCTATATTGTGATAATAACGGAGCTATTGCACAGGCAAAGGAGCCTAGACACCACCAAACAGTCAAGCATGTACTTCGTAGATTTCACCTTCTACGAGAGTTCGTTGAAATAAAAGAATTCAAGATAAGCAAGATTGGAACTGACGACAACATTTCAGATCCATTAACAAAACCTCTGCCGCAGGCGAAGCACAACTCGCACGCTGCAGCTATGGGAATCAAGCATGTTGGAGAATGGCATTGATGTCCTTATTTAATGTTTTAAAGTTTTAGACTTAAATACTTTGTAAAACATTATTGGTTAACCATTCATATAAATGAATAAAATTCATTTTTCCATTTAATTTGTGGTTTCTTAAATGATGAGTCCCTTCAATTTGACGATATATTCAAGATAGACTGTCAGTACCATTCCTGTGACTAAGAAATGTCTATCAAGTGAACTTGAATGTCAAAAGTTGAAAATGGTCCCTGGTCGGAGTTTTCTATAAAGATGGACGCATAGAAAACGCTAGACGACTAGAATGCAAGATGACTAGTAGTTCTGTTTCTTGAACTATTTGGACATGGCAATGTCGCAATCATTTGCATATATACTTACTTTGGGAAGACTAGTATCGGACAGACCTATGAAACTTTACGGTAAGAGATGAAAATCTGTCATAAGTAAATTTCATTAAAATTATTAGACACTAATCCTCAATACCTTAGTGATTTAAGATTACTTGTTTGAGAACCGATTACTTTGACGTTGTCAACCGTCGCACCGTAAAAGGAGGCCATAACGGCAACGCTCGGGTAATCACCTATCAAACGAAGTCTAATCTCAAGATCGCAAGATTGGGATTGTCCTCCCATAAATCGGGATGAGATGCTGAAAGTTGTACAAGGCCAGTCGGAGAGCTAGAAACTGGAAAATGTATGGCCGTGCTCAAATGAATCATAAGCTATGATTATATGTTTATTTGATCAGCTGAACTCTGAAACCGAGAAATACCTCCGGACATAATAAGGATGACAACTCTTACCTTATGTTCATGAGCAAGCATCGAGCGACAAAGGAATTAGGAAATGCACACTTGTCCCTAAGGACAAGTGGGAGACTGAAGGAAATAATGCCCTTAGTCCAAGTATGAATTCAATTCTAAGTCTAATAAATGCGGTTCAGTATTAATTAATTATACAAGTTAATAACTCAGTGAGATCAAGTGAACTGTATTCCTAGCTAGAGGCCGCTTCAGTTCAAGTGGAATTAATAATATTAATCCACAGCTTACTCTTGACTGAACCCGTAGGGTCACACAAATATTACGTGAACGGATCATGTATTTAAGTGAAAGAAATACTCCATTTATGGATATTCGGAAACGACGGATCTCGGTTCCAGTGGGAGCTGAAATCGTCAAAGGGCAAATTATGAATACTCCGGAAACGATGATATTGCCGCAAACGGAAATATGGATCGTATCGGAAATATAAATATTATCCAAGTCGTAGATGTTGCCGGAAACGGAAACATGGTACGTATCGGAAAATATTATTGGAAATGGAAATATTGCCGGAAACGGAAATATTGTCGGAATCAGAAATATTATCGGAATCGGAAAATAATTCCGGAATCGGAAATATTTGTTCGAAAAGGAAATTAATTCCAGAATCGGAAATATTAAATATTGTTCGAATCGGAAATGAATTTCGGATTCGGAAGCGCGTCGTACGAAATAAACATCGGATGAGCTTGCTAGGCGCAAGGCCCAGCGCGAAGCCCAAGCGTGGGTTGCAGCGCTGTTGGGCTGAGCCCTCCGCGCGCGCGCTCTGCACCCCTCGTGGGTTGTGCGTGTGTGTGCGTTGAGTTTGTGCATGCGTCGAATCCTTAAGCGTTTAGCATTAGTTCGATTAATTACTATTTTCCTAAAACTACAAGAGTTAGTTGTTGAAATAAACACTAACTTAAAAGATTTAATTGGAATCTAATTCTAATAAGATTAGGTTAATTAAATCCAAGTAGGTTTCTAGTTCCAATAATCCTACCCTATAAATAGGTGATGGCAATCACAATTTATAACACATCAATTCAAGTATTCATATAGTTTTAAGGTTAAAACTAAAGTTAATAATTTGCTACAAATTATAATCGAATAAACATAAAACCTTAGGCTAAATTCTAATTAATTGAATCTAAGGCGGATCCGAATGTGCTGTGGACTATCTACGGAGGGACTACACTTGGAGTCCTAAACTTGTTCTTGTTCGGTTCGGGAGCAGCTAGGGAAGGCACGTTTCGAATGTATGCATCCTAAATTATGCTAATTGTTATGGGGCAATTAATTTGGATTCCTGGCTTTATGGTTTTTCCGCATGAAATCTATGTTTTATATTTGTCATAACCTAACAGTAAGTACACTAATTGGGCTAGCAGTGCACAAACAAAATTTTTTTACGAAAATACTTTGTCGTTGTAGTACAATTTTGTGATTTTTGTCACCTCCAATTAAATTAAATTAAATAATTTTAAAAAAATAAAGTTTGGTTTTTTCGGATAACTGTTTTGTAAAAAATTGTAACCGTAACCAACTTGTATAACCGTTAACGTTTCCAGTTTGGTTGCTATAACCGTTTATGTTAAATTTTTTGGTTCGGCTTACCGCCCGTTTAGTCCGGCTTTTTCGGTTTTCTTTATGGTTCGCGGTTACAGTTTTTTTATGAACACCCCTAGTAGGCGGAAGATAATTTTGAAGGAAATAATGCCCTTGGTCCATGTTTGCATTTCATGCTAAATCTAATAAATACGGTTCAATAGTTAATTCAGCAAGTTAATTTTTCAGTGAGATCAAGTGATCTGAATGCCTAGCTAGAGGTCGCTTCAGTTCAAGTGGAATTAATGTAATTAATACCACAACTTACTCTTGACTGAACCAGTAGGGTCACATAAATAGTACGTGAACGGATCAATTATTTAGGTGAATATTACATTCAGTAAATCCTCTAATTATGGATATTCGGAGATGACGTATGTTGGTTTCAGTGGGAGCTAAACAAACTGTCAAAAGGAAAAGAAAGAATATTTGCCGGAAATGAAGATATTACCGGAAACAGAAATATGGTTCATAACAGAAATATAAATATTATCGAAGTCGAAGATATTCCCGGAAACGGAAATATGGTTCGTATCGGAAATATTATCAGAAATAGAAATCTTACCGGAATCGGAAACATTGCCGGAAACAGAAATATTACCGCAATCGGAAATATTGTCAAGATCGGAAATATTGTCGGAATCGGAAATATTACCGAAAACGTAAATATTGTTAGAATCGGAAATAAATCGCATAATCGAAAAAACAAATCGAAGCACGAAACGAGCGACGAACCATTGCACGAAGCAATGGCCCATCGCTCATGGGTCGTAGCACAGTGCGCCAGCCACAAGGCCAGCGCTGCTGACCACGGGCATGGGCCAGCAATGTTGTGCCTTGCTCGCGGGCCAGCTTTGTTGGCTTGTGCTTGGCCAGCGTAGCTAGGCCGTGCGCACAAGGAAATGGCTGGCCGGTTTGCTTGCCTTGCATGCAGCCGGCCAACCCTAGTGTTTTAGGTTTTGGGTTTTGGTAAATTCCTACAACTTTCCTAAAGCATTCCAGGGTTTTTTCTCCTATGGTTTTTCCTATGTCCTATAAATACATGGTCTATGGTCATGAATAAGCACATCAATTGAAACAAAATTCAATACACTTTGCCTATCACCTAAAAGTGAGATCCCGAAATCATAAACCTTATTTTGTATCCTAGTTGTACGATCTAAGGAGGATCCGAACGTACTGTGGACTTTCTAAAGAGGGGCGATATTTAGCGTTCTAACTTGTTCCTGTTCGGATAGGGAGCAACAAGGGCAGGGACGCATCACAAAGTGTGTTCACTAAATTGTGCTAAATGATTATGTGCATTTAATTTGGATTCTTGCATTTATGGTTTTTCCGCATGACATTAGATTGTTCATAACCTTACAAATTTGTGGTTATTGGGTTATTTTTTAATTTGGGTGGTGAAGTGGTTTTTGTCGGTGGATGATTTTGGGGGTGTATATGTACTCCCTCCGTCCCTTTTGTTCTTTACGTATTACATTTAGGGTGTCCTATTTTGTTATTTACATTGAGAATATTTCCTTTTGTATTGTCACATGAATGTCTTAATATCTATCTATTACATTATACTTAAACAGACCTAGGAATGACATGTCACTTCATGGTGCAAAGTTTTCCCACTAAAAAGGCAAAAATCATTTCCTAAAAAAACATATATACTTTATTCTTTTATTATTTTCTCTTCTTTTGTATAAATGTTTATATATGGAAAAAATAATAGGCTTATGGAATATTACATTATTAGACTATTTTGGTAATATTTTAGTCAAATCCTCATATAAAAAATAGAAAATATTCTTACTCAATATTTTGGTCAAATTAGCGTATTAAGCATATCAAATATTTTGCTCAAATCATCAGATTAAACATATAAAATATATTACATGTAATAGGGTGAAAATTGTATATTATATGATAAAATGAGTACGTTCGAGATTTATTAGTTATGTCAATGGATTTAATGGATAAATATTTCAGTTAAATATTTTATTAAAAAATGGTCAAATAATAATTTTCAAATATCCGTGTGTGCATGGGACCTAATCTAGTTTTTGTCAAAAGTTGTGCCAAATAATTATTTTAACCAATAAAATTTATTATGTCATTTCTCACATTTCCCTTGTGTTAGATTTTGGGTAAAAGTGAAAACTTATATATAAACTTAACTTGCATTGTTTAAATAAAAATAGAAGGAATCTCAATCACATTATTTAGTCGTTAAATCGCGTGCATGGTACCAAACATAAAGAACAAAAAGCGATGCAGGGTCAGAGGGAGTATGAAGATGGGAGGAACCGAAGAGTGTATGATGAGATTACTTCGTATGAATGGATTACAAAGAAACGTACATAAACTACCCTCTTCATACTTTATAATTAGGTGGTGCACTTTGACCGGAACATAGTTCAATGAGCTTGAATTGATTTGATTAATATAATATGCAAGTGGAGTAAGTGATAAATAAAGAATTGTAATAAAAGATAGTGGGGATATTAAAAAAATGATAAAATAAGATTAGTTGGCCCATGAGGTAAGGGGAAAATGATAAAATAAGAGGAAAATATATCAAAAATGAAAGTGCATCACTTAATAAATACAGTTGTCTTAGAAACTTGCACCACTTAATAAAATCAAAAGGTCTTGCATGCACAATAATTTATTGTACACCAGAATAACTTTTATCCAGCTTTTTTTAACTTTATCTTGATTTTGTAACTTTTAATATATTTTGATTAAATTTTTATATATAAAAAGTTGATATATAAACATTTTAAAGGGTTACATGATTAATTTTATTCATTATTAATAATTTTGAAGAAATAATTTTTATTAAAATGAAAAATTTTATCACTAAAAAATAGATAACTTTTAAGCATTTTGGAGTAACTTTCACTTTCGTATAGCACGGCCACTTGCAGGGCAGTTTATGTATTGAAAACTGAATTATTCACTACAATCTCGGCATACATGAAAACATTGCAAGCTTGCATTTCCTGAATATTATCAGCAATTCAGCATATTCATTGCCTAATTTGACAGAAGGGGATACACAACTTAACTTGCATAGTTGTATCCTCTTCTTCTAAGGTTGGATTTCACAACAATAACATTTTTTATTAGCCTCCAAAAAAATCTTGTGAAATATCGGCAAAAGGGACATTCAGATGAATGGCAAAGACGAATTTTACAGATTATTCTCGAATTCCTCTTACATAATAAGCTTCCAGGTACTCTAGTCTTCCCTTTTAACAGATGGGTCATGGGTGGTAAGATTGAACATCGCTTATTCTTTCAAATACTTTCCTGATCAAAGGTTCATTCTATTATTTATGTATTTGCATTCCTATCTTCAGGAATCTGACAGTCTTGCAGGAAAGAATGAAGGATTCATCTATTGCGCTTGGTGGCTAATTTGGAGAGTCTTTGAGTTTCTGATTAGGAACAGGACATTAATGGATGACACGAAGATTTGATTTTCTAGAATACTTCTTGTTTCAGACTTTTAGCTGCAGATAAGTTCGTTTTCATCTTAACTCATGAAAAATCGGAATTATTAAACTACGCCCAAATTTTTCATACGAATACCCTAATTTCATAATTTCACAAAGTATCCGCTTCACTACGCACACCATCTTGATAAATGGGGGAAATTGCCGAATGTTGTTGGCTAATTAAAATTACTTGAAAAATTCGAAGACAAATTGATTAAATTGGGGGAACTTGGAACAAAAAAAATTGAGCAAGGTCTCTTTAATGGAGGAACGAGTTTAATGGAGGAAGAAGGAAGGAATAAAGGAGGGAAAGGTCAAAAAGCCGTTGGAAGTGGGGCCCTTAAACAGAATTGTTGACGGAAGTTGTAAACAGGTGGTGATTTCATTAACGTTGTAAATTTAAGGTGGTTATTTAAAGAAAAAACTTTATAAGGTGGTTATTTCAAAAGTGGAAATTTTAAATTGTGGTTTTATCCAAAAAAATCCTAATTTATGATTACTTTGTTTTGTTTCGTTTCTTTGAATTATTTAATTTTCGTTGGAGCTATTTCGGAACTAATAACATCACATTCGGATGGTTTTTGCTAGAACATGACTCGAAGTTGTAATTTAATTAAAGTGATGAATAAAGTTTAAGGTTGTAATTTACAAATATGAAGGTTTGGGGTTGTAATTGGCAAAGATACAACTTTATTGAGTTGTATTTGACAAATATTCTGTTATTTTAAGAAACAAATTGAGGCTCGTGCAAAAAGAACAAGATTTTTTTAGATAGGGCATAAAAAATTTGTTATATTCCATATATTGGTGTTTTTTAGTGTATCTTCATCATAACAATACATAAGAAAAGTTCTAATTTAATTAAAAAATACTACTCCCTCCGTCCCTTAATACCCGTCCTGCTAAAATCGTCCCTTAATACTCGCCCTGTTTCTATAAATGACATACTTATACTAATATTATATCACTTCTCAGTTAACCTTGGACCCACATATATTCCTTACTTCCTAAAAATAACATTAAAAAATTTAATCCCCACCCCACCCAGCCACCCCTACCCTATCCCACCCCTTTATTTTGACACATTTCCTACTAATTATATTAAAAAAATATTCCACTATCAACTACCACCTAATAAATTAATAAGTCAATTAAATTGCCTAAAATTATATGTCGGTCAAACTGGGGCGAGTTTTAAGGGACGGAGGCAGTAATATTTTAAAATCCTAAATCTTTTTCTCATAATGACCGTAACATTCAATTCGTAATGTCAGCTTATGCATAAGTATAATACGTACTTTGTACAATCTCTCACAAAACGGAAAACGTTTTCTCTCTAAGCTCACAGCTCAAATCAATTCCCTCAAAACTTTTGAGGTTTGCGTCCCTACTTGTTTAGGGTTCTTGATTTTCAAAGGGATTTTGGAATCAATTATCATTTAGATCATCACAATTACTCCAATCAACACCTGTCATCATCATATCCTTGCAAATTGTCCGATTTTCTACCCCTTTTATCCTTTAATTAGGATTTTACCATTTACTTTTCTAGGGTTCTTAGCTCGTGTTTCTTTGATTATCTTACACCTGTCTCTTAATTCAATTCAACCTTGCTAATCTCTTATGTGTCATTTTTGTTTACTGTTTCATGCAATTATGTGGTGAATTTTGAGTTTGATTATGGCTATGTGTTAATTATCCGAAAAATTTCCACTCGACCTTCGACAGCTGTTCTTTTTCATGCACAATTTCCACTTGATTTTCTAGGATATTCACCTTAATTTCTTCTTATACTATAAATTACTCCACTTTCCTTGGTTTCTCTGTATCTCAATTCTGTTACTCTTTCCGTCTTTCTTCACAATCAAATGTCTTCAAATCATCCTTTAAGTTCATTTCGTATGGGGGTTTTAGTTGATCCACCAGATGAAAATCTCTTGGGACCTAAATTCAATTGGGGTTTATCAGTTATTGGGGTTTTCTTTGGGTCGAATCCTCCATCACTTTCAATAGTGCAATATACAGTTGACTCTCAATGGTGCAAGCGTGACTTGATTACAGTAATTCGACGTGGGAAATACTTTGGTTTCTTGTGTAAACATCCTAGAGATGTTGAGGCTATGTTAGAGCAGAACACGGCGATTATTGATGGCCGTATAATCACCTTCAGGAGGGGCTCTCGCAATTTGGTTCCATACCATGAGAATTTTGACAATGCCACACTTTGGGTTCGAGTTTGTGGACTACCCTTGGATTTTCTTGATCGCGAGTGGGCATTGGAAGCACTTCGTCATGTTGGCTATGTAGAAGAACTTGACGAGGAGGATTATGCTTATCATGATGAACCAGAATATCGAGCAAAGGTAAGACTTGATCTCTCTCAACCTTTAATACCTGGTTGTTATATTCCTTTAGGTGGTAATCAGGCTGCCTGGGTTTATTTTCGTTATGAGGGAGTGTTTAAATTCTGTAAAAGGTGTGGTGTTGTTGGTCACTTTACTTGTAACTGTACTCTTACCGAGTACAGAGCTAGCAGATGGATTAAACATAGATTAGAAGGGTTAGAGTCCAGTGGTTTTAGAATTCTCTATGGACCACCAGATTTGCCTTTCTATACTAATATGGTGCAAGGTCTCCTTGATTCGTTTCGAAACAGGAATACTAGGGTTAATCTTTTATCACTTGGGTTTAATGTTACTCTGGATCCTCCTGCTTTCCATGGGGGGTTTGGGATTGATGAGAATGTTGTTTCCCCTGCTAATGAGGCCTCTTTTGGCCATGATATTGCTGAAAATAATAATGTCTCTTCTGAGTCGGAACCAGAGTATTTTCCAGCTACAGAATCCTTGCACTCTCAGGATGATTACTTAGTCTCAAATGTTGCTCCTCCATCAAATGTTAATGCCTGGCAGTCTTATGAGGTGGGGGTTAACACGCATCATTCTCCAGGGAGACGTTTTGGATTAAATAATGATCCATATGCTCCTTATTTTCCTTCAGCCACTGGTTTTAGAAGTGTTTCTGCTACTTTTGAACTTGGTCAATCAAGTAAAACAAATATGCAGTTTCATTCAATTGGGAAATCTTCAGATGATGAGTCTGATCAAACTCCTATTGGTACTATTACTCAGCAGCCCAAGGTCACTCAAACCAATCATGCGGTTGGTAGTACTCATAATATTAATGTCTCTTCTGTTGATACAAGGCAGCCGGCTCCTAATCCCTTTGCAGGTGTCTTCACGAGCGGTGGAGAACCGTTTATTGAAGGTCGACCTCACATGTTTCATGATGGTGTCTTTACACCAATTATTCTGCCAGTTTATCCTTCAGTTGCAGAAGGTTCGACACATGGTGTATGTATACATTCTCGTACATCTTCTGTGGAGGTTGAGCCTAGTTTATCACCCACCTCCTCGTTTGCAGAGTTATCTCTTGGCACATTTCATGTTGTTGCTCTTGAAATAGAGGATTCAGACACTTCGAATTCCTCCTCCTCATCTATTAAAGCTACTAAAAATTGTGTTAATAAGCTTCATTCTGGTAAGAGAGCTCGAAGTGGTCAATTACATCGATCTCATTCTGAAAACTCTGCTTGCTCTCTTGATTATGTGCCTTCTGATTGGTTTACGAAAAGGCGGAAAATGCGTATAAAGAAATGGGAACACAAGGGTGGTCTTGGTAAGTGGAAGAAACGACATGGGAAAGCTTGTTTTGAATCTAAATGTTTCACTGATTTATCTTTGGCTCGTGACTTTGGGGTGGAAGTTACCCCTGGAGTGTCCTCTTTTCATAAGCAAATAGGGGATAGGAAGAAACGTGGTAGTGAGCAGCAATTGGGATATCCAAGGAAAAAGTCTTGTGTTCTTGTGTTGGGTTTGCAAGCTCAATCGCAGCCAGTTGTTCCTGCTAATGTTCCATCATCTTCTTCTACTTCTTCCGAGGAGAACACTAACTCGGGTTTGGTGACTGGCCGTTCACAGTCCCCGAGTGATCCATGAAGTGTATTTCTTGGAATTGTAGGGGGTTGAATGAAGTAGATTCTGCTAAGTTAATCTATGCTTTTTGGCTTTTGCAAGTACATAAACCTCATCTGTTATTTTTGTGTGAAACTAAAATGCTAGTTAATGAGGTTGTTAGTTTATTTAGCTCTAAGAATCCTAGTTTTAGTGATGGTACTGATGCTATAGGCTCAAGTGGGGGATTAGTTATCCTAGGTTGGAGCCCTTTTGCTATTACTTGTATTTTCAAATCCTCTAATATTATACTTTGTAATATCCTTGAACCTAATGGAAATAACTACTATGTGATGTTTTGCTATGGTGCCCCTTTAGTAGAAAATAGGAAAGAAGTTTGGGAAACAATGTTGCAGCTTCTAATTTCCTATCCCAAATGTTTATTATTAGGGGACTTTAACCAAATTGAGCTACATTCGGATAAATTGGGTGGTTCCTCTAATATACAAGGTTGGGATGATTTTATAACATGGAAACTGAATAGCCAAACAATGGATGTTCCTTTTTCGGGGCCAAAATATACTTGGACCAATAAACGTAAAGATCACCACTTGATTTTGGAACGTTTACATAGAGGTTATATGACAAATGATTGGTTTTTATCGTTTCCGGGAAGTAAAATTTTGAATCAACCTTTTATTGCTTCCGATCATGCTGCAATTATTTTTGATAATATTGGAGTATCTTTTATGAGGAATAGGCCTTATCAAATTGAAAATTGGTGCCTTCAATTTAAGGAAATTTGTGATTTAGTTGATAATATTTGGGAATTACCACATCACGGGTCTCCAATGTTTAGTTTATCTAGGAAATTAGTCGACCTTCGTTTGAAAATTAGAGGATGGTGCTTGAGGAATAAAAAATTATGGGGTGTGAATTGGAAAGAATTAAATGATACTCTAGTAGTTGAAGGCTCGGAAGTGCGAACTTTAGTGGATGGAGGGAATTATATCTCCAAAGTGGACGAGGCATTTTCTACTACTGTTATCAAAATTAAGTATTGGAAGCAGAGAATGAAAGAGCGTTGGGCTGCGGAAGGAGATTTTCCAACTAAGCTCTTTTATTCAAGAGTGAAGGTAAGACAGAAAAAGAATGAAATTTTGACCTTGAAAGATCAATCGGGCCATTGGATTGAGGGCCAACATCAGGTGCAAGATCTTGTGGTCAATTCTTTAAAGCAAGTTTTTAAGTCCTCGGCAGACATTCCTATCAATGATGAGCTTGACATGGTTTTAAGGGAGTTATATTTGCCTAGGATCTCTCATGAAACTATTGATATGCTTCAGAGACCTTTCTCGAATTCTGACATTAAAACGGCTATGTTTGCTATGGGAAATTTGAAGTCTCCGGGTCCAGACGGTTTTACGGTTGAATTCTTTAAGATCCATTGGGACAAGGTGGGACAGTGTGTTTGCGATGCAGTGAGTAGTTTCTTGACAACTGGGTTCCTTTTGAAGGAATGGAATCATTCTCTTTTAGTTATGATTCCAAAACGTGACATTCCAGAAGAGGTAGGGCATCTCAGACCAATTAGTCTTTGTAATACCATTTATAAGTGTGCCTCAAAATGTTTGGTGATTCGAATGAAGTCTGTCTTGCCAGACATTATCTCTCCAGCTCAACATGCTTTTATTTCTGGAAGATTTATGACGGATAATATTCTTCTCAGCCATGAGCTTCTTGACAAAATCAATAGTAAGAAGAAAGGGAAGGATTACTTGGCTTCGATTAAAATCGATATGAGTAAAGCTTATGATCGGGTTCATTGGGATTTTCTCCTTCGCATACTAAAAGCATATGGGTTTCCAAATCAGTGGATCCAATAAATTCATCAGTGCATTTCTACTGTTTCTTACAAGGTTCTTGTCAACGGCAATACTTCAGAACAGTTCCATCCAAAGTGTGGTATTCGACAGGGGGATCCTTTATCACCTTTCCTGTTTCTTTTCTGTATGGATGTGCTATCCAGGATGATACAACTTGGCTCGGATCTGGGGTTTTTTCAAGGAATTCGTCTTACGAGGGGTTGTCCTTTAATCTCACATTTGTTCTTTGCTGATGATGCTCTTTTTTTCTTCAAAGCTAAAAATGATAGTTGTGCACAAATTTCAAATACTATAAGTAGATTTTGTAGAATCTCAGGGCAACAACTCAATCTTCAGAAGTCTCATTTTAAACTAAGTCCTAATACTCCTTTGTTAGATCAACAAAATTTCAGAGGAATCTTGAGGATGGATTTGGTCTCAAATATGGGTACACATTTAGGAGTTCCTATTGATCTTGTGAGGAAGAAGAGTACTAATTTTCAATTTATTGTGGATAGGGTGGTCAACAAGATTAGCTCCTGGAATTCTGTTTCTCTTTCCCAGCCTCAGAAACTTATTCTCATTAATTCTGTGCTTATTTCGATGGCTTCCCATGTTCTGAATTGCATGGAATTACCGTTATCAATCTCTTATAAGGTTGATTCGATTCTGGCACGGTTCTTCTGGGCAAATCGAGCAAACTCGGGAATGCACTGGGTTAAGAGGAAGATTATTCAACTTCCTAAAGGATTGGGTGGTATAGGAATACGTAGTATGGTCTGCCTTAATAAAGCTTTGTTAATGAGACAGGCATGGCGTATCCATAGCAATCCAAATTCTGTGTTATCAGACATTTGTAGGCGGAATTTTCAATTTCCTCTCCAGACAGGTAATATAACTAATGTTTCTTCTCGGAGGTTATCTTGGGGTATGAGGGGTATCTTTCGAGCTAGTAATCTTCTGTTCAAGGGTTGTGATTGGAAAATTGGAAATGGTAAGAAAGTTTGGGCTGGTAAGGATAGGTGGGTCAATGGAAGAGTGCCTGGGCTTAAATCAAATGTCACACTACTCAATGCAGCGACATGGAAAGTTAATCATTTTATTCTTCCTAATGGTTCTGGTTGGAATCTTAATCGGGTTCATTCTTGTTTTGAGTTTAACGACGCCAGGGAAATTGTGGCAACAGAATTGCCTTCTACTAGTGTTGAAGATTTTCTTTACTGGCGTTTTCACAAGTCGGGTAAGTTTACTGTTAAAACAGCATATGCAATGTTAGCAGTGGAGGATTATGGGTTGGCACAGGCCCATCCAGGTTTGGATTTTTTTAAGATTTTGTGGGCTCTTAAGATCCTCCCAAAATGGAAGGTTTTTTTGTGGAAATTGTTTCACAATGGAATTGCTTCAAAAGTGAATGTTGGAAAGAAAGGAGTTCAGTTGTCTCTTACTTGTGATTTTTGTGCAAAAGATAACGAGGATATTCAGCACATTTTCAGGTTTTGTGACTGTGCGAAACGCGTTTGGAGATATGGATCACTTGCGATCCATTCAGAAATCAATGAGAACCTTTCCTTTATTGACTGGGTTCTCTACTATATCCGGCTTTTTCAATGCCAGGATGGGAAGAATAGTGTTAGGGTTATTTATTTCATTGCAACACTTTGGGGTCTTTGGTTATCACGTAATAACCGAATATTCAGGAATGAAAGGGGTGAGGTTCTCGCAGTGTATATTATTATCAGGGAAGGTTTGAAGCAGCAAGAAATCTTTAGCAATCATCCATTTCCTGCATTACGTTTCCTACATCCTCCGGAAAATGATCCGCTTTATCCGCCGGGTTTTTTTAGAGTGATACTTGCTGACTCAGAGATACAAGGAATAATGTCTTTCATTCAGGTTGATGGATCTTGGAAGAAGAATACTCGGATAGCTGGAATGGGTTGGGTGCTTAGTAATCCTCTGATAACATCGGATAGGATCTTAGGTGGAGCTTCTGTAGGGACAGCGAAGTCAGCTCTTCAAGCGGAGGTCCTTGCATGTTTGTTTGCACTTAGATGGAGCATTACAGCTACAGTTCGACATATTACTGTTCTAACGGATTCTCATATGTTGGTTGAAATGCTTCTCCAACAAAGCACGATTGACATTAACCTGCTTTGGACCATAACTGAGATTAAGCGTCTGGGAAGAATGTTCGACTGGTGCAGCATCCAAAAGGTAGGTCGAGATCAAGTTCAAGGTGCTCACGACATTGCAACCTCTGCAGCTGCAACTTCTATTTCTTTTGCTTTCTTTCCTTAATGTTTGTTTAGCACTTGTCAAAAATAAAAAAATAAAAAAAAAATAATACGTACTTTGTATGTAGAGTATAATATTTATGTTCACCTCTGTAATTTTCACTTTTAAATCAATTTTTTCTTTGCTTTCCGAATCGTTCAAATCGTGAAAATTATTTAATCAGATAAACCCTTTAATTTCCAAAATTAAATCCAGGTTATTTGCAAGAGCGATAGAAAACACAGAAGATTATTTTTTAAATAAATAAATAAAGTATTAGTCAAAATAATAAAAAAAAAAAATCAAATGTACAAATATTTCTTGTTTTAAATAAATAAATAAATTATTTGTCAAAATAATTCTCTATATATATATATATAAATGTAAACACAACACATACAACCGTTATTGCACACACAAAGTGTACATCCGGGATAACTTTACCCAATTTTTTGTAACTTTTACCAAGTTTTTTTTTGTAACTTTTAATATGTTTTTATTAAATTTTATAATATGAAAAATATGTTTATGCACCCGCCTGGTCCAGAGCTTTGTGGTTAGAGCATCAGGCCACTGCAAGAGGGATCCAGTGTTCGATCCGTGCGAATGGCATCCTGCATGCATGGTATAGCATCCTGCTGGGTACCTAGTCTTGCCTGCTTGCGCGGGGTTGCGGGGTCTTCACGTAGGCCGTGGTTTGTTTCCACGTAAGTAGGAGGTTCCTCGTCATCAAAAAAATTTATGGATAAACATTTTAAAGGTTTAAATAGGTATTTTTATATATTATTCGTGATTTTTAAGTAATAATATTTATTAAAATGAAAAATTTTCACTAAAAAATATGTAACTTTTACATATATCGGGTTTATTTTTAAGCATTTGAGTTTACTTTTATTTTGACATGCATGTAAATAAGGTACACCACTTGTAAATTAGAATTTGTGTACAATAATACTCCCTCCGTTTCTTAATGTTCTTCCCAGTTGGAATCGGGAAAATGATTAAGAAAAATAGAATCTTGGTATAATTGGATGTAAGAGTAATAATTGGTTGTAAGAGATTTAACTTTTTGGAAAAAAGGAAAGAGATGGAAAATAATAAAGAAAGAAAGGAAATGGAGATGTTCTATTAAAAATCATAAAATAAGGTGGGTGAATGAATTAAATAAGATGGGTGGGAAAATAAATGGTAATAATTGGGTAGATGAAAGAAATAAAGATAGGTTATGGTAGGAAATTAAATTGTAAAAGTAGGGTATTTTGGAGAAAAAAAAATTCATAAAAGGAAAAGATTCGCAATGGGAAGAATAAAAAGGACAATTCGGAAAACGAGAAGAACATTTAGGAACTGAGGGAATAACTGATAAAAAATATTTTCAAATTAAAATTTTGTATTGTTTGAAAGTTTTCTTTGTTTTCTAGGATAAAAATCATATTTTCGTTTCTTTTTGGTAACAATTGGAGTATAAAAATTTTATTATTTTTAGTAACATAATGAAGGCGGTTGCTATGCTTTGGACTATGTTTATCATGTTTAAAATATTTGTGTGTTATGGAATTAGTTTTCTAAAAATAAAAAACAATGTTGCATTACTAGTAGAATACCAATATAAATTTGTTTTTAGTTGTGGTCTGCATTGTTGTTGTTCCTATCTTTATTATACAGTGTCTTGCGATTTATAGAGACAAACATGTTTTGATGACTAACTATTTTTTGTACAAAGTGATGTCTCCTGTTATTTAATGTAATTTAATAATTAGTATAAATTCAAAAAACTAAGTAAAATATTTAAACTATTTTTATTAAGTTTAAGATTTAGTAATGAATAGTTTGAGACATTTTTCAATTTTATACCTGCATGCATAATTATAAATTGGTTTTGTATTTCGTAAATAGTTTTATGTAACTTCGTAAATAGTTCTTCGTGAATGATTCTATGTAATTAAATATTTTTAATTGAACCATTTTGTTAACGAACTTTTATAATACACCTTAGTTCGATTAGTTAATAATTAAAAATATTATATATATATATATATATATATATATATATAAAAATTTATTTGCAAAGTAAATATGTTTTTGTTTTTTTACCGGTACTTCATCCGTTAATTTGTGTATATATACTAATCTTGTTCAATATGAACCACGAAGATGAAAAAATGGTATGCTTTTGGGAGGATTTTTTTTAATTGTGCTTTATTTTACTACTTTTCTAAACTCATTTAAGCACCTCAAATTGATCAAATGCACATTTGCAATCGAAATCAAATTCCTAATTGTTGATTTTTTTTAATCGTCGTTTTATTTTACTACTTTTCTAAAGAATTGTCAACATGTAAAAGATCAAGTTCACCTCTGTTTCCCATACAAAAATCCTAGATGTTTGCAACACTTTGAATTGAGACAATTGGATGACCATGAAGTCGAGGAACATGTAAATGTAGTACAACAAAATGGTTTGATCGGAAATGAACCATAAATTTTTTTTTTTCTTGACAAGCATGGTTTCTCTACTTAGTAACAGTTGGAGGCTAAGATTGTTTTTTCTTTTTTGTAGTATTATAATGAGAGTTGTTGCTTTTGTTTGAAATATTCTTATTATGGTCGAAAGATCCAAAAAATCAAATGTTTTGGAGGTTTGTATCTTTTGGTATTGGTTTTCAAAAGATAAAAACATCGTTGATACACTAGTAAAGGTAGTATCAATCTTGTTGTGTTTTCTCTTGCGGCCACTGTTGTTGGTGTTCGTATTTTATGTTTACATCTTTATATGATTTTTGGATCGAAAATGTTTTTATTAGTAATTTTCTCAACAAACCCCTCCGACCCTCGGTTTTAACACTAGAATTTGCCTTGACAACCATTCTTTCAGTTGTCCCAAGTACTTTAAAAATCAAGAATACGAGAGTTATATTGTTGGCTTATATTGCTAACTTATGTATTGTGTTTTGGGCTTTGAGAGTCCTATTTTTTTGTAAATTAAATCTCATGTTGGTCTTTTCGCTTATACTTCATTGGCCACATTGAGTATCTTTACCAATCTGGTTCAATGTGAGTCACGAAGTTGGAAAGATTTTATGGCTTTTGGAGGATTTTTTTTAATCATCGTTTTATTTTACTAATTTTTTAAACTCAGTTATTAACCTCCAAAAGATTAAGTCCACCTCCGTTTTCAAGATCAAAATCCTAGACGTTTGCAACACTTTGAATTGAGGCAATTGGATGACCATGAAGTCGGGGAACATGTAGATGTAGTACAACAAAATATTTTGACCAGAAATGAAATATACATTTTACTTCGTTTAGAGAACTTGCATCATGATAGTACTCAACCCTACTTTTATAAGCATCAATTAATTCCAATTTTTTCAATGGATAAGAATAGAGAAACTTTTTTGTATGATAAACATCATGCAAAAAACCACTATGTAAGAAAATCATATGTGATTGAAACCAAATATAGAGAGGTTGTGGAAGGATGAAGAAAAGGAACAGCGCAGGACAAAGAGGAATGAAAGCGATCGGTGATAGAGTTAGTTTTTCTTAATAAAGACGTAAAACGGGATGAGTTTGAGTCATATTTTAATATAGTTTTAAATTAATTTGTGTAAGCTGGATTTATCATTTAAGTAGTTAATTTTTCAATATGTTTTAGGTTTTAATTAATTCGTGCATTGTATGTAATCTGATGACTTAATGCTATGGTTAATGATGTTGTTACCATGCCGACTTTTTTAAAGTTTGTTTTAATTTATGAAAAACTTTTCCTTGGGCATGCATGTGAATATTAGGAATGCTTTTAATACATTATTATTTATAAATAATAAATTATAAAAAAAAAATAATAAACAATAAATAATATACAATAAATAATATATAATATATAATATATAATATAAAACATATATAATAAATATTATTATAATAAATAATAAAGTAATTATTAATTTTATTAATTATTAATAATAAATAATAAATAATATAAATAATATAATAATAACAATACCCCCACCGTTCTTGAATGTTAGTCTCCTTTCCGTAAAGAATTGTTCTTTTTAATTAGTCCCTTTTAGAATCTTTCTTTATTTGTCCAACATTTTATCCCTATTATAACCTTATAAATATCCAAGTGACCCACTTGTTTACTCCCAAATAAATTTTTATCCCCAATAAACACCTTATTTATTTCTCTCTACTACCCATATGGATTAAATTCTATTGAGATTCATGTCACATATGTAATTATTTTGGATTGTCTTAGATTTCAAAAGGGACTAACATTCAAGAACGGATGGAGTAATAAAAATATACTGGTGGGAATTTTTTTGGCTCCAATTTTTTTGGTTTTTTTAGTTTCTTAAAATGAGTACTACAACATTATTTGACCACAATATTCTAACATAACGTTGTTTTCAATCTTAATATTAAAAGGATGGCAATAATATCTATTTGACTACCATAAAAAATATACTCCTAAGTATATAAAACATATATTTCTGCAATGAATATTACTTTGTACAAAATCTGATCGAATACAAAAATATCCTACAAAATCGCAATAGTAAAGATATTTTAAAACACATTTTTTTCCTTCGATCAATTACATTATTTCTACAGCAGGAAAAAAAAGGGATTATGGTGATAAAAAAAAAGGAACAAGGATTAACAAAAATTAAGGAAAAACAACCAAGATTATCATATGAACCACCAATGTCAGCAACTCAACTAAATTACGTATACATGATAAATTAAACGGTAAGATTTTATTACGAATAATCCATGTCCTTCTTTTTATTATTTCTTAAGTTTCTTAAAATGGGTACTATAAAATTATCGGATTATTCAAGAAATGACCATGAGGTTTGCCTTAATGCACCAAATACCCCTAAACTTTCCAGAATGCACCAAATGTTAGGTTATGAAAAATACAATAATATAATTCATGCGAAAAAACCATAAAGCCAGAATCCAAATTAATTGCCACATAGTCAATTAGCATAATTTAGGTTACATACAATGTGATGCGTGCCTTCCCTAGCTGCTCCCGAACCGAACAAGAACAAGTCTTTAGTGCCCCAAACGTTGCCCCTCCGTAGAAAGTCCACAACACCTTCGGATCCGCATTAGGTTTAACCAACTAGGATTTTACTTAATGTTGTACGTATTCGGGTTAGGCTATATTATGTTCTCCCTTGAACACAATGAGAGTAAAGAATATGATTTTCAATGTATTAAAATTATGAGGGCTTAGCCTCATATTTATAGGGTAGGAAATAAGGAATTTGAGTCTTACTAGGAAAAGAATTACCAATCCTACTAGGATTGAAATTCTTATCCAATTAGAATTGTAACATTAATTAAACTCTTAATTAAATCAATTCTAGTAGGACTAGGGATACTTAATTCAAAGTTACTTGGAAATTAAGCAATTGGACTTTTCTTGGAGCCCAAGAAGAAGCAATCAACGCGGCCACAATGGGCCACGATGGTGGGCGCTTGCCTGCCTAGGCCTAGCCGCAGCCGCAGCTGGCCAGAGGCCCAGCGCGCTGCAGCCTTTCCTTGGCGGGCTTGCACCGCTGCTGTCTTCCTTGCTTGGCGCGGCCCAGTGAGCTGTTGCTGCCTTGCTTGCTTGGCGCGGCCCACTACGTTGTTGCTGCCTTGCTCGCTTGGCACAACCTACTGTGTGGTTGGCCCATCGGCTGGGCGCTAGCGTTGGGCTTCGTTCTCAATGCTATGCGCTCGACCTTTGCTTGTCGAGCGATGGGTCAGCTCGCTTGCCGGTTTGTCGCTCGTCAAGCTTACGATTCGTTTTCCGATTCCGGAATCCATTTCCGTTTTGAACAAATATTTACGTTTCCGTTAATATTTCTGATTCCGGAAATAATTTCCTTTTCCGATAATATTTCCGATTCCGGTAATATTTCCGTTTCCGGCAATATTTCCGATTTCGCCAATATTTCTATTTCCGATAATATTTTCCGATACGACCCATGTTTCCGTTTCCGGAAACATCTACGACTTGGATAACATTTATATTTCTGTCATGAACCATATTTCCGTTTCCGGCAATATCATCATTTCCGGAGTATTCTTTATTTTTCCTTTTGACGATTTCAGCTCCCACTGGAACCGAGACCCGTCGTTTCTAAATGATCATAATTGGAGTACTTAATGAATAAAATATTCACTTAAATACTTGATCCGTTCACGTACTATTTGTGTGACCCTATGGGTTCAGTCAAGAGTAAGTTGTGGATTGATATTATTAATTCGACTTGAAATGAAGCGGCCTCTAGCTAGGCATTCAGTTCACTTGATCTCACTGAATTATTAACTTGTTAAATAATACTGAACTGCATTTATTAGACTTAGCATTAAATGCATACTTGGACCAAGGGAATTATTTCCTTCAGTCTCTCACTTGTCCTTAGGGACAAGTTTGCATTCCCTTATTCCTTTGTCGCTTGATGCCTGCTCATGAACATAAGGTAAGAATAGTCATCCTTATTATGTCCAGAGGTATTTCTCGGTTTCAAAGTTCAACTGATCAAATAAACAGATAATCATATCCTATGATTCATCTGAGCACGACCATGAATATTTTCAGTTTCTAGCTCTCCGAGTGGCCTTGTACAACTTTTGGCATCTCATCCCGCTTTATGGGAGGAAATCCCAATCTTGTGATCTTGAGGTTAGACCTCGCTTGATAGGGGATTACCTGAGCATTGCCGTTATAGTCTCCTTTTACGGTGCGACGCTTGACAACGTCAAAGTAACCAGTTCTCAAACAAGTAATCTCAAATCACTCAGGTATTGAGGATTGGTGTCTAATAATGTAATGAAATTTACTTATGACAGATTTTCTTCTCTTACAGTAAAGTTTCGTAGGTCTGTCCGATAGTAATATTCTCAAGTAAGTATCTATGCAAATGATTGCGACATTGCCATGTCCACATAGTTCAAGAAACAGAACTACTAGTCATCTTGCACTCTAGTCGTCTAGCGTTTTCTATGCGTCCACCTTTATAGAAAACTCTGACCAGGGACCATTTTTAACTTTTGACATTCAAGTTCACTTGATAGACATTTCTTAGTCACAGGAGTAGTCCTGACAGTCTATCTTGAATATATTGTCAAATTGAAAGGACTCATCATTTAATACTAAACCAAGATTAAATGGAATATGAAAATACATTTCATATATGATAAATGTTCAACCCTAGTGTTTTACAACCATGGGCCCCTAACCCATCTTTAAAACAACTAATGGAATTCAAGACTATGCTGGATTTCCAGTGCCACAATGTGAGTGTTGTTTCTCACTCGTTGCATAGGTTTAGTTATCATGCTTTGCCAATCTTAATATCATTTTCATCGAATGCCTTTCGAAATAGGATAATAAGATCTTTAGAGTATGTTTATTTTGTGATCTAGTCTTTCTTGCTTCAAGAGTGGTTCTACGCATTTTGCAATGAAGAACCATCAAGTCAGCAGACATGTGATCTACCCAAGTTCAGCAAAGAACTCTTTAACATAAACAACGATTTTTCATTGCTTCTTAGGCAACAATCAACTGTATAGGTTGCTAGTGACTCGAAAATCCAAGCATTTCACGGATATGTGGAAGACTTTCCAGCTGTATCTTAGAACATAGAAATTAATGTTTAATTTCCCACGCAACAACTGATGGTCTTCAATCCATGTTGCCATTTCAAAACACGATGCATATAGCTCGTTCTTGCCAATGGTTAACTCCAAAGGGATCTTCCTTGACCCTTTGCCAGTGTTTATGCATGTAGCATCAATATTTAGCATATCTTCATTTCCTTGAATCAAGAACTAATCCTATGTACCTTTTCAAGTACCATAAGTTTTCTTGATCTCAATCTACTTGATCTTTACTTTGACCAATAGAGATTGGTATATGTTCGTTATGCCTAAAGCCATAAGATACATTTTTGGCGATCCTTATATTATATCATACATGATGAATTCTTTTGCAGAATAATTCCCAATTGAATTCTATCCATGTAATTTTAGCTCATTCAGTTCCAGTGGACATTGAATCCAGATAAATTCTTTAATATATAATATAGGTGAAGAATCTCATTTAGATCCTTTGATGTTTAACTTAGTAAATGCTTATACATAGTTCAAACATTCTTTACTTAGATTTATTCATATGGGTCGAATATCTCCAATGGAGTCTTTTGTGTTTGATTTGGTAAATGTCATTACTTAATCTAAAACAATATTATAAGATCCCAGTATGTACTAAGTTTCGCCTTGGTCCATCATTGATGAATAATTTTAAATCTAAGTCATTAGCATTTGCATGTTGTTTAACAATAGAGAGATATGTGTGTGATACACATAGGACCAATTAAGTTTTACGTACTCTCACTAAACTTCTTATATATCTATAAGAATCACGTAGATTTTATGAAACTAAAATACTTATTAGCTTCACTAAAATACAGTTCCAATTCCCAATTGCTTGCTTAAATCTGTACTTAGATTTCATAAGCTAGCTTTCCTTTTCAAGTATTTATTTGGATCCACAAATACTATGACATGCCATGTACATAGTTTCTTCCAACATTTGATTGAGGAAGATGTTTTGTCATCCAATTGCCATATGTACCAATATGCAATCATTGCTTGATTTATTTACTTGATTTTGCATGAGGTTTCAACATAATACATTCCATGAATTTTCTTGTAACCTTTAGCAACTAATCTAGCTTTGTGTGTGAACACAATTCCATGTTTGATGGTTTCTATCCTTAAAACCAATTTGCAACCCATAGATGTAAACCATTCTTGCAAATCAACAAAATTTCAATTTTGTCATCAAAACATTGTGTATGTTTTATGGCCTTTAACCATTTATAACATTGAGTCTATATATGGCCTCTAACCATTTTAGGGAATCTATATTTCGTCATAGCTTTCTTAAAAATCACAAACTCATTAATCTACATGATAATAGTTTGACTGTAAGTTGTAGGTTTCTTCACTATCTAATAGAAGAATCTCATAGCTTCAGTGACCTGAACTCCATGTTTCTTCACTATCTAATAGAAGAAACTCATAGTTTCAGTGACTTGAACTCTATGCCTTACTTGGGTATAGAATATCAACAGGCACTTTGAGAGTCCTTTAAATATTCTGTTCTCCTTAAAGGACTTGTAAAGTCTTCTAAGAGATGTCTATTCTTTAAAGCCACTTCTAAAGTCCCTAAAGAATAAGTATTCTGATTTTCTGAAGAACTTCGAAAAGCCTCCGGAACGTCCGTTTATGTTTGTTGTTCGCCTCGAAGACCTTTTGAGGTCTATTTTCTCCCACGTGTTATTTTGGAAAAGAATCTCCAAAAGGACATTATTTCGAGCAAACAAACATTTTGTTCTCAAAAATTCGTGGTAGAAACAATACTCTCGTCTCTCATTTGAATAAATCACAATGAAACATATATCTACACTAGCTTGGGCCTTAGTTTGTTGAATAACAAACACTAAGCTCCCACTGAGTTTAGCAACTCTTTAGATATATATTATTGAAAAGATATTCTGAAATTACTTTTCAATAGGTTTGACGAATTTGGTTTAGTTTTCTGGTAGTTGAGCATTTTGTTTAGAAATTATAGGAAAAATCTTTATGATTCATCATTGATCGAATCAAGTACTAATTGACTTCGATCGTTCCAACGTAGATATGCCATATCTTATGGAGCTAGATCGTGAAATTACAACACACGATCATTGATGATCATCTTTGGTCTTAAAGTAATCATCGTCATGATCTAACCTAGATCTTTATGATTTCTTGCCAAGTGAATTTTATACTTCTGAATCTTTGAACTAGCCAAACAGATTCAAACTTATATCACATTGAGTAAATAAACCTATATTCACTCAAATCTATGTGAAATAATAAAGTCATAAAACCTTTCTTTAGCTTTGAGCTCTATCGTCTAGGCGTTCTAACAATAGTTCATATCTTTTGTTACTTTCAACAAGTAAGACTAGCTTGTCTTGAATGATCTAGAAATCAATCAACTTTCAAAAGTCCATCAAAATAGAGCTTTTGAATGTTAATTTGTTGACATGTTCTAAGCAACAATGCTAAAGGTTTGCGGAACTGAAATCAAGAGATTGATTTGAACCTAGTAAAGTTCTTATTGTTAAAGAGATGTTTGTTTTAATCAAGCACATATGACTCAACCCGTAAATGACCATTTCATTCAAATAAACAAACAAACATTGTTTTTGTTTTTCTTGAATGTGAGTCTTTCTGTGTTTGAAAACAGAAATTTAGGTATGCTGATTATGGAACAAAATAGCCATTAAGTTCCAGCCTTGAAGGGACTTAAAACAAACTAGATGACCCTACAACTAATATAGCATTGCCATGCTTCATTTCCCACTTGTAGGTCATTGGTGTATCCTAGCTTCCATTGTTTGAGTTATTACTGAAGTAAGAACCTCAAGCGGTATATGATACCAAGGAAGTTTGATTGTTGGGTTACTTCTCTTTAAACATAAACTTATAGGTAGGAACGGAATCATAAATTCCTTTTATTTGTTCCCTGTTTTCCTATTTCTTGTACCCTTTCTTATAGTCTTAAGAATTGACTTCTCTAGTGTTGACTTTTATACTTTGTTAGACATGTCCAATGTCACTCCAACAAGGTTGTTACCATTTCATTTATGTTGAATATTCTGTTTCAACTAGATGATCTTACCAAAAGCTTCTTAAGTTCTCTAAGCATCGATCTATTCGAGTGTCTAGGGACTAGACTCATTCGAGAATTAAATGGACAATATTAGGTTGTTTAACCATTGGTAAAGCTGAGCGTTTAAACTCAATGCTTTATGATCTCAAAACTACATTGTATTTTGAATTCACAAGCACCAATCGGTTTGCCATTCGACTTTGATACTCGAAAACAACCATAAAAGTCACTATAAGAAACGTACATTTAAATTGCTCATTTTCTCTCATTTCCGTGAATCGTTCTTGGATTCACTACCAGTCGAGAAAATTTAGTGTTACCCTTCTAAAAGGATTTACTGCAGTGCAAGATATTTAATTATAAACAATAATTAAAACCTACATTGAAGCATGCAAAGTCTAAACATTTATCATGAGTAATAACTTGAAAATTAAAGCAATCATGCAATTTAAACAAGTTATTGGCATTTTATTAGAATTTATTGTTCCGGCAGGTGTGAATAAAATGAATCCAAGATCCTTAAATCATTGAAGAATTAAGCACATTATGTATTTAGACTCAATTCTAAAATATTTTAGGTAAGCAAATCCTTTGCTAATAGTCTAGAAACTACTCTTGGTTGATAGGTACGGCTAAGAACTTATTAGGTAAACCTATCTCATTTTCCACCACATAAAAGGACTCCTTACTTACATCGTTGAGTTTCACCAAAACTAACATGTACACACAATTATTTGTGTACCTTACCCCTTTAGGATCAATAAGTAACACCTCGCTATGGCGGAAAACTATTACTAATATTGATGTAAAGGTTATCCAAGTAAGTGTTATTTTGGCATGGCACCTTTTAACTCAATTTTTTTAAGTTTGGAACTTAAGGCTCTTACTATGTTGGTTAGATTTTAAGTGAACTAAAATCCTTAATCATGCAACATAATCAAGCCATAATCTCATGCATAATTAAGACATATTTAAAGCAATAAATTACTTAAAGCATGCATAAGATATAAATGTGATCTAGTACGGCCCGACTTCATCTTGAAGCTTCAACTTCAAACTCCGTCTTGAGAATGGATTGGAAACTCCGTCTTGAATTTCACCATGGGAGGCGCCATTTTTCTTCAAATAGGATAAGCTATTGAAACTAATTACAACTATTTGATGGTAAGCAGACCATATTTAAAATTAAAAGCTTTGGTGCATTAGACCAATTTTACATTCAAATTAATGGTACGCAGTGAAGGAAATAGTGCCCTTGGTCCAAGTATGCATATAATATTAAGTCTAATAAATGCGGTTCAGTATTAATTAACAAGTTAATAATTCAGTAAGATCAAGTGAGCTGAATTCCTAGCTAGAGGCCGCTTCAGTTCAAGTGGAATTAATCCACAGCTTACTCTTGACTGAACTCGTAGGGTCACAAAAATAGTACGTAAACGGATCAAGTATTTAATGGAATTAAATACTCCATCTATGGATATTCGGAATCGACGGATCTTGGTTTCAGTGGGAGCTGAGATCGTCACAAGCAAGAAATGAATACTCCAGAAACGATGATATTGCCGAAAACGGAAATATGGATCGTATCCGAAATATAAATATTATCCAAGTCGTAGATGTTGCCGGAAACGGAAACATAATACGTATCGGAAAATATTAATGGAAATGGAAATATTGCCGGAATCGGAAATATTGCCGGAAACGGAAATATTGTCAGAATCGGAAATATTATCGGAATCGGAAAATAATTCCGGAAACGGAAATATTAAATATTTGTTCGAAACGGAAATTAATTCAGGAATCGGAAATATTAAATATTGTTCGTATCGGAAATGATCTCCGGAATCTGAAATTTAATCGGAAGCGTATGGTACGAATTAGCATCGGACGAGGCTCGCTAGACGAAGGCCCAGCACGAAGCCATGCCATCGCCCAGCAAGCCACACACATCGCCAACACACGCCAACCCTCGACCAGGCCCAGCGCAAGGCCAGGCCCAGCCAAGGCCTTGGGCGCGCGCGGACACAGGCAGCAGCATGGGCCGAGCGCTGTACGCTCAGCGTGGGCCGCAAGGCCTGCGCGAGTGTGCGGTGCTCGTGCAATGCTCGTGTACGTGCTACACAAATCCTAAAGCTACCAGGATTCGATATATGATTAAATTCCTAATCCTAAAAGATAAATTAATTAAATAAGAGTTCTACTAGGATTCTAATTTAATTAATTCGTATCCTAGTAGGATTCCCATTCCTTTTCCATACCTCTATAAATAGATGCCTAGGGTCATAATTTATAAACACATTTGAAGTATTCAAAAGGTAAGATTTTGAAGAAAAATCAGCCATACACTTGCACCTAAATAGCCGAAATTCCTAAGCAACCTTAAGGGCGATTCTAGTTGGTCAAGCTTAAGGCGGATCCGGACGTGCTGTGGACTATCTACGGAGGGACGACACTTGGAGTCCTAAAGACTTGTTCTTGTTCGGTTCGGGCGCAGCTAGGGAGGGCACGCAACAAAGTGTATGCGTCTAAACTATGCTAAATGATTATGTGTAAATAATATGCTTTCCTGACTTTATGGTTTTTCCGCATGATTTATGTTTTTTCATATGAATCATAACCTAACACGCAGACCATATTTTTTTTATCCTATTTGGGCCATACTAGTCACTTTCCATAACCTGCAAAACAGTACATATACAATATACCATTCACCCATTCATTTATCAATGAATGGCCCACATAGCAGGTTAGTAGAATATATTATGCATCACATAAATATTTGCATCACATAAATATTTGCATAAATTAATCAAGGCTTCCAATAATCTACAAATTATTCAATCCTTATTAATTCTAATCGAGTTGTTTTAACTTTAAAGGAATGTAGACCTAATCAAGAGTTTATGACTAAAACGCTCCCACTAAAACAAAGAAATTTACATGCTTTACTAATTTTAAACATAAAATTGTATTTCCTAGTCCAGCCGGAAACCTACAATTTTAATTAAAATTTAAAGGTCATATAAAATTGTTAGGTTATGATACATATGAATAAACATAAATCATGCGGAAAAACCATAATGCCAGAAAACATATTATTTACACATAATCATATAGCATAATTTAGATGCATACACTTTGTAGCGTGCCCTCCCTAGCTGCGCCCGAACCGAACAAGAACAAGTCTTTAGGACTCCAAGTGTCGTCCCTCCGTAGATAGTCCACAGCACGTCTGGATCCGCCTTAAGCTTGACCGACTAGAATCGCCCTTAAGGTTCTTAGATTTTCGACTATTTTGGGTGCAAGTGTTTGGCTGATTTTTTGCTTAAAAATCTTACCTTGAATACTTCAATAATCGTCTGTTAAATATGTGACCCTAGGCCTATATTTATAGAGTTTATGGAAAGGAATTGGAATCCTACTAGGATACTAATTAGCTTAATTAGAATTATATTAAAACTCTTATTAACTCTTTTATCTTATTAGGATTAGGAATTTAATCTTTGAACAAACCCCTTTAGATTTAGGATTTGTATCGGACACAAACACCCACGAGCACGACCCTCGCGAGCGCTCAGCCCATGCAAGCCTTGCGGCCCACGCGAGCAGCGCAGCTCGCAGCCCACTCGTGCGCGCGCCTTGGCCTGTTGGGCCTGGCCTTGCGCTGGGCCTGGCGTGGCCTTGGCTGCCTTGTGTGGCGCGCAGGCTTGCTGGACGCGGGCCTGGCTTCGTGCTGGGCCTTCGTCTAGCAAGTCTCGTCCGATGCTAATTCATACAACGCGCTTCCGATTAATTTCCCAATTCCGGAATTCATTTCCGATACGAACAATATTTAACATTTCCGATTCCGGAATTAATTTCCGTTTCGAACAAATATTTAATATTTCCGTTTCCGGAATTATTTTCCGATTCCGATAATATTTCCAATTCAGACAATATTTCCGTTTCCGGCAATATTTCCATTTCCATTAATATTTTCCGATACGTACCATGTTTCCGTTTCCGGCAACATCTACGACTTGGATAATATTTATATTTCCGATATGATCCATATTTCCGTTTCCGGCAATATCATCGTTTCTGGAGTATTCATTTGCTTGCCTTTGACGATCTGAGCTCCCACTGAAACCGAGATCCGTCGATTCCGAATATCCATAGATGGAGTATTTAATGCCATTAAATACTTGATCCGTTTACGTACTATTTGTGTGACCCTACGGGTTCAGTCAAGAGTAAGCTGTGGATTAATATAATTAATTCCACTTGAACTGAAGCGGTCTCTAGCTAGGCATTCAGCTCACTTGATCTCACTGAATTATTAACTTGTTAATTAATACTGAACCGCATTTATTAGAATTAATATTATATGCATACTTGGACCAAGGGAATTATTTCCTTCAGTCTCCCCCTTGTCCTTAGGGACAAGTGTGCATTTCCTAATTCCTTTGTCGCTCGATGCTTGCTCTTGAACATAAGGTAAGAGTTGTCATCCTTATTATGTCCTGAGGTGTTTTCTCGGTTTCAGAGTTCAACTGATCAAATAAACAGATAATCATAGCCTATGATTTTTCTGAGCACGACCATGCATTTTACAGTTTCTATCTCTCCGAGTGGCCTTGTACAACTTTTAAGCATCTTATCCCGATTTATGGGAGGACAATCCCAATCTTGCGATCTTGAGATTAGACTTCGTTTGATAGGTGATTACCTGAGCATTGCCTTTATAGCCTCCTTTTATGGTGCGACGGTTGGTCAACGTCAAAGTAACCAGTTCTCAAACAAGTAATCTCAAATCACTCAGGTATTGAGGATTTAGTGTCTAATAATTTTAATGAAATTTACTTATGACAGATTTTCATCTCTTACAGTAAAGTTTCATAGGTCTGTCCGATACTAGTCTTCCCAAAGTAAGTATCTATGCAAATGATTACGACATTGCCATGTCCACATATTTCAAGAAACAGAACTACTAGTAATCTTGCATTCTAGTCGTCTAACGTTTTCTTTGCGTCCATCTTTATAGAAAACTCCGACCAGGGACCATTTTCAACTTTTGACATTCAAGTTCACTTGATAGACATTTCTTAGTCACATGACTGGTCCTGACAGTCTATCTTGAATATTTCGTCAAATTGAAGGGACTCATCATTTAATACTAAACCAAGATTAAATGGAATATGAAAATACATTTCATATATGATAAATGTTCAACCCCTAATGTTTTACAACCATGGGCCTCGAACCCATCTTTAAAACAACTAGTGGAATTCAAAACTATGTTTTGATTTCCAGTGCAACAATGTGAGTGTTGTTTCTCACTTGTTGCATAGGTTTAGTTATCATGCTTTTCCAATCTTAATATCCTTTTCATCGAATGTTCTTCGAGATAGATGATAAGATCTTTTTGAGTTTGTTTATTTTGTGATCTAGTCTTTCTTGCTACAATAGTGGTTCTACGCATTTTGCAATGAAGAACCATTAAGTCAATAGACATGTGATCTACCCAAGTTCAGTGAAGAACTCTTTAACATAAACAACCCTGTTTCATTGTTTCTTAGGCAATAAGTACTTTTACTTCAACTGTATAGGTTGCTAGTGATGCTTTGGTTGGATTTACTTATCCAAGCAGTTCACGGATATGTGGAAGACTTTCCAGCTGTATCTTAGAACATAGAAATTAATATTTAATTTCCCACGCAACAACTGATGATCTCCAATCCATGTTGCCATTTCAAAACACGATGCTCTATAGCTCGTCCTTGTCAATGGTTAACTCCAAGGGATCTTGCTTGATCCTTTACCAGTGTTTATGCGTGTAGCATCAATATTTAGCATATCTTTATTTCCTTGAATCAAGAACTATTCCTATGTACCTTTTCAAGTACCATAAGTTTTCCTTGATCTTAATCTAGTTGATCTCTACTTAGATCAATAGAGATTGGTATATGTTCGTCATGCCAAAAGCCATACGATACATTTTTGGCGATCCTCATATTATATTATACATGATAAATTCTTTTGCAGAATAATTCCCAATTGAATTCTATTCATGTAACTTTAGCTCATTGTAGTTTCAGTAGATACTAAATCCAGCTAAATTTTTTGACATATAATATAGGTTAAGAATCTTACTTAGATCCTTTGATGTTTAACTTAGTAAATGCTTATACATAGTTCAAACATTCATTACTTAGATTTATTCATATGGATCGAATATCTCCAATGGAGTCTTTCGTGTTTGATTTAGTAAATGCCATTACTTAATCCAAAACAATATTATAAGATCTTTGTGAATGGATCTTAATACCCAGTATGCACTAAGTTTCGCCTTGGTCCGTCATTGATGAATAATTTTCAAATCTAAGTAATTAGCATTTGAATGTTATTTCATAATAGAGAGATATGTGTGTGATACACATAGGACCAATTAAGTTTTATGTACTCCCACTAAACTTCTTATATATTTATAAGAATCATGTACATTTTATGAAACTAAAATACTTATTAGCTTCACTAAAATACAATTCCAATTCCCAATTGCTTGCTTAAATCTGTACTTAGATTTCATCTTCCAACATTTGATTGAGGAATACGTTTTGTCATCCAATTGCCATATGTACCAATATGCAATCATTGCTTGAATTATAGACTTTAAGTATTACGATTTTACATGATGTTTCAACACAATCCACACCGTGAATTTGCTTGTAACCTTTAGCAACTAATCTAGCTTTGTGTTTGAACACAATTTCATGTTTGATGGTTTTTATCCTTAAAACAAACTTGCAACCAATAGGTGTGAAACTATTCTTGCAAATCAACAAAATTTCAATTTTGTCATCAAAACATTGAGTATGTTTTATGGCCTCTAACCATTTAAAACATTTGAGTCTATATATGGCCTCTAACTATTTTAGGGAATCTGGGTTTCGTCATAGTTTTTCACAGATTATAAACTCATTAATCTACATGATAATAGTTTGACTGCAAGTTGTAGGTTTCTTCACTATCTAATAGAAGAATCGCATAGCTTCAGTGACCTGAACTCCATGTTTCTTCACTATCCAATAGAAGAATATCATAGTTCCAGTGACTTGAACTCTATGCCTACTTGGGTATAGAACATCAAACAAATAGAATATCAATAGCCACTTGAAAGTCCTTTGAATATTCTGTTCTCCTTGAAGCACTTGTAAAGTCTTCTAAGAGATGTCTATTCTTTAAAGCCACTTCTAAAGTCCTTAAAGAATTAGCTCGGATTTTCTGAAGCACTTCGAAAAGCCTCCGGAATGTCCGTTTATGTTTGTTGTTAGCCTCGAAGTCTTTCGAGGTCTATTTTCTCCCACTTGTCATTTCGGAAACGAATCTCCAAAAGGACATTATTTCGAGTAAACAAACATTATGTTCTCAAAAATTCGTGGTAGAAATAATACCCTTGTGTCTCATTTGAATAAATCACAATGAAACATATATCTATACTTGGGCCTTAGTTTGTTGAATAACAAACACTAAACTCCCACTGAGTTTAGGAACTCTTTAGATATATTTGAAAAAGTATTCTGAAATTAGTTTTTCAATAGCTTTGACGAATTTGGTTTAGTTTGGTGGTAGTTGAGCATTTTGTTTTGAAATTTTAGGAAAAGTCTTTATGATTCATCATTGATCGAATCAAGTAATAATTGACTTCGATCATTCCAACGTAGATATGCCATATCTTATGGAGCTAGATCGTGAAATTACAACACACAATCATTGATGATCATTCTTGGTATAAGTAATCAACAACATGATCTAACCTAGATCTTTATGATTTCTTGCTAAGTGGGATTTATACTTTCTGAATCTTTGAACTAGCCAAACAGATTCAAACTTATATCACATTAAGTAAATAAACCTATATTCACTCAAATCTATGTGAAATAATAAAGTCATAAAACCTTTCTTTAGCTTTGAGCTCTATCGTCTAGGCGTTCTAACAATAGTTCATATCTTTTGTTACTTTCAACAAGTAAGACTAGCTTGTCTTGAATTGATCTAGAAATCAATCAACTTTCAAAAGTCCATCAAAATAGAGCTTATGAATGTTAACTTGTTGACATGGTCTAAGCAACAATGCCAAAGATTAGTGGAACTCAAATCAAGGGGTTTGATTTGAACCTAGTAAAGTTTTTATTGTTAAAGAGTTGTTTGTTTTAATTAAGCATATTGACTCAACCCGTAAATGACCATTTCATTCAAATAAACAAACAAGCATTGTTTTTGTTCTTCTGAATGTGAGTCTTTCTGTGTTTGAAACAGAAATTTAGGTATGTTGATTATGGAACAAAATATCCATTAAGTTCCAGCCTTGAAAGGACTTAAAACAAACTAGATGACCCTACAAATAATATAGCATTGCCATGCTTTATTTCCCACTTGTAGGTCAATAGTGTAGCCTAGCTTCCATTATTTGAGTTATTACCGAAGTAAGAACCTCAAGCGGTATATGATACCAAGGAAGTTTGATTGCTAGGTCACTTTTCTTTAAACATAAACTTACAGGTAGAAACAGAATCGTAAATTCCTTTCATTTGTTCCTTGTTTTCCTATTTCTTGTACCCTTTCTTATAGTCTTAAGAATTGAATTCTTTAGTGTTGACTTTTATACTTTGTTAGACATGTCCAATGTCACTCCAACAAGGTTCTTACCATTTAATTTATGTTGAATATTTTGTTTCAACCAGATGATCTTACCAGAAGCTTCTAAAGTTCTCTAAGCATCGATCTATTCGAATTTGTAGGGACTAGACTCATTCGATAATTAAATGGACAAAGATATTAGGTTGTTAACCATTGGTAAGGCTGAGTGTTTAAAATCAATGCTTTATGATCTCAAAACTACATTGTATTTTGAATTCACAAGCACCAATCGGTTTTCCATTCGACTTTAATACTCGAAAACAACCATAAAAGTCGCTAAAAGAAACGTACATTTTAAATCGCTCATTTTCTCTCATTTCCGTGAATCGTTCTTGGATTCACTACCAATCGAGAAAATTTACTCTTACCTTTCTAAAAGGATTTATTGCAGTGCAAGATATTTAATTATAAACAATAATTAAAACATACATTGAAGCATGCAAAGTCTAAACATTTATCATGAGTAACAACTTGAAAATTAAAGCAATCATGCAATTTAACAAGTTATTAGCATTTTATTCAAATTTATTGTTCCGACAGGTGTGAATAAAATGATTCCAAGACCCTAAAATAATTGAAGAATTAAGCACATTATGTTTGACTCAATTCTAAATATTTTAGGTAAGCAAAAGCCTTTTGCTAATAGTCTAGAAACTACTCTTGGTTGATAGGTACGTCTAAGAACTTATTAGGAAAACCTATCGATTTTGCCACGACATAAAAGGACTCCTTACTTATATCGTTGAGTTTCACCAAAAAACTAACATGTACTCACAATTATTTGTGTACCTTACCCCTTTAGTATCGATAAGTAACACCTCGCTGTGGCGGAAAACTATTACTAAGATCGATGAAAAAAGGATATCCAAGTAAGTGTTATTTTGGCATGGCACCTTTTAACTCAATTTTTAAGTTTGGAACTTAAGGCTCTTACTATGTTGGTTAGATTTTAAGTGAACTAAAATCCTTAATCATTCAACATAATCAAGCTTCGATCTCATGCATATTTAAGACATATTTAAAAGCAATAAATAACTTAAAACATGCATAAGATAAATGTGATCTAGTATGGCCCGACTTCATCTTGAAGCTTCAACTTCAAAGTCCGTCTTGAAAATCTCCGTGGGAGGCGCTATTTTCTTCAAATAGGATAAGCTATAATTAAACTAATTACAACTATTTGATGGTACGCAGACCATATTTTAATTGAAAAACAAATTTGGTGCTTTAGACCAATTACATTCAAATTAATGGTACGCAGACCATATTTTCTATCCTATTTGGGCCATACTAGTCACTTCATAACCTGCAAAACAGTACATATACAATATATACCATTCACCCATTCATTATCATGAATGGCCCACATAGCTGGTTAGTAAAAACACGTTGTATGCATCACATAAATATTTGCAGCAATTAATCAAGGGCACCAATAATCTACCAATTATTCAGTCCTTATTAATTCTAATCAAGTTGTTTAACCTTAAAGGATTTGTAGACCTAATCAAGAGTTTATGACTAAAATTGCTCCCACTTAAACCAATAAATTCATATGCTTTACTAATTTTAAACATAAAAATGTATTTCTAGTCTAACCGGAAACATACAAATTTAATTAAAATTTAAAGCTCATATAAATTTATAATTGAATCCATTTTATTTAATTTATTTTCAGTTGAATTAAATGAATTTAAATTAATTCAAGGTATAATTTTAGTAAAATAATTAGTATAAATAGAATTTATAATAATTATAATATTAAAAATTAATACCCGAGAAAAAAATTTAAATTATTAATTTTAAAATTAATTAAAACGTTTCGACCTGAAAATTCAATATTAAATTTAAGAACGACTCAATCGTAACACGACGAGGCACTTGGGCTTGCGCCCAAGCCCCATCGAGTGCACGAGGCTTATGAAGGAAATAATGCCCTTGGTCCAAGTATGCATTCAATGTTAAGTCTAATAAATGCGGTTCAGTATTAATTAACAAGTTAATAATTCAGTGAGATCAAGTGAGCTGAATGCCTAGCTAGAGGCCGCTTCAGTTCAAGTGGAATTAATGATATTAATCCACAGCTTACTCTTGACTGAACCCGTAGGGTCACACAAATAGTACGTAAACGGATCAAGTATTTAATGGCATTAAATACTCCATCTATGGATATTCGGAATCGACGGATCTTGGTTTCAGTGGGAGCTGAGATCGTCACAGGCAAGAAATGAATACTCCGGAAACGATGATATTGCCGGAAACGAAAATATGGATCGTATCGGAAATATAAATATTATCCAAGTCGTAGATGTTGCCGGAAACGGAAACATGGTACGTATCGGAAAATATTATCGGAAATGGAAATATTGCCGGAATCGGAAATATTGCCGGAAACGGAAATATTGTCAGAATCGGAAATATTATCGGAATCGGAAAATAATTCCGGAAACAGAAATATTAAATATTTGTTCGAAACGGAAATTGATTCCGGAATCGGAAATATTAAATATTGTTCGTATCGGAAATGAATTCCGGAATCGGGAATTTAATCGGAAGCGTATCGTACGAATTAGCATCGGACGAAGCCCGCTAGACGAAGGCCCATCACGAAGCCAGGCCATCGCCCAGCGAGCCAACACGCACCATCGCATGCCAAGCCTCGACCAGGCCCAGCGCAAGGCCAGGCCCAGCCAAGGCCTGGGGCGCGCGCGCGAGAGCACAGCAGTGGGCCGAGCGCTGTGCGCCTAGCGTGGGCCGCAAGGCTTGCGCGGGTGTACGGTGCTCATGCAATGCTTGTGCGGGAATCCTAAAGCAATCGGGATTCGAAATATGATTAAATCCTAAAACTATTAGATAATGATTATTTAATTAGAGTCCTAGTAGGATTATAATTAAATAAATTAGTATCCTAATAGGATTCCAAAACCTTTTCCATAACTCTATAAATAGGTGCCTAGGGTCACATATTTACATAGATTATTCAAGTATTCAAAGTGAGTTTTTGAGAGAAAAATTCAGTCACATACCTTGCCTAAAAGTGCCGAAATTATTAGTACCTTAAGGGCGATTCTAGTTGGTCAATCTTAAGGCGGATCCGGACGTGCTGTGGACTATCTACGGAGGGACGACACTTGGAGTCCTAAAGACTTGTTCTTGTTCGGTTCGGGCGCAGCTAGGGAAGGCACGCAACAAAGAGTATGCATCTAAACTATGCTATATGATTATGTGTAAATAATATGTATTCCTGGCTAAATGGTTTTTCCGCATGATTTATGAATTGTCATATGTATCATAATCTAACAGTGGTATCACGAGCCTCTTATTATTTTCATAATCTAAATTGCATGAACATGGTTAAATATTACAAATTTGCAAGAATTAAAAGGGGTGATTAATTTTCGTAATTGTTAATTAATTGCAAATTGCGTTTATTTAATTATACGTACGCAGTTTTTCGGCAGTTTCTTCGTTACTCATCCAAATCGAGTGATTTTTGTGTCAATTCCGCATGTAAAAGGCATTCTAAAATTTTCTGCCGAACCCAGAATTCTCAAATTCGAAGCCTAACTATGACTTTTCGAAGGTTTTAGTTTTTCGAATGCAAAATTTCGTAAATTTAAGATGTTAAATTAAATATTTGCGATTCTTGTTGATAAATCTTGAATTTTTGATTGACCTACTATATATGTTTAACAAGTTTGAATGCCTAGCCTTGTTAATTATGCAATCTAATTTGTAATTATGATTAATTTGTTGAAAATTAGAATAATTTAGAATTAATTTGATTTTCATAATTAATTATAATTTAATTAGATACCTATGATTAAAAACCACCATAAAAATTGTAAATTTATGATAAATTTTAAATTTTTATGACCCAGGCTTGAATCCATGTTAATCGGAAATCAATTGAATAATAAATTTTCGATTTTTCGCCCTAAAATTATGAAATTAATATTAATTTATTAATTTGTCATTTAATTTTAAATATAAATTTTTTAAATTTTATGCGATTCGTTCATATAACTTGCACGCACAAAGCAATGGACGCTACGTGTTACCCTTAAGGGGTGTTGTATAGTGCGGGCATGTGACGACGAGCAAGGGAGCTCGTCGCCCATGCGGCACGAATGCAATGAGCAAGGGCATGGTGCACGAGCACAAGGCAGCAGCACTGCCTTGTGTCGTGGGCTATGAGCAATGGACGAATGGGCATGGCAGAAGGCAAGGCACGGCAGTCGCGTGTGGGCAGCAAGCGAGCTGCGCCACAACGCGCACTGCCTCGCGCAAGCGCGCGCAGCGAGCGCAAGCTCGCGTGCCACGAGTGCAGCGCCCAGCGTCGATGCCGCGCGCAGCGAGCGCTGGCTCGCACCAAGCGAGCGCTAACGAGCGCGCACAGCATGCGCTGGCGAGTGCACGAAGCGAGCGCTGGCCCGCGTGCAGCGAGCGCTAGCGAGCGAACGCAGCGAGCGATGGCTCGCGTGCATCGAGCGCTGGCGCGCGCGCAGCGAGCACATGCTCGCGTGCATCGAGCGCTGGCGCGCGCGCAGCGAGCACCAGCTCGCGCGATGGCTTGCGAAGGGTAGAAGCAGCAGCTATGCGACGCAGCGCATGGGCTGCGCGCACATGGCCAGCGATGGCTGTGTGCGTGTGGCCCATGGGCGTGTTATGCGTGAGGTGTTTGCGTTGCGATTAGATCGTCTTGAAATTTTAATTTGAAATTTTCAGTTTACGTAATTTTAATTAATTTTAAAATTAATAATTTAAATTATTTTCTTGGATTTTAATTTTGAATATTGTAATTATAATAAATTTTATTTATTCTAATTATTTTACTAAAATTAAAATCATGAATTAATTTAAATACGACTGAAATTAAATTAAACTTTTTGGATTCAATTATAAATTTATATGAGCTTTAAATTTTAAATTAAATTTGTATGTTTCCGGTTAGACTAGAAATACATTTTTATGTTTAAAATTAGTAAAGCATATGAATTTATTGGTTTAAGTGGGAGCCCTTTTAGTCATAAACTCTTGATTAGGTCTACAAATCCTTAAGGTTAAAACAACTTGATTAGAATTAATAAGGACTGAATAATTGGTAGATTATTGGTGCCCTTGATTAATTGCTGCAAATGTTTACGTGATGCATAATGTGTTTTACTAACCAGCTATGTGGGCCATTCATGATAATGAATGGGTGAATGGTATATATTGTATATGAACTGTTTTGCAGGTTATGAAATGACTAGTATGGCCCAAATAGGATAGAAAATATGGTCTGCGTACCATTAATTTGAATGTAATTGGTCTAAAGTACCAAAGTCGTTTTTCAATTCAAATATGGTCTGCGTACCATCAAATAGTTGTAATTAGTTTTAATTATAGCTTATCCTATTTGAAGAAAATGGTGCCTCCCACGGAGATTTTCAAGACGGACTTTGAAGTTAAAGCTTCAAGATGAAGTCGGGCCATACTAGATCACATTTATCTTTTGCATGTTTTAAGTTATTTATTGCTTTTAAATATGTCTTAAAATGCATGAGATCAAAAGCTTGATTATGTTGCATGATTAAGGATTTTAATTCACTTAAAATCTAACCAACATAGTAAGATCCTTAAGTTCCAAACTTAAAAATTGAGTTAAAAGGTGCCATGCCAAAATATACACTTGCTTGGATATCCCTGATGATTGGGCTAGAAGGTTTGTAGCCTATGAACCTTTTACGCTCATCAAGAATCTGAGGGATATCTGTCGTGGAAGCACGGAGGAAAGGGACCTGAACGTCCATGAGTTGATTGAATCAATGTCTGGTCTAAAGGTTAGTTCTCCCAACAGGTGTTATAGGATTGAGGTCCAAGAAACACATGTTCAGCTCCTTCGCACTAAACAGAGGGTAGGCGTCCCACTGAGGTTCCATGTGGATCTTATGCGTTCATACTTTGATCGCCTAAGTCTACTAGGAACACCAATAAGCGAAAGGATGGCAGTCTCTATCTTGCTCAATTCACTACACATTGGGTTTGGTCGCTTCAAGCAACTATACCTAAGTGAAACAAGAGAAGAAACAGTTGCAGAATTTGTTCACCTTGTCAGAAAGGCTGAAATAATACTGGACTGTGAAGCCAAAGATTTACTCAAGGCTAGAAGGAGACCGTTCAAGAAAGGTGGAAAGTCCAAGGGCAATGCTAAATCAAAGCAGGACAAGTCCACATCAAGCTGTCTTTATTGTGATGGAATAGGCCATTACAAAAGAGAATGTCCAAAGCTAAAGGAAGATCAGAAGAACGGAACAGTCGTTCCATCTTCAGGTATTTTCGTTATAGACTGTATACTTGCTAATTCAACTTCTTGGGTATTAGATACAGGTTGTGGCTCACACTTATGTTCCAATCCACAGGGACTAAGAAGAAGTAGAAAGTTAAGCAAGGGTGAAGTCGACCTACGAGTGGGAAATGGAGCACGGATTGCTGCATTAGCTGTAGGAACTTACTATTTGTCGTTGCCCTCCGGGCTAGTTTTGGAACTGGAAGAATGTTTCCATGTTCCAAGTCTTACTAAAAACATCATTTCAGTTTCTTGCTTAGATGCTAAGGGATTTTCCTTTTTAATAAAAGACAATAGTTGTTCGTTTTATTTTAAAGAGATGTTTTATGGATCTTCTAGATTAGTCAATGGACTTTATTTATTAGATCACGACAAACAAGTATATAACATAAATACCAAAAAGGCCAAAAAGAATGATTCAGATCTCACCTATCTGTGGCATTGTTGATTAGGCCATATAAACTTGAAACGCTTAGAAAGACTTCAAAAGGAAGGAATTCTAGAACCATTTGACTTAGAGGATTATGGTAAATGCGAATCATGTTTCCTTGGCAAAATGACAAAGCAACCTTTCTCTAAAGTTGGAGAAAGAGCAAATGAACTATTGGGTTTAATCCATACAGATGTATGTGGACCAATGAGTACAAATGCTAGAGGTGGTTTCAGCTACTTTATCACTTTCACTGATGACTTCAGTAGGTATGGTTATGTCTACCTAATGAAGCATAAGTCTGAATCATTTGACAAATTCAAGGAATTTCAGAGTGAAGTAGAGAATCAATTAGGCAAGAAGATTAAGGCACTGCGGTCTGATAGAGGCGGTGAATATCTGAGCTATGAATTTGATGACCATCTGAAAGAATGTGGAATTCTATCAGAATTGACTCCTCCAGGAACACCACAATGGAACGGTGTGTCGAAACGGAGGAACAGAACCTTGCTAGACATGGTCAGGTCAATGATGGGTCAGGCCAAACTTCCATTAGAATTTTGGGGACATGCACTAAATACAGCTGCACTCACTATAAATAGAGCTCCGTCTAAAGCTGTCGAAAAGACTCCATACGAATTATGGTTTGGAAAACCTCCAAATGTGTCTTTTCTTAAGATTTGGGGATGTGAAGTATACGTCAAACGATTAATTTCAGACAAACTTCATCCAAAATCTGACAAATGTATCCTTGTGGGCTATCCAAAGGAAACAAAGGGGTATTACTTCTACAATACATCTGAGAACAAAGTGTTTGTTGCTCGAGATGGTGTCTTTTTGGAGAAAGATCACATTTCCAAAATGACAAGTGGGAGAAAAGTAGACCTCGAAGAAATTCGAGTCGAACAACAAACTCTAGAGAATGCTCAAGATGACATTCAGGATGAAACTGGTGAGAATCATGGTCAATCTAGAAATGTTACCCCGCGCAGATCGCAAAGATATAGATCTCAACCGGAAAGGTACTTAGGTATTTTGACGAACGAGAGCTATGACGTTCTATTACTTGAAAGTGATGAACCTGCAACTTACAAACAAGCTATGACGAGCCCTAGCTCCAAGCAATGGCAAGAAGCCATGCAATCTGAATTAGACTCCATGTCTGAAAACCAAGTATGGGATTTGGTCGATTTGCCAGATGGCTACCAAGCCATTGGAAGCAAATGGGTTTTCAAACTGAAAAAGGACAAGGATGGGAAACTTGAAGTTTTCAAAGCTAGATTGGTTGCAAAAGGTTACAGGCAAGTCCACGGTGTGGATTACGATGAAACCTTTTCACCAGTTGCAATGCTAAAGTCTATTCGGATAATGTTAGCAATCGCTGCATATTACGATTACGAAATATGGCAGATGGATGTCAAAACTGCTTTCTTAAACGGCGTTTTAACAGAAACTGTGTTTATGACACAGCCTGAAGGTTTTGAGGATCCAAAGAATGCTAAAAAGGTATGCAAGCTAAAGAAGTCAATCTACGGATTGAAGCAGGCATCCAGGAGCTGGAATATACGTTTTGATGAAGCAGTCAGTGACTTTGGTTTCATCAAGAACGCAGACGAATCTTGTGTATACAAGAAGGTCAGTGGGAGCAAAATTGCTTTCCTGGTATTATATGTCGACGACATATTACTTATCGGAAATGACATTCCTATGTTGAACTCTGTCAAGATTTGGCTTGGGAAATGTTTTTCGATGAAAGATCTAGGAGAAGCACAGTACATATTGGGCATCAAGATTTACAGAGATAGATCTAAAAGGATGATTGGACTTAGTCAAAGCACTTATATCAATAAGGTGCTTGATAGGTTCAAGATGGCGGACTCCAAGCGAGGCTACCTACCCATGTCTCATGGAATGACTCTAAGCAAGAATCAGTGCCCAAAAACACTTGATGAGCGTAGACGAATGAATGGGATTCCATATGCATCATTGATTGGTTCAATAATGTATGCTATGATATGTACACGCCCGGATGTTGCGTACGCACTCAGTGCTACGAGCAGATACCAGTCAGACCCAGGAGAGGCGCATTGGACTGCTGCCAAGAATATTCTGAAGTACCTGAAAAGGCACAAAGATGACTTCCTGGTCTATGGTGGAGATGATGAATTAATTGTTAAAGGCTATACGGACGCAAGTTTCCAAACCGACAAAGATGATTTCAGATCACAGTCTGGGTTTGTCTTCTGTCTCAACGGAGGAGCAGTAAGCTGGAAAAGTGCTAAGCAAAGCACCATTGCGGATTCTACAACTGAAGCGGAGTACATTGCTGCACATGAAGCTGCCAAAGGAAGCTATATGGCTAAGGAAGTTCATAGGTGAACTTGGTGTAGTCCCCTCCATTAAAGGACCAATAGCCCTGTATTGTGATAATAACGGAGCTATTGCACAGGCAAAGGAGCCTACACACCACCAGAGAGTCAAGCATGTACTACGTAGATTTCACCTTCTACGAGAGTTCGTTGAAAGAAAAGAAGTCGAGATAAGCAAAATTGGAACTGATGACAACATATCAGATCCATTGACTAAACCTCTGCCGCAGGCGAAGCACAACTCGCACACTGCAGCTATGGGAATCAAGCATATTGGAGAATGGCTTTGATGTCTCTGTTTAATGTTTTAAAGTTTTAGAGTTTAAATCTTTGTAAAACATTATTGGTTAATCATTCACAATAAATGAAGAGAATTCATTTTTCCATTTAATTTGTGGTTTATTAAATGATGAGTCCCTTCAATTTGACGATATATTCAAGATAGACTGTCAGGACCAGTCCTGTGACTAAGAAATGTCTATCAAGTGAACTTGAATGTCAAAGGTTGAAAATGGTCCCTAGTCGGAGTTTTCTATAAAATTGGACGCATAGAAAATGTTAGACGACTAGAATGCAAGATAACTAGTAGTTCTGTTTCTTGAACTATGTGGGCATGGCAATGTCATAATCATTTGCATAGATACTTACTTTGTGAAGACTAGTATCGGACAAGACCTATGAAACTTTACTATAAGAGATGAAAATCTGTCATAAGTAAATTTCATTAAAATTATTAGACACTGAATCCTCAATACCTGAGTGATTTGAGATTACTTGTTTGAGAACTGGTTGCTTTGACGTTGACCAACCGTCGCACCGTAAAAGGAGGCTATAAAGGCAACGCTCAGGTAATCACCTATCAAACGAAGTCTAATCTCAAGATCGCAAGATTGGGATTATCCTCCCATAAATCGGGATGAGATGCTTAAAAGTTGTACAAGGCCACTCGGAGAGCTAGAAACTGTGAAATGCATGGCCGTGCTCGGATGAATCATAGGCTATGATTATCTCTTTATTTGATCAGTTGAACTCTGAAACCGAGAAACACCTCTGGACATAATAAGGATGACAACTCTTACCTTATGTTCAAGAGCAAGCATCGAGCGACAAAGGAATTAGGAAATGCACACTTGTCCCTAAGGACAAGTGGGAGACTGAAGGAAATAATGCCCTTGGTCCAAGTATGCATTCAATGTTAAGTCTAATAAATGCGGTTCAGTATTAATTAACAAGTTAATAATTCAGTGAGATCAAGTGAGCTGAATGCCTAGCTAGAGGCCGCTTCAGTTCAAGTGGAATTAATGATATTAATCCACAGCTTACTCTTGACTGAACCCGTAGGGTCACACAAATAGTACGTAAACGGATCAAGTATTTAATGGCATTAAATACTCCATCTATGGATATTCGGAATCGACGGATCTTGGTTTCAGTGGGAGCTGAGATCGTCACAGGCAAGAAATGAATACTCCGGAAACGATGATATTGCCGGAAACGGAAATATGGATCGTATCGGAAATATAAATATTATCCAAGTCGTAGATGTTGCCGGAAACGGAAACATGGTACGTATCGGAAAATATTATCGGAAATGGAAATATTGCCGGAAACGGAAATATTGTCAGAATCGGAAATATTATCGGAATCGGAAAATAATTCCGGAAACGGAAATATTAAATATTTGTTCGAAACGGAAATTGATTCCGGAATCGGAAATATTAAATATTGTTCGTATCGGAAATGAATTCCGGAATCGGGAATTTAATCGGAAGCGTATCGTACGAATTAGCATCGGACGAGGCCCGCTAGACGAAGGCCCAGCACGAAGCCAGGCCATCGCCCAGCGAGCCAACACGCACCATCGCATGCCAAGCCTCGACCAGGCCCAGCGCAAGGCCAGGCCCAGCCAAGGCCTGGGGCGCGCGCGAGAGCCCGGCAGTGGGCCGAGCGATGTGCGCCTAGCGTGGGCCGCAAGGCTTGCGCGGGTGTACGGTGCTCATGCAATGCTTGTGTGGGAATCCTAAAGCAATCGGGATTCGAAATATGATTAAATCCTAAAACTATTAGATAATGATTATTTAATTAGAGTCCTAGTAGGATTATAATTAAATAAATTAGTATCCTAATAGGATTCCAAAACCTTTTCCATAACTCTATAAATAGGTGCCTAGGGTCACATATTTACACAGATTATTCAAGTATTCAAAGTGAGTTTTTGAGAGAAAAATTCAGTCACATACCTTGCCTAAATGTGCCGAAATTATTAGTACCTTAAGGGCGATTCTAGTTGGTCAATCTTAAGGCGGATCCGGACGTGCTGTGGACTATCTACGGAGGGACGACACTTGGAGTCCTAAAGACTTGTTCTTGTTCGGTTCGGGCGCAGCTAGGGAAGGCACGCAACAAAGAGTATGCATCTAAACTATGATATATGATTATGTGTAAATAATATGTATTCCTGGCTAAATGGTTTTTCCGCATGATTTATGAATTGTCATATGTATCATAACCTAACAGCTTAGCGCCCCTCGACTGTTCGTATAGCAATACGCAAGCAGGCCACACGCAACGCAGCAGTGCAGGCCATGCTGCGCGCGCCCGCTCGCTCGTCGCGCCTGCTTGCCTCGCGTCTGCTTGCTTGCTGGGCGTGGCAGCGCGCGCTGTGGCGCAGCACGCTTGCTGCCCACACGCGTCTGCCCGATGGCTTGCGCCTTGGCCCTTCGCCCTTGCCCGCTCGCCCATATGCGCACAGCACTCGACACAGGGCAGCGTGCTGCCTTGTGCTCGTGTGCCATGGCTCCCCCTTAAGGGTAACACGTAGCGTCCATTTTATGAGCGAATTGCATAAAAATTAAAACTTTTATTTCCAAAATTAATGAAAAATTAATAAATCATATTAATTTCATAATTTTAGGGCGAAAAATCAAAAATTTATTAATCAATTAATTTCCGATTAACATGGATTCAAATCTAGGTCATAAAAATTAAAAATTTAACATAAATTAACAATTTTTATGGTGGATTTTAATCATTGGTACCTAATTAAATTATTAATTAACCATGAAAATCAAATCAATTCTAAATTATTCGAATTTCAACAAATTAATCATAATTACAAATTAGGTTGTATAATTAACAAGTCTAGGCATTCATAATTGTTAAACATATACAGTAGGTCAATCAAAAACTCAAGATTTATCAACAAGAATCGCAAATACTTAATTTAACATCTTAAATTTCCAAACTTTTGCATTCGAAAAACTAAAACCTCCGAAAAGTCAAAGTTAGGCTTCGAAATTGGGAATTCTGGGTTCGGCCGAAAAAATCACCCGATTTGGATGAGTAACGAAGAAACTGCCGAAAAACTGCGTACATATAATTAAATAAACGCAATTTGCAATTAATTACGAAAATTAATCACCCCTTTAATTCTTTGCAAATTTGTAAAATTTAACCATGTTCATGCAATTTAGATTATGAAAATAATAAGAGGCTCGTGATACCACTGTTAGGTTATGATACATATGAATAAACATAAATCATGCGGAAAAACCATAATGCCAGGAAACATATTATTTACACATAATCATATAGCATAATTTAGATGCATACACTTTGTAGCGTGCCCTCTCTAGCTGCGCCCGAACCGAACAAGAACAAGTCTTTAGGACTCCAAGTGCCGTCCCTCCGTAGATAGTCCACAGCACGTCCGGATCCTCCATAAGCTTGACCAACTAGAATCGCCCTTAAGGTTCTTAGATTTTCGGCTATTTTGGGTGCAAGTGTTTGGCTGATTTTTTGCTTAAAAATCTTACCTTGAATACTTCAATAATCGTCTGTTAAATATGTGACCCTAGGCCTATATTTATAGAGTTTATGGAAAGGAATTGGAATCCTACTAGGATACTAATTAGCTTAATTAGAATTATATTAAAACTCTTATTAACTATTTTATCCTATAAGGATTAGGAATTTAATCTTTGAACAAACCCCTTTAGATTTAGGATTTGTATCGGACACAAACACCCACGAGCACGACCCTCGCAAGCGCTCAGCCCACGCGAGCAGCGCAGCTCGCAGCCCACTCGTGTGCGCTCCTTGGCCTGCTGGACCTGGCCTTGCGCTGGGCCTGGCGTGGCCTTGGCTGCCTTGTGTGGCGCGTAGGCTTACTCGACGCGGGCCTGGCTTCGTGCTGGGCCTTCGTCTAGCAAGTCTCGTCCGATGCTAATTCGTACGACGCGCTTCCGATTAATTTCCCGATTCCCGAATTCATTTCCGATACGAACAATATTTAACATTTCCGATTCCGGAATTAATTTCTGTTTCGAGCAAATATTTAATATTTCCGTTTCCGGAATTATTTTCCGATTCCGATAATATTTCCGATTCAGACAATATTTTCGTTTCCGGCAATATTTCCGATTCCGGCAATATTTCCATTTCCATTAATATTTTCCTACACGTACCATGTTTCCGTTTCCGGCAACATCTACGACTTGGATAATATTTATATTTCCGATACGATCCGTATTTCCGTTTCCGGCAATATCATTGTTTCCGGAGTATTCATTTGCTTGCCTTTGACGATCTTAGCTCCCACTGAAACCGAGATCCGTCGATTCCGAATATCCATAGATGGAGTATTTAATGCCATTAAGTACTTGATCCGTTTGTTTACGTACTATTTGTGTGTCCATTTCCATTAATATTTTCCTACACGTACCATGTTTCCGTTTCCGGCAACATCTACGACTTGGATAATATTTATATTTCCGATACGATCCGTATTTCCGTTTCCGGCAATATCATTGTTTCCGGAGTACTCATTTGCTTGCCTTTGACGATCTTAGCTCCCACTGAAACCGAGATCCGTCGATTCCGAATATCCATAGATGGAGTATTTAATGTCATTAAGTACTTGATCCGTTTACGTACTATTTGTGTGACCCTACGGGTTCAGTCAAGAGTACGATGTGGATTAATATAATTAATTCCACTTGAACTGAAGCGGCCTCTAGCTAGGCATTCAGCTCACTTGATCTCACTGAATTATTAACTTGTTAATTAATACTGAACCGCATTTATTAGACTTAATATTATATGCATACTTGGACCAAGGGCATTATTTCCTTCAAAAATATTATTTAAATCCTTTAATTTATTTTCAGTTGATTAAATTAATTAATTTAAATTTAATCAAGGTTTTAATTTTAGTAAAATAATTAGTATAAATAAATTTATAATATTTAAATTATTCAAAATTAAATTCTGAGAAAAAATTAAATTATGAATTTAAATTTAATTAAAAGAGTTTTCAACCGAAAAATCAAAATTAAAACGAACCAATCGGGCCAAGACAAGGCCATGGGCTCGCACCCATGCGTCGTCGAGGCCTCGTAGCATGCCTCGCAACTCGCATTGATCGTACCGCATGACACGAGCAGCCACGCGCAAACGCAGCAAGCCGAGCAAGCCACGCTTGCGCGCAGCACACCCGCTCGCTGTGTCGAGGCATCCCTCGATGGGCTGGGCAACGCTTGCTGGTCGAGCCAGCTCACGTTGCCCGCGCGCGCAGCCACAGTGTGCTCGCTGCCTTGCTTCTCGCTCCTCCGCCCACGTGCACGTAGCACACGGCGCACAGCAGGGTTGCTGCCTTGCGCGCATGTGCTACGGCCTTACTCATTGCATCGCACCGCATGGGCGACGAGCTCCCTTGCTCGTCGTCGCATGCCCGCACTATACAACACCCCTTAAGGGTAACACTTAGCGTCCATTGCTTTGTGCAGTGCGTGCAAGATTTGTGAACGGATTTCATAAAAATTAAAACTTTTATTATTTAAATTTATTGACGAATTAATAAATCATAATAATTTCATAAATTTTGGGCGAAAAATCGAAAATTTATTATTCAAATTAATTTCCGATTGTATTTCTTTTCATGGATTCAAATCTAGGTCATAAAATTTTAAAACTTTTCAATTTTAACAAATTTTATGGTGGTGTTTAATCATAGGTTCCTAATTAAATTGCTAATTAATTATGAAATCAAATCAAATTCTAAATTATTAGAATTTCAACAAATTAATTACAATTACAAATTAGGTTGTATAATTAACAAGGTTAGGCTTTAAAATTGTTAAACATATACAGTAGGTCAATCATAGATTCGAGATTTACATACAAGATTCGCAAATATTTAATTTAACATCCTAAAAATTATAAATTTTGCGTTCGAAAAACTAAAACCTCCAAAACGTCATAGTTAGGCTTCGAATTTGGGAATTCTGGGTTTGGCATCAAATCTTTGATTTTAGTCAAAATTTTAAAACGTCGTTTACATGCGAAATTCACTATAAAATTATACGATTCCAACCATTATTGACTAAACTGCCGAAAATCCTTTGAACATATAATTAAATAATCGCACGAATTTGCAACTAATTACAATCAACGAAATTAATCACCCCTTTAATTCATTGCAAATTTATAAAGTTTAACCATGTTAACTATAATTGATCATGGAATTAATTAGAGGCTCGTGATACCACTGTTAGGTTATGACAAATATAAAACATATATTTCATGCCGAAAAACCATAAAGCCAGGAATCCAAATTAATTGCCACATAGTCAATTAGCATAATTTAGGATACATACATGTGACGGGTGCCTTCCCTAGCTGCTCCCGAACCGAACAAGAACAAGTTTAGGACTCCAAGTGTAGTCCCTAAATAGATTGTCCACAACACGTTCGGATCCGCCTTAGATTCAATTAACTAGAATATAGTCTAAGGTTTTATGTTATTCGAACTTAATTATTTGGCAAATTATTAAGCTTAGTTTAATCTTAAAACTATATGAATACTAAAGAATATGTTGTATGAATTGTGATTATTCATCACCTATTTATAGGGTGGAATTATCGGACTTAGAAATCCACTAGGATTCAGTTTACTAATTCAATTAGAATTATACTTAAACTAATCCTTTGTTTGTAGTGTTTAATTAAACGACTAACTCTAGTGGATTTAGGAAAACAATCTAACCGGACAAGTCCTAAGCGACTAAGGATTCGAGGCTTGCACGAACACAACGATCACACACGCACAAGCAGCTTACGAAGGGCGATGTGCGCGCGCGGCCCAGCAGCGCTGGCACGCGGCCCATGCGAGGGCGCGGCCAGCCTGCTGCCTTGCCTTGGCTGGGACTGGCTTTGCCTTGCGCTTGGCTGGCCTTGCCTTGGTGGGGAGGGGCTGCTTGCTTTGTTGCTGCTCGCTTTGCGCGGGCTTCGCTAGGCGCGGGCATGGCTTCCGATGTTTATTTCGTACATCGCGCTTCCGATTCATTTTCCGATTCCGGAATTCATTTCCGATTCGAACAATATTTAATATTTCTGATTCCGGAATTAATTTCCGTTTCGAACAAATATTTAATATTTCCGTTTCCGAAATTTATTTCTCATTCCGATAATATTTCCGATTCCAGTAATATTTCCGTTTCCGGCAATATTTCCGATTCCAGCAATATTTCCATTTCTGATAATATTTTCCGATACGTACCATGTTTCCGTTTCCGGCAACATCTACGACTTGGAAAATATTTATATTTTCGATACGATCCATATTTCCGTTTCCGGCAATATCATCGTTTCCGGAGTATTCATAATTTGCCTTTTGACGATTTCAGCTTCCACTGGAACCGAGATCCGTCGATTCCGAATATCCATAAATGGAGTATTTAATTCACTTAAATACTTGATCCGTTCACGTACTATTTGTGTGACCCTACGGGTTCAGTCAAGAGTAAGCTGTGGATTAATATTATTAATTCCACTTGAACTGAAGCGGCCTCTAGCTAGGCATACAACTCACTTGATCTCACTGAATTATTAACTTGTATGATTAATTAATACTGAACCGCATTTATTAGACTTAGCATTGAATGCATACTTGGACCAAGGGCATTATTTCCTTCAATTTTATGTATATTAGACTTCTAGAATTAAGACCTTGTGATGCACATATCAATAAGGTAAAATTACAGACGGGAATGCATCATTTGTTACTTTTTTATGGGGAAAAAGTATTAACGGCCAGATTTCTCGTCAGAAAAGAACATTTACGACGTGATTGCGTCGTAAGCCCGTCGTGAGAGGGATCGTCACAATGCTTTGAAAAGAAGGCATATTTGCTAAATTATTAGAGTGCCACGTAGGAAATCTAATGGTTTCGGCCAATGAAAAATAAGATTTCTAATTTATTTTTGAATAAAAAAATCGAGTGCCATGTAAATAATTAATTAGGTGCCACATAGATATGTTAATTTATTAAGTACTAATATATACAACTCCATCCAAAATCAAACACTAAAATAATTATTAAAATCCATCCAAAATCAAACGTTAATCTGAAATAAAATTCAATCCAAAATCAAACATTAATCCAATGTTAGAGCACCATACGTAGGAAATCTAATGGTTTCGTCCAATGAAAAATAATAATTTGAAAATATTTTTGAATTAAAAAAGTCGAGTGCTTTGTAGATAATAATTAGGTGCCACATAGATATTTTTATTAATTAATTACCAATATTACTCATATACAATTTCATCCAAATCAAAAACTCTAATAATTACAAAATAAATCTAAAATGAAATTCAATCCAAAATCAAAAACTAATCTAATCTAAAATATAAAATATAGGCTATATAGTAGTTGGTATGTATAAGAGTTTTATTTTAACTTAACAATTTAATAGAATCCGTGCATTACACGGGCTAAAATCTAGTATAATATATACAGGGGAGTTTATTTTAAGGAGCATCCACTTAGGATTGTACAGCCATAAAAAGTCAACATTAACTTTATTTTAAATTAATATAATAGATAAAAAAATAAGGATAAAATATTAAACCATAAGATAAACATTGAATAATAATAGAGGTTTTTTTTCCTAAAGTTCGTATAAGATACTCCTTGTCTAATACGAGGTATCTCAGTGGCTATGTGCATAGTTCTATTTAATAGCAAAAACTTTAATGATTTATTGTAGCTTTAGGAATGGTTTTTGTTGTTCTATCGTTCAACTTTTTTGTATTTAATGCAGTTTTATACTAACGGGTTTACCTGATTTTTGATGTTCTATCATTATTCAACATGCTTTATTAAGAGGATTGAAGGTAATGATCAACCCAGGTAAGACACGACTATATTTCTATATCATTTGTGTTATATTTCAAATTGTTAATTTGTAATTTTGCGGGAAAGTTGTCTGCTTCCTTATGTTGATTCACTATACGTATTTTTTTTAATAAACTGGTGCAAGTTAGAGGGGTTTTTTTTATGATGTAAAATAAATCTATAGGTTTTATGAATCATGAGTAATACAGAGTAATAGTGTAACCCCTCAATTGTTTTCTATTTGGTTGATTAAAAACTTTGACCATCTATTATATTACATTTATTTAAACAGACACCAGGATTGACATATGTCACTTCCTGGTGAAAATTTTTCCCACCAAAACATTTCTTCTTTTTTATTTATTTATATATCTCAACTAACTTTTATGTAAAAGATTCAGTATTTTGACTAAATTTTATCTTTCCATATTTATTTGATCTTCAATACTCTGTATAAATTTTCAATTGTAATCAATTTTATTTCTCAAAAGTAATATTTTAAAATCATAAAATATATCATAACTTTATTAATCTTTTGAAAATATGCAAGATCGTTTTATATTTCATCCTATTTTATTTTTTAACAATTCTTTTGTTATTCAAATATTTTTTTTAAAAATGGTAAAATAATTTTTTTTAACACCCGTGCATGCACAAGATCTAATCTACTCCGTAATATTTAGTACAAAGTACTTTAAAATATTAGAAGAAATTCTAGCTTATGAGATCTCATTGAATTCTTTTCAATGTAAATTTTTCTTATAAATTTTTAAATTTTTTTTACCTAATTAAGTATATTAATGGTCAAAGTAAGGCATTGAAAATCGTACATAATGAAATTTGATGAATTTTATGGAAAGGAATGAGCAATTAACTAGTTATAATAAATAATAAATAATAAATAATAAATAATAAATAATAAATAATAAATAATAAATAATAAATAATAAATAATAAATAATAAATAATAAATAATAAATAATAAATAATAAATAATAAATAATAAATAATAAATAATAAATAATAAATAATAAATACTCGCAGCGTTTGTGATTTCTACACTATCACATATTATACTTTGATCATTGTTGGTGATTTATACGTAAGGTAAAACATAGTCATGTAGGATCTTGTTAGATTCGTCTTAATGTGTATTGTCAAAATATTAAATTTTTATAATTTTTGCTTAAAAAGAATTAAAGATGTTAATGATCAAAGTTGTGCATTGGCATGCATGAAAGTGAAAAACGTTGCTAGTAAAAATGAATAGAGGAAGTAATAAATAGTAAATAGTAAATAATAAACAATAATAAAAAAAATACTAATATAATAAAAAACAATAATGAACAGTAAATAATAATAATAATAATAATATAATAATAATAATAAATAATAATATAATAAATAATAAACAATAAATAATAATAATATAATAAATAATGAAAAATAAAATAATAATAATAATAATATAATAATAATATAATAATATAATAAATAATGAACAATAAATAATAATAATAATAATAATAATAATAACAATAATAATAATAATATAATAAATAATAATATAATAAATAATGAATAATGAATAATAATATAATAATATAATAAATAATAATTAATAATTAATAATAATAATAGTAAATAAACATGAACATTACAATATAATTAATAGTAATATTTAACATTATAATAATAAAATAAGATCATTAAAGCATAAGATGAACACAGTGCCGTTCTTTTGAACTAAACTGAATGAAAATGAATGGAGCTGAACTAAACTAACCTGAACTAAAATAAACTGAATGGAGGTGAACTGAACTGAATGGAACTGCAATTAATTCCAAAAGAATAGGTTCTAATGAGTTTAGATAAGTTGCAATAAACTTACTCCTTCCGTTCCTAAATACGTGTCCAGTTCCCATTTATGGCGTTCCCTTTTAAGTGTCCAGTTTCCGTTTTTGGACATAAAAACTTTGCCATTATACCCCTTAACTTCTAAACAATTACACAAAATACCTAACTCTCCTAATTATTTGTGCCGAAAAAATATTAAAATAATGAAAAAAAAGAATTTTTTTTTTTAGAAAAAGTAAGTCAGACATGGGGAGTTGGGGTTTTTATGGGGAACATTAATTGTCCCCCCATATATTCCCCCCCCCCCCCACCCCATTCTCACCCGTATTTCTCTCTCTCCTTCATTTCTTCAACTTCCCTCTCGCATTTCTTCACTCTGTTTCTCTGGTTTCTCTCCTTCTCTCTCTAGAATTCGAAAAAATCTCTCAATTTTTTAGGTTTTCTGGTATTAAACCCTAGAAATAAGTTATTGTCTCCTTTGAATTTGTTGTTTTCTTGCTTAGATCTTTCTGAAAATTATTTGCATGTGCGTTTTTGGGTTGTTTTTTGGGTTTTGATTGAGTTTGGTTGAGTTTCTGGGATTTCTGGGATTTTTTGGTTGAAGATCTGGAAGATCTAGGGTTTCTGAGTTATTTGGGTTACTTTTGTGATCTGGGTGATCTTCGTTTTCTAGGTTATCTGGGTTGAAGATCTTGATTCTTTGGTTGAGTTTCTGGGGTTTTCTGGGTTTTTCTTGATCTTGGTTGAGTTTCTGGGTTGAAGATCTACATGTTTCTGGGTTTTCTGGGTTGAGTTTCTGGGTTATTTGGGTTGAAGTTCTTGATTTTTTGGTTGAGTTTCTGGGTTTTCTGATTATTTGGTTGAGTTTCTGGTTGAGTTTCTGGGTTGATGGATTCAAAAAAAACGGAGAGTTTTCATGGGTTTTCCTCTTCCGATGATAACGTCGGCAAGACGGAGTCATTTGAGTATCAGTGCACCGACGAGCACTGCGATCTTGGTGATTATTGTGAAGGCGAGCACAGCTATAGTCGTGAATATCTCCGTTATTTACGCATTTCTGTGCTTCTCCTTCCACCGGATCTGAAAAAACGGTGGAGGGTAAACCACCGCCACCGTCCCCTGGCGGATCTAAAACCCTAATTCATGATGATGAGGTTGATCAACCTCCACCTAAGTCCCCTGGTGGTGTCGATGTTGGGGGATCTGAAACCCTAATTGCTGAGAAAGGGAACGACGATCACGATGACGGTGGCTCAAAATCTGATGGTGCATGTTCGAGGTCCTAGCTTTGTTGGTGTTGTATGTCTACAAGGGGCAGTTTTCTCTTCTTCCCTCTCTCTCTCTCTCTATTTATGGCTTTCCTTTTAGAATGCATGTTTAGCTGTTGATGAAATTGTAGGCCAGCAAGTGTGATCTCTTGCTGGCAAGGGTTGGATTTGTTGTTGATGAAGGAGAATGTGTTGATGCATGTGGAGTTTGGAGGGTTTTATGTTTTTTTGATATTCTAAGATTTATGTTTGTTTGAAATTACTACCTTTATTGATTTTGTGTATGATCTATGATGAGACTTCTTATGTTGAGGCTGAAACCCTGTTATTTTTCAATAATACTCGTGCACCATTAGCATCAATGATGCTTTTCAGGAGCTAAGTATTATTGGAAAGGGTTCTGTCAATGATGCTTGGGGACATTCTGAGATCTTATATTGTTTGATATGTGATGAGTCTTTCATTTGTTATCATTCATGTCTTCTGGTTGATCTGTGAATGTGCATGTTAATGTGTTTATGAATGCAATGATATTACTTGAACCCAAACCAATTTAACTCAGATTAACAAACTATTCATTCATTTCAAAAGGTTACTTTGCTTACAAAATGTTTTTCATACATGTATTGCTTACATTCAAGCTTCCAAAAGTGACTAATTGTCCCCCAAAAATACATGTCCCCAAAACACAAAAGTGTTGTATCCTTTGATAAACTCATGATCCTTAGTCCCCTTGATTCTCTGTTTGTTTCTGGCATGTCTTCCCAGACTTCCCATTCTTGACTTGATCTGTTTGCTTGTGCATTTGAGCTCTCTAGAATGTCTTCCCATGCTTGATTGCCTCTGTTTTGTTGTGCATTTGGGCTCTCTGGAATGTCTGCCATTGTTACCTCACTTGTATTTCTTTGTGCATTGTTGTCCTCTGGCATATCTTGTGCATTTTCAGTGTGTTTTCCATTTTGTGTTCCATACAAGAAATCCCACCCATCATGTACTGCCCACATATGTCCAATAACTTGAATGGGTAACCTTCCTTGAGCAAAATGTCTTGCCTTATTCACATTTGGTAGATCATAATCATTTGAACCCTTGGCTTTTAGTATTTCATTCATCACATATTGGTATAATAACAAAATATTTCCAAGTGTTCTTGCCTCTAACTCATAATAAGCTTGGTTCACTGCATCCATCATGTCATCAACATCCTTTGGCATTTTCTTGTGCATTAAACTTTGAATACTTCTGGAAAAAAACCTGATGAGCGACATTTATGTCGCTCTTAGCTTAAGATTTTCGTTCATTTCATTAGCATTTTATTATTACTTTTGCTTAGTTTTATCGTTTTTAGTTCGTTTATCGCATTTTTGCATTAATCGTAATATTTCCTCGTCTTGCGTAGATTTTAGTCGTTTTTGCTCTAAAACGTGCCTTTTGTGTGCATTCTCGTTGCGCAAGGGTCGTTTCGAGTATTAACGTGTTTTATATTGTGTCATTATGTTTGACGATGTTTAAAATGATTTTACGATTTACAAAAGTACGATACGAATTAATAAACATGCTATGTGATTTAATAAGTGTGCTATGCGATTTCGATATCATTGACTATTCGTTGTTTGTTGAGTGCAGCAACGATGTTCTTTGTGCAACACACGAGCAGCAAAGCAAAGCAAGCAGACCAGCTATGCACGAGCATAAGCACAACACGCAGCAGAACAGAAGCAGCCACAACAATGGCACGCAAACAAGGCAATGACAGCAGCTGTTCATTTGCCTTTGCAGCAGCCAAGCCCGTGCTTTGCAGCAGCCTTAGGGCTCACTTTGAGAGCATTGACAGCAGCTCTACAAAACCACAGCAAGGCAGCAAATCAGTGCAGCAATACAGCAGCAATCGCACAGCACAGCAATGCAGCAAGAAGCGCAGCAGCACTCGCAGAACCAGAAATGAGCAGTCTGTGCGATCGAATGGATTATGTGCGCTCGAATCATTTTTGTGCGATCGAAGGTTAAGCCTGTGCGGTCGAACAAACTGAAGTTTTCAGATCAGAATGTCCTTATCTTGCTGTGCGATCGAATGCATTCACTTGTGCGACCGAACACAATCTGTGCGACCACACAACACCCCCTATTCGGTCGCACAAGTGCGCGGGGGCTGCTATTATAAAAACGAAAATCATTTTATCCAGAAGTGCTCGTCATTTTATCCTCACATACACGGAACAATAACGAACACTTGGGGGGGTACAGCACGTATTCAGATATACGTACCACCAAAGAAATACATGTACTCAATCAAAAAAAATATAAAACAAACAAATTTTTGGCTTACGGAAAAGCAGCAGATTAAAATAATGATGAACTTCACTTATCTAATCCTATTTCAAACATTACGATTCCACCTCAGAACGTACTTGTTTAAAATCGGCATTCTGAGAAACCATTTTCTAGGGTAAGAACTATGCAAGACCTGATTCCAAATTAAATCTATTTAAGGCGGATACGTAGGAAATCCATAATTCGGTCCAACCAATTTGCAAAAATATTAAAGCCTATAGAAAAACAAGAAATAGAAGTCCCTTATTGAAATTTAATTACTTGCAACCCAAGTCGAAAGAAAAATTTAAGTCAAAGGAAGAATCCAACTCATCAAAATGCCAAAACGAGCACACATCGAAAAATAATAAGGGCACGTACCCTTGCCAGAAGGAGCACTCACACTCCTAGGCACTTAGCCAAGACTCAAAAGATCGCTTTGCCTCAATTGAATGGGGGCTAGCGCAAGCGTCCATGACCTCTAAAGTACTCGACTTGACCCTCCCTAAAGCGAACTAACTCACTTAAAGACTTTCTATCACCACTAGTCGCTCACTTAAAGACCTTCTTTCACCATTAGACACAGTCATGATCGCCAACAAGTAGTAAAGGCAGTAAGCTTGCAATAAAGAGAATTGTTCTACGGCATTGCCCCATCGTTCCTTCGAACTCAGGGCACCCGTTCATGGTAATTCAAATGCTTGCGAATCCCCTTTGAAAAAAAAACAGACATTGTCAATAGGACTTGGCACTTAACCAAGGCTCACCCTACTCAGACATATGACACGGGCATCTAAAATCGAAATCTGAAAGCATCATTAATGGGAAGACATAATAGCAACTGGGGGCAAAAAACTGAAATGAAAGAGCTAGGGAAAGAACTAAGTATACCTTGACCTTTTGTACAGACATACACCAAGTAAATCTAAGTCAATTTGAAAACGGTTTATATTCCCGCAATTCTGGAAAAGATGGCCTTAAAAGCCTAAAGCATATGCCAAACGGGCACAAGTATATCTTGACGCCTGCACCCTGGCTTCCAGCAAATCCTTAGACAGCATTCCAAAAATCGTAACAGTATTTTGATTCACTCATGTAATCCTGCACGAGCCCTTCTATAAGTCAAACTTACTTAGGACACCTCGGATGTACAAAGTAGGACTCGGATTTCAAATAAATGTTCAAAGACTTCTTCGAACATAATAAAGTGTCGTTGGTTTGATCTAAGTATGCGTTTATCTCGATGTTGCAATTGAGTCAAAAAGATTTCTAAACATGATTATGGGTAAAGAAAGGCACCTAGCTTTTGGTCAAGGCACACTTCAACATGTGACTACCTTGACCATGGCAATGTCGCACAATACGACATTCACAAGAAAAGTAGCAAATTACTACTCGAACGTACCTCGCACTAAACGAGTCTGGTTCAAACTATTCATGATCCATGTTACCATGAATGCATAAAAACGTATGCCAAGCATTATAGCACCAAGCCAATCCCGTAGCTACAATTGGGGGCTTGAGAAAAACACTCTAAAAATGCTCGAAATGACGATTTCATCGCAAATTCTCGACGCTAATGCTATACATATGTTATAGAGGCACAATCATAAGCTTTAATCGTGTAAAACGAACCTTAGAATGTCTACAACCCCTCCCAAATTCTAAAGCACTACTTAGAATATATAAAGTCACCCCACTATCAAGGGTAACTGAAAATCGCGAGTCACCAAAACTCCGACCAAACCACTGCACATAACGCTCGCCCTATAAAGCGCCTGTTACACAGTCTACATCGTTCTAAAGCAAAAGCGAAAGAAAAATCAAGGATAAAAACTGTCAAATTCTGCCCAAAAATCATTTTCAACACCCAGAGCTGGGCGCCGATATCTTTAATGCCCCAGCCTGGGCGCTGATTCTCTTGGCTGCCAAATTTTGCCCAGATACAAAAACAAGAAAGAAACATCTATGAATCCTCGCATCGAACGAAGTAATAGGCCGTGCACAGCCACACGGAAGGTGCTACACTTGTTCGAGCACCTGAACGAGACATGATGAAGTACTCCAATGCAAGAAATAATAATGATATCCCAACACCTGGAGGAATGTTCTAAGACACGCCGTTAGGCCGCACATGCCTACATCGCACCATAAGTTCAACCATCCCACGGTACAAGTCTAAAAAAAAGAAGAGTAAGGCATATTGCACTAATGCGGGCACGACCAAGAGTAAGAGGCAAAGACTACCTATCGCCCAAATTCAAAATGCAAGCCCCACGACTCCTACATTAAAGGTAGCGAAATATTACCTACCACGGAAGGGATAGCTCGCACCTACACGAGCGGAACCCCAAGGCATCTTTCTCGAAAGAACCTACAAAAATCGTACGCCAAAAGGAAGCATCCCAACATGCATACTTGGGGGCTCCAAGCTACGAAACGACCATAGCAAAATAAAAAAAATCTTGAAGCAAATGTTTGAACAATCGAAAGGGCACGATGTTTGAGCCCACTTCATGAATGGGCCTGAGCCCTATCAAGCTTCTAAGCAAACTATTCAAAATCAGTCATTGCTCAAAAAAAAAAAATGATTCAAACAAACTGATTAATGGACCGCACACAACGGCCATTCTATAAACGCTCGTTCGCACATACATATCATCTTTTCTAAGTATCGAACATTTACGTACGCATTCAAAAGGAAAAAAAAAAAGAAAACGAATGAACAAGAGGCCAACTGTGTCATCAAAAAAAACCTTGCCAGAAATTATTTTCAGCGCCCAGCGCTGGGCGGCAAAATCTTTAACGCCCAGGCATGGGCGCCGAAAGTGAACCCAGGCTCAAAAAAGGCCCTAACTTCTATAGGGCCCTGCCATATTAATTCGACTTGAAAATTGCCGATTTCTTTACTGAAAGTCGCACCTCACGGCTTTGTTAAGAGTAGCATACCACTATAAAGGTCACTCGCACATACGAGCATGACCCCAGACATGATTAAAAGACGTTATAAGCTACGTACCTCTCTTGGAAAAAAATGACCGATGAGCCCAATTGCTTGGGGGCTCGCGAAAAAATATATACTCCAACAAAAAGTGTGCAAGGTTAAAATCATGTTCCCGGACTACGCTATACACAGTCCCGTGTTTGGATAATCTCAAAGAAAAAACGGTATTTTAAAAAAAAAGTATCGTTAACAGAAATATACACGGTGTGGGCCCACTTATAGGACACACTTAATCAAGGAATATTGCGACCCACCAACAGGTTGTAAATACAAAAGCCCTTCTACATAGGCAAAATGAAAAAAAGGTAAGAAATTCAAAATGGGCTCGCCCACCTTCAACAGGCGGGGTCTGCGTCACTAGCCGCGCAGGTCCTTAGTTTTCGAAAAATAGAATCTTCAAAAACAAAAATGAAATAGGCTCGCCATCTTCAGTCGGCGGGGTCTACGTCACAAACCACGTAGGTCCTTATTTTCAAAAAGCACAAACAAATTTCAAAATAGATTCGTCCACTTCTATCGGACGGGGTGTCCACCCTTAGCGGACAGGTTCGCCATCTTCAGCCGGCGGGGTCTACGTCACAAACCGCGTAGGTCCTTATTTTCAAAACATCAAAACAGATTCGTCCACTTCTATCGGACGAGGCGTCCACCCTCAGCGGACAGGCTCGCCATCTTCAGCTGGCGGGGTCTGCGTCACTAACCTCGCAGGTCCTTAGTCGCTGCAGCGATAACTTTTTTCGGTTTTCCCTTTTTCCAAAAATTAAAGGATTGGTTTTCCGTTTTTCCAAAAAAGAACGATGTGCTGGATTTTCCTCCGTTTTACGTCCCATAAAAACAAGGGGGTTTTCTCGTTTAGCTAGCCCTGAAAATGAGAATCTTTAAAAATATTTTTACCTCGTGGTTGGGCTTGGCCAGGCCCAATTACACTTTATAGATTTAATTTCGAAAACAAAGTGAGGGAGTTTCTACGTCTCTTTAGATACTTCCAATGACAAAGTGAGGGAGTTTCTATACTATCCGTTGACAAATCCCAATGACACGTGAGGGAAATGTCGACACTTCCAGTGATGACCCTTAAGTCAAATGTTATCACTCGGGGGCTCGTGAGACCCTCGCAAAAGCAGGTCATCATGACTTGTGTGGCGCACTCCGTCTAAATACTTTGACCATCGTCTTACTCCAAGACTCAGTCAAAGTGGGGGCTAACTGTAGACACCTACTTTTGTCCCCATTCCCGAAAGGGAAGGTTCGATGATGAGAACATAAATCTCCACTTGGCAACGCATCTCCTATAAAATAACGAATCTCGATCACCCTTTTCATTTCACCCGAACCTGCTATTTATGGAAACCTGCTAAAAATAGTAACTGCCGTAATGGGTAGTTGTTAAAAGTGGCAAGTCATAAAAGATAGAAACCTGTCAGAATTAGGTGTTGCACTCCAACATAAATCCTAAATGAGATAGAAATTGCGAGAGAATCCTATTCCTAATACGATTCGAAAATAAGAGTTACGTATTAATTAAAATCCTAACGAGCCTAGAGTTCGTAACGGGCCCAGACGCATCCCTTCACAAGGTTAATACGCACTAAAAGACTCAATTAAATCTCAAAAACTCTGGATTCTAGGAATCCGAATCAGACTAAGAAAAACAGCCCAGATCCTATTTTCAACGCCTGGCTCTGGGCGCCGAAATCTTCGGCGCCCGGGCCTGGGCGCTGAAAATACCTGGTACGTGTTTTTTCCTAATTCCTCGTGGATTAGAGTTCTACAATTCTATCTTTCCACGAACTCTTTTCTATAAATAGGGCCTTAAGTTCGACGTGAAAAAGACAACAACACACAATTATTATTCTGAGTATTGACTCTAAACCCCTAAGCCTAAGCCTCACGCTGCAAAATTGATCACGCGTTCTGTCGCAATCGATCCATAAATCGAACAGAACGTATCCCGTCCCATAATTTGAGATTCGTTAAATAAAAGGAGAAATAGCAAAGTCAAAGTGGTTAGTTTTCTGAGAACCGTGACGCACCTCTCAAGGGTGCGTCGTAATGTGTCCCTTTTCCATGGTTTAATTGCTTTCCTCGCCCTTTTATGAACTGTTAAACTAACTAAATCTGATTGTTCGATCACGCTTAATAAATATGATATTTTTGGGAAATTGGATTATCATGCTAGGTCCCTTAAAACAATCTAAATCAGATAATCGCGCTCGATCTAGTACTATATGTTGCATATTGTTAAAATCAACTCAGATTAGTTTAATAGTTAATGCATGTCCCTTCAATTATTTATGCTGAGCTAGTAAGGATATCCTGCCTCTGGAGTTATCGAAGAGCGAGTACTCCTCTCGGTAGTTACAGTCCCCCGAACCCTTAATCTCTTCCCTGCGGGTGTACGTTGAGCGATCCCCACCACCAGGGATCACAAGGGAACCTACGGCCGTCGTGGTCAAACATAATTGCACTCCCTTTATGTCACGATAACCGGGTTTTGTCAGTTTTTCTCATTGTCATTAAAAACTGAATGGCGACTCCTATATTACTAGTCAATTGGGTGTAAACTCACAGGAAATCCAATTACACTTGATTTGACAAAAAGAAGCGTCACACCCACGAGGGACGAGGTCACGCATTAGCCTCGTGCTTTTTCGACCCCCTCACACTAGTTCATTTTTCATTTTCTTTTTCTTTAAAAACCAAAAAAAAGGCATATTCTCTTGTTGCTCAAAATGACGAATCGATTTCGCTTGATGATCTTCTCTTTCTCCATGATAATTTCCTAAGCTCTTTGAATTTTGAACCTCCAAAATCATTAATTATGAGGCTTGCTTTCATAAAATATCTTGAAATTCAAGAAGAGCTAAGAATAGAATCTTGTTTGAGTTCATTTGAAGTCATGTCCCAACAAGTTGTAAAAGGCTTTTTTGGAATTTTTAACCTATTGCAAGAATCTATTAAGGATGTTTCATGGAGAAGAGATGAGTTTGAGGCTACATTGCCACCTATGATGCATGACATTGAGGAGTTGAGTATTGGAGAGTTTGTTCCTACTCGTTCCTCTTTGAGTGAATGCCTCGATGATGGTGATGAAAATCTATTTGCTCCATTTTGCCTTGAAGTGCTTAAATCGATTCAAATTGAGGAAAAGAGTGAATGTGCCAACCAAAAAGATTTTAAAGTGAATGAAGGATCTTATGTTGAGATTTCTTGTGCTTTATGTGATGTGAGTGAAGTTGTTTGTGAATCTCTTGTTCCCACTCCCTTCCCTCATTCCCCATTCCGAAAGAGAAAACTCAATATTTATCCTTCATTTCCCATTTCTTTTCCCCTTTTGTCAAGACTCCCAACGCTTGAGGATTCTTTTTCCTCTATTGATCCTAATGATTCTCCTTACCCAAAGGAGCATGAAGAAAGGAGTATTTCTATTGTTTTTCCTTTTGATTTTTCTTATTTTTGGTTCCCTACCCCTTGTAGGCATAGAGTTGCATTTTACTTTGTGCTTGCATCTCTTTTGACTCTTGCCTACTTGTTACTATTGGATATGTTTGCTATTGCATATGACAAACTATTGCGATCTTTTTCGGGGTACTTACTAGAGGTAAGAGGCGTCAAGCTAATGACGTAAAATAGCGCTTCTCGGGAGGCAACCTGTGGGTGTTGGCCATTTGGCCCATGTATACATTTTTCTTGATTTTTGAAGTTTTTTGTGGCTCAAGCTTTCTTGATGTGGAAATCTTTGCATCCATCTTTGCCATGTCCGGCTATTCTCCTTGGTGAGTTCGTTCGTTATCACGGTTCTTTGCGGGACTTGCTCCCACGTCATCACCGGTAATATCCTTCTAACTCACATGCATTCTTTGGGTTGGGAATCTTTATTGAGGGGCATTGGTTGGATGGGTAGATGTGCCCATCCTAGTTTCGTTTTAGGCCTTGAGGACATGGCCTAATTCGAGCTTGGGGGGAGATTCTATTGTTTGCTACTTTGATCTCCGTGTGATGGATTGCTTGATTTTGTGAATATTTTGGATTTTGTGCATATTTCTTGATTAGTTTCATTGATTTTGTGAATATTTTCTATATTTTTCTTTTTCTTTTTTCTTTCTTTCATTTTCTTGTTTTCCTTTTTCATTTCTTTTCTTTTCTTTTCCTTTTCGATCTTTGTCAAGGCAAGCTTTTCTAGATTTTTAGGCATTATTCTTGATTTGGGCAAATAAAATTGGAACTTGTAGACTAGAATGCTTTTATTCCTAATTGGTAGATGTTTGCACGGTCTTCAATGTCTTGGGTCGAATCTAGGATTTAGGTGTTAAGAAAGTTGGTTGAACTTTGGGTAGCATGCGTCTTGAAACCTTGGCTTGTGGTAAGATGGTGTCGATCTCTCTAGTGATTTGAAACCGGAGAGAGTGGTATTTTCTCCCATGTGAGGTTCATGTTCAAATTAGCCCAAACACAAATACATATATTGAGTGGCATGGATCCTTGGCATTGACTTTCTTATCTCCCGAGTTTGACTATTTCCTTCCCGAGACCGCGACCGAACTACTTTAGGGGACGATAGAGGAATTTCTTTCGGTGACTATTTTTCTTTTTAGTTTAGGACTTTATTTTCTATTTTTCTCATATGTTTTTGTTTGCATTTGCCCCCTTGCTAGCCATTTGAGCCTTTCCCCTTCATTTCTTATGAGCACATTACAAGCCTATTAGCCTTTGTTTTATTTTCACCCTTAGAAGTGATAGTGAAGCTTTGTGTTATGATGCTTGATGGTTTTGAATGAATATGTAAAGTTGAGGAATGATAGTGATTGGTATGAATGGAAATGTTAGGGAAGTATGTTGTATATAGTAAATAAATAAGCAAAAGCAAAAGTTTTAAAAAAGCCAAAAATAGAGAAAAACAAGGCAATGAGAAAAGTTTCAATTGAAACACAAAAAAAGAGAAAATCAAATCAAGAAAAGTGCAAAAAGAGTTGTAGTTTAGAATAGTTGTTGAATAAGCTTGGGGGTACCCCAAATAAGTGGTATGAGTTTGTTATGGTTCGATTGCTTGAGTTGAGTTCTTATTGCGCTTCACTTTAGGTATGAGCACCAAATTACCAAATTTGTTCCACACCTTACCCCTAGCCTACGTTTCACCCTAAAAGTCCTCTTGCCCCTTTTGAGTTGAGTCATTGTCGGTGGAGGGAGGATTTGGTCAAGTTTATGGAATGGGATTGTCATGCTAAGATGTCGGGTAGCCTAATCTTGTTTTCCGGCGCCTTCGCGGTGTCTCGAGACGCTATTCTCAAGGGTGGATAGAATCTAGAGATTTGACGTGGTATGCTGGGTTGAAGGAGAATTTATTAGTGCTTGCCTTTAGTTCACTTTTCTTGACACTCGAATCTTTCACTCGATTTAGGACATTGGATAGCGTGCATTCGTCTATTTAGTTAGTAATATTAGGATTCTTTTGTGCTCGTTCCATAATAAAGGCCCTTATCTTGAGTTTTGTAGTTTCATTTTCCATTTTCTTTTTCTTTCTTTTCTATTTTCTTTTCCTATCTTTTTCATTTTTAGTTCTTGCCTTGATTCAAATTTTTGGAAGAGTTATGGGTGTTTCTCTTTGGAAACCCTTGCGAGATCCCCACTCGCCCTCATGAGCGATTGTGGGGTTCAAAGAGCTTGTTGCATGCGCTTAAATGCAACCGTGATTCCTACGAAAGTGAGTTAGTGTGCATTCTTGTAGTTTTTATTTTCATAATTTTGATTTTGAATAATTAAGCTCATTCTCCTCCCCATTTCTCATTCTAGCTTCGCTTGAGAACACGCAAAGGTTGAGGTTGGGGGAGTTTGATGAGCGACATTTATGTCGCTCTTAGCTTAAGATTTTAGTTCATTTCATTAGCATTTTATTATTATTTTTGCTTAGTTTTATCGTTTTTAGTTCGTTTATCGCATTTTTGCATTAATCGTAATATTTTCTCTTCTTGCGTAGATTTTAGTCGTTTTTGCTCTAAAACGTGCCTTTTGTGTGCATTCTCGTTGCGCAAGGGTCGTTTCGAGTATTAACGTGTTTTATATTGTGTCATTATGCTTGACGATGTTTAAAATGATTTTACGATTTACAAAAGTACGATACGAATTAATAAACATGCTATGTGATTTAATAAGTGTGCTATGCGATTTCGATATCATTGACTATTCGTTGTTTGTTGAGTGCAGCAACGATGTTCTTTGTGCAACACACGAGCAGCAAAGCAAAGCAAGCAGACCAGCTATGCACGAGCATAAGCACAGCACGCAGCAGAACAGAAGCAGCCACAGCAATGGCACGCAAACAAGGCAATGACAGCAGATGTTCATTTGCCTTTGCAGCAGCCAAGCCCGTGCTTTGCAGCAGCCATAGTGTTCACTTTGAGAGCATTGACAGCAGCTCTACACAACCACAGCAAGGCAGCAAAGCAGTGCAGCAATACAGCAGCAATCACACAGCACAGCAATGCAGCAAGAAGCGCAGCAGCACGCGCAGAACCAGAAATGAGCAGCCTGTGCGATCGAATGGATTCTGTGCGCTCCAATCATTTTTGTGCGATCGAAGGTTAAGCCTGTGCAGTCGAACAAACTGAAGTTTTCAGATCAGAATGTCCTTATCTTGCTGTGCGATTAGGGATGTCAACGAGCCGAGCCGAGTATTTGGTTGTTCGAGCTAGGCTTGATAATAAATTTCCGAGCTCGAGCTCGAGCCGAGCTTAACCGAGCTTTCATTTTCCCTGTTCGAGCTTGGCTCATTTAAGTTTTTCGTTGTTCGAGCTTAGCTCACGAGTAGCTTGTTTAAGTTCAAGCTCGAGTCGAGCCGAGCTATTAACAAACGAGCCTTAATAAACGAGCTTTTAACAAACAAGCCTTAATAAACAAGCAAGATCGATTAATAAATGAAATATTATTTTAAAAAATTATAAAAACATAACCATACCCAAATAAAAAGTTAGCACAGTATACTAACTAATACTATTTTATAAATTATAATCTCCTAAATATCAAAATCTAACAAAATAATTGCAACTTATATTTACTTATAAATAAAATTTTGTCATATTTTTTTAGAAATTTAATATAAACGAGCTTGAACAAGCTTTTAAACGAGCTTATAAAGAACACGAACGAGCTTGGAAGCGAACATGAACGAGTTGTTCGCGAGCCTAAACGAGCCGAACACTAGGCTGTTCGAGCTAGTATCATTTATTAAACGAGCTTAAATTTTTTGTTCAAGCTCGTTTATTTATTTATTGAACGAGCTTTGACCGAGCTTGTTCACGAGATGTTCACGAGCGTATCGGCTCATTGACATCCCTATGTGCGATCGAATGCATTCACTTGTGCGACCGAACACAATCTGTGCGACCACACAACACCCCCTATTCGGTCGCACAAGTGCGCGGGGCTGCTATTATAAAAACGAAAATCGCAGCAACTTTTAATTAGGCTTTCATTTTGTTAATTACGTAATTTTCATTTCTCTCTCTAGAATTAGTTTAGGGCTTAGATTAGAGATTAGGATTAAGGATTCTTAGCCTCAAATTCTTGATTCTAAATTCAATTCAATCTTTAATTTTCAGATTTCTTTTCTATTTCTTTTGAGCTTTGTTCTTCATTTTGTTCTTCAAGTTTGATGCTAATTCTTCAATTCAAGGTATAATTCTACTTTTATTTTTGATTTGTTCTTTAATTCTTTAATTGCTTCACTAATTTATTTTATGCTTTGATTTCATGCTTGAATTCTAGGATTAGTTTGTTATTTTGAATTTCATTGATTTTTCCCCAATTTTTGTAGTTTGAATTTTCTGAATTTTATTGTTTCAGTTAGCTTCATTAGTTCAATTAGTTTCATGATTAGGATTAATATTAGTTTAATGTTGATGTTAATCATGCTAATTGAGTAGTTTAGTCTAGAGGTTAGGGATGAAGCCTTGGCATTGAATTTGGGGAATTTTAGGGAAAATTCATGATTGATGTTGTGATTAAATGTGATTTAGTGATAGGATTTTCCATGACCAATTGAGTAGTAGTTGCAAATGCTAGTTGATTGGATTAGATTGGAATGTATGATTTAGGTTTGGCAAGACATTGTGGGCCTAATTCATGCAAGTGAATGATAGTTCCCATTATATGCAAGCTAATCTAGCTTAGGACTATGCGAAAGCTTTTCTATAGGCTAGGTTGCTTCGCGTGCTCTATCCGAGAGGTGGCGAGTACGTCATTAGTTTTCATTCCCCTATTTGCTATGTCGTTGCATATTCATGAATGTCTTGACCTTGTTATTTCTTTGATTCGATTTCTATTGCCGATTCCCGAATCCTCTAGAATTTGTTTATTAGTTTGAATTACTTGCTTTCATTAGATTAGAATTCAAAATCAATTTCCATCCGAACTAGCTTGTGAACGCATAGATTGAATAGTCAAGCATATCCATTCCTATGGGACGATCCCTATACTTGTCGCTATAGTCCATATAGCCGGTTAGTTAGGTGTTTTATAAATTTTGTTTGGGGAGGTGATTTTCTATTCAACGACGGAAAAACACCTTATCAAAACCCAAGTCTAATATGTCCAAGTCTGGACTGTTTGGTGGTTGTCGAACTAGAATGAAAGTGAAGTCACCTTGCTGATGTGCTTGTTGCCATAGTGCATCAGATTGAGTGATGTGTGTTCTTGCATTGTCTTGTTGTATGAATATTGTTTTTGGCCCTTCACTTGGAGGCCATTTTTGCATGATTGCTGGAACAATTTGATTGATGAGCATGTCCCTTGTCTCTTCTTTTCTGACTGATTCAACTACTTTAGTCACCATTGTCCCCTTGTCTCTGTTTTTTGAATTCCTCTTTGCTGCTTCTTGATAAGTGAATGGAAAGATCCCCAATTTGCCATCAAATGTGCATTCATTTTGAGCATTGAATCTAGGCCTTGCAACTGCTGCTGTGAACATTACCTTTGGTATGAATTTTCTTGACTTTCCTGGTCTGTATTTGCCCCTTTCATGCTTGCCCAAATACACCCTTTGTGTTTTTTTGCTCAAGTAGAACTACTTTTCATCAATATGCACAAAATCAAACATTGGTTGTTATTGCCTCTTTGTTTGTTGACTGTCCCCTTCTAGTAAATCTAGGACCCACTTGACCCTTTGTAGCATGTTGGGGTCTTGCAAACCCGGATGTAGGGGATTTGTGTGTGCCCTAACATCACCCCTTTTATCATTATCCAAAGTGTTGTTGGTCCAATATCTAGCATCATTGCCAAATCCCTAATGCATGTTCTGTCCCCCATGGTTAGACTTGTGATTGTGTCTTGTTCAACTAGAATGCGTTTCCTGCCAGCATTTTTTGCCTTTGTTGCCATGTTGTATCTCTGGAATGCCTTTTCTTGTGCCCTTACTTGCTTCCAAATTCTTTTGACTGTTCTGGGATGCACATTGTACATTTCAGCAATATGTTTAAATGCTCCATAATGTGGTTTGTCTTTGTCCCTTTTGCGATGGTTGTTCAACAACCACATCAGAATTTGCAACCTTGTGTCACAGCGGAACCTTGGCTTCTTCTTGCGTTGATGACCCCAGATTCCTACATGTTGCTGAAAATTGTGTTGATGCTGCTCTGGTTTCTCATTGAGATCAAATGGAAACACTATGTGTTCCATGTTCCCTGTTTCTTCTGCTGCTTCATTCAAGTCGAAAAAAGTCCCCTCCTCATCAATGTGGTGACCATCCTCATCGTATTCTGGTATCCAAGCATCATTAATGATCCAAGCAGCATCTTCCCATTCAACATCATTTATTTCCTCCATTTTGTCTGAGCAGAAGAAGCCAAATGCAATGAAGCTGCCAGCCCCTGTTTTGAAGAAATGCTCTGTGTTTGTGTAGTTTTTGGGTTCTTTTTGGACACTTTATTCTCTCTCCTGATGTATATGAAAATATTGGAGGGAAAAGTCCTTTTTTTGCCAAAATTTTCCCACCAAAAGTGAGAAGTCCCCACTTTTGTTGGCTGATTCGTGTACTTTAGTTCCTTCTTTCCTATTGACTGTTGGATATTTTTCCATGAATTCTATTGGTTGGTTTTTGAGTTAGTGGATTGCTGACTTGGCACTTTTGTACTTTTCTGAATTTCCCTCCTCTTTTCTATGATTCCTTTTTGTACTTTATACAATAAACAATTATCTACTTTTTCCTTTCTCCAAAAAAAACATTCCCAATCATTACCTCTTACCCACCATTCAATTTTATTAATTACCGTGTAAATGTCCAAAGTGGACACATATTTAGGAACGAAGGGAGTATAAGATTAATAAGTTTCAATCAATCATATAAGTTTGTTTTCTCAAGTTTACTCTATGTTCTAATAAGTAAGATCAGGTCTTATCAAGTCAATCAATCCAATAAATTCAGATAAGTCCAGATTTAAAAAAGACAAAGCATCCTAAAGGGTGGTTCTTAAAGCACTCTCACCGGTGAGGGAAAAAGTTCCTCATGAGTGAAAAACGGTGAGATTAATTTAGTTCGCACACCACACCAATGGGAGAAATGAGAAAAGCTCACGAGGAAAACAGAAAAATAACGCGAGGCGTTCTGTTTGAAGTATTTGCTCACACAAAAAATGGGACCCACTATATTCATTTTGCAGAGGAAAGTGACGTGCAACAGTTACCTTTTGTTTGGATCCAAGAGTAATTCATGTGCTCCAAACGTATAATTGCCATGAAAATGACAGTTTGTGGGTAAATGGTACCCTTTGATGCACAAGAATCCAAAAAATCAAGGAATTTTGCTCATTGTTGACTGGGCTACATCAACCAATCAAAAATTTTCTTTCAAATTGTAATTGTTCTATTGCTTAACAGCTAATTTTAGTTAAAAATAATTTAGTAAAAAAAATAAAAATTACACCAACGGTCATAAAATTTCAAGTCTATAAATAGAGACCCATTTTGCTATATTTCGACACACTTTCAAAAATCATTTTCTTACAAAGTATTACTATAATTTGTGATAAATTCGATAAATTACTGAAAATTTTCAGAAATATATATTTTCGATAATCCTATTTCCGGTTTTAATCTTAAATAATTGTTAGAATTCATTTAATTTATTAATATAATTGAATAAGTACAAAATAGATTGAGGTCCTGTTTGGTTAGGAGTTGTTAGCTGTTAGCTGATAGTTGGTTTGACTACCTGTTAGCGGTTAGCTGTTTGCATTAGCTGATTTGACTAGCTGGTTGCATTAGCTGTTTGTGTAAAAGTGTTTGGTAAATTAGCTGATAGATGTTAGCTGGTTAATATGTAAAATGACCATTAAGGACATTGACATATTTTATTTCTTATTAATATTAGACAAATAGTTTATTGTGTTAATATTTTTTCTCTTTATATTTTTCTAATAAACATTGACTAAAGAAAAATAAATTTATTTTTAAAAAAAAAATATTCTTAATTTAAATTTTTTAATAATATATATTTTTCAAATAGAGAAATATTACTAATGATATTTAAATCATGATTGCAATATACTTCAATTGCTTCAAAGTACTAATATAAATTTTATTATAACAAAAAACGAATCTAGTAAATAAGGTGAAATGAAAAAGAAAGTGTGAGTAATGTTTTTAGAAAAAAAATATGTTGGGTAGGTAGATAATGGTTGTAATTATATGCAATAGTAGGACAAAATAGTCATTTTCATCCACTTTCTCAAACCTCTAATTGCAAAAAGCTCCTATATTGAGATTTTTCAAAATTAGTTTTTTCACCCCAAAACTCTCTTCCCATCCTCTCCTAGCCAAACACTCTCAATTAGCATTTTCTAAAGGTCAAACCTCTAATTCACCCCAAAAATCTAATTTTCCCTCAAACTTCTCCTAACCAAACACCCCCTGAGTATATGGGAGATAGAAAGTGTGGTGGGTTTAGTGAATAGTAAAAGTAAAAGTGGTGAGGAGTTTCTTTTTAGTTCATTGGTGGGATGAATTTGTTTGTGAGGGAAATAATGTGGAGGAGTAAGAAAGTGAAAGAGAGATAGTAATGAGATTTTTTCACCCCTTTGGTAAGAGTGGTCTTAATTTCTTATGTCAAAGCTGTCAAAAAATATAAATAAATAAATAAATAAATAAAATTTCTTATGTCATGAGATTACATTTCATGGTCGGGTGTGAAAAGTTGGAAACACGGAAGCAAAGGTGAAAACATGTATGACTCTACGCGTGCTGGACTTATAGGACTTTAATGTATGGGTCGGCTTTAAAACAACATATCCTTCATTAATTTTTAGGTGATTCTACTTGGACTCTTGGAGACGAAGCTTGATACAATCATACAAGTGGATTGACGGGTCTTGTTAGAAGTTGTTTAGGGTAATCCAAAAACTAATAGTCACCCTATCAATAAATAGAAGTAAATTGTAATTACTAATTTGTATTGGTTTTTTAGCTCATTCACACTAAAACTAAAATATACTTCATAAAAGTAAACCCGTGTAATTATTTTTGATGTTTTTTTTTTTATACTTTTTTTTATGTCCCTAAGTAAAAATCGATTGATTTTACGTGTCATATTTATATTTTCTAGGCCATAGTTTTTTTTTCTATTACGAGTTTTACTAAGTTATTACTAGTTTTCTATACACTCGATGCGTGCTTGTAATTTAAAAACGCACGCACATTTGGTTAATTACTTTTTATCCTTCTTATTGATATTTTTTTCTTAGTTTTAATATTTGGTAATTTTAGTAAATATCTTTTAAATTAACTCCGTTTTACGAAGTATATTGTAATATATAATGTTTTTCTGTTTAGGTAATCAGTATTTAGGCTGCTCAGACATTCCCTTATATAAAACTAGTTTTCTGCGCACTCGATACATGCTTGTAATTCAGAAAAACCGTTCACAATAACACTTATTTGGTTAATTACTTTTTGACCTTTTTGTTGACAGTTTTTTTCTTAAATATTTGGTGATTTAGTAACTATTAATTCCCCTTACACTGTAATATAAAATTTTGTTGTGTAATTTATTCTTATTTTTCTAATTTTTCTAATTTTAATGAAGGATAAAAAGGCAATCATTATCTAACAAGGATACGAACTATACTTCTTCATAAGTACTGGGTATGTAAACTCCAGGATGACACTCCTACGGAAAAGGTTCATCAAGAATACCAGAGTTGCATAAGCAGCTCTGCACTCCCGAATCCCCCGACTGTCGAACGCCCAAAGAAACCACATTTTGCAAAGAGCGTGGTACATGAACCAAACCGAACACAAGCACATATTTCCCAATTTCTTTCAGGAGTTAAACATCAGCTAAGAAATCTGTGTATAATGCATTGATGCCTACAAGTCTTGGAATTTACAGTTAATGCCAACAAAATTTCCGCCGTAAATCCTTTTTCAGCTGAAGAATATTAGAACTTGCTGCAGCTGGCTGAAGCATGGCACGAGAAACAAGAGGAAAAGCCCCATCATCCCTTCTTCCCCAGCGAAAAAGAAGACATGGGAAGAAGAGGAAATAATTACTGAAAAGCCCTACCGATTTACCTTTCAATCAAAAATCAAATGTCTGCCTGGTTAGTTTTTTTTTCTTCTATAAGACTATTTTTAGTTTTTTACCCAAATGGGTACTCGCGAATCGCGATAAGAGGTCAAGCAGAAGTGCCAGGCACATCATCCGCGACAGGTGCTTGTGGTCCAAGAGGTTTTTTAGCTGGTTTCGGCATAGCAGGAGGTTTACATGGCCTGTTTGGGTGGCACTCTTCAACCTTCTTAGCAGGCATCTCAAACTGCATCGCAGATAAACAAAAGGATAAACCCATCAAACATTTTAAATCAGAATCCTTTCATGTACATAGTACTCTGTATTATTCTACATTCCATGTATGAATGTGTAGTGCAAAAGACAAATTAGCTCAGGGATGCAAACTGACCTTGTAACCACAACCGGCAACACAAGCATGGAAACACTCCTGTAAACATAGACAAATATAAGAAACTTTAGTTGGAAGAGTCGGGACTACAGAAGAACGAAAGAGAAAAACAATATCAGTCACATTCCAACTTAACCACCACTTGTTCACTCCGCCGCCACTTATATTATCTTTTTTCCAGGTTGTTCATTCCTCCGATTATATCCAACTTAATTATGTAATTACAGATATTTATTTGTAAAGAACAAATTGTATTATGGAGTCATCAGGGAACTGCAATTTAAAATAGAGATGGGTAGCATTTGAGGAATGGATTGTTTGTTCTATCAATGAAAACATTGAATGGGGATTGTAGCAGTTAGAAAGAATAGAAACCTCAGAGTAACTTGCATCTCCAGGAGAACGGTCAATATAAGCACTCCACTGCTGATCCTTTAATACTGGGTCCTTGTAGCATATCTGGTCGCATACGCTCACACCTAAATGCCAATGAAACTAAATCAACACCATGTACAACTTTCATATAAAAAACAGCTGCAATAGCTCCACAGGGGGTTTAATATCCAATAGACATATTTTCCGTCAACTTTAAATTTGGAGTTACCAAAAAAAAAACTTGATCATTCAGCACGACTATAAAAGGCAATTGATGACAACAATTTTCTATCAAGCCTAAAAATCAACACTCTCAGAGGCCAAGAACAGAAGATACTATCAATATTATGTAGGCATGCGCACTCGTGTTACCAAAACAAGGGAGACAAACAAAAAGGGACAAGAAAAAAGAAATGGCTGCATTAACACTAAGAAATGGTTGCTTACACAATGAGAGTAGTCTTCTATTGCTTTCTAGATGATCACATGAATATGTGTCTCCACATTGGATAAAAACACAAGAATTACGACAAGTGAGGACCATTTATCTGACTCTCTTAGTAGACATTATTTTTCGGTGTAGAGAGAGCTACACCAAATGATGTAGATGGGATTTGATCCCCGGTCTTGGGTACCACCCTCCAAGACTTTAACCAACTAATCTAGTTGGCATCCACCCCTTAGTAGACACTAGACACATTTGTGAGATCTTTTTAGCCAAACATTACGTAGAACTTCTGTCCTACCAATTAGAAATCCACTTATCCACAAGTTTAATCCTTCATATTACTGGTGTAAAAGATGCTTAGCTCCATCCTACTCGCCTGATTAAGTCGTACACCCATTTTTCCATTGAATTTCCTTTTAAGACAAAAGTAATTTTGCAGCAACAATCAGTTTTACCACGGTATTTACGTAAGTCAATATACTCATATATCATCTACCTCGCCCAATATTACTACAATGCTTCACCGCCACAAACTAAGTAGGCCATATTATTCGGCTCCAGAGTCTTTTACAGCAAAAAAAATGGGTAGACACGATGGCCATGATTTAAAATTTTTTCATCAAAATTATGTGCCAAAATCTGAAAATGGCCCTCAGTGCAGAACTGCAGGATCTAGGGAAAACTAAACGTGTAGAGGGTATCCAGGCATTTAACAAAGAGACAATTATACATTTGAACTGTGAAGCCTCAGCCGCGTCTCAAATTTCAATAAGGAAATATCAAGAGTCATATTAACAGCTATTTGAGAAAGAGACTAGTATAATTGAGGATGTTTAGTCTCCCTCTCTCTCTCCCCCCTCCCCCCCCCCCCCCCCCCCTTTCCCTCCCTCTTTCATGCACCCAATGCGAATTCTTAATTCGGACTTCTGCCTCCCTCCCCCTCTCTCTCTCTCTCTCAACCGGATTCATGCACCCACTGCCAATTCGTAATTCGGACCTCAGAATACCTTGTGTCCAACTGAGAGATGGAGAACCAAATTGATTATTTGACAGTAAAAACGCAACAGATCAGCTTTGTACAGAGTTTACCTCATACCCGCCTATCGAGACTCCACTTGACAGTAAGAGCCATTAAACATGAACAATGCACATGTAGTATAAAATGCAAAAACACCTTTGAACAAAAATCAAAGAGAATGAAAGATCCAAAGGGGGGGGGGGGGGGGAGTAAATGATAATACATTGACAATTGACACGTCTATATATAAGGCAGGTGAAATATATACACCATAAACTTGAGTACTTGACTATGATTTAAATTTGACTGAGGGACCTAAATATCACCCAAGAGAAAGGAATAATAATACTCACATTCTTCCCAAAGGGGGGGGGGGGGGGGGGGGGGGAAGTAAATGATCCAAAAGGGGGGGGGGGGAGGAGGGGGAGTAAATGATAATACATTGACAATTGACACGTCTATATATAAGCCAGGTGAAATACATACACCATAAAGTTGACTATGATTTAAATTTGACTGAGGGACCTAAATATCACCCAAGAGAAAGGAATAATAATACTCACATTCTTCCCACGTGTCCCCATCGGCGCCACATCCCTTTTTGCAAAACACTCTCCCTACAGAATACACAAAGCAGAAACAAAATTATGGAAGCAGAACTAGTTTAGGCAGCATTCAAAATCAATGAAAACTTGTACAAGATTATTGCACTTATCAATCAATATTACACTGACGCAACTAAAAGCAAAAGATACATCAAATATCAGAGTACCAATTGCATAAAAATGGACTACCAAGAAACAACATTGCTCATTATCAAGAAATTGAAGTCGCTTCACACATCTCGGCAGCTAAGAGCCTACGACTACATCCTCAGATATAAGTTGTATTATTAAGACAACTAAACTACAAACTTCTAAGAGAACAACCCTTGGGTTGGTTCAACGGGACACAAATCTAAGTAATATTACCAACTCCTTGAGCTCTAAGAGTGTTCTATGTTGAAACAAATAGAAGAAAAACCTTGTTCAGATGCTGGAAAGGTATTCAAATCATGGAGTAGGCAAGGTTTAAAAACATTTCCCTTTGTATTTATGTACTCACTTTCCGTTAAGATTTATTTTATGTACCACTTCTACTTTTTTCTATTTTGAAACTAAGACTTCATGCATCAAAACTTTAGTCATGACACCATTTCTACTTTGTGAATCTACAATCATAAAGTATCCCAATTACTACTTTTTGGAATGGTATGATTGGTATCACACTCCAACAGGGCCTAAACTCCTTCTCCATTCTTCCCAATGTAAAATTAAGACTTTAAAAGTGCTTCCACCATCTCACATTAATTTGTTTCTTTTTTACTATCAGTTTTTCGGAAATGAAATAAAAAGTTAACCTTAACAATCCAGAGTCAGCACCCAGATTTTAATAGAGATGTATACAACAAAAAATACACAAATCATAATATGATGATAAGGATAAATCTATTACGGAAAAACACCAGGACTTACATTACATATCAATCATCCAAGTAACCAGCCAACGGTAGTATTCTAGGAAAGATAATGTTCGAGGGAAACTATTTTTCTTTTTTGCATCAGCCATAACATTACTTTCTTTCTTCAGTGTAGAGAAATAGCCATGAAGGACAATGATAGAGACGAAATTAAAAAACCGGATATCACCCCTGAGACTTTAACCAATTAAGATAGTTGGCATCCACATAAGCCCTATCGGCATATGAACATACAAGCTTTAAGGTTATGAAACCAGGTCTACGGTATAACACCCTAATATATTTACCAGGAACTTGGTCAAACTCAAGGGAAACGTAGTATTTGTATTAAGGTACCTTGATCATCCAAAACCTAACTCTGAATATTTGTAAAGCTACCAAATCCAACATAACATAATTCAAATGTTCCCAGCAAACAATCGATAATGTAGATGCAAAATTAACCCAATTGTAATACTACAAAATAACACTAATTTAAACAGAAAATGAACAATTAACCTCAGTTTTGTCTTAAAAATCTAAACCCCACAAAAATTCATCCAAAAGTACAATTAAATGGGCTAAATTATCCACCTCAAAAAATAACTAAAACCCAGAAAATTTTCAAATAATTAAATTAAAGAAAGAACAATAATACCAATTAAATTAAAACAAAAAATAAATTGAAGAAAAAAAAGGGGGGGAGAAATAGAATTACAAGGAATCTGGGTAAGAGCAGCAAATTTGTGGGTGCATTGGCTGCCGCAAGGTGACGTCCATTGCTGAGGAATTATGTCTCCTATTTCTTTCATTTTCATTTTTGTTTGTATTTAGTTTTGAAGGGTCTCATCCAAAAATAAATAATTGTAAAATATGATCACTCAAATGAATGTTTTTCTCTCTCCTGTTTCGGAAACTTGAGCTGCCCTAGAGACATGGAGGAGGGGAGAAGGTGGGGAATTAGAGGGAGGCTGGTCCGAGGAGGTGGAGGGAAACAGGAAAGGATGGGTATTTTAGTCTTTCCTTAACCTTCACTAATTCTATTTTTTTTCTTGTGTGAATGAGCCGTTAATGCAATACTCCCGAGCCCCGTACAAATTACAAATGCGGGATAAGTAGTTGAACTGTTAACCTATATTCATGAACAATATTTAGTATTGCCCGTATTCTCAATTGCACCAAAAATATTACATAATCCTGAAACATAAACCCTCGAAAAGTCCAACCTATGTTTAGAATATCGTTTTCGCCCAAAATACACTAAGGAAACGTCGAAATCCGACAACTTTTGAATCTGCACTTTATCTACGAATTCATCCAAAATCCGAATTTTAACGAAAAACTCCGAAAATTAAAACCATTAATTTCAGCCATATTAATTCAAGAAAATTACATTAAAACATACTTAAAACATGAAACTCATGATACCACTGTTGTGAATGAATGCTAATCTAATTAACAATACAAAAACATTCACCAAAACCAAGATCACATGCAAAAGTATGGATTAAAAATAACATACATTCGTAGTTTGTGCTCCCACTTGCCTCACAAACACGAACAAGAACTCCATGTGTAGTTCCTCTACAATTGTCCACCGTCACGTTCGGATCCGCCTTGATTCCGTTAGCTTAGAACTTTCTCAAGGTACTTTGGCTATGGAAACTCTCACTTGGAGGCACACACACAATTAGGGTTCCTTGAGTGTATTCAGTTGTGTGAAAAACGACTTAGGGTTTAATGAAATAAACCCTTGCACATTAAGTAACCAACCGACCAAGGCACAAGGCCAAGGTCGGCCAATAGTGCACGACCAGCCCACAGTGCGCGCACAAACGCGTTGGGCCTTGGATCGCGTTGTGCATCGTTGTTGTTGTTGATGTTTGATTGCCCCCTGCGCGCTAGCTGCAAGGCCTTGGCCTTCTGCTCACGAGCTGCCTCGTGCCTCGCTCGAGCGTTAGCGTGCTGCTACGCTAAATGCGCCTTACGCGCTTGGCTCCTTGGCCTGACAACGATGCTCTCTCGTATACGCGTATAAGTCCTTTCGACCATAATTAATCATATAGCACTTGACGATCCAATGCTGTGCGATACAATAATTTGTGCAGCCTGGCCCACGATTTACGCGATATTATATACGATTACGATACAACGCTTTATCGTATACTTAATGTTTTCCAAACTAAATTCTCGATAAGCCATTAAATGATTTTCCGATTCATTTAATCCGTCTATCCGTTATATGTCATTGGTGTGACCTTGTAGGTTTAGTCGAGAGTAAGTTGTGAGCCTAATAAGAATTAGAACTCGTTGATCAGAAACATTGCTCCAGCTAGCTATTCGATCAATTGATCTTACTGAATTAGTTATTCCATAATTAATCTGAACTTTGGTATTAGACCAATGCACCTTAGGTGAAGGACACACCCTTCAATAGTTTCATGCACTTCTGAATGGATTGCAAGCAACCTATCCCTCCAAACTTGTTGCGTTATCGAACAAAATCCGAAAATGTGATGACTATCTTCTTCTCCATTCACACAGAAATCGCAGTCAACATCCACCTGAATCCCTTTAGAGTGAAGATTAAACTTCGTTGCAATTCCATTATGGAGAAGCTTAAAAAGAAACAACTTCCATTTAAGAGGAATCTTGAGAGACCACAATTTTTTGTAAAAATCCGACGGGGCTCTATTGTAGCTCAAAGAAAGGTCCTCCGTAGCCAGCATAGCATATTCAGATTTAATTGTAAATTCACCCGACTTATGATATCTCCAAATAAGGAAATCATCATGATTCGTAGAAAGAAGCTACATTCCTACAATTCGTCGAGCATTCTCAAAGTCGAAACTAGCTTTGATTATGTCATGCATGATTCCAACTTGTACCTGAAGGTGTAATAAAATGGCCAACCTTCCAATCTCTGGCATTTCGAAGGAATGTATCCGAATTAAAACTTGAACTTTCCCTAAAACATATATGTCTTTCCCTACCACAACGCGATGGTCATTACCAATTTTCCAGGCACATCCTTTTATGAGTAAATTGCTAGCTCGACAAAGACCTCTCATCCCCCAGAAGAAGTCTTTCCCTATAACCTTAGCTTGTGAACCTGTTTGCAAAGGCATTGGAAATTTCCTACAACAAATCCTTGCCAGCATGCATTGTAGGTTATTGAACAACTTCCATGCTTTCTTCATAAGAAGGGCCTTATTTAAACAAGCTAATCCTCTAATTGTTAGGTTATGAATAATATAAACAATATATTTCATGCGGAAAAACCATAAATCCAGGAATCCAAATTAATTGCCACATAGTCAATTAGCATAATTAGGATACATACAATGTGATGCATGCCTTCCCTAGCTGCTACCGAACCGAACAAGAACAAGTTTAGGACTCCAAATGTCGCCCCTCCGTAGATAGTCCACAGTACGTTCGGATCCGCCTCAGATTCAATTAACTAGAATATTATCTAAGGTTTTATGTTTACTCGAAAAGTTTATTATTAATTTTAGGAAAATTATTAAATTCTCTCTTGAACTTAATATATGTGAATACTTATTTAATTGCTTTATAAATTGTGATCATGAACCACATATTTAATTTATAGGGTGGAAATAATGGAGTTAGAATTCTACTATGATTTGAATAACTAAATCCATTAGGATTCTAGTTAAATAATATCATTAGAATTTTACGTTTATTCAAATACCTAAGTATTTCATGTTTAACAAAATATCTAATTTAAGTAGAATTAGGAAAACGAGATTACTTCACAAGGAAGTAATCCTATCCGGCCAAGGGATTGCTTGCATGGGCCTTGAGCCCACGCTGCTGTGCAGCCCGCAGCCAAGCAGGCACTCGCAGCCCACGAGTGCTTGTTGCTTGCTCGCTAGCCCATGGGCGCTGGCAGCTGCACGCGGCCCAGTGGGCACTGCTGCTGCTCGGCCTGCTAGCTCGGCGCGCGCGGGCTTGCTGGCGTTGGGCCTGGCTTCGTGCTGGGCCTTGCGTCTTGCAAGCTCGTCCGTCGATCATTTCGTACGTCGCGCTTCCAATTCGTTTTTTGATTCCAGAATTCATTTCCGATTCGAACAAATATTTAATATTTCCGATTCCGGAATTTATTTCCTATTCGAACAAATATTTAATATTTACGATTCCGGAATTTATTTCCGATTCCGACAATATTTCCGATGCCGGTAATATTTCCGTTTCCGGCAATATTTCCGATTCCGGCAGTATTTCTATTTCCGATAATATTTTCCGATACGTACCATGTTTCCGTTTCCGGCAACATCTACGACTTGGATAATATTTATATTTCCGTCATGATCCATATTTTCGTTTCCGGCAATATCATCATTTCCGGAGCATTCTATATTTTGCCTTTTGATGATTTCAGCTCCCACTAGAACCGAGATCCGTCGTTTCCGAATGTTCATAAATAGAGTATTTAATTCACTTAAATACTTGATCCGTTCACGTACTATTTGTGTGACCCTACGGGTTCAGTCAAGAGTAAGCTGTGGATTAATATTATTAATTCCAGTTGAACTGAAGCGGCCTCTAGCTAGGCATACGGCTCACTTGATCTCACTGAATTATTAACTTGTTTAATCAATTAATACTGAACCGCATTTATTAGACTTAGCATTGAATGCATACTTGGACCAAGGACATTATTTCCTTCAGTCTCCCACTTGACCTTAGGGACAAGTGTGCATTGACTAATTCCTTTGTCGCTTGATGCTTGCTCATGGACATAAGGTAAGAGTAGTCATCCTTATTATGTTCATAGGTATTTCTCGGTTTCAGAGTTCAACTGATCAAATAAACAGATAATCATAGCCTATGACTCATCTAAGCACGTCCATGCATTTTTTCAGTTTCTAACTCTCCGAGTGGCCTTGTATAACTTTCAGCATCTCATCCTGATTTATGGGAGGACAATCCAAATCTTGTGATCTTGAGTTTAGACTTCGTTTGATAGGTGATTACCTGAGCGTTGTCGTTATAGTCTCCTTTTACGGTGCGACGCTTGACAACGTCAAAGTAACCAGTTCTCAAACAAGTAATCTCAAATCACTCAGGTATTGAGGATTAGTGTCTAATAATGTAATAAAATACTTATGACAAATTTTCATCTCTTACAGTAAAGTTTCATAGGTCGGTCCGATACTAATCTTCTCAAGTAAGTATCTATGCAAATGATTGCGACAATGCCATGTCCACATAGTTCAAGAAACAGAACTACTAGTCATCTTGCACTCTAGTCGTCTAGCGTTTTCTATGCGTCCATCTTTATAGAAAACTTCCGACCAGTGACCATTTTCAACTTTTGACATTCAAGTTCACTTGATAGACATTTCTTAGTCACATGACTGGTCCTGACAGTCTATGTTGAATATATCGTCAAATTGAAGGGACTCGTCATTTAATAAACCACAAATTAAAGGGAAAAATAAATTCTATTCATTTATATGAATGGTTAACCAATTAACGTTTTACAAAGTATTAAACTCTAAAACTTTAAAACATTAAATAAGGACATCAAAGCCATTCTCCAACATGCTTGATTCCCATAGCTGCAATGTGCGAGTTGTGTTTCGCTTGCGTCAGAGGTTTAGTTAATGGATCTGAGATGTTGTCGTCAGTTCCAATCTTGCTTATCTCGACTTCTTTTCTTTCAACGAACTCTCGTAGAAGGTGAAATCTACGAAGTACATGCTTGACTCTCTGGTGGTGTCTAGGCTCCTTTGCCTGTGCAATAGCTCCGTTATTATCACAATATAGAGCTATTGGTCCTTTAATGGAGGGGACTACACCAAGTTCACCTATGAACTTACTTAGCCAAATAGCTTCCTTTGCTGCTTCATGTGCAGCAATGTACTCCGCTTCAGTTGTGGAATCCGTAATGGTGCTCTGCTTAGCACTTTTCCAGCTTACTGCACCTTCGTTGAGGCAGAAGACAAACCCAGACTGTGATCTGAAATCATCTTTGTCGGTTTGAAAACTTGCGTCTGTATAGCCTTTAACAATTAATTAATCATCTCCCCCATAGACCAGGAAGTCATCTTTGTGCCTTTTCAGGTACTTCAGAATATTCTTGGCAAGAGTCCAATGTGCCTCTCCTGGGTCTGACTGGTATCTGCTCGTAGCACTGAGTGCGTATGCAACATACGGGCGTGTACATATCATAGCATACATTATTGAACCAATCAATGATGCATATGGAATCCCACTCATTCGTCTACGCTCATCTAGTGTTTTTGGGCACTAAGTCTTGCTTAGAGTCATTCCATGAGACATGGGTAGGTAGCCTCGCTTGGAGTCTTCCATATTGAACCTTTCAAGCACCTTATTGATATAAGTGCTTTGACTGGGTCCAATCATCCTTTTAGATCTATCTCTGTAAATTTTGATTCCCAGTATGTACTGTGCTTCTCCTAGATCCTTCATCGAAAAACATTTCCCAAGCCAAATCTTGAAAGAGTTTAACATAGGAATGTGATTTCCGATAAGCAATATGTTGTCGACATATAATACTAGAAAAGCAATTTTGCTCCCACTAACCTTCTTGTATACACAAGATTCGTCTGTGTTCTTGATGAAACCAAAGTCACTGACTGCTTCATCAAAACGTATATTCCAGCTCCTTGATGCTTGCTTCAATCCGTAGATTGATTTCTTAAGCGTGCATACCTTTTTAGCATTCTTTGGATCCTCAAAACCCTCAGGCTGTGTCATAAACACAGTTTATATTAAAACGCCGTTTAAGAAAGCGGTTTTGGCATCCATCTGCCATATTTCGTAATCGTAATATGCAGCGATTGCTAACATTATCCGAATAGACTTTAGCATCGCAACTGGTGAAAAGGTTTCATCGTAATCCACACCGTGGACTTGCCTGTAACCTTTTGCAACCAATCTAGCTTTGAAAACTTCTAGTTTCCCATCCTTGTCCTTTTTCAGTTTGAAGACCCATTTGCTTCCTTTGGCTTGGTAGCCATCTGACAAATCGATCAAATCCCAAACTTGATTTTCAGACATGGAGTCTAATTCAGATTGCATGGCTTTTTGCCATTGCTTGGTGCTAGGGCTCGTCATAGCTTGTTTGTAAGTCGCAGGTTCATCGCATTCCAGCAATAGAACTTCATGGCTCTCGTTTGTCAAAATACCTAAGTATCTTTCCGGTTGAGACATATATCTCTGCGATCTACGCGGGGTTACATTTCTAGATGGTTCTTGATTCTCACCAGATACTTCTAAAGATCTCTAAGTTTCAACCTGAATGTCATCTTGAGCATTCTCTAGAGTTTGTTGTTCGACTCGAATTTCTCCGAGGTCTACTTTTCTCCCACTTATCATTTTGGAAATGTGATTTCTTTCCAAAAAGATACCATCTCGAGCAACAAACACCTTGTTCTCAGATGTATTGTAGAAGTAATACCCCTTTGTTTCCTTTGGGTATCCCACAAGGATACATTTGTCAGATTTTCGTTGAAGTTTGTCTGAAATTAATCGGTTGACGAATACTTCACAACCCCAAATCTTAAGAAAATACACATTTGGAGGCTTTCCGAACCATAACTCATATGGAGTCTTTTCGACAGCTTTAGACGGAGCTCTATTTAGTGCGAGTGCAGCTGTGTTTAGTGCATGTCCCCAAAATTCTATTGGAAGTTCGGCCTGACCCTGAAGGAAATAATGCCCTTGGTCCAAGTATGCATTTAATGGTAAGTCTAATAAATGCGGTTCAGTATTAATTATACAAGTTAATAATTCAGTGAGATCAAGTGAACTGTATGCCTAGCTAGAGGCCGCTTCAGTTCAAGTGGATTAATGATATTGATCCACAACTTACTCTTGACTGAACCCGTAGGGTCACACAAATAGTACGTAAACGGATCAAGTATTTAATGGTATTAAATAATCCATCTATGGATATTCGGAATCGACGGATATTGGTTCCAGTGGGAGCTGAGATCGTCAAAGGCAAATAATGAATACTCCGAAAACGATGATATTGCCGGAAACGGAAATATGGATCGTATCGGAAATATAAATATTATCCAAGTCGTAGATGTTGCCGGAAACGGAAACATGGTACGTATCGGAAAATATTATCGGGAATGGAAATATTGCCGGAAGCTGAAATATTGCCGAAAACGGAAATATTGTCGGAATCGGAAATATTATCGGAATCGGAAAATAATTCCGGAAACGGAAATATTAAATATTTGTTCGAAACGGAAATTAATTCCGGAATCGGAAATGTTAAATATTGTTCGTATCAGAAATGAATTTTGGAATCGGAAAATTAATCGGAAGCGCGTCGTACGAATAAACATTGGACGAGCTTGCTAGACGCAAGGCCTAGCACGAAGCTAGGCCCAACGCCTAGCGAAGCCCGCGCGACCAAGCAAGCAAAGCCCAACCAACCGCGAGCAAGGCCAGCGAGCTGGCGCGCCTCATGGGCTGCGAGCTGCTGCTGGGCCAGGCCTCAGCGCGCGCGCATGTTGCCCCTCGTGGGCTGTTGTGCGTGTGTGTGAGTTTGTTCTTGTGTACGAAACCTTGATTGATTAGGATTCGTTTAGATTGATTTCCTAAATCTACTAGATAATTAATTAATTGAATTTGAGTTAAATTCAGATTAGTTAATTTGTTTCCTAGTAGGATTCTAATATCCGATACCCATACCCTATAAATAGGTGATCATGGTTCACAATTTATAACGAGTAATTCAAGTATTCATTCAAGTTTTAGGCTTAAAACTCAGACTTTTATTTGTCATCAAATCCGAAAAACACATAGTACCTTTGGCGCAATTCTAGTTAATTAAACCTAAGGCGGATCCGAGCGTGCTGTGGACTATCTACGGAGGGACGACACTTGGAGTCCTAAAGACTTGTTCTTGTTCGGTTCGGGCGCAGCAAGGGAGGGCATGCTACATAACCTAACAGACCCATCATTGATCGAACCATATCTAGCAAGGTCATGTTCCTCCGTTCTGACACACCGTTCCATTGAGGTGTTCCGGAAGGAGTCAATTCTAATAGAATTCTACATTCTTTCAGATGGTCATCAAATTCATAGCTTTGATATTCACCGCCTTTATCAGACCGCAGTTCCTTAATCTTCTTGCCTAATTGATTCTCTACTTCACTCTGAAATTCCTTGAATTTGTCAAAGGATTCAGACTTATGCTTCATTAGGTAGACATAACCATATCTACTGAAGTCATCAGTGAAAGTGATAAAGTAGCTGAAACCACCCCTAGCATTTGAACTCATTGGTCCACATACATCTATATGGATTAAACCCAATAGATTAGTTGCTTTTTCTCCAATTTTAGAGAAAGGTTGCTTTGTCATTTTGCCAAGCATGATTCGCATTTACCATAATCCTCTAAGTCAAATGGTTCTAGAATTTCTTCCTTTTGAAGTATTTCTATGTGTTTCATGTTAATATGGCCTAATCGACAGTGCCACAGATAGGTGAGATCTAAATCATTCTTTTTGGCCTTTTTGGTATTTATGTTATAAACTTGTTTGTCGTGATCTAGTAAATAAAGTTCATTGACTAATATATCTAGCAGATCCATAAAACATCTCTTTAAAATAAAACGAGCAACTATTGTCTTTTATTAAAAAGGTAAATCCCATAGCATCTAAGCAAGAAACACAAATGATGTTTTTAGTAAGACTTGGAACATGGAAACAATCTTCCAGTTCCAAAACTAGCCCAGAGGGAAACGACAAATAATAAGTTCCTACAGCTAATGCAGCAATCCTTGCTCCATTTCCCACTCGTAGGTCGACTTCACCCTTGCTTAATCTTATACTTCTTCTTGGTTCTTGTGAATCGGAACATAAGTGCGAGCCACAACCTGTATCTAATACCCAAGAAGTTGAATTTGCAAGTATACAGTCTATAACAAAAATACCTGAAGATGGAACGATCTTTCCGTTCTTCTGATCTTCCTTAAGCTTCAAGCAATCTCTCTTCCAATGCCCCTTCTTTTTACAGTAAAAGCATTCAGATTCAGAAGTGGGTTGGCTCACCTTCTTCTTTTCAGACTTGGTGCCACCAGTTTGCTTAGTTGGGCTGGCCTTCTTTCCACCTTTCTTAGAATTCCTCTTCTTGCCAGATTTCTTGAACTTGCCCCCACGCACCATAAGCACATCTTGCTTATCACGTTTGAACGATTTTTCAGCGGTCTTCAGCATACCGTGAAGCTCAGTGAGCGTTTTGTCCAGACTATTCATACTGTAGTTCAGCTTGAACTGATCATACCCGCTATGAAGAGAATGGAAGATGGTGTCTACATCCATTTCCTGAGAGAACTGCTGATCCAGCCGACTCATATTCTTAATGAGTTCAATCATTTTGAGAACATGTGGACTTACGGGGTCGCCTTTCTTGAGCTTGGTCTCAAGAATTTGTCTATGATTCTCGAATCTTTCGACTCGAGCCAGATCTTGGAACATGTTCTTTATTCACTGATGATCGTAAAAGCATCTGAGTTGATGAACATTTTCTGTAGATCTGCACTTATGGTTGCAAGCATTAGAAATTTTACATCCTTGTTGGCATCAATCCAACGATTGAGGGCTGCCTGAGTGACCCCATCGCCCGCGACTTCGGGCATCGACTCTTCCACGACATATTCCTTTTCTTCCTGCATGAGAACTATTTGCAAGTTCCTTTGCCAGTCAAGGAAGTTTTTCCCGTTCAACTTCTCCTTTTCGAGAATTGATCGGATGTTGAATAAATTGTTGTTTGACATAGTTAAAACTATAATTGAAAAGAATAAACAAATAAATAACCATTCACAGTTTCTCTTAATAAACTTAAATTCTAGCATTCATTTATAATTCAATAGTTATTAAGAATTTTATTCGAGTTATGTGTTCCGACAGGTGTGAAAAAAATGAATCCAAGATCCTTAAATCATTGAAGAATTAGACACATTATGTATTTAGACTCAATTCTAAAATATTTTAGGTAAGCAAATCCTTTGCTAATAGTCTAGAAACTACTTTTGTTTGATAGGTACGTCTAAGAACTTATTAGGTAAACCTATCTGTTTTTCCACGACATAAAAGGACTCCTTACTTATATCGTTGAGTTTCACCAAAACTAACATGTACTCACAATTATTTGTGTACCTTACCCCTTTAGGATCAATAAGTAACACCTCGCTATGGCGGAAAACTATTACTAAGATTGATGTAAAGGTTATCCAAGTAAGTGTTATTTTGGCATGACACCTTTTAACTCAATTTTTAAAGTTTGGAACTTAAGGCTCAAACTGTGTTGGTTAGATTTTAAGTGAACTAAAATCCTTAATCTTGCAACATAATCAAGCCACAATCTCATGCATAATTAAGACATATTTAATGCAATAAATAACTTAAAGAATGCATAAGATATAAATGTGATCTAGTATGGCCCGACTTCATCTTGAATCTTCAACTTCAAACTCCGTCTTGAAAATGGATTGGAAACTCCGTCTTGAATTTCACCATGGGAGCACCATTTTCTTCAAATAGGATAAGCTATAATTGAAACTAATTACAACTATTTGATGGTACGTATACCATATTTAAAATAAAAACTTTGGTGCATTAGACCAATTTTACATTCAACATTAATGGTACGCAGACCATATTTTCTATCCTATTTGGGCCATACTAGTCACTTTTCATAACCTGCAAAACAATACATTTACAATATACCATTCACCCATTCATTTATCAATGAATGTCCCACATAGCAAGTTAGTAGAACATATTATGCATCACATAAACATTTGCAGCAACTAATCAAGGGTTTCAATAATCTACAAATTATTCAATTCTTATAGTTCTAATCGAGTTGTTTTAACCTTAAAGGAATGTAGACCTAATCAAGAGTTTAATGACTAAAAGCTCCACTAAAACCAAGAAATTTACATGCTTTACAAATTTTAAACATAAAATTGTATTTCCTAGCCCAACCGGAAACTTACAAATTTATTTAAAATTTAAAGCTCATATAAAATAATATTTAAATCCTTTAATTTTATTTTCAGTTGATTAAAACTAATTAATTTAAATTTTATCAAGGTTTTAATTTTAGTAAAATAATTAGTAAAAATAAATTTATAATAATTAAATTAATCAAAATTAAATTCCGAGAAAAAAAATTAAATTACGAATTTAAATTTAATTAAAATCGTTTTCAACCGAAACATAAATAAAACGGCCCTTACGTACCAAGGCAAGGCCTTAGGCCGAAGCCCAAGCCTCGCCCAAACATCAACATCTGCAGCGCCATGGGTCGCATGCACGAAGCAGCGCCTAGGCCCGCGTTGTTGTTGCCGAGTGATGCCCCATCGCTGCGCACGGCTTCGTGCTGTGGTTGTTGCTCGCTGCTCGATGGCTGCACGCTGGGCAGTGGCATGCGCAGCGGCATGCGAGCTTGCTCTAATGTTGTTGCCTTGCCTCGTGCCTTGCGCTACGATGCATCGATGCCCCTTGTTTTCTCGATCATCCACACGGCACACACGGCACAACCACTACCTGTCGCGCATGCCTTGCTCGCTCATTGCCTCGTACTACATGGGCTACGAGCTCCCTTGCTCGTCGTCGTACGCCCGCACAATGCAACACCCATTAAGGTTAATACTTAGCTTCCATTTCTTCGTGCATGCAAGATTGGTGATCGGTTTTATAAAAATTAATAATTTTTATGCTTTTAATTTAATTGACAAATTAATAAATCATATTAATTTCATTAAATTTGGGCAAAAATCGAAAATTTATTATTCAAATTAATTTTCGATTACTTTTATTTTTAGGGATTCAAATCTAGGTCATAAAATTTTAAAACTTTTAAATTTTAACAAATTTTATGGTTGTTTTTAATCATAGTATCCTAATTAAATTGCTAATTAATTATGAAAATCAAAACAAATTCTAAATTATTTGAATTTCAACAAATTAATTACAATTACAAATTAGGTTGTATAATTAACAAGATTAGGTTTTAAAATTTTTAAACATATACAGTAGGTCAATCATAGATTCAAGATTTACATACAAGATTCGCAAATATTTAATTTAACATCATAAAAATTACAAATTTTGCATATGAAAAACTAAAACCTCCGAAAAGTAATAATTAGGCTTCGAATTTGGGAATTCTGGGTGCGGCGTCAAATCAAGGATTTTTGTCAAAATTTTAAAACTTCGTTTACATGCGAAATTCGTTATAAAATTATAAGATTCCGACCATTATTGACAAAACTGCCGAAAAATCCTACGAACATATAATCAAATAATCGCACGAATTTGCAATTAATTACATACACGAAATTAATCACCCCTTTGATTCATTGCAAATTTATAAAATTTAATCCATGTTAACTATAATTAATTATGGAATTAATTAGAGGCTCGTGATACCACTATTAGGTTATGAATAATATAAACAATATATTTCATGCGGAAAAACCATAAAGCCATGAATCCAAACTAATTGCCACATAGTCAATTAGCATAATTAGGATACATACAATGTGATGCGTGCTTTCCCTAGCTGCTCCCGAACCGAACAAGAACAACTTTAGGACTCCAAATGTCGCCCCTCCATAGATAGTCCACAGTACGTTCGGATCCGCCTCAGATTCAATTAACTAGAATATTATATAAGGTTTTATGTTTACTCGGAAAGCTTATTATTAATTTTAGGCAAATTATTAAATTCTCTCTTGAACTTAATATATGTGAATACTTATTGAATTGCTTTATAAATTGTGATCATGCACCACATATTTATAGGGTGGAAATAACAGAGTTATAATTACACTAGGATTTGAATAACTAAATCCATTAGGATTCTAGTTAAATAATATCATTAGAATTTTACGTTTAATCAAATACCTAAGTATTTCAGATTTAACAAAATATCCAATTTGAGTAGAATTAGGAAAACGAGATTACTTCACAAGGAAGTAATCCTATCCGGCCAAGGGATTACTTGCGTGGCCCTTGAGCCCACGCTGCTGTGCAGCCCGCAGCCAAGCAGGCCGCATCTCGCAACTCACAGCCCACGAATGCTTGCTGCTTGCTCGCTAGCCCATGGGCGCTGGCAGCTGCACACGGCCCAGTGGGCGCTGCTGCTGCTCGGCGCGCGCGGGCTTGCTGGGCGCTGGGCCTGGCTTCATGCTGGGCCTTGCGTCTTGCAAGCTCGTCCGTCGATCGTTTCGTACGTCGTGCTTCCAATTCGTTTTCCGATTCCGGAATTCATTTCCGATTCGAACAAATATTTAATATTTCCGATTCCGGAATTTATTTCCGATTCGAACAAATATTTAATATTTCCGATTCCGACAATATTTCCGATTCCGGTAATATTTTCGTTTCCGGCAATATTTCCGATTCCGGCAATATTTTTATTTCTGGTAATATTTCCGATACGTACCATGTTTCCTTTTACGACAACATCTACGACTTGGATAATATTTATATTTCCGTCATGATCCATATTTCCGTTTCCGGCAATATCATCATTTCCGGAGCATTCTATATTTTGCCTTTTGACGATTTCAGCTCCCACTCGAACCGAGATCTGTCGTTTCCGAATGTTCATAAATAGAGTATTTAATTCACTTAAATACTTGATCCGTTCACGTACTATTTGTGTGATCCTACGGGTTTAGTCAAGAGTAAGATGTGGATTAATATTATTAATTCCACTTGAACTGAAGCGGCTTCTAGCTAGGCATACAACTCACTTGATCTCACTGAATTATTAACTTGTTTAATCAATTAATACTGAACCGCATTTATTAGAATTAGCATTGAATTCATACTTGGACCAAGGGAATTATTTCCTTCACTAATTCCCAAACCTCCCAAGCTTTTAGGAAGTTGGATTGTTTTCCTATTAACTCAATGCATTCCCGAGTTTCCTTTATTGACCGAAAAGAATTTGGCCAAAATAGAATCAACCCTGGCCGCAATCAAGCCAGGGACCTCCATACAGGAGAGAACATGAGAAGTCATAGCAACGAGGACATGATTTATTTAAATGAGCTTCTGCGATTGAGAGTGAGGCACTAAATTCCAAGAGTTAACCTTTGTAGCAATCTTGCCCACAATATAAATTGAAATTTTGAATTCTTAAGACCTGGGAGATTAATTGGCACTCCCAAATGTGTTGACAAAGAAGAAACTAAATCAATTTGAAAAATAGTCTTAAATCTTTTCCTAATCTCTAGAGGCGTATTCGAGCTAACCTTGAAATGTAACTTTTGCAGGTTCAGATGCTGGCCCAAAATTGCACAAAATCTACGGATGATGTTCTTCACTGGCATACAAATTTTCTCTGAACCTTTGAAAAATAAAAAGAGCATCAACAGAAAAGAAAAGGTGGGAAATTTAAGGACAACCCCTTGTGTTACCGATCCCTGAAAAAGATTGAGATCAATTCCCATTTGTAACATTCAGGATAATATACGTACATAACAGAAACAGAAAAGGAGACAAAGGATCTCCTTGTCGTATTCCTCAATTCAGTCTAAACTGATCTGACGTATCTCCGTTGATGAGAACTATCTAAGAACATGTTGAAATACATTGATGAATCAGTTGAATCCAATGACATGGAAACCCATTAGCTAGCGCTCTCAGATTTTCATGAGAAAAATTCAACGAACCCTGTCATAAGCTTTGCTCATATCTATCTTGACTGTAGCAAGGTACCCATTGCTTTAATAGAAAAGAACATTATCCTTCAAGAATCTTCTCGAAATGAAAGCATGCCGAGACAGGGAGATGATGTTCTTCTCATAACCATACACTTTGAAGCACATTTATAAATCGTATTAAACAGGCTGATGGGTCTCAAATGGCCTACCTCTTATGGAATGTCCTTTTTAGGAATCATTACCCAGATATGGTGATTTCATTCTTTCAAGAGATAACTAGAAGTAAAGAAACTCTTTACCGCATCACAAAAGGATCTCCCTACCTTCTCCCAGTGAAGTTTGAAGTATCCCACTGTATAACCATATGGACCCGAAGACTTACAATTGTCCATTGCAAACATTTGCGGACTTAATATCTTCATCAGAAAAAGGTCTATCAATCATCCGATCTTGAACCTGAGATATTTGAGGTAGATCTGATTCTGGAATAACCATGTCAAGGTCTTGATTATGAAGAATCTCATCATTCGAGTGGAAAATTGAAGGAAATAATGCCCTTGGTCCAAGTCTGCATTTAATGCTAAGTCTAACAAATGCGGTTCAGTATTAATTAACAAGTTAATAATTCAGTGAGATCAAGTGAACTGAATGCCTAGCTAGAGGCCGCTTCAGTTCAAGTGGAATTAATAATATTAATCCATAACTTACTCTTGACTTAACCCGTAAGGTCACACAAATAGTACGTGAACGGATCAAGTATTTAAGTGAATATATTATTCATTAAGTACTCTATTTATGATCATTCGGAAATGACGGATCTTGTTTCCAGTGGGAGCTGAAATCGTCAAAAGGCAAAGTAAAGAAATACTCTGGAAATGAAGATATTGCCGGAAACGGAAATATCGTTCATAACGGAAATATAAATATTATCCAAGTCGTAGATGTTGCCGGAAATGGAAACATGATTCGTATCGGAAAATATTATCGGAAATAGAAATATTGCCGGAATCGAAAATATTGCCTGAAACGGAAATATAACCAGAATCAGAATTATTGTCGGAAAAGGAAATTATTTCCGAAATCGGAAATATTAACGGAAACGTAAATATTTGTTCGAAACGGAAATAGATTCCGGAATCGGAAAACGAATCGGAAGCTCGACGAGCGACAAGCCGGAAAGCGAGTCGGCCCATCGCTGGACAAGCAAAAGGCCAAGCGCATAGCACTGAGCACAAAGCCCAGCGCCAACGCCCAGCCGATGGGCCTGGAGCGCTGTGGGCCGCGAGCAGCAAGGCAAGGCAGCATCAGCAAGCAGTTTGCCAAGCCCCGAGCAGCAAGCCAAGGCAGCAGCAGCCCGCCAAAGACTCCAGCGCGTTGGGCCTTTGGCTAGCTGCGGCTGCGGTTGGGCCTAGGCAGGCACACGTGCCAGCGTGGCCCATTGTGGCTGCGTTGGTTGCTTCGTCTTGGGCTCCAAGAAAAGTCCGATTACTTAGTTTCCAAATAACTTTGGGATTAAGTATTAGTTTTCCTACAATTCTAATTGGATAAGAATTTCAATCCTAGTATGGTTGGTAATTCTTTTCCTAGTAAGACTCAAACTCCTTATTTCCTACCTTATAAATATGAGGCTAGGCCCTCATAATTTCATACATCAAAAAAAATATTCTTTACTTACATTGTGTTCAAGGGAGAACATAATAGCCTAACCCGAATACATAAAACCTTAAGTAAAATCCTAGTTGGTTGAACCTAAGGTGGATCCGAACATGTTGTGGACTTTCTACTGAGGGGCAACATTTGGGGATCTAAAGACTTGTTCTTGTTCGGTTCGGGAGCAGCTAGGGAAGGCACGCATCACATTGTATGTAACCTGAATTATGCAAATTGACTATGTGGAAATTAATTTGGGTTCTAGCTTTATGGTTTTTCCGCATGAATTATATTATTGTATTATTCATAACCTAACAAAAATATCCTTTAATCAGTGCCATATCTTATAGACAACCATTGTCACTACTGCCAATGCAACCTTCTTCAAAATCTTGTTGCCATTATATCTGCCTTGGATGCTTTTAAGGGTCTGGTTGAGGCTTCTTTTCTAATTGGAAAATTGCTATAACATATAATTGATTCTACTAAAAAATTGGACAAAGAGACTCGTCCAAAATAGCCTAAGCGACCCAATTTAAGGGGATCTCTAGATTGGGGGGTCTCTTTGGGTCTTTTTTTTTATAAAGATACCCCCTCATCTAGAGCGGGTTTGTTTGTTAAAATTAAGAGACCCTTACTAAAGAAAAGGAGTATGTTATGTTAACCATACAAAAAAATAAATAGAACGGGAAGAGGAGTGGCTTGGACACAAGTGAGTACCAATACAGAAAATTTAGTATCAATACTAATATTTTAGTACCAATAACACAAAATTGCTTAGAAGTACCAATACAAGTCATTTTATGTTATTGGTACTAATATATAATGTATTGGTACTAAATTTTCTGTATTGGTACTGACTGTAAGGTTATGAACAACATAATTCATGCGGAAAAACCATAAAGCCAGGAATCGAAATTAATTGCCACGTAATCAATTATCTTAATTTAGTATACATACTATGCGATGCGTGCCTTCCCTAGCTGCTCCCGAACCGAACAAGAACAAGTATAGGGCTCTAAATGTCGCCCCTCCGTAGATAGTTTACAGCACGTTCGGATCCTCCTTAGGTTCAACCAACTAGGATATTATCTAAGGTTTTATGTGCACTCGGGAAATCACAATAAGTGATATGATAGGCAAATTATTAGATTCGGTTGAATTCAATGTGTGTTGGATGTTCTATATTTTGTGAACATTGATCACATATATATAGGGGAGGAATAGAGTAGTCTTTTTTTTTTTTTTTGATAAATCAGCGTAATCATTTCATTGATTAGGAAAACACCCTTTACAAACAGAAGCCAAGAAACAAAGCTAAGAACCTTCTAGGAAGGACATAAGCCAACTGAAACAAGGCAAGACCAAAACCCAACATGGCACCAGCCATGAAAACAGACCAAGTAACACCCCACTAAACAATCTTCTCCTGCCACCATTGTTGTACAATATCACTATCAGGCCCCCCTATACATTGAATTCTACTTATGACACTTTGTTTCACAAAATTGAGAGTATGTAGTATAGTAGGAATCTTGTTGTTCCATAGAGCATCATTTCTGACTTTCCAAATGGCATACACTACAGCATTAACTGCAGTATATTGAACCATCTTATGGAATTTATTCCCCTTGCTCTTCCATTGAATCCATCTGATCAAACCCATGTAATGAACAATTCGACCTGGTATGCCAAGCCATTGCTTTATCTCCATCAGGCATGCTTTGCTGTAGCAGCATTCAAAAAAGAGATGAGGATGAGTTTCCTCGTGACTGTCACAAATCAGACACATGGAGGTTTCACATACCCCCAGTTTTTTCAACCTGGATCTAGTCTGTAATCTCCCATGGACCATGAGCCACCAAATGACTCTGTGTTTAGGAACTGCAACTCTACACCAGACTGCAAAACACCAAGGAAGTTTCTGGTGATGAACCACCATTTGCTTATATACCTTCTTCACAGAATACTTAGGCAATTGAGCAAAGCTGTTCTCATCATAGTACTGCTTCAATTGTTCCTTGACAGCACAAATTTTCCTCCAATACCACCCACTATCACCAATTTGCCCATCTTACCCACATAATATCCTGCTTTCTGGCAATTGCCCACACATACTTCCCCAAAGCTGCAATGTTCCAAATCTGAACATTCCTGATTCCTAGACCACCCTCTTTCTTTGCTGTACACACCTTGTCCCATGCTATATACCCAGGTTTAGAACTAAAATAGGAACCTTGCCAAAGAAAGGCTCTGCAGATGGCCTCCACAGTTTTAAGTGTGTGTTTTGGCAACACAAACACCTGAGCCCAGTATGCATGCACACTCATCAAAACAGAATTGATTAAGGTAATTCTGCCAGCAAAAGATAAGTTCCTAGAACTCTAGATTTTAATCCTAGCCATCATTTTGTCAACTAGGCATTCACAATCAGCATTAGTTATCCTTTTAAAATAGATTGGTACCTCAAGATACCTAAAAGGGAAGCTTCCTGCAGTAAACCCGGATAACTCAACCACCTTTGCAAATTCAGCTTGCTTCATACCAGCAGCATATATGGCAGATTTTTGCACATTGGCTTTCAAACCAGAAGTGTCAGAAAAGATTTTGAAGCTCTAAATCATCATGAGAATGGATTGAGAATCACCCCTGCAGCAAAGAATTAAATCATCTGCAAAGCACAGATGAGTGAGCTTAGTAGCTTTGCACCTAGGGTGATATCTAAATCCTTTTTCCTGACCCAACTTCAGCATGATTCTGGACAGGTATTCCATGCATACCACAAACAACAAGGGTGAAAGGGGATCCCCTTGTCTCAACCCCCTTTTTGAAGCAAAGAAGCCATGTAAAGTACCATTGATCATCAAACAGAATTTAGGGGTAATGACACAAACCAAAATCCAAGCCACAAATTGATCAGGAAACCCCAAACCAAGTAGCATTTCCTCCAGAAAATCCCATTCAATTGTGTCATAAGCTTTCTGCATATCTAGCTTAACTAAACAGCTGGGAGAGGCACTCTTCCTACCATATTGTCTCACAATTTCTTGACAAATCATGATATTATGCATGATGAACCTACCATGGACAAAAGCCCCCTGGTTCTCAGCAATCAACTCAGGCAAAACCACTTTCATTCTTTCACACAAGATCTTAGTTATGCACATATAAATTACATTACAGCATGAGATTGGTCTGAACTCAGTAACACTAGCAGGACATTTGGTCTTTGGGATCAAGGTAATGGTTGTAGCATTTATCTCCTTCAGCAGCTTTCCAGTCCTAAAAAAGTCCAGGACAGCTTTAGTAACATCCCCACCCACAATATGCCAATTCTCCTTAAAGAAATGGCTCCCAAAACCATCAGGTCCAGGTGCTTTGTCCCCATTAATGGCAAACATAGCAGCCTTCACCTCATCACCAGTGACTTGAGCAGTCAAACACTGACCTTGTACAACATTCAAAATAGGTCCAGCACCAACAACCTCAGGCATAATGCAACTTCTATGAGTTGTATTGGACCCCAGGGGTTTCTGATAGTACTGCAAGAAGGCATTAGCCACAGATTGCTCATCACACACCCATTTCCCCTCCATGTCATGTATGGCATACACTGAATTTTGTATAATTCTAGCACGAATACTCTTGTGAAAAATGGCACTATTCTCATCACCCCACTTGGCCCATGCCTCTTTAGCTTTTTGTCTCAGAAAATATAGGTATACAGAATGCACAATCCTATATTGATTTGCAGCTTCATTTTCTTTATCAGCAATATCATTATCATTAGGATTCATATGCAACTCTCTCTAGCATTGAGCCAGTTCATGCAATGCTTTCAAATCAGCTGCATGGATATCATTAAACCCATCCTTATTCAACTGCTTGAACACCCCCTTTATTCTTCTTGGCTTCATTACCACTTGATACATTGAAGTACCCACATCAGGCTTATCCCAATTAGCTTTGACTAACTCAGTGTAGCCATCAGCATGCTTCCACATGTCAAAGTATCTAAAGGGCTTCCTTGCAGTGTTATTACATGGATACACAGACAACACCATAGGGCAGTGATCAAACAAACCCTAAGAAAGAAAACCAGCTTCTGCACTAGGGAAGAGCTGCATCCATAGATCATTAGCCATGACCCTATCAATTTTAGAAAACACCCTACTGCTACCCTCTTGCTTATTATTCCATGTGAAGAAATGACCAGCTGACTTCACATCCTCTAACCCACAACAGGTAACACAATTCCTAAAGTCCACCATAGATTGATGCCTAACAGGTGCACCAATCCTCTCCTCCACATTCAGAACACAATTAAAATCACCCATCACCACCCAGGGCTTACTTATGTTCCCACCAATCCCACACAGATCCCTCCATAATTCCTCCCTTTCATTATTATGATTGAAAGCATAGACAAAGGTACAAAAAAACTCCTTGTGACTATTTCTAGGACAGACAAGGCAATGTATCATTTGGCTAGACATCCCCAACACAAACACAATGAAAGCATTAGGGTTCCAAGCCACCATTACCCTACCACCCTTGCAGTTACTATCGTTAGTTGTAAAACACCAACCACTAAACATTTTTATATACAAATCCCCTAGTTTAGACCGAGAGACCTTAGTTTCCAGAAGACCAACCAACCCAGCTCTGTTAGAGTGAATGAAAGATTTCACCTCACTTTGCTTTTTGTGGGTGTTGATCTGTTAGGTTATGATACATATGAATAAACATAAATCATGCGGAAAAACCATAAAGTCAGGAAACATATTATTTACACATAATCATCTAGCATAATTCAGATGCATACACTTTGTAGCGTGCCCTCCTTAGCTGCGCCCAAACCGAACAAGAACAAGTCTTCAAGACTCCAAGTGTCGTCCCTCCGTAGATAGTCCACAACACGTCCGGATCCGCCTTAAGCTTGAACAACTAGAATCGCCCTTAAGGTTACTAGAATTTTCGGCTATTTTGGGTTGCAAGTGTTTGGCTGATTTTTTCTTAAAAATCTTACCTTTGAATACTTCAAAATCGTCTATCAAATATGTGACCCTAGGCCTTTATTTATAGAGTTTATGGAGGGGAATTATAATCCTACTAGAATATGGATTTATTAATTAGAATCCTATTAGAACTCTAAATAATAAATTTAATCTTTTAGGATTAGGATTTAATCAATGCACGAATTCCGATAGGATTAGGATTCGTTACGAACACGAGCACACGCACACGCATGCACGCCCGCATGCAGGCCTTGCGGCCCACGCCGAGCGCACAGCGCATGCGGCCTCGCACCCCATGAGCTTCGTGCGCGCCCGCCAGTGCTTGGCTGGGCCTAGCCTTGCGCTGGGCCTGGTCGAGCACTAGGCGTGCGGCTTGCTGGGCGTTGGCCTGGCCTCGTGCTGGGCCTTCGTCTAGCAAGCCTCATCCGATGCTAATTCGTACGATACGCTTTCCGATTAAATTCCCGATTCCGGAATTCATTTCCGATACGAACAATATTTAATATTTCCGTTTCCGGAATTAATTTCCGTTTCGAACAAATATTTAATATTTCCGTTTCCGGAATTATTTTCCGATTCCGATAATATTTCCGATTCTGACAATATTTCCGTTTTCGGCAATATTTCCGATTCCGGCAATATTTCAATTTCCGATAATATTTTCCGATACGTACCATGTTTCCGTTTCCGGCAACATCTACGACTTGGATAATATTTATATTTCCGATACGATCCATATTTCCGTTTCCGGCAATATCATCGTTTCCGGAGTATTCATTTCTTGCTTGTGACGATCTCAGCTCCCACTGAAACCAAGATCCGTCGATTCCGAATATCCATAGATGGAGTATTTAATTCCATTAAATACTTGATCCGTTTACGTACTATTTGTGTGACCCTACGGGTTCAGTCAAGAGTAAGCTGTGGATTAATATAATTAATTCCACTTGAACTGAAGCGGCCTCTAGCTAGGCATTCAGCTCACTTGATCTCACTGAATTATTAACTTGTTAATTAATACTGAACCGCATTTATTAGACTTAACATTATATGCATACTTGGACCAAGGGCATTATTTCCTTCAGTCTCCCACTTGTCCTTAGGGACAAGTGTGCATTTCCTAATTCCTTTGTCGCTCGATGCTTGCTCTTAAACATAAGGTAAGAGTTGTCATCCTTATTATGTCCAGAGGTGTTTCTCGGTTTCAGAGTTCAACTGATCAAATAAACAGATAATCATAGCCTATGATTCATCTGAGCACGGCCATGCATTTTACAGTTTCCAGCTCTCCGAGTGGCCTTGTACAACTTTTCAGCATCTCATCCCAATTTATGGGAGGACAATCCCAATCTTGCGATCTTGAGATTAGACTTCGTTTGATAGGTGATTACCTGAGCGTTGCCTTTATAGCCTCCTTTTACGGTGCGACGGTTGGTCAACGTCAAAGTAAGCAGTTCTCAAACAAGTAATCTCAAATCACTCAGGTATTGAGGATTTAGTGTCTAATAATTTGAATGAAATTTACTTATGACAGATTTTCATCTCTTACAGTAAAGTTTCATAGGTCTGTCCGATACTAGTCTTCCCAAAGTAAGTATCTATGCAAATGATTATGACATTGCCATGTCCACATAGTTCAAGAAACAGAACTACTAGTCATCTTGCATTCTAGTCGTCTAACGTTTTCTATGCGTCCATCTTTATAGAAAACTCCGACCAGGGACCATTTTCAACTTTTGACATTCAAGTTCACTTGATAGACATTTCTTAGTCACAAGACTGGTCCTGTCCGTCTATCTTGAATATTTCGTCAAATTGAAGGGACTCATCATTTAATACTAAACCAAGATTAAATGGAATATGAAAATACATTTCATATATGATAAATGTTCAACCCCAATGTTTTACAACCATGGGCCTGAAACCCATTTTTAAAACAGTTCATGGAATTCAAAGCTATGCTTGATTTCCAGTGCTACAACGTGAGTGTTGTTTCTCACTTGTTGCATAGGTTTAGTTATCATGCTTTGCCAATCTTAATATCCTTTTCATCGAATGTTCTTCGAGATATGATGATAAGATTTTTTTATTATGTTTATTTTGTGATCTAGTCTTTCTTGCTACATTAGTGGTTCTACGCATTTTGTAATGAAGAACCATTAAGTCAACAGACATGTGATCTTCCCAAGTTCAGTGAAGAACTCTTTAACATAAATAACCCTGTTTTATTGCTTCTTAGGCAATAAGTACTTTTACTTCAACTGTCTAGGTTGCTAGTGATGCTTTGTTTGGATTTACTTATCCAAGCAGTCCATAGATATGTGGAAGACTTTCCATCTGTATCTTAGAAAATAGAAATTAATATTTAATTTCCCACGAAACAACTCATGGTCTCCGATCCATGTTGCCATTTCAAACCACGATGCATATAGCTCGCTCTTGCCAATGGTTAACTCCAAAGGGATCTTGCTTGATCCTTTGCAAGTGTTTATGCGTGTAGCATCAATATTTAGCATATCTTTATTTCCTTGAATCAAGAACTATTCCTATGTACCTTTTCAAGTACCATAAGTTTTCCTTGATCTCAATCTAGTTGATCTCCACTTAGATCAATAGAGATTGGTATATGTTCGTCATGCCTAAAGCCATACGATACGTTTTTGGCGATCCTCATATTATATCATACATGATAAATTCTTTTGCAGAATAATTCCCAATTGAATTCTATTCATGTAACTTTAGCTCATATAGTTTCAGTAGATACTAAAACCAGCTAAAAATTTTTTTTGACATACAATATAGGTTAAGAATCTCATCTAGATCCTTTGATGTTTAACTTAGTAAATGCTTATACATAGTTCAAACATTCTTTACTTAGATTTATTCATATGGGTCGAATATCTTCAATGGAGTCTTTCGTGTTTGATTTAGTAAATTCCATTACTTAATCTAAAAGAATATTATAAGATCTTTGTAACCAGATCTTAATACCCAGTATGTACTAAGTTTCGCCATGGTCCATCATTGATGAATAATTTCAAATCTAAGTCATTAGCATTTGAATGTCATTTCACAATAGAGAGATATGTGTGTGATACACATAGGACCAATTAAGTTTTCATGTACTCCCACTAAACTTCTTATATATCTATAAGAGTCATGTATACTTTATGAAACTAAAATACTTATTAGCTTCACCAAAATACATTTCTAATTCCCAATTTCTTGCTTAAATCTGTACTTAGATTTCATAAGCTAGCTTTCCTTTTCAAGCATTTATTTGGATACAAAAATCCTATGACATACCATGTACATGGTTTATTCCAACATTTGATTGAGGAATACGTTTTGTCATCCAATTGCCATATGTACCAATATGCAATCATTGCTTGAATTATAGACTTAAGCATTACGATTTTGCATGAGGTTTCAACACAATCCACACCGTGAATTTTCTTGTAACCTTTAGCAACTAATCTAGCTTTGTATGTGAACACAATTTCATGTTTGATGGTTTTTATCCTTAAAACAAACTTGCAACCAATAGGTGTGAAACTATTCTTGCAAATCAACAAAATTTCAATTTTGTCATCAAAACATTGAATATGTTTTTATGGCCTTTAACCAATTAAACATTAAGTCTATATACGGTCTCTAACCATTTTAGGGAATCTAGGTTTCATAGCTTTCTTACAAGTCACAAACTCATTAATCTACATGATAATAGTTTGACTGTAAGTTGTAGGTTTCTTCACTATCTAATAGAAGAATTGCATAGTGACCTGAACTCCATGTTTCTTCACTATCTAATAGAAGAATCTCATAGTTTCAGTGACTTGAACTCTATGTCTACTAGGGTATAGAACATCAAATGATAGAATATCAATAGCCACTTGAAATTCCTTTGAACATTCTGTTCTCCTTGAAGCACTTGTAAAGTCTTCTAAGAGATGTCTATTCTTTAAAAGCCACTTCTAAAGTCCTTAAAGAATACGTGTTCGGATTTTCTAAAGAACTTCGAAAAGCCTCTGGAATGTCTGTTTATGTTTGTTGTTCGCCTCGAAGACTTTCGAGGTCTATTTTCTCCCACTTGTCATTTTGGAAACGAATCTTCAAAAGGACATCATTTCGAGCAAACAAACATTATGTTCTCGAAAATTCGTGGTAGAAACAATACCCTTGTGTCTCATTCGAATAAATCACAATGAAACATATATCTATTCTTGGGCCTTAGTTTGTTGAATAAAAAACACGAAGCTCCTACTGAGTTTAGCAACTCTTTAGATATATAATTATGAAAAGATATTCTGAAATTACTTTTCAATAGCTTTGACGAATTTGGTTTATTTTGGTGGTAGTTGAGCATTTTGTTTTAGAAATTATAGGAAAAGTCTTTATGATTCATCATTGATCGAATCAAGTACTAATTGACTTCGATCATTCCACTTAGATATGACATATCTCTTGGAGCTAGATTGTGAAATTACAACACACAATCATTGATGATCATTTTTGGTCTAAAGCAATCATTAACATGATCTATCCTAGATCTTTATGATTTCTTACCAAGTGGATTTTATACTTCTGAATCTTTGAACTAGCCAAACAGATTCGAACTTAAATCACATTGAGTAAATAAACCTATATTCACTCAAATATATAAAGTCATAAAATCTTTCTTTAGCTTTGAACTCTATTGTCTAGGCGTTCTAACAATAGTTCATATCTTTTGTTACTTTCAACAAGTAAGACTAGCTTGTCTTGAATTGATCTAGAAATCAATCAACTTTCAAAAGTCCATCAAAATAGAGCTTATGAATGTAACTTGTTGATATGGTCTAAGCAACAATGCCAAAGATTAGTGGAACTCAAATCAAGGGTTTGATTTGGACCAAGTAAGGTTTTTATTGTTAAAGAGTTGTTTGTTTTAATCAAGCATATTGACTCAACCCGTAATTGACCATTTCATTCAAATAAACAAACAAACATTGTTTTTGTTTTTCTTGAATGTGAGTCTTTCTGTGTTTGAAAACAAAAATTTAGGTATGCTGATTATGGAACAAAATAGCCATTAAGTTCTAGCCTTTGAAAGGACTTAAAACAAACTAGATGACCCTACAACTAATGTAGCATTGCCATGCTTCATTTCCCACTTGTTGGTCATTAGTGTATCCTAGCTTCCATTGTTTGAGTTATTACCGAAGTAAGAACCTCAAGTGGTATATGATACCAAGGAAGTTTGATTGCTAGGTCACTTCTCTTTAAACATAAACTTATAGGTAGAAACGAAATCGTAAAATTTCTTTCATTTGTTCCTTGTTTTCCTATTTCTTGTACCCTTTCTTATAGTCTTAAGAATTGAATTCTTTAGTGTTGACTTTTATACTTTGTTGGACATGTCCAATGTCACCAACAAGGTTCTTTACCATTTTAATTTATGTTTGAATATTTTGTTTCAACTAGATGATCTTACCAGAAGCTTCTAAAGTTCTCTAAGCATCGATCTATTCGAATGTCTAGGGTCTAGACTCATTCGAGAATTAAATGGACAAAGATATTAAGTTGTTAACCATTGGTAAAGCTGAGCGTTTAAACTCAATGCTTTATGATCTCAAAACTACATTGTATTTTGAATTCACAAGCACCAATCGGTTTGCCATTCGATTTTGATTCTCGAAAACAACCATAAAAGTCGCTAAAAGAAACGTACATTTTAAATTTCTCACATCTCTCATTTCCGTGAATCGTTCTTGGATTCACTACCAATCGAGGAAATTTACTGTTACCTTCTAAAGGATTTACTGCAGTGCAAGATATTTAATTATAAACAATAATTAAAACATACATTGAAGCATGCAAAGTCTAAACATTTATCATGAGTAATAACTTGAAAATTAAAGCAATCATGAAATTTAAAACAAGTCATTGGCATTTTATTCAAATTTATTGTTCCGGCAGGTGTGAATAAAATGATTCCAAGACCCTAAAACCATTGAAGAATTAAGCACATTATGTATTTTGACTCAATTCTAAAACATTTTAGGTAAGCAAAAGCCTTTTGCTAATAGTCTAGAAACTACTATTGGTTGATAGGTACGTCTAAGAACTTATTAGGTAAACCTATCGATTTTGCCATGACATAAAAGCACTCCTTACTTATATCGTTGAGTTTCACCAAAACTAACATGTACTCACAAGTATTTGTGTACCTTACCCCTTTAGTATCGATAAGTAACACCTCGCTATGGCGGAAACCTATTACTAAGATCGATGGAAAAAGGATATCCAAGTAAGTGTTATTTTGGCATGGCACCTTTTAACTCAATTTTAAGTTTGGAACTTAAGGCTCTTACTATGTTGGTTAGATTTTAAGTGAACTAAAATCCTTAATCATGCAACATAATCAAGCCACAATCTCATGCATATTTAAGACATATTTAAAAGCAATAAATAACTTAAAGCATGCATAAGATATATGTGATCTAGTATGACCCGACTTCATCTTGAAGCTTCAACTTCAAAGTCCGTCTTGAAAATGGATTGGAAAACTCCGTCTTGAATTTCTCCGTGGGAGGCGCCATTTTCTTCAAATAGGATAAGCTATAATTAAACTAATTACAACTATTTGATGGTACGCAGACCATATTTGAATTGAAAAACAAATTTGGTGCTTTAGACCAATTACATTCAAATTAATGGTACGCAGACCATATTTTCTATCCTATTTGGGCCATACTAGTCACTTCATAACCTGCAAAACAGTACATATACAATATATACCATTCACCCATTCATTATCATGAATGCCCACATAGCTGGTTAGTAAAAACACGTTGTATGCATCACATAAATATTTGCAGCAATTAATCAAGGGCACCAATAATCTACCAATTATTCAGTCCTTATTAATTCTAATCAAGTTGTTTAACCTTAAAGGATTTGTAGACCTAATCAAGAGTTTATGACTAAAATTGCTCCCACTTAAACCAATAAATGCATATGCTTTACTAATTTTAAACATAAAAATGTATTTCTAGTCTAACCGGAAACATACAAATTCAATTAAAATTTAAAGCTCATATAAATTTGTAATTGAATCCACTTATTTAATTTATTTTCAGTCGAATTTAAATTAATTCAAGGTTTTTAATTTTAATAAAATAATTAGAATAAATTAAAAGTTGTAATAATTATAATATTCAAAATTAAAATCCAAGAAAACAATTTAAATTATTAATTTTAAAATTAATTAAAATTACTCGAACTGAAAATCTCAAATTAAAATTTAAAACGATTTAATCGTAACACGACGAGCACTTGGGCTTGCGCCCAAGCCCCATCGTGTGCACGATTGGTCACTACACAAGGCACGCACATCACCACGCAACGCACAGCCATAGGCCACACGCACACGCAGCCATCGCTGGCCACGATGCGCGCAACCTCTGTGCTATGTCGCGTCTGCTGCTGCTTTCCCTTGCAAGGCACCGCTTGCTTGCACGCGAGCCATCGCTCGCTGCGCGAGCTTTGCTTGCATGCGCGAGGCAGTGCGCGCTGTGGCGCAGCTCGCTTGCTGCCCACACGCGACTGCTCGCTTGCCTTGCCCTCGCCCACGCCCATCGCATAGCACACACGGCCAGCACCTTTGCTTCGCGCGCGCTACGCTATGTTGCTCGCTGCATTCGTACCGCACGGGCGACGAGCTCCCTTGCTCGTCGTCGCGTGGCCGCACTATACAACACCCCTTAAGGGTAACACGTAGCTTCCATTCCTTTGTGCGTGCAACATTCATGAGCGTTTTCATAAAAATTTAAAATTTTTAATTCAAAATTAATGACAAATTAATAAATCATATTAATTTCATAATTTTAGGGCGAAAAATCAAAAATTTATTAATTAATTAATTTTTGATTAACATGGATTCAAATCTAGGTCATAAAAATTAAAAATTTAACATAAATTAACAATTTTTATGGTGGATTTTAATCATTGGTACCTAATTAAATTATTAATTAATTATGAAAATCAAATCAATTCTAAATTATTCGAATTTCAACAAATTAATCATAATTACAAATTAGATTGTATAATTAACAAGTCTAGGCATTCATAATTGTTAAACATATACTGTAGGTCAATCAAAAACTCAAGATTTATCAACAAGAATCGCAAATATTCAATTTAACATCTTAAATTTACAAACTTTTGGGTTCGAAAAACTAAAACCTCCGAAAAGTCATAGTTAGGCTTCGAATTTGGGAATTCTGGGTTTCGGCGAAAATTACAATTTTTGTCAAAATTTTAGAATGTCTTTTACATGCGGAATTGACACAAAAATCACTCGATTTGGATGAGTAACGAATATTCTGCCGAAAAACTGCGTACATATAATTAAATAAACGCAATTTGCAATTAAATACGAAAATTAATCACCCTTTAATTCTTTGCAAATTTGTAAAATTTAACCATGTTCATGAAATTTAGATTATGAAAATAATAAGTGGCTCATGATACCACTGTTAGGTTATGATACATATGAATAAACATAAATCATGCGGAAAAATCATAAAGCCAGGAAACATATTATTTACACATAATCATCTAGCATAATTCAGATGCATACACTTTGTAGCGTGCCCTCCCTAGCTGCGCCCGAACCGAACAAGAACAAGTCTTCAGGACTCCAAGTGTCGTCCCTCCGTAGATAGTCCACAGCACGTCCGGATCCGCCTTAAGCTTGACCAACTAGAATCGCCCTTAAGGTTACTAGAATTTTCGGCTATTTTGGGTTGCAAGTGTTTGGCTGATTTTTTCTTAAAAATCTTACCTTTGAATACTTCAAAATTGTCTATCAAATATGTGACCCTAGGCCTTTATTTATAGAGTTTATGGAAAGGAATTATAATCCTACTAGGATATGGATTTATTAATTAGAATCCTATTAGAACTCTAAATAATAAATTTAATCTTTTAGGATTAGGATTTAATCAATGCACGAATTCTGATAGGATTAGGATTCGTTACGAACACGAGCACACGCACACGCATGCACGCCCGCACACAGGCCTTGTGGCCCACGCCGAGCGCACAGCGCATGCGGCCTCGCAGCCCATGAGCTTCGTCCGCGCCCGCCAGTGCTTGGCTGGGCCTGGCCTTGCGCTGGGCCTGGTCGAGCACTTGGCGTGCGGCTTGCTGGGCGTTGGCCTGGCCT